>NC_058521.1:53376356-54626356 GCF_904849725.1 Hordeum vulgare subsp. vulgare
ATTGCATGATGAATGCCATCCGACATAATTATCCATCACTGATCCATTGCCTACAAGCTTTCCACATATTGACCTACCTTTGCTAAGTTACTTTTCCCTTGCTATTGTTACGATCACTATAAAACTGCTAATGTCACGTTTGTCATCATTACTATTACTTCCATACTACTTTGCTACTAAATACTTTGATGCAGATATTAAGTCTTTCAGGTGTGGTTGAATTGACAACTCAGCTGCTAATACTCGAGAATATTCTTTGGCTCTCCTTGAGTCAAATCAATAAATTTGGGTTGAATACTCTACCCTCGAAAATTGTTGCAATACCCTATACTTGTGGGTTATCAGGGGGCGATGGAGCAGAGGTGGGGGCTCGGTAGAGGCCCAACAGCGACGCGATAAAGGAGAGGTCGATGGCGGCATGATGGAGGAGGGCCCGGTGGCGGCGCGATGAAGGAGGGGTCTATGGTGGCGTGATGGAGGAGGGGCCGGTGGCGGCACGGTGGAGGAGGGGCTATTGGCGGTGCAATGGAGGAGGGGCCGTGGCGGCATGGTGGAGTAGGGGATGGTGGCGGCGCGGTAAACCTAGCTAGGCGAGCGAGGGTCAGCAATATGCGTGCAGTGTGTGTGTGTCTTGGGGAGGGAGAGCGGGGATGATGTGGGGGTGAGAGAGGTTCTTCCCCGTCAGCCCTAGTACGACAGACGACAAAGAGTGGCTCCCGTTTATCCCACCATGAAATGAGACAAATTCGCCGAGAGCCAATCTTTGTCGTCAGCTAAAGTCCAAACATACAGCAAAGCATACCTTTGTCGTCAGCCCATTGCAAAACAAACGACAAAGTATGTATTCACCATCAGTTGGTCTGTGTCGTCAGCCACTGGCAACAAAGCATGTCTTTGTCGTCCGCCCCGATAAAAAGCTCACGACAAAGAACATAAACTATTTCCAATAGTGATAAATAGTTTCTTGCAATTTTATCGTATTGAAAACATAGAGAGGTGGAGATTTGGTTCCTCTCTCATAATAATTGTAAGTAGGAGTAGCAAGCACATGCATTTATATCCACCAAAAATGATCATATCGAGTGGTAAAACGCATCCCATAAATATAATTCTTAATGAGAACAAATTTCTTCAATATAGTGTAGTTGGGAGAATTCAAAAAATCATCCAACACCAGTGGCGTTACTTCCTCGCCGGTGATGTCCAACTTCCCCAACGCCTCCGCGAGCTTCACCGTTGTCGACACGGGTGCCTTCCCTTTACCCGAATTAGTAGGTGTCGACATCTTGTCCCCAGCAGACCGTGCGCCCGCCGATGAAATCAACGTCACCTCCATAAGGCCACCTTAACCCTAAGGGCATCTCCAAGGCGGACACGCAAACCCACCGCATTTGTTCGGACCACAGGAGCCATCCAACACGGGCCTATATCGGTCCGCGGGGCGATCCGAATGTGATTTATCCCACAAACTGTACACAAAAGTGGGGAAGATTTGCGGGAGTTCGGACACAAGAATTTTCGCTATCCTACACCCGACCCACCCAAAACCCTTCCCGGACCATGCGACTCAATCCTCCTCATTTTTTCTCCTTCCTTCTTTCTCTCTTGCCTTTGCTGCCGCTCCACCACCCCAGCCACCATGCCACACCCCTACCAGAACTCTGTATATCCATCACCTTTAGCTCCAGTAGGGCTCTGTGTCGCTTCTCCACCATATCCATTCAATACTTATCATTCGACCACCCCGCAAAGTTACCATCGTCTACTACTATTCCCACCATCCTCGACAACTACTCGATGAATCGTCGGAGCTGAAAATAGTTGTCCCTTCTTGTTTCTAATAATGGATTCTGATTTGGAATAAATATAGGAGCAGTATGTTGAGTCGTCCCACGGCTCGTCGGATGAGGAGGAGTACTCTGATGAGACGGCGATGATGCAGGCGGTCCTTGAAGATGCGGGGCGTGTGAAGGAGCATGTTCTCAATTTCAAGGGATCAATCAAGGTCATTGAGTGATCAACTGCGTAAGGGTGCGCAAGCATTTGACACTGATGGCCGGCTACTTTGCCCGTGATGCACTATTTGTTGACCTTTTTTGCTGGCGTTTTCGGGTGCACAAGGCTGTTTTTGGTCGTTTGTACCATGGCATCTGAAGAAGGATGTCGTGGGAACAATTGGATTCCCTGTTTACCAGAAGTGCACGGGCGCACTCCGGATGCTTGCATATGGCACGATCGCTGATTCATGAGATGAGTACCTATGGATGCGTGACATCACCTGCATAGATGACATGGTCACGTTTGCAACTGTCGTGGTCGAGGTGTTCAGATCTCAGTACGTGAGAGAACCAACTGTGGCAGACACCGAGAGGCTCTTGGCAATCTAAGAAGCACGAGGGTGGCTAAGTTTGCTTGAAGCTCTTGAGTTGTGACAGCCCGAGACCGACGTTCCGGAAGATTCCCCTTTTCTTTCCGTTTTCATCGTGTGTCTATTTTCTTTTGTCGCATCATCATCGCATCATTCGCATCATCTGCATTGCATCGGCATCTCCGTTGCCGCCAGTTTTCAAAACTTGCATCCGTTGTTAGTTGCCGGTTCTCGTCGTTGTCCGTTCTGAGCCCGAGCACACACGCATGCGCCCGCGGCAACGTTTAAATCCTTGTTTTTAAAAGTGTGTTGAAAAATTTCTCTGATTGGGGTGAAACTTGGCATGCGGTCGTAAATAGATATTGCTAGGCCGCATGTCAGATTTCGTCGCGATCGGATTCCGTCTGGTACTCGAACGGTCGACCGTAGCGGCGTCGTATCCGGTCTATCGTCGAATGTTTTCGGGGTTTTAAATATCGTGTTGCCGCGCCGCTCTATTTCCCTCTCACCTCCGCCTAGCCCCTCTGCACAATGCACCGAGCTCCACGCAACCTAGTCCGAAATTCCCCCCCCCCAGACCAGAACCCGACGGTCATAACCGTTAGGTCCACATCAACCCCGTAATACCTCAAAACATCTCCGGTTTGTCAAACGGTCTCCCTAACCTAGTTATCTCGACCATCCGATCTAAATCAGAGGGTCGAGATAGACCTAAACTTAGCCCACCTAACTACTTCGGCAACCAACCCTAGACCTAGCCTATCCCATCCATCAAACCCCCGCAGCGCCGCCGCTCCTTTTGTCCCTCCTTGGGATCGTCCCGATCCAGATCCATCCAAGATGCATATTCTTCTCCTCAATTTCAGCAGCAACCCAACCTCCGAATGTCTCCCGATCCACCCCATTGCCTGTGCCCGAGCAGACGCGTAGCCAGCCAACCTTAGTCCCGAGCGAATGCCTCCATCGTCAGCTGCAGCGCGAGCAAGCAAGCAGCCAGGCCAGAGCCACCGCTCGCCGGAGCTCTACCGTTCCTCCCGTCCGAGGCCTCCTCGGCCAGACCCGCGCCCCCGCCGGTCGCCATGGACCTCCCGAGCTGCACGTGCTTCCTCCGTGTCAAGGTTGCAGCCACGCTGCCAAGCTCGGTGACCTCCGCTCGAGCTCGACCCCATCTCCGCCCGCTTCGTGTAGCCCGACGCCAGAGCTCCAACATCATCGGACCCCCAGGTAACAGGAGATTCCATGGCCCTCCTTTTCCTGCAACGTCCGGCCGACGCCTCGAGCTCCCTCCTCCCGTGCCTCTGGTGGATCTCCCCGCCCCGTCGAGAGCAGCCACCAGCCGGTTCCCTCCTGCCTCCCTTCCCTCTCCTTTCTCTGCTCCACCTTCCTCTCTTCCTCTCACCATCTCTCTGTCTCTCGTTGTGTCACAGGAGATCAGCCATGGCTGTGTGAGGAGCAAGCTCTGCCGTTGCGTGCTCCATGTCCGGTCGGGAATCGGACGAGGCCGAGCTCCGCCGCCGGATCCCGTTGCCTGATCCCCGTCCCGACCTTCCCAGCGCAGCCCCATCCCGCCGGCGACGACCCCACCTGCAACTACACCTTCAGCCACGACAACATAGTTGCCTGTGTTCAGTTTCGTTAGAATTCGCGACTAGGTAAGTTCTTCAGCAGAAACGTCCATAGTTTTGCACAGTTAACTCGTAGCCCAACTGGTCAGCCGTTCTAGCATACAAAGAGGTCTGGGGTTCGAATCCCACTCACCCCGATTTACCCTTTTGATATATTTATGATTTAGGTTCGCCCACGATTCAGTTTTAACAAGCCCAGTGCTCATATGTTGGACATAATCACAGCGCTAGCATACTGGCTTGTGTCTTGTAGAGAGACCTAGGGTGCTGGGTTCAAATCCCAGTTGGCCCATATTATTTCCCTGTGTTTTATTTAATCCCTGTCACATTCTTGCTTCAGATTCAGCCCAGTTCTTTCCTTTTTTTGCTATGCTAGGAATTTTGCTAATTTTCAGAAAAATCAACATATTTTCAAATGCCCGTAGTTGCTAATCCGTGCACCGGATCGGAATAAGTTATATATGAATCTTGACTAGAATTTCGTGTAGATTAACAATTTCCAACTCTCATGCATGTTTAAGGCTATTAGCGTGCTGTTTGCATCGGATTGCGTGCCGGCGTGTTAAAAACGGGTTAGGACGTAGTTATTTAACCGTAGCACCGCTGGAGTTGAGCCATATATGTAAATGGGCTAGAACGACGAGTAGAATCACGTGAAACACTTTCTTTTGCTGTTTAACAAACATAAAATGTGGTTAGGACAAATCTGGACAGATTGAGAATTTAATGCGTGAGGTCATTTCGGAGATGCTATATGACATTTTCGACCTCATTTAAAATGCCTAGATAGGTAGCTTAACTACGCTTCACCTCTTGCCATGTTTAACCACATTTAATATTGCCGTGTATCTAATCGGGATAGAACTAAATAAATAAACGTGGAGTTTCGTCAATATGCAACTCGTTGCATATTGAACTTCACTTAATGTGTAGTGTTTGATTGTGTGAATTGTCATGCCGTGACTTGCATATATTCAGCTGCTCATGCATCATATTTGTTGTGCATCGTGTGGTGAATTCCGTGTGTTGATTTGTGTTTCCGGTTTGCTTCGTCTCGATAGAGTTCCGCAGCGTGCCGGATTGTGACGACCCGTTTGACTACGTCGGTTCGTCTGCTTCACGGAGGCATTCTTCTTCCAAGCGGGATCTGAGGCAAGATGACCATTTCCCTAGATACCATTACTATCATTGCAATGCTAGTTTTATCGCTTCTATCGATTATGTCTCGTTGCCTACCACATGTTAAATATCAGCCTCTCAACAATGCCATGAAACCTTCAACATGTTCGACCTAGCAAACCACTGATTGGCTATGTTATCGCTTGCTTAACCATGTCGATAGTGTTGCTAGTTGCAGGTGCAGATGCTTCCATGTGAAAACATGGGTTCCTTGTTATATCACCCTATTAATGCTATTTAATTTAATGCACCTATATACTTGGTAAAAGGTGGAAGGCTCGGCCTTTCTAGCCTGGTGTTTTGTTCCACCTTTGCCCCCTTAGTTTTCGGCTACCGGTGTTATGTTCCATAATTGAGCGCTCCTAACACGATCGGGGTTGTTATGGGGACCCCCTTGATAATTCGTTTTAGATTAAAGCTGGTCTGGCAAGGCCCAACATTGGTACTACATTTGCCCAACATAACAATTCTGTTAAATTGAAATGCATAGGGAGTTAGCGCTACCCGAGGAGTAATTCTACATAATACAGGGGGGCAGTGCTGTTGGTGCTGGTCCAAAACTAGAGCCGTTTGCGGGGCCAACCCGGGGCAACTTGGGATATTTCTATCAGGCCACCGTACGCTGTGCTTATCCGTCGTGTCCTGAGAACGAGATACGCGGCTCCTATCGGGATCGTCGACACGCCGGGCGGCCTTGCTGGATTAGTTTTACCTTTGACGAGATATCTCGGGCATCGGGATTCCGGTGATGCTTTGGGTAATCTCAGAGTTGAGGTTTTCCACTAGGGAATCAGACGAGATCGCGAGCTTCGTGATTGAGGATTTCTATGCGGCTTGTGGTAATTTGTGTTGGACTAGTTGGAGCACCCCTGCAGGGTTAAATCTTTTCAGAAAGCCGTGCCCGCGGTTATGTGGCAATGTGGAAACTTTGTTTAACACTGGTTCTAGATAACTTGAAGTTAACTTAATTAAAATATGCCAACTGTGTGCGTAACCGTGACTGTCTCTTTCGTGAGTTCTTTCTCCGATCGAGGACACGGTGGGGTTATGTCTGACGTAGGTAGGTGTTCAGGATCATTCATTTGATCATCAGTAACTCACGTCCGTTATGCGTAGATCTTCCCCCTCTTATTTTCTTGTACTCGTAAGTTTAGCCACCAAATATATGCTTAGCCGCTGCTGCAACCTCACCACTTAACCATGCCTCACCCATTAAGCTTTGCTAGTCTTGATACCTCTGGAAATGAGATTGCTGAGTCCCCTCTGGCTCACAGATTACTACGACACCAGTTGCAGGTACAGGTAAAGGTTACTTGACACGAGCGCGTTGATTGTTCATTTGGAGTTGCTTCTTCTTCTTCTTCTTCATCGATCTAGGATGGGTTCCAGGCCGGCAGCCTGGGATAGCAAGGATGGACGTCGTTCTTATTTTTATCGTTTGTTTTCGTCCGTAGTCGGACCCTGCTCTTACTCTTGATGTTTATGTAATGTACTGATGTGACTCTGATGTAGCTTGTGGCGAGTGTAAGCCAATTCTTTATATCTCTTCTTTTCAGTACATGTACTTGTAATGATATCCACTCTTGCGACACCACGAGATGCGCTTCTATCCCTGACGAGGCCCTCGTGCCAAATTAAGGATAGGGTCGCATCTTGGGCGTGACAAGTTGGTATCAGAGCAGTACCGACCTAGGAGCCCCCTTGATTGATCGAACTTGGCCGAGTCGAGTCTAGTGAAAAAACTGCTTTGAGTCTAGTTATATATCGGAGAGTAGGATCCTTTTTTCTCCTCTTCTATGCTCTGGTGAGGAATCTTGACGTAATAATTTAATTCTACTCCTCTTCTCACTCAAATTTTTTCTTAGGATCACGCGGATATTTTTGAGATCTATATGATGCCGATGTGACGGAATTCTGTCTTGGTGCCTCCTATCTGCTTTAAGTTTCAAGGGAGTTGAGCTCGAGGGGATTCTTGAGCACATCGTTATCATTCATATTTCTTAGTATCTCAGAACGAAGGATGTTCGTAATTGCTTCAATACTAGTAGTGGCGAGATAATCCCGATGTCCCCAGTACTGGTGCAAATTGTTCGGGAGTACTGCCATACTTTGTATCGTTGTGATCACGAGGGTCTGTTGTAGATGAAGGTCTGAGATTCTGGTTGTGTGTTGATGGATGTGATACAGGTGACGGGTTAGTATAGGAGTTGTGTGATATTACTCCTTGTATCCGTGTACCAGATTGCATGACCAGAAATTTCAGGAATTCATAGGTGGGAATTCAAGTAGTTACTTATAGGACAATCTTCTAACAAATGCATGATGTTAGGTTGGGGTTCGACATCTAGTGGATTCCTGTCCACGAAAATATCGGACGAAATCTTTCTCATGAGTTTGTTCTGGCTTGTTTCATAAGCCTCACCCTTTGTTTTGTTGGAATGTGGTAATTCAAGTTGCTTCGATGTCAAGTGATGATTTCAGACCTTTCCAAGAGGTGTTCTCATATTTTTATGTGAATGCTAATCCTTTTGCTTAATCAGTTGTCTTGTCAATTCTTGTTAACCGGAGTTGTCATGTTAATTCCTTTTTAACCGGTGTGCTTCTCTTCAGTGAATTCAATCCTCTCCAATATTTGCAGATCATTCTCTCAATTCTTTCCGGAGTCATCTCATCTGTCTCAAGTCGTCTTTGTTTTTCCCCGCCCTCCCACCCTTTTCTTCAGTGATTGGATTTTCATCCAAGAGTTTTCTTTTCATGGTGCTTCCGCTGTCTGTTCTTTTCTCTCTTACCCGGTGATTCATTGTGAAGATTCTCAGGAGATTCGTGTCATATTTGTTCATTCTTGTCATCCTTACCGGTGAATTTAATTTAGTTATCCGTGTTCATCATATCCTTTTCATCCTTGTAAATTCTTCCTATGTTGGAGATTCTTATCAACATATCATGTTATTCATTCATCTTTTTTCTATCCGGAGTGTTGAAGATACCTCTAAGCTTCTTGTTTTCAGATCTTTCAATTAATTCGAGGTGCTCAACCCCATCAAGTTTTCATTGTACCGGTGCAATATCCCTCTTTCTAGCAATCTTTTCTAACGGTGGTTTCTTTGAGTGGGCCCATAACCCACAGGTTTTTCCTAGGATCTTATATGTCTCTTCTAATCTTTTTCCGGAGATCATTAAATCTTTCAGCTATGACGTAAGCATGATTTTCATCAGTCATATTCCTTCTCCAAGATCTATTTGAATTAATTCTCATATTGCTTCAACCTTTCATTCTTCTTTATCCCGGAGTGTCTAATTAATTTTTGGTGGTGTTGTTCTCATCATCATTCTCAACTTGCAATCCGAAGGAGTGTTTCTCTCAGTCTTGCTCCATTCTTGGGAAGATTGTCATTTCATCTTCGTGTTATCATCTTGAATTTGTTTCCAATCATGAGAATCTGTTTCTTGCTATCCGATGCATTTCTGAGTTGTTTTTATTTCTCGTTCCTCCGAAGGCCATCTTTTCAGAAGACTTCTTCGTTCTCAGCTTCCAGCTTTCGTTCTATAATTCTTCTCAATTGTTGTCTCTTCGTTCGTCTCTCGTTTATCCGGTGTCTTGTTTAAGTTTTATCTCAGGTGGATCATGATCTCTTCATTCTCATGTAACTCCATTCATTCATGGTTGCCTCATTATTTCAATTCTCACCGGTATCTCCTTCAAGACTTCTTCTAGTTTGTGCTCATATCTCTCCTCAATATTTTCAAGAAGAATAAGTTGTATGCTAGATCCGTTGCTTGTCATCAATTAAACTTGATGAAGGACAAGCATAACATAATTCTTATTCTTGTTCATAGTAATCTAAATTCTTCTTCTGGAGCGGCTCATTATGTCAATTCCTTTTTCTCAAGTGTTCTTATCTTTTCTTTTCCGGAGTTCCAAGTTTTATCAAGTATCTCTTTGTGAAGCTTCATCTAAATCTTGGTAAGGTCATAATCTTATTCTTTCTGCCTTCATGTCTTTGCATCATTCATTCGTATACGGAGGTCCTTCATGGCGGTTCATCATCATATCAATTCATTCTCAAGTGTTCTTCAAGATTCTTATTAGAGAACCTCAAATTTTCTTCACTTCAATTTCCAAGTGCATTTGTTATTCCTTTATCCTTTGAGGTGGTATTATAGCCTTCTTGTTAGTGTAGGAGCCTCGAAGAGTTTTCCTCTCAAGTATGAGATAATTAAACCCACCAAGTCTTTGATCAGGACATATTTCAACTTATGATTTATCCATTGAGATATCTTGGTTTGGACTTCACCTAAAGCTTTTCCTATAGATTGTTGCTATCATGGTGCTTGTCATTAATCCCAGTTCTCAATGTATCCTCTTGGTGTAAGAAGTGTCCATTTCTTGTTGCTCCCAAGCTATCCTTGTTTCTTTTAGTGGTTGGTTGTCACCTCATATTTGTTGAGATGATTTTCATAAGCCCACTACTATCTTGTTCTTTTCGTTGTTGGTTCTCCAATTGCTACGTCAATTCTCTGTCCGGAGGCTCTTCAATTCTATTGTGATGATAGTTGTCATTCTTTTCTTCATTCTCTTCTTCCGTATGAGCTAGTTCATATTCTCTTGTTCCGGAGGTATTGTGTTGTGGCTCTTTTGGGTCTATTATGTTGTTCTACCAAGATCATGGTGTTCCCTTGTTCCATTTACTTGTTTGTTGTGAATATTCTCTAATTCTACCATCTTATCAAAAAAAAATTGTCCCATTTTCCTACCGAAGTGCTACCGAAATTTTCCGTGAATTCTTGCTTCTTTCTCATATCATTCGCATCTCTTTGCAACTTTCAAGGATCGTTGGTTTCACTCGTTTGTCAAAGAAGCGACTAAGTTTAACCTTTTGCTTTTCTCATCCTCTCCCCCTTTCATTCTTGGATCTCGGGGCGAGATCCTCTTGTAGTGTAGGAGAGTTGTGACAGCCCGAGACCGACGTTCCAGAAGATTCCCCTTTTCTTTCCGTTTTCATCGTGTGTCTATTTTCTTTTGTCGCATCATCATCGCATCATTCGCATCATCTGCATTGCATCGGCATCTCCGTTGCCGCCAGTTTTCAAAACTTGCATCCGTTGTTAGTTGCCGGTTCTCGTCGTTGTCCGTTATGAGCCCGACCACACACGCACGCGCCCGCAGCAACGTTTAAAAACTTGTTTTTAAAAGTGTGTTGAAAACTTTCTCTGATCGGGGTGAAACTTGGCATGCGGTCGTAAATAGATATAGCTAGGCCACCTGTCAGATTTCGTCGCGATCGGATTTCGTCTGGTACCCAAACGGTCGATCGTAGCAGCGTCGTATCCGGTCTATCGTCGGATGTTTTCGGGGTTTTAAATATCGTGTTGCCGCGCCGCTCTATTTCCCTCTCACCTCCGCCTAGCACCTCTGCACAATGCACCGACCTCCACGCAACCTAGTCCGAAAATTCCCCCCCCCCCAGACCAGAACCCGACGGTCATAACCGTTAGGTCCGCATCAACCACGTAATACCTCAAAACATCTCCGGTTTGTCAAACGGTCTCCCTAACCTAGTTATCTCGACCATCTGATCTAAATCAGAGGGTCGAGATAGACCTAAACTTAGCCCACCTAACTACTTCGGCAACCAACCCTAGACCTAGCCTATCCCATCCATCAAACCCCCGCAGCACCGTCACTCCTTTTGTCCCTCCTCGGGATCGTCCCGATCCAGATCCATCCGAGATGCCTATTCTTCTCCTCAATTTCAGCAGCAACCCAACCTCGAATGTCTCCCGATCCACCCCATCGCGTGTGCCCGAGCGGACGCGCAGCCAGCCAACCTCAGTCCCGAGCGGATGCGTCCATCGTCAGCTGCAGCGCCAGCAAGCAAGCAGCCAGGCCGGAGCCGCCGCTCGCTGGAGCTCTACCGTTCCTCCCGTCCGGGGCCTCCTCGGCCAGACCCGCGCCCCCGCCGGTCACCATGGACCTCCCGAGCTGCACATGCTTCCTCCGCGTCAAGGCTGCAGCCACGCCGCCAAGCTCGGTGACCTCCGGCTCGAGCTCGACCCCATCTCCGCCCGCTTCGTGTAGCCCGACGCCAGAGCTCCAACATCATCGGACCCCCAGGTAACAGGAGATTCCATGGCCCTCCTTTTCCTGCAACGTCCGGCCGACGCCTCGAGCTCCCTCCTCCCGTGCCTCTGGTGGATCTCCCCGCCCCGTCGAGAGCAGCCACCAGCCGGTTCCCTCCTGCCTCCCTTCCCTCTCCTTTCTCTGCTCCACCTTCCTCTCTTCCTCTCACCATCTCTCTGTCTCTCGTTGTGTCACAGGAGATCAGCCATGGCTGTGTGAGGAGCAAGCTCTGTCGCTGCGTGCTCCATGTCCGGTCGGGAATCGGACGAGGCCGAGCTCCGCCGCCGGATCCCGTTGCCTGATCCCCGTCCCGACCTTCCCAGCGCAGCCCCATCCCGCCGGCGACGACCCCACCTGCAACTACACCTTCAGCCACGACAACATAGTTGTCTGTGTTCAGTTTCGTTAGAATTCGCGACTAGGTAAGTTCTTCAGCAGAAACGTCCATAGTTTTGCACAGTTAACTCGTAGCCCAACTGGTCAGCCGTTCTAGCATACAAAGAGGTCTGGGGTTCGAATCCCACTCACCCCGATTTACCCTTTTGATATATTTATGATTTAGGTTCGCCCACGATTCAGTTTTAACAAGCCCAGTGCTCATATGTTGGACATAATCACAGCGCTAGCATACTGGCTTGTGTCTTGTAGAGAGACCTAGGGTGCTGGGTTCAAATCCCAGTTGGCCCATATTATTTCCCTGTGTTTTATTTAATCCCTGTCACATTCTTGCTTCAGATTCAGCCCAGTTCTTTCCTATTTTTGCTATGCTAGGAATTTTGCTAATTTTCAGAAAAATCAACATATTTTCAAATGCCCGTAGTTGCTAATCCGTGCACCGGATCGGAATAAGTTATATATGAATCTTGACTAGAATTTCGTGTAGATTAACAATTTCCAACTCTCATGCATGTTTAAGGTTGTTAGCGTGCTGTTTGCATCGGATTGCGTGCCGGCGTGTTAAAAACGGGTTAGGACGTAGTTATTTAACCGTAGCACCGCTGGAGTTGAGCCATATATGTAAATGGGCTAGAACAACGAGTAGAATCACGTGAAACACTTTATTTTGCTGTTTAACAAACATAAAATGTGGTTAGGACAAATCTGGATAGATTGAGAATTTAATGCGTGAGGTCATTTCGGAGATGCTATATGACATTTTCGACCTCATTTAAAATGCCTAGATAGGTAGCTTAATTATGCTTCACCTCTTGCCATGTTTAACCACATTTAATATTGCCGTGTATCTAATCGGGATAGAACTAAATAAATAAACGTGGAGTTTCGTCAATATGCAACTCGTTGCATATTGAACTTCACTTAATGTGTAGTGTTTGATTGTGTGAATTGTCATGCCGTGACTTGCATATATTCAGCTGCTCATGCATCATATGTGTTGTGCATCGTGTGGTGAATTCCGTGTGTTGATTTGTGTTTCCGGTTTGCTTCGTCTCGATAGAGTTCCGCAGCGTGCCGGATTGTGACGACCCGTTTGACTACGTCGGTTCGTCTGCTTCACGGAGGCATTCTTCTTCCAAGCGGGATCTGAGGCAAGATGACCATTTCCCTAGATACCATTACTATCATTGCCATGCTAGTTTTATCGCTTCTATCGATTATGTCTCGTTGCCTACCACATGTTAAATATCAGCCTCTCAACAATGCCATGAAACCTTCAACCTGTTCGACCTAGCAAACCACTGATTGGTTATGTTACCGCTTGCTTAACCATGTCGATAGCGTTGCTAGTTGCAGGTGCAGATGCTTCCATGTGAAAACATGGGTTCTTTGTTATATCACCCAATCAATGCTATTTAATTTAATGCACCTATATACTTGGTAAAAGGTGGAAGGCTCGGCCTTTCTAGCCTGGTGTTTTGTTCCACCTTTGCCCCCTTAGTTTTCGGCTACCGGTGTTATGTTCCATAATTGAGCGCTCCTAACACGATCGGGGTTGTTATGGGGACCACCTTGATAATTCGTTTTAGATTAAAGCTGGTCTGGCAAGGCCCAACATTGGTACTACATTTGCCCAACATAACAATTCTGTTAAATTGAAATGCATAGGGAGTTAGCGCTACCCGAGGAGTAATTCTACATAATACAGGGGGGCAGTGCTGTTGGTGCTGGTCCAAAACTAGAGCCGTTTGCGGGGCCAACCCGGGGCAACTTGGGAGATTTCTATCAGGCCACTGTACGATGTGCTTATCCGTCGTGTCTTGAGAACGAGATACGCGGCTCCTATCGGGATCGTCGACACGCCGGGCGGCCTTGCTGGATTAGTTTTACCTTTGACGAGATATCTCGTGCATCGGGATTCCGGTGATGCTTTGGGTAATCTTAGAGTTGAGGTTTTCCACTAGGGAATCAGACGAGATCGCGAGCTTCGTGATTGAGGATTTCTATGCGGCTTGTGGTAATTTGTGATGGACTAGTTGGAGCACCCCTGCAGGGTTAAATCTTTTTGTAAAGACGTGCCCGCGGTTATGTGGCAACATAGAAACTTTGTTTAACACTGGTTCTAGATAACTTGAAGTTAACTTAATTAAAATATGCCAACTGTGTGCGTAACCGTGACTGTTTCTTTCGTGAGTTCTTTCTCCGATCGAGGACACGGTGCGGTTATGTCTGACGTAGTGTTGGAATTATGCCCTAGAGGCAATAATAAATATATAGTTATTATTATAATTCCTGTATCAAGATAATAGTTTATTATCCATGCTATAATTGTATTGAATGAAGACTCATTTACATGTGTGGATACATAGACAAAACACCGTCCCTAGCATGCCTCTAGTTGGCTAGCCAGTTGATCAATGATAGTCAGTGTCTTCTGATTATGAACAAGGTGTTGTTGCTTGATAACTTGATCACGTCATTGGGAGAATCACGTGATGGACTAGACCCAAACTAATAGACGTAGCATGTTGATCGTGTCCTTTTGTTGCTACTGTTTTCTGCATGTCAAGTATTTATTCCTATGACCATGAGATCATATAACTTACTGACACCGGAGGAATGCTTTGTGTGTATCAAACATCGCAACGTAACTGGGTGACTATAAAGATGCTCTACAGGTATCTCCGAAGGTGTTAGTTGAGTTAGTATGGATCAAGACTGGGATTTGTCACTCCGTGTGACGGAGAGGTATCTCGGGGCCCACTCGGTAATGCAACATCACACACAAGCCTTGCAAGCAATGTAACTTAGTGTAAGTTGCGGGATCTTGTATTACGGAACGAGTAAAGAGACTTGCCGGTAAACGAGATTGAAATAGGTATGCGGATACTGACGATCGAATCTCGGGCAAGTAACATACCGAAGGACAAAGGGGATGACATACGGGATTATACGAATCCTTGGCACTGAGGTTCAAACGATAAGATCTTCATAGAATATGTAGGATCCAATATGGGCATCCAGGTCCCGCTATTGGATATTGACCGAGGAGTCTCTCGGGTCATGTCTACATAATTCTCAAACCCGCAGGGTCTGCACACTTAAGGTTCGACGTTGTTTTATGCGTATTTGAGTTATATGGTTGGTTACCGAATGTTGTTCGGAGTCCCGGATGAGATCACGGACGTCACGAGGGTTTCCGGAATGGTCCGGAAACGAAGATTGATATATAGGATGACCTCGTTTGATTACCGGAAGGTTTTCGGAGTTACCGGGAATGTACCGGGAATGACGAATGGGTTCCGGGAGTTCACCGGGGGGGCAACCCACCCCGGGGAAGCCCATAGGCTTTGGGGAGACACACCAGCCCTTAGTGGGCTGGTGGGACAGCCCCAAAGGGGCCTATGCGCCAAGGATAAGAAATCAAAGGAAAAGAAAAAAAAAGAGGGAGGAGGTGGGAAGGGAGGAGGACTCCCTCCCACCAAACCTAGTCCAACTCGGTTTGGGGGGGGACAGTCCTCCCCCTTGGCTCGGCCGACTCCTTGGGGGTCCTTGGACCCCAAGGCAAGGCCCCCCTCCCTCCTCCTATATATATGGAGCAATTAGGTCTGATTTGAGACGACTTTCTCACGGCTGCCAGACCACATACCTCCACGGTTTTTCCTCTAGATCGCGTTTCTGCGGAGCTCGGGCGGAGCCCTGCTGAAACAAGGTCATCACCAACCTCCGGAGCGCTGTCACGCTGCCGGAGAACTCTTCTACCTCTCCGTCTCTCTTGCTGGATCAAGAAGGCCGAGATCATCATCGAGCTGTACGTGTGCTGAACGCGGAGGTGCCGTCCGTTCGGTACTAGATCGTGGGATTGATCGCGGGATTGTTCGCGGGGCGGATCGAGGGACGTGAGGACGTTCCACTACATCAACCGCGTTCTCTAACGCTTCTGCTGTACGGTCTACAAAGGTATGTAGATCACTCATCCCCTCTCGTAGATGGACATCACCATGATAGGTCTTCGTGCGCGTAGGAAAATTTTTGTTTCCCATGCGACGTTCCCCAACAGTGGCATCATGAGCTAGGTTCATGCGTAGATGTCTTCTCGAGTAGAACACAAAAGGTTTTATGGGCGGTGATGTGCGCTTTGCTGCCCTCCTTAGTCTTTTCTTGATTCCGCGGTATTGTTGGATTGAAGCGGCTTGGACCGACATTACTCGTACGCTTACGAGAGACTGGTTTCATCGTTACGAGTAACCCCCTTTGCTCAAAGATGACTGGCAAGTGACGGTTTCTCCAACTTTAGTTGAATCGGATTTGACCAAGGAGGTCCTTGGATGAGGTTAAATAGCAACTCATATATCTCCGTTGTGGTGTTTGCGTAAGTAAGATGTGATCCTACTAGATACCCTTGGTCACCACGTAAAACATGCAACAACAAAATTAGAGGACGTCTAACTTGTTTTTGCAGGGTATGATTGTGATGTGATATGGCCAACGATGTGATGTGATATATTGGATGTATGAGATGATCATGTTGTAATAGAAATATCGACTTGCACATCGATGGTACGGCAACCGGCAGGATCCATAGGGTTGTCTTTATACTAACGTTTGTGCTTGCAGATGCGTTTACTATTTTGCTAGGATGTAGCTTTAGTAGTAATAGCATAAGTAGCACGACAACCCCGATGGCAACACGTTGATGGATGATCATGGTGTGGCGCCGGTGACAAGAAGATCGTGTCGGTGCTTTGGTGGTGGAGATCAAGAAGCACGTGATGATGGCCATATCATGTCACTTATGAATTGCATGTGATGTTAATCCTTTTATGCACCTTATTTTGCTTAGAACGACGGAAGCATTATGAGGTGATCTCTCACTAAAATTTCAAGACGAAATTGTGTTCTCCCCGACTATGCATCGTTGCTACAGTTCCTCGTTTCGAGACACCACGTGATGATCGGGTGTGATAGACTCAACGTTCACATACAACTGGTGCAAAACAGTTGCGCACGCGGAACACTCGGGTTAAGCTTGACGAGCCTAGCATGTACAGACATGGCCTCGGAACACATGAGACCGAAAGGTCGATCATGAATCATATAGTTGATATGATTAGCATAGGGATGCTTACCACTGAAACTATACTCAACTCACGTGATGATCGGACTTGGGATAGTGTAAGTGGATCATGAACCACTCAAATGACTAGAGAGATGTACTTTTTGAGTGGGACTTCTTAAGTAATATGATTAATTGAACTAATTGTCATGAACATAGTCTAATGGTCTTTACGAATTACGATGTAGCTTGCGCTATAGCTCTACTATTTTTATATGTTCCTAGAGAAAATTTAGTTGAAAGTTGATAGTAGCAAACTTTGCAGAGGATTGTCCTCGTTGCTGCGCGGAAGGCTTATGTCCTTAATGCACCACTCGGTGTGCTGCACCTCGAGCGTCGTCTGTGGATGTTGTGAACATCCGACATACGCGTTTCTGATGACTACACGATAGTTCAGTGCAAAATACTTAATGGCTTAGAAGCAAGGCGCCGAAGACGTTTTGAAACGTCACGAAACATAAGTGATGTTCTAAAGAGATGAAATTGTGATTTCATGCTTGTGCCCTTGTTAAGAGGTACGAGACCTCTGACAAGATTCTTTGTCCACAAAGTAAAGGAGAAAAGCTCAATCGTTGAGTGTGTGCTCATATTGTGTGAGTACGACAATCGCTTGAATCAAGTCGGAGTTAATCTTCCAGATGAGATAGTGATGGTTCTCCAAAGTCACTGCCACCAAGCTGTGAGAGCTTCGTGATGAACTATAACATATCAAGGATAGATACAATGATCCTTGAGCGATTCGCGATGTTTGACACTGCGAAAGTAGAAATCAAGAAGGAGCATCAATAGTTGATGGTTAGTAAAACCACTAAGTTTCAAGAAAGGCAAGGGCTAGAAGGGATACTTCGTGAAACGGCAAAACAATTGCTGCACTAATGAAGAGACCCAAGATTAAACCCAAACCCGAGACTAAGTGCTTCTGTAATGAGGGAAACGGTCACTGAGGCGGAGCAACTCTAGATACTTGGTAGATAAGAAGGCTGGCAAAAGTCGAAAGAAGTATATTTGATATACGTGATGTTGATGTGTACTTTACTAGTACTCCTAGTAGCACGAGGGTATTGGATACTGGTTCGGTTGCTAAGTGATTAGTAACACAAAATGATAGCTACGGCATAAATGGAGACTAGCTAAAGGCGAGGTGACGATACGTGTTGGAAGTGTTTCCAAGGTTGATATGATCAAAACGTCGCACGCTCCCTCTACCATCGGGATTGGTGTTAAACCAAAATAATTGTTATTTGGTGCTTCTGTTAAGCATGAACATGATTGGATCGTGTTTATTGCAATACGATTATCCATTTAAAGGAATAATGGTTACTCTATTTTCTTGAATAATCACCTTCAATGGTTTATTGAATCTCGATCGTAGTGTTACACATGTTCATGATATTGGTGCCAAAAGATACGAGGTAATGATGATAGTACCACTTACTTGTGGCACTGCCGCTTGAGTCATTTTGGTATAAATTGCATGAAGAGGCTCCATGATGATGGATCTTTATACTCACCTGATTTTGAATCACTAGTGACATGCAAATCATGCCACATGAGCAAGGCCTTGTTTTCATTGAGATGAAACAAGATAGTAACTTGTTGGAAATGATACATTTTGATGTATGCAGTCCAATGGGTGCTGAGGCACGCAGTGGATATCATTATGTTCTTACTTAAATGACGATTTGAGTGGATACAAGAGTATTTACTTAATGAATCACAAGTCTGAAATATTGAAAAGTTCAATTCTGTTTCGGAGTGAAGTTCGTCGTAACAAGAGGATAAACTGTCTACGATATGATCATAGAAATGAATATCTGAGTTACGAGTTTTGGTACGCAGTTAAGACAATGTGGAAATTGTTTCGCAGTTCATGCCACCTGGAACATCATAGTGTGATGATGTGTCTGAACGTCATAGCCATGCATTATTTGGTATGGTGCATGCTATGATGTCTCTTATCGAATTACCACTATCGTTTATGGGTTATGCATTAGAGACAACCGCATTCACTTTAAATAGGGCACCGCGTATTTCCGTTGAGATGACACAGTAATGACTGAGGTTTAGAGAAATCTAACTGTCGTTTCTTGAAAGTTTGGGGCTTCGACACTTATGTGAAAAAGTTTCAGTCTGATAAGCTCAAACCCAAAGCGGATAAATGCATCTTCATAGGGTATCCAAAACAGTTGGGTACATCTCCTATCTCAGATCCGAAAGCAAAGTGTTTGTTTCTAGAAACGGATCCTTTCTCGAGGAAAGGTTTCTCTCAAAAGAATTGAGTGGGAGGGTGGTAGAACTTGATGAGGTTATTGAACCATCACTTCAACCAGTGTGTAGCAGGGCGCAGGAAGTTGTTCCTGTGGCGCCTACACCAATTGAAGTGAAAGCTGATGATGGTGATCATCGAGCATCGGATCAAGTTACTACAAGCCTCGTAGGTTGACAAGATCGCGTACTACTGCAGAGTGGTACGGTAACCCTGTCTTGGAGGTCAAGTTGTTGAGCAACAGTGAACCTACGAGTTATGGAGAAAGCAATGGTGGGCCCGGATTCCGACAAATGGCTGGAAGCCATGAAATCCGAGAGAGGATCCATGTATGAAAACAAAGTGTAGACTTTGGAAGAACTACTTGATGGTCATAGGACTATTGAGTAAAGATGGATCTTTAAAAGGAAGACAGACGATGATGGTGATAAGTCACTATTAAGAAAAGCTCGACTTGTCGCAAAGATGTTTCCGACAAGATCAAACAGTTGACTATGATGAGACTTTCTCACTCGTAGCGATGCTAAAAGTCTGTTAGAATTATGTTAGTAGTTGATGCATTATTTATGAAATATTGCACATAGGATGTCAAAACATTGTTTCCTCGACGGTTTCCTTGAGCAAACATTGTATGTGATACAACCAGGAGGTTTTGTCGATCCTAAAAGATACTAGCAAGTATGCAAGCTCCAGCAATCCTTTGATGGACTGGTGCAAGAATCTTGGAGTTGGAATATATACTTTGATGAGATGATCAAAGATTTTGGGTTTGTACAAGGTTTATGAGAAACTTGTATTTCCAAAGAAGTGAGTGGGAGCACTATAGAATTTCTGATAAGTATATGTGGTTGACATATTGTGGATCAGAAGTAATGTAGAATTTCTATAAAGCATACAAGGTTGTTTGAAAGGAGTTTTCAAAGGAATGCCTGGATTGCGCTACTTGAACATTGAGCATCAAAGATCTATGGAGATAGATCGAAAGCGCTTGATAGAAGTTTCAACAAGATGCATGCCTTGACAAGTTTTTGAAGGAGTTCAAAATAGATAAGCAAAGAAGGAGTTCTTGGTTGCATTGTAAGGTGTGAATTTGAGTAATACTCAACACCCGACCCCGGCAGAATAAAGAGAATAGACGAAGGTCGTCTTCTATGCCTTAGCCATAGACTCTAAAGTATGCCATGCTGAGTACCGCACCTGATGTGTGCCTTGCAGCAAGTCTGTTAAGAGGTACACAGAGTGATCCAGGATTGAATCGCTGATCAGCGGTCAAAGTTATCCTTAGTAACTAAATAGACTAAGGAATTTTTCTCGATTATGGAGGTGGTTAAAGAGTTCGTCGTAAAGGGTTACGTCGATGCAAGCTTTGACACTAATCCGAATAACTATGAGTAGTGAAACGGATTCGTATAGAAGAGTAGATATTTGGAGCATTTCCGAATAGCACGTAGTAGCAGCATCTATAAGATGACATAAAGATTTGTAAAGAACGCACGGATCTGAAAGTTTCAGAACCGTTGACTAAAACCTCTCTCACGAGCAAGACATGATCAGACCCCAGAACTATATGGGTGTTGGATTCGTTGAAATCACATGGTGATGTGAACTAGATTATTGACTCTAGTGCAAGTGGGAGACTGTTGGAAATATACCCTAGAGGCAATAATAATTAGTTATTATTATATTTATTTGTTCATGATAATCGTTTATTATCCATGCTATAATTGTATTGATTGGAAACACAATACTTGTGTGGATACATAGACTAAACACTGTCCCTAGTAAAGCCTCTAGTTGACTAGCTCGTTGATCAAAGATGGTCAAGGTTTCCTGGCCATAGGCAAGTGTTGTTACTTGATAACAGGATCACATCATTAGGAGAATCATGTGATGGATTAGACCCAAACTAATAGACGTAGCATGTTGATCGTGTCATTTTGTTGCTACTGTTTTCTGCGTGTCAAGTATTTGTTCCTATGACCATGAGATCATATAACTCACTGACACCGGAGGAATGCTTTGTGTGTATCAAACGTCGCAACGTAACTGAGTGACTATAAAGATGCTCTGCAGGTATCTCCGAAGGTGTCCGTTGAGTTAGTATGGATCAAGACTGGGATTTGTCACTCCGTGTGACGGAGAGGTATCTCGGGGCCCACTCGGTAATACAACATCACACACAAGCCTTGCAAGCAATGTGACTTAGTGTATGTCACAGGATCTTGTATTACAGAAACGAGTAAAGAGACTTGTCGGTAAACGAGATTGAAATAGGTATGCGGATACTGACGATCGAATCTCGGGCGAGTAACATACCGAAGGACAAAGGGAATGACATACGGGATTATATGAATCCTTGGCACTGAGGTTCAAACGATAAGATCTTTGTAGAATATGTGGGATCCAATATGGGCATCCAGGTCCCGCTATTGCATATTGACCGAGGAGTCACTCGGGTCATGTCTACATAGTTCTCGAACCCGCAGGGTCTGCACACTTAAGGTTCGACGTGCTTTTATGCGTATTTGAGTTATATGGTTGGTTACCGAATGTTGTTCGGAGTCCCGGATGAGATCCAGGACGTCACGAGGAGCTCCGGAATGGTCCGGAGGTAAAGATTGATATATAGAAAGTCCTGTTTTGGTCACCGGAAAAGTTTCGGGCTCATCGGTAGTGTACCGGGAGTGCCGGGAGGGGTGCCGGGGACCATCGGGAGGGGTGTCATGCCCCAAGGGGTCTCATGGGCTATGGGAATAGATAAACCAGCCCCTAGTGGGCTGGAATAAGTTCCCACTAAGGCCCATAAGGTTTGAGAAGGAAAAAACACAAGGTGGAAAGAGTTTCCAAGTGGGAAGGTGGAATCCTACTCCAAGTAGGATTGGAGTAGGACTCCTCCACCTCCAATTTAGGACAAACCTTGAGGGTTTGAGGCTGCCTCTTCCCTCCCCCTCCCTCCTATATATACTGAGGTATTAGGTCTGATTTGAGACAACTTTTGCCACGGTAGCCCGACCACATACCTCCACGGTTTTTCCTCTAGATCGCGTTTCTGCGGAGCTCGGGCAGAGCCCTGCTGAGATTAGATCACCACCAACCTCCGGAGCGCCGTCACGCTGCCGAAGAACTCATCTACCTCTCCGTCTCTCTTGCTGGATCAAGAAGGCCGAGATCATCGTCGAGCTGTACGTGTGCTGAACGCGGAGGTGCCGTCCGTTCGGCACTAGATCGGAGCGGATCGTGGGACGGATAGCGGGACGGTTCGTGGGACGGTTCGCGGGGCGGATCGAGGGACGTGAGGACGTTCCACTACATCAACCGCTTCACTAACGCTTCTGCTGTGCGATCTACGAGGGTACGTAGATCGGAAATCCCCTCTCGTAGATGGACATCACCATGATAGGTCTTTGTGCGCGTAGGAAAATTTTTGTTTCCCATGCGACGTTCCCCAACATGTGGATCCTGCTGCTCGGCCTGTCCGAGAACGCCTGCGTCGGTCCGCCGCGCACAAGAGGAAGGCAATCGGAGAAGAGGTGGCTAAGCTCTTGGCAGCCAACTTCATTCGCGAGGTACACCACTCCGAGTGGCTCGCCAATGTTGTCATGGTGCCCAAGAAGGACAAGTCTCTCCGAATGTGCATCGACTTCAAGCATCTCAATAAGGTCTGCCCGAAAGACCATTTCCCGCTCCCCCGCATCGATCAAATTGTCGATTCGACGGCGGGTTGCGAGCATTTGTCATTCCTTGATGCCTACTCGGGCTATCATCAGATCTGTTCGTATGTCCCCGATGAATTAAAAACAGCCTTCATCACCCCATTCGGGTGCTTCTGCTACATCACTATGCCATTTGGTTTGAAGAATGCAGGAGCAACCTTTATGCGCATGATCCAAAAATGCCTCCTTGACCAGATCGGTCGAAATGTGGAGGCGTATATGGATGATATCGTAGTCAAGTCACGCAAAGGTTCTGACCTGCTGCCTGACTTGGCAGAAACATTCGCCAACCTTTGTAGGTACGATATCAAGCTCAACCCAGCCAAGTGTTCATTCGGTGTTCCCAGCGGAAAGTTACTCGGTTTCTCCTTTCCGAACGAGGGATCGATGTCAACCCCGAAAAGATCGGGACCATCGTCCGAATGGAGCGGCCGGTCAGAATACACGATGTTCAAAGGCTCACAGGTTGCCTAGCGGCTTTGAGCAGGTTTATCAGTCGACTCGGCGAGAAGGCACTTCCTCTGTACCGACTCATGAAGAAATTAGATACTTTCGAGTGGACACACGAAGCCCAAATCGCATTCGACGACCTCAAAGTCCTACTTTCCACCCAGCCGGTTCTTACTGCTCCGCTCAGTAAAGAACCCCTTCTTCTGTACATCGCGGCTACAAATCAAGTCGTGAGCACTGTTCTCACAGTCGAACGCGAAGAAGAAGGCAAAGCATATAAGGTTCAGCAGCCAGTGTATTATGTCTCCGAAGGCATGACTCCTTCCAAGCAGAGGTATCCCCACTATCAAAAACTTATCTACGGGATTTACATGACTGCGAAGAAGGTGGCTCATTATTTCCAAGACCACTCGGTGTCTGTCGTTTCCGAAGCTCCGTTGTCGGAAATCCTCCACAATCGGGACGCATCGGGCCGAGTGGCGAAGTGGGCAATGGAGATGTTATACTGCGACATCAAATTCGAGGCCAAGAAAGCTATAAAGTCTCAAGCTCTGGCTGACTTCATAGCAGAATGGGTAGAACAACAGCAACCGACCCACATCTACTCGGCTCATTGGACAATGTTCTTCGATGGGTCCAAGATGTTGACTGGCTCCGGCGCTGGCGTTGTGATCATATCGCCAAAGGGTGACAAACTCAAGTATGTGTTGCAGATACACTTCGATTCCTCCAACAATGAGGCAGAGTATGAGGCTCTCCTTTATGGATTGTGCATGGCCATCGCACTCGGCGTCCGTCGCCTGATGGTCTACGATGATTCAGATTTGGTAGTTAATCAAGTGATGAAGGAGTGGGACGTAAGGAACCCCACCATGACCACATACTGCAATGCAGTGAGGAAGCTCGAGAAAAAGTTTGAAGGTTTGGAACTCCACCATGTTCCGCGACTGAAAAACCAAGCAGCTGATGAATTGGCGAAACTTGGATCCACTCGGAGACAAGTCCCGAGTGACGTCTGCCTCGAGCACTTTCACCTTCCCTCAGTTAAAGAAGATCCTTTCACAGAGGAACCAGTAGAACCAAAGAGCTCGACAGATCCGACTGAAGTTGAAGTCCCTGTTGTGGTTGATTTGATCATGGAGATTCTTGCTATCATCCCCGATTGGACTGTGCCGTTCATTGCATACATCCTGAGGCAAGAATTACCAGAAGACGAAGTCCAAGCCAGACAGATCGTCCGCAGGTCAAAGTCGTTCACCGTCATTGATGGCCAGTTGTACAAGGAAAGCGTTTCAGGCGTCCTTCAACGATGCATCTCCCCTGAGGAGGGACAGTTAATCCTGGAAGAAATTCACTCGTGAACCTGCGGTCATCTCGCCTCCTCAAGGGCAATCGTCGCCAAAGCATTCAGAGTTGGCTTCTTCTGGTTGCAGGCGAATGAAATGTCAAAGGATATGGTCGACCGATGGGAAGGCTGTCAGTTCTACTCTAACAAGTCCCACAAGCCAACATCTGCGTTGAAGACAATCCCTCTTGTTTGGCTATTTGCAGTGTGGGGATTAGATACAGTCGGTCCATTCAGGACAGGCCAAGGGGGATTCACACATCTGTTGGTGGCAGTCGACAAGTTCACAAAGTGGATTGAAGCCAAGCCCATCAAGAAGCTCGACGCCCTTACAGCCATCAAGTTTTTCAGGGACATCATCTCCAGATTCGGGGTACCGCACAGCATAATCACTGACAATGGCACGAACTTTGACTCGGACAGATTCAAAGGTTTCTGTACAGGCCAAGGTATCCGAGTGGATTTTGCATCTGTGGCGCATCCCCAAACAAACGGGCAAGCAGAGCGGGTGAATGGACTTATTCTGCAAGGTTTGAAGCCTCGACTCCTGCGAGAAATGGGACATGCTGCCGACGCATGGGTCACCGAGCTGCGTTCGGTGCTGTGGGGTCTCCGCACAACCCCAAATAGATCTACAGGGCGATCCCCATTCTTCCTCGTTTACAGAGCATAGGCAGTCCTTTCGAGTGACTTGCTTCACAACGCTCCACGAGTTGAACTCTTCTCCGAAGCTGAAGCAGAGCAAGCAAGGCAAGACGGAGTGGATCTTCTAGAGGAGGAGCGCGAGATGGCACTGACTCGCTCAACCATTTATCAACAAGATTTGCGGCGCTTTCATGCGCGACATGTCAGGAGTCGTACATTCCAAGCAGGCGACCTGGTGCTCCGAGTGGATCAGCAGAGACCTCACAAGTTGGCTCCCGCCTGGGAAGGACCCTTCATCATCTCCAAGGTGCTGAACAACGGAGCATATCGACTCTACAACCTCGACAGGGAAACGGACGAGCCGCGAGCATGGAACAGAGATCTCCTGAAGCACTTCTACACGTGACCGTCGACTGAAGCAATGTAAAGAACAAGTATCGTTGAAGTAATACAAAGCAGATTGAGTTTTTGCAGATTCAAAATTCTTCCGCGTTCGCAGACTCCGGTCTAAAAAAAAACTTAGCTGCGATCCAGAATCGCCTAAGTACTAACTTTCTCCGAGTGTGCACTAAACGTCGCACTCGGGGGCTTAGCTACGATCCAGAATCGCCTAAGTACAAACTTTCTCCGAGTGTGCACTAAACGTCGCACTCGGGGGCTTAGCTGCGATCCAGAATCGCCTAAGTACAAACTTTCTCCGAGTGTGCACTAAACGTCGCACTCGGGGGCTTAGCTGCGATCCAGAATCGCCTAAGTACAAACTTTCTCCGAGTGTGCACTAAACATCGCACTCGGGGCCTTAGCTGCGATCCAGAATCGCCTAAGTACTAACTTTCTCCGAGTGTGCACTAAACGTCACACTCGGGGGCTTAGCTGCGATCCAGAATCGCCTAAGTACAAACTTTCTCCGAGTGTGCACTAAACGTCGCACTCGGGGACTTAGCTGCGATCCAGAATCGCCTAAGTACTAACTTTCTCCGAGTGCGCACTAAACGTCGCACTCGGGGACTTAGCTGCGATCAAGAATCGCCTAAGTACAAACTTTCTCCGAGTGTGCACTAAATGTCGCACTCGGGGACTTAGCTGCGATCAAGAATCGCCTAAGTACTAACTTTCTCCGAGTGTGCACTAAACGTCGCACTCGGGGACTTAGCTGTGATCAAGAATCGCCTAAGTACAAACTTTCTCCGAGTGTGCACTAAACATCGCACTCGGAGACTTAGTTGCGATCAAGAATCGCCTAAGTACAAACTTTCTCCGAGTGTGCACTAAACGTCGCACTCGGGGACTTAGCTGCGATCAAGAATCACCTAAGTACAAACTTTCTCCGAGTGTGCACTAAACGTCGCACTCAGGGACTTAGCTACGCAGAATCGTCTAAGTACAAACTTTCTCCGAGTGTGCACTAACCATCGCACTCGGGGACTTAGGTGCGATCCAGAATCGCCTAAGTACAAACTTTCTCACTCGGAGGTTAGCAACTACCCTCATTGGGGCTCATGTAGATGTCAAGACAACTGACAATTACATGAGTAGCAGACCCTCATCGAGGCTCATGTAGATGTCCAGACAACTGACAATTACATGAGTAGCAACTCGCTCCGAGTACGACCTTACAGTCGCGCTCGAAGACTTAGCTGGGATCACGAATCGCCTAAGTAAACAATTGCCTTCGACTGTATCCTAGAGATCCACTCGGAGACTTAGCCGACCCTCATTGAGGCTCATGCAGATGTCAAGACAACTGACAACTACATGCTCCGCATGTTTGCCGCTGGCTTCACCAAGAAACGCCAAACAAAAACCACGAGCCAAAATCGTGTCAACAATTATTTGGCAAAGGAAGAGCAAAATATTCTGTTCCAATTCAAAGTTGGTTTTAAGATAGTCGGTTCGGTGTAGATCAAGCTTATCCACACCGAACCACGAATGTGACGGCCAACAGCAGTGGCCAAAGTTTGATACAACTACCACTCGGCATACTGAGGTAAAGTTTTTTCAAGCATCGTCAGGACTCGCACTGGGCCTGGCAGGCTCCATGAAAGTGTCGAGGTCGATCCCGTCTGTGATGCGAGTGGCGCTCTCAAGGAAGGTCTCCATGAAATCTTCGAATCGAAGATTCTTGGTGTTGGCAACTTGCAACGCCTTCAGCTTCTCTTCACGAGCCTCCTTGCAGTGCACTCGGACCAGCGACAGCGCCATGTCTGCACCACAGCGAGCAGCAGACTTCTTCCACGCCTGCACTCGGTTCAGGACGTCCTCCAGCCGAGTCATCAACCCTTCCATCTCCTGCCAGGACTCGTCTTCAGGCCACAGCTCCTTGTCGATTCGGCTGACGACCTCTCTCAGGCGACCGATAAAAGGTCCCACTTTGCCAAGGCGAATGTGCGCTCGGAGCATGTCTCGATTGGCGTCTTCGCCGAGTGGAACGTTCGGAACAACCGACCGCTCAATGTCAGCTGCTTCAGCCTCAGCGTCCATACAAAAATCTGCAAATACAAGACGGGCAGAAAGTAAGCGCAGAATGAAATACAAAGTCAAGAAGCACTCTGAAAAACAGAACTTACCACCGAGAAGCGCAATCATCTTCCTTGCTCAGTCACTGACGTACTTCTCCTGTGATATGCACCGCCTGTTCATCACCTTCATCTGTCCCATCAGCTCGGTTCTTTGTTTCCCCATTTTCTCCATTTCGGCCACCAATGCCTTGTTTGCCTCACGGGACTCCTCCAAGGACTTCTCTCGTTCAGCCAGAGCGCCCTTCACACCAGCCAAGTCATGAACAGCTGCCTCCAGTTCCGCAGCAAGCTGAATCTTTTCAGCCTTCAGAGCGTTGTACGCTGATCCCATCTCACAAGTCTTCTGCAAATCAGCGCGAAGAGAAGATCAGACAAATTCAACAAGGAAAACAATAAAAGCTCGAAGTTCTTCAGACCCCTGCCGACGCAAGCAGTCGACAGCGGCCTCGGGGACTACACCCAGTGGGTTCACTAAGAGTGACCCCACTGCCATGAAGCTCAAACAGGTCCGCCCTATTGAGATAAATAACAAAAACAAGCCTATGAGGCTACTACTACCCGACCTGAGTAAAATTACTCTCGGGGACTACTTCTAGTAGGTGCACTCGGAGTGCCCCCACTGGTAACATTCGAACAGATTAGTTTTGATCTGATCAAGTTAAAGAAAATGTATATAAAGACAACTGCCGGTGCAAGCACTCGACAGAAGTCTCGGGGACTACACCCGGGTTCACTAAGAGTGAACCCACTGCAAAATAATCATACTGCATCCGAGTATATTGCTTAAACACCCACTGGGTTACAAAGAGGAAAGTAAATACTTACTAGCCCACTTACTCGGATATCGTCCCGGAGTTCCAAGCTTCGCTTGTACACAGACGCGATGGAGTCGTACGCTCTCTTGGCATCACCCGCCATCAACTCCGCCTGCACCATGGCCCCCTTGGCAGCTCCCACCTGATCTTCTGGGAGGCTTTGGGCGTCGTACTGGACGGTCGACAGACCTGGCACCACAAGAGACTCCTTGGGCATCCCAAGTCCTGCTCCAGTCGGTTCAGCAGCGATGAGCGCCGTTTCAGTCGACAGCATCGTCTCGGCTGGCGGCGCGTCCATGGCGGGAGTAGTAGCAGATGGAACAGCCTCAAGGACAGGCACCGTAGCTTGCTCGGACCTCTTCTGGTCGTCCTCCTCCACATGAATCACCTCTGAAGGAAGCCCGACCGAGCGACGTGAGACCACAGGAACAAGGGCAAGATCAAATACAGAATTCGTGAAACAATAATGTAAGCTCTCGGAGTCGCCACGACGTACCTTGCTGGGATGTGGCAACGTTGTCCGTATCCATGGGATCGTCTTCCTGGCATGGCAGAGAAGTGGCGGAGGTGGCAGCTCTGTCGAGTAAAATTCACTCGACCGATAAGCATAAGTTCAATCAAATACTGAGAGAAGATAGGAGAACAAGACACTTACGCTGAGGCAACGGGAACGTCGATCCTCATCCGAGGCAGAGCTTTCCGAGGTTTGGATCCACTCGGTTTGGCCACCTTGGAAGGTTGGCCCGCAGGCTCAGCAGCAGCGTCCCTGGTCCTCTTTGTGCTCCGAGCACTCGGAGCCACGGGAGTAGCTGGCAAGGCGCTCGGAACCACGGGAGGAGCTGACGGGGCACTCGGGGCCGCTGGAGGAGCCGGCGGAGTCACGGGAGCTGACGGGGCACTTGGGGCCGCTAGAGGAGCCGGCAAAGTCACGGGTTCGTGACGACGCTTAGTTCGAGGCTCTGGCGGTGGGGGTGATGAGCTCTGCTCCTCATCCTCCCCCTCCTCTTCTTCGGACTCCTCCTCCGTCTCCCCACTGTCTGAGACATACTCGGCGCTCTCCACGCTGCCTTCCTGGCTGCCTTCCTCTTCCTCAGCCGGATTCCCATTCGAGACGGGGGAATACCAGTTAGTCCACGCCTGCACAAGATACAGTCGACAACATCAGACGTCAGACAGTGATGCAAGAAAAAGCGGCAAATCTAAGGGAATTATAAGCACTCGGCAAGGTATACTCACCTCATTCGGAGGAGGGTTGTCCGCGCGGAAGGGCTTCACTCGACGGGCTCCTCTGGGGTTATCGCACGCGCCTGTGATGCCGTGGACCCACGCCGTCACAACCTCCCCGGTCACGCACTCGGGGTGAGTCCGAGTGGAGTCCTCAGGCCCCGTGTAGTGCCACATGACGTGGTGTCGAGCTTGCAAAGGCTGGATACGCCGACCCAGAAAAACCTCCAGCAAATCTATGCCGGTGACTCCCTTACGGACGACATCTACCAGCGCGTCGACCAGAGGCTGAATCTGGATCTTTTCCATCTTCGTGAGCGCAAGTTGCCTAGGCGGAGCCGGTCGGTCTAGGCTAAAAGGTGGCAGTCCAGTTGCGGCATTCGAACAAGCGACGTCCTGGCAGTAGAACCAAGTCGACTGCCAGTTCCTAACGGATTCAGACAACTGAAGAGCGGGATAGCTACTTTGCTTTTCTTCTGGAAGCCTAAGCCTCCGCAGAGCTGGAGGAGATGGGTTTTGTCGTCCGACTGGCTATGTCTTTTGATGGTTTGGGATCTAGCGGAGAAGATGTGCTTAAAGAGCCCCCAATGAGGAGGACAGCCGATAAAACACTCGCAAAGCACGACGAAGGCAGAGAGATGAGCTATTGCGTTGGGAGGAAAATGGTGGAGCTGCGCCCCGAAGTGGTTCATTATACCTCTGAAGAAGGGATGAGGAGGCAGAGAGAAGCCTCGGTACACGTGACTGAGCAACAAGACGCGCTACCCCTCCTGGGGTGCTGGCTCCGTCTCGCCCTCCGCCGGCAGCCTCCACGTCTTGTTCTCGATCAGTCCTTGCTCCACCAACTCCAGCATGTCGCTCTTCGTCACCGTGGAGGGGAGGAAATCCCCCTGGATCCAACCCGCCGGCAGTGCCCGCTGTCGCCGTTGAGCGGGAGCCGCCGTCTTCTTCTTCTTCCGCGCGTCGAGCTTGCTCGTATGCCCCTTCGTCATGGTGGAGGCTGCAGATCCGCGGAGGAGGAGAAGAAGGAAGGAGCTTGGGATGCGCAGGACGTCACGGGAGAAGCGGGGCGAGTGCGAGTTATCAGGCGAGTGCAACGAGAAACCCTCGCTGGAGAGGTTTAAATAAGGTTCCGACTGGGTCACTAGCAGGTGGCCCCGAAATCTTATCCCCCGACCGGTTGCTGCGATACTAGTGGAGGAGATGAAGGCGCAGAAATCGAGGCGGCAGATACTACTCGATGACGATGTCGTCATCCCCGCTGAGCGCGCGGCAACCGAAATTTGAGGATCCCAGAAAATATGCCGCTGTCAGTTGACCGGTCACGTCAAAAGATTCCACGAAAGCACTCGGTCTCTGACGGTTCGTTTCACAGATATATACACTCGGATCACTGATCAAGAGGATAAAATGGATCGACGCAAACAACGCCGAAGTCACATCCATACCAGTCGGATCCGTACTGCAAGCATCGCTTCGTCCTTCCAACCCCGATCCATTCGGGGACTAATGATGGGGTTATAGTCCTAGGGTAGGGTCATAGGCCTGCCCTATAGGTCCTACCCAAGGACTACCCTTCATAAGGGACAAGGCCCTTAGTCAGTTCCGACCGAATTAAGGACTTCCCATCATCCAGTCGGTGACGATTCCTCCATCATCCACTCGGAGATGAGCATTCGGAGCGTACCAAACTTACCAACTGGATTCCACTCTGTACATCGTAACCTCCCCTGGAGGGCAACGGTCATACGTTTTCATGTACCTTTATTAGCATTTAAGGCATACGTTACCTGTAACGTAGACATTTAATCGCCACTACTCCACCCCTGTGCACCGAACCATTGTGAAGGGCAGCGCACTCTATATAAGTCGCCCTTCCCCACTGGTGCAGGGGTTAGCAATTCACTGTAATCCATATTCCACTCGACATCAAGCTCCCAAGAGCACTGAGACGTAGGGCTTTTACCTCCACCGTAGAGGGGCCTGAACTCATACAACCTCGCCGTAGCTAAGGCGCTGCCCATCCTTTCGTACCCTACACATCTACTGTCAGACTTATACCCACGACACCGGCCCACTTGGATCCAACGACCTCCCCTCGTTTTCTCGTTCGGCCTCCCTCCCTGACCTAGCTGCAACCCCTCGCACTCATCCTCTCTCCCGCGAACCCATGGTGACAGCCGCCTGATCTACATCTTTGCTGCCCCTTCCTCCCTGTCACCGGCAGGCCCAGCCCGTCGTCCCGTCGTCGCATCCCCGCCACCCCCTTCCTCCTTGTTGCCGACAGGCCCAGCCCAACGTCCGGTCGTCGCCTCAACTCTGTCCTGTTCTACCTCGTCGTCGATGGTCAGGCTTGTCACCGCCCCTCCCCGGTTTACCTCGCCGCCAAATCCAGCCCGCCGTCCCCGCCGTGAGAGGTACCACTCTGCCTCCTCCCCCTCCCCCTCCACCCTCTTCCCCTTCCTTCACCTACCACCTCCTTCCCTCGTCGGCCTATTCCATCCATGTCTCCAGTGAGCAAGGACACGGTCGTGTGGCGGGACACAACTCATATTTATGTTTGTTCATTGCTTGTCATGCTAAAATAAAATATGTCGTGTTAAGTTTCTTTTTTTTGCATATTTTTCTGCTAAGATTGGATTTGTTTGTATTGTCATAGATGAATGAATTGGCAAGAAAATGAAGGCAACTAATTGTGAGAGGAGTCGGACTAGTAGCTGGGTTGTATGCTTACATGATGGTCATGTTTAGAAGAGCTAGACAACAAACACCGATGATAACCGTGGGCAGCATGGACGATCGTGCCATATCTAGAGAGTCAAATGTAAGATACATTTATCACTCTAGTGTCTGATCTTCTTTGAGTTGATGTTAGTTGATGCTTGTTGAAACTAGCCCTTTTGTAATGCCTACTGATGCAACTATCCCTTTTGTATTTCAAATGAGACTACTGATGGTTATTATGTCTTATGTAATATGAATCTACTCGCACACCGCTACAATTTATGGTTATTATGTAATATGAATTTACTTGTGCATCGCTACAAATTATGGTTATTATGTGTTATGTTAATTGCTGATTTTTTCTTCTTAATATAATCATTGTTCAGATTATGTTGGCATGGTAATATTTTATTGCTGGAAGTGTATACTGAAATGTCAAAATGTTTTTTCAATATAATCTTAGCGCCAAAAAAATGTTCATGCAGCCTAGCTCAGATACAGGCTACCAAACACAGTCTTGGCATAACATGTCTCGTCTGATGCAGCCTACCAAACACAGTGTGAGTTCAGCATGCGTCAATACGTACAGTGCTACCAAACAACTGCAGTTGCATGTACTAAGCATGTCTAGACTAAGCATGTTTCAAATGGAAACAACTATGCTAGGATGGAAACAACTACCAAACACACCATATATGGTTGACGGTATCTATCGTTGGTGGGTTGCCTTTGTGAGCACCATCTCTAACCAAAAGTCTCAGTTTGCCCAAAGATAAAAAGCAACTAAAAAGGATGCCGAGAGGGCATTTGGAGTTATGTATGCCCGTTTTGCAATTGTTCGTGGACCTGCAAAATAATGGTATCTGGATACCTTATGGGAGGTGATGACATGTTGTGTAATCATGCAGAACATGGTCACATGTTATGTGATCATGCGTAACATGATCGTCGAAGATGAGGGTGACGATGTTGCCGCAGCTCTGGAATTTAAAAACATGGATGATCATATCCAACTTTCGGAACATAATTCGATCGACCACATTTGAAGAATTTATTCAAATGCATCAACAAATACGGCATCGACCAACTCACATGATGTTGAATTATAATTTTGAACTTTTTTAAATTTGAGTTAGTGTTACATGCGGCTATTTAAACGTATGCAAATGATGCGGTAATTTGATAGTGTGGACTTAAAAAAAAAGGCCAGATATATGTGGCTATGGTTCGATAACGTCTTCTCGTATCCGTGTTTATGGACTGGTCCCCTTGTGTGTGGATGAATAAGAGGTAATTTATGGGTTAGCGTTGGAGATGGATTTAGAAAGAAAAGTGGAGATTGTATTATTTTCGTTTTTCTTTTGGGAACATCGCCTGAGTTGGACCGATGTCATGTCGAGTGGTATGCGTACCACGCACCACCGTCGTTTGCCTCGCAAGGCGGGGCAGCCACATTCGTGTGCGTTTGAGTACCCGGTACGGTGCGAGTTGTTGAGGTCAATAACTTCTCGATACAGGGCTCCACTGCACCGTCCTTCTCCCAACCGTACTACTGCATATCGTAATAGTAGTAAAATTGTTCTTTCGTCTCACAGCAAGAACGTGATTAATGGCGGCCGGCTAAGCTGCCTAACCATCCATCCAACTTCAAAGAGGTTTAGCCACTGGACAAACCCGCCGGCGAAGGTAAAGGCTCCGGCAGATCACATCGCGGCGGCCCGCGGATACCTCGACAAAGGAACGTGGCAACCATAAATTACTCCGCTGGAAACAGAAGACGGACCCCGGCCCATTGACAGGCCGATCCTCTTACGCATGATCTGGTTGGTGAGTAAAACCAACCAACTACCTTAAATACCCAGAGCTCACGCATCGGCATCTCGCCGCCTGCTCTGCTCTCAGTCCAATCCAACTCAAAACAACGCACGCGGACGCAGCCATGGCGGATTTGAAGGCTCCGGCCAAGGTGAGGAGGCTGGCGCCGCCCATGTCGTGGCGGTCGCGCCTGTCAATCTTCGCCGCGGGTTACCTCACCGACGCCACCTGCCGCGCTGACGGCACAATCAACCGCCGCCTGCTCACCTACCTCGACCCCGCCGTCCCGCCCTCCGCCGCCCCGCGCAATGGCGTCTCCTCCCGCGACATCGACGTCGACCCGGCAATCCCGCTCCGGGCCCGCCTCTTCCACCCCGTGGGCCTGGCCGGCCCGCTCCCGGTCGTCCTCTTCTTCCACGGCGGCGGGTTCGCCTACCTCTCCGCGGCCTCCCTCGCCTACGATGCCGCGTGCCGCCGCATCGCCAGGTACTGCGGCGCGGCCGTGCTGTCAGTCGACTACCGCCGCTCTCCGGAGCACCGGTTCCCGGCGGCGTACGACGACGGGTTCTCCGCGCTCCGCTTCCTCGACGAGCCCAAGAAGCACCCCGCCGACGTCGGGCCCCTCGACGTCTCCCGCTGCTTCCTCGCCGGGGACAGCGCGGGCGCCAACATCGCCCACCACGTCGCCCGCCGCTACGCCATGTCCTCCCCGTCCTTCACCAAGGTGCGGGTCTCCGGCCTCATCGCCATCCAGCCCTTCTTCGGCGGCGAGGAGCGGACCCCCTCCGAGCTCCAGCTGGAGGGCGCACCCATCGTGTCCATCTCCCGCTGCGACTGGATGTGGCGCGCCTTCCTCCCGCCCGGTGCAGACCGGACGCACGAGGCTGCGCACGCGGCGTCCCCTGCCGCCGCAGCCGGCATCGATTCCCCGGCGTTCCCGCCGGCGGTGGTGGTTATCGGCGGGTACGACCCGCTCCAGGATTGGCAGCGGCGGTACTGCGAGATGCTGACCTCCAAGGGAAAGGAGGTGCGGGTGCTGGAGTACCCCGAAGCCATCCACGCCTTCTATGTCTTCCCGGAGTTCGCCGAGTCCAAGGAGCTTATGCTGAGGATCAAAGAGTTCGTCGCCGGGAGCGACGGCAGCAAATGAGCGCGACTCGTGGCAGTATCGATAGTGTCAGTGTTTGCGTGTGTGGTCGGAATCACTATAGGACCAAAGGATTGGGTGGGTTGCCATGACGTGTCTGGACCATATTCGTAGTGAACTAAAAATAGTGCAGTATGGGTGACGATGTGTAAGAATGGCTGCTACAGGCTCATGAGTACTAGTGTCACATAATAGACGTTCATTTGTTTAGGGAATGATTTTTTTCAACAAAAGAAAGACTGGCAGCAATTCTAACCGACCGATCCAAACGGACGATGATTTCGTCCGTTGGCTTTGTGTCCATCCGATTTATGATTCGGATTGTTTGTTGGCTTTGTGTCCATCCGATTTATGATTCGGATCTGTAGCGTGTCCAACATGTCGATCCATATTTGTCGACGTGGGCGGCTAGCCGTCGGTTTTAACAAATACAAACATTTTGCATTTTTTTTCAAAAGCAAATGAAATAACATAGTTTCACAACCAAAAATAGAATATAGCAAAGTTTCACAAGCCCGATAAAAATTAAATTGTCTAAAAGATACACGTATTGATTGCCAACATGATCCCAATGCTCAACCAAATCATCTTCTAACTGAATATGAGTTTTCCAATCACACATTTCATGATGAAATTGGATGAACTATGCAAATGATGCCGCTTCTCCATCATGCCGAGGCACCACATTGTCACCCTGAAACTCAAACTCTTGATCATGGAGACGTTCGAGGTGCTCATCCTCTATTATCATATTGTGCATGCTCACATAAGCAATCATCACTTCCCACAACTTCTTGGTGCTCCAAGTTCTAGCAGGATACTGAACTATGCCCCATCGAGATTGGTGCTCCAAGTTCACCGAGTACTTCGTAAGAGCATCTCCAACAACTTTTGTATATTTGCACTCACTTGCTATTTTACAAATCTTGACCCAAAAACCTTATCCAACAACCTTTCTATAAGTGGTCCCCCACCATTTTTTTTATAAAACTTGTTATATTTGCACCTACACTTTGCATATTTGCCAAGCCAAATGCCATGTAATATTTTATCAAGCCACCTAAAGTCTCACTTTGTCTCAATGACAGGTGAGTCCGTGTACTAGTGTGTGTGCTGCGCGTGCGCGTGTATGTGCGTGTGTGTGTGTATGTGATTTTTTGTGTATGTATACGCGTGTGTGATGCATGTGTACGTGTGTGTGCTGCATGTGTACGTGTGTGTGTGCTGCATGTGTATGTGTGTGTGTGCTACATGTGTACGTGGACGCGAGTTGTGCTAGTATACATATACATGTATGTATGCTAGTGTGCAATGTGTCTATGACAAACTATCCCCATATGTCATTGTGTGTTTTGTGCAAATATAGCAATCCAATATACAAATGCTACCAAAGCAAAAAACATGTTGGCTTTGTGAACCTTCTCTCTCCTCTTGGTATAATAAGTTTTTAGCAATCTAATATACAAAGGTTGTTGGAGATGCTCTAAACAAGCATTTGGATGGCTGCAGTACATTTTTGATAAGATGAGAAGCCAATCTTTTCAATGGCATCCTCTTTGCATTCGAAGTAGTCATCGTATCCGACCACTCCCTCTCGAATCTGGTTGAAAACATGCCTAGCCATACGAAAGCGACGTCGGAAATTATAATGTTTGAGCAGCGGATTGCTTGTGTCAAAGTAGTCCTTCCATAGAAGGAAATGGCCGCTCTCTTGATTGCGATTCAACGCCGGAACATGCACCGGAATCGAGCCTTGGAACAATGGCCGCTGCCTATTAAGGTGGTCATTGTCACGCCCCAAAAATTGAAAAATATTTTTATGAAATAAAATGTTGCCTAGAATAAAATAAATTAGAAATTATTTGCTTCATGACTCCTCTCAAAGCCTCTTTGCAAAAGGTTTTCTTTTCAAGTTGCATTTTAAAGGCCATTTAGTGCTTGAGTTCTTGCCCGAGATCCTTTTAAATCCTTTATTTGATAAGATGGGGATACTCTTTTACATTTGACCATGTTGGTTTAAGTCTTAAATTATGGTTTCCCAATTGATTTCGGAACCACTCCTTCTCCCTAAATATGAAGTTCTTTCCCAAGTAAATGTTTATGAAAATTATGTGGGAACCTGAGTGCTTGCATCAAAACATTCCTTATCTTCTCACAAATTCATTGGAGATTTTCTTTTTTATATTTTACCAAATTTTCTTTTATTCAAGAATGACTTTTAATTCCTTTAAGAACCTATTTTGCACTGCAATCTTTTCATAAATTCTTCTAAAAATTCTAAAAAAAACTTGAAGATGACCTATGATGCCCATGGATAATATTTTTGTCAAAACATATCAGGGTGTTTTGGAAAATTTGAGCTTATTAACTCCTTTTCTTTTCTGGCTCAAATTGGTGTTTGTACTACAACCCCTAGGTATAATCTTTCAAAAATTCTATAAAAAATTGGTGATTACAAGTGATGCATGAGATTCACTTTTATGCAAAAGCCCAATTTTGTGCTTTGGAAAAATTTAGTAGAACTACTCATTTTCTGTTCTGGTCCTGTTTGGTACTTTGTACTACAACCATGTTTTTCCTTGCTCTGATTGCCTTAAGATTTTTAATGCTTGTAGAGCACCCTATCAAACCCTTAAGTTCCAAAGATGAGATCCTTTGGAATACTTTTGGTCCATGTTTCAATACCACAAAGTTTCTGACCAGAAAAGATTTTCTCAAAAATTTTGCATTTACAAGTTTAACCTTTTGCATAAACTAACTTGACCATCATGAGTAACACCTAGGGAGAGTATGATCTGGAGTTTTTGGGTTGCAGAAAAGCTCATTTGAAGCCTCTGACATTTCATCAAGCACCTATGGTGCATGGCCAGATTTTGTTGGGGAACGTTGCATGGGAAACAAAAAATTTCCTACGCACATGAAAGATCTATCATGGTAATGACCATCTACGAGAGGGGAGATCGGATCCACATACCCTTCTAGATCGTTAAGCTGAAGGCGTTAAGAAACGCGGTGGATGTAGTGGAACATCTTTGCGATCCAAATCGAGTCGTCCCACGATCCGTCCCGATCTAGCGCCGAACGGACGGAACCTCCACGTTCAGCACACGTACAGCTCGACGATGATCTTTGCTTTCTTGATCCAGCAAGAGGGGGAGGAGAGGTAGATGAGTTCTCCGGCAGCCCGACTGCGTGAGGACGATGGTGGTGGAGCTATTCCAGCAGGGCTTTGCCTAAGAACTGCTGAAACTAGACTATAGGAGAAACAGATCTAGAGAGAGGGCAGCACGTGGTTGATTGTTGTGTCCAAAACCCTCAAAAACCTCTAGTATATATAGGAGGATAGGAGAGGAGGCAGCCTTGCCCCCTACTCCAAAGAGAAGTGGTCGGCCGAACCATAAGGAAGAGTCCACCTTTCCCACAAGGGAGGTGGACTACTTTGGGAGGACCCCTCCTTCCTTTCCTTTTATAGGTGTTTTGCCTTTTATCTCCTCTCCTAGATGCATGGACCTTTGAGAGAGGCTTAGGCCAATCACCAGGGGCTGGTCCACCTCCTCTCACAGCCCATAAGGCTCTTGGGTCGTCACACCCCTCCCGTGGTCCCCCGGTACCCTCCCAGCACTCCTCGTACACTATCGATTAACCTGAAACTTTTCCGGTGACCAAAACAGGACTTCCTATATGTCAATCTTTACCTCTGGACCATTCCCGAGCTCCTCGTGATGTCCAGGATCTCATCCGGGCCTCCGAACAACCTTCGGTCACCAGCACCTATAACTCAATTATACCAAAACGTCATCGAACCTTAAGTGTGCAGACCCTGCGGGTTCGAGAACTACGTAGACATGACCGAGACACTCTCCAGTCAATATCCAATAGCGGGACCTAGACGTCCATATTGGATCCTACATATTCTACGAAGATCTTATCAGTTGAACCTCTATGTCAAGGATTCACACAATCCCGTATGTCATTCCCTTTGTCCTCCGGTGCCCGAGATTCGATCGTTGGTATCGCCATACAAATTACAATCTCGTTACCGGCAAGTCTCTTTACTTATTCCGTAATACAAGATCCCATGGCTAACTCTTTAGTCACATTGCTTGCAAGGCTTGTTTGTGATGTTGTATTACCGAGTGCGCCCCGAGATACCTCTCCGTCACACGGAGTGACAAATGCCAATCTTGATCCATACCAACTCAACGGACACCTTCGGGGATACCTTTAGAGCACCTTTATAGTCACCCAGTAACGTTGCAACATTTGATACACACAAGGAGGAAGTGTGAGTGAGTTACATGACTCATGGTCATAGGAATGTATACTTGACACGCATAAAACAATAGCAACAAAATAACACGATCACATGCTACGTTTATAGTTTGGGTCTTGTCCATCACATCATTCTCCTAATGTGATGTGATCTCGTTATCAAGTGACAACACTTGTGTATGGCTAGGAAACCTTAACCATCTTTGATCAACGAGCCAACCAATTAGAGGCTTACTAGGGATAGTATTTTGTCTAGGTAACCACACATGTATTTATGTTTCCATTCAATACTATTATAGCATGGATAATAAATGATTATCTTGAAACAGGAAATATAATAATAACTATTTTATTATTGCCTCTAGTGCATATTTCCAATAGTCTCCCACTTGCACAAGAGTCAATAATCTAGTATCACATCTCTATGCGATTTACAATGTAACAAATTTAACAGGCATACAGTTCTGGTGTTGGTCATGTTTAGCTCGTGGAAGAGGTCTAGTCAGCGGGTCTGCTACATTCAGATCTGTGCACTTTGCAAATATTTATGTCTTCCTCCTTGATGTAATCGCGGATTGCATTGAAGCGTCGTTTTATATGTCTGGTCCTCTTGTGAAACCTTGGTTCCTTGGCTAGAGCAATGGCACCAGTGTTGTCACATCACCCTCCTCAAACTCCAAAGGCAAGCATCTTGAACTCCGGTTTTCTTTAAGTGTGTTATGTTTGCTGAGTTACTTTGAATGCGTGATTTTGGTTAAGTTGGTAAAGAACCCCACATAAAATCATATCAGGGCATGGGTGCATGAGATAAATATGTTGTTGATTTTCTATGTGATGCAGATGGTAAGTGGGTACTTCCTCATGCCTTGTATGCTATGTTGGTCTGGACAACCTCAGAGGAAGGTTTGTCGTGAATAATGTGAGACCATGCTGAGGTGTGATGGTAGTAACACTGAGATAATTCTTCCAGCAAGATTGTGTGGTACTAACCCTTGCAGGAATTCTTAAACCTCCTAAGTCAACCGTAGATCGAGCCTTGTCTGTGTGTCACCTTACCTTTCATCCTGCACACGTCTTCCCGAAAGGGAATACGGTCTAGTAGGTCGTAAACCTATTACCGGGTAGACACCAAGTAGAGAGGCTGGGATGAAGGTATCCATGGCTCTGGACTAAAACCAGTCATCCGGTGAGGGGGCATGGGTGTTTCCAGTGTGGGACCGAGAGGGAATGGCCATTCCCTTATAGCGGGCGGTATAAATTTGATCCCATGCTAGTCGAGGTTGGAGCCTCTCCGTCTTATGGTTTTTCCCTAGCAGCAAATCCCAGGTGAGGTCGGTCTTCGCGGGGGAAAACTGGGTGTGTACTGGTTCCGAGAGTTTACTTCTAAAATACTGTGCACGGGATTAGTCCGAGAGACTATTGAAACCCGTGGGCTGTGGGTAAAGAGTACACCCTCCATAGAGTCAAAATTATTCGAGTAGCCGCGTCCAAGGTAAAGGACGAATGGTTGACTGGTCAAGTATCGGTCTAAGTTTAGGTCTTCGGAGGAAGTTAAAGAAATCGTGAGACTAATCATGAAATATGGTGGGTGATCATACTATTATTATTATTACTGTGGACTAACCCCTATGATTATAATTGTTAGATATCACTGGGACGGTTTTGTGGTGTCTCTTAGACGCCCAACTGTGGCAACTGTTATTACTTGCATGTGAGCCCCTTAGGCGGTGTCGATCCGACGCCCGACTACGTCACACATGTTTTTACTTATTCATTGTTACCTTCCTTGCTTGTTTATACAACATTGGTGGAAATTGCTTATCTGCATGAACGCATCCATGAATTAATTTGAATTGCATGGTAGAGTTATTAAGTGGATTATGCATTCACCTCACCTCCTTTAACTTATTTGTTTCCTTGATGTTTGCGAGTACATTCAAAGTACTCACTGTATTGTCCCTGGCTATTGTCTTGGTCAGATTGTGTTCAGAGAGGAGCACGATGACGTCAACCCCGGAACCTAGGAGTCCAGGATAGCAGCCTTGTGAGAGAGAAATTTATCCAGGCCAGCTGTTCCTGTGTGAATGGCGTCCCATGGGCACTGGAGATTCCTCGAGTCGCTTCCGCCGTCAACCTCAGACTTTGGTCCAAAGCAGTAGACCTTCATGGTCTTGTAACCCACATTTTGTATTTTGCTTAGATTTTCTGTATCAAGTGTATGTCCACGAGCTAACAGTAGTCCTGGGGCTGTTGAACACAAAGACCTGTTTTTTGGAAATTATTTTCTGAAAAACTGGTCGCCACAACCTTGATATTAGAGCCAGGCTAACCATTGGCTAAACCTATCTTTGCGAGGTCGCTATCCCTAGCCCGGGTATTTATATATCCTCAACCCAGCCTAGCCTACACCTTTTGGCATAGTGGCTATCCCTAGCCCGGATATTTATAGAACCAACCATAGTGGCCATCCGACACCTTTTGGTAGTCGGTGCCTAACCTGTCAGCTCAGCCTCTAAGTTGTGTGTCTATGACTGACACCGCAGCTGTCACATTCCCTAGCGTGCGATGAAAGACTGCCTACCCTATATAGTAAGGGCTTGCCTCAACCCAGCAACCCGCAACTTTGAGACCACTACCCTAGTAAACCCCTTGACTTGCAAGATGCCTGGCAGCGTTCTTTGCAACGAGACCACCGTGTACGATCCAGGAGACTCCATATCCATCCTCGCCGACCTCAACCGCAAGGTTTTTGGCATAGAAGAACCTCAAGTGTATGTTGTGCATGAGGATCCTACGAGTATCCATCACTTTTGGGCCTTGGTGCACCTCTATGGAGTAAGTCCCTCGCTCGAGTGCCCTCACCATTTCACTGGTAGAGCAGCCACTAGCGAAGCCCAAGCCCGAGAGCTTGTAGCCCGAGAAGCTATAGTCCAGCTGCGACATTTGTCGCCATGGATGAATAGCCAACCGTTCTACTACTATCCTAGTCGTGAAGGCTATGGTAGTTCAACCCAGGTCGCCAGCGAAGACCTTGAGGCAGATCCTGCCTTGGTGCAGGTTGTGCGTTATTTGAGAGTGCAGGAGGCACTCATCGATCAGATCACCTGTGACCTAGTCAGGAGCCGCGCACTAACTACTCGACGGACCCCGACAGGCCATGAAGCCGCAACCGCCTCCAACAACCATCCCATATTGGTTGGAAGACCTATTGGATCTCTAAGGTCTGCCCGAGCCTTTATGTTACCCCACCCGACCATGACCCAGACGAAGCTTCGCCGCAGTTTGGATGCCTTCTGCAATGAAGCTGTGCCAAGGGCGAGCCGCCCGAGACGTCGTTGCCAGCGCAATCCTGCAGCCCCGTTCCATGTCACAGTCAACTCTGGAACCATGGCAAACGGAGGAGCCTTATTGGCTACTGAGCACGTCCGCTCAGAAGCCAACGAAGGCGGAACGAGTCCATCACAGTAGGTGTCAAGCCGTAGTAACCGCGCTACCTTGTAACGTTGTATTTGCATGTTTATGATAAATTTGTTTTTAATATAATTGCAGGATGCCTGCACACCTTTGTTTTTATAAGTAGATTTGCGTAAACCAGTCCGCGTGGCCTTAGATTAAATTATTGTGCATGACCACCTAGCCACCTAACCAGCTACCCGAGTGATGTATCACTTGGGAGTTGATACCCAAGTTTCCACCCCGATGACCCAGGTCACACTAGTGTTATACTGTGTGTCCCTAAACCAGGCACCCTAGTGAGACCAACCATGACCTCTCCTAGCACTTCTCACCGAGTGCCCTATCCTAGAGCCAGACCTCCCCATGACTAACCATTGGGATTCATCCGGAAATTATGGATGCAACCTCACATTGGAAACCGTGTTGCCTCGCATCCCAGTATAGAGCAGCCCGAGTGTGCCCATCCCTTGTCCTGTAGGTCACAACCAACGGTGTTGACCCATCAGCGGGTGGATTAATTCCACACCCTGGCTAGTGGTTTTTTTTCCATATTTTCCATTGGTAGGCCGTGTTGTGAGACCAAAGGGGACACGTTCTCCGGACTTCTTCTAGGAGAAGAAGAATGAGTTTTCCCCGACCGAGTATATTTTCTCAGGAAGCCCTTGCCCGTAACTCGTTGACCACCCTCAGAGTGTACGTTAGTCCAATAGTGTGTTTTCCGATGCTAGGTGAGTGGCGGTGTATTATTTGATTGCGTTGTTTGCACCTCCATATGAGTGACTGTGTGTTATATGATTTATTTGTTTGCGCGTGCATTTGAGTGATCATGTTCCGTGTTTTCGTGAGTAAATTATTTTCTTTCCCTGAGCAAATCTCGGGGACGAGATTTATTTTAAGGGGGGTAGAGTTTGTCACACCCCAAAAATTTAATAATATTTTTATGAAATAAAATATTGCCTAGAATATTTTTTCTAAAAATAATTTGCTTCATGACTCCTCTCAAAGCCTCTTTCCAAAAGCTTTTCTTTTCAAGTGGAATTTTAAAGGCCATTTAGTGCTTGAGTTCTTGCGTGAGATCCTTTTAAATCCTTTATTTGATAAAATGGGGATACTCTTTTAAATATGATCAAGTTAGTTTAAGTCTTAAATTATGGTTTCCCAATCGATTTCAGAACCACTCCTTTTCCCTAAATATGAAGTTCTTCCCCAAGTAAATGTTTTTGAAAATTATGTTGGAACCTAAGTACTTGCATCAAAACATTCCTTTTCTTCTCACAAATTCATTGGAGATTTTCTTTTTATATTTTACCAAAGTTTCTTTTATTCAAGAATGACTTTTAATTCCTTTAAGGAACTGTTTTGCATTGCGACCTTTTCATAACTTCTTCGAAAAAAATCTATAAAACTTGAAGATAACCTATGATGTCCTTGGATAATATTTTGGTCAAAACATATCCAGGTGTTTTGGAAAATTTGAGCTTATTAACTCCTTTTTTTTTCTTGCTCAAATTGGTGTTTTTACTACAACCCCTAGATATAATCTTTCAAAATTCTATAATTTTTTTGTAATGACAAGTGATACATGAGATTCACTTTTATGCAAAAAACCCCACTTTGTGCTTTGGAAAAAATAGCAGAACAACTCATTTTCTATTCTGGTCGAGTTTGGTACTTTGTACTACAACCATGGTTTTCCTTGCTCTCATTGCCTTAAGATTTTTCATGCTTGTAGAGCACCCTATCAAACCCTTAAGTTCCAAAGATGAGATCCTTTGGAATATCTTTGTTCCATGTGTTTAATACGCCAAATTTCTGACAAGAATTTTTTTTCTCAAAAAATTGCATTTACAAGTTTAACCTTTTGCCAAACTAACTTGACCATCATGACTAACACGTAGGGAGAGTATGATTTGGAGTTTTTGGGTTGCAGAAAAGCTCATTTGAAGCCTCTCGCATTTCATCAAGCACCTATGGTGCATGGCCAGATTTGGCATAAGCTTGGACCTGTAGTGTGGAGTTGCCCCATTGCTCAAGCCAACATGTCTAGCAAGTTTGCTATAAGACCTAGTTTAGTCCTGTTTATTTGGAGCAAGATTGGAGGTGTCTGGAGGCGCCCGTCAATGTGTCGAACGCCTTGCGTGCGTGCTCCGGGTTGACGCTCGCCGCCCTTCTTCTGCGTAGCGTTCCGTCGTGGCAGCGATGGCAGCCTGCTCACGGCAACTACGTCTGCCACAGCGACATCAGCGCTGTCCGAGCACCTCCAGCGTGCCACCTGCCCTGGCCCCGTCCCCCTGCATCGCCCCCTTGCTGCTGAGACTTGCTGTTGCCCCGCTGCACCGCTGGCTCGCTCGTGCCGACCCTGCGCCGTGGCCAGGGCCTGTCGCCAGGGTCCCTATCCGCAACTGCCGTGAAACCGCCTGAGGCGGGTTATAAAAGGGGGTCTCGAGCTCCATTTGAGGAACCAGAGCCACCCTTGGACCCTCAGGACCTCCCCCTCGCTCCAATTTTACCTGAGTTGCCCTGTGTGCTCCTCTCTGGCCGCTGCATCGCCGCCGGCCTCCGGCAAAATTCTGGCAACCCGAACCCCCTGCCGTCCCACCATGACCCTTGCTAACCTTCCCAAGCCCTAGCTATCCCGTTCCCGTTGCAAAAATCGTGCCATGGCCATCGTAGACCGAAGCGACCACCGCTGGAGCTCTCTTCCGCCTGTCGGTGAACCCGCCTGTCGGTGAGCCAGCCAAGCCTCCGAGAGGCGCAGCCCCGCTTTCACGCTTTACCTCTTAGGAAATGCCCTCCCGTAAGTACGCGTCGTTCTTCTGAAAGTGTATTCCTTGGGAAGCGCTTTTCTTTTCTGATTTATTCAAAATCAGAGTTTGACTGCTCATAATTCTTTAACCACAACTCCAAATGGACTGATTCTTTTTCCTGACTCTTTAAAATTTCATCTAGTTTATTTAAAGATTTATTTCAAAAAAATTCAAACAACTTTTATGTGTTGTTTTGAATGTGTGTTAATTCGAATATTTTGAAAATAGGATTTGGAGAGAGGAGACCCACTCAATATTTTGGGGTACACACGAGCCTCCTCAAATTCCAAAGGCAAGCATCTTGAACTCCGGTTTGCTTTAAGTGTGTGATGTTTGCTGTGATGCTTTGAATGCGTGATTTTGGTTAAGTTGGTAAAGAACCCCACATAAAATCATATGAGGGCATGGGTGCATGAGATGAATATGTTGTTGATTTTTTTATGTGATGCAGATGGTAAGTGGGTACTGCCTCAAGCCTCATATGCTATGTTGGTCTAGACAATCTCAGAGGAAGGTTTTTCATGAATAATGTGAGACCATGGATAGACACCTGGGACGAGAGTGGTCAATGAGAGCATGCTGAGGTGTGATGGTAGTAACACTGAGATAATTCTTTCAGGAAGATTGTGTGGTACTAACCCTTGCAGGAAATCTTAAACCTCCGAAGTGAACTGTAAATCGAGTCTTGTATGTGTCACCTTACCATTCGTGCTGCCACAGGTGTTGGAAATATGCCCTAGAGACAATAATAAAGTAGTTATTATTATATTTCCTTGTTCATGATAATTGTCTATTGTTCATGCTATAATTGTATTAACCGGAAACAGTAATACCTGTGTGAATATATAGATCACAATATGTCCCTAGTAAGCCTCTAGTTGGCTAGCTCGTTAATCAACACATGATCATGGTTTCCAGATCATATACATTGGATGTCGTTGATAACAGGATCACATCATTGGGAGAATGATGTGATGGACGAGACCCAATCCTAAGCATAACACTAGATCGTGTTGTTCATCTGCTAGTGCTTTTCTAGTGTCAAGTATCATTTCCTTGGACCGTGAGATTGTGAAACTCCCGGATACCGTAGAAGTGCTTCGGGTGTATCAAACGTCACAACGTAACTGGGTGACTATAAAGATGCACTACGGGTATCTCCGAAAGTGTCTGTTGAGTTGGTAGGAATCGAGACCAGGATTTGTCACTCCGTGTGACGGAGAGGTATCTCTGGGCCCACTTGGTAGAACATCATCATAATGAGCTCACTAATGAGTTAGTCATGGGATGATGTGATACGGAACGAGTAAAGAGACTTGCCGGTAACGAGATTGAAGAAGGTATAAGGATACCGACGAACGAATCTCGGGCAAGTATCATACCGATGGACAAAGGGAATTGCATACGGGATTGATTGAATCCTTGACATCGTGGTTCATCCGATAAGATCATCGTGGAACGTGTGGGAACCAACATGGATATCCAGACTCCATTGTTGGTTATTGGCCGGAGAGATGTCTCGATCATGTCTACACGTCTCCCGAACCTGTAGGGTCTACACACTTAAGGTTCGATGATGCTAGGGTTATAGGGAAACCGTGTATGCCGTTACCAAAGGTTGTTCGGAGTCCCGGATGAGATCCCGGACGTCACGAGGAGCTCTGGAATGGTCCGGAGGTAAATAATTATATATAGGAAGTGAGATTTTGGACACCGGAAATGTTTCGGGCGTCACCGGTAACGTACTAGGACCATCGGAAGGGTTCCGGGGGTCCACCGGGAGGGACCACTAGCCCGGGAGGCTACATGAGCCAAGTGTGGGAGGGAACTAGCCCTTGGTGGGCTGGTGCGCCTCCCACCCAGCCCAAGGCGTGGCAAAGGGAGGGAAGGGGGGCAACCCTAGCGCAGGAGGGGGCCTAGGCCCACCTGGCGGGCCACCCCTCCCTCTCGTGCCCTGGCCGCCACCTCCTGGCACCAGATGGGGCTGCCGCCACCCCTAGGGTGGGAACCCTTGAGGTGGCGCCCCTCCTCCCTCTCCTCCTATATATACCCATGAGTTGGGGCTGTTTTGAGATGGACAAAACTTCTCTCTCTCTCTCGGCGCAACCCTACCTCTCTTCTTCCTCGTCCTCCGCGGTGCTTGGCGAAGCCCTGCCGGAGTTCCACATAGCTCCAGTGCCACCACGCCGTCGTGCTGTCGTAGCACTCCCTCAACCTCTCCTCCCTCCTTTCTGGTTCAAGGTGTTGGAGACATCACCGGGCTGTACGTGTGTTGAACGCGGAGGTGCCGTGATTCGGCACGTAGATCAGAATCACACCGCGATCTGAATCGCTGCGAGTACGACTCCATCAACCGCGTTCTAGTAACGCTTCCGCTTAGCGATCTTCAAAGTTATGAAGATGCTCTTCCCTCTTGCTCGTTGCTGGTCTCTCCGTAGATAGATCCTTGTATGGCATAGGAAAATTTTGAATTTACTACGTTACCCAACAACAGGTCCTCCCGAAAGGGAATACGGTCTATTAGGTCGTAAACCTATTACTGGGTACACACCAAGTAGAGAGGCCAGGATGAAGGTATCCATGGCCCTGGACTAAATCCAGTCATCCGGTCAGGGGGCATGGGTGTTTCCAGTCTGGGACCGAGAGGGAATGGCCATTCCCTTGTAGCGCGCGGTATAAATTTGATCCCATGCTAGTCGAGGTTGGAGCCTTCCCGTCTTATGGTTTTCCTCTGGCAGCGGAGCCCGGGCGAGGCCGTTCTATTGGAAATATGCCCTAGAGGCAATAATAAAATGGTTATTATCATATTTCCTTGTTCATGATATTCGTCTATTGTTCATGCTATAATTGTATTAACAAGAAACAATAATACATGTGTGAATAAATAGATCACAATGTGTCCCTAGCAAACCTCTAGTTGGCTAGCTCATTAGTCAATAGATGATCATGGTTTCCTGGTCATGGGCATTAGATGCCATTGATAACGGGATCACATCATTGGGATAATGATGTGATGGACAAGACCCAATCCTAAGCGTAGCACTAGATCGTATTGTTCGTATGCTAAAGCTTTTCCAATGTCAAGTATCTTTTCCTTCGACCGTGAGATTGTGCAACTCCCGGATACCGTAGGAGTGCTTTGGGTGTATCAAACGTCACAACGTAACTGGGTGACTATAAAGGTGCACAACGGGTACCTCTAAAAGTGTCTATGGGGTTGGTACGAATCGAGATCGGGATTTGTCACTCCGCGTGACAAAGAGGTATCTCTGGGGCCGCTCGGTAGAACATCATCATGAGCTCAATGTGACTAAGAAGTTAGTCACACGATGACGTGCTACGGAACGAGAAAAGAGACTTACCAGTAACGAGATTGAACAAGGTATAGGTATACCGACGATCGAATCTCGGGCAAGTTCTATACCGATAGACAAAGGGAATTGTATACGGGATTGATTGAATCCTTGACATCGTGGTTCATCCGATGAGATCATCGTGGAGCAAGTGGGAGCCACCACGGGTATCCAGACCCCGCTGCTGGTTATTGGCCGGAGAGGTGTCTCGGTCATGTCTACCTGTCTCCCGAACCCGTAGGGTCTACACACTTAAGGTTCGATGACGCTAGGGTTATAGGGAATTGTTATACGAGGTTATCGAAAGTTGTTCGGAGTACCAGATGAGATCCCGGACGTCACGAGGAGTTCCGGAATGGTCCGGAGGTAAATTTTGATATATAGGACAGATGGTTTCGGACACCGAAAGTGTTTCGGGCGACACCGGTAGCGTACCGGGACCACCGGAAAGGGTTCCGGAGGTCCGCCGGGAGGGGCCACCAGCCCCAAAAGGTGACATGGGCCAAAAGGTGGAAGGGAACCAGCCCAGAGTGGGCTGGTGCGCCTCCCACCAGGGGCCCAAGGCGCAGGGGAGAGGGAAGTGTTGGAATTATGCCCTAGAGGCAATAATAAATATAGTTATTATTATAATTCATGTATCAAGATAATCGTTTATTATCGATGCTATAATTGTATTGAATGAAGACTCATTTACATGTGTGGATACATAGACAAAACACTGTCCCTAGCAAGCCTCTAGTTGGCTAGCCAGTTGATCAATGATAGTCAGTGTCTTCTGATTATGAACAAGGTGTTGTTGCTTGATAACTGGATCACGTCATTAGGAGAATCACGTGATGGACTAGACCCAAACTAATAGACGTAGCATGTTGATCGTGTCATTTTGTTGCTACTGTTTTCTGCGTGTCAAGTATTTGTTCCTATGACCATGAGATCATATAACTCACTAACACCGGAGGAATACTTTGTGTGTATCAAACGACGCAACGTAACTGGGTGACTATAAAGATGCTCTACAGGTATCTCCGAAGGTGTTCGTTGAATTAGTATGGATCAAGACTGGGATTTGTCACTCCGTGTGACGGAGAGGTATCTCGGGGCCCACTCGGTAATACAACATCACACACAAGCCTTGCAAGCAATGTAACTTAGTGTAAGTTGCGGGATCTTGTATTACGGAACGAGTAAAGAGACTTGCCGGTAAATGAGATTGAAATAGGTATGCGGATACTGACGATCGAATCTCGGGCAAGTAACATACCGAAGGACAAAGGGAATGACATACGGGATTATATGAATCCTTGGCACTAAGGTTCAAACGATAAGATCTTCGTAGAATATGTAGGATCCAATATGGGCATCCAGGTCCCGCTATTGGATATTGACCGAGGAGTCTCTCGGGTCATGTCTACATAGTTCTCGAACCCGCAGGGTCTGCACACTTAAGGTTCGACGTTGTTTTATGCGTATTTGAGTTATATGGTTGGTTACCGAATGTTGTTCGGAGTCCCGGATGAGATCACGGATGTCACGAGGGTTTCCGGAATGGTCCGGAAACGAAGATTGATATATAGGATGACCTCATTTGATTACCGGAAGGTTTTCGGAGTAACCGGGAATGTACCGGGAATGACGAATGGGTTCCGGGAGTTCACCGGGGGGGGGGACCCACCCCGGGGAAGCCCATAGGCCTTGAGGGTGGCGCACCAGCCCTTAGTGGGCTGGTGGGACAGCCCAAAAGGGCCCTATGCGCATTGGAAGAAAAATCAAAGAGAAAAGAAAAAAAAGGAGGAGGTGGGAAAGGAAAGAAGGACTCCACCCACCAAACCAAGTAGGACTCGGTTTGGGGGGGAGTCCTTCCCCCCTTTGGCTCGGCCGACCCCCTTGGGGCTCCTTGAGCCCCAAGGCAAGGTCCTCCCTCTCCCACCTATATATACGGAGGTTTTAGGGCTGATTTGAGACGACTTTTCCACGGCAGCCCGACCACATACCTCCACGGTTTTTCCTCTAGATCGCGTTTCTGCGGAGCTCGGGCGGAGCCCTGCTGAGACGAGATCATCACCAACCTCCGGAGCGCCGTCACGCTGCTGGAGAACTCTTCTACCTCTCCGTCTCTCTTGCTGGATCAAGAAGGCCGAGATCATCGTCGAGCTGTACGTGTGCTGAACGCGGAGGTTCCGTCCGTTCGGCACTAGATCGTGGGACTGATCGCGGGATAGTTCGCGGGGCGGATCGAGGGACGTGAGGACGTTCCACTACATCAACCGCGTTCACTAACGCTTCTACTTTACGGTCTACAAGGGTACGTAGATCACTCATCCCCTCTCGTAGATGGACATCACCATGATAGGTCTTCGTGCGCGTAGGAAATTTTTTGTTTCCCATGCGACATTCCCCAACAGTGGCATCATGAGCTAGGTTCATGCGTAGATTTCTTCTCGAGTAGAACACAAAAGTTTTTGTGGGCGGTGATGTCCGTTTTGCTGCCCTCCTTAGTCTTTTCTTGATTCCGCGGTATTGTTGGATTGAAGCGGCTTGGACCGACATTACTCGTACGCTTACGAGAGACTGGTTTCATCGCTACGAGTAACCCCGTTGCTCAAAGATAGACTGGCAAGTGTCGGTTTCTCCAACTTTAGTTGAATCGGATTTGACCGAGGAGGTCCTTGGATGAGGTTAAATAGCAACTCATATATCTCCGTTGTGGTGTTTGCGTAAGTAAGATGTGATCCTACTAGATACCCATGGTCACCACGTAAAACATGCAACAACAAAATTAGATGACGTCTAACTTGTTTTTGCAGGGTATGCTTGTGATGTGATATGGCCAACGATGTGATGTGATATATTGGATGTATGAGATGATCATGTTCTAATAGATAATATCGACTTGCACGTCGATGGTACGGCAACTGGCAGGAGCCATAGGGTTGTCTTTATACTGATGTTTGTGCTTGCAGATGCGTTTACTATTTTGCTAGGATGTAGCTTTAGTAGTAATAGCATGAGTAGCACGACAACCCCGATGGCGACACGTTGATGGAGATCATGGTGTGGCGCCGGTGGCAAGAAGATCGTGCCGGTGCTTTGGTGATGGAGATCAAGAAGCACGTGATGATGGCCATATCATGTCACTTATGAATTGCATGTGATGTTAATCCTTTTATGCACCTTATTTTGCTTAGAACGAGGTAGCATTATGAGGTGATCTCTCACTAAAATTTCAAGACGAAATTGTGTTCTCCCCGACTGTGCACCGTTGCTACAGTTCGTCGTTTCGAGACACCACGTGATGGTCGGGTGTGATAGACTCAACGTTCACATACAACGGGTGCAAAACAGTTGCGCACGCGGAACACTCGGGTTAAGCTTGACGAGCCTAGCATGTGCAGACATGGCCTCGGAACACATGAGACCGAAAGGTCGAGCATGAATCGTATAGTTGATATGATTAGCATAGAGATGCTTACCACTGAAACTATACTCAACTCACGTGATGATCGGACTTGAGATAGTGTAAGTGGATCATGAACCACTCAAATGACTAGAGAGATGTACTTTTTGAGTGGGAGTTTAGCGAATAATTTGATTAAGTTAAACTCTAATTATCTTGAACATAGTCTAAGTCCACTTTGAATATATTTGTGTTGTAGATCATGGCTCACGCGACAATCACCCTGAATTTTAATACGTTCCTAGAGAAAGCTAAGTTGAAAGATGATGGAAGCAACTTTGTAGACTGGGCTCATAATCTTAAGCTAATCTTATAAGCTGGGAAGAAGGATTATGTCCTTAATGCTGCGCTAGGAGATGAACCACCCGCTACGGCTGATCATGATGTTAAGAACGCTTGGTTAGCACGTAAGGAGGACTACTCAGTAGTTCAATGTGCAGTCTTGTATGGCTTAGAACCGGGACTTCAATGTCGCTTTGAGCATCATGGAGCATTTGAGATGTTCCAGGAGTTGAAGTTTATCTTTTAGAAGAACGCCCGGATCGAGAGGTATGAGACCTCCGATAAATTCTATGCTTGCAAGATGGAGGAGAACTCGTCTGTCAGTGAACATGTGCTCAAAATGTCTGGGTACTCAAACCGTCTAGCTGAGCTGGGGATTGAACTCCCGCAAGAGGCTATCACTGACAGAATCCTTCAATCACTGCCGCCAAGCTATAAAGGCTTTGTGTTGAACTACAACATGCAAGGGATGAACTAGTCACCCGGCGAGTTGTTTGCGATGCTGAAAGTCGCAGAGTCTGAATTCCGTAAAGAGCATCAAGTGTTGATGGTGAATAAGACCACTAGTTTCAAGAGAAACGACAAAGGCAAGAAGGGTAATTCAAAGAAGAGCGGCAAGCCTGTTGCCAATCTGACGAAGAAACCCAAAGCTGGACCTAAGCTTGAAACAGAGTGTTACTATTGCAAGTGTATGGGTCACTGGAAGCGCAATTGCCCCAAGTATCTGGCAGATAAGAAGGCGGCCAAAGAAAAATCAGGTATATTTGATATACATGTTATTGATGTGTACTTAACCGGCTCTCGTAGTAGTGCCTGGGTATTCGATACCGGTTCTGTTGCTCATATTTGCAACTCGAAACAGGAACTGCGGAATAGACGAAGGCTGGCGAAAGATGAAGTGACGATGCGCGTAGGAAATGGTTCCAAGGTTGATGCAATCGCCATCGGCATAGTTTCACTTCAGTTACCATCAGGATTAGTTATGAACTTGAATCATTGTTATTTAGTGCCTGCGTTGAGCATGAACATTATATCTGGATCTTGTTTATTGCGAGACGGTTACTCTTTTATATCAGAGAATAATGGTTGTTCTATTTCTGTGAGTAACATCTTTTATGGTCATGCACCCAATGTGAGAGGATTGTTCATATTGGATCTTGATAGCGATACACACATACATAACATTGAGACCAAAAGAGTTAGAGTTAACAATGATAGCGCCATATTTTTGTGGCACTGCCGCTTAGGTCATATTGGTGTAAAGCGCATGAAGAAACTCCATGCCGATGGACTTTTGGAGTCACTTGACTTTGATTCACTTGACACGTGCGAACCATGCCTCATGGGCAAGATGACTAAAACTCCGTTCTCCGGAACAATGGAGCGTGCAAGTGACTTGTTGGAAATCATACATACCGATGTGTGTGGTCCAATGAGCGTAGAGGCACGCGGCGGATATCGTTATTTTCTCACCTTCACTGACAATTTGAGTAGATATGGTTATGTCTACTTAATGAAGCACAAGTCTGAAACATTTGAAAAGTTCAAGCAATTTCAGAGTGGAGTTGAAAATCATCGTAACAAGAAGATCAAGTTCCTACGGTCTGATCGTGGGGGTGAATATCTGAGTTTCGAGTTTGGTGCTCACTTAAGGAATTGTTTCACAGTTGACACCGCCTGGAACACCACAGCGTAATGGTGTGTCCGAACGTCGTAATCGTACTTTATTAGAGATGGTGCGATCTATGATGTCTCTTACCGATTTGCCGTTATCGTTTTGGGGTTATGCATTAGAAACAACTGCATTCACTTTAAATAGGGCACTATCAAAATACGTTGAGACGACACCATACGAACTCTGGTATGGCAAAAGTCCAAAGTTGTCGTTTCTTAAGGTTTGGGGATGTGATGCTTATGTCAAAAAGCTTCAGCCTGAAAAGCTGGAACCCAAAGCGGAAAAGTGCATCTTCATAGGTTACCCAAAAGAGACAGTTGGGTACACCTTCTATCTCAAATCCGAGGGCAAAGTGTTTGTTGCTAAAAACGGAGCTTTTCTCGAGAAGGAGTTTCTCTCGAGAGAATTGAGTGGGAGGAAGATAGAACTTGACGAGGTTGTCGAACCTCTCATCCCTCTGGATGGTGGCGCAGGGCAAGGGGAAACCTCTGTCGTTGCGACGCCGGTTGAGGAGGAAGTTAATGATGATGATCATGAAACTCCGGTTCAAGTTTCTATCAACCACGCAGGTCGACGAGACCACGTGCTGCTCCAGAGTGGTACGATAATCCCGTCTTATCAATCATGTTGTTGGACAACAATAAACCTGCAAATTATGAAGAAGCAATGGTGGGCCCAGATTCCAACAAATGGCTAGAAGCCATGAAGTCCGAGATAGGATCCATGTATGAGAACAAAGTGTGGACTTTGGAGGTACTTCCTGAGGGCCGCAAGGCTATTCAGAACAAATGGATCTTTAAGAGGAAGACGGACGCTGACGACAATGTGACCGTTTATAAAGCTCGACTTGTGGCAAAGGGTTTTTCACAAGTTCAAGGAGTTGACTACGATGAGACATTCTCACCCGTAGCGATGCTTAAGTCCGTCAGAATCATGTTAGCAATAGCTGCATTTTTCGATTATGAAATCTGGCAGATGGATGTCAAAATGGCGTTCCTTAACGGTTTCCTTAAGGAAGAATTGTATATGATGCAACCCGAAGGTTTTGTCGATCCTAAGAATGCTAACAAGGTGTGCAAGCTCCAGCGATCCATTTATGGACTGGTGCAAGCATCTCGGAGTTGGAACAAACGCTTTGATGAGGTGATCAAAGCATTTGGGTTTATACAAGTGGTTGGAGAATCTTGTATTTACCAGAAAGTGAGTGGGGGCTCTGTGGCATTTATAATATTATATGTGGATGACATATTCCTGATTGGAAACAACGTAGAGTTTTTGGAGAACATAAAGGATTACTTGAATAAAAGTTTCTCTATGAAGGACCTAGGAGAAGCTGCTTACATTCTAGGTATTAAGATCTATAGGGATAGATCAAAACGCCTGATAGGACTTTCACAAAGCACATACCTTGATAAAGTTTTGAAGAGGTTCAAAATGGAACAGTCCAAGAAGGGGTTGTTGCCAGTTTTACAAGGTACGAGATTGAGTAAGACTCAGTGCCCAGCAACTGATGAAGATAGAGAGCATATGCGCTCCGTCCCCTATGCTTCAGCCATAGGTTCTATCATGTATGCAATGCTGTGCACTAGACCGGACGTTAGCCTGGCCATAAGTATGGCAGGTAGGTTCCAGAGTAATCCAGGAGTGGATCACTGGACAGCGGTCAAGAATATCCTGAAAAGGACTAAGGAGATGTTTCTCGTGTATGGAGGTGACGAAGAGCTCGCCGTGAAAGGTTACTTCGATGCAAGCTTTGACACAGATCCGGACAACTCTGAGTCGCAAACCGGATACGTATTTATTCTTAATGGGGGTGCGGTAAGCTGGTGTAGTTCCAAGCAAAGCGTCGTAGCAGATTCTACATGTGAAGCGGAGTACATGGCTGCCTCGGAGGCGGCTAAGGAGGGTGTCTGGATGAAGCAGTTCATGACGGATCTTGGAGTGGTGCCAAGCGCATTGAATCCAATAAACTTGTTCTGTGACAACACGGGTGCCATTGCCTTAGCAAAGGGACCACAGTTTCACAAGAAGTCCAGACACATCAAACGATGCTTCAACCTCATCCGCGACTACGTCGAAGGAGAGGACGTAAATATATGCAAAGTGCACATAGATCTGAATGTAGCAGACCCGCTAACTAAACCTCTTCCACGACCAAAGCATGATCAACACCAGAACTGTATGGGTGTTAGATTTATTACAATGTAATTCGCATGATGATGTGAGGGCTAGATTATTGACTCTAGTGCAAGTGGGAGACTGTTGGAATTATGCCCTAGAGGCAATAAGAAATATAGTTATTATTATAATTCCTGTATCAAGATAATCGTTTATTATCCATGCTATAATTGTATTGAATGAAGACTCATTTACATGTGTGGATACATAGACAAAACACTGTCCCTAGCAAGCCTCTAGTTGGCTAGCGAGTTGATCAAAGATAGTCAGTGTCTTCTGATTATGAACAAGGTGTTGTTGCTTGATAACTGGATCACGTCATTAGGAGAATCACGTGATCGACTAGACCCAAACTAATAGACGTAGCATGTTGATCGTGTCATTTTGTTGCTACTGTTTTCTGCGTGTCAAGTATTTGTTCCTATGACCATGAGATCATATAACTCACTAACACCGGAGGAATACTTTGTGTGTATCAAACGTCGCAACGTAACTGGGTGACTATAAAGATGCTCTACAGGTATCTCCGAAGGTGTTCGTTGAGTTAGTATGGATCAAGACTGGGATTTGTCACTCCGCGTGACGGAGAGGTATCTCGGGGCCCACTCGGTAATACAACATCACACACAAGCCTTGCAAGCAATGTAACTTAGTGTAAGTTGCGGGATCTTGTATTACGGAACGAGTAAAGAGACTTGCCGGTAAACGAGATTGAAATAGGTATGCGGATACTGACGATCGAATCTCGGGCAAGTAACATACCGAAGGACAAAGGGAATGACATACATGATTATATGAATCCTTGGCACTGAGGTTCAAACGTTAAGATCTTCGTAGAATATGTAGGATCCAATATGGGCATCCAGGTCCCGCTATTGGATATTGACCGAGGAGTCTCTCGGGTCATGTCTACATAGTTCTCGAACCCGCACGGTCTGCACACTTAAGGTTCGACGTTGTTTTATGCGTATTTGAGTTATATGGTTGGTTACCGAATGTTGTTAGGAGTCCCGGATGAGATCACGGACGTCACGAGGGTTTCCGGAATGGTCTGGAAACGAAGATTGATATATAGGATGACCTCATTTGATTACCGGAAGGTTTTCGGAGTTACCGGGAATGTACCGGGAATGACGAATGGGTTCCGGGAGTTCACCGGGGGGGGGGGGGAACCCACCCCGGGGAAGACCATAGGCCTTGAGGGTGGCGCACCAGCCGTTAGTGGGTTGGTGGGACAGCCCAAAATGGCCCTATGCGCATTGGAAGAAAAATCAAAGAGAAAAAAAGGAGGAGGTGGGAAAGGAAAGAAGGACTCCACCCACCAAACCAAGTAGGACTCGGTTTGGGGGGGAGTCCTTCCCCCCTTTGGCTCGGCCGACCCCCTTGGGGCTCCTTGAGCCCCAAGTCAAGGTCCCCCCTCTCCCACCTATATATACGGAGGTTTTAGGGCTGATTTGAGACGACTTTTCCACGGCAGCCCGACCACATACCTCCACGGTTTTTCCTCTAGATCGCGTTTGTGCGGAGCTCGGGCGGAGCCCTGCTGAGACGAGATCATCACCAACCTCCGGAGCGCTGTCACGCTGCCAGAGAACTCTTCTACCTCTCCGTCTCTCTTGCTGGATCAAGAAGGCCGAGATCATCGTCGAGCTGTACGTGTGCTGAACGCGGAGGTGCCGTCCGTTCGGCACTAGATCGTGGGACTGATCGCGGGATAGTTCGCTGGGCGGATCGAGGGACGTGAGGATGTTCCACTACATCAACCGCGTTCACTAACGCTTCTGCTGTACGGTCTACAAGGGTACGTAGATCACTCATCCCCTCTCGTAGATGGACATCACCTGATAGGTCTTCGTGCGCGTAGGAAATTTTTTGTTTCCCATGCGACGTTCCCCAACAGGAAGGGGGGCAAACCCTAAGCCAGGTGGGCCTAAGGCCCACCAGGGGTGCGCCACACCCCTCCTCCCCTCCTGGCCGCCACCTCCTGTCGCAGATGGGGGCTGCCGCACCCCTTGGGGGTGGGAACCCTAAGGGTTGCGCCCCCTCCCTCTCCCCCTATATATAGTTGAGGTTTGGGGCTGTTTTGAGACATAGTTTTCCCTCTCCCTCGGTGCAGCCCTGCTCTTCTTTCTCCTCCTGTGTGCCGGTGCTTGGCGAAGCCCTGCCGGGAGACCTCGTCTCTCCATCTAGACCACGCCGTCGTGCTGCCGGAGATCTTCCGCAACCTCTCCTTCATCCTTGTTGGATCAAGGTGCAGGAGACGTCACCGGGCTGCACGTGTGTTGAACACGGAGGTGCCGTGGTTCGGCACTAGATCGGAATCACACCGCGATCTGAATCGCCGCGAGTACGACTCCATCAGCCGCATTCTAGCAACGCTTCCGCTTAGCGATCTTCAAAGGTATGAAGATGCACTCACCCCTCTCTCGTTGCTGGTCTCTCCATAGGAAGATCTGAATATGCGTAGGAATTTTTTTGAATTTATGTTACGTTACCCAACAGTGGCATCCGAGCCTGGTTTTCTATGCGTAGATTCTATGCATGAGTAGAACACAAAAGGTTGTGGGCGATGATTTGTAAATTGCTTGCCGCTACTAGTCTTATTCTTTTCCGGCGGTATTGTGGGATGAAGCGACCCGGACCGACCTTACACGTACACTTACGTGAGACTGGTTTTACCGACAGACATGCACACCGTGCATAAAGGTGGCTAGCGGGTGTCTGTCTCTCCTACTCTAGTCGGATTGGATTTGATGAAAAGGGTCCTTGTGAAGGGTAAATAGTTTTGGCATATCATCGTTGTGGCTGTCACGTAGGTAAGAAGGCGTTCTTGCTAGAAACCCAAATCAGCCACGTAAAACTTGCAACAACAATTAGAGGACGTCTAACTTGTTTTTGCAGGGTTTGACATGTGATGTGATATGGCCAAAGTTGTGATGTTGCATGTATGATGTATGAGATGATCATATTATTGTAATAGGTTTCACGACTTGCATGTCGATGAGTATGACAACCGGCGGGAGCCATAGGAGTTGTCTTAATTTATTGTATGAGATGCAACGCCATGTGCTTACTACTTTTACTTCATTGCTAACGCTTAGCTATAGTAGTAGTGATATTAGTAGTTGGCATGACGACTTCACGGAGAAACATTGATGGATATCATGATGATGGAGATCATGGTGTCACGCCGGTGACGATGATGATCATGCGATGCCTGAAGATGGAGATCAAAAGAGCAAAGATGATAATGGCCATATCATGTCACTATATGATTGCATTGTGATGTTTATCATGTTTTTCATCTTATTGCTTAGAACGACGGTAGCATAATAAGATGATCCCTCTTAAAAAAATTCGAGAAAGTATTCCCCTAAGTGTGCACCATTGCGAAGGATCGTTGTCTCGAAGCACCACGTGATGATCGGGTGTGATAGATTCTAACGTTCGCATACAACGGGTGTAAGCCAGATTTACACACGCGAAACACCTAGGTTGACTCGACGAGCTTAGCATGTACAGACATGACCTCGAATACAAGAGACCGAAAGGTCGAACATGAGTCGTATGGTTGAATACGATCAGCATGAAGTTGCTCACCATGGTGACTAGTCCGTCTCACGTGATGATCGGACACGGGTTACTTAACATGGATCATATATCACTTAGATGACTAGAGGGATGTCGATTTAAGTGGGAGTTCATACTTAATTCGATTAAGTGAACTTAATTGTCATGAACTTAGTCTAAAAGTTGTCTTTATAAATATTGTAGATGGCCAACGTCAACCTCAATTTCAACGCATTCCTAGAGAAAAACAAGCTGAAAGATGATGGTAGCAACTATGCGGACTGGGTTCGCAACTTGAAGCTCATCCTTGAAGCAGCTAAAAAGGCTTATGTCCTTGATGCGCCGCTAGGTGACCCTCCCACTCCCGCAGCAGCCCAGGACATTCTGAACGTCTGGCAAACACGGAGTGATGACTACTCTCTGGTTAGGTGTGGCATGTTAAACAGTTTAGAAACGAGGCTCCAAAGGCGTTTTGAGCAACACGATGCATATGAGATGTTCCAAGAGCCGAAGCTAGTTTTTCAAGCTCATGCTCGTGTCGAGAGATATGAAGTCTCCGACAAGTTCTTTAGCTGTAAGATGGAGGAGAACAATTCTGTCAGTGAGCACATACTCAAAATGTCTGGGTTACACGGTCGTCTGACTTCACTTGGAGTCGAACTTCCGGATGATGCTATAATTGACAGAATCCTCCAGTCTCTCCCACCAAGCTACAAAGGTTTTGTGCTGAACTACAACATGCAAGGGATGGAGAAGACCATTCCCGAGTTGTACTCGATGCTCTAGTCTGCAGAATAGAAATCATGAAAGAGCATCAAGTGTTGATGGTCAACAAGACCACTAGTTTCAAGAAAGGCAAGGGTAAGAAGAACTTCAAGGAAGACGGCAAAGCCGTTGCCGCGCCCGGTAAGCCAGATGCCGGGAAGAAGAAAAAGAATGGACCCAAGCCTGAGACTGAGTGCTTCTATTGCAAGGGAAAAGGCCACTGGAAGCGGAACTGCCCCAAATACTTAGCGGACAAAAAGGTCGACAACGTTAAAGGTATATGTGATATACATGTTATTGATGTGTACCTTACCAGCGCTCGTAGTAGCTCCTGGGTATTTGATACCGGTGCTGTTGCTCACATTTGCAACTCAAAGCAGGAAATACGGAATAAGTGGAAACTGGCCAAGGACGAGGTGACGATGCGCGTCGGGAATGGCTCCAAGGTCGATGTGATCGCCGTCGACACGCTACCTCTACATCTACCATCGGGATTAGTTTTAAACCTTAATAATTTTTATTTTGTACCAGCTTTGAGCATGAATATTGTATTAGGGTCTTGCTTAATGCGAGACGGCTACTCATTTAAGTCAGAGAATAATGGTTGTTCTATTTATATGAGTGATATGTTTTATGGTCATGCTCCGCTGGTGAATGGTTTATTCTTGATGAATCTCGATCGTGATGTTATGCATATTCATAGCGTGAGTACCAAAAGATGTAAAGTTGATAATGATAGTCCCACATACTTGTGGCACTGCCGCCTTGGTCATATCGGCGTTAAGCGCATGAAGAAGCTCCATACTGATGGACAATTAGAGTCTCTTGACTTTGAATCGTTTGACACATGCGAACCGTGCCTCATGGGCAAGATGACTAAGACTCCATTCTCAGGAATAATGGAGAGAGCAACCGACTTATTGGAAATAATACATACTGATGTGTGTGGTCCAATGAACGTTGAAGCTCGCGGTGGCTATAGTTATATTCTCACTCTCACTGATGATTTGAGTAGGTATGGGTATATCTACTTGATGAAGCACAAATTTGAGACGTTTGAAAAGTTCAAGGAATTTCAGAGTGAGGTTGAGAATCAACGTGACAGAAAAATTAAATGTCTACGATCTGATCGTGGAGGAGAATATTTGAGTCACGAGTTTGGCACACATCTAAGGAAGTGTGGAATCGTTTCACAACTGACGCCGCCTGGCACACCGCAACGCAACAGAGTGTCTGAACGTCGTAATCGCACTTTATTAGATATGGTACGATCTACGATGTCTCTTACCGACTTACTGCTGTCATTTTGGGAATACGCATTAGAAACTGCAGCATTCACTTTAAATAGGGCACCGTCTAAATCCGTTGAGACGACACCGTATGAACTATGGGTTGGCAAGAAACCTAAGTTGTCGTTTCTTAAAGTTTGGGGTTGCGATGCTTATGTGAAGAAACTTCAACCAGAAAAGCTCGAACCCAAAGCGGAGAAATGCGTATTCATAGGATACCCTAAGGAAACTATTGGGTATACCTTCTATCTTAGATCCAAAGGTAAAACCTTTGTTGCCAAGAACGGATCCTTTCTAGAGAAAGAGTTTCTCTCGAAAGAAGTAAGTGGGAGGAAGGTAGAACTTGATGAGGTAATTACACCCCCTCTAGAACATGATAGTAGCGCAGCGCGGGAAGTTGTACCTGTGGCGCCTACACCAATTGAAGAGGAAGTTAATGATAATGATCATGAAGCTTCGGATCAAGTTACTACTGAACTTCGAAGGTCCACAAGGGTACGCTCCGCACCAGAGTGGAACGGCGACCCTGTAATGGAAATCATGTTGTTAGACAACGGTGAACCTTCGAACTATGAAGAAGCGACGGCGGGCCCGGATTCCAACAAATGGCTTGAAGCTATGAAATCCGAGATAGGATCTATGTATGAGAACAAAGTATGGACTTTGGTGGACTTGCCCGATGACCGGCGAGCCATAGAAAATAAATGGATCTTCAAGAAGAAGACTGATGCAAACGGTAATGTAACCGTTTATAAAGCTCGACTTGTCGCAAAGGGTTTTCGACAAGTTCAAGGAATTGACTATGAAGAGACTTTCTCTCCCGTAGCGAAGCTAAAATCAGTCTGAATCATGTTAGCAATTGCCGCCTTTTATGATTATGAAATTTGGCAAATGGACGTCAAAACAGCGTTCCTTAACGGGAACCTTAAGGAAGAGTTGTATATGATGCAACCAGAAGGTTTTGTCGACCCTAAGGGTGCTAACAAAGTGTGGAAGCTCCAGCGCTCCATCTATGGGCTGGTGCAAGCATCTCGGAGTTGGAACATTCGCTTTAATGAGGTGATTAAAGCGTTTGGGTTCATACAGGTTTACGGAGCAGCCTGTCTGTACAAGAAAGTGAGTGGGAGCTCTGTAGCTTTCCTCATACTGTATGTGGATGACATATTATTGATGGGGAATAACATAGAGATGTTGGAGAGCATAAAGGCCTATTTGAACAAGAGTTTTTCAATGAAGGACCTTGGACATGATGCATACATATTAGGCATCAAGATCTATAGAGATAGATCGAGACGCCTCATAGGTCTTCCGCAAAGTACATACCTTGACAAGATATTGAAGAAGTTCAATATGGAAAACTCAAAGAAAGGGTTCTTGCCAGTTTTGCAAGGTATGAGATTGAGTAAGACTCAGTCGCCGACAACGGCAGCAGATAGAGAGAAGATGAGTTCTGACCCCTACGCTTCAGCCGTAGGCTCTCTTATGTATGCCATGCTGTGTACCAGACCTGATATAAACCTTGCCATAAGTTTGGTAGGGAGGTACCAAAGTGATCCCGGTATGGAACACTGGATGGCGGTCAAGAATATCCTTAAGTACTTGAAAAGGACTAAGGAAATGTTTCTCGTCGATCCGGATGACTCTAAGTCACATACCGGATACGTATATGTTTTGAATGGTGGGGCAGTGAGCTGGTGCAGCAGCAAGCAAGAAATCGTGGCAGCATCTACATGTGAAGCGGAGTACATAGCTGCTTCAGAAGCGGCTCATGAAGGAATTTGGATGAAGGAGCTCATCACCGACCTTGGAGTGGTTCCAAGCGCGTTGGGTCCAATGACACTCTTCTGTGATAACACTGGGGCCATTGCCATAGCCAAGGAGCCCAGGTTTCACCGGAAGACGAAGCACATCAAACGCCACTACAACTCCATCCAGGACCATGTCCAGAGTGGAGTAATAGAGATTTGTAAAGTACACACGGATCTGAATGTTGCAGACCCGTTGACTAAACCTCTTCCACGAGCAAAACATGATCAACACCACAATGTTATGGGTGTTCGATACATCACAATGTAACTAGATTATTGACTCTAGTGCAAGTGGGAGACTGTTGGAAATATGCCCTAGAGGCAATAATAAAATGGTTATTATCATATTTCCTTGTTCATGATAATCGTCTATTGTTCATGCTATAATTGTATTAACAGGAAACAGTAATACATGTGTGAATAAATAGATCACAATGTGTCCTTAGCAAGCCTCTAGTTGGCTAGCTCGTTAGTCAATAGATGATCATGGTTTCCTCGTCATGGGCATTAGATGTCATTGATAACCGGATCACATCATTGGGACAATGATGTGATGGACAAGACCCAATCCTAAGAGTAGCACTAGATCGTATTGTTCGTATGCTAAAGCTTTTCCAATGTCAAGTATCTTTTCCTTCGACCGTGAGATTGTGCAACTCCCGGATACCGTAGGAGTGCTTTGGGTGTATCAAACGTCACAACGTAACTGGGTGACTATAAAGGTGCACTACGGGTACCTCTGAAAGTGTTTGTTGGGTTGGTACGAATCGAGATCGGGATTTGTCACTCCGCGTGACGGAGAGGTATCTCTGGGCCCACTCGGTAGAACATCATCATGAGCTCAATGTGACTAAGGAGTTAGTCACACGATGACGTGCTACGGAACGTGAAAAGATACTTACCAGTAACGAGACTGAACAAGGTATAGGTATACCGACGATCGAATCTCGGGCAAGTTCTATACCGACAAACAAAGGGAATTGTATACGAGATTGATTGAATCCTTGACATCGTGGTTCATCCGATGAGATCATCATGGAGCAAGTGGGAGACACCATGGGTATCCAGACTCCGCTGATGGTTATTGGCCGGAGAGGTGTCTCGGTCATGTCTACGTGTCTCCCGAACCCGTAGGGTCTACACACTTAAGGTTCGATGACGCTAGGGTTATAGGGATTGTTATACGAGGTTATCGAAAGTTGTTCGGAGTCCCGGATGAGATCCCGGACATCACGAGGAGCTCCGGAATGGTCCGGAGGTAAGGATTGATATATAGGACGGATGGTTTCGGACACCGGAAGTGTTTCGGGCGTCACCGGTAGCGTACCGGGACCACCGGAAAGGGTTCCGGAGGTCCACCGGGAGGGGCCACCAGCCCCAAAAGGTGACATGGGCCAAAAGGTGGAAGGTAACCAGCCCAGAGTGGGCTGGTGCGCCTCCCACCAGGGGCCCAAGGCATAGGGGAGAGGGAAGGGGGGGGGGCAAACCCTAAGCTAGGTGGGCCTAAGGCCCACCAGGGGTGCGCCACACCCCTCCTCCCGTCGTGGCCGCCACCTCCTGGCGCAGATGGGGGCTGCCGCACCCCTTGGGGGTGGGAACCCTAAGGTCTGCGCCCCTCCCTCTCCCCTATATATAGTTGAGGTTTGGGGCTGTTTTGAGACATAGTTTTCCCTCTCCCTCGGCGCAGCCCTGCTCTTCTTTTTCCTCCTCTCGGCTGGTGCTTGGCGAAGCCCTGCCGGGAGACCTCGTCTCTCCATCGAGACCACGCCGTCGTGCTGCCGGAGATCTTCCCCAACCTCTCCCTCCTCCTTGCTGGATCAAGGTGCGGGAGACGTCACTGGATTGCACGTGTGTTGAACGCGGAGGTGCCGTGGTTCGGCACTAGATCGGAATCGCACCGCGATCTGAATCGCCGCGAGTACGACTCCATCAATCGCATTGTAGCAACGCTTCCTCTTAGCGATCTTCAAAGGTATGAAGATGCACTGACCCCTCTCTCGTTGCTGGTCTCTCCATAGGAAGATCAGAATATGCGTAGGAATTTTTTTGAATTTATGCTACGTTACCCAGCACGTTCTTCTCGAAGGAAAATTGGGTTTGTACTGGTTCTTAGAGTTTACTTCTAAAATACCGTGCGCGGGATTAGTCCGAGAGACTATCGAAACCCGTGAGCTATGGGTAAAGAGTACACCCTCTGCAGAATCAAAACTATTTGAGTAGCCGCATCCATGGTCAAGGACGATTGGTTGACGAGTCAAGTATCGTTCTGAGTTTCGGTCTTTAGAAGAAGTTAAAGAAATCGTGACACTGATCATGAAATATGGTGGATGATTGATACGTCTCCAACGTATCTATAATTTTTGATGATTTCATGCTATTATCTTGTCAATTTTTGGATGTTTTGTATGCCTTTTATATATTATTTTGGGACTAACCTATTAACTCAGTGCCAAATGCCAGTTCCTGTTTTTTCCAAGTTTTTGACCCCTTTCAGAGGAGGATTTTGAATGGAGTCCAAACGGAATGAAAGTGCCAAAAAGATTTTTCTGAAACAGAAAAAGATCGGGAAGCCGGAGAATCAGGGCAGGGGGCCTGCAGGGACCCCACAAGCCCTCATAGTGCGGCCAGGGGGGCCCGCGCCACCCTGGCTTGTGGGCTCCCTGGGCCACCTCTGCCCTAGGTTTTGCGGCTATATATTCCCTAAAATCCCAGAAAATATCAGGAGATCATCGAAAGTACTTTTCCGCTGCCACAAGCTTCTGTCTCCGCAAGATCCCATCTGGGGCACGTTATGGTGACCTGCCGGAGGGGGGATTCAGATACGGAGGGTTTGTTCATCAACACCATGACCTCTCCGATGATGCGGGAGTAGTTCACCATAGACCTACGGGTCCATAGCTAGTAGCTAGATGGCTTCTTCTCTCTCTTGGATCTTCAATACAAAGTTCTCCATGATCTTCATGGAGATCTATCCGATGTAATCTTCTTTTGCGGTGTGTTTGTCGAGATCCAATGAATTGTGGATTTATGATCAGATTATCTATGAATCTTATTTGAGTTTCTTCTGATCTCTCTTATGCATGATTTCATATCCTTGTAATTCTCTTAGAGTTGTGGGTTTTGTCTGGCCAACTAGATCTATGATTCTTGCAATGGGAGAAGTGCTTGGTTTTGGGTTCATACCGTGCGGTGACCTCACCTTGTGACAGGAGGGGTAGCGAGGCACGTATCGTGCTGTTGCCATCAAGGGTAAAAAGATGGGGTTTTCATCATTGGTTTGAGATTATCCCTCTACATCATGTCATCTTGCTTAAGGCGTTACTCTGTTCGTTATGAACTCAATACACTAGATGCATGCTGGATAGCGGTCGATGTGTGGAGTAATAGTAGTAGATGCAGAAAGTATCGGTCTACTTGTCTCGGACATGATGCCTATATGTATGATCATTGCCTTAGATATCGTCATGACTTTGCGCGGTTCTATCAATTGCTCGACAGTAATTTGTTCACCCACCGTAATATTTGCTATTTTGAGAGAAGCCTCTAGTGAACACTATGGCCCCCGGGTCTACTCCACACCATATTTTCAGCCTTACACTTTTTACTTCGTTGCACTTTCTGCCTTCAGATCTCACTTTGCAATCAATCTTGAAGGGATTGACAACCCCTTTAAAGCGTTGGGTGCAAGCTCTTTTGTGTTTGCGCAGGTACTCTGGACTTGACGAGATTCTCCTACTGGATTGATACCTTGGTTCTCAAACTGAGGGAAATACTTACTGCTCCTGTGCTCCATCACCCTTTCCTCTTCAAGGGAAAAACCAAAGGAAGCCCATTCTCCGTCAACGTGTCAATTTCTGGCGCTGTTGTGTGTTGCCGTAGCAGAAGAATTTCTGGCGCCGTTGCCGGGGAGGATCAAGTCAAGAACTCATCGAAGTAAGTGTCGCAAACTCATCTCTTGCATTTACTTTTTTTGCCTCTCATTTTCCTCTCCCCCACTTCTGAAAAACAAAAAATTACAAAAAAATATTTGCCTTTTTTCCTTTGCCTTTTCTTCGTTTGCCTTTTTCGTTCGCCCTTTTCTCTCACTTGCTTTCTGTTCGCTTGTGTGCTATGTGCCTTCAATATGCTTGCATCTTCGCTTGCTGAATATCTATTGATATAGATCCTCATCCACTTGCTAATCTATTTAAGAGATCCACTTATGTGGAACCAATTGCTAGTGAGTTGAGTGCACTTGACTTTCTCTATGGAGTTTTGCTTGAGATGCGTGAATCTGAAAATCGTGATGAAGAAATTTATGAAATGATTCACGACGGCTCCTTGAATGAAAAGCATGATTGCAATGATTTCATTATAAATTCTGTTAATGACAATCATGCTAAAAATATGCAAAACCCTAAGCTTGGGGATGCTAGTTGATACGTCTCCAACGTATCTAATTTTTTTGATGGTTTCATGCTATTATCTTGTCAAACTTTGGATGTTTTGCATGCCTTTTATTTATTTTCCGGGACTAACTTATTAATCCAGTGCCAAGTGCCAGTTCCTGTTTTTCCATGTTTTTGACCCCTTTTAGAGGAGAATTTTGAACGGAGTCCAAACGGAATAAAACTTCCGAAAAGATTTTTTTCCGGAATAGAAGAAGATCGAGAGACTTGAGAACCAAGGTAGGGGGTCCTCAAGGACCCCACAAGCCCTCATGGTGTGTCCAGGGGGCCCGCGCCATCCAGTCTTGTGGGCTCCCTGGGCCACGTCTGCCCTCGGGTTTGTGCCTATATATCCCCAAAAATTCCACAAAAAAATAGGGAACATCGTAATCACTTTTCCGCCGCCGCAAGCTTCTGTCTCCGCAAGATCCCATCTGGGGCACGTCTTGGTGCCCTGTCGGAGGGGAGATTCGGACACGGAAGGCTTCTCCATCAACACCATGACCTCTTCGAAGATGGGTGAGTAGTTCACCATAGACCTACGGGTCCATAGCTAGTAACTAGATGGCTTCTTCTCTCTCTTGGATCTTCAATACAAAGTTCTCCAGGATCTTCATAGAGATCTATCTGATGTAATCTTCTTTTGCGGTGTGTTTGTCGAGATCCGATGAATTGTGGATTTATGATCATATTATCTATGAATCTTATTTGAGTTTCTTCTGATCTCTCTTATGCATGATTTCATATCCTTGTAATTCTCTTCGAGTTGTGGGTTTTGTTTGGCCAACTAGATCTATGATTCTTGCAATGGGAGAAGTGCTTGGTTTTGGGTTCATACCATGTGGTGACCTCACCCAGTGACAGAAGGGGTAGCGAGGCACGTATCGTGTTGTTGCCATCAAGGGTAAAAAGATGGGGTTTTCATCATTGGTTTGAGATTATCCCTCTACATCATGTCATCTTGCTTAAAGCGTTACCCTGTTCATCATGAACTCAATACACTAGATGCATGATGGATAGCGGTCGATGTGTGGAGTAATAGTAGTAGATGCATAAAGTATCGATCTACTTGTCTCGGACGTGATGCCTATATGCTAGATCATTGCCTTAGATATTGTTATGACTTTGCGCGGTTCTATTAATTGCTCGACAGTAATTTGTTCACCCACCGTGATATTTGCTATTATGAGAGAAGCCTCTAGTGAACACTATCACTACTGAAATTCAGAAATTTGCCGTCTGCCATGGGAGACGGCGAGGGGGGGAACCACCGACGGTAAAGGCTTTGCCGTCGGTCAGCAGACGACAAAGTAGACGGCAAAAAAATCCGGTGAAGAGGTTCTTTGCCGTCTTCTTTTTTAAAGCGGACGGCAAAGAATCTTTGCCATGAGGGGGCAGACGACAAATTAAATGGGACGACAGATACACCAACGGTCCCGTTAAGTGTTAACGGCAGGCCTCCCCTCTTTGCTGTCTGCCTGTCCCCCCTTTGCCATGAGGGGGCAGCCGGCAAAGGGGGGAACCAAGCCCCCCTCTGTCCCCTCTTTGCCGTCTACCTTTCCCCCCTTTGCCATGAGGGGGCAGACGGCAAAGGGGGGACCCAAGCCCCTCCTCTCTCCCGTCTTTGTCGTGTGCCTTTCCCACCTTTGCCACGAGTGGGCAGACGGCAAAGGGGGGACCCAAGCCCCCCTCTCTCCCCTCTTTGCCGTCTGCCATGCCCCCTTTGCCATGTGGGGGCTGACGGCAAAGTGGGGAACCAACCCCTTTTTATTTTATTTCTTATTGTATCCAACATTTTGCACAATAATCAGGATATATATATATATATATATTTGACATAAATAAATTTGTTTCCATACTCATAACCACATTAATATAACTTTCATCCATAGTACATACATATTATGCAAGTTCCATCCGTACCAAACCATATATTACACCAGTTTCATCCACATGCATACAAAGTTTCATATATATCCATACACTACAATAGTTTCAATACAAGCTTCCGTGAAGCCATGGTACGAGAAATGATCTTCAAGCATTCCATTAATATAATCCAAGCTTCCCGTGAAGTGAATGTAATCTGCAAAATGACAAATAAGAAAGTTAGAAGAATAATACTAGATGAAGAAGTATATATAGGTTATTTCGGAGAGAAATTAGCTAAGTCAGAAGAAGAAGAACAACAACATATGATGTTTATGAGGTAATCAACAACAACAACAAAAATGTGAATATGAAAGAGGAGAAGAAAGAGGAGGAGGAGGAGAAGAATAAGAAATCAAGAAGAAGGAGAAGAGGAAGGATAAGGAGGAGGAGGAGGAGGAGGAGGAGGAGTAGGAGAAGGATAAGGAGACCTTATCCTTCTTCTTCTCCTCCTTCTCCTTCTCATCTTCTTCTCATCTTCTTCCTCTTCTTCTTCTTCTTCTTCTTCCTTCTTTTCATTTTTCCTATTTCTTCTCCTCTTCTCCTCTTCTTGGAGCTAAATTATCTAATTATGTCTTTTTGGAGCGGAATGGGCTAATTATGTCATTTTAGAGGAAAACAAGCTAAGTATATAATATTCATGAGCTAACCAAGGTTCTTATGCCATTTTGAGATTATGATGTCATTTTGGAGCTAAATGGGCTAATTATGTGATTGTTGGGGAAAATAAGGTAATTAGAATATGAAAGAGGAGAAGAAAGAGGAGGAGGATAAGAAGAAAAAGAAATCAAGAAGAAGGAAAAGAAGAAGGAGAAGGAGGAGGAGGAGGAGAAGGAGGACAAGAAGGAGAAGGTGAAGACCTTCTCCTTCTTATCCTCCTCCTTCTTCCTCTCCTCCTCCTTATCCTTCTCTTCCTCTTCTTCTTCTTCTTCTTCTTCTTCTTCTTCTTCCTTCTTTTAATTTTCCTATTTCTTCTCCTCTTCTTGGAGCTAAATTATCTAATTATGTCTTTTTGTAGCTAAATGGGCTAATTATGTCATTTTGGAGCTAAATGGGCTAATTATGTCATTGTTGGGGAAAATAAGGTAAGGAGAATATGAAAGAGGATAACAAGGAGGAGGAGGAGAAGAAAAAGAAATCAAGAAGGAGGAGAAGAAGGAGAAGGAGGAGGAGAAGGAGGAGAAGGAGAAGAAGATGGAAAAGGTCTTCTCCTCCTTCTCCTTCTTCTTCTCCTCCGCTCCTCCTCCTTCTCCTCCTCCTCCTTCTCCTTCTCTCCTTCTTCTCTTCTTATTATTCTTCCTTCTTTTCATTTTTCCTATTTCTTCTCCTCTTCTCCTATTCTTGCAGCTAAATTTTCTAATTATGTCTTTTTGGAGCTAAATGGGCTAATTATGTCATTTTCGAGCTAAATGGGCAAATTATGTCATTGTTGGGGAAAAAAGGTAAGGAGAATATGAAAGAGGAGAAGAAAGAGGGGGAGAAGAAGAAGAAGAAGAAATCAATAAGCAGGAGAAGAAGAAGGAGAAGGAGAAGGAGGAGAAGAAGGAGGAGAAGAAGGAAAAGTTCTTCTCCTCCTTCTCCTTCTTCTCCTCCTCCTCTCCTCCTCCTTCTCCTCCTCCTCCTTCTCCTTCTCTCCTTCTTCTCTTCTTATTCTTCTTCCTTCTTTTCATTTTTCCTATTTCTTCCCCTCTTCTCCTATTCTTGGAGCTAAATTTTCTAATTATGTCTCTTTGGAGCTAAATGGGCTAATTATGTCATTTTTGAGCTAAATGGGCAAATTATGTCATTGTTGGGGAAAATAAGGTAAGGAGAATATGAAAGAGGAGAAGAAAGAGGGGGAGAAGAAGAAGAAGAAATCAAGAAGAAGGAGAAGAAGAAGGAGAAGGAGAAGGAGGAGAAGAAGGAAAAGGTCTTCTCCTCCTTCTCCTTCTTCTCCTCCTCCTCTCCTCCTCATTCTTCTCTTCCTCCTCCTTCTCCTTCTCTTCTTCTTCTCTTCTTCTACTTCTTCTTCTTCTTCTTCTTCTTCTTCTTCCTTGTTTCCATTTTTCCTATTTCTTCTCCTATTCTCCTATTCTAGGAGCTAAATTTTCTAATTATGTCTTTTTGGAGCTAAATGGCCTAATTATTTCATTTTGGAGCTAAATTGGTAATTTTGAGCTTATTATTTCATTTTAGCTAAATTGGTCATTTTAATGAGCTAACCAAGGTTCTTATGATGTTTTCACCTAACTAAGCTAATTATGTCATTTTGTAGGATAATTAGCCAATTTAGTCTTTCTTGGATGAGTCTAAGCTACGTAGAAGAAGAGAAAGAGAAGAAGCAAGAAGAGAAGAAGAAGTAAAAGAAGAAGAAGAAGAAGGAGGAGGAGGCGAAGGACAAGGAAGAGGAGAAGAAGAAGAAAAGAAGAAGGAGAAGGAGAAGGAGGAGCTCCTTCTTCTCCTCCTTCTCCTTCTTCTTATCCTCCTTCTTCTCCTCTTCTTCTTCTCTTCTTTTTCTTATTCCTTCCTTTCATTTTTCCTCTTTCTTCTCCTCTTGTCCCCTTCTTCGGGCTAAATTAGCTAAGAATGCCTTTTTGGAGCTAATTATGTCATTTCAAGGATAATTAGCTAAGTTAGGCCATGTTTTATTAAATAGACCATTTTGGAGCTAACTAAGCTAATTATGTCATTTAGGTGGAAGCCTAGCTAACTATTGGTCATTTCGGAGCTAACTTGGGTAAAATGTGTCATTCATGAGAAAACTATGCTTATTAAGCCATTTTGGATCTAGCTAAGCTAATTATAGGCCATTTAATACCTAAGTTAGGGGGAATAGGTCATCTTCGAGCTACCTAAGCCTTATTATGTCATTTAGGAGAGAACTTGGCTAACTATATGTATTTTTTTATTAAATAGGTCATTTTGGAGCTAACTGAGCTAATTATGTTATTTAGGTGGAAGCGAAGCTAAGTATATAATATTCATGAGCTAACCAAGGTTCTTATGCCATTTTGAGCTTATTATTTCATTTTTAGTTAAATTGGTCATTTTAATGAGCTAACCAAGGTTCTTATGATGTTTTGACCTAACTAAGCTAATTATGTCATTTTGTAGGATAATTAGCCAATTTAGTCTTTCTTGGATGAGTCTAAGCTACGTAGAAGAAGAGAAAGAGAAGAAGCAAGAAGAGAAGAAGAAGTAACAGAAGAAGAAGGAGGCGGAGGAGGAGAAGGAGAAGGAAGAGGAGAAGAAGAAGAGAAGAAGAAGGAGAAGGAGAAGAAGGAGAAGGAGGAGAAGAAGGAGGAGGAGCTCCTCCTCCTCCTTCTTCTCCTCCTTATCCTTCTTCTTATCCTTCTTCTTCTCTTCTTCTTCTTCTTCCTTCCTTTTATTTTTCCTCTTTCTTCTCCTCTTGTCCCCTTCTTCGGGCTAAATTAGCCAAGAATGCCTTTTTGGAGCTAATTATGTCATTTCGAGGATAATTAGCTAAGTATAGGTCATGTTTTATTGAATAGACCATTTTGGAGCTAACTAAGCTAATTATGTCATTTAGATGGAAGCCTAGCTAACTATAGGTCATTTTAGAGCTAAATTGGGTAAAATGTGTCATTCATGAGCAAACTATGCTTATTAAGCCATTTTCGATCTAGCTAAGCTTATTATAGGCCATTTAATACCTACGTTAGGAGGAATAGGTCATCTTTGAGCTACCTAAGACTTATTATGTCATTTAGGTGAGAACTTAGCTAACTATAGGTCATTTTGGAGCTAACTAAGCTAATTATGTCATTTAGGTGACAACCAAGCCAAGTATATAATATTCATGAGCTAACCAAGGTTCTTATGCCATTTTGAGCTTATTATTTCATTTTTAGCTAAATTGTTTATTTTAATGAGCTAACCAAGGTTCTTATGATGTTTTCGCCCAACTAAGCTAATTATGTCATTTCGTATGATAATTAGCCAATTAGTCTTTCTTGGATGAGTCTAAGCTACGTAGAAGAAGAGAAAGAGAAGAATAAAGAAGAGAAGAATAAGTAAAATAAGAAGGAGGAGGAGGAGGAGGAAAAGGAGAAGGAAGAGGAGAAGAAGAAGAGAAGAAGAAGGAGAAGGAGAAGGAGGAAGAAGGAGGAAGAAGAAGGATAAGGAGGAGCTCCTTCTTCTTCTCCCCTTCTCCTTCTTCTTATCCTTCTTCTTCTCTTCTTCTTCTTCTTCCTTCCTTTTATTTTTCCTCTTTCTTCTCCTCTTGTCCCCTTCTTCGGGCTAAATTAGCTAAGAATGCCTTTTTGGAGCTAATTATGTCATTTCGAGGATAATTAGCTAAGTATAGGTCATGTTTTATTAAATAGACCATTTTGGACCCAACTAAGCTAATTATGTCATTTAGATGGAAGCCTAGCTAATTTTTATTAAAACACTAGAAATAACATACCATTATCGTCATCACGGCGGTGAAGCACGGTGGCTCTGGCTTCTTTCACCTGGAGAAGGCTGCCCTGGAGAAAGCTCCACTGTAGAAGGGTCGTGCGATGCGTTTCGGGAGATATTCTGCACCAAACATCGTTTGCAATGTGTCGTTAGCATGAGGACACTGTTAAGATCACTGCACTGAAATGAAACTCACCGTCCCCGCCATGTTAATGACCGGCATTGGCGGAGGGACTTGGCTGCTCTTCTCGCACATAGACTGTACATTTGGTTTCGACAAGTCAAACTTTTTATTTATTAATGAAACGGACATTAAAATGCAAGATTTGAAATAACATGAAGAAGAAAGTTACCACGAAGAGCTCGTATATGGCCCTGTTAGACGCATCATTCTGTGCCCTCTCCGCCTCCACCAATGCAGTCGTCCTCTCCTCCAGCTCCCTCATCGCCTTATCCTTCTCCGCCATAGCCGCCTACATTGCCTCTCTCTCTTTCTGAATAGCAGCCTGCAACACAACTCATTGTTAGCAATGTAATCATCTTGGTTCCAACGCACAACATAATGCGGAAAGATAGTTGAGTCCATTAAACTAACCTCGATGGCGAGCTCGACTGGCCGTGGACGAGGTGTTATCTCCGGACAGGAGCTCGTTTGGCGTGCCTTTATCTGCCGGAGAGTGCTAGGACAATGTATAAGGCCGTCTCCAATGGTGAGCGAGCCATGGGGCCTCCCGTTGCCACCTATCATCACCAGCTCTGGATAAATAGGCCCCTCGCTCGGGTTAAAGTCCTCCCCTTTCCTCGCCTTCCCGTGATCTCTGTACTTCACGAGCTTGTGGTGGAAGGATATGTTGGTGAAGTTTTCAGGATTCTTGAGGCCAGACTCAGAGAATGCCTTGACCTTCTTGTACGAGGGAGTATGGGCCATCGCATACAGGTCGTACATCTATGGCACCTCCGTCTTATTGTGACGCACCTAAAAGAGAGAGAGAGAGAAGAAAATTGTATTAGTAAAGGGCTCAAGATAGCATTAATAATGAATTGCATGAGACATGAAGCAAACCACATACCCAGTTCTCGCCAAATTGGATTAAGTTGACGCTCCCTTGATGGTGTGCCACACCAACCATTTTGCCACGCCTCTCCTTGGCGTTGTTGTGGCTGGCCTCCCACATTTCGGAGCACCACTGATCCACCAAGGCCTCCCAACAATCCATCTTATCCACACACCATCTTGGGGGCACCTAAGTTAATAAAGAGAAATTTGAGCGCCTAAGAACCAAATCAAGAAAACTAACTACAAAGCCTTAATAATATGTAATTACCTTCATGTAATGCTCCTTCTCCATCTTAGGATCACGGCACTTCACCTTGTCCATTCTAATACGCCGCGTGGCATAGTAGTCTCGAACAGCCTGCACCCGAGCCTCGTGCCGAAAGTTTTGAAGTAGGCGGAGACATTCGGTTTTGATAACCTTTGCCGCGTCCTCCTCGTATCCCTCCTAACACCTGTAGTAGGTCTGCAAACGAGACAACACCGATTAGTACAATAACCACCTATGGTTGATTTTATAATTGTGTGAAGGAGAAATTACCCAGAACTGTCGGATCACCATGTCGGACCTCGTGTGGCACGAAACACCGTCGATCTCCACCTTCGGCAGGGCCGGGGCACCCAAGTAGTGCTCCGAGGTCATTCCTACCTCTCGCTCCCGACCGGGCAACGTAACAAACCCTGGGAAGTTTTTACGGCAAAGCACACCAAGGACGCTGTTGGGCTTGCGTACACCCTTGGCAACAATCCAACCGCTATGGTATGACAAATTAAAGCCAAAACATTAGATATTTGAGAAAACGTGAAGGCAAAAGGTTAAATGAGAGTAAATTAACTTACTTGTCCCCATTTGGCCTAATCGACCACCTCTGCTGGGGGGTCGCCGACACGAGCGGGAGCCCCGAACTACCACGCAGGTAGACGGTAGCCCCCTCACCCAGCTCCTCGTCGCTACCAGCATGGCCACTTGGGTCAGCTTAGGTATCCCACTAGGTCTCTGGGGACGTACCCTCATCCCTACTTTGCTCCGGAGTCGCCTGGAACGAAGCCTCTGGGACACGAGTCTCGTGGGTTGAAGGCTCATCGACCTAAGGCTCGTCGACCCGAGGCTCGTGAACCAGAGACCGTGTAGCCTCCACCTCAGACGAATCCACCCTAGAAGTCCTGTGGTCAGGTGAATCAGCTTGGGATGGTGGCGGAGACCGTGTAGCCTCCACCTCAGAAGGCGTGGCAGCCACCGCCCTACCTCTCCCGCGACCACGTGTACCTTTAGTACAACATAAATACCAACATGAGTAATAAAATGTATATAAATACCAATATGCATACAACATGAGTGCAACATAAATACCAACATGAATACAACGTGTACCTTTAGTACCTCTCGGCTTCGCGGGGGGTCGACCTCCTCTCACGGGGGGTGCTCCTTGCATAGTAGAGAGCAACACTCTCCGAAGGGGCGAGGCAGGAATGGAAGTACCCATCCCATCACCCTCCGACGAAGGAGCCGCGGAGTGCTTTCGACCCTTTCCCACCATCTTTCAACACCTGTCATGACAAAGAGTAAATGAAATTAGTACAACATAAATACTAACATGAGTAATAAAATGTATATAATTTAAGTGTATCATCGTCATAAGTACCAACATGATTAATAAAAATTGAATACCTAACATGAACTCAAAATTTATATATAGTATAATAGTTGAATACCTGACATGAACTAATAACAATCGTGCTCATCTATATATGTTCGGGGTCAATAAATGCATCATGATCATCACTATCATCAATAAATGCATCATCATCATCACTATCACGAAGAACATGTGGAAGGCCACCATTATGTAACCGGTCAAGAAGTGACAGGTCATCCGCAGTAGTAACCTCTTCTTCTTCCAGCTCTTCCTGTTCGGGCTCAGGGGTTAAGACGGATTCACTCTCGCTGTCTACTTCAATGTTCTGGGGTGAAGTAGAGCGGTTCTTGAAACGTTTCTTGGACATACGTGTTTCTTGGAAGAATTGTCCTTCATATGTGTCTGGGTTAATGTGAGGTTCGTAATCCTCTTCATTGAGGGTAGGTGGTCTAAAATGTGGTGGCACTTCATAAACGACATCCCAACCTTTGAGATTTGGATCAGTTTGGCACGCCCACGGTAGATAGAAAACTTGTGTCGCCTGTTGAGGCGTAATATAGACATCGGGAACATCTAAGTGGGTGTTTTGGTTGATTTCGACTAGTTCTATATGTTCATGAGTCCTTCTAGTCTCCCTCGGCCCAAACCAATAACATTTGAAGACTACGACGGTCGGTGGGTTTTCACCATAGAATAGAAGTTCATAAATTGCTTCAACTCTTCCATAATACTCGGTGTCTCCTTCGCCGATAGCAGAGACAAAATTTTTATTAGTCTTTAGATCGGGCATAGATAGCTCTTTGCCAAAGGTACGAAAGTGATACCCGTTGATGTTGTATTTGTCAAATGAACGGACCTTATAGTCAAAACCATTAGCGACTTGTCTCAACTCGGCGTCCATAGACTCTGCATCAGCCTACAAGTTTAATACGAAAGAATGGATGCATTAGCCGCAAATTAGACCAAGAAATCAAATGGGTCCTTAATGGTAATTAATTAACCTTTGTTTGAACCAAGAGATGAAACCGGGATAGTCGCCTCCATGCTTTGTGAGAAGCTCATACTCTTCGACGGAATCCTTTTCGATGACCGCTCCATCCGCGAATTTGGCGACGTATCGACTATGTCAAATATCCGGGAATAAGAGTAGTTGAAAGCAATTAGAAGTTGCGGAACAATAATTTACCGAGAACTTACTCGATGTACGGCTGCACTTCTGTTAGGTTGGTGAAGATATACAATGAAATGGTCCGACATTCTTCGACATCCAACGATTTCCCTTTCGAAGCACCAGATGGTGCGAGCTTACCTTTGAATAGGCTGAGGTTGGATCGAACTTTTTTTGGATCGCCATCATTGTACCGAGGCTTCGGGTTATGCAAATGATGATTTTTGGCTTCATAGTGTGCTGTCACGAAGTTTGCCGCCTCCTCAGTAATGAAGGCCTCGGCCATCAATGCTTCAATTCTACGTTTATTTTTACACTTAGCGCGAAGCGTCTTCTGCATCCTCTAAGTTGAGTAGCACCATCGATTTTGAACAGGCCCCCCATTCTTGCCTCGGTCGGGAGATGCAAAATCAAATGTTGCATTGGATTAAAGAAGCCCGGTGGAAAGATATTTTCTAATTTGCAGATCAACTCCGGTTGCAACTGTTCCATTTCATCTAGCATGCCAGGCGATAGTTCTTTCGCACAAAGAGAACGGAAGAAATAGCTCAGCTCTGCCAGTACTAGCCATTCATCCTCAGGGATAAAGCCACGCAACATCACCGGCATTACCCGCTCAATCCATATGTGCCAATCATGACTCTTCAGACCAAATATTTTTAATTTCTCAAGACTCGCTCCCCTCTTTAGATTCGCAGCATACCCATCGGGGAACATCAACCGCATTTTCACCCACAATAGCATTTCCCTTAGAGCTGGCCATTCAAAATTGAACCATGCCTTTGGCTTCGCTATGCTTTGCTTTCCTTTCCGTTGTCGCAAGTTTTGCAACGGTCTATCACATAGAGCCTCCAGGTCGATTCTAGCCTTAGGATTATCTTTTGACTTCCCCTCTATGCCGAACAATGTACCAAAAATGGCCTCCGCAATATTCTTTTCAGTGTGCATCACGTCGATGTTGTGTGGGAAAAGGAGGTCTTTGAAGTAAGGCAGATCCCATAAGCATGACTTGTGAGTCGAGGCGTGTTCCGTATTATACCTTTTGAAGTATCCTGGACGCAAAGGATCAGGCTCGAGAGTGTTTAACTGATCAAGGGTCTGTTGGCCTGTCAACGCAGCTGGTGCAGTGTTTTTGACAACTCTACCTTTGATGAAATTCTTCTTGTCTTTTCTGAACTTATGGTCAGGATCCAGGGGTTTTCTATGCATGTCGAAGCAAGAATACTTGTGACCAGCCTGCAGCCAACGGAACTGAAGAGCTGCCTTGCATGTGGTGCACGAGAACCTTCCATGCACACACGAGCCAGCGAATAGCGTCGAGTACATGTACCACACATGCATTTTGAAATTTGTTTTGGTAGCCGCGTCGTAGGTCTTGATCTCATTATCCGAGGCTTCTTGCAACTCATCCTTAAGCGGCTGCATGTACACATTCATATTCTTCCCCGGATAGTTGGGCCCTAGAATTATCAATGTCAGGAAAATGTTCTTTCTTGTCATAATCTCTCCGGGTGGCAAATTTAGTGGAATGACAAATACAGGCCAACAACTGTATTGTGGTGCCGTCATACCATACACATTGAACCCATCCGTGCTGATGGAAACTCTAGGTTGCCTTGGATCTTCCGATTTATCCTTATGTAATGCATCAAAGTGCCTCCATGCAAAACCATCTGAAGTGTGTACCATCATCTTGTTCCCATCCGCATCTAGTTCGGTTCTTTTTCCCAATTTGTGCCATGTCATCTGTCTAGCCGTCTCTTCGACCATGAAAAGACGCTGAAGTCTTGGTACGATTGGCAGATATCGAAGAACACTAATGGGGATTTTGGTCTGATTCTTCTCACCTATACCGTTGTCTACCACAATATACCTGGAAGAATTGCAAATGGGGCAATAGTTCAAGGCCGCATACTCAAGCCTAAATAAGACACATCCATTCTCACAGGCATGTATATTCTCATAGGGCATCTTAAGTACACGGAGGATTTTCTCTGACTGCTACAGGTTTGCAGGCAGTACATGGCCTTTGGGTAGAAAGCGTCCAAATATCGTCATCATCGCGTCGTAGCATTCTCTGCCTAGGTTGAATTGAGGCTTCAGAGCCCTTACTTGCGCGATGGCATCCAACTGACAAGGCTCAGTCTGCTCGTGGAGAGGACGTTTTGAAGACTCCAACATTTTATGGAAGGCCTTTGCAGATTCCTCCATCTCATCGTCCGAATCCCGAGCATCATCAAAGTCTTGCACCATGTCTTCAATCCCGGTACCATGCTCGTCGGTGCGACGATGAATCACCTCAGCTCTGGCACGTTGGTCAGACTCACCATGAGAAGTCCACACCGTATAATTAGGCGTAAAACTCCACTTCTGCAGGTGTTTACCCATTTCAAACTCTGTCTGCTTTTTCCAGTTGTCGCAGTTGGGACAGGGGCACCATGTTTTTTGCTGGCCATTTGCAAATGCGGCTCTCACAAACCCCCTGGTTTTTGTTAACCATTCATGGGTCATGTCTTTCTGACTAGGGTGACCAGTGTACATCCAAGCACGATAACTCATGTTGCCTAGCTACCTATGGGGTCACAAGAAATAAATATATAATTCATCATCTACATTCATACGCTAATCAAGTTTGTCAGTTTTATTACGTCCATGCAACCTACACGCTAATAGGTAAAGATAGGTCCTAATCCCACCCGAGTATGTGTAGATTGGGTTCGTTTTCCCATGCTCTGCTCCAGATGCGATGCAGAACTTCGGCAGCACCTCCCCGCTGTTCTCCTGATACACGCCTCGGCAATAAGCATAGAGGATGTGTACCCGGAGAACAACAGGGAGGCACTGACGAAATTCTGCATCGGATCCAGAGCACAGCATACGGGAAAACGAACCCAATCTACACATACTCGGGCTGTCCATGGATAATGTTGGACAACTCGAAAGGATGGCGGTTATAAATATGCAAAGAAATGCATATTTATAGATGTCGCCCTTTTGAACGGGAGACACATATTGGTCACGCATACTCATGATTGAAGAAACCTATAGCTAGCAAGTTTCATCGGCACGAAGACCGGGACAGAGCAAATTAAGGGGGTAGGAGGAGAAGTCATTTGTGCTCCCCAACAAACGCAAGGGCGGAGCTCGTCCAACGCACGTGGAGGTCGTCGAGCAACTGCACATTGAAATACACACGATAAACACAAATACGATGTTTTTATAATTAACATAATCGGAAAATATGTGTCCTAACTCATAATTTACAAAACTATGACCCCCGTCGGCCTCTAGAAGGCCGAAATGCACCTTCTCATTCAACAGTAGGCAGAAGAGGTGTCAGGGGTCGGGCTTAGTGGCGTCGAGGGTCGATGGTGTCGGGTGTCGGTGGCGTCGGGGGTCGGGGGTCAGTTGCATCGGTGGTCGGGTGTCAGTGTCGTCGGGGGTCGAGGGTCACTGGCGTTGGGGGTTGGGGTCTTTTCGGTCAACAAGAGGCCGAACAAGTGTCGGGGGTCGGGGGTCGAGGGTCAGTGGCGTCGGGCGCCGGGGACCGAGGGTCGGGGGTCAATGGTCAGTGGCGTCGGGGGTCGAGGGTCGAGGGTCAGTGTCGTCGGGCGTCAGGGGTCGGGGGTCGAGGGTCAGTGCCGGGGTGCCGGGGTTCCTTTTTCCTCTCATTTCTTCTTTTCCTCTCTCTTCTTTTTCTTCTTCTTCTTCTTCTTGATCATCTTCTTATTATTATTCTTCTTCTTTTTTCTCCTCCTCCTCCTCTTCTTCTTTTTTCTTTCTTTTCTCTTTCTCCTCCTCTCCTCTTTCTTCTTCTTCTTCTTCTTCTTCTTCTTCTTCTTTTTTTTTCTTCTACTTTTTTTCTTCTATTATTATCTTCTAAGTTTTTTCTTTTCTATCTATTTTATTCTACCTAAAATAACTATCCTCTAAGTTATTTTTTTCTATCTAGTACCTAATAAACTAACTATCTAATTTAACAGAAAAAATAGAAAAAAATAACTATCTAATTTTTTTTTAAAATATGGGTACCAGAGTTGGGGGACAGCCGGTGAGGGGAGGGGGCGGCGCCGGGGCGGCGCCCGCAGCCGGAGAGAGGAGCGGCGGCGTCGGGGGCGAGTGAGGGGAGGGGCAGCGCAGGGGGCGGGTGTGGGGAGGGGCGGCGTAGGGGGCCGCGGCGGCGGCGAGTGAGGAGAGGAGGCGGCGCAGCGGGTCAACGGCGAGTGAGGAGAGGGGGCGCAGGGGGCCGGCGGCGAGTGAGGAGAGGGGGCGGCGCAGGGGGTTGCATCGGGGGCGGGCGGCACAGGGGGCTGCACTGGGGGACGTCGGGGCGGCGCGGTGAGGGCAGGGACGTCGGGGCGGCGCGGGAGGGACGTCGGGCGGCGCAATTCGAGCATGCCTAGGGCTACATGGGAGGAGGGGGTTGGCCTGATGGTGGTTGGTGGGCCGCCCCTTTGCCGTCCGCCGTGCCCCCAGGCAGACGGCAAAGGACCCCAGACAGACGGCAAAGGGGCGGGGTGGAGAGGCATCGGGGGGGGGGGGGGGGAACTGCCGCCCCCTTTGCCGTCCGCCGTGCCCCCAGGCAGACGACAAAGGACCCCCAGGAAGATGGCAAAGGGGAGGGTGGGTGGGGTGGGGGTTTCGGCCGTTTGGGTGGGTGGGGGTTGGGGGCTTTGCCGTCCGTTCGCCCTTTGCCGTCCGCATAACTATTCTTTGTCGTCCGCTGGCGGACGACAAAGAGGTGGCCGACGGCAAAATAAACCTTTGCCATCAGACACCTCTTTGTCGTCAGCACTGCAACAGCTGACGGCAAAGAGTACCTTTGCCATGCGTCAGCAGACGGCAAAGGCCACGCAGACGGCAAATTTATGAATTCCAGTAGTGTATGCCCCCCAGGGTCTACTCCACACCATATTTTCAGCCTTACACTTTTTTCTTCGTCGCACTTTCCGCCTTCAGATCTCACTTTTGCAAACAATCTTGAAGGGATTGACAACCCCTTGGAAGCGTTGGGTGCAAGTTGTTTGTTTTTGCGCAGGTACTTTGGACTTGACGAGGCCCTCCTTTTGGTTCGATACCTTGGTTCTCAAACTGAGGGCCTGTGCTGCATCACCCTTTCCTCTTCAAGGGAAAACCCGATGCAAACCAGAGAAGTAACAAGAAGAATTCCTACGTGCCAGGGAAGGACTTCTGTTGCCACAGCACTAGTTTTGCTATGTCCACTACTTGTTGCAATGGTATTTGCAATAATATTGAATGTGGGTTTGGAGAAGTCATGACTTTAGTTGATGATAATCCCACTATTTTTGAAGAGCGTCAACGTTGCATGCATGTGGATCATGAAAATAATAACCTATGTGATAACTATATTGTTGAATTTCATTATGATCCCACATGTAATTGCTATGAGAGAGGAAAATATTATGGTAGAAACTTTCATGTTACCAAATTACCTCTCGTTATGTGGAGATTGCTATTGTCTCTTTCTTCTTCCTTGCATATGGCAACTATTGGTTGTCTTGACAATTTGTTTTCCTATAAAATGCCTATGCATATGAAGTATGTTAGACTTAGATGTGATTTTCACATGCTTTATGATGCTCTCGTTGTTCTTCAATTCTTGTCTTTTGTGTGAGCATCATTGAATTATCATTGCCTAGCTAAGGGCGTTAAACAATAGCGCTTGTTGGGAGGCAACCCAATGAATTTATCTTTTTTTCTTTCTCTTTTGTTGCGTCCACACCATCATAATTCTGTTATGATTGTGTTTTTTGTGTTTCTTTTTGTGTTTGAGCCAAGCAAAACCTTTATGACTAGTCTTGGTAATGGTTGTTTGATCCTTCTGGAAAAAGACAGAAACTTTTCGCTCACGAGATGATTTTTCATTTTTTTCAGAAAGAGCTTTTGAGTTGATTCATTTTTCTGCTGGTTGATATGATTTTTGCCCAGGCATTCGCAATTTGTCATGGACAAAGAGATAGGGAGTGGAAAAAGCTCAAGCTTGGGGATGCCCAAGGCATCCCAAGCCATATTCAAGGACACAAAAAAGCCTAAGCTTGGGGATGCCCCGGGAAGGCATCCCCTCTTTCGTCTTCAATCCATCGGTAACATTACTTGGAGCTATATTTTTATTCACCACATGTATGTGTTTTGCTTGGAGCGTCTTGTATCTTATGAGTTTTTCTTTTTGTTGTATCACAATCATCCATGCTGCACACCTTTTTGAGAGAGATAAACATGCACTCATCGTGATTTTGCTAGAATGTTCATCGTGCTTCACTTATATCTTTTGAGCTAGATAATTTTGCTCTATGCGCTTCACTTATATCTTTTAGAGCACGGCGGTGCGTAACTTGGTAGTTGGCTTATGCTACGAAAGTAGTCCCAAAGGTGATAGCTACCCAAATAGGATACAAATACCTCCATCTTCATGTGCATTGAGTAGAAAGAGAAGTTTTGATTCCTCTCAAATAGTTTTGAGACGTGGAATTGGTAGTATTAAGAGTTATGTTAGTAGGGTGTAGTGAATCTAGAAATACTTGTGTTGAAGTTAGTGATTCCGGTAGCATGCACGTATGGTGAACCGCTATGATAGGAAGTCGGAGCATAATTGATCTATTGATTGTCATCCTTTGTGTTGAGGTCGGGTTCGCGCAATGGTTAACATCTACCAACCCTTCCCCTAGGAGTATGCGTTTAGCACTTTGTTTCGATTACTAATAAAAACTTTCGCAACAAGTATGTGAGTTCTTCATGACTAATGTGAGTCCATGGTATAGATGCACTTTCACCTTCCACCTTTTCTAGCCTCTCTAGTGCCGCGCAACTTTCGCTGGTACACAAACCCACCCTATGCCTTCCTCAAAACAGCCACCATACCTACCTACTATGGCATTTTCATAGCCAATCTGAGATATATTGCCATGCAACTCCCACTGTTCCGTCTCATGACTTGTGCCGTCACTCTCATATTGCCATTGCATGATCGTAAGATAGGAAGCGAGATGTTTCAACGTCATACGCCAAGCTAGATCGTTGCACATCCCGGTACACTGTCGGAGGCATTTCCTATAGAGTCATCATCGTTCTAAGCTTTGAGCTGTGAGTAAATAAAAGTGTGATGATCATCATTAGAGCATTGTCCCATGTGAGGAAAAAAAGGAGGCCAAAGAGCCCAAATAAAAAATAAAAAAAGAGAGAAAAAGAGAGAAGGGACAATGCTACTATCTTTTTCCACACTTGTGCTTCATAATAGCACCATGTTCTTCATGATTGAGAGCTTCTTGCTTTGTCACTACCATATGCTAGTGGGAATCTTTATTATATAACTTGGCTTGTATATTCCAATGATGGGCTTCCTCAAAATTTCCCTAGGTCTTCGTGAGCACTCAAGTTGGATGCACACCCACTAGTTCTACTTTTGAGCTTTCACATACTTATAGCTCTAGTGCATCCCTTGTATGGAAATCCCTACTCATTCACATTGATATCTATTAATGGGCATCTCCATAGCCTTTTGATACGCCGAGTCAATGTGACAATCTCCTCCTTTTTATCTCACAACCACCACCACACTCTATTCCACCTAAAGTGCTATATCCATGGCTCACGCTCATGTATTGCGTGATAGTTATAAAAAGTTTGAGAAAGTAAGAGTGCGAAAAAAATTACTTGGCCAATACCGGGGTTGTGCATGATTTACATTAGTTGTGTGAGGATGATGGAGCATAGCCAGAATATATGATTTTGTAGGGATAACTTTCCTTGGCCTTGTTATTTTGAAAGTTCATGATTACCTTGCTAGTTTGCTTGAAGTATTATTGTTTTCATGTCAATAGAAAACTATTGTTTTGAATCTTACGGATCTGAACATTCATGTCACATGAAACAAGTTGCTAAAGACAACTATGCTAGGTAGCATTCCACATCAAAGATTCATTCTATATCACTTCCCTACTCGAGGACGAGCAGGAGTTAAGCTTGGGGATGCTTGATACGTCTCCAACGTATCTATAATTTTTGATGGTTTCATGCTATTATCTTGTCAATCTTTGGATGTTTTGTATGCCTTTTATATATTTTTTGGGACTAACCTATTAACTTAGTGCCAAGTGCCAGTTCCTGTTTTTTCCATGTTTTTGACCCCTTTCAGAGGAGGATTTTGAACGGAGTCCAAACGGAATGAAACTGCCAAAAAGATTTTTTCCGAAACAGAAAAAGATCGAGAAGCCGGAGAATAAGGGCAGGGGGCCTGCAGGGACCCCACAAGCCCTCATGGCGCGGCTAGGGGGGCCCGCGCCACCCTGGCTTGTGGGCTCCCTCGGCCACCTCTGCCCTAGGTTTTGCGCCTATATATTCCCTCAAATCCCAGAAAAAAATCAGGAGATCATCGAAAGTACTTTTCCGCCGTCGGAAGCTTCTGTCTTCGCAAGATCCCATCTGGGGCACGTTCTGGTGCCCTGCCGGAGGAGGATTCGGATACAGAGGGCTTCTTCATCAACACCATGACCTATCCGATGATGCGTTAGTAGTTCACCATAGACCTACGGGTCCATAGCTAGTAGGTAGATGGCTTGTTCTCTCTCTTGGATCTTTAATACAAAGTTCTCCATGATCTTTATGGAGATCTATCCGATGTAATCTTCTTTTGCGGTGTGTATGTCTAGATCCGATGAATTGTGGATTTATGATCAGATTATATATGAATCTTATTTGAGTTTCTTATGATCTCTCTTATGCATGATTTCATATCCTTGTAATTCTCTTCGAGTTGTGGGTTTTGTCTCGCCAACTAGATCTATGATTCTTGCAATGGGATAAGTGCTTGGTTTTGGGTTCATACCGTGCAGTGACCTCACCCAGTGACAGAAGGGGTAGCGAGGCACGTATCATGTTGTTGCCATCAAGGGTAAAAAGATGGGGTTTCCATCATTGGTTTGAGATTATCCCTCTACATCATGTCATCTTGCTTAAGGCGTTACTCTGTTTGTCATGAACTCAACACACTAGATGCATGCTGGATAGAGGTCGAAGTGTGGAGTAATAGTAGTAGATGCATAAAATATCGGTCTACTTGTCTCGGACGTGATGCCCATATGTATGATCATTGCCTTAGATATCGTCATGACTTTGCGCGGTTCTATCAATTGCTCGAAAGTAATTTGTTCACCCACCATAATATTTTCTATTTTGAGAGAAGCCTCTAGTGAACACTATGGCCCCCGGGTCTACTCCACACCATATTTTCAGCCTTACACTTTTTACTTCGTTGCACTTTCCGCCTTCAGATCTCACTTTGCAATCAATCTTGAAGGGATTGACAACCCCTTTAAAGCGTTGGGTGCAAGCTCTTTTGTGTTTGCGCGGGTACTCTGGACTTGACGAGATTCTTCTACTGGATTGATACCTTGGTTCTCAAACTGAGGGAAATACTTACTGCTCGTGTGCTGCATCACCATTTCCTCTTCAAGGGAAAAACCAACGCAAGCCCAGTCTCCGTCAACGTGTCAATTTCTGGCGCTGTTGTCTGTTGCCGTAGCAATGATCATACTATTATTATTATTACAATGGACTAACCCCTATGATTATGAGTGTTAGATATCACTGGGACGGTTCTACCTCCTAGATATTCAATATTTTTTGTTTCATATAAGCCCTTTCTGTGTTGTTTCTTAGATGCCCGACTGTCGCAACTGTTATTACTTGCATGTGAGTCCTTTAGGCGGTGTCTCTCCGACGCCCGACTACGGCACGCATGTTATTACTTATTCATTGTTATCTACCTTGTTTGTTAATACAACATTGGTGGAAATTGCTTATCTGCATGAATGCATCCATGAATTAATTGTAATGACATGGTAGAGTTATTAAGTGGATTATGCATGCACCTCACCTACTTTAACATATTTGTTTCCTTGATGTTTGTGAGTACATTCGAAGTACTCACCTTTATGTTCTTACTTTGCTGGTTTCAATACTAGATATAGACTCTTGCTTGTTATTGTATTGACTTGAATTGCATATCTTACTTGCTTTACTTTGCAGTTATTATATGTGTGTTAGCATGTCACCATAGAAATTATTTGTGTTATCATTTACCTACTCAAGGACGAGCAGGAATTAAGCTTGGGGATGTTGATACGTCCCAAATGTATCTATAATTTCTTCGTGCTCCATGCAAGTTTTGGGTGATATTGCTATGTGTTTTGTACACTTTCATACCTTTTTCAACATATTTGGAATAACCTACTAACTCAGTGCACCGAGTGCCAGTTTCTACCTGCTGATGTCTGTGAATTGCAGGTTTATACCCATATTTACAGTGCCCGAAAAATTCCACAAAAAATATATAAAAAATCAGCGTTCCAAAAGACTCCAGACGGCCGAAGGAGGGCCACAGGGGGCCCACCAGGCCTCCATGCGACCTGGTGGCGCGGCCTGCCCCCTCGCCGCATGGAGAGGCCGCCTGGGTGGGGTCCACCCCCTCTGGCGCCCTACCTTGGCTCCTATTTTTACCCTAATTCCGGAACCCTTTTCTCCTGAAGCAGTTCCGATCTCCACCACCATCGCCAACAAGTTTTGGGGGACCAGAATTCCTATGCCTGCACCCTGCCGGGATGGGGAAGTGCCCACGGATTCATCTCCATCGACATTACTTCCTCCCTCCATGAAGCAGGAGTAATTCTTCCTCGGGGCTGAGGTCCTCTACAGTAGCTATGTGGTTAATTCTCTCTCCCATGATGTGATCTTGATTGTGATCATATGCTATGTTAACCCTGGTTGATCCCATTATGTTTCCCTTCTTCTATGTGTTGGATTGATGTACTCACTTGATCTTATCTAGTATAATCCTCGATACCATGGTGATAGCGGTCTATTGGACATGGATTAGAAGAATATTTTCTTGAGTGATTTCCTCTTTTTTGAATTGATTGAAGATTGAGAGTCTCTTGGTGCTTGTCTTTGACTATCCTTGAGATACGTTGTGGTGATTGTGGTACTCTCTTTGGATGGCCGCGGTGACATTGGGAAATCCATAGAAAGAACTACGAACTCTGAGGTGTGCTTTTGTAGCCCTACATAATTCTCGTCCTCTCTTGATCACAAAGGAATGACCTCCGAGTATGTCACCATTGCATGTTTTAGTGGAAATATCATGTGATTAGACTATGTTAATGTTGTTGGGAGTTGCCACTAGTGAAAGTATGAAGCCTCGACCTTGTTTCTCACCATTGTTACACCATTTGTGCTCACTTTTGTCACTTGCTACCTTGCTGTAATTTTTATTACAGATTTATATTACCTTGCTTTGCCACACGTATCACCCATATTTTACCATCTCTTCGCTGAACTAGTGCACCTATGCAATTTACCATTGTATTAGGTGTGTTGCGGACACAAGAGACTTCTTGTTTCTTAATTGCAGGGTTGATTGAGAGAGACCATCTTCTACCTCTACTTCCCTGAGTTTGATAAACCTTAGGTCATCCACTTGAGGGAAATTGCTGCTGTCCTACAAACCTGTGCGCTTGGAGGCCCAACATTGTCTACAAGAATACAAGCGTGCTTAGACATCAAGATATTTCTGGCGCCGTTGCCGGGGAAGTGAGTGCTGGAAGGTATATCTTTAGATCTTGCAATTAAATATTTTTTTCTTGTTTTTATTTCACTAGTTAGGCTTAATGGAAAACAACAAAAATATGAGAAAGCTTTATAAACTTTATCTTGAACTAGGACATGAAGTGTTTGAGGAGAAAATTTATAAACCTATGGAACTTTATTAGTTGCATAACAATTATGATGGTGGCAATGTTATTAGTATGCTTTCTTTAAATATCAATATTGCTAATGACATGGAAAGCTCTAAGCTTGGGGATGACGGGTTTGATGAACATGATATTTTTAGTCCTCCAACTTTTGAGGAGAAAATTTGCTTTGATGATACTATGCTTCCTAAACATGATGATTACCATGATGATAATGATTGCTTTACTCTCACTATTCCTAATAAGAAAGATTTTGTTTATAATAAGAGTAATGATACTTTTATTCTTTTGGATCATGGAAATAATGCCTTATGTGATAGTTATATTGTTGAGTTCATCCATGATGCCACTGAAATTTATAATGAGAGGGGGAGACATGGTTCTAAATATCTAAAAATAAGAAGTTTCCCCTCTTTATGTCGAAGGTTTTGAAGCTGCATTTGTTTTGCCTTCCTATGCTTCTTGATTTGTGCTACAATGAATTATTCTATTGCAATATTCCTTTGCATAGGAAGCATGTTAGACTTAAATGTGTTTGGTATTTGCTTCTTGATGCTCTCTTTTGTTCTACAACTCTTATTCCTACGAGAGCATCCTTAAAATCTTAAGCCTATCTTTATGGCTATAAAGATAGAGCTCTAGGAAGACAACCCTTGTTGTCTTTTTGTTGAGTACTTATAAAGTGTGAAAATCTTCTTTTTATTCTTGTAGAATATAGAGTGTTGCCATTAAGTGAGGAAAAGATCCCAAAGAGGACAAATTGAAAGATCCCAAAAGAGGACACATGAAAAGATCCCAAAGAGGAATAATGAGAGATAAATAGAAAGAGCCAAAGAGGCCACACAAAATTTAAAAAGAAAGAAATAAAAAAAATTAGAGAAGGGGGCAACACTACTATTCCTTTTGAAAGATCCACACTCGCACTCCATTGTTATATTTGTACTCCATAGAGATTATCATTCATGCATAACTCTGTGGGGACCCTTACGCTATAGAACTTGGCTTGTGTATTCCAATGATGAGCCTCCTCAAATGAGCTCTAGGTCTTCATGAGCAAGCAAGTTGGATGCACCCTCACTAGTCCCATTGGAGATCTTACCTTAGCTCATATGTGCATCCGTTGCATGGCAATCCCTACTCCTCACATCATATCTATCATTTGGCTTTCTCTCGCCTATGATTGTCCTCACTGATGTGAGCCTTTAACACCTTTTTTGTCTTCATTCCCCATCAGTATTCTCTTTGCCATCCTAAGTGCCAACATATCTTGCTTGCGCTCATCCATTGCATGAGTGCTCAAAGTCGAAAGGGAGAGGATAATTTTGACTTGTGCCTGACCGTGGTCTGGGGATGACTCAAAATAAGATTCTGAAGGAGAACAAGTGTGAATATTTTTATGCTCTAAACCCATCTCCCACTTCTTTCACACAAACACCATTTGGAGACATTCGAGTCACGGACAGCGAGAGCTCTTGCACCTTTATGTTCTTACTTTGCTGGTTTCAATACAAGATATAGACTCTTGCTTGTTATTGTCTTGACTTGAATTGCATATCTTACTTGCTTTACTTTGAAGTTCTTATATGTGTTTTAGCATGTCACCACAGAAATTATTTGTCTTATTATTTACCTACTCAAGAACGAGCATGAATTAAGCTTGGGGATGTTGATACATCCCAAATGTATCTATAATTTCTTCTTGCTCCATGCAAGTTTTGGGTGATATTGCTATGTGTTTTGTACACTTTCATACCTTTTTCAACATATTTGGACTAACCTACTAACTCAGTGCACCCAGTGCCAGTTTCTGTCTGCTGATGTCTATGAATTGCAGGTTTATACCCATATTTACAGTGCCCGAAAAATTCCACAAAAAATATATAAAAAATCAGCGTCACAGGAGACTCCAGACGGCCGAAGGAGGGCCAGAGGGGGGCCATCAGGCCTCCAGGCGACCTGGTGGTGCGGCCTGCCCCCTGGCTGGGCGAAGAGGCCGCCTGGGTGGGGCCCACCCCTCTGGTGCCCTACCTTGTCTTGGGGAAAGTTGCATGGGAAACAAAAAATTTCCTACGCACACGAAGACCTATCATGGTGATGATCATCTACGAGAGGGAGATCAGATCCATATACCCTTGTAGACTGCTAAGCGGAAGCATTAATAAACGCAGTTGATGTAGTGGTACGTCTTCATGATCCGTCCCACGAACCGTCCCACGATCCGTCCCACTAACCGTCTCGTGATCTGTCCCGATCAAGTTCCGAATGGACGACACCTCCGCGTTTCGCAGACGTACAACTCGATGACGATCTCCGCCTTCTTGATCCAGCAAGAGAGACGGGGATGTAGATGAGTTCCCCGGCAGCATGACGACGCTCCGGTGGTGGTGGTGGTCTATTCCTGCAGGGCTCCGCCTGAGCTCCGCAGAAAACCGATCTAGAGGAAGAACTATGATCTAGAGGAGAGGGCAACACGTGGAAAAGTTGTGTCTCAAACAACCCTAAACCTCTCGTATATATAGGAAGAGGGAGGTGTCAGGCCTTACACCACAAGGGAGGAGCCATTGGGACGGCCGAAGTGGAGGAGGGAGGAGTCCTCCTCCAATTCCACTTGGATTAGGACTCATTCCTTAATTTCCGACCTCTTTTGGATTTCCACTTTTCCCTCATGGGATTTCCTTGGATGACTTTGTCAGCGCATTATACCTTATTGCGCATCCAATAAACCCAGGTGGACCACTTAGGGCGTGGTGGGTTGATATGTCTCCGTCGTATCTACTTTTCCGAACTCTTTTGCCCTTGTTTTGGACTCTAATTTGCATGATTTGAATGGAACTAACCCGGACTGACGCTGTTTTCAGCAGAATTGCCATGGTGTTGTTTTTGTGAAGAAATAAAAGTTCTCAGAATGTCCTGAAAATTTACGGAGAATTTTTCTAGAATAAATGAGAAATACCTGCGCAAAGATCCACCGGAGGAGGTGTGCTAGTGGACCACAAGCCCACAGGCCGCGGCCACCCCCCTTGGCCGCACCGCGAGGGCTTGTGGGGCCCACATGGCACCACCGCCCCCAAACTCAGCTCTATATATTTCGTCTCGCCCGGAAAAAATTAGAGAGAAGGTTTCATAGCGTTTTATGATACGGAGGCGCCACCACCTCCTGTTCTTCATCTGGAGGGCAGATCTGGAGTCCGTTTCGGGCTCCGCGAGGGGAAATCGTCGCCATCGTCATCATCAACCTTCCTCCATCAACAATTTCAGGATGCTCTTCATCGTTCGTGAGTAATCTCATCGTAGGCTTGCCGGACGGTGATGAGTTGGATGAGATCTAGCATGTAATCGAGTTAGTTTTTGACGGGGATTGATCTCTAGCATCCACTATGTTCTAGATTGATGTTGCTACTACTTGGCTATGCTTAATGCTTGTCACTAGGGCCCGAGTGCCATGATTTCAGATCCAAACCTATTATGTTGTCGCCAATATATGTGTGTTTTAGATCCTATCTTGCAAGTTGTAGTCACCTACTATGTGTTATGACCCAGCAACCCCGGAGTGACAATAGCCGGAACCACTCCCGGAGATGACCATAGTATGAGGAGTTCATGTATTCACCGTGTGTTAATGCGTTGGTCCAGTTCTTTATTAAAAGGAGAACCTTAATATCCCATAGTTTCCATTAGGACCCCGCTGCCATGGGAGGGATGGACAATAGATGTCATGCAAGTTCTTTTCCCTAAGCACGTATGACTACATACGGAATACATGCCTACATTAGAATGACGAACGGGAGCTAGTTACTTATCTCTCCGTGTTATAGCTGTTACATGATGAATCACATCCGTAATACTCATCCATCACCGATCCACTGCCTACAAGTCTTTTACTACTGGTCCTCGCTACGTTACTTTGTCTAGGCTTGTCCCTTGCTACAAAAGGGATCGGGCCACTTTGCTACTACTGTTGCTACTGCTGTTACTCTGCTGCTGCTGCTGCTACTACTGTTCCTTGCTGCTTCACTGTTACTTGTTGCAAGATCCTTTTCCGACACTGTTGTCGGGGAAGAATAGTTACCCGCTCACGTGCAACTTACTGGCGCCATTGATACAACAGTTAGGAATAGTCTGCCGTCAACAGATCGTTTCGGGCACCGTTGCTATCATACTACTTTGCTACTGATACTTTGCTTGCACACACTAATCTTTCAGGTGTTGTTGAATCTGACAAACTCAGCTGCTAATACTCGAGAATATTCTTTCTCTTCCCCTTTGGTGAACCAACAAATTTGGGTTGAATACTCTACCCTCGAAAACTGTTGTGATCCCCTACACTTGTGGGTTATCAAGACCTTTTTCTGGCGCCGTTGCCGGGGAAGCACAACTATATTCTCTGAGTCACTTGGGATTTTCATCTGCTGATCATTATGAGGAATCCAAAAGATCCAAGAACTAAAATCTTGCCTTCCACTACGAGGAGAGGTAAGGAATTGCCATCTAGCTCTGCACTTGATTCACCTTCAGTTTTGTGTAAGTTTGCGACATCGCCTCCTGCTAGAAATCTTGATATGTCGCCTGTGCTTGATGATGGTACTTCTGCTGCCCATGATGCTTATGATGATGCTATGCTTGATACTATGCCTGATGATGCTATGCTTGATATTATGTCTGATGATGCTATGCTTGATACTATGCCTGATGATGCTATGCTTGATACTATGCCCGATGATGCCATGCTTGATACTATGCCTGATGATGCTATGCCTGTTACTGCTTTTCCACTTGGTGCCCTTGATGCACATATTGCTAGAGTTGCTGCTAGATGTGACGATACTTCTGAAACTGCTGATACTATTAAAGTAGAACCTGCTACTATGCCTGTTATGCCTGATACGCGCTATGTTATGGAGGGAGAGATAGCTGAGGATTTTCTTGCGTGTAAGGATAGCTATGATGTTGAGAAATTACTGTGCAAGTGGAAAGAAAAATCTCTGAACGCTAGGATGAAATACGACCTAAAGTTTGCTACTTCGCCTATCTTTGTGACCGATAAGGATTATGAATTCTGTGTCGACCCTGAGTTAATCACTCTCGTCGAAACTAATCCTTTTCACGGTTATGAGTCTGAAACGGTTGTAGCCCATCTCACCAAACTGCACGATATAGCCACCCTATTCACTAGTGAAGAAAAGATCCGCCACTATTATATCCTCAAGCTGTTTCCTTTCTCGCTAAAGGATGATGCTAAGACTTGGTTCACTTCTCTTGCTACTCGTTGTGTGCGTAGCCCCCAGGATATGGTCTACTACTTCTCTGAAAAATATTTCCCTGCCCATAAGAAGCAAGCTGCCTTGCAGGAAATATACAACTTTGCTCAAGCTGAAGAAGAGTCTCCCACAAGCTTGGGGGAGGCTCATCCAGCTACTGAATGCTTTGCCTGATCACCCTCTTGAGAAGAATGAAATACTTGATATCTTCTATAATGGACTTATCGATGCTTCTAAAGATCACCTAGATAGTTGTGCCGATAGTGTTTTTAGGGAACGAACTGTAGAACAAGCTGAGATTCTATTGAATAACATCTTGTGCAATGAGAATGCTTGGACTATTCCCGAACCACCTCCTAAGCCAACTCCGAAGAAAAGAGGTATTCTATTCCTCAGTCCTGAAGATATGCAAGAAGCCAAGAAATCTATGCGAGAGAAAGGCATTAAATCTGAAGATGTCAAAAATCTACCACCTATCGAAGAGATCCATGGTCTCGATAACCCGATACAGGTAATAGAAGTAAATTCTCTGTGTAGGTTTGATGAGAGTGATATTCCTTTTGATAAACCTGCTAGCCTATGCCTGGATGAATTTGATAACTTTGTTGCCAAACAACAGAGGTTCTATGATTATGTTAGCAGACAATTGGAACAGAATGCTCGTATGCTTAGTCATTTAAGTGCTTGTGTGGACAGAAACGTCAATGATCTTAAACTTCTGAGTAAACATGCCTCTATGGTTACTACTCAGGTAGAACAAGTAATTAAAGCTCAGAATGACTTGCTCAATGAGTTCAATGACAATTCCGTCAGAGTCGACACTAGAGGCGGTAGAATGACCCAGGAACCTCTGTATCCTGAGGGTCATCCGAAGAGAATTGAACAAGATTCTCAAGGAGTTAGCACTGATGCACCTAGTCATCCTAGAAAGAAGAAGAAAGATGATAGGAACCTGCACGCTATCAACCCTGTTGCTGCTACACTTGAGAGTCCAAACGATGCCTCTGTCTCTGATGCTGAAACACAATCTCGTGATGAACATGAGCCTAATGATAATATCGATAGTGATGTTCATGAAGATGCTCAACCTAGCAATGAAAAGGATGTGGAGATTGAACCTGATCTTGATAACCCACAACCTAAGAATAGAAGATACCATAAGGATGAATTCGATGCTAGGAAGCATGGTAAAGAAAGGGAACCATGGGTTCAGAAACCCATGCCCTTTCCTCCCAAACCATCCAAGAAAAAGGATGATGAGGATTTTGAGCGATTCGTTGAAATGATCAGACCTGTCTTTCTGCAGATGCGTTTGACAGATATGCTCAAAATGTCCCCGTATGCTAAGTACATGAAAGATATTGTGACTAATAAGAGGAGGATACCTGAGGTTGAGATTTCCACCATGCTCGCTAATTGTACCTTCAAGGGTGGAACTCCGAAGAAACTAGGTGATCCCGGTGTGCCCACTATACCTTGCTCCATTAAAGGCAACTACGTTATAACTGCGTTACACAACCTTGGAGCCGGTGTTAGTGTTATGCCTCTCTCTCTTTATCGTAGACTTGAACTGGATAAGTTGACACCCACTAAAATCTCTCTGCAAATGGCCGACAAATCAACTGCTTTCCCTATCCGCATTTGCGAGGATGTGTGTGTTGTGGTTGCTAACGTCACTATCTTAACAGACTTTGTTATCTTGGATATTCCCGAGGACGATGCCATGGCTGTCATCCTCAGAAGACCCTTTTTAAACACTGCATGGGCTGTTATAGATTGCAACAAAGGCAATGCCACTTTCCATGTCAACGGTAATGAGCATACGATGCACTTTCTGAAGAAACAATATCGAGTACTGCATCAATGCTACCGAAAAAACTTCACCAATTCTTATTGGGAGCTTTGAATGTCCTATTCCTCGTGTCAAGATGAAGTATGATTTTCTTGTTGGGGAGATACACATCCCCATTGAGGTAACCTAGTGACTGTTCGAAAATTCTCCGTCTTCTTTTGTGATTCGAGAAGTTTTGTCGAGGGGATTTGATCAACCCCATTGACGGATTTCTTTCGATGACCATGAGATGGACGAATCAAGGAGTCACATACCTGTGTTCCAAGCTTTCACCTTTGGTTGCTTAGAAGAAAAATGATAGATTTAGTTTAGTTTTCCTTGTTTTCTGTTTTAGCGTTTGGTTGAAAAGTACCCCGAAAATAAAAGTTCTCCAAACGTCATGAAAATCTGGCATGATTTTTTCTGGATTTTTTGAAAAATACCGGGACAAAGAGCTTGTCTAGGGGCCACACTAGTGGGCCACAAGCCCTAGGGGCGCGGGCACCCCCTGTCCGCGCCATCCAGGCTTGTGGGGGCCCATAGGCACCCCCTCCACTCATTCTTGCTCTCATCTGGTGCTCCTACCTCCAGAAAAAAATCATTTCGCAGCTCAAACCCGTGTTCCTGCTCCTCTTGCTGGGATTTTCGATCTCTTTGCTCAAAGCACCATTCTCTGAACTGTTTTCGGGAAATTACTCCTTGGTAAGTGACTCCTCCATTGGTCCAATTAGTTTTTGCTCTAGGGCCTTATACTCCTCGTATTTTTGCTACCTTGGTGACCCTGTTCTTGAGCTTTGCATGCTAATTCTAGGTGGTCCCAAGTAGTTTTGATGCGTAATATGGCCTCTAGGCACTCGTTGGAGTAGTTGCTACAAGTTTAGTTGAACCTTGTTCACCTTTTCTTTGGGTCACTGAAAATTTCAGAAAAGGATGATGTTCAGGAGAAACTTTCATGGTGGTTCCTCAAGCAAGAGAGGTCCCCATCTTGCGATTCGGGAGTCTGATCCTTACCAACCTAGGGACGCGCAGGTACAACCATGTGAATGGCCTTCTGATGAATTTATGAATGAGGCAGGTTTCAAAGATGAGTTTGATGCACTTGTTCACAACGTCGGACTCGAAGAATTCATCTCCGATAAATGTGAACAATATGTTGCTCTCAGTGCCTCTTTTGTTCGTAGATTCAAATTTTCAGCTAGCCATGAGTCATTCGTGCTGTTTGATCTCTATGATAAATCGTATACCATGGATTTAGATGATTTCAATAGAATTTGCAAAATACCTATCTGGGGTAGCCTCAATGATCCTCCTAAATCTTCGGTTAGAGATTTTTGCTCTCGTATTACTGTTGGGGAAACTAGAGACATTACACAAGCTACCATGGGGAGTATTCATTTTCCTGCCTTGCAATACTTAGCACTCTTCATAGGCAGATGCATTAATGGCAAGATTGAGCATTGTCACCTCTGCGCACCCGACCTTAGTATCCTTAAGAGCATAGTGACGGGTGACAAAAGCTTCAACAAGGGAGCTATTATAGCAAGGAGGCTGAATAAGAATGCTAATGAAGGGGATTTCTTTGGTGGGATCTATGCCACCCACATAGCAAATTTTCTTGGAGTACCCATCTGCGAAGGAGATCCCCCGCTCCATACAGTTTTCCTTGACCGCGTCGCTTTGACACGCTACCAGTTCCTTGAGAGGGATGAGGAATCCCTCCTATACTGTTTGATATTTAACCGGCAGCGTGTTTTCGATATTACCCTTCCTGCTCCCGCTCTCTTCGACTTTCAGGTAAAACGGAGATATTACATAACCAGAGGAGAGGCAGAGGAGTATGAGAGGGAGTCAAAGGCTGCTCGTTTCCGTGAGGTAGCTATTCAGGCAGTGGCTGCAGCGCTCCCGTATAACCCCCATTATGATTTTGGGTTTCGCCAGGACCATCCTTGGGAGTAGACCAACTTAGGCCAAAAGCCTAAGCTTGGGGGAATTCCAGCTTTAGTCCAATGCACGAGCACGCTTATTATTGTCCACATCATTCGGTCGTGCAAGTGAAAGGCAATAATGACGATATATGATGAAGTGACTGAGCCTGGAAAAGCTGGTATGAACTCGATCTATTTTGTTTTTGTAAATATGACTAGCTCACTGTTCCTAGTTCAACTTTGCTGTGAGAGAAACATGTTTGCAATGACAACTTAGAGATCATAGTTGCTTATGCCATGCTTAATTAGCTAGGAGCTTATAATGGTTTGTCTTGGTTTCCCACATGAATGTTGAGATGACTATGATGTAGTATGATATGATGGTATCCTCCTTTGAATGATTCAAGTGGCTTGACTTGGCGCATGTTCACGCATGTAGTTGAAACAAAATCAACATAGCCTCTATGATGTTCATGGTCATGGTGATTTGTGTCCTACTCATGCTTGCACTCAATGTTAGTTACTCTCAATGCATTTTGATGACTGTTGTCGCTCTCTAGTTGGTCGCTTCCCAGCCTTTTGCTAGCCTTCACTTGTACTAAGCGGGAATACTGCTTGTGCATCCACTTCCATAAACCCAAAGTTGTTCCATATGACTCCACCATAGATACCTATGTGCGGTATCTACCTGCCGTTCCAAGAAAATTTGCATGTGCCACTCTCTAAATCTTCAAGAAATAATATGTTTTGCATGCCCGAACCGCTCATGCGGTGACAGGGGGCTATTGGTATCTTCCATGCTAGGTGTGCTACCCTCGATATGTGTTTATTCACTATCATTCACGAGAAAGGGGCCGATAATTGGAATTCCCAGTTCCATGCTCAAATCGAAAAGATAATTCCAAACAAAACTCCCCCAGGATTGATGTTGGTATGGACGGTACCCGAGGATTCGGCTAGCCGTGGAGTGTGATTGATTGGTGGTTGGGGGAGTCAAAACTTTACTTTTCTATTTGGGAACCGCCTATAGCATGTGTAGCGTGGAAGATGTTGAGAACTCTTAGTCATTGCGTTGACAATGAAAGCATGCCACCAAAAATTATTATCTCTGTTTTCATAGCTTGAGCTCTGGCACCTGTGCAAATCAATGCTTCCCTCTGCGAAGGGCGTGTCTATTTATGTTTGTGTTGAGTCATCCTCCTCTTATAAAAGCACCAATTAGAGAGCACCTCTGTCATTTTTATGCTTTGCTTTTAACTGTGTTGAGTATGACTATGACTGGATCTTCATTTCCTTGAATTACAATGTTTAGTCAGCCCTTGGTCTTGGAAGGTGCTCTGCATTTATGTTTTGCGGTCTCAGAAAGAGATAGCGAGATACCATCTATTCGTACTGCTTCATGTTGTTTTGATTGAAGTGTTGACGTTTGAGACTTATTATTATTTGCTCGCTAGTTGATTATGCCATTGATATGATTTTACCGTGGGACCTAGATGTCATTTGCTTATGTGGTTTGCTTGTGATCTTGCTGAAACTCTGGATATGAGTTAGACATAGTTGCAATAACAAGATCAAATAGAGTTCGTCAAAGTTTTTCTTTTGTCTCTTTCAGTTTGTCAACTGAATTGCTTGAGGACAAGCAAGGCTTTAAGCTTGGGGGAGTTGATACGTCTCCGTCGTATCTACTTTTCCGAACTCTTTTGCCCTTGTTTTGGACTCTAATTTGCATGATTTGAAATGAACTAACCCGGAGTGACGTTGTTTTCAGCAGAATTGCCATGGTGTTGTTTTTGTGCAGAAATAAAAGTTCTCAGAATGTCCTGAAAATTTACGTAGAATTTTTTAGGAATAAATGAAAAATACCTGCGCAAAGATCCACCGGAGGAGGTGTGCCAGTGGGCCACAAGCCCACATGCCGTGACCACCCCCCTGGCGGCGCCGTGAGGGCTTGTGGGGCCCACGTGGCACCACCGCCACCAAACTCAGCTCTATATCTTCCGTCTCGCCCGGAAAAAAAATCAGAGAGAAGGTTTCATCACGTTTTACGATACGGAGGCGGCGCCACCTCCTGTTCTTCATCTCGAGGGCAGATCTGGAGTCCGTTTCGGGCTCTGGAGAGGGGAAATCGTCGCCATCGTCATCATCAACCTTCCTCCATCGACAATTCCATGATGCTCTTCATCGTTCGTGAGTAATCTCATCGCAGGCTTGCTGGACGGTGATGAGTTGGATGAGATCTATCATGTAATCGAGTTAGTTTTTGACGGGGATTGATCCCTAGTATCCACTATGTTCTAGATTGATGTTGCTACTACTTGGCTATGCTTAATGCTTGTCACTAGGGCCCGAGTGCCATGATTTCAGATCTGAACCTATTATGTTGTCGCCAATATATGTGTGTTTTAGATCCTATCTTGCAAGTTGTAGTCACCTACTATGTGTTATGACCCGGCAACCCCGGAGTGACAATAGCCGGAACCACTCCCGGAGATGACCATAGTATGAGGAGTTCATGTATTCACCACGTGTTAATGCGTTGGTCCGGTTCTTTATTAAAAGGAGAACCTTAATATATCCTGTAGTTTCCATTAGGACCCCGCTGCCACGGGAGGGATGGACAATAGATGTCATGCAAGTTCTTTTCCCTAAGCACGTATGACTACATACGGAATACATGCCTACATTAGATTGACGAACGGGAGCTAGTTACTTATCTCTCCGTGTTATAGCTGTTACATGATGAATCACATCCGTAATACTCATCCATCACCGATCCACTGCCTACGAGTCTTTTACTACTAGTCCTCGCTACGTTACTTTGTCTAGGCTTGTTCCTAGCTACAAAAGGGATTGGGCCACTTTGCTACTACTGTTGCTACTGCTGTTACTCTGCTGCTGCTGCTACTGCTGTTCCTTGCTACTTCGTTGTTACTTGTTGCAAGATCCTTTTCCGACACTATTGTCGGGGAAGAATAGTTACTCGCTCACGTGCAACTTACTGGCGCCATTGATACAATAGTTAGGAATAATCTGCCGTCAACAGATCGTTTCTCGCACCGTTGCTATCATACTACTTTGCTAGTGATACTTTGCTTGCAGACACTAATCTTTCAGGTGTGGTTGAATCTGACAAACTCAGCTGCTAATACTCGAGAATATTCTTTCGCTTCCCCTTTGGTGAACTAACAAATTTGGGTTGAATACTCTACCCTCAAAAACTGTTGCGATCCCCTACACTTGTGGGTTATCATGGGCGCACCCAGTGGGACCCCGGAACCCATTCATCACTCCCGATACACTGCCGGCAATGCCCGAAAACCTTCCGGAATCTAAATACCAACTTCCTATATATAAATCTTCGTTTCCAAACCATTCCCGAACTCCTCATGACGTCCGGATCTCATCCGGGACTCCGAACAAAACTTCGGTCACCAACACATATAACTCAACTATACCGAAACGTTACCGAACCTTAGGTGTGCAGACCCTGCGGGTTCGAGAACTACGCAGACATGACCTGGGACACTCTCTGGTCAATAACCAATAGTAGGACCTGGATGTCCATATTGGCTCCCACATATTCTACGAAGATCTCTATCGGGTGAACCTCTATGTCAAGGATTTAATTAATCCCGTATGTTGTTCCCTTTGTCCTCCGGTATGTTACTTGCCTAAGATTCGGTCGTAGGTATCTTCATACCTAGTTCAATCTCGTTATTGGCAAGTCTCTTTACTCGTTTCGTAATACTAGATCCGGTAACTAACTCCTTAGTCACATTTCTTGCAAGGCTTGTTGTGATATTGTATGACTGAGTGGGCCCCGAGATACCTCTCCGTTACACGGAGTGACAAATCCTAGTCTTGATCCATGCCAACCAAACAGACACCTTTAGAGATACGTGTAGAGAACCTTTATAGTCACCCAGTTACGCTGCGATGTTTGATAACCCACAAGGTATTCCTCCGGTGTCCGGGAGTTGCATGATCTCATGGTTATAGGAACAGATACATTGACATGCAGAAAAAAGTATCAATAAACTGACACGATCATACACTACGTTTATAGTTTGGGTCTTGTCCATCACATCATTCTCCTAATGATGTGATCCCGTTATCAAGTGACAACACTTGTCTATGGTTAGGAAACCTTAACCATCTTTGATCAACGAGCTAGTCAACTAGAGGCTTACTAGGGATAGTGTTTTGTCTATGTATCCACACATGTATTTGTGTTTCCAATCAATACAATTATAGCATGGATAATAAACGATTATCATGAACAAAGAAATATAATAATAACTAATTTATAATTGCCTGTAGGGCATATTTCCAACACCTTGGCTCCTATTTTAACCCCCATGGAGGAAACCCTGATTCCGGAACCCTTTTCTCCAGAAGCAATTCTGATCTCCGTCGCCATCGCCAACAAGTTCCCGGGGACCAGAATTCCTGTGTTGGCACCGTGCCGGGACGGGGAAGTGCCCCCGGATTCATCTCCATCAACGTTGCTTCCTCCCTCCATGAAGCGGGAGTAGTTCCTCCTCGGTGCTGAGGTCTTCTATAGTAACCATGTGGATAATTCTCTCTCCCATGATGTGATATTGATTGTGATCATAGGCTATGTTAATCTAGGGTGATCCCATGATGTTTCCCATCCTTTTATGTATTGGATTGATGTACTCACTTGATCTTATCTAGTATAATCCCCGAGATCGTGGTGACAGCGGTCTATTGGACATGGATTAGAAGAATATTTTCATGAGTGATTTGCTCTTTTGTGAATTGATTGAAGATTGAGAGTCTCTTGGTGCTTGTCTTTGACTATCCTTGAGATACGCTGTGGTTATTGTGGTACTCTCTTTGGATGGCTGCGGTGACATTGGGAAATCCATAGAGAGAACTACGAACTCTAAGGTGTGCTTTTGTAGCCCTACATAATTCTCGTCCTCTCTTAATCACAAAGGAATGACCTCCGAGTACGTCACCATTGCATGTTTTAGTGGAAATATCACGTGATTAGACTATGTTAATGTTGTTGGGAGTTGCCACTACTCAAAGTATGAAGCCTCGGCCTTGTTTCTCACCATTGTTACACCGTTTATGCTCACTTTTGTCACTTGCTACCTTGCTGTAATTTTTATTACAGATTTATATTACCTTGCTTTGCCAGACCCATCACCAATATTTTACCATCTCTTCGTTGAACTACTACACCTATACAATTTTCCATTGTATTAGGTGTGTTGGCGACACAAGAGACTTCTTGTTTCTTAATTGCAGGGTTGCTTGAGAGAGACCATCTTCAACCTCTACTTCCCTGAGTTCGATAAACCTTAGGTCATCCACTTGAGGGAAATTGATGTTGTCCTACAAACCTCTGCGCTTGGAGGCCCAACATAGTCTACAAGAATAGAAGCGTCCGTAGACATCAGCGGTTATGTTGTTCATGACGTTTGTGACCCGTCGTGGCACACAACATGGCACATGTACTGGACTGGATGCACAGACGTTTGTGCCAAGAGGGAACGCTTCTATGGCCCGACGAGGACGTTGGTTCCTCTAAGTGGTGGTGTATGTGATAGGCTAGCTTACTAGGGATGATAGACTACTCATATCAATAAAGAATTCCTTATTTTTGCTTGGCTTGGAGTAGTGCTAGGATGGGTGACCGACCGGGAAGTTGATCTCGGGTGCGCATGAGTGGGGACAAAGTGCGCAGAAAAGACTAGTATTGATATGTGATACGTCTCCAACGTCTCTATAATTTTTGATGGTTCCATGCTATTATCTTGTCAACTTTGGATGTTTTATATGCATGAATATGCTATTTTATATCTTTTTTGGGACTAACCTATTAACTCAGTGCCAAGTGCCAGTTTCTGTTTTTTCCGTGTTTTTGGCCCATTTTCAGACGGAGTCCAAATGGAATGAAACTTTACGATGATTTTTTTGGACCAAAAGAGACCCCCGAAGCTTTGGAAGAAGGCCAGATGGGCCTCGAGGGAGTCACAAGCCCTGACGCTGCCACCCCCCTAGGTGGTGGCGACCAGGCTTGTGACCTCCTCGTGGGCCCAGCAGACATAATTCCACCGCCATAAATTCCTATAAATTCAGAAACCTCCAGAAAGAAACCTAGATCGGGAGTTTCGCCGTCGCAAGCCTGTGTAGCCACCAAAAACCAATCTGGAGCCCGTTCTGGCACCCTGTCGGAGGGGGAATCCATCTCCGGTGGCCATTTTCATCATCCCAGCGATCTCCATGACGAGGAGGGAGTAGTTCTCCCTCGGGGCTGAGGGTATGTACCAGTAGCTATGTGTTTGATCTCTCTCTCTCTCTCTCTCTCTCTCTCGTGTTCTTGAGATGTCTTGATCTCGATGTACCATGGGCTTTGCTACTATAGTTGGATCTTATGATGTTCTTCCCCCTCTCCCTCTTGTAATGAATTGAGTTTCCCCTTTGGAGTTATCTTATTGGATTGAGTCTTTGAGAACACTTGATGTATGTATTGCACGTGTCTATCTGTTGTGATCAACTTGCGGGTTTGTGACAATTGGAACCTATGCATATGGGTTGGCACACATGGATTCATGTGAGTACTTGATGTATGTTTTGGTGATCAACTTGCGGGTTCGTGACAATGGGAACCTATGCACAGGGGTTGGCACACGTTTTGACTCTCCGGTAGAAACTTTGGGGCACTCTTTGAAGTTCTATGTGTTGACTGAATAGATGATTCTGAGATTATGTGATGCATATCGTATAATCATGCCCACGGATACTTGAGGTGACAATAGAGTACTAGGTGACATTAGGGTCTTGGTTGATATGTATCTTAAGGTGTTATTCTAGTACGAACTCAATGAAAGATTGAACAGAAAGAATAGCTTCGTGCTATTTTACTACGGACTCTTGAATAGATCGACCAGAAAGAATAACTTTGTGGTGGTTTCGTACCCGACAATAATCTCTTCGTTTGTTATCCGCCATTAGTAACTTTGGAGTGACTCTTTGTTACATGTTGAGGGCTAGTTATATGATCCAATTATGTTATCATTGTTGAGAGAAATTCACTAGTGAAAGTATGAACCCTAGGCCTTGTTTCCACGCATTGCAATACCGTTCGTGCTCACTTTTACCATTTGTTACCTTGCTGTTTTTGTAATTTCAGATTACAAAAACCTATATCTACCATCCATATTGCACTTGTATCACCATCTCTTCGCCGAACTAGTGCACCTATACAACTTACCATTGTATTAGGTGTGTAGGGGACACAAGAGACACTTTGTTATTTGATTGCAGGGTTGCTTGAGAGAGACCATCTTCATCCTACGCCTCCTGCATATTGATAAACCTTAGGTCACCCACTTGAGGGAAAATTGCTACTGTCCTACAACCCTCTGCACTTGGAGGCCCAACAACGACTACAAGGAGAAGGTTGCGTAGTAGACATCAAACTCTTTTCCGGCGCCGTTGCCGGGGAGGTTAGCACTTGAAGGTATATCTTTAGATCTTGCAATCGAATCTTTTTTTTTCTTGTTCTTTCGCAAGAAAACTACAAAAAAATGGAATTGAGGATGCCTCATATGCTCCATATTTTCAATGTCTTTCGGAGCATGATGGGAAGGAAAATTGTGCTCAAATGCTGAAAGAAGAATTACATAGAATGCTTGGCATAGAATATGTGAATGATGAGCATGATTGCAATGTTCTTAGCATGAATTATTTGAATACCCATGATGCTAATGATATGCAAAGCCACAAGCTTGGGGATGCTATATTTGATGAAGATGATCTTTTTAGTTCTTCCACTTTGAATGATCAAAATTATTTTTATGAAAGCATGCCCCCTATCTATGATGATTATTGTGAGGATACTTATGCTTTAAAGAAGAGGGATGATAAAACTTGTCATACTCTCGAGAACCCCTTTGATAAACCATGCTTTTTCATTGTGGACACAATTTGTAGTGCTCAAGTCTTTTGCGATACTCCCACTACTATTCTTGAGAATAGATTTCCTTATTGGGAGACTAGTAAAATTTATATGCTTGTAGATCATGAAAAGAATGCTTTAGGTGCTGGTTATATTGTTGAATTCATTCATGATGCTACTGAAAATTACTATGAGAGAGGATCATATGCTTCTACTTATTGCAATAGTATCAAGCTTCCTCTCCATATGTTGAAATTTTTGAAGCTATGCTTGTTTTGCCTTCCTATGCTAGTTGATTCTTGCTCCAATAAATTGTTTGATCACAAAATCCCTATGCATAGGAAGTGGGTTAGACTTAAATGTGCTAGCCATTTGCTCCATGATGCTCTCGTTGTGTTTCAATCCTTACCTTTTATGTGAGCATCATTGAAATCAATGCCTAGCTAAGGGCGTTAAACGATAGCGCTTGTTGGGAGGCAACCCAATGAATAAAATTTTCTTTGCTTTTTTGCTTCCTGTTTTGTTTTCTCCACACCATCATAATTCTGTTATGATTGTGTATTTTGTGTTTCTTTTTGTGTTTGTGCCAAGCAAAACCGTTATGATTAGTCTTGGTGATGATTGTTTGATCATGCTGGAAAAAGACAGAAACGTTCTGCTCACGAAAAGAATTTTCATATTTATTCTGTAAGAGATTTTCAGTTGATTCTTTTTGCTTCTGGTTTCTATGTAATTTCTTCAGACTGTCGTAATTTTTCAAGTACCAGAAGTATACGAAGTATACATATTGCTACAGACTGGTCTGCTGTTAACAAATTCTGTTTTTTGAGCTAGATACTTTTGCTCTATGTACTTCACTTATATCTTTTAGCGCGCAGCGGTGCGTGGCTTGGTAGTTGATCTATGCTTTTAAAGTAGTCTCAAAAAGTTTAGTTATCCAAAGGGATACGAAAACTTCCACCTTCATGTGCATTGAATAGTTAGAGAAGTTTGATTCATCTCAATTAGTTTTGAGTTGTTGTTTTGGTAATATTGAAGTCATGCTAGTAAGGTGTTGTGAATCTAGAGATACTTGTGTTGAAGTTAGTGATTCCCGTAGCATGCACGTATGGTGAACCGCTATGTGATGAAGTTTGAGCATGATTAGTTTATTGATTGTCATCCTTTGTGTGGCGGTCGGGATCGCGCGATGGTTTATACCTACCAACCCTTCCCCTAGGAGTATGCGTTGAATGCTTTATTTCGATTACTAATAAAACTTTTGCAACAAGTATATGAGTTCTTCATGACTAATGTTGAGTCCATGGTCTGGATGCACTTTCACCTTCCACCATCACTATCTTTTTAGTGCCGTGCAACTTTTGCCGGTGCACAAAACCCACCATTAGCCTTCCTCAAAACAGCCACCATACCTACCTACTATGGTTTTTTCAAAGTCATTTCGAGATATATTGCCATGCAACTACCACCATGACATGTGCCACCACGTCTACATTGCCATTGCATGATCGTAAGATAGCTAGCATGATGTTTCCATTAATGTCTATGCCATGCTAGATAGGAACCATCGGAGTTGCACACAACATTATGAAAAAAGAACTCGTTGACGCAGTCCATTTGTACCTTGAAGCAAACTGTCAAACAACTTGCGGGAATGGATGACAAAGCTGACCGACGACGGTGGATTGGGATCGGGGAAGCAGCGGTGGCCCGGCGGCGCGGGTAGGCGCTGGGGAGGTACGGGAAGATGGAGGAGTCTCCGGAACTGGGCGGCGGCAGTGATGGGCCTAGGGCGAGGCGAGGGCTAGTTGTCCATGCTGTAGGTAGGGGTGGAGAACGACCAATGTACCATCGACTGGCGGGCCAAGGGATAGAGAAAGCAAGTGTCGTCCACGTCCGCTTTGTGTTTGCGCCGACCTAAATCAGGCTCAAAATTGGGCCGGAAATGGGTCGACATGCAGACGAAAAGCGCATGCGCGTCCGTTTGGGTCGGCGCATTGGGCCGCCTTTTCTCTCCGCGCGGACCCAAACGAACGATAGCGGAAGAAATGGGTCGCCCCGTTGGAGTTGCTCTTATATTTCACCAGGAATTACATCACATCAGCAACAAGGACTGAAAAAACGAAATTACACACAAGTCCTTTTGACCTACAAAGAGGACCTTTGATATAAAAAACTGATTTTGCATCTAGTCGTTAAGGCATCCAACAGCTTCGAAGCCATACCAAATGATGAGGACATGGTTACCTTGGATATGATCACAAATATTGCATATGCGTATTTATTTAAGGTGAGTTTTGATAAAAATTATGCAATAATTTATTTATGCTATACAGAACAAAAATGTTTCATCTTTTTTTGTTTCATGCCTAATTGCACAACTACCACACACTTGTACAATCCACATGTGAAGATAAGAAAAAAGAGACGTTTAGGTGTTGCTCAAGTATTTCTCTCACGTCACTTTTAACCCAAGAGAAGATATAGTCCAAGTCTATCATGTTCTGGTCTCAGATTCGGACTCCACAAAAATACCTGTCTCAAAATGCCAAGAACTTTTGCATCCGGTCTCTGAATTGGGTGATTCTATTTTTGGTTGGGAAATAGATTTCATGTACTTTCCAACCCAATTGGGTTTACCTTTAAATTCATTCGTAGCATGGAGATATTGAAGAAATAATGTGACAATGTAGGAGAATCCGAGTCAACCTGTAAGTCCAAAAGTGTTGCATCACCTTCACTTGGGCCCATGGTCCTTGTACGACCCAGGGTTAGTTTTAGGCTGTCTTGGGACGTCCTCCAACCTCCTTGACTGCCACCCCTTGCTCCTATATAGGTAGATTAATCTAATAGCTTTTTTGCTTAGGATTTGTTTAGTTAAAAGTTAGCCATTGCAACTTCGTGTACTTAATATGTGTCCAACAACGAGACCAATACCATTTTAGGATCCTTATGTTTATCAGTGCTTCATCTATGCTCGTGATATTTAGATTGCTTTATAATATTCTTTCTTGTTCTTTGATTGCTTGCAGGAATAGACCTCCGTGGTCAGGTTAATCATACTCTGACGTGGTTAATAACCTCTTGGAGTTGGTTTAGCGATTGCTAAGGCAGAACATCATGCACTTTTGTAGACAGATCGTCAAAGTCGTCTACAACAAATCAATAGTTATCATCTCATCGAAAGATCGGGACCCTCGACTCTATCAAGTGGTATCAGGTTTCCAGTTGCTCGATGAGATTTTACAAGTTTTGCATAGTTTAGATCACATCTATTTCTCATACCAATAGTCCACAAAAAAGCCACAAAAAACTAGGGTTTAGATCATCATCTTCGAACCAATTTAAACCTTTGCATAATATTTACAGTGTTTTTGCATTGCTGAATTTGCGCTTGCATCATCGTGTGGAGTTTCTAGTCTTAGCGTCTAGGCCCTTAGAGTTTCGAGTTCTATCCATAGGTAGTCCCGCCACCGGCGCACCAATGTCCCCATCACTGCCATATACAACCGCGGCCATCATCATCATCAGCCCTTCCGATGGCGTCCACCACCATCCATCAATTTCCACCACATGCTGACCGTCATTCATTGACATTATCATACTTGAGATTGTTCGCATCTACACTTGATCCAATTTGCATCTTATTTGGTTTGTTTTGGAAGGAAGAAGTAAAAAGAGGGAAAAAATAAAGAGAAACAAGTGAGAGAAAAATAGAAGAACAAAAACTACAACAAAGTGAGAAAAAATAGAGAGAAGAGAAAAACAAATTTCGGATGTACCTAGAGTTAATTTCGTATGTGAATTTGGATTGCAATTTGTTTTGTGGAGGGTTCACTAAAACATGCATATCTTCCTCATACGAAGTCCATTTTGGCTCCACGAGTACTCAAATTCAAGCTACCGACGAGACGCACCTGAATAGTTCATCAAACTCGTTCATTATTGTCACCTCTAAATCGAATTCTAAATACGACCTTTTTCCCTCCAAAGGTCGCGAACAGAGTTGGTCAATGTTTTTCAGGTCCATTCCCGATTTTTTAACTCCTCATACGAACTCAGAATTGAGTGATTCCTTTTTTGCGTTGGAGATCTGAGTTGGTAGCATTATTGAAAAAATATAATTTTTTTGACACAATATTTTCTAGAGGAAAGTTACAAAGAGAGTTTTTGGTATATCCTTCTTGGCAGTGATTTGTCATCATTATCTTTACTATTATTGTGATCTTCACTTATATGTTGCTATCGAGAAATAATATATATCATCCATTGCTGCTACTTGTGGTACGCCGTGACTCCGTTAGTGTCCTAGGCTCACGTCTCTAGTACGGTCTACCCTAGGACCAACACCGTACCATCATTGAGCATTTATTCAACATTGCATCTCTGAACTAATTATAGCTAATTTTTTGCTACCATATATTTAAGGTTTCGAAGCACCACATATTTCTACACTGTGTATACATACGTTCACTTGATAAACGCTTTATTCAATCTTAGAGATATTGACACCGTCGGTTGCCGGTCACCACTTGTTGCATGGTAAGAATTTGTAAGACATTGATATTTGCTATACTATGAGCGTTTTACCACCACATACCAGTAGTCATAGGAAACAATATTCTTGGATTTTTGTTTCTTGTTTCTACTAGTCATGACAGGATCTAGAGTTATCAGTTCATGGGATTCTTCGATCGTGGGAGACGTGCCACCACCGCTACCGTTATGAGAGGTGCATAGAGATCCAAATGCACATGATGAGGTTAATGGTTCTATACCAGCGTTTAATGGTTGTTTTAGACCTGCTTTATATATTGAATGGGAGTTTGAAATAAATATATATTTACTTCCCAAAATTTTGGTAAACATAATAAAGTTAAGGATGCAATTGGTTCTTCCACTAGTTATACTTGAGTTTGGTCGAGCGAATATTGTCGGTTACACCATGATTATATACCTACTAGTTGGGATGATTTGAAACTGGCCATGAGAAACACATTTGTCCCTGCTTATTATACTCGTGACATGATTAAAAGGGTACAACATTTAAAACAAGGTAGTGACACCGCAACAAAATATTATGATGATTTACAAACAACCTTGTTGAATTCCTCATTAGATGAAAGTGAAGAAGATTTTATGGATAGATTTTGGGGATGATTAAACCGTGATATTCAGGAGATACTAATTAATGAAAAGTGTTATCCTATGGATTGTTTGTTTCATCTTGCTTGCAAAGCTGAACAGGAAATAAAACAACATATTGCCCACAAGGAGAATGAGCGCAAGGTGCACATTCCAAGAGATCATACGGTTGTTCGTTCAACTATTGAGCGTACTATGACAACTGAATCAATTGTTGTGAGGGCTACATCACCTTTAGCATGTGACACGTCACCATCGAGAGTGCCTACATCGTTTGAGTTGATCATAAGAGGTAATGACAAAGTATGGATTTTCCACCTTCACATGAGTATGATGAATGCCTTGTCAAATGCAATGTACCCTATGATGAACTACCCATTACTTTGATCATACCACCTATTTTAGAGGACTATGTTCATGATTTGATTTTGCCATATGACCAAATAACTAAAATATGAAAAAAATTGAGTGCAACCATTGAATTAACTGTTAACGATAAATAACCATGTGAATCAGGGAATAAATCAAATTTGGATCAAATATATTTGAATATAATGGTGCAACTGTTTAATCATTTTGATATGACCTCCAATGTTGGTGATGATTCTGTGTCAAATGACATGTTGCATGTTTGCTTATTTAAGCATGTTGTAGCATGTAAATTTGAAAGAATTCAAGTTTATTTACAAATGTTGGGATGGTTTAATGATGAACATTCTCAATCTTTTGATATGAATAAGGGCTTCACTTATATGTGCAAACTGAGTTGGAATATTTTCATGCCCTCTACTTCTTGTGATAATATTTTGGCTTTATATTCCATAACATATAAAAGTTACTCATGTATACATGTGTCGTATGTACAAACAACAGGGGAAGTAAAAATGGATGACATATACATATACAACATGTACACATTGTCTCTTTTGTTAGCCACATTTCAAATTAAGCAATGCCAAGGATGGCTTTGTTTTCAAGAAGGTGAGGATGATGAGGAAATGGTTAGCATGGATATGATCCAAAATATTGCATTGTATTTATTTGAGGCGATTTTTGATAAAAGTTATGCATTAATTTATTTATGCTATACGGAACAAAAGTACTTCATTTCTTTTTTGTTTCATGCCTATTTGCAGAACTACTATACTGAAAGCACAATTGCTCTCTAAGATGGTTTTGGTAATTAATCACAACATATGCATCATTGGACTAATGAGTTTTCAAGAATATTTGAGAGAAGTTCAAAATATGCTTTGGCTATAGGATTGAGTGGAGATGCCCCTTGATGAAGGAAGGAATAGGATTGGCTAAAGCTTCAAGCAAGAAGACTCTACATTTTATATTTGTGAGAAATCACTTTGAGTCCATAGGAAAGCCAATACTATTAAAAGGGGATGAGGTGTTATGATGAATTGGTTGCTCAAGTGCTTAGAGTTAGCCACCAAAAATACCCAGCCACTCTTCCACAAAATATATATGTCCCAAACCAAATATCCAAAATCGGTGCCACCAACAATTTCTACGCGGCCCTAGCGATTTAAGACTTAGACGGATCCTAGCCAAACCCAACCACTTTGGTGCAACCGAAACTGCATCAATGGTACTGAGTTCATGTGACCAACTATTTGTTGCCTCGGTACACAAAATCAGAATTTCCAAGTTTGAGTATCGGTGTCACCGAGTTGTGTCATCTCATTATTAGTCACCTTTTCGGTGCCACCATTTAGTGTATATCGGTTCCACCGAGATTAAAAGTTACTGCCTTTTGAGCAAGTTGGTACCACCAAGTTTGTATCTTCGGTGTCACCGAGTTTGTCAATCATGGTGTAACGGTTGGATTTTGTGTGCTGCTTATATATACCTCTCCACCTACCTCTCATTTGCACAGAAAGCACTCAGAACACACATCATTGCCACATTCGTTTTTCTGAGAGAGAGCCACCTACTCATGCATTGAGATCAAGATATTCCATTCCTACCATTTGAACCTTGATTTCTAGCCTCCCAAGTTGCTTTCCACAAGATCAATCTCTCCTACCCCGGCCAAATCTGAGAGAGAGTGGTTGAGTGTTGAGGAGACTATCTTTAGAAGCACAAGAGCAAGGAGTTCATTGTTCTACCACATCTATTACCTTTTGGAGGGTGGAGCCTCCTAGATTTGTTAGGTGTCGCCTGGGAGCCTCGTGCTTCGTGTTGTGGATTTGAACCAAGATGTTTGTAAGGGCAAGGAGATCGCCTACATCATGAAGATCTAGTTTGAGTGAGGCTAGTCCTGTGTGGACGGAAGCCGTGGTGGAATAGACAAGGACGCTTCTTCGTGGACCCCTTGTGGATGGAGCCCTCCGTGGACTCTCGCAGCCCTTACCCTCCGTGGGTTGAAGTCTCCAATAACATGGAGTACAATAGCGCCACCTATCGAAACCATGCCAAAAATTGTCGTGTCATCCTCATGCATTTGATCTCCCTACCCTTCCTTACTTTACACTTGCATCTTTTACTTTCCGCTGTTATATACTCTTAGAGTGCATGTGTAGGGTGTACTTGACTAGTAATAATTGCTAAAACTGGCCCACACTAAAAATTTGGAAAAGGCTAAGTTTTTATCTTGTCAAGTAGTCTATTCACCCCCCTCTAGACATACTTTCGATCCTACAAGTGGTATCAGAGCTTTGGTCTCCATTGCATTGGTTTCACAACCTAGGAGAGTATTGCATCTAGTGAGGGAAGTTATCACCGTAGAGGTCCATACTTCTATGACACTAATTTTATTATTTGGAAGCATAAGATGAAAATGCATCTTCTTGGTTATAATCTTGCCATATGGGGCATTGTTCATGTTGGTGTGCAAGGTGATTTCTTTGGAGAAGGGCGAGAACCGGACCGTGATGCAATTCAATGCACAAGCCTGTGACATCGTATTCAAGTGCATATGCCCCGAATAATTCAACAAAATCAGTCGCCTTCAGAATGCAAAGGAAATTTGGGATACTTTGATTGATATGCAGGAAGATACCGATTCTGTCAGAGAATCTATGTTGGATGTGCTTCAAAGTCGGCTTGACAACTTCAATATGAAGGGTGGTGAAGGAGACGCTGAAATGTAATCTCGGCTAGCTCTCATCACAAATGAGATTGCCGGCTTAGGAAGCGAAGAGATGACCGACAAGTTCATCATCAAGAAAATACTTAGAGCTTTGGATGGAAGATATGACACTGTGTGCACATTAATCCAAATGACGCCCAACTACAATGATCTCAAGCCTACTAAAGTCATTGGAAGGATTGTTCCTCATGAAATGTCTCTCAAAGACAAAGATGAGTTGCACAACAAGTCAAGCGGTGCTTACAAAGCTTCAGTCAATGCTCCCGCTACTTCAAGTGACAACCTTGTTACCAATAAAGAGATAAGCCTCATGGTTAGAAAATTCAACAGTTCTATAAGAGTAGAAGCAAAGAGAGAAGCTCAATCTCAAGACATGATGAGAAGCGTTCGTCCACTTGTGACCGAAACTACTGCAACTGTGGGAATCCCGGACACTACTCCAATGAGTACTCGGGTCCCTACAAACAAAGAGAAGAGTCATCTCGAAGGCGAAGCTCAAGAGATGAGTCACCTCGCAGAGACAGAAGGAGTAGAGAAGATCATTATTAAGGAAGACACTCCCAAAGAGGCAAGGAATCAGAGAAGAAGGACAAATACAACAAGATCAACTCTAGAAGAAGACATCAAGGTCATGTTGGTGAATAGGTTTCTGGCTCTGAGTATGACAACCAATCTGAGAGAAGCTACCACTCCAACTCTGACTATAGTCAAGATGAAGGTGTTGCCGGTATTGCACTTGTTTCCTCCAATTCCTACGACATATTTGATTTACCAAATGAAGGGATTGGAAACTGCTTCATGGCAAAAGGCCCCAAGGTATCACACCCCGAATAATTTGACTTTGATTGTGATGAGGATGATTTGTTAGGAGAATATGACTTGCTTCTTCATAAGACTAGTGATAATGATGAAAATTAACTTGCTAATTTTCATGCTAGTCAAGAGAAATCGAATGATGATGATAAGACAAAGACTGAAGGACTAACTAAAGAATTAAACACTCTTAAATTATCTCATGACACTACTCTATAAGATCATAGAGATCTTGCAAGAACTCATGAGAAGCTAAATTTAGAGTAAGAGCATGAGTTCCTAAAAGGAATCAGAGAAGAAGGACAAATACAACAAGATCAGCTCTAGAAGAAGACATCAAGGTCATGTTGGTGAATAGGTTTCTGGCTCTGAGTATGACAACCAATCTGAGAGAAGCTACCACTCCAACTCTGACTATAGTCAAGATGAAGGTGTTGCCGGCATTGCACTTGTTTCCTCCAATTCCTACGACATATTTGATTTACCAAATGAAGGGATTGGAAACTGCTTCATGGCAAAAGGCCCCAAGGTATCACACCCCGAATAATTTGACTTTGATTGTGATGAGGATGATTTGTTAGGAGAATATGACTTGCTTCTTCATAAGACTAGTGATAATGATGAAAATTAACTTGCTAATTTTCATGCTAGTCAAGAGAAATCGAATGATGATGATAAGACAAAGACTGAAGGACTAACTAAAGAATTAAACACTCTTAAATTATCTCATGACACTACTCTATAAGATCATAGAGATCTTGCAAGAACTCATGAGAAGCTAAATTTAGAGTAAGAGCATGAGTTCCTAAAAGAAATCAATGATGATCTTCGAAAGAAGTGTTCCTCTTATCTAGCCAAATGATTACTCTTCTCTACTTTTGTTCCACAAGTTAAACCTAAGAACAATAGTAACAAAGGCAAGAAAGTTTCTTCCTCTAGTAACAACAATGCTAAAGCTAAATCAAATGATATTGTTGCTAGTAGCTCTCTTGATTCCACTAATGATTCTCTTAGCCAAGTTACACTTGAGAAAGAAAACGATTTATTGAAAGGGATTATAGAGATAGGTGTTTTCAAGAGTCTTGTCGGAAGTAAGCAATTTAAGGAAATTGTGTGCAAGCAAGGAGAACATCGGAAGAAGCAAGGTGTTGGCTACTTCAACGTCAACAGAGATGTTTGGGAAGAAGGTTCATATCCTATTCCAAAGTTTGTTCCTCAGGAGGAGAAGTATGATCCTACTCCTCCCAAGGGAACAAGTTCCCAAGATGGCCTTCTACCACAAGACCACAAGGCCAAGGGAAAGCTTCAAGAGGACATCGACTCATTTGAAGAAGAGCCCCAAGCCAAAGTTGAGTGGGTTCCCAAGGACACTTCTAGTACTACCTCATCTAGTGCTACCACAACTCCAAGGGTTCCCATCAAAGTGGTGTGGGTCCTTAAGAGGAAGAACTAGGAAGTTCTTGTGGGGTGACTCCGCCAATGAAATTCACTCCCATTCGTTTTGGCAAGAACTATATGCAATTAACCTCAACCATATGCATTGCTTCAAGGAGTCACACATTCCCTCAAAGGTGAGCAAGGGACAAGGTAATTAAAGCTTCTTTGGACATCAACTCCCATGTATTTCACTCCATGTCCATAGATATCTTTGTGTTTGTTCCTTTTGCTTTGGGACTAACCCATGTAGGTGAGAAGAGTACAAGGATTGCTCCCAACTCAAGATGATATTCATCAACATTGAGCATCCACCACTACTTCACCTACTTGAAGTCTTCTACGACAAAACCCAAGGCTAGTTTGTCCCTCTTAGGGGTGATGTCATATCAAGGGGAGTTTCACTCTAAATCTTGAGTATAAGCATCTCCTAAATATATGAAAACATCAATGATTTATGTAAAATTGGTAACCCCACTAGTTCTTAAACGATGAGTATGACCAATGATCAAGTATTCTTACTTGACTCCTAAGTCAATATACTCATATATAGATGACTTCATCATCGCCCAAGTGCTTGATAGATGCTAGGATGTTTGTGCATGTTTATCATAATTATATTTGACATATTATTGTGTGAGCATGTTGGTCCACATACCTTTTTCTCATTCAAGGATATCCAATTGTTGTTGTTTGGCTTTTGATTTATCTTTTGCCAATTGGATAGACAAGAATGCCTAGGACCCTTCTCTAGCTATCTATGGTTTCTCATCTCAAGTTCTATTAATGCGTCATCACAAAACTTGAACAAGCACTTCTCGATCCCTTTGTGTGAAGGAGCACTCGGAGTTCCGTATCGACAAAGGGTGCACTCCAAAACCTCTTTGTGAATATCGGTGCAACCAACCCCACATTCTCAGTTCCACAGAATTCCAAAATTGATCTGGGTTTTCAACCTCGGTACCACCGAATCCACTCTCTCATTTTCATCGAGTTTCCATGTCAACTGACAACAACAAAACTCGATGGAACCAAAATCTTAGTCTCGGTGACACCGACAATGACGAGTATATATCCTGGCGGATCCGACGTTTTGAAATTACTCCTCAAACATTTTGTCCCCAACCCTAAGCTGCCGTCACAAGGACCCCTGGTTATCGCCTTTGCATCCCTGAGTGTCTCTGCCATTGGGATTCACCGCTGCCGGAATCCTAGACAATGTCATCGTCTAGCGGGTTCATCGTCGAATTAGGGTATGAATTTGAACCCTCTTGGGCTCCTTAATCTGAATCTCGCGCATTAGGTTTTTCCTCATCCACAATACATAGTTTGAAATATTCCTATTCCACAAGAAAACTCCATAGATTAGAGATGAAGAAATTTTTGGATCTGATTGCCCGCGGCATGCATCTCGGTGGTACCAAGTTGGAAAATTCGGTTCCACCAATTTATGTTTTAGGGTTTCTGAGAACCGCTTCGGTGAGATCGAGTATCTCCTTTCGGTTACACCGAAAAGACTTCCCAACTTTCTGTTTAGCAAGTGGTCAGTCACGGTGACCCCGAAAAATCCAACCCGATGCTACCGACATTCATTCTATAGTAAATCACACCCAAAGTTTCTGAATTCAAATTTTGAAAAATCTGTGTTTTGTGATGCTCAACCCTTCTCCTCCTATTTATCTATTTTGGAGGGTTGCTTGTCTGCTAATTTGTTGGTCTGCCTGTCTGCTTGGTGTGCAAGATATCAGGATTTGATGATCGCCAAAACGACTTCATTGAGGATAGTGTTGAGATGGACTGAGGCACAAGTTCTGAGAGGTCCCCTTTGATTCAGGCACCCCCAGTTCCCATGGTTTTCCCAAGGCTGCTACAAGGAGAAGAAGGAAACTGAATTCTGATGAAGAAGACTCAGGCTTTGTTCAGTCTACTCTCCAGAAGAAAAAAGAGAACCCGCCTGTCAAGAAAGCTGTTAGGAAGTAGTACGCTAAACCTTCTGACATGAGAGCTCCAGAGTATTCAAGGCAAGGGACACTTACCCTTGAGAATCCTCCTAAGAAGGATGGTGTGAAGAGAGTCAGGAAAAGGACTATTCATGTCATTGATAGACAAACTTCCATGTATGAAGACCCGGCTGAAACTGCTGCTACTGAGGAAGAGGAAGTACCAGCTAAGGCCCCTCCTGCAAAGAAGAAAAATAAGCTTATGGCAGATGGTATGAAGCCTTCTGCTCCAAAGCCTTCAGCACCAAAGAAGCTTGTAGCTCACAAGAGGACTACAAAGGACATACCTGCCATTGCTAAAGAGAAAGGCACTGCTTCCAGAGCCTTTGCTGCAGAGGAAGATGTTGAGAATGCACCAATTCTCATGAAGTTAAGGCCTCACTTGCCACTTCACAATGAGGCTCATCCAATAGCTGAAGACATGAAGAAGAGAAGAGATGCCACCCTGAGGAAGTGGAGAGCTATTGATCCATATGTTGTGAGGAGAAGAACTGCAGTTGATCCTAGATTTTATACAAAAGAACAACAAGACTTTTATGAGACAATTTTGTATGACAAATGTCCAGCAGTTAGTGACATGAGATATGTTGACTGGAATTATATCAAATCCAATGAATATTTCTTTCCTCATGTGAGAGAGAATTTCAATCTTGTTAACATTGAAGAGTTTGTTGGCAGAGAGATGACTGCATGGAATGATGAAATGATTATGCAATTCTATTCAACAGTTCATTTTGATTCATGTGTCACAATTGTCTGGATGACTGATTGCCATAGATATGAAGACACAATTGAAGAATGGGCTAATATCATTGGTGCTCCAAAGTCACGAGCAGAGGACTTGGATTTGTATTCAGAACCAAAGAAGAAACAAAACTCCATGGCTAGTATGTACAAAAGAGTGCCAAATGATTTCCTGCCATCTCACAAGCTTGGGTCTGTCTATTTCTTGCAAGCTGGAATAACCACTACCAACACTATCTTGAGGCATACCATCACCACCCTTTGGCCATGCCCGCAGCCTCCCACGGCTTCCACTGCTCCGCACGACTGCTCCTGCTATTGCGTTGTTGCTGCCGATGCGTTGCTGCTACTCCGTGCTCCTTGCCGCTGCTTGCAAATTGTTGTTGCTCCTGTTATGCTGCTAGTGTCATCGCTACACATGCTGCTTGCTGCCATTGCTTGCTAGCTGCTGCTGCCTTGCTGCCGCTGCTGCTCTTTGCCACCACTGGTTATTTCTTGTCCCTACTGCTGCTACTAGCTGCTATGGCTTTGCTGCTGCCATTCCCATGGCTGTTCTGTGCGTGAGTGTGTGTTGTGTGTGTGTGCTGCGTGTGCGAGTGATGTGTGTGTGTAGGTGTGTGTATGTGCTGGCTCTTGTTTAGTCTTGCTTAGGATTGATTAGTGCTAAATTAATCTAGTAGTAAATGAGATGTATTCCCTTCTATTAAATAAGTTAGATTTATTTATTTGTTCAGTTATAGCCTATGACATGCGGGCCACCCCTTCTCTATTTTGACTAGTCAAATTGACATGGTCAAACTCGTTTTAAATTTTTTTAGAAAATCGAAGAAACTTCATAAAATCGTAACTAATTTATACAAACTCGGATGAAAATAATTTATATATGAAAAATGTTTAGAAAAATATAACGAATCCAAATATGCTACCCACATAGGTGTCACATCCCTATTACATAATGAACACGGACTTTTTGAGTTAGGATCATCTCTCCGAAATATACCTTGAGCCGGGAAAGTATCGCCGAATATTTTCCCTCTTCTTTTAAAATGCTTAAGGATGCATTAGAGCATGTCACCCACACATATTTCTGTGTTATTGCATTTGTGTTGCATTTGATTGCTTCATTATTTATTTGTTTCCCCTCCATTACTTATTTTCCGGTAGACCCCGAGACTGTTGTTGACCCCGAGTACGACTACGTCAATGATGACCCATCCTTTTAAGAAAAGGAACCACGCAAGGAACCCCCCTTGATCATTCTTATATCCCCCATTCTTCCTCTCTCATTCTTGCATTAGATTTTGCTACTGTTGTAGATAGCTCCTATTTTGACGCATAGCCTGTTTTTGATAAACTGCTATTATACTCTACCACACATTAAATGCTTAGGAGCTATTCAGTAATCCTCCGGCTCTCTGAAATATGAGGATCTAGGGAGCATCCTTTCCCCCGCTCCATGATTTTTCGCTACTGCTCCATGAACTCCGGGATTTGGGTTGCGGAGCCGGAGGGCCTCCGAACAGTATAGGTGGAGTAGTGAACCCCGTTCATTCCTTAGTCCCAGTGGACCGTGCTTTATCATCAAATACTTGATCAACTGATCGACGAGCCATGACCCATCACATCACTTCACCCTCCAAGTTGTGCGACTCTGTAGTGCTAGTATTGTCTACCGAGGGTGACACCTCATCGTGTACTCCTTATGATAGCTCTGTAGTGTAGATAGCCAACAATGCTTCATGGAGGGTAATTCCTCATTCACCATTTCCAATAACAAGTCGGTCGTGCAACCCCTCAAGCGTGGACCATCGAGGGTGATTTCTCCCTGGTAGCCTTGACGGTTACATCATTCGGAATCTATCGAGGGTGATACCTCGGATCCGTCTGATGTTATAGCCACACGGTTACTTGAGCTTACTCCCGAGAACATGATCAAATGTGTGTTGCGGGTGGATACCCGCGTGGATGTGATTAGGCGTGCCTGGGCATTCTTGGCCCTTGCCACACATCCTTAAGACGGGGCGACAGAACCACATATCATGGATTACTGTCCATCGCTGCAATTTAATAAAAATGCTAACAAGATTTCGGTATTTGATCTGAGTTGGTCGTTGACCTCTTTCGCACTAACCTTCACGTGGGAGAAGTTATGGGCACTCGATGCCATTGTATCCGCGGAAGCTCTTCAGATGTCAGCAATGGAGCGGCGCGCGCCTGACTGGTTCGTGTAAGCATTGATCTTGTATTAGAGGTGCCATGACTGACCTCAACCGCCCTCGCAGCATGCAGGAGCGCAAAGGGCGATTGGCCCAAGACCCCTGCGTGCTTAGGATGTGGACCGGCGGGCTGGCCTCTTTGTTGAGCCTAGGTGGGATTGCGATGTATTGATCTTCTGAGGCCGGGCATGACACCGGAAACTGTGTCCGGCGAGAGTTGATCAAGCTTGTTGGGAAATGTGGTGCACCCCTACAAGGATGAAATTATCTATTTGAATAGTCGTGTCCACGGTAATAGGACGACTAGGAATTGTATCCCGATCTAATACAAGTAGAACTGTGACTTAACTGGAATGTTTGGCTCCGAGATTGCCTTCTCGCAGGGAGTCGAGGAAGAATCTCTCGGCGTGACTTAATTAAATTTGCTGCAACAATATGACTATAATTGTGTTTTTGCTCTACACTATTCTAATGCTGCAACACACTGAAGATGCTAGTCTTTGATAGGACTATACCTTCTCCCTATTCTCGCATTTCTACAGTCAGTCTAGATATACCACATTCCTTTGATATTGATGCATGCTGAGCATAGTTTTGATGTTAGTCTTGCAAGTACTTTGGATGAGTACTCACCATTGCTTTGCTCCCCCTTTTCCCCTTGATACGATTGCCATGAAATAATGATGGAGCCCAGGAGATGATGTATCCCGCCATTGACGGCTACTACTCCGACGGTGCCTACTACTACGTGGAGGCTCCTGACGACCAGGAGTAGTTCAGGAGGTTCCCAGGCAGGAGGCCTCGCCTATTTCGATCTTTGTATCTTTTGTGCTAGCCTTTTCTAAGGCAAAACTTGTTTCTCTATGTGTACTCATATATTATTGTTTCCGTTGACTCGTGTGTTTCCAAGCTTATGTATTCGAGCCCTCGAGGTCCCTGGCTTGTAATATGAAGCTTGTATGACTTTTATTTGTGTCTAGAGTTGTGTTGTGATATCTTCCCGTGAGTCCCTAATCTTGGTCATACACATTTGCGTGTATTATTAGCATACGAATAAGTTGGGGGATCAAAAGTTGGTATCAGAGCCGACTGCCTGTAGGTAGCCCCCTTTAAGCTCCTTGGAGGAAGTTGAATCTAGTGCTTGGATTTTTTACTAACATTGTTGTGTGTCTTAGGGGCACACATATCAACCGAGTGGTATTAGGATCTTTTACTCCTCTTCTATACTCTGGCTTCTAATCTCTCTTCTATTTTGGGTTAAATATTTTGCTAACTCTAACTCTAGGTTCTCGTAAATACTTCCTCCGAGAGAGCCCCTCATTCATGTCGATGGCTTGATTCATCAAAAGGCACCAAAGATATTCTTTGAAGTTCTCCCAAGAACTTGCGCCCATCGCTTTTGCGATTCCCTTCCTTCATCAACACCTATGGATGACTACATACAAATGTCGATTACTTTGTTTCTAGTTTCTCTTATTATTACAAGGTACACGAATTATCTTACAGGGGATTCGTTCATCCTCAATTGATCATGTGTTTCACCCAATTCTTTGAAACACTATTTTGATCTTTTGAAATCCTTAGTAGCCTATTGCTCTTGACCTTTTTCACCTGCTTGCAATATGGTTAATTCCATATGTCTAGCAACATTCATTAAAATCCTTTGTGATTGTCCTTTGATCTTATTGACTCAACCTATGTGTGAATGCATGCAATCATGAGTTGATCCTCATAAATTATATGTCCGACTCAGATGTATTTCCAAACAGGAGCTGGTTCTCGGCAAATCAACCTTGATTGATTGTCCATCTAGGTCTGCCCATTTTACTTGTATATTATCGGAGCATCTGATTCTGATACCTGGAGATCATGATTCCTTTTGTATTTAAGCATCAAAATTATTCACGTGTTCTATTATCTGATGCCTTGCATTCTATCTTCCTTTGTTTGAGTATCGTTGCTCACATGAGGTCCTTTGTGGACCGCCAGGCCCATTGTTGGATTATTATCCGATAGCATCCTTGACATTCAAAATTCTTGTGATATTCTTCCCCTGATACATGATGCCATTGGTAGATTGTGGCTTCTCTCTCTGATAGGCTTCTCCCTCTTATAGGTTGTCTCCTATGCTTTTTTCAGCCATGATCTCCAAGCATGTGTTAATTACCCTTAAAGTTTGTGGTCTATGTTCCGAAGATGCCCCGATGGGATAAACCTATGTCTTCACTAATCCATGTGAACCCGGGAGTTTTCATGAATCTTACTCTTGTGGTGTTTTGCCAGATAATCTTTCCAAGCAACAACTTCATCAAGGCGAGGAGTAAATGGCAAGTGAAGCATTAATGAAGTGGGTGTCGACCTTGAAGTTTGTGTTCATGCCCATGGATCCTATTATAGAAGCTTCTCGTATGAATAATCATTAATTGTATGAATTGATCTTGTATCTTTGATTTGGTACGTTGCAATCGTGGTTCCAACCATGATTGTTCTTCTTTGATCCCATTTTTTAGGCAAGTTAAAGCACTTGTCTTCTGCAGATCAATACATTGGTCCAAGCTTTAATGTTGATCTACCTTCGAGTATTATCCCTCATATCTCGAGAATATCATGGAGCTATATAACTTCTTATGAGCTCCTCATCAACTATGATATGTCGCGGATCCTAGTTTCCTTGTGTTTTGAGTTGTTGGACACTCAAGGAAACCGATAACTGAATCGAGTATGCATTGCGATTCAACAACTCTTTGTAATATTCTTTGCTTATGAGTTTGCACTTGATCATGTCATTCCAAGCTGTTAGGCGACATGAACATCGTCATGCTAGAGATTGACCATGCTATTTTGTCCTTCGTCCCTAGGAACACATTTCCATCTATGCTTTAATCTTGCATCAAGCTTTCAACGGCATGTTGGTTGTCTTGAAAGGCAATTTTGATTCTAAGTTAGCAATATTATCTGTGGTTCCAACAACCTTTCGCTTCACCATTCCTTTGCTTGATGTCGTCGCTGATGGATTACATCTTCATGTAACTTCAAGACAAATGTGTCATCATAATCATGAGCATTCTGAGCGTTTCCACTATACCAATCAAATTCATGACGAGAAATTGTCACAACCCTAGTTTCACTTTGCTTGCCAAGCATTCATGCATTCATATTTGTTTTCTTTTGAATTTGAAACGGGGAAGTGATCAAGCCTCAGGAACCAAAATTTGGTGAAATATGCAATATAAAAATTGCTTCAAATAGTTCTAGGAAAGTGTCCTTGGTTTTCCAATAAATTATTGGCATGATATAAAACTGTCAACCAATATTTTTGGATCACAGAAACATTTTATTTTGGACCTTTGATTTAATCTAACAATTATTTGCAATGGAATTATATTGCTATATATAAAATAAAGTTCCATAATTCCTGAAAATAAATGTGTGATATTAGATAAATATATTATGCCACCTAAAAATATTATCAGGGTTTTACAAAATTGATTTGAACTATTTTCAAATCAAAACAAATGTCAGAAAAGGAAATAAAAGAAACAAAATAAAAAAAGGAAAAGCAGAAAGGAGCAAAGGGCTTACCTAGCGCTCACCTGCCAGGCCGAGCGCACCAGGAGCCAATGTCGTCTTCCTCCTCGTGTGAGTAGGCACATGAGAAGGAGAGCACGATGGAGCCCTTGGCACCACCTCCTGCTTCGTCATGGCGCCTCCCCCTTGCCACCCGACGCCAACGAGGATCCCCTCTCCCATATTCTCTCCTCCTCCTCTCCATTGCCCCCTCTGCTCCGCTCTCCTCGCTTCCATTAACGAGCTCTGCTCGAGCTCGCCACCGTCGCCTCTCCGGCCGCAGCGAAGACCCCCGAGCAGCCCATCGACCCCGCCTCCCCGAGCAGCTCCTCCATGCCGAAGGAATTGAGCAGAAGCCCATGTAGCATCGCCGTCGTCGCCGTTTTCCCCTCCGGCCACCGAAGCTCGCCATCGTCGATTCGGTCTGCCCCGAGCCTCCCCGAGCTCGCCGTTGCTTCCAACCGCCCCGCCGTGAGCTCATCGTTCTTTTCCCCCATTTTCCCATTCTCTCCCGTGCCCCTACCCGCAGCTCCGTCGAGGCCGAACTTCGGCCACCGCGCGCCTCATCGCCGGAGCCTCTACCGGCGCCCCCGCGACCACCCGTTGCCCCCGCTAGACCGGGCGGTTCGCCAGCATCCTGTAGCCGCAAACCCCGCTCGATTCCGTGCTCTGTAGGGTGATTCTGGCCAACTCCGGCGAGCCTCCGCCGCGGTTTTGGTCGCCTGCGACCACCCTCCGGTGGGGGTCGACGTGGCCGGCCATTAGCGCCTAACCAACCCCCCACAGCCACTGCCAGAGGGCCCCACGCATGGTCAAACCCCAATTAGGGGCTGGTTAGCGTGGATTTAGCCCTAGGTCACTAACCAGTGGGCCCCACTAGTCATGTTTGACCTAGACCAGCTGGTTGACCTGCTGGCGCAGGGATGACATCAGCCTGACGCAGTAATTCAATTTCTGGTTTTAAATAATTCCAGAAAAATAGCAAAACTTTGAAAATTCATAGAAATTAAAATATAACTCGGATGCAAATAATTTATATATAAAAAATTATCAGAAAAATGCAAGGAATCCAATGGTACCTTTTGCATGCATGTTTGAACAATTTAAACTTGGTGAATAGGACAATTACATAATAGGCATATAAATGCTTATATTGGAGTTTAGAATTGATCTATATTGATCAAATAAACCCCAATCAACTTGTGATCACTTGCATTAGATAAAACCAGCATCATGTTAACATGCCATGCTCATGCATCATTGTGAAGCATTTGATGTGCTTAATTCGATCTCTGTTGATTTTTTTGATAGACCTTGCGAGATGTAGTTATCACCGACATCAAAGAACAACTGAGTTCTTCTGATCAACAGGCAAGCAAAACCCCCTTGAGCATTCCGATACAATCCCACTCTCTCGCTCTTGCTCTCATTTCAATGCATTAGGACATAAAGATTCAACTGCTACTTATGTTACGGTAGATGAACCCATTCCTTTGCATGACCTGTCTTGTCAAAGTAAATAGCTAAACCAAGCAACCTAGCATACCTGGTAGATGTTTGAGCCATGTTGTGCCATTACCCTGATATGCTTGCTATGCTTAGAGTTGAGCTGGTCTGATCATCTGGATGATGAATTGGAATGATCATGTCCTACCGATGAGAGTTAAGTGTGTGAACCTGTTTTGGTAAAGGTAGCGATGAGAGGCCATGTAGGAGCACATGGTGGTTTCTCCATTGATACCGCACTTAGGACCTGTGATCTTGTGTTGGTGCTCCAAGACTAACTACTACCGCACATTGGTTTCGGTAACTTGACTCCTCTCGGCCTATTAACTACTTTTCTCTTAGTCTAGGAGTCGCAGTAGTTCGGAAAATTCATAGGTTGTGGCACGGCCTGCTAAGTGGATGAACGACCCAATCAGGACCGTCTTGGGGCCCTGCTCACATCGTTTGAGGCCATGTTGGAAACCCCGGCCGGACTTCCATCATGGCTTCCAACTCAGATAGGCGACTGCCTTGGGCGTGAGTCATTGTAGGTTAACGTCCGTGGCGGACTCCCTGGCCGGGCTTCTGCTTGAAGGTTGCCGAGGTGCTTGCTTTTATGTGCACTTGGCGATAAGTGGTGGGAGCATGTCTGACGAAGTACACCCCTGCAGGGTAATTATATATTCCAATAGCCGCATCCTCGGATATGGACTACGTGGATACATACATGGTTCATAGACAACTTTAACGGATACTTTAAAATGGTCCAGATAACTGTGAGTGCTATCGATGGTCTTCTCGTAGGATGACGAGAGAGGATCCATGGTGGTGTATTGATGTGGTGGATATGTGGACTCGTGTGCGCTCTCTCGTAGGGAGACGAGAGAGGTATAAAACAATGTTGTAGTTAGGTTAGTCAATGGTCAAAGCTAGCTTTTCTGCAGTAAACTCCACAACCCCATTCATTGATATGTAGTTAGTTCTGATGTAAGTCTTGCCGAGTATCTTCATACTCACTGTTTCTTATTTTCATTTTTGCAGAGATAGACGTTGTTCTCTCTTCGTTTTGATGTTAACGTTAACATCGATGGAATAGCTTGGGAACCTAGATAGGTTTCTGGCTCCTATGGTAGGGTCGTTGTAGCTTTTCAGGCTCTTCCAGCCGCTTTTAATAGCTGTATGTACCCAGACATGTAACTTCCGCTTGATGCTTATATGCTCTGAATGTTGGATCATGTGACCCCTCTGTTTGTAACATTATACTATGTTGGCTCTTCGGAACCTATTAAATAAATGATGAGTCGTAGAGTGATGACCCACAAGTATAGGGCATCTATCGTAGTCCTTTCGATAAGTAAGAGTGTCGAACCCAACAAGGAGCAGAAGGATGTGACAAGTGCATTTCAGCAAGGTAATATCTGCAAGCACTAAATTAACGGTAACAAGTAGTTGTGTGACAAGATAATTCGTAGCAAGTAGCAAGAAACAAAAGTGAAAACGGTGCAGCAAAGTGGCCCAATCCCTTTTGTAGCAAGGGAGAAGCCTGGACAGAGTCTTATAGGAGGTAAAACACTCCCTAGGACACATGGGAATTTCTGTCAAGCTAGTTTTCATCATGTTCATATGGTTCGCGTTCGTTACTTTGATAGTTTGATATGTGGGTGGACCGGCGCTTGGGTACTGCCCTTACTTGGACAAGCATCCCACTTATGATTAACCCCTCTCGCAAGCATCCACAACTACGAAAGAAGAATTAAGACAAAGTCTAACCATAGCATTAAACTAGTGGATCCAAATCAGCCCCTTACAAAGCAACGCATAAACTACGGTTTAAGCTTCTGTCACTCTAGCAACCCATCATCTACTTACTACTTCCCAATGCCTTCCTCTAGGCCCAAATAATGGTGAAGTGTTAAGTAGTCGACGTTCACATAACACAACTAGAGGAAAAACAACATACAACACAACAAAATATCGAACGAATACCAAATTCACATGACTTCTTATAGCATGACTTATCCCTTGTCCTCAGGAACATAAGTAAGTACTCACAAAGCATAATCATAATCATGAACAGAGAGGTAATGAGTAGCATCAAGGATCTGAACATAAACTCTTCCACCAAGTAATCCAACTAGCATCAACTACAAAGAGTAATTAACACTACTAGCAACCTTACAAGTACCAATCGGAGTCGCGAGACGGAGATTGGTTACAAGAGATGAACTAGGATTTGGAGATGAGATGGTCCTGATGAAGATGTTGATGGTGACGAGTCCCCTCCGATGAGAGGAGCGTTGGTGATGATGATGGCGATGATTTCCCCCTCCAAGAGGGAAGTTTCCCCGGCAGGATCGTCCTGCCGGAGCTCTAGATTGGTTCTGCTCAAGTTCCGCCTCGTGGTGGCGGTGAATCCTCCGAAAAGCCTCTTCCTCATTTTTTCCATATCGAAACCCTTCTTGTAGCAAAAGAGAGGGGCCAGTGGGCCAGCAGGGAGCTCACAAGCCCCCTAGGCGCGACCAGGGGGGAGGCCGCGCCTAGCAGGCTTGTGGCCTCCTGCTGGCGCCCCTCTCGCACTTCTTCGGCCCAGTATTTTTTATAAATCCCAAAAAAATCCACGTTGATTTTCACGGCTTTTGGAGTTGCGCAGAATAGGCATCTCAAACTTGCTCCCTTTTCAGGCCAGAATTCCAGCTGCCGGCATTCTCCCTCTTCATGTGAACCTTGCAAAATAAGAGAGAAAAGGCATAAGTATTGTACCGTGAAGTGTAATAACAACCCAAAAAGCAATACATATCAACATGAAAGCATGATGCAAAATGGACGTATCATAGAGTTATGTTGTGATGCCATTGTTGTATCTACACATATCATGCATATTGTGTGTATGATTGAAATGCATTGGTATGTGTGGGATTCGACACCTAGTTGTGTGCCTGTAGTAGTACTGTTTACAGGGAAATGCCTCTTTGTGCTTCCACCGAGCCTTGGTAGCTTGCTACTGCTCCGGACACATTGATTGACCGACATGTATCCTTCTCTGCCGTTGTGTCTGTCCCCTCGGGGAAATGTCACGCGATGTAATGGAGTCCATGTAGCTTGCTACGACTCGTCTACACACGCTGTTGACTGACACCTGCTTTGCTAGGTTATGTATGCCTGTCCCCGTACAGATGTGCCACTTTGGTTTATAACTAGCCATGTCGACCGGGGTTCTCTGACATATAATTGCAGGCGACATAGTCATATACGTGAGCCAAAAGGTGCAAACGGTCCCGGCCAAGGTAAGGTGGCAGCCATGGTGATTACCGTGCGTGAGGCCATAAAGTGATATGATGTGTTACAAGGTGGAATTGTATGGCTTAGGATCGGGGTCCCGGCAGTGTTGGTATCAGAGCTTGACTGTGTGTAGGATTACCACACCAAACTGGTCGATGTTGAGTCTAGTAACACTATAGTTATATAAGGGAATTGATTGTGGAAAGGGAACATAGATTCTTTTTACTTCGTTCCTCAAGTCACTCTATTCTGAGTCACCCTCTTCTCTTCTACGGGGATTAAGGACTAGGCTTCTTATCTATCTGCTAGGATGACGAGTTACTGAACCATGGACTTATAGGATGGTCGTGTGTCAATCATGTTTGCATCAAAATTGTGAGAAGTGATGCCTATGTTCTTGTTGCACCTTCAACCCATGATGTTGAGTTGTTATATTGCCCAAATCTCTTGCAGGTTGCCTCATATTTCATGCCGGTGCAGCTGTTGTGCTGTCCGATTTTCCCTAGGATTGTGGTGTTTTGGCGTTCTTCCTTGTTCCTGAACCTGGTTGTTTCCTTCAGGATGTCGCCAGTAATCCGCAATTCTGCTAGTTGTGGTCTGAACCATGGAGATGGTAGGGATGAAGAAGGTCCTCGCGATCCGCCTTTGATGACAGATGTTATGTTAGAAATTGAGAGGAACAAGCGTGCCACCAACCGTCTATTGGAGCACATTGAGCAGAATACAACCCATCTGCGCAATGAGCTAGTATCCATCAGAGACTTCATCAAATTGAATCCGCCCACGTTCCATCGTTCCAATGAGCCACTAGATGCAAACGATTGGCTCCGAAGTATCAACAACAAGCTGCGTTATGCAAATGTGGCTGAAGGACACAAGGTTACTTATGCCACATATCACCTTGAAGGTTCTGCTAGCCTATGGTGGGAGAACTTTGAGGCCATGCATCCTGCAAGCCAGGTTACTTCATGGAAGGAGTTTTGTGAAGCTTTTCGTGAGCATCATATTCCGCAGGCCCTGATAGATCAAAAGCAAGAAGAGTTTTGCAATTTGTCTCAAGACAAGATGGATGTGGTTTCTTATAGTTGTGAGTTTGGACACCTCGCGTGTTATGCATCAGAAAAAGTATCCACAAATTCCAAGAAGCAGGATAGATTCAGGAAAGGTCTTAACCCAAAGCTTTGCCATGATCTCAGTCTGCATGAGTTCGTCAGTTTCGAGGTTCTTGTGAACAAAGCCATCCAAGGAGAAACAAGCAGAATGACCTACGAGGAATCTCACAAGCACAACCGTGATGTTGGATCATCTTCAATTTCTATGTCTCAGAAGCGCAGGATATGGATCCCAAATGCAGCTCTTCCTCCGAGATATGTACCGAGGCCATCCTATGTGGTGCCTCGTTTGCCAATGCCAAGTGTTCCCCAGAACAACCTCATCAACCAAGTGTTCAACCCAGATCCACGTCCTATTTATGGAGCATGCTTCAAGTGTAGCCGTCCAGGACACTATTCAAGGGATTGTCCTTTGCGTGGTTATTTTCCACCCCCATCAGGATTGGGTGTTGTTCGTTGCAAGCCGCCAACAAAGAAGCTTAATGAAAGGTTAGTTGCTCCAACTCGTGGATGTGTGCACCATGTATCTGCAGAAGAAGCTCAAGATGATGATGATGTCGTGCTTAAGACGCTTCTTGTCAATTCTCATCTAACTTCAGTCCTATTTGACTCAGGAGCATCCAACTCCTTCATCTCTGAACGTTATGCCTCCTTGCATAACATTGCTTCCGAAGATATGCCCATCCCATTAGTAATTGAGGCTCCAGGTTCCAAATGGAAAACTACTGCAGTAAGCCATGGGAACCAAATCCTTGTCGATGATTTACTATTCCTTGCTTCTCTGATAGCCCTCAAGACCTCGGATATCAATATCATTTTGGGGATGGACTGGATGTTAGCTCATCATGCAAAAAATGATTGTTTCTCTAGGACTGTTCAGCTTACCCATCCTTCTGGCCGGATATTCAATGTCTCGTCTGGTATTTCAAAATGCCAGATATATGCCCTCAATGCCAATCCTCTTCCATACCTTGAAAACATCCCGGTAGTCCGTGACTTCTCGGTTGTCTTTCAAGAAGAATTGCCAGGTGTTCCACCTGATAGAGAAGTAGAGTTTGTTATAGAACTTGTTCCAGGAACCGCTCCAATTGCTAGCAGACCCTATAAGATGTCTCCCCAAGAATTAGCTGAGCTTAAGATTCAACTCGATGAATCTTTGAAGAAAGGTTTCATCCGTCCTAGTTCTTCTCCTTGGGCTTGTCATGTCCTCTTCTTCAAGAAGAAGGATGGTACGGATCGGATGGTTGTAGATTATTGACCGGTTAATCTGGTTATGATAAAGAACAAATATACGCTCCCCAGGATCAACGATCTGTATGATCAGCTCGCTGGATCTGCAGTATTTTCCAAGGTGGATTTGAGATTAGGTTATCATCAAATCAAAATTAGGAACAGGGACAGTCCTAAGACGTCCTTTGTCACTAGTTATGGCCAATACGAGTACACTGTCATGTCCTTTGGTCTAACCAATGCCTGAGCCACCTTCTCTCGCTTAATGAATTCGATCTTCATGGAGTCTTGGACAAATTCATCGTGGTTTACCTGGATGATATTTTGATTTACTCGAAGAACGAAGAAGAACATGCCGAGCATCTTAGGCTGGTATTGATGAAACTTCGAGAGCACCGCCTTTACGCCAAATTCTCTAAATGTGAATTCTGGTTGCGAGAAGTGACCTATCTAGGCCACGTAATTTCTGCGAAGGGTATTCCTGTCAATCCCGAGAGAGTTTAGGCCGTTCTTGATTGGACTCCACCTGAATCGGTGAAGCCAGTTAGGAGTTTCCTTGGCTTACCGAGCTATTGTCGCCGTTTCGTTGAGAACTTCTCCAAATTTGCCAAACCTCTAACTGAACTCCTAGAGAAATATAAGAAGTTCGAGTGGACCCAACAGTGTCAGGAAAGTTTTCAGGAGTTGAAAAGACGAGTGACTACTACCCCGGTACTTGTGCCCCCGGATTTCACAAAGGACTTTATTATTTTCTGTGATGCCTCGCGTCAAGGACTTGGATGCATTCTTATGCAAGATCGTCATGTTATTGCCTACGCATCTCGACAGCTGCGCCCACATGAGGAGAACTATCCAACACATGATCTGGAACTTTTCGCTCTAGTTTATGCACTGTTAACCTGGAGACATTACCTTCTGGGTAATCATTGCGAAATATACGCTGATCACCAGAGTCTCAAGTATATATTCACCCAACAGGATTTGAATCTTAGGCAAAGACATTGGGTTGAGTTGATCACGGACTATGACGTAGGAATATCTTACACCCCAGGCAAAGCCAATGTCATGGCTGATGCACTAAGTCGTAAATCCTATTGTAACAATCTCATGTTGCTACAAAGTCAACCACTTCTCCACGAGGAATTTCGTAAGCTTAATCTTCACATTTTTCCTCAAGGATTCCTTTCCACCTTGGTGGCGAAACCAACTCTTGAGGATCAGATCATAGAAGCACAGAAACATGATACGGGAATTTCCTAGATCAAGAGCAGCATTGCCAAAGGAGTTGCTGGTCGTTTCTTGGTAAATGATAAAGGTGTTGTATTCTTTGAGAATCGGTTAGTGGTTCCCAAGAGGCAACAACTTAGGTAATTGATCCTCAAGGAAGCTCATGAATCTCCTCTCACGATTCATCCCGGTAGTACTAAGATGTATCAGGACCTACGCCAGAGGTTCTGGTGGACCCGGATGAAGAGAGAAATCGCTCAATTTATTACTAAATGTGACGTTTGTCGTCACGTTAAGGCAGAGCATCAAAGGCCTGCTGGCACCCTTCATCCCTTGGCTATTCCCTAGTGGAAATGGGACAAGGTCAGTATGGATTTTATCACCGGCTTTCCAAAGACTAAGAAAGGGAATGATGCCATCTTCGTGGTCATCGATCGTCTTTCGAAAGTCGCTCATTTCCTTCCAGTTCGAGAGAGTATAACTGCTAGTCAGTTAGCAGACCTATATATTTCTCGAATAGTTTCCCTGCATGGTGTTCCTCTATAAATCAATTCACACCGTGGAAGTCTTTTCACCTCTCGATTTTGGGAAAGCTTCCAAAATGCTATGGGAACTCATCTCTCCTTTAGCACTGCTTATCACCTTCAGTCAAGTGGTCAAGTAGAAAGAGTTAATCAAATCCTAGAAGATATGCTCAGATCTTGTGTTATCTCATTCGAAATGAACTGGGAGAAATGTCTTCCATTCGCCAAATTTGTTTATAACAACAGTTTCGAGTCTAGTCTGGGCAAAGCTCCTTTCGAATTTCTATATGGACGAAGATGTTGAACGCCATTAAACTCGTCAGAAACCGGGGAAAGACAATTCTTTAGACCGGATACGATCCAGGATGCAGAAGAGCAAGTTCGCATCATTCATGAGAATTTAAAAACCTCCCAATCTCATCAAAAGAGTCAATATGACCATCGTCATAAGGAAGTAAGTTATGAAGTTGACGAGAAGGCTTACCTTCGGGTTTCACCTCTCAAGGGTACCCATCGTTTAGGTATCAAGGGCAAGTTGGCTCCTCGTTACATTGGTCCTTTCTGCATTATCACTAAACAAGGACAAGTTGCCTACCAATTGGAACTGCCCCCTCAGCTTTCCAAAGTTCATGATGTGTTCCATGTTTCTCAACTCAGGCGTTGTTTCAAGGATCCTATCCGCGAAGTGGACCATGAAACTCTTGATCTCCAAGATGACCTTTCATATAGAGAATATCCTGTTCGTATTCTTGATGAAACCGAGCGCAGCACTCGACATCGCAACATCAAGTTTCTCAAGGTTCAGTGGTCTCATCATTTCGAGGATGAAGAAACCTGGGAGCGTGAAGATCGTCTTCGGCTTGAGTACCCCGATCTCTTCCCGACTACGCCTGAATCTCGAGACGAGATTCTTATTTAGTGGGGGTGAGTTGTCACAACCCTAGTTTTACTTTGCTTGCCAAGCATTCATGCATGCATATTTATTTTCTTTTGAATTTGAAATGGGGAAGTGATCAAGCCTCAGGAACCAAAAATTGGTGAAATATGCAATATAAAAATTGCTTCAAATAGTTCGAGGAAAATGTCCCTAGTTGTCCAATAAATTATTGGCATGATATAAAATTGTCAACCAATATTTTTGGATCACAGAAACATTTTATTTTGGACCTTTGATTTAATCTAACAATTATTTGCAATGGAATTATATTGCTATATATAAAATATAGTTCCATATTTCCTGAAAATAAATGTGTGGCATTAGATAAATATATTATGCCACCTAAAAATATTATCAGGGTTTTATAAAAATGATTTGAACTATTTTCAAATCAAAACAAATGCCAGAAATGGAAATAAAGGAAACAAAATAAAAAAAGGAAAAGCATAAAGGAGCAAAGGGCTTACCTGGAGCACACCTGCCACGCCCAGCCCACCAGGAGTCTGTGTCGTCTTCCTCCTCCTGCCAGTAGGCAGAGGAGAAGGCGAGCATGGAGGCAGCCCCTGGCGCCACCTCCTGCTTCATCGTGGAACCTGCCCCTTGCCTCCCCGTGCCAACGAGGACCCCCTCTACCATATCCTCTCCTCCTCCTCCTCTCTGCTCTGCTCTCCTCGCCGCCATTAACGAGCTCTGCTCGAGATCGCCACCGTTGCCTCTCCAGCCGCAGCAAAGACCCCCGAGCAGCCCACCGACTCCGCCTCCCCGAGCAGATCCTCCACGCCGAAGGAATTGTGCCAAAGCCCATGTAGCGTCGCCGTTGTCGCTGTTTTCCCCTCCGGCCACCGAAGCTCGCCGTCGTCGATTCGGTCTGCCCCGAGCCTCCCCGAGCTCACCGTTGCTTCCAACCGCCCCGCCGTGAGCTCACCGTTCTTTTCCCCCATTTCCCATGCTCTCCCGTGCCCCTAGCCCCAGCTCCGTTGAAGCCGAACTCCGGCCGCCGTGCGCCTCGTTGCCAGCGCCTCTACCGGTGCTCCCGCGACTAGCCGTTGCCCCCGCTAGATCGGGCGCTTTGCCAGCATCCCGTAGCCGCAAACCCCGCTCGATTCCGTGCCCTGTAGCATGATTCCGGCCAACTCCGGCGAGCCTCCGCCATGGCTTTGGTTGCCGGCGACCACCCTCCGGTGGGGGTAGACGTGGGAGACCATTAGTGCCTAACCAGCCCCCCACAGCCACTGCCAGAGGGCCCCACTCCTGGTCAAACCCCAATTAGGGGCTGGTTAGCGCGGTTTAGCCCTGGGTCACTGACTAGTGGGCCCCACTAGTCATGTTTGACCTGGACCGGCTGGTTGACGTGCTGACGCAGGGATGACATCAGCCTGACGCAGTAATTCTATTTCTGGTTTTAAATAATTCCTGGAAAATAGCAAAACTTTGAAAATTCATAGAAATTAAAATATAACTCGGATGAAAATAATTTATATATAAAAAATTATCAGAAAAATGCAAGGAATTCAATGGTACCTTTTGCATGCTTGTTTGAACAATTTAAACTTGCTGAATATGAAAATTACATAATAGGCATATAAATGCTTATATTGGAGTTTAGTATTGATCTATATTGATCAAATAAACCCCAATCAACTTGTGATCACTTGCATTAGATAAAACCAGCATCATGTTAACTTGCCATGCTCATGCATCGTTGTGAAGCATTTGCTGTGCTTAATACGACCGCTATTGATTTTGTTGATAGACCTTGCGAGATGTAGTTATCACCGACATTGAAGAACAGTTGAGTTACTCTGATCAACAGGCAGGCAAAACCCCCTTGAGCATTCCGATACAATCCCACTCTCTCGCTCTTGCTCTCATTTCAATGCATTAGGACATAAAGAATCAACTGCTACTTATGTTACGGTAGATGAACCCATTCCTTTGCATGACCTATCTTTGTCACAGTAAATAGCTAAACCAAGCAACCTAGCATACCTGGTAGATGTTTGAGCCATGTTGTGCCATTACCCTGATATGCTTACTATACTTAGAGTTGAGCTGGTCTGATCATCTGGATGATGAATTGGAATGATCATGTCCTACTGATGAGAGTTAAGTGTGTGAACCTGTCTTGGTAAAGGTAGCAATGAGAGGCCATGTAGGAGTACATGGTCGTTTGTCCATTGATACCACACTTAGGACCTGAGATCTTGTGTTGGTGTTCCAAGACTAGCTACTACCGCACATTGGGTTCCGGTATCTCGACCGCTCTCGACCTATTAACTACTCTGTTCTTAGTCCAGGAGTCGCAGTAGTTCGAAACGTTCATAGGTTGTGGCACGGCCTGTGATAACCCACAAGTATAGGGGATCGCAACAGTTTTCGAGGGTAGAGTATTCAACCCAAATTTATTGATTCGACACAAGGGGAATCCAAAGAATATTCTCAAGTATTAGAACTTGAGTTGTCAATTCAACCACACCTGAAAGACTTAGTATCCGTAGCAAAGTATCAGTAGCAGAGCAGTGTGATAGCAACAGTAGCAACGGTAACAGTAGCAGTAGTGACAGCAGTAGCCGCAGAGTAACAGTAGCTGCAGTGACAGCAGTAGCAACAAAGTAACAGTAGCAGCAGTGACAGCAGTAGTGGCAAAGTAATGTAGCAAGGACCGGTAGGAAAAACTCATAGGCATTGGATCGGTGATGGATAATTATGCCGAATGATATTCATCATGCAACAGTTATAACACGGAGAGATATGTAACTAGCTCCAGTTCCTCATTGTAATGTAGGCATGTATTCTGTATGTAGTCATACGTGCTTAGGGAAAAGAACTTGCATGACAGCTATTGTCCATCCCTCCCGTGGCAGCGGGGTCCTAATGGAACTACGGGATATTAAGGTTCTCCTTTTAATAGAGAACCGGAACAAAGCATTAGCACTTAGTGAATACATGAACTCCTCATACTATGGTCATCTTTGGGAATGGTTCCGGATATTGTCACTTCGGGGTGGCCGGCTCATAACACATAGTAGGTGACTACAACTTGCAAGATAGGATCAAGAACACACATATATTGACGAGAACATTATAGGTTCAGATCTGAAATCATGGCACTCGGGCCCTAGTGACAAGCATTAATATAAGCATGGCAAAGTAGTAGCAACATCAATCTCAGAACATAGTGGATACTAGGGACCAGTCCCCATCAAAACTAACACGATTACATGATAGATCTCATCCAACCCATCACCATCCAGCAAGCCTACGACGAGATTACTCACGAACGGTGAAGAGGATGATGGAATTGGCGATGAAGGAAGGTTGGTGATGACGATGGCGATGATCTCCCCTCTCCGGAGCCCAGAACAGACTCCAGATCTGCCCTCTAGAGGAAGAACAGGTGGTGGCGGCACCTCCGTATCATAAAACGCGATGAACTCTTCTCCTTGATTTTTTTCCGGACGAAATGGACTAAATAGAGCTAGAGTTGGAGGCGGTGGAGCTCTGAGGGCGCCACAAGCCTGCTAGGCGCGACGAGAGGGGGCGCCTGGTGGGCTTGTGGGCTCCTCGCTCCACTCCTCCGGTTGATTCTTGCGCCAGTATTTTTTATATATTCCACACAAAATCCTCGTAAATTTCCAGGTCATTCCGAGAACTTTTATTTCTGCGCAAAAACAACACCATGGCAATTTTGCTGAAAACAACGTTAGTCCGGGTTAGTTCCATTCAAATCATGCAAATTAGAGTCCAAAACAAGGGCAAAAAACTTTGGAAAAGTAGATACGATGGACATGTATCAACTCCCCCAAGCTTAAAGCCTTGCTTGTCCTCAAGAAATTCAGTTGACAAACTGAAAGAGACAAAAGAAAAACTTTTATGAACTCTGTTTGATCTTGTTGTTGCAATTATGTCTAACTCATATTCAGATTTTCAGCAAGATGATAAGGTAACCACATAAGCAATGACATTTAGGTCCCAAGGCAAACTCATATCAATGGCATAATCAACTAGCGAGCAATAATAATGAGTTTCAAATGTCAACACTTCAATCAAAACAATCATGAAGCAACATGAACAGATGGTATCTCGCTAGCTCTTTCTGAGACCGCAAAACATAAATGCAGAGCACCTTCAAATACCAAGGGCTGACTAAACATTGTAATTCATGGCAAAGAAGATCCAGTCACAGTCATACTCAATATCAATTAAAAGCAAAGCATAGAAATGACAGAGGTGCTCTCTAATTGGTGCTTTTATAAGAATATGATGACTCAACAGAAACATAAATAGACAGTCCCTTTGCAGAGGGAAGCATTGATTTGCAGAGGTGCCAGAGCTCAAGCTTTTAAAACAGAGATAAATAATTTTGGGTGGCATGCTTTCATTGTCAACGCAATGACCAAGAGTTTTCACCATCTTCCATGCTACACATACTATAGGCGGTTCCCAAATAGAAAAGTAAAGTTTTGACTCCCCCACCACCGATCAATCACACTCCACGACTATCCGAATACTCGGGTGCCGTCCATACCAACAACAATCCAGGGGGAGTTTTGTTTGCATTTATCTTTTCAATTTGAGCATGGAACTGGGCATTCCAATTACCGTCCCCTTTCTCGTGAATGATAGTGAATAAACAAATATCGAGGATAACACGCCTAGCATGGAAGATACTGATCCCCCCTTGACACCACATGAGCGGTTCAGGCATGCAAAATAGATTATTTCTTGAAAGTTTAGAGAGTGGCACATGCAAATTTACTTGGAACAGCACGTAGATACCGCATATAGGTAGGTATGGTTGACTCATATGGAACAACTTTGGGTTTATAGAAGTGGATGCACAAGCAGTATTCCCGCTTAGTACAAGTGAAGGCTAGCAAAAGACTGGGAAGCGACCAAGTAGAGAGCGACAACAGCCATCAAGATGCATTGAGATTAAGCAACATTGAGTGCAAGCATGAGTAGGACATAAATCACCATGAACATGAATATCATAGAGGCTATGTTGATTTTGTTTCAACTACATGCGTAAATATGCGCCAAGTCAAGCCATTTGAATCATTCAAAGGAGGATACCATCCTATCATACTACATCATAATCATCTCAAAATTCATGTTGGCATCCAAGACAAACCATTATAAGCTCCTAGCTTATTAAGCATGGCATCAGAAACTATGAACTCTAAGTTGTCATTACAAACATGTTTTCTCACAACAAAGCTGAATCAGGAACGATGAGCTAGTCATATTTACAAAAAACAAAATAGATTGAGTTCATACTAGCATTTCCAGGCTCAGTCACTTCATCATATATCGTCATTATTGCCTTTCACTTGCACGACCGAATGATGTGAACAATGATAAGAGTGCTCGTGCATTCGAATAAGCTAGAATCCGCAAGGAAACACAAAGGAGAAGACAAAGTAATATGGCTCTTTGACCTATAAACATATATGCATGCGAGAGCCACTAAACATGGTAACCATGGTCTTCTACCTTGACCCAAAGAAAAACAAAACTATTTACACGGGAAAGCTCCCAACAAGCAAAACAAGAACGAGAAATATTTTTGGGTTTTCTCAAACTAGACAAACACACAAGAAGAAAGCGAGAAAAAGAAATAAACTAGCATGGATGATAAAGTGGCAAAGTGTGAACACCGACTATCAAAGTGAAAGTGTGAGCAAGAATATAAAGTCGGTGAGAAACACGTACTCCCCCAAGCTTAGGCTTTTGGCCTAAGTTGGTCTACTCCCATTGCTGGTCCGGTGATATCCAAAATCATAATGGTGGTTGTACGGGAGCGCGTCGGCTACTGCCTGAATAGCTGCCTCACGGAGGCGAGCAGCCTTTGCCTCCCTCTCATACTCCTCTGCCTCTCCTCTGATTATGTAGTATCTCTGTTTTACCTGAAAGTCAAAGAAGGCATGAGCAGGAAGGGTAATATGGAAAACACGTTGTCGGTTAAATATTAACCGGTATAGGAGGGATTCATTATCCCTCTCAAGGAACTGATAGCGTGTCATAGCGGCGCGATCAAGGAAAGTTGTATGGAATAGCAACTACTCCTACCAGTTCCTAGAGGCCACACCATGCATCAAAACCACTTGGGACCAGCTAAAATTAGCATGCAAAGCTCAAGAACAGGGTCACCAAGGCAGCAATAATACACAACGAATAAGGCACTAGAGCAAAAACTAATTTGACCAATGGAGGAGTCACATACCAAGGAACAATTCCCCCAAAACAGTTTGGTGAATGGGGCTTTCCACAAGGAGATCGAAAATCGTAGCAAGAAGAGCAAGAACACGGGTTTGAGCTATAGAATAATTTTTCTGGAGGCAGGAGAAGGAGATGGGAGCTGGAATAAGTGGAGGGGGGACACGTAGGCCCCACAGGCGTGGTAGGCGTGGCCAGGGGGGTGCCCGCGCCTCCTGGGCTTGTGGCCCACTCGTGCATCCCCCTGGCTAACTCTCCATCTCAGAATTTTTCAAAAATTCCAGAAAAAATCATACTTGATTTTCAGGGCATTCGAAGAACTTTTATTTTCGGGACACTTTTCTACGGGACGAAAAAACAGAAAACAGGAGAAACTAAAGCTAAATCTATCACTTTTCTTCTAAGAAAACGAAGGTAAAGGTTTGGAACAGAGGGTTGTGACTCTCAGATTCATCCATCTCATGGTCATCAAAAGAAATTCGTCAATGAGGTTGATCAAGTCTCCTTGACAAACTTTTTTCGGATCGCGTAAAAACGGAGAATTTTCGAATAGTCACTCGGTTACCTTAATGGGGATGTGTGATACGTCTCCAACGTATCTATAATTTTTTATGGTTCCATGCTATTATCTTGTCAAACTTTGGATGTTTTGTACGCCTTTTATATATTTTTTGGGACTAACTTATTAACTCAGTGTCAAGTGCCAGTTCGTGATTTTTCCGTGTTTTTGATCCCTTTCAGAGGATAATTTTAAACGGTGTCCAAACGGAATAAAACTTCCAGAAATATTTTTTCGGGAACAGAAGATACGCAAGGGACGTGAGAACCAAGGCAGAGGCGACCAAGCTTCTGTCTCCGCAAGATCCCATCTCGGGAATGTTCTGGTGCCGTGCCGGAGGGTGGATTCGGATACGGAGGGCTTCTTCATCAACACCATGACCTCTCCGATGATGCGTGAGTAGTGCATCATAGAGCTTCGGGTCCATAGCTAGTAGCTAGATGGCTTCTTCTCTCTCTTGGATCTTCAATACAAAGTTCGCCATGATCTTCATGGAGATCTACCCGATGTAATCTTCTTTTGCGGTGTGTTTGTTGAGATCCGATGAATTGTGGATTTATGATAAGATTATCTATGAATCTTATTTGAGTTTCTTCTGATCTCTTATATGCATGATTTCATATCCTTGTAATTCTCTTCGAGTTGTGGGTTTTGTTTCGCCAACTTGATCTATGATTCTTGCAATCGGAGAAGTGCTTGGTTTTGGGTTCATACCATGCGGTGACCTCACCGAGTGACAGAAGGGGTAGCGAGGCACGCATCGTGTTGTTGCCATCAAGGGTAAAAAGATGGGGTTTACATCATTGGTTTGAGTTTATCCCTCTACATCATGTCATATTGCGTAAGGCGTTACTCTGTTCGTCATGAACTCAATACACTAGATGCATGCTGGATAGCGGTCGATGTGTGGAGTAATAGTAGTAGATGCAGAAAGTATCGGTCTACTTGTTTAGGACGTGATGCCTATATGTATGATCATTGCCTTAGATATCGTCATGACTTTGCGTGGTTCTATCAATTGCTCTACAGTAATTTGTTCACCCACCGTAATATTGGCTATTTTGAGAGAAGCCTCTAGTGAACACTATGGCCCCCGGGTCTACTTCACATTATATTTTCAGCCTTACACTTTTACTTCGTTGCACTTTCCGCCTTCAGATCTCACTTTGCAATCAATCTTGAAGCGATTGTCAACCCCTTTATAGAGTTGGGTACAAGCTCGTTTGTGTTCGCGTAGGTACTCTGGACACTTGACTTGATTCTCCTACTGGATTGATACCTTGGTTCTCAAACTGAGGGACATACTTACTGCTCCTGTGCTGCATCACCCTTTCCTCTTCAAGGGAAAAACCAACGCAAGCTCAAGAGGCAGCAATGTGCATATCCCCAACAAGCAAATCATACTTCATCTTAACAGTAGGTATAGGGCATTCAAAGCTCCCAATAAGAATCAATAAAGTTTTTTCAATAGCATTGATGCAATGTACCCGATATTGTTTCTTCGGAAAATGCACCGTATGCTCATTACCATTGACATGGAAAGTGACATTGCTTTGTTGCAATCAATAACAGCCCCTGCGGTGTTTAAAAAGGGTCTTCCAAGGATGACCGCCATGGCATCATCCTCGAGAATATCGAGAATAACAAAGTCTATTAAGATAGTAACATTAGCAACCACAGCAGCACATCCTCGCAAATGCCGATAGGGAAAGAAGTTGATTTGTCGGCCATTTGCAGAGAGATTTCAGTGGGTGTCAACTTATCCATTTCAAGCCTACAATAAAGAGAGAGAGAGAGAGAGGCATAACACTAACACCGGCTACAAGATCGCATAAAGAAGTTCTAACATAGTTTCCTTTAATGGAGCAAGTATAGTGGGCACTCCGGGATCACCTAGTTTCTTAGGAGTTAGACCCTTGAAGGTATAATTAGCGAGCATGGTGGAAATCTCAATCTCAGGTATCCTCCTCTTATTAGTCACAATATCCTTCATGTACATGGCATAGGGAGACATTTTGAGCATATCTGTCAAACGCATTTGCAGAAAGACATGTCTAATCATTTCAACAAAGCGCTCAAAATCCTCATCATCCTTTTTCTTGGTTGGTTTGGGAGGAAAGGGCATGGGTTTCTGAACCCATGGTTCCCTTTCTTTACCTAGCAATGAAGTCATTCTTATCATATCTCCTATTCTTAGGTTGTGGGTTATCAAAATCAACAGGTTCAATCTCCACATCCTTATCATTGCTAGGTTGAGCATCAACATGAACATCACTATAGATATTATCATTAGGCTCATGTTCATCACCAGATTGTGTTTCGGCATCAGAAACAGAGACATCGTTTGGATTCTAAGGTGTAGCAGCAACAGGGTTGCTAGCGTGCAAGTTCCTATCATCTTTCTCTTTCTTTCTAGGATGACTAGGTGCCTCGGTGCTAACTCCTTGAGAATCTTGTTCAATTCTCTTAGGATGACCCTCAAGATACAAAGGATCCTGGGCCATTCTACCGCCTCTAGTGACAACTCTGACAGAATTGTCATTCAACTCATTGAGCAAGTCATTTTGAGCCTTAAGTACTTGTTCTACTTGAGTAGTGACCATAGAGGCATGTTTACTCAAAAGCTTAAGATCATTGACATTTCTATCCACACAAGCACTTAAATGACTAAGCATACGAGCATTCTGTTCCAATTGTCTGCTAACATAATCATTGAAACTTTGTCGTTTGGCAACAAAGTTATCAAATTCATCCAGGCATAAGCTAGCAGGTTTATCCAAAGGAATATCACTCTCACTGAATATACGAAGAGAATTTACCTCTACTACCTGTTTCGAGTTATAAAGACCATGGATGTCTTCGATAGGTGGTAGATTTTTGACATCCTCAGATTTAATGCCTTTCTCTTTCATAGATTTCCTAGCTTCTTCGTATCTTTAGGACTGAGGAATAGAATACCTCTTTTCTTCGGAGTTGGCTTCGGAGGTGGTTCGGGAATAGTCCAAGCATTCTCATTGCACAAGATATTATTCAATAAAATATCAGCTTGTTCTATAGTTCGTTCCCTGAAAACACAACCGACACAACTATCTAGGTGGTCCCTAGAAGTATCGGTTAATCCATTATAGAAGATATCAAGTATTTCATTATTCTCAAGAGGGTGATCGGGCAAATCATTCAGTAGCTGGAGGAGCCTCCCCCAAGCTTGTGGGAGACTCTCTTCTTCAACTTGCACAAAGTTGTATATTTCCTGCAAGGCAGCTTGCTTCTTATGGGCAGGGAAATATTTGTCAGAGAAGTAGTAGATCATATCCTGGGGACTACGCACACAACCAGGAGCAAGAGAAGTGAACCAAGTCTTAGCATCATCCTTTAGCGAGAAAGGAAGCACCTTAAGGATATATTAGTGGTGGATCTTTTCCTCACTCGTGAATAGGGTGGCTATATCGTGCAGTTTGGTAAGATGTGCTACAACCATTTCACACTCATAACCGTGAAAAGGATTAGATTCGACCAAAGTGATTAGCTCAGGGTCGACAGAGAATTCATAATCCTTATCGGTCACAAAGATAGGCGAAGTAGCAAACTTCGGGTCGTATTTCATCCTAGCGTTCAAAGATTTTTCTTTCCACTTGCGCAGTAATTTCTCAAGATCATAGCTATCCTTACAAGCAAGAAAGTCCTCATCTATCTCTCCCTCCATAACATAACCCTCAGGCATATCAGGCAATTCATATCTAGGAGAGCTAGTTCTAACAGGTGAAATAGCAGGTTCTACTTCAATAATCTCAGCAGTTTCAGAAGTATCATCACATCTAGCAGCAACTCTAGCAATTTATGCATCAAGGAATGCACCTAGTTGCAAAGCAGTATCAAGAAAAGCATCATCACAAGAATCATGGACAGAGGAAGTAGCATCAGCAAACACTGGCGACACATCAAAATTTCTAACAGGAGGTGTTGTCGCAAACTTACTCATAACTGAAGGTGAATCAAGTGTAGAGCTAGATGGCAGTTCCTTACTGTCCTCGTAGTTGAGGGCAAGACTTTAGTTTTTGGATCTCTCTAATTCCTCATAGTGATCAGGAGACGTAAATCCCAAGTGACTGAGAGAATAGTGCTATGCCTCCCCAGCAACGGCGCTAGAAAATGGTCATGATAACCCACAAGTATAGGGGATCGCAACAGTTTTCGAGGGTAGAGTATTCAACCCAAATTTATTAATTCGACACAAGGGGAAGCCAAAGAATATTCCCAAGTATTAGCAGTTGAGTTGTCAATTCAACCACACCTGAAAGACTTAGTATCTGCAGCAAAGTATTAGTAGCAGAGTACTGTGATAGCAACAGTAGCAACGGTAACAGTAGTAGCAGTGACAGCATTAGCAACAAAGTAACAGTAGAAGCAGTGACAACAGTAGAGGAAAAGTAATGTAGTAGTGACAGTAGTAGCGGCAGAGTAACAGTAGCAGCAGTGACAACAGTAGCAACAAAGTAACAGTAGCAGCAGTGACAGCAGTAGCGGCAAAGTAACGTAGCAAGAACGAGTAGCACAAAGTAATAGTAGGCATTAGATCGGTGATGGATAATTATGCCGGATGATATTCATCATGCAACAGTTATAACACGGAGAGATATGTAACTAGCTCCAGTTCGTCAATGTAATGTAGGCATGTATTCCGTATGTAGTCATACGTGCTTAGGGAAAAGAACTTGCATGACATCTATTGTCCATCCCTCCCATGGCAGCGGGGTCCTAATGGAAACTACGGGATATTAAGGTTCTCCTTTTAATAGAGAACCGGAACAAAGAATTAGCACTTAGTGAATACATGAACTCCTCATACTATGGTCATCTCCGGGAGTGGTTCCGGCTATTGTCACTCCGGGGTTGCCGGGTCATAACACATAGTAGGTGACTACAACTTGCAAGATAGGATCAAGAACACACATATATTGACGAGAACATAATAGGTTTAGATCTGAAATCATGGCACTCGGGCCCTAGTGACAAGCATTAAGCATGGCAAAGTAGTAGCAACATCAATCTCAGAACATAGTGGATAGTAGGGATCAATCCCCATCAAAACTAACTCGATTACATGATAGATCTCATCCAACCCATCACCGTCCAGCAAGCCTACGATGATATTACTCACGAACGGTGAAGATCATCATGGAATTGGCGATGAAGGAAGGTTGGTGATGATGATGGCGATGATCTCCCCTCTCCGGAGCCCAGAACGAACTCCAGATCTGCCGTCCAGAGGAAGAACAGGTGGTGGCGGCGCCTCCGTATCATAAAATGCGATGAACTCTTCTCCTTGATTTTTTTCCGGACGAAAGGGACTAAATAGAGCTGGAGTTGGAGGCGGTGGAGCTCTGAGGGCCCCACAAGCCTGCTAGGCGCAGCCAGGGGGGCCCGTGCCTGGTTGGCTTGTGGGCTCCTCGCTCCACTCCTCCGGTAGATTCTTGCGCCAGTATTTTTTATATATTCCACACAAAATCCTCGTAAATTTCCAGGTCATTCCGAGAACTTTTATTTCTGCGCAAAAACAACACCATGGCAATTCTGCTGAAAACATGTTAGTCCGGGTTAGTTCCATTCAAATCATGCAAATTAGAGTCCAAAACTAGGGCAAAAGAGTTTGAAAAAGTAGATACGACGGAGACATATCAGCCTGCTAAGTGGATGAACTGCCCAATCGGGACCGGCTTGGGGCCCTGCTCACATCGTTTGAGGCCATGTTGGAAACTCCGGTCGGACTGCCATCATGGTTTCAAACTCAGATAGGCGACTGCCTTGGGCGTGAGTCATTGTAGGTTAACATTCGTGGCCGACTCCCTCGCTGGGCTTCTGCTTGAAGGTTGTCGAGGTGCTTGTTTTTATGTGCACTTGGTGATAAGTGGCGGGAGCATGTGTGTCGAAGTACACCCCTACAGGGTAATTATCTATTCGAATAGCCACGTCCTCGGATATGGACTACTTGGATACTTACATGGTTCATAGATAACTTTAACGGATACTTTAAAATGGTCCAGATAAGTGTGAGTGCTATGGATGGCCTTCTCGTAGGATGACGAGAGAGGATCCATGGTGGTGTATTGATGTGGTGGATATGTGATCTCATGTGCGCTCTATCGTAGGGAGACGAGAGAGCTATAAAACAATGTTGTAGTTAGGTTAGCCAATGGTCAAAGCTGGCTTTTCTTCAGTAAAACCCACAACCCCGTTCATTGATACATGATGCATATGTAGTTAGTTCTGATGTAAGTCTTGCTGAGTACCTTCGTACTCACTGTTGCTTATTTTCATTTTTGCAGAGATAGAAGTTGTTCTCTCTTTGTTTTCCTATTGATGTTAACATCGATGGAATAGCTTGGGAACCCAGATAGTGGTCTGGCTCCTACGGTAGGGTCGTTGTAGCTTTTCAGGCTCTTCCAGCCGCTTTTAATAGAAGTCTGTACCCAGACATGTAACTTCCCCTTGATGCTTGTATGCTCTGAATGTTGGGTCATGTGACCCCTCTATTTGTAACATTATAGTATGTTGGCTCTTCGGAGCCTATTAAATAAATGATGAGTCGTAGACTTTTGTTGTGATGCCATTGTTGTATCTACACATATCATGCATATTGTGTGTATGATTGAAAGGCATTGGTATGTGTGGGATTCGACACGTAGTTGTGTGCCTGTATTAGTACTCATTACAGGGAAATGCCTCTTTGCGCGTCCACCGAGGCTTGGTAGCTTGCTACTGCTCCGGACACATTGATTGATCGGCATGTATCCTTCTCTGCTGCTGTGTCTGTCCCTCGGGGAAATGTCACATGGTGTAATGGAGTCCATGGAGCTTGCTACGACTTGTCTACACACGCTGTTGTCTGACACCTACTTTGCTGGGTTATGTATACCTGTCCCTGTACAGATGTGCCACTTGGTTTATAACTAGCCATGTCGACCCGGGTTCTCTGACATATAATTGGTGGCGACATAGTCATATACGTGAGCCAAAAGGCGTAAATGGTCCCGGCCAGGTAAGGTGGCAGCCGTGGTGATTACCGTGCGTGAGGCCATAAAGTGATATGATGTGTTACAAGTTGGAATTGTATGGCTTAGGATTGGGGTCTCGACAGAAATATCATCATTTCCCTGGATGATTTGTGTTATCAACGACAACCTTATTGCCTTCCCTCCAACACAAACTTGATCATGATTTGAGTTGTCCCTTGAGCTCCTTGTTATCCAGTTTATGTTATCTTCTACCTTGGAGTATTACCATCTTTTATGTCAAGAGTGCTATGAGAATTGATGCACCTCTTAAGAATTATTGATATAGTGATACTTCCCACCATAACCATTCATTTCTTGTTCCCCCTTTTGTTTCTAACAATAATACCGACAAGTAAACTATGATGTGTGATTCCAATACTTCTGGCAACCCTATTGCTTTGGAGTTAACGTCTGATAGTTTCATTCTTAGTGTGTTGGTTATTGACTCACCATTTTAGCATTGGTCGTGCTACCTAGTCCATATTTCCGAGTGCACTCTTAAATCAATGTTTAATTGTTGATGTTTCCTCGAGCATACATCATTATATCATTTGATGTGAAAATGTTAGCTCCTTGTTTTTTTAATTTTGGAAATTCATCCGTATCGAAATCTTGAGGGATTGTTGCTGACCCAGTGTCCATAGCCTCAACTTCTCCATGTTTTGTGATGAAGCTTTTGAAAGCATTATCTTAGTTCCTAGCTCATGAAGAATATGTTTGATGGAAGAAGTGTTTTCCAAAGTTCACGTACATTCATGTCGTTGTGAATATAAGAAAGTTTTGTTTCACTTTGTCTGGGATCATTCCAAATCATCCACACATGTGCGAAGTGTTATACATTTTGAAGAATTGCTATCTTCACTTCATATAACTTTCTTAGCACCCCAAGCCAGTAACTGATTTGATCAAGGACAAGAAGTTCCTTCTTAAGAGCTAATCCAGGTTTACACAAGGACCTTGATATCCTCGATGATGGTTCACAAATCAGAACTCGGTTGCATTTGAATGTAAGATTTCCATGTGGGAACAAATGTCTTGACATTTCGTTCATGTGTATTACAATCCAACTCATGATTCAAAAATTTCTTCCATAGTTCATTTATGAAAATCTTGCAACGTCATCTCGTCAAATTATGTTGGACCCTTGTCTTCTCACACATCATGAGTCTGAGGTATCCTGACACTAGTCAGATCTGAATCTCGATAGATATGGTGGTTGGATCTTTTTCCAAGGATTGTAACATTGGTCTCTATGTTACTCGATATGTGACATTGTGGCTAGCACACCTAACCATAGGACCTATTGTTATAGTTTCTTGTTCAGCAAGGTTTACCATACTTCCTTGAGGAAATTGTAAGGATTATTTTATAAGTTGTTCCTAAAATATCCTTGTGGATCCAACGTCCAACCTTACCTAATGACCAAGTCAATGCTTCCTCAAATCATGACTATGATGCTCCACACTTCATCAAAGACATTGGAGGCATAATGCTAAATGTTTCTTGGTCATTTATCCAAACATCATGGGTAAACCTCATAAATTCCTCCCCCTTTGTCTAAATGGTTACATACTTGGATCCCTATCACGTATATTATGATACGCCTTTCGTTGGGAAATATATACCCTTGATACGTGGGTATAAACACATTTTCCTTTCCATTGGTGTGTTCAACCTTTCTTGTTATCTAAACTTATCTGAGCAGTGGTAATTCCATACTTAGGAAACACCTTGGTCAACAAATCTATCATTAAGACCCTATTACTATTGTTGATAACATTCCATTAACCGCCGATGGACGAGAACTTTGCCTAATGGCCCGCCTCGTTGGAACAAGCAGGAAAATAGTTCTATTCATCCCCCGCTTTTGGTACCGACGTTGTTGCCAACATAACTGACAAGCTACCCTATGACATGTCTTGCTACCATGAACATGAAAAATGGCACTCCTCTTCCTACTCTTAACCCACATGGTGGGCCGATAACCCACATTTCCACACGATCAAAACCTGACTCTCATCTACATCTTTGACTCCAAAGTATCCATTGCACTTCGCCTCGTGTGAAATTCCCGAGCCACCATCCAACGAGACGATCTATTCTAGTATCAGACGCAATATTTATTATAATTTCTCTAAACCCCCCTTTCATCTCTGTTTAGACATTAAACGACTGCCTAACCATTTGAAACCTTTGTACCATCGCATATTACTCTCAATGAATTCTGTGATTTATGACTTGAGGAATAATTCATGTATTCTTCCCTGAGTTCACCGTTAGGTGCCCAACTTTGTGTAGCTACGTTCTCCCAGAATTTTCCCTCTAATCGCATTCGTCAAATGATGAAGATCCCAAACAATCTGGGGTCGGAGCGACACATCTCCGCCTCTCTTCGGAATGTCTTCTCTCTCCAATGTCGGTGAGGTTGATGAACACGCTTGTGACGAACATGTTCGATGAAGGCGCTCTCCATTTTGTTTCAGCGAAGTCGAAGTCGTCGGGTCGTGTGTGCGATGGGTGATATACGATGACTCTGTAACGAGGCTATGCTGTGCTCTAGTCTATCATGTTTAGTTTTCTCGACATCTTCGTGTCGGTTAGCCTAGTAGAGTTAGGTGGGGTTGTCTGTTGTACAGGTTTTTGCCCAATTTTCCTTTAATAAACCGGGCAGTTCTTCCCGTCGGCATACTTCTTCAGAATAGAATCATAGCAGCTCTCCTGCTAACTTAAAAAAAATTCATGAACAAAGGATCACAACTTCATCAGGTTGACCTGAAATAGAGAATTGAAGACATCATTGAAAGGGATCAACTTCTTCGAGAAAAAATAACCAAGCACGAGAAGATTCGTTAGAGATCCCTAAATTGAACCCGACAACTAATTTTCTGATCCAGCAGCATATTGATACATCCATTTTGCATCATGTTTTGCTACTATTATTTATAGTGTTTTTATGAATTATACCACTTTATGGAGTAATTCTAATGTCTTTTCTGTCATAATATGCAAGGTTAACGCCAACAGGGAGAATGCCGGCAAATGGGATTCTGGACCTAAAAAAGCTACATAAGAGATACCTATTCTCCACACCTCCAAATGGGTTGAAACTTAACGAGGATTTTGTATGGAACAAATAAGAAATATTGGAGGAAATAAGTACCACACGGGGCTGTTAGGTACCCACTAGGCATCAGGGCACTGCCTGGTGGGTAGTGTTGGGGAACGTCGCATGGGAAACAAAAAATTTCCTACGCGCACGAAGACCTATCATGGTGATGTCCATCTACGAGAGGGGATTTCCGATCTACGTGCCCTTGTAGATCGCACAGCAGAAGCGTTAAGAAACACGGTTGATGTAGTGGAACATCCTCACGTCCCTCGACCCGCCCCAAGAACCGTCCCACGAACCGTCCCGCGATCCGTCCCACGATCCGCTCCGATCTAGTGTCGAACGGATGACACCTCCGCGTTCAGCACACGTACAGCTCGATGATCTCGGCCTTCTTGATCCAGCAAGAGAGACGGAGAGGTAGATGAGTTCTCCGACAGCGTGATGGCGCTCTGGAGGTTGGTGGTGATCTAATCTCAGTAGAGCTCCGCAGAAACGTGATCTAGAGGTAAAACCGTGGAGATATCTGGTCGGGCTGCCGTGGAAAAGTTGTGTCAAATCAGCCCTAAAACATCCGTATATATAGGGGGAAGAGGGGGAGCCTTGCCTTGGGGTCCAAGGACCCCAAAGGAGTTCGGCCGAGCCAAGGGGGGGAACCCTCCCCTTCCAAACAGAGTCCAACTAGGTTTGGAGGAGGAGTCCTTCCCCCTTTTCCCACCTCCTCTTTTTTTCTTTTCTCTTTGATTTTCTTCCTATGGCGCATAGGGCATTCTTGGGCTATCCCACCAGCCCACTAAGGGCTGGTGCGCCACTCCCAAGGCCTATGGGATTCCCCGGGGTGGGTTGCCCCCCCCCCCCGGTGAACACCCGGAACCCATTCGTCATTCTCGGTACATTCCCGGTAACTCCGAAAACCTTCCGGTAATCAAATGAGGTCATCCTATATATCAATCATCGTTTCTGGACCATTCCGGAAACCCTCGTGACGTCCGTGATCTCATCCGGGACTCCGAACAACATTCGGTAACCAACCATATAACTCAAATACGCATAAAACAACGTCGAACCTTAAGTGTGCAGACCCTGCGGGTTCGAGAACTATGTAGACATGACCTGAGAGACTCCTCGGTCAATATCCAATAGCGGGACCTCGATGCCCATATTGCATCCCACAAATTCTATGAAGATCTTATCGTTTGAACCTCAGTGCCAAGGATTCATATAATCCCGTATGTCATTCCCTTTGTCCTTCGGTATGTTACTTGCCCGAGATTCGATCGTCAGTATCCGCATACCTATTTCAATCTCGTTTACCGGCAAGTCTCTTTACTCGTTCCGTAATACAAGATCCCGCAACTTACACTAAGTCACATTGCTTGCAAGGCTTGTGTGTGATGTTGTATTACCGAGTGGGCCCCGAGGTACCTCTCCGTCACACGGAGTGACAAATCCCAGTCTCGATCCATACTAACTCAACGAACACCTTCGGAGATACCTGTAGAGCATCTTTATAGTCACCAGTTACGTTGCGACGTTTGATACACACAAAGCATTCCTCCGGTGTCAGTGAGTTATATGATCTCATGGTCATAGGAACAAATACTTGACACGCAGAAAACAGTAGCAACAAAATGACACGATCAACATGCTACGTCTATTAGTTTGGGTCTAGTCCATCACATGATTCTCCTCATGATGTGATCTCGTTATCAAGTGACAACACTTGCCTATGGTCAAGAAACCTGGACTATCTTTGATCAACGAGCTAGTCAACTAGAGGCTTACTAGGGACAGTGTTGTGTCTATGTATCCACACATGCACTGTGTTTCCAATCAATACAATTATAGCATGGAAAATAAACGATTATCATGAACAAATAAATATAATAATAACTAATTTATTATTGCCTCTAGGGCATATTTCCAACAGTCCCCCACTTGCACTAGAGTCAATAATCTAGTTCACATCACCATGTGATTCCAACGAATCCAACACCCATATAGTTATGGGGTCTGATCACGTCTTGCTCGTGAGAGAGGTTTTAGTCAACGGTTCTGAAACTTTCAGATTCGTGTGTTCTTTACAAATCTTTATGTCATCTTATAGATGCTGCTACTATGTGCTATTCGGAAATACTCCAAATATCTACTCTACTATACGAATCCGTTTCACTACTCATAGTTATTCGGATTAGTGTCAAAGCTTGCATCGACGTAACCCTTTACGACGAACTCTTTAACCACCTCCATAATCGAGAAAAATTCCTTAGTCCATCAGTTACTAAGGATAAATTTTGACCGCTGCTAGTGATTCAATCATGGATCACTTTCTGTACCTCTCAACAGACTTTGAGTCAAGGCACACATCAGGTGTCGTACCCAGCATGGCATACTTCAGAATCTATGGCCAAGGCATAGAAGACGACCTTCGTATATTCTCTTTATTCTGCCGGGGTCGGGTTTTGTGTCTTACTCAAATTCACACCTCACAACACAACCAAGAACTCCTTCTTTGCTGATCTATTTTGAACTCGTTCAAAAACTTGTCAAGGCATGCATCTTGTTGAAACTTCTATTAAGCGCTTTCGATCTATCTCCATAGATCTTTGATGCTCAACGTTCAAGTAGCGCAATCCAGATATTCCTTTGAAAACTCCTTTCAAACAACCTTGTATGCTTTACAGAAATTCTACATTACTTCTGATCCACAATATGTCAACCACATATACTTATCAGAAATTCTATAGTGCTCCCACTCACTTCTTCGGAAATACAAGTTTCTCATAAACCTCGTACGAACCCAAAATCTTTGATCATCTCATCAAAGTGTATATTCCAACTCCGAGATGCTTGCACCAGTCCAATGAAGGATCGCTGGAGCTTGCATACTTGTTAGTATCTTTAGGATCGACAAAACCTCCTGGTTGTATCACATTCAATGTTTGCTCAAGTAAACCGTTGAGGAAACAATGTTTTGACATCCTACGTGCAATATTTCATAAATAATGCAGCAACTACTAACATAATTCTAACAGACTTTCAGCATCACTACGAGTGAGAAAGTCTCATCATAGTCAACTGTTTGATCTTGTCGGTAACATCTTTGCGAAAAGTCGAGCTTTTCTTAATAGTGACTTATCACCATCATCGTCTGTCTTCCTTTTAAAGATCCATCTTTACTCAATAGTCTTACTACCATCAAGTAGTTCCTCCAAAGTCTACACTTTGTTTTCATACATGGATCCTCTCTCGGATTTCATGGCTTCCAGCCATTTGTCGGAATCCGGGCCCACCATTGCTTTCTTCATAACTCGTAGGTTCATTGTTGCTCAACAACATGACCTCCAATACAGGGTTACCGTACCACTTTGCAGTAGTACGCGACCTTGTCGACCTACGAGGCTTGTAGTAACTTGATCCGATGCTCGATGATCACCATCTTCAGCTTTCACTTCAATTGGTGTAGGCGCCACAAGAACAACTTCTTGCGCCCTGCTACACACTGGTTGAAGTGATGGTTCATTAACCTCATCAAGTTCTACCACCCTCCCACTCAATTCTTTCGAGAGAAACCTTTCCTCGAGAAAGGATCCGTTTCTAGAAACAAACACTTTGCTTTCGGATCTGAGATAGGAGATGTACCCAACTGTTTTGGATATCCTATGAAGATGCATTTATCCGCTTTGGGTTCGAGTTTATCAAAGTGAAACTTTTTCACATAAGTATCAAAGCCCCAAACTTTCAAGAAACGACAGTTTAGATTTCTCTAAACCTTAGTCTATACTGTGTCATCTCAACGGAAATACGCGGTGCCCTATTTAAAGTGAGTGTGGTTGTCTCTAATGCATAACCCATAAACGATAGTGGTAATTCGATAAGAGACATCATAGTATGCACCATACCAAATAGTGCGTGGCTATGACGTTCAGACCCATCATCACACTATGATGTTCCAGGTGGCATGAACTGCGAAACAATTTCCACATTGTCTTAACTGCGTACCAAAACTCGTAACTCAGATATTCATTTCTATGATCATATCGTAGACAGTTTATCCTGTTGTTACGACGAACTTCACTCTGAAACAGAATTGAACTTTTCAATATTTCAGACTTGTGATTCATTAAGTAAATACTCTTGTATCTACTCAAATCGTCATTGAAGTAAGTACATAATGATATCCACTGCGTGCCTCAGCACCCATTGGATTGCATACATCAAAATGTATCACTTCCAACAAGTTACTATCTTGTTTCATCTCAATGAAGACAAGGCCTTGCTCATGTGGTATGATTAGCATGTCACTAGTGATTCAAAATCAAGTGGATATAAAGATCCATCAGCATGGAGCCTCTTCATGCAATTTACACCAACATGACTCAAGCGGCAGTGCCACAAGTAAGTGGTACTATCATCATTACCTCGTATCTTTTGGCACCAATATTATGAACATGTGTAACACTACGATCGAGATTCAATAAACCATTGAAGGTGATTTATTCAAGCAAATAGAGTAACCATTATTCTCTTTAAATGAATAATCGTATTGCAATAAACACGATCCAATCATGTTCATGCTTAACGCAAGTACCAAATAACAATTATTTAGGTTTAACACCAATCCCGATGGTAGATGGAGTGTGCGACGTTTGATCATATCAACCTTGGAAATACTTCCAACACGTATCGTCACCTCGCCTTTAGCTAGTCTCCGTTTATGCCGTAGCTTTCATTTCGTGTCACTAATCACTTAGCAACCCAACCGGTATCTAATACCCTTGTGCTACTAGGAGTACTAGTAAAGTACACATCAACATCATGTATATCAAATATACTTCTTTCGACTTTTGCCAGCCTTCTTATCTACCAAGTATCTAGAGTTGCTCCGCCTCAGTGACTGTTCCCCTCATTACAGAAGCACTTAGTCTCGGGTTTGGGTTTAATCTTGGGTCTCTTCATTAGTGCAGCAACTGTTTTGCCGTTTCACGAAGTATCCCTTCTATCCCTTGCCTTTCTTGAAACTTAGTGGTTTTACTAACCATCAACTATTGATGCTCCTTCTTGATTTCTACCTTCGCAGTGTCAAACATCGCGAATCGCTCAAGGATCATTGTATCTATCCTTGATATGTTATAGTTCATCACGAAGCTCCCATCACTATATCATCTGGAAGAATAACTCCCACTTGATTCAAGCATTTGTCGTACTCACACAATCTGAGCACATGCTCAACGATTGAGCTTTTCTCCTTTACTTTGTGGACAAAGAATCTTGTCGGAGGTCTCGTACCTCTTAACAAGGGCACAAGCATGAAATCACAATTTCATCTCTTTAGAACATCACTTATGTTCCGTGACGTTTCAAAACGTCTTCGGTGCCTTGCTTCTAAGCCATTAAGTATTTTGCACTGAACTATCGTGTAGTCATCAGAAACGTGTATGTCAGATGTTCACAGCATCCACAGACGACGCTCGAGGTGCAGCACACCGAGTGGTGCATTAAGGACATAAGCCTTCTACGCAGCAACGAGGACAATCCTGTGCAAAGTTTGCTACTATCAACTTTCAACTAAATTTTCTCTACGAACATATAAAAACAGTAGAGCTATAGCGCAAGCTACATCGTAATTCGCAAAGACCATTAGACTATGTTCATGACAATTAGTTCAATTAATCATATTACTTAAGAACTCCCACTCAAAAAGTACATCTCTCTAGTCATTTGAGTGGTACATGATCCAAATCCACTATCTCAAGTCCGATCATCACGTGAGTCGAGAATAGTTTCAGTGGTAAGCATCTCTATCCTAATCATATCAACTATACGATTCATGCTCGACCTTTCGGTCTCATGTGTTCCGAGGCCATGTCTGCACATGCTAGGCTCGTCAAGCTTAACCCAAGTGTTCCGCGTGTGCAACTGTTTTGCACCCGTTGTATGTGAACGTTGAGTCTATCACACCCGATCATCACGTGGTGTCTCGAAACGAAGAACTGTCGCAACGGTGCACAATCGGGGAGAACACAATTTCATCTTGAAATTTTTAGTGAGAGATCACCTCATAATGCTACCGTCGTTCTAAGAAAGATAAGGTGCATAAAGGATTAACATCACATGCAATTCATAAGTGACATGATATGGCGATCATCATGTGCTTCTTGATCTCCATCACCAAAGCACCAGCACGATCTTCTTGTCACTGGCGCCACACCATGATCTCCATCAATGTGTCGCCATCAGGGTTGTCGTGCTACTCATGCTATTACTACTAAAGCTACATCCTTGCAAAATAGTAAATGCATCTGCAAGCACAAACGTTAGTTTAAAGACAAACCTATGGCTCCTGCCGGTTGCCGTACCATCGACGTGCAAGTCGATATTATCTATTACAACATGATCATCTCATACATCCAATATATCACATCACATCGTTGGCCATATCACATCACAAGCATACCCTGCAAAAACAAGTTAGACGTCCTCTAATTGTTGTTGCATGTTTTACGTGGTGACCATGGGTATCTACTAGGATCGCATCTTACTTACGCAAACACCACAACGGAGATGTATGAATTTCTATTTAACCTCATCCAAGGACCTCCTCGGTCAAATCCGATTCAACTAAAGTTGGAGAAACCGACACTTGCCAGTCATCTTTGAGCAACGGAGTTACTCGTAGCGATGAAACCAGTCTCTCGTAAGCGTACGAGTAATGTCGGTCCAAGCCGCTTCAATTCAACAATACCGCGGAATCAAGAAAAGACTAAGGAGGGCAGCAAGACGCACATCACCGCCCACAAAAACTTTTGTGTTCTACTCGAGATTACATCTACGCATGAACCTAGCTCTGATACCACTGTTGGGGAACGTCGCATGGGAAACAAAATTTTTCCTATTTTCACGAAGACCTATCATGGTGATGTCCATCTACGAGAGGGGATTTCCGATCTACGTACCCTTGTAGATCGCACAGCAGAAGCGTTAAGAAATGCGGTTGATGTAGTGGAACATCCTCACGTCCCTCCATCCGCCCCGCGAACCGTCCCACGAACCGTCCCGCGATCCGTCCCACGATCCGCTCCGATCTAGTGTCGAACGGACGGCACCTCCGCGTTCAGCACACGTACAGCTCGACGATGATCTCGGGCTTCTTGATCCAGCAAGAGAGACGGAGAGGTAGATGAGTTCTCCGGCAGCGTGACGGCGCTCTGGAGGTTGGTGGTGATCTAATCTCAACAGAGCTCCGCCCGAGCTCCGTAGAAACGCGATCTAGAGGTAAAACCGTGGAGATATGTGGTCGGGCTGCCGTGGCAAAGTTGTGTCAAATCAGCCCTAAAACCTCCGTATATATAGGGGGAAGAGGGGGAGCCTTGCCTTGGGGTCCAAGGACCCCAAAGGAGTTCGGCCGAGCCAAGGGAGGGAACCCTCCCCTTCCAAACCGAGTCCAACTAGGTTTGGAAGGAGGAGTCCTTCCCCCTTTTCCCACCTCCTCTTTTTTTTCTCTTTGATTTTCTTCCTATGGCGCATAGGGCTTTCTTGGGCTGTCCCACCATCCCACTAAGGCTGGTGCGCCACTCCCAAGGCCTATGGGCTTCCCCGGGGTGGGTTGCCCCCCCCCCCCCGGTGAACACCAGGAACCCATTCGTCATTCCCGGTACATTCCCGGTAACTCCGAAAACCTTCCGGTAATCAAATGAGGTCATCCTATATATCAATCTTCATTTCCGGACCATTCCGGAAACCCTCGTGACGTCCGTGATCTCATCCGGGACTCCGAACAACATTCGGTAACCAACCATATAACTCAAATACGCATAAAACAACGTCGAACCTTAAGTGTGCAGACCCTGCGGGTTCGAGAACTATGTAGACATGACCTGAGAGACTCCTCGGTCAATATCCAATAGCGGGACCTGGATGCCCATATTGGATCCCACATATTCTACGAAGATCTTATCGTTTGAACCTCAGTGCCAAGGATTCATATAATCCCGTATGTCATTCCCTTTGTCCTTCGGTATGTTACTTGCCCGAGATTCGATCGTTAGTATCCGCATACCTATTTCAATCTCGTTTACCGGCAAGTCTCTTTACTCGTTCCGTAATACAAGATCCCGCAACTTACACTAAGTCAATTGCTTGCAAGGCTTGTGTGTGATGTTGTATTACCGAGTGGGCCCTGAGGTACCTCTCCGTCACACGGAGTGACAAATCCCAGTCTCGATCCATACTAACTCAACGAACACCTTCGGAGATACCTGTAGAGCATCTTTATAGTCACCCAGTTACGTTGCGACGTTTGATACACACAAAGCATTCCTCCGGTGTCAGTGAGTTATATGATCTCATGGTCATAGGAACAAATACTTGACACGCAGAAAACAGTAGCAACAAAATGACACGATCAACATGCTACGTCTATTAGTTTGGGTCTAGCCCATCACATGATTCTCCTAATGATGTGATCCCGTTATCAAGTGACAACACTTGCCTATGGTCAGGAAACCTTGACCATCTTTGATCAACGAGCTAGTCAACTAGAGGCTTACTAGGGACAGTGTTTTGTCTATGTATCCACACATGCACTGTGTTTCCAATCAATACAATTATAGCATGGATAATAAACGATTATCATGAACAAAGAAATATAATAATAACTAATTTATTATTGCCTCTAGGGCATATTTCCAACAGGTAGTGGGCCACCCAGCCCACGTCTGCGACAATATTCTGGTATATATTCAATCTTGACCTGAAAAAAATCAAGAGAGGACTTTCAGGACGAAGCACCGCCGTCTTGAGGCGGAACAGGGGCAGGAGCACTTTTTCCCTCCTGCGGAGTGATTCCGCCAGAGGAACTTCCCTCCCGGAGGGGGAAATTGAGGCCATCGTCATCACCGACAACCCTCTCATCTTGGGGAGGGCAATATTGATCAACATCTTCAACATCACCATCTCCTCTCAAAACCCTAGTTCATCTCTTTTGCTCAATCTTGTACAGGAACCTCAGATTGGTACCTGGGGTGACTAGTAGTGTTGATTACATCTTGTAGTTGATGCTTAGTGGTTTATTTGGTGGAAGATCATATGTTCAGATCCAATATGCTATTTAATACCTCTCTAATCAGGAGCATGTTTATCACTTGTGAATAGTTACTTGTGTTCTTGAGTCCACAGGAGAAGTCATGTTGCATGTAGTCATGTGAAGTTGATATACGTTTGATGTTTTGATGATATGAATGTTGTGATTCCCTTAGTGGTGTTATGTGAACGTCGACTACATAACATTCACCACCTTTGGGCCTAAGGGAATACATTGTGGGGTAGTTATTAGATGGTGGGTTGCTAGAGTGATAGAAACTTAAACCCCAGTTTATGCGCTATTCCGTAAGGGGCTGTTTTGGATCCCTTTGTTTAATGCTATGGTAACAATTTATTCTTAATACTTTTCTTGTAATTGAGGATGCTTGTGGGAGGTTTAATCATAAGTGGGAGGTTTTTTCAAGTAAGAAAAGCACCCAAGCACCGGTCCACCCACATATCAAATTATCAAAGTACCGAACGCGAATTAAGCCGACATGACGAAAGTGACTAGATAAAATTCACGTCTGCCCTCAAGAACGCTTTGCCTATCATAAGAAACTGTTCTGGCCTGTCCTTTGCCACAAAAGGATTGGGCTACCTTGCTGCACTTATTGTCACTATTTCTACTCGTTACTTGTTACAATTAACTTGCTATCAAAGAACTTGTTGCCGATATTTCAGTGGTTGCAGAAATTACCTTGCTGAAAACCGCTTGTCATTTCCTTCTGCTCCTCGTTCCGCTCGACAACCTTACTTATAGAAAGGACTACAATTGATCCTCTATACTTGTGGGTCATCAAGACTCTTTTCTGGCGCCGTTGCCGTGGAGTGAAGCTCCTTTGGTAAGCGGAATTTTGTAAGGGAAATTTTATATTGTGTGCTGAAATTTACTGTCACTTGTCACTATGGAAAGTAATCCTTTGAGGGGTTTGTTCGAGGTATCTTCACCTCGACCGGAAACACCAAGAGTTGTCCCTCAATCTACTAAACCTACTGAAATTTTTTAATTCTTAAATTCCTTCGGGTATGATAGATAAACTGCTAGCTAATCCTTATGCAGGAGACAAAACAAAATATCCCGATATGCACCTAATATATGTGGATGAGGTTTATGGATTATTTAAGCTTGCAGGTTTATCCAAAAATGAAGTAAAGAAGAAGGTTTTACTTTATATTTGGGAAAAAATCATTGATATGATCTAGGCTATGTGATGATACAAGATCTTGGAACTGGAATCGATTACAATTGGAGTTTCACCAAAACTTTTATCCTTTGCATCTTGTTCATCATGATTGGAATTCTATCTATAAGTTTTGGCCTTGTCAAGGAGAAGTATCGCTTTAGGTTGGGGGATTCTGAATCCAATGTTATATTCATGTCCCAATCATGAGCTCCCAAGAGAAATTATTATTCAAAAAATTTATGCTCGACTTTCTCGTAATGATCAAACCATGCTCGATACTTTTTGTTCTCGTTCTTTAATGAAGACGACTATTGAATTCAGGTGGGATATTTTGGAAAGAATTAAATACAACTCTGAAGATTGGGAACTCGAGAAGGTAAATAGTCAGGTATAAAACTTGAGTATGATTGTGTCAAATCTTTTATGAATACCGATGCTTTCAATGATTTTACCACTAAATATGGACTTGACTCTGAGATAGTAGCCTCATTTTATGAAACCTTTGCTACTCATGTTGATCTCCCTAAAGATAAATGGTTTAAATATCATCCACCTAATAAATAAAAAGTTTAATAACCAATTAAAGTTGAGGATGAAACTATCATTTACAATGTTGACCCAGTTGTGCCTACTGCTTATATTGAGAAACCACCTTTCCGTGTTAGGGTAAAGGAACCTGCTAAAGCTTCAACCATGGTTAACAAAAGTTCTGTTACAACAACCAAACCCTCTGAGAAAATCAAGGTAGAACCTAGTATTGCTATGGTTAAAGATCTCTTGGTCGATAATATTGATGGACATGTTATTTATTTCTGTGATGAAGCTGCTAGAATTGCCAAACCTGACAGTAGAGCTAAAAATAGACTCGTTGTTGGCATCCATGTCGTCTTAATCAAAGTAGGATATCATTGTTATCATGGTTTATCTGATATGGGTGCTAGTGCTAGTGCTATTGCTTTTACCTTATATCAAGAAATTATGCATGAGATAGCATCTGCTGAAATAGAAGACATAAATGTTACTATTAAACTTGCTAATAGAGACACCATCACACCACTTGGGATTGTTAGAGATGTTGAAGTCTTGTGTGGAAAAGTAAAATACCCTACTGATTTTGTAGTACTTGTCTCACCACAAGATGATTTTGTCCCATAATATTTGGTAGACCCTTCTTGAACTTTGTCAATGCTCAAATAGATTGAAAAAAGGAAATTGACAGTGTTCATTTTGGTGGTATGTCTCATGAGTTTAATTTCTACAAGTTCATTAGGCAACCCCATCAGAAAGAATTGCCTAGTAAAGATGAAGTAGTTGGTCTTTCTTCTATTGCCAGTCCTCCTACTAATCCATTACAACAATATTTGCTAGACCATGAAAATGATATGCATATGCGTGTAAAAAATGAAATAGATAAAATGTTCCGTGAGAAAAAGCTTATCCTTAAACACAACTTGCCTCTTGAAGCTCTAGGAGGTCCTCCTCCACCCAAAGGTGATCCTGTATTTGAATTAAAGCAATTACTTGACACTTTGAAATACGCTTATCTTGATGAAAATAAGATATATCTTGTCATTATCAGTGCTAACCTTATAGAGCATCAAGAAGAAAGATTGTTAAAAACTTTGAGGAAGCACCGAGCTGCTATTGGGTATACTCTTGATGATCTTATGGCCATTGGTCCCACTCTTTGTTAGCACAAGATTAATATGGAACCAGATGCTAAACCCGTAGTTGATCACCAATGAAGACTAAAACCCAAAATGAAAGACGTGGTAAGAAATGAAATATTAAAACTTCTCGAAGCAGGTATAATTTATAGTAGATAGGTAAGTCTCGTTCATTGTGTTCCTAAGAAAGGAGTTAGTACTGTTGTCCCTAATGATAATGAACTCATTCCACAAAGAATTGTGTCTCGCTATAGAATGGTAATTGATTTTAGAAAATTAAACAAAGTTACTAGAAAAGATCATTAACCTTTACCTTTCATAGACTAAATGCTAGAAAGATTATCAAAGCACACATATTTTTGCTTTCTAGATGGTTATTCTGGTTTTTCTCAAATACCGGTGTCACAACCTGATCAAGAGAAAGCCGCCTTTACTTGCCCTTTTGGAACCTATTATTATAGACGTATCCTTTTGGATAATGGAATGCATTTGTTACCTTTCAATGATGTATGAGTGCTATAGTCTTTGACTTCTGTGAAAAGATTGTTGAGGTTTCCATGGATGATTTTTCCGTTTATGAAACTTGTTTTAATAATTTTTTAAGAAACCTTGATCAAGTTTTGCAGATATGTTTGCAAACTATGCTTGTCTTGAATTTGGAGAAGTTCCACTTTATGGTAAATGAAGGTATTATCTTGGTTAATAAAATTTCCGAATGAGGTATTGAGGTGGAAAAGGCTAAAGTTGATACAATTGAGAAGATGCCATGTCCTAAAGATATTAACGTTATCTGTAGTTTCCTTGGTCATGTTGGTTTCCATACGAGGTTCATTAAAGACTTCTCCAAAATTTCTAGACCTCTTACCAATTTATTGACAAAGAATGTTCCTTCCGTTTTTATGATGATTGTCTAGAAGCCGTTCAAGCACTTACGAAAGCTTTAACTTCTACACCTATTGTTCAACCACCTGATTGGAACTCGCCTTTTGAAATTATGTGTGATGCTAGTGATTATTCTGTGGTGCTGTTCTAGGACAAAGAGTTGATAAAAGATTAAAAGTTATCTATTATGCTAGTAAAACTATAGACAATGCCCAAAGAAATTATGCTACCACTAAAGAGAATTCTTAGGAGTTGTATTTGCTTGTGATAAATTTAGATCTTACATTGTTGATTCTAAAGTAATTGTTCACACAGATCATGTTGCTATTAAATATCTTATGATTCTAAAGTAACCTAAATATCTTATGGAAACAAAAGATGCTAAGCCTAGACTTAATAGGTGGGTTGTTTTGCTACAAGAATTTGATTTGCATATCATTGATAGCAAAGGAGATGAGAACCCCGTAGCTGATAACTTGTCTAGGTTAGAAAATGTTCTTGCTGATCCACTATCTATTGATGATAGCTTCCCTGATGAACAACTAGTTGTGGTCAATGTTTCTCATAACACACGGTAGTTTCTGACTATGCTAATTACATTGTTGCTAAATATATACCACATAGTTTCACTTATCAGCAAAAGAAAAAAAATTCTTCTTTGATTTCAGACATTACTTTTGGGATGACACGCATCTTTATAAATAGGGAGTAGATAGTATTATTAGACGTTGTATACCTGAGCATGAACATGAAAAAATTCTTCGGAAGTGTCACTCCGAGGCTTATGGACACTATGCGGGAGATAGAACTGCACAAAAGGTATTACAGTATGTATTTTATTGGCCTACTCTTTTCAAAGGTGCTCGTAAGTTTGTCCTCTCTTGTGATGAATGTCAAAGAATTTGTAATATTAGTAGACATCAAGAAATGTGTATGAATTATTTACTTGTTATTTAACCATTTGATGTTTGAGGATTTGATTATACGGGACCTTTTCCTTCCTCTAATGGTTATACACATATTTTGGTTGCTATTAATTATGTCACTAAGTGGGTAGAAGCTATTCCAACCAGTAATGTTGACCATAACAGCTCTATTAAAATGCCTAAGGACGTTATTTTCCCATGTTTTAGAGTCCCTAGATACTTAACGACTGATGGTGGTTCACATTTTATTCATGGTGTTTTTCGTAAGTTACTTGCTAGATAAGATGTTAACCATAGAATTGCATCTCCCTATCATCCTCAATTTAGTGGTCAAGTAAAATTAACCAATATGGAAATAAAATTAATATTGCAAAAGAGTGTTAATAGGCCCCGAAAGAATTGGTCTAAGAAATTAGATGACGCATTGTGGGCTTAGAGAACAGTTTATAAAAACCTTATGGGTATGTCCCCTTATAAAAAGGTTTATGGAAAAGCATGTCATTTACCTCTTGAGTTAGAACATAAATCTTATTGGGCAATTAAAGAACTCAACTATGATTTCAAACTTGTTGGTGAAAAGAGATTATTTGATATTAGCTCACCAGATGAATGGAGAACCCAAGCTTATGAAAATGCCAAACTATTCAAAGAAAAAGTTGAAAGATGGCATGACAAAAGAATCCAAAAGCGAGAATTCAATGTTGGTGAATATGTTCTATTGTACAATTATCGTCTTAAATGTTTTGCAGGAAAAATCTCTCAAAATGGGAGGGACCATATATCATCGGCGAAGTTTATTGGTCCGGAGCTATTAAGATCAATAATCCGGAAGGCACTAACCCGAAGGTGGTTAATGGTCAAAGAATAAAGCACTATATTTCAAGTACACCTATTAATGTCGAAACAAATATTATTCAAACCATGACACCGGACAAACACATAAAGGAGACCTTCCATAACACTCGAGAACCCTTAAAAGAAAGAGGTATGTGATACGGTAAGTAAACAAACTCCGAAAATCCGCAAAAATATTTTTTGTTAAGTTTTGGAATATTAGAAAAATTAGGAAATTGATAAACACACGGGAAGGAAACCTAGGTGCCCACTAGGCACCAGGGTGCGCCAGCCCCCTGGCGCGGCGTGGTGGGTAGTGGACCCGTCGCGCAGTGATAACCCACAAGTATATGGGGTCGCAATAGTTTTCAAGGGTAGAGTATTCAACCCAAATTTATAGATTCGACGCAAGTGAAGCCAAAGACTATTTGCATGTATTAGCAGCTGAGTTGTCAATTCAACCACACTTGGAGATTTAGTATATGAAGCACGGCGAACAGTAGCACATTAATATGATAGTTTGGATAGCGGTGGTAACCGTAGCAACAGTAATAGTAATAGTAGCAGCAATAACAGTAACAGTGATAGCAGTTTTGTAGTAGTTGTAACAGCAGTAGCAAGAGTAGTAACTTAGCAAGCACAATATGTGGAAAACTCGTAGGCACTATAGCAGTGATATTTCTGGATAATATTCATCATATAATAGTCACAACATAGGGCTACACACAACTAGCTCCCGTTCATCGATATAATGTAGGCATATATTCCGTAAATAGTCATACGTGCTTATGGAAAATAACTTGCAGGCCATCTTTTTTCCTACCTTCCCGTGGCAGCGTGGTCCATCAGGAAACTAAGGGATATTAAGGTCTCCTTTTAATAGAGAAATGAAACAAAGCATTAACACATAGTGAATACATGAACTCCTCATACTACGGTAATCACCGAAAAGAATCCCAATTATTGTCACTTTGGGGTATGTCGATCCTAACACGTAGTAGGTGCATATAACTTACAAGATCGGATCATGAACATAGATATTATGGTGCAAAGATAAAAGGTTCACATGTGAAATCATGGCACTCGGGACCTAGTGACAAGCATTAAGCATAGCACACTGCAGGAACCAAAGAATTTGCCATGTGCCTCATCTTTGCCGTCTGCCGGTAGATGGCAAAGAAACTCTTTGCCGTCAGCTTACAAAACACGGACAGCAAATAATGCACTCATGGCAAATATATTGTTTGCCATCAGTCTGTTCTTTGCCGTCTGTCGGCTGACGGCAAAGATGTGGCAGGCAGACGACAAAGATGGTTGTCGTCAGCTCCATCTTTGCCGTCTCCCTCCCCCTCTTTGTCGTCTACGCAAAGGGGATGGCCACATAGCTGTAGCGCTCGGTCCCTCCCACCCCATCTCCCCACCTCTCTCTCTCTCCCACTCCCGACCTCTATCTCTCTCCCCCACTCCCCACCTCTATGTCTCTCCCGCGCCACCCGCACCACCACCACCGCGCCGCCCCCTCCCTTCCGCCCCTCCCTCACCCTGGGGTCTCCCCATGCCTCTGCGCCGCGCAACACCTCCGGCGCCTCGACCCAGCCGCCGCGGCTACCCTCGTGCCCCCGTACGCGCCCCACCTGCACAGCCTCCGCCTCGCCGGCTGCGCCCTTCCTTCGCACCGCCGGCCTCCGCTCGCTCCGCCTCTCTGGCTGCCGCGACCTCACTGACGTCGCTCTAGCCGTCCTCGCCATGCGCCACAGGGGCCTCGCCGAGCTCCACATCAGCCCCGACCCGCTCAACTGAATCTCCAGCGACGCCCTCCGCAATGTCGCCCTCTGCTGCCCACGCCTCCGTTGCCTCCGCCTCTCTGGCCTCCGCGAGATCGCCGCCGATGGCCACGCTGACCTCGCGCACCACTGCCCGCTCCTCTTTGAGTGGAGGCCAGATTTAAAGGCTAATGGAGTGGTTGCATCTAGTGGTGTCGATTTTGCAGAAATTCCTTATCCAAGAGGCCGCAAACCAATCATTTGATATTTGAGGGACAACAGTCAGCAGGCTTTTTGAGGAAGCATTAGTGTTGGCAAATAAAAGGATGCTTTAGGTATACTCTATTTTACATTGTTCAATTGGTTTGATGAGATCCGTATGTGATTGACTGATTAATTAAGAACGGAAATATTCCTTGCTATTAGAAATTTGTATGGTAGGTTGTGCCTGCTGATTCCTAATTTGTTCTAGCTTACTAACTATTAGCTACAGTGTACTTCAACAGTAATGCAGTAAAGGATGAATTACTGGCTATGGATGATTACTATGAGCGGGTCTGAGATTATGAGTTGTAGGTTTCTTAAGCTACATTGCTTGTGATTGTTAAGTTGTTTAGGCAATAGCAGTACTAGATCAGTTTAATTCTGTAGCAATGCAACTAAGCAGGTGTACAGTAATGTAGATAAGTAAGGGTTGAATGCTTCACTCTTTGTTATGAACAAATGGCCTAGGTAGCAGCGATGCAATTACTGGCTTGTATTTGATCTGAGTGAAGTGTAGCCAATTGAAGGTAATTTGAAGATCCTACATGAGAGTATATTCCGTTTTCATTAACCCACAACGGAGTATGTATAGGTAAGTATAGACTGGCTCGATATCTTTCGGTCACCAATTTGATGGGTGGGTGTTACTGAGAACATATCGTTATGTTTTACCTTTTCCCCATATGTTGTTTCTTCTATGCTTTTAACGTTGGATTAGCATGTGCAGAGAGAACCTTGCTCCACATTTGCTACATTCTCTCACCAAGCAGTAGACTTCATTTTGGGTAAGTCAGGATTTTCCTATAATACCATCATTGAATTTTTACTATTTAAAGGAAGAAAACACAAACTTATCTACACTACAAATTCAACCTTCTACATTTCATTTGTGTTGAACTATCACCATTTGCTCAAAGAATGCAGGATATGGCGTGGTTGTTTGAAATAATGAAAGTTATGGGACACAAAGGCCACACGAACTTGTGTTAGTTCAAGTAACACTCTTCTTATGCTTCCTACTTGTGTTGTACTTCTTCAATGTCCATGGATTGCGTCCATATTTCCTACTTCTTTTACAAAATTTGTTGAAGTTCATTTAGGTAAAATGCAACCAATTCCTAGTTCCTACATTTCATACATGTATATATATTGCATATAATGCAAGTTCGCACCTACCAGATTTCTTTGTTTCCAATTGTACAGTCAGGTTGCCAAATAAGTAGGTGCTACAAACCATTTTATTTCTTGCATAAGCTTGATTGTGTTTTTCTAGTGATAATTATGATAGGATGGATTATCTCACATCAATTATGTACTGCAGAGTCTGCCCTTTGCTGTTCGTGCTACTTTGGCTTGCATTGGATCGATTGTCACATATACTTCCATAAGGTTGCAAACAATGGTTCAGTACGATCACTTCCTTCCTAATTTTACTTATCTGTCCACATTATATAGGATGGCACCTAATAACTAACATGAGGTAAATTGTAACGGATGTGGACTATATATATAGTGTCATATTTCATAAAAATATTGTATGACGTTTATAACTTGGCCATTCTTCTTCAATTTTTGGTTCAGTTAGACGTTTTTAATTAGTGATATCATAGAAGGTTGGTTTTAATTTTGATATTTGGCAGCAAGAGGATAAAATATTTAGGATAATAATTAATTATAAAGAACATCTAAGATAACCATGTGTAAAGTGTGCATCATGCTTTTTCATTGTACAATATTTTTATGTTTCTCTTCTTTCCTTCTGTGTTAGAATTCATTTTGTTCTACTAAGTGAGGCATGTTTTTAGTTTGTAATTTTTACAGTTTAAATTCTGTTGCTATATATTGTATTCCTGTTAACTCGGTATTTTTAGGGTATGTCAACTCCATTTGTTTACTCTGTGGCCTACAAATTTTTAATATATCTTGGTCTATACTTAGGTATATGTTTCTTTTCAATCATAGGGAAGCTACCTTCAACATTCATTTAAATGCTAAAATATAATTAAATATCACAATGATATATTTGCAATCATTGTCCAGTTTGTTGCAGGACCTAGCTAACATATCATGTTTGCCGATCATTTTTATATGTTTGAGTAATATGAAGCTTAATTATACAGTCGGCAATTCACTCACATTACACTTTATGTTCTGGTCCAAGAGACATCAGAATAATTGGCATTGATAAATGTTAAGGCCTCATAGGAACTCGAAGAATAACATGATTAACATGTTATATATTATGTTCCAAAAGATCTCATCAGAGAAGAATATTTGAATAGTTATCAATGGGTGATTGGAAAGACACAGTGGGAGGGGAATTGAGAAAGGGAGGGAGGAAATGCACTACAATTGCAATAATGTTTACTTACTAATTTAATTGTAGTGTGTTTCACACATTTAGCTTATAATAGAATCATATTTACACGTGGTCAATTGGGATTTACCACTTAAATTCTGTGGTTGCTCTATGAATTGCACGTGGAGCATAATCTGTTACTAAAATGCTGCTTAATGTTTTGCATGCAGCGATATGCCCGTTGTCCATCTACCGCCAGAAGCACCGAGTCAACTTGCTGCTGCTTGGTGTCTTCAGAGTGGCCATCAGAAATTGGCAAACAGTAACCTATTTTTTGTAAGATACGCAATGTTGTGGTAGTATCAATCTAATCTGATGGTCCTATTTGTCCAACAATGTAAAACTTATGTATGTATATATATATGGATGAACTATGTGAAACTATGTATTGTGCTAGCCTCTGTGTTCTCCAGCTTGTTAAATATTTCATGATGATGTTAGAAATATATATGTTGTGAAATATATGAGTTGAAGATGTTTGAAACTATATATATATATATATATATATATATACTATGAAAATGTAGGGAAATAAAAGAAAACAGAAAAAGGAGCAATACACGCTCTTTGCCATCTGCCAGCACATGGCAAAGCCCTTTGCCATCAGCCCTGGGTTGAAGCAGACTGGGTGACCCCTTTGTCATGTGCCCACAAGCATGGCAGACGGAAAAGGGTGAAGGGCAGACGACAAAGGGGGCAAGGGCAGACGGCAAAGGGGCAAGGGCAGATGGCAAAGGGTTGGTGGGCCCAGCATGTTGCCGTTAACACTTGACGGAGGTGCCTTGCGGATATGTCGTCCCATTTTCTTTGTCGTCTACCCCCCCCCCCCCATGGCAAAGATTCTTTGTCGTCCTCCTTCAAAAGGAAGATGGCAAAGAACCCCTTCACCGGATAAATCTTTGCCGTCTAGTTTGTCGTCTGTTGACGGACGACAAAGGCTTTGTCGTCCGGGGTGCCCCCCTTTGCCTTCTGGCATGGCAGATGGCAAAGTCTCATATTCCTATAGTGGCAAAGTCATAGCAACATCAATCTCCGAACATAGTGGATACTAGGTATCAAGCACTAACAAAACTAACTCAATTACATGATGAATCTTACCCGGCTCTTCATCGACCAGCAAGCCTACAAAGGGATTACTCACTCCCGGTGGATAGCATCATGGAATTGGCGATGAAGGAGGGTTGGTGATGACGAAGACCGAAGATTCCTCTCTCCGAAGCCCCAAATAGACTCTATATTAGGCCTCCTGATGAAGAACAAGAGGTTGCGGCGGCTTCGTATCATGAAACTCTATGAAACTTCCTCTCTGATTCTTTTCTCAAAATTAGGATTTTAGAGCGCTGGAATTAGGGTCATAACCAAAGAAAATAAAACTTTATAAAATACTTCATCACATCATTTTCATCATATAAATTTTATCATAAAGACTTCTTATAAAAAAGTAGCAATTCATCACAACATCGAATTATGAAGCATAAACTCTATTGAAAACTAACAAACTATGTTTTCAGTCAACTTTGCAACACAATGCATCATACTTTGACGAAGCGTCACATAGCCGAGCTTTTAAGCAACTCTACATACTCAACCATCATTTATTCTTCTATGATTGCTAACACTCACCGCATATATATGAGCAAAAGGTTTCAACCAGACACATAGAAAGATAGGGGCCTATAGTGTTGCCTCCCAATGTATTCATCTCAAGGGTGATGTCAACTATAATAACTCATGACCATCCACATTCAGTTGGATATATATGTCTAGGTCTTTCTCTACCACATGATGCTTGCCAAAGAGAAGATAAAGCAAGTAGAAGAAAATACTTTGACTCTTGCACAAAAGTAAATACATAAAGGGAAAATATAGTCCCTTCGCACAAGGAAGCAGAAGTTGGCATGCGTTTTTTGGTTGTATGTTAAATCTCTTAGTAGAAAGGAACGCTATGTTATATGATACGTCCATTTTGCATCATGCTTTTATATCAATATTTATTGCATTATGGGATATTAATACACATTATGATACAATACTTATGCCTTTTCTCTCTTATTTTACAAGATTTACATGAAGAGGGAGAATGTCGGCAGTTGGAATTCTGGATTGGAGAAGGAGAAAATCTGAGATACCTATTCTGCACAGCTCCAAAAGTCCTCAAAAGTTATAGAGAATTGTTTTGGAATATATAAAAATAATGGGCGGAAGAAATACCGGAGAGGACCCACCAGGAAGTCACAAGCCACGGGGCGCGACCTACCCCCCTGGTCGCGCCCTGTAGGCTTGTGGGCCCCCAGGCAGCCCTCCGATACCCATCTTCTGCTATACGAAGGGTTTTGTCCTGGAAACAATCATATCAGACCTTTCGGGATGAGGCAACGCTGTCTCGAGGCGGAACTTCGACAGAACCAATCTAGAGCTCCAGCGGAGCTATTCCGTCGGGGAAACTTCCCTCCCGTAGGGGGAAATCAAAGCCATCATCATCACCAACGATCCTCTCACCGAGAGGGGGTCAATCTCGATCAACATCTTCATCAGCACCATTTCCTATCCAAGCCCTAGTTCACCTCTAATATCCGATCTTTGTCTCAAAACCTCATATTGGTACCTGTGGGTTGCTAGTAGTGTTGATTACTCCTTGTAGTTGATGCTAGTTGGTTTATTTGTGGAAGATTATATGTTCAGATCCTTAATGATTATTAATACTCCTCTGATTATGAACATGAATATGCTTTGTGAGTAGCTACGTTTGTTCCTGAGGACACGGGATAAGTCTTATTATAAGTAATCATGTGAATTTGGTATTCGTTCGATATTTTGATAAGATGTATGTTGTCTGTCCTCTAGTGGTGGCATGTGAACATCAACTACATGACACTTCAACATTATTTGGGTGTAGGGAAGGCATTTGGAAGTCAGAAGTAGATGATGGGTTGCTAGAGTGACAGAAGCTTAAACCGTAGTTTATGCGTTGCTTCGTAAGGGGCTGATTTGGATAAATATGTTTCATTCTATGGTTAGATTTATCTTAATTATTCTTTCGTAGTTGCGGACTCTTGCAGGAGAGGTTAATCATAAGTGGGAGGTTTGTCCAAGTAACGGCAGCACCCAAGCACCGGTCCACCCACATATTATATTATCAAAGTAACGGACGCTATTCATATGAGCATGATGGAAACTAGTTTGACATAAATTCCCATGTACTTGGGTTTGACACTCTTACATATCGAAAGGACTATGATAGATCCACTATACTTGTGGGTCATCATTATATTGCCCCTTGTGATGGAAACCTTTATTATGTAGTCGGTTACTTTTATTATTGCCATCACAAGTTTCTACAACGCTTAATTTTTGTTACACCAAATGATCAAACATGTTTAGAAACATTTTTTATTGTTTTGTTCACAGATGACAACTTACTTGAAGGATCTTACTCAATCGATAGGTAGGTACGGTGGACTCTTGAAACATGCATTTGGGTTTAATGTTTTGGATGCACAAGTAGTATCTCTACTTAGTGCGGAGTTTTGGCTAGCAAAGTTATTGGGCAAGCACCATATTTTAGAGGATCTATAACAATATAAATCATTAAATTGTTGTACTTGTCCAATGCATCAGTTTTGGCATATTATAATTAATGGGGGCTCACAATCATAAAATATGTCAAGCATAATGTATTTGCATGTAAATCTTCTCTTACCTTATTAATTCTTTCATGTGTTGCATCACCAACCAATGCTATGTTTGTCAACCTTCAACATATTTTAACACTTATACTTTTCCTTATGTGATGTCACTACTTACTATAAGATTGGCATATGATATTTTTCATTATTTCCCTTTATTTTGATTGCAGCAAGAAAGAAAAGAAGCAAATACACAAACTAACTTTATTATATAACTCTCACTCGATTACATAGATAGATAGATAGATCATGAAACTAGCACTCAAAAGAAAAGGCCTTGATTTCCCCCTACGGGAGGGAAGTTCGTCCTGCGGAATCGCTCCGCCGGAGGGCCAAAGTGCTCCTGCCCAGGTTCCGCCTCGATACGGCGGCGCTTCGTCCTAAAAGTCCTCCTCTTGATTTTTTATGTTAAAGAAGATTTATACACGAAGATGATCGCTAGAGGTGGGGTAGGGCCCACTAGACATCAGGTCGCACGAGGGGCTTGGCGAGCCCTGATGTCTAGTGGCCGCGTGGTAGGCCCCCTCCGGTACTTATTCGCTCCATTATTTTTTATTTTTTATAAAATAAATATCCACAAAGTTTCAGCCCAATTGGAGATGTGCATAATAGGTATCTGTGACTTAGCTTTTTGAGGTCGAGAATTCCATGTGCCGACATTCTCCCACTTGATGTAAACCTTGCATATTATGAGAGAAAAGGCATTGGAATTACTCGACCAAGTGGAAAGATGCATAAAACACTATAAATAACAGTCACAAAACATGGTGCAAAATGGATGTATCAAGTATCTAGGTGACATTATGATAGATTGATATGTATCATAGGTGTTATTCTAGTACGAACTCTAGGGATGTTTGTGACACCTATAGGAATAGACCAAAAGATTGGTCAAAAAGAACAACTTTGAGGTAGATTGCTGCCTACAACAACTTTTTATTACGTTCTCTGCTAATAGGAACTTTGTAGTGATTCTTTGTTGCATGTTGAGGGATGACCATATGATTCTACTATGTTAGAATTGTTGAGAGATTGCACTACTAAAAGTATGAACCCTAGACCATATTTCCAAGCATTGATATACAGTTTTTCTCGTTGTTTACTACTTGTTACCTTGCTGTTGTTATTTATTCAGATTATAAAAATCTATTTCTACTATTCATACTACACTTGTATCACCATCTTTTCGCAGAACTAGTGAACCTAAACAATTTACAATTGTATTGGGTGTGTTGGGGACACAATAGATTTCCTAGATTTGATTGTAGGGTTACTTGAGAGAGATCATCTTCACCCTACACCTCCCACAGATTGATAAACCTTAGGTCACCCACTTGAGGGAAATTTGTTGTTGTCCTACAAAACTCTACACTTGTAGGCCGAACAACGTCTACAAGAAAAAAAATTCGTAGTAGACATCAAGATCTTTTATCCGTCGTTGCCGGGGAGGTGAGTGCTTGAAGGTATATCTTTAGATATTTCAATTAAATATCTTAGTTTCTCTTTTTCACAAGTTCGGTTTTATAAAATAAAACTACAAAAAATGGAATTTAGGTGGCCTCAATTGCTTCGCCTTTTTAATGTATTTCGTGAAAATGATAGTTCGGAAAATTGTGCTCAATTGTTAGAGGAAGAAATTATAAAAATTCTTAAAGTGAATTACTTGAATGATGCGCATGATAGTAATATTCTTAGTATGAATTCTTTGAATATCCATGATTCTAATGATATGCAAAGCCACAAGCTTTGGGATGCTATGTTTAATGAAGATGATATTTTTTGTCCCCCAAGTTTCGATGAGCAAATTTATTATGATGAGAGCATGCCTCCTATTTATGATGATTATATTAATGAAACTGGGTTTGGAAGAGTGTCAATTCTAGGTACTAATGATCCCACTATTTTGAAGGGTGTTGAATCTTATTGGAATAATGATGGAAGTGGATTTGGACAGGTCATAACTTTATTTAGTGATGAGTCCACTATTTTGGAAGAGGTTTTAATTGATTATTATAACAACGTTGCTATATATGATGATATGGTGATGACATGTATGCTATAAAGAGTAATAATAACCATGAATTTTTTCATCATGATTTTAATGATCAATTGGATTACGCCAATCAAGTATCTCATGATAGCTATTTTGTTGAGTTTTCTCCCACCACTATTATGAAGGAGAATTTTTTTGCTTATGTGGAGAGTGATAAATTTTCTATGCTTGTGGATCATGAAGATAATTATTTATGTGAAAGTTATATTGTTGAATTATTTCATGATTATACTGAAAATTATTATGAGAGAGCAACCTATGCTTGTGGGTATTGCAATAATATCAAGTTTCCTCTCTATGTGTTCAAAGTTTTAAAGTCATACTTGTTTTGCCTTCCTATGCAAGTTAATTCTTGGTGCAATAATTTGTTTGCTTGCAAAATACCTATTCATAGGAAGTGGGTTAGACTTAACTGTGCTTTTCATATGCTTTATGATACTCCCATTGTGTTTCAATTCATTACTTTTATGTGAGCATCATTGAAATCATGATGCCTATATAAAATGTATTAAAGAAAAGTGCTTGTTCAGAGACAACCCAACATTTTTACTTTCTATTTTTGTGTGTTAACATGATTAAGCTACTGTAGTAACCATGTTTATTGTCTTTTATTTTAGTAAGGTGCCAAGTAAAGCCTTTGGGATAGTGTGGATACTTGTTAGTTTGATTCTATGTAAAAACAGAAACTTTTACGTCCAGTGCATAATTTCTCTGATTTTATTGGACAGTAAAACAATTTTGAAATTTTTAGACAGTTTTTATGCAAATTCTCTATGTTGTCATAATGATTCAGAATATTTAGAGCCAGGGAAGTATGGTGTTCATTCAGATCTTCACACACTTTCTATTTTTTATAGATTATGTTTTGCATGCATAGTTTGCTTGTTTTAGTGTTTCCGTAGCATATATTTAGTGATATAAATTGTGCGAATGATACAATATGATAGGTATTATCTGATAACACTTATAAATCTTATCTTGATGGTACCTAAGTGAATGATCTATCTTTACTACACTAACCCATCTCACGAAGTTCCATTAAGTTTTTGTGATTGAAGTTTTCAAGTTTTCGGTGAGATATAGATATGAGGAGAATAAAGATCAGCAAGAACCTAATCTTGAGATTCCCAAGGCACCCCAAGGTAATACCCAAGGAAAACTCAAGCGTCTAACCTTGGGGATGCCCCGGAAGGCATCCCCTCTTTTGTCTTCAACATTATCGGTATATCTTACTTGGAGCTATATTTTTATTCATCACATCATATGTGTTTTCTTGGAGCATAAAATGTGTTAGATTTTATTTATCGGAAGGCATCTTTCATGTGTGATGTGTGTTGTACAAAAACAGAAACTTTTTCTGTAGTATTTGAATTATCAAACTTTACTAGAACGTGGAAAGTTTCTAAATTTTTTACACAGTTCTTTCATACAATTATTTTATCATGTCCTAAATTTCACAATTTTCAAAAAATACAAAAGTACACTTTTTAAATTAATTTATAAAGACTATTCTGTGTGGACAAATTGTTGTCGTTGTTTTGTTACCTACTTATCCTAGAGTTTTCATGGCTTATCTTTGTAGATATTAATTATGGAAATGATAGTGTATAGTATCTAATGTTATTATGAAACTTGTCCTGGTAGTACATGAAGTGTTGATTTATTCTTATGTGTACTAACCTATCTCACGAGTTCTTTTTGGTTTTTGTGGAAGAAGTTTTTAAGACTTAGGTGAAACCAGGATATAAGAGGATTAAACGAGATAGAAATGCTCGAGATTGGGGATTCTCAAGGCACCCAAGTAAATATTTCAAGAAGTCTCAAGCATCTAAGCTTGGGGATGCTATACATCCCACCTCTCTTCATCAACAACCACTAGTACGAAAGAGGGCTTTGGTCCACTTGATGAAATCCCATTATTCCGGGTTCACTTACGAACCGGGACCCATGGGGGCATCGGTCCCGGTTCGGGAGGCCAGGGCGCCGGCCGGGCCTCGTGGGCCATTGGTCCCAGTTCGTATGGCCCCTTTGATCCCGGTTCCAGACACGAACCGGGACGAATGTGCCTCGCTCCTAGCCCACAACAATCGGTACCTGTTTTTGGCTGGAACCGGGACCAAATGTTGTCCTTCACTCCCGGTTCGGTCCACAAACCGGGACAAATGCTTGGCCTATATATACCACCCGACCACGAGCAGAGTAGTGCACTGCTCTGTTTTTTTGGCCGGCGGTGGGAGAGCTTTGTGGTGCTCTAAAAATAGCAACTTTGGAGTGATTCTTTGTTCTATGTTGAGGGATGACCATATTATTCTACTATATTAGCATTATTGAGAGATTGCAGTAGTGAAAGTATGAACCCTAGGCCATATTTCCAAGCTTTGATATACTATTTTGTTCGTTGTTTACTACTTGTTACCATGCTATTTTTATTTATTTAGATTATAAAAGTCTATTTCTACTACCCATACTACACTTCTATCACCATCTCTTCGCCAAACTAGTGCACATATACAATTCGCCATTCCATTTTGTATGTTGGGGACACATGAGATTTCTTGTATTTGATTGTATGGTTGCTTGAGAGAGACCATCTTCATCCTACACCTCCCACGGATTAACAAATCTTAGGCCATCCACTTGAGAGAGTTGTTTTCCTACAAAACTCCGCACTTGGAGGCCCAACAACATCTACAAGAATACAGTTGCGTAGTAGACATCAAATATTGACCCAAAACATTGTAGATAACAATAAAAAAGCAAGAAGCAAAATGGACGTATCACTTATCGCCAGCGAAGGCTGGCACGCCCGCATTCTCCACAAATTTCTCGAACTCATGTTGAAAACAACCCCTTCAATGAACGCATTGCACAAACATTCACACGGTCGAACCTCGGTAACTCGAGGGAGGTCTTACCTTGGTGTTTATAATGGAATTCCCTCAAAACTCCGGCTTGAGGGGTCTCTTTTGAACACCCTCTTCAACATTTCTTTATTCTGATTTTGTTAGCAACTCATAAAAAGTTAACAAAATTTAATATAATTGATAGAAACTACTCCCACAAGTGCCAGGAGGCTACACCATGCATCAATCCTACTTAGTACCAAGTAACTTCAACACGCAGGTAGATATTCATATATATTAACCAAGTATATCAAGATGAGAAATAAATAAACCAGTAGAACAAAAACTAATTGTACATATAGTGGAGTCACATACCAAGCAGACATTCCTGCGAAAAGTTTTGGAAATGGGGCCCCGATCAAATAGATCAAAAATCATTCGTAGATGAGTAAGAACTCGTGCTAAGAGGCAAGAACAAAAAAAATTGAGGTGGAAGAAGGCTGCGGGCATGGAGACCAAGTGAGTGGATGTATGTGGGTCCACAAGGCGCCAAGGTGCGTCAATCAGAAGCAAATTATGAGGTATAACATGCCTAAATAGGTCGTCATCCTAACTAGTCATAAATGCTCTCGAATGCTTATCGGCCCCAACGTAGCTAAAAATTTAGTAAGGCCTTCTAACTAAGCCAAAATCAATACAAATTATTAATGCGTCAAATAGTCCATGGGCTATCAACGAACCCATGATTAGTTTGAACCATTAGGAGACCAAAGTGTATGTGTGGCCCATTATAACCACAGGTCGTTAAAACGACCAATTGACCCTTGACCCTTATTTTTCCCAAACACACCGTTGGCTGTTAATAGACTGGACTCAACCTCGGGCTATATTTGGACCAACTTACCACATGCCATTAACAGGCCGAAAGATAACTTGGGCCTTAATTGGACAAAAGATAGCATTGGCCTTTAGTAGGGTGGCAGTCCGATTGGGCATGTATTGTGTTGATGAGACAATAGCCTGTTAACAGGCCAAAAATGACTTTGTGTTTTAATTGGTCATTTACATGATGGGCCTTTAACAGGCCAAAAGCCACATCTTGCCATTAATGGGCCAAAATGTAGCACATGCCTTTAATTGGCCATAAGTCATGTCGAACCGCAAATGGGCACAAGTGTAATCGTTGATAGTTTGAAAGTGCACCGGGCTGTAGATGGCCCGAATGTATCATGGGTCATTAACATGCAAAAGACACGCCGGGTTGGAAATGGGCCGAGTTCTACAATGAGCCGATAACAGGTTGAAAGGTACACCTGACAGAAAACGACCCAATTCGACCACGCGCCACTAACAAGATGAAAGGAACATTGGGCCGCAAATGGGCCCAAGTGTACCATGGGCCTTTACGAGGCTAGTAGACAAACTGGATCATAATTGTGCCCAAAGACATAGTAGATTCTTAACAGGCTGAAATTGCCAATGGGCCGCAATGATGTCAAATTGCCAATCGATCTTTGACGGCCATATTGGTACCGCTCGTATGTGTCGTATGGACCGTGTTTGTAATTGATCCATCGGCAAGTAGACCGTTAGTGGGCCGAGCCGCTAACTTTTTCCTATATCTTGTGGGCCTGTAAGAGGGCAAACCTTTTTTCTTACCTAAACAGTCCACTATTGGGTCGTGCCACATGTCACCATTTCATAGGCACATATCCTCAGTTAGATGGGGCACATCGGTCACAATGTAAAGCTGACATGTGGCTCCGTTGGCGAATGGGAATCTGACACGTGTAAAGTCGTCGTTGGTCGGGGCTGTTAACGGGTATCGGATGTGAAACTCGCACCCTATACCTTAACAACGACACATTACGGTTGGTACCACATGTGAGTTTCCCTTGACGAAAACACTTCCATGGCATGCCTTTATCATCAGAAAGTGTCCACTTCTGTGATCATAAATGAATTATTATCATGGAATACATACCCGACATCACACATATGACTATCTTGATCCTGTCATAAAATCGTTATAGATAAACATGCATGACAGGAAACGTGACCTATTATGAGAAACGCATATCATCACAAAGGTATCTTTTTCTTTTGTAGTGGTATCTTCCGTGTTGCCATGGAGTTGGATATTTGAAATGTGTCCAGAGGTTTGATTGATAGGGTTGGATGGTCGGCTACCATATAATTTTGCACGTACAACATGTGCATGCACGGATAGTGTGTTCGTTTTAGATGTCCGCGTTGGATATGCCCTAAGGTTATTCATTCGTTTTTTTTCTCTAGACTCATCCACTTGATGTCGTGGAGTTGGATATATAGTTCATAAATATTCCATGGAATCCAACTTAGTCCTTCAAATTTGAACCATGTGAGAAATTATGACATGAATAAAAAAATACATGAAAAGTTGCTCATGGCATAATTAAGTGCAATGGATGTGAAACCTACTTAGAATGCATAATGCATGCTTAATGTATGGTGCACTCTAGAGAATTTGCATGTGTAGATCGGATACATGCTAGTGGAACAAGCTAGTAAATCTAAGATCTACATTAATTTTTATGATGTGGAAGCGGTATGATTTAGAACACACTCAAAATGCACTAATGTATGTTGCATGATGGAGGATTCTCATGCGTACATTAACGGATGCTAGTGGATCAATCTAGGAAATCTAATAGTACTACAATTTTTATGATGTGAACATGGAGGATTCTCATTTGTAGTGGGCATCACTTTTTTAGGTATATATAAAACTTGTCTCTTGGAAAGTCATGTCCAGCTCCCGAGCTCATTTGAGCTCGGCACAAACAGTAAATTCAAAAAAATGAAAAACAATTCAAAAAATTCTGAATTTTTTTGGGTGCAACCATTGACAAAAGTTCTCAATGCTTGTAAAATTTCATCAAAAATATAATAGTCGTAGAAGTACTGGAGAAAGAAAATCAATACTTCAAAATGTTATATAAAATAACACTTTTGAAGCATCAATTTTGTTATTTTGCTATGACTTCTACAAATGTTATTTTTTGTCACAATTTTGTGAGCACCGGGAACTTTTGTCAATGTTTGCACAAAAAAATAAAAATTCTTTGGATAATCTTTGAATATTTTGTGACTGTACTATTCACCTGAGATCATTTGAGCTCGGGCTTAAAAACACCACGTCCTTGTCCTTTCTTCTTTTATGTGAAAAGACAATGCTTTTCTGGTTCTTACAAAAATGTTAAAACGAAGAACATACGAGCTCAACATAGCAAGGTTGTAGACTTGTACTGTAGGAACTTAGGCCAACTTCAACTTGGTGACTGAAACAGACGCAACTCTTTTTGTCTGATTTTCATTTGTTTGAATCGTCAGAAGGGATGGCGTCTGGCCTCGGCTGCGTTTTTATTGGCAAGGCACCCAACCAGCCTACCCATTTGATCCACCCCGGCCATTATTTTCCAACAACTTGGTTATATAATTAGCATTTGGTTCTCTCAAGTACTCGGAACCAAGCACTACAACCACAACTTTGCAGAACCTATGCAATGATTCAACGCTTGTGGACTCATTTATCCAGCCATACTCATCCACAAGATAACCAGAAATTTTATATGCAAACATTTAGATAGTTGCAATGCATTTCTGATAAGAGAGAAGCTGACCCTTCCGAGGGCATCATTCTGGCATCTAAAGTAGTCATAACACTTCACCACACCCTTCTGAATATGATTGAACATATGTCTAGCCATTTGGAAACGTCGCCGAAGAAGTTTGACATTGGAGAATAGGGATGTCATTGGAAATAATCTCTATAGAGTAGGCAATGGCCACTCTCCCTAATATGAATCAAGGCTGAAGCATGATCCATGATAGACTCCCTAAATATTAGCCTCATCCTAGAATTGATTGACGACCATTGTAGCAACCAATAAGTCCTCATTGTTGGAAGATGAATTGTCCGACGAACATATGACATTGTTGAAAAAAACACTCGGCAAAAGGACAGACAACTTGCGGGCGACAACATAGTCGGGCGTGTTGGAGGCACGACCGATGAAGGGCACCAGGCATGTTGATATCCACACCCTTCAGTGGTGAACATCGAGGAGGGCTGATCCGGCAACCCTTGGCAGGCGTCCTTTCTCGTGCTACAACGACGCACTCAATGGCCACAGACGCTGGCCTCCGTGGTTACGGTAGCCGCCATGCCTTGGTGGATGTGGTCGTCGTGCCTGGGCGGTGTCGTAACAGCCTGAACTAGGCGGCATCGAAAGCAGTGATGGAAGAACAAGGGCAGGCATCGCACAAGTTTGTGTCTATACTAGTCCAAGTCGACGAAAATCCAATCAAAATTCGGATCGAAAATGGGTCATGGCGGGCAAAAAAACAGACAAACATTTGTTTGGGTTGGTGTGTTGGGCTGCTCTCCTTCGATCCAAACAGACGCGGCCGAACCAAATGGGTTGAAGTTGGTCTTAACAACCATATGCTACCTTTTGGTGAAAATTTATCAATCTCGCATATAGCGAGTTGGAGCTCCAACTCATCTACACCCGCAGTGAACAATAGATTTGCTAAAATTGTTGATAATAAATGGTCTCTTTGGCACGAAAAATGCTGAAGTGTTATGTTGTGAGATGATAATAGAGAAGCTCTGGACAAAAACAAAAAAATCAGAGCTCGGAACAAGCTTCAAAAAATGGATGCTTTGGAGCAATGTTTTTTCTTTTGCAGAGCACCACGAATGTCATCTTCGAACAAATTTTGCATTCATATAAAGCATCTTTGATGTCAGGTTTCCTTTTTAAAAATGGCTACCTTTTGAACTTCTGGTTCCTCCAAGAGTGATTAGCTCCGGCCCCGTTAGCAATTTTCGCTCAACCTCCTAATATTAGGATATGGTGGCCACAGGTCGCTGTAAAGTTTCCTTTATACTTCCTCCGTTTTTAAATATAAGTCTTTTTCGACATTTCACTAGAGGGCTACATACGGAACAAAATGAATGAATCTATACTCTAAATTATGTCTATATACATTCGTATGTAGTCCTTTTAATGAAGCCTCTTAAAAGACTTATATTTAGAAACGGAGTGAGTATCTGCCAGCACATAAAGAAATCACAGAAAAGTTCATCAAGACACCCAACCTAGTAAAAGTAATAACCTTATGAACACTAGATGAGGAAAACCAGAGCTCACTCGAGCGATAACCCACACGCTCAAACAAGTCTCCACTCCCCAACCATTACAAATCCTACTCAAACCAGGCTGCAACGCAAATACACTTCGACAACCGGACGACGCACGACGGCACGAGGCACGACAATGGCAGAGGAGCCCCCGCCGGGGAGTAGGCCGAAGCCGCCGATGTCACGCATCATGCGCCTATCCCTCAGGGCCGTGGACTACGTCGCCGACGCCACCCGCCGCGCCGACGGCACCGTAAACCGCCGCGTGCTCGCCCTCCTGGACACGCGCGTCCCGGCCTTCTCCTCCCCGTGCCGCGGCGTCGCCTCCCGCGACGTCGTCATCGACCCGGCCCTCCGAATTCGCGCCCGCCTCTTCCACCCAGTGAGACCCGGCGACGCCAGGGGAGCGCCTCTCCCCGTGATCGTGTTCTTCCACGGCGGTGGGTTCGCGTTCCTCTCCGCGGCGTCACTGGCCTACGACGCCGCGTGCCGACGCATTGCCAGGTACGCCACCGCGGCCGTGCTCTCCGTCGACTACCGCCGCTCCCCGGAGCACCGGTTCCCGGCGCCCTACGACGACGGCCTCGCCGCACTCCGCTTCCTCGACGACCCGAATAACCACCCGGCGGACGTCCCAGTCGACACCTCCCGCTGCTTCCTCGCCGGGGACAGCGCGGGCGGCAACATCGCGCACCACGTCGCCAGACGCTACGCCGCGGACGTACCTGCGTTCAACAGCGTCCGCCTCGCCGGCGTCATCGCCATCCAGCCCTTCTTCGGCGGCGAGGAGCGCACGCCCTCGGAACTCCGCCTTGACGGCGCGCCGATCGTGTCCGTCTCCCGCACCGACTGGATGTGGCGCGCCTTCCTCCCGGACGGCGCTGACCGTACTCACGAGGCTGCGTGCTTCACCTCCCCTGGGGCAGCTGCTGGCGTGGACTCCCCGGCGTTCCCGCCGGTGCTGCTCGTCATCGGCGGCTACGACCCGCTGCAGGACTGGCAGAGGCGGTACTGCGAGATGCTGAAGGCGAGCGGCAAGGACGTGAGGGTGTTCGAGTACCCGGACGGCATTCACGCGTTCTTCCTCTTCCCTGCGTTTGATGACGCGCGACACCTCATGACACGCATCGCCGAGTTCGTCGGCAAGAGCGACGATGGCGGCAGCGAGTAACCCTTCTTCCACGCCTCCTTGCTTGGTTGGGACTTTGGGAACTTGGATGCCGTGTCGGATGCGTAGTTTGATACGTGTTGCCGCATTCTTTTGGTTTTGGTGTGATCGCGTGTTTTTTTTTTTTTTTTTTTTTTTTGAGGGGGTGTGGTCGCGTTGTTGGTTGAGTATGTGAGTATGAGACATGAGATGTGTCACACGATTATTGAGAGTTTTTTTATTCATATCACGAATTAGTACAAAGAAGTTGACCCATACAAGCACACTGAAACGCAAACACAGAGGACTATAAGCATTTAGAGTACCTAAGACTATCATAACAAAAAGATCTCCGGAGCCCTGTGTCATCATCCCTGAATTTTGAGAGAAGACCCCTGCAGCAGAAGGATCTGCAACTAGTCGCAAGCAGGTCATCATCTTCGACCACGGTAGATTTGCCGCCACACTGCTTCCTCCTTTTTTGACACCAGCGCTGAGAGGGCGTGGACATCAATCCAACACACCTGCAACAGCCGTCGTCATCTTTGGCTTTGAGTACCGCGAAAAGTGTCCCTTCCGAAAGGAAGAGAACTCGAGTCATCCGACCGGTCCAGCACCGCGGCCGAGCCATCCACCCGGACAAAGCAGGATCTCCCACCAGCATCAGCGCAGAGGAAGGAGAAAAACAACAGCAGCAAATCATACCAACAAGGAAGAAGAAGGGTCTTTGTCTCCCTACATCCATCGCCCATCTGAGGACCCAAACGGCCAATGCCAATGGACCTCCAGCCATCATAGCCCGCGACCTCGACGAGATCCGGGGATCCCCAACCCCATGGCTCCTAGACGAAGGCAAAAGCCTCGCCTGACCGCGAACGGAGCCCGGAGAAACTTATTCCGACGCGACACCATCGCAACAGCCTCGGCAGCGTCTCCCTCAACCCTAACCCTACCACACACCCACCTAGCGAACAGACCCGAGGTTCCCCCTCGCTCCCGTCGTTATTAGTTGTACTTTTGGTAAGTTTGATATATGAATCGCATAAGTGTTGGACCAAAATTTGACCCGAATGATATTTACCACACGTGTGGTGTGAAGTAAGATGGTCCAAATGTCTTCATCATAATTCATCTTGCCACGTCAAATATAAGATGTCCGCGTAATATTTTTTAAGTTTTGGACTTAAAAATGATTTATCTCCTAAATATAAAAATAATTAAAAATATATTTTCATTATTAAATCCGTCTTGACGACTTTAAGACGACTTTAAAAATAGATCTTATATTGATATGTTTCGATTGCTTTTTTTGCCCAAAAATTGGCATGAAGTTTACACTAAAATTGGCATAGTGTGTACACTAAAGTTGCCATGTTATGTTTCATCTATTTTTTTGTATATTTAAAACTGCCATTGTATTTCAACTACTTTTCATGAATTTTTTTATTAATTGACCATGGCAATTTTTAGTAATTAACCACAAAAAATTTAATTCATGGATCATGGCGATTTTTAGTAACTCATCATGGTAGGTTTAGTTTATAGATCATAGCAATTTTAGTTTATAGATCATGACAATTTTAGTTATTTAACCATGGAAATTCTAGTATTTTGACCATGAAAATTAATATTTTAATGAACCACGACAAATTTTAGTGCGTGTATCATGTCAAATGTAAGTAATTCATCATGGCAATTTTAGTTTATGGTTCATTACAAATTTAAGTCATTGACCATACATTTTTCAAGTAATTAGCAACTATTTTATTTGAATTATGAACCATGTCAAAATTATTTTATGGATCATGGCAAATTTTAGTAATTCATAATGGCATGTTTAGTTTCTTAATTCCCTTTTTTATAACATGTCAAAATTTATTTCAAACATAGAAGAAAAAATAGTTAAAACATATAATGATAATTTCACTGTAAACAGCATGTCAATTTATGTGCGATAGACATGACAACATTTAACAACAAAGTAGAAACATGTGATCTAGTTTCGAAGATCTTGTCACGACAGATTTTATGATGAAAATAATTTTTTAATCATATTTTTCATTTAATATATAAAACATTTTAAAAATAAAAATGTAAAATATTTTTGCTCACATCATCAGTTTCGTCATTTATGCATGCATGCGATGACATGACAACCTATGGTGATGGAGGCATGTGGTCCAAATCCCTTAACGCCACACATATGATACTTATCTAGGTCCAAACTTGATGGGAAGCGCTAGGAATCAGTCTACAGGCGTTTTAGCATCCATCAGACTGCGTATGCGCCGTTGGATGAGGGTCATGGGATCCCTCAAATTAGATGTGATGTCATGTTTCAGATGCTTTTAATACGTGTAATTAAGCGGCTGGGCGTACGCAATAAGTGGCCCTCAATGCACGCCCTGGACATACGCTTCCTCCCGCGGGAGTACAGTTCCTCTCCCTGTGTCTTACCCATTCAGATTTCTGGCGCGAATGCTTCCATTGAGAGACAAATATCTAAAAAATGGCACACCTAAGACAAGATATTGAGTAAAGAGGGATTTCGGATGCAATCTGGCGGCATGGATCGGGTAGTACCACAGGTTCGGAAGGCGTTTGGGGTGCTGCTGCTTCGAGCAATCGGACGAACATGAATCCTCCTATGGTGAATATTGGAGATGAGGAGGTAAAATGAACACCTTGATACATATTCGCAGTTTTTAGCTTTCTTTTTTCGGATGTTTGTTGTAGTTTTGATGTATACTGGCCGCGTGATGCCTGATTTGGCTGGTTTTTAACACACCATGGGGGATTGCTGATGAATCTTTAGGATAAATGTGAGAACGTAGTTAGAAGCACGATTCGTTGCCCTTCGATACATTTTACTTTGCTGCTGGAAGCTTAGATTGTACTGTCATGGGCTGTGTTCATAATATGCTGTGATCTGTTTAGCACCGTATATGTTCAGATACATTCAGATATTGTCAACTTGTGCCCATTGTTTTGGCTCTAGGATTTCATGTGTGCAATGTTGATGCTAAAAAATATGTTTCATTGTAGGATGAAATCATGGAGGACATTGAAGGGGGCACATATATTCCATTTGCTGATGATGCAACAACTACTCGACCAGATGCGTCTTATGTTGGATTAGTCTTTGTCACCATAGAGGAAGCACAAAATGTGTATAATAGCTATGCTAAGAAGCTGGGTTTTGGCACTAGGATATGTTACACTAAGAGGACTCAGAAGAAGGGGTGTAACCACATAATCAGGAGAGAGTTCGAGTGTGTTCATGCAGGAGGGGAAAAAACCCAAGATGGAGCAAAACAAGCTGTGTGTGATCCTGAGTGGTATGAAGCAGCAGAAGAAAATGTCACTGCATCAAGGAAGGAACCAAATTTTGGCAATAAAAAGCTTGTACCACAAGGGAAGAGAAACATGGTGAATAGGCATGGATGCAGAGCACGACTGGCAGTGGTGTTGAGGGATGGAAAATGGAAAGTAACTGTTTTTGAGGAGCAACATACACACCCAATGATGAGTAGGGGGGAATGGACAAGATTTTACAGATCTCATAGGAAGGTACCGTATGAGGACTACATGTTTCTGAAGACATTGCATAATCGGAACATAACAACAGCGTTGATCATGGCAACGCTTGGAGACTTGCATGGGGAACTTGGCAACCTTCCGTACACTCACAGAGATGTTGCAAACATTCGAACTAAGTTGAGAAATGAGGTGTCTTTGAATGATATGGCGAAAACGATGGAGTATTTTGACAAGCTTCACGCAGAGAGTCCACGTTTCTTTTATGCAAAGCTGGAAGATGAGAATAAAGCAGTGAGGGCACTATTCTGGGTTGATGGAAGGACCCGGGAGGCATACAAAAAATTCAAAGATTATGTGTTCTTTGACACTACGTTTTGTACGAACACGTATGATATGTCGTTTGCACCAATCATTGGAATAAACAAACACATGCAAACCATAATGTTGGGATGTGCGTTGCTTCCAGATGAAAAAATCGACACATTCAAGTGGGTTTTTGAGAAGTGGATGGATGCAATGGGACATGACCCCCCAGGGTGTATAATGACAGGTCAAGACCAAGCCATGTCAAAAGCTATTAGTATGGTTTTTCCTGGTATAGTACACATATGCTGTAAGTGGCACGTGCTGAAGATAGCGAAGGAAAAACTGGGTATGTTGTTCAGGACAAGAGCAGATTTTGAGGAAGAATTCTATTACTGTGTGAATGGGACCGACAGTGCAGAAGAATTTGAGGAAGCATGGCAGTGGATGGTGTTGAAGCATGAGCTTGTTGAGCACCCACATCTGATTAACATGTGGGAGTGCAGGCACACTTGGGCACCAGTGTACTTCAAAAGAAACTTATTTCCCTTCACATGCACGACAGGCAGGTCGGAAGGCTTGAACTCGTTCTTCAAGAAGCTTGTGCACCCTCATGACTCGGTGTGGCAGTTTCTGAAGCAGTACGAGTACATCCAGGAAACTAGGCTTTACCGGGAGGACAATGCTGGTTTCCTTGGTGAGGCTACAGTTGCTCCGATGTGGTCAAGGTATGAAACGTACTAGTATACTAAATGTGTAAAAAATGTTGATATAATCTGCACCATGTGGAGCAAAACTTTGCTTCTTATATGTTGTTATCATGCTTCTGTATTCCAATTGAAAACTTAGGTATTTTTTTCCGCTAGGTACAAGATAGAGGAGCAAGAGCATCAAAGTTTTATACCAGGACTGCCTTTGGAAAGTTTAAGGAAATGATGGAGGAGACAACAACATTGATGATTAATCCAGTTGAAGGTAATTGGTTTAAGTTTGAGCTACGATGTTGCGATCCTGATTCCAATAAAATACGTGTGGTTGTTCTCGACCCAGTTGACAGGTCGTATGAGTGCTCATGCAAGAGATTCCACATGAATGGGATCTTGTGTCATCACATTCTAAAGGTAATGGTGCATACTAATGTGCAAGAAATACCTGAGCAATACATGATGTATAGATGGTCTGAGGAAGCAACAATTAGACCTGCAGGAAGCAGAAATGTTGGTTCAGATGTTCCGGGAACAAATACTCTCAGGTAAAATGACCTGTCACTACAAGAAATATGCTCATACATGATGTTTTTTAAAATGTCGTTGATGAATTCATCATAAATCTATGACGATTTCATCCGAGATTGTCGTAAGCCATTTGAGGGGATCAAATCTACATATAAATTACGACGATGTGAGTCAAAAACGTCGTAACCGCATAAGATGAGATCGTCATAACTTTTACGACGATTATAAAAACATCGTAACATGTTCTAACTATGTTGACATGTCACTCGTGGGTCCATTCTATCCCACCTCATCCTAGTTTGTGAAAATATCCCAAATCACATTGTTTTCATACAAATTCTGTTTTCACACAATCTGTTTTCACACAAATTATAAGAAAATGAAAATATCCCAAATCACATTGTTTGTCATCCCAAAGTAGACACATATGCATAATATTGATTAATTTTGACAAACTGTATGTTTACCCCGAATAATATGATGAAAAATATAAGAGAAACAAAAGGAAAAGAGAAAATTACACAAGCTTAAATCTGATTGGTGGAATGAGTTTTGACATGGATGGCTGACGTGGCAAACATCCGGCCATCCATCCACCCGTCCATCCATCCACCCGCAAGAAACCTCACCCAACCCATCGTGCCCTCCTCTTCCTCTCTCTGCGCTAACCCTAGCCGACGCCTCCCTCTCTCCCCCGATCCCACCCGATATGGATCGCCCAACCCTAGCCGCCACCGTGATCTGACCCGGGGTAGCCGCGACGGCGACGCGGAGAGGAGTGCCGCCCCGTAGAGTGACCGCTTCGTCTGTGTGGAGGCCGTCGCCCAGGAGGGCAACAACGCCGGTGGCATGGTGGCCACTGCGGAGGGCGCGTTGCGGGCCAGCCTCCACACCGACGAGCTCATGGCGCTCATGCACGGCTCAGGGGCACGCCGAGTGGAGGAGGGGGAGGGGAGGGGTGGGGGATTTGGTTTGTGATTTTTGGATTTTCGATTCGAGCGGCGCTGGGGTTGCTGCCGCGGCCGGAGGAGGTGGCGGCGCTGGTCACGCTCAAGGTGGCGGCGGGGCCGATCAGGCGCCAGATCCCGCCTAAGATGCACTCAGCCTTCGCCTACGAGATGCTCCAGCGGGTCTCCTGCAGCTTCGCACTCGGACCCGAGCTCCGCAATGCCATAAGCGCCCCTTCTCCTCCCTTTCCCCCTTCAACCCCAGATCTCCTCCGATCCCTGGAATCCCCGAGGCACTCACGACCGCTGATTTTGACCCTTCGTGCAGGTGTGCGTCTTCTACCTCGTGCAAGGTCTGGTTCTGATTCCGCCATGGATTCGATTCCTTGGTGCTCGTTTGGGGATCCGATTCGGTCTGGTGTCTTGTCTCCTCTCCTCTCGCTTGGATTCGATTCGATTTACCACCATTACTATGTATGTAGACCTTGCTAGAGATTTTCGCATCTACTGCTGCTAGTCGGATTCGTAGCTGTATTGCACATACTACTACTACTACTATCGATTGATCGATTACACGTTCCTTTGGTTCTTTGTTAGCGCTACTAGTACTACTCCTACCATATACCAGTGTTGATATATTGAGATTGATTTTGGTAGTGTTGGGTAGCCAGTAGAACTTTTATGATGTAAGTTAAAAGGGTACTGTGTGACTAGACTGAAGAAATTGTGTTGACAAATTCTCCTGCACCACCTTATTTTTTCACTAGACTAAAGAAACTTGACTGCAGATGCACCGGTTGCTCATTTTTAAATACTCCTAGTGTTAAAATAGTCATGTTGTATAAAATTCATCTGGATATGTGTTGAAAATTCAATTACATTGTCTTCACAGAAACTTCACTGAAAAATTCAGTTAAGTTCAATCACCATTCTGAATTTTGACCACATGAGTACATGACCAAGCTTAAGAGTTTAAAACATTATCCAAATAATCATGTCCCACATTATTGCCAGGGCAAGAGTAGTAGCACGAGTAGGATTTTGCAAACTGAATGAAAAAGGAAGTCATTCTTTGCTTCTACTGCCTGAACAAAGTCCTGTCGGCTGTACCATGGCTCTTCTATACTCCTGAAGTATCAGTCGATAAACAAGGATAAAAATGAAGGGGACTTTGCACCTTTGAGAAAACTGTAGGTGGTTTACCCACTGCAAGCAAGTTAAGGAAGCAAAATTTTCACAGGGAGTTTCCAGTAGAGTGGCAATTTTTGAATGGCACTTCGGCTGTGGAATTCAGAGCAAGACTTCCTGTTTTGCTGTGGAGTTTAGACGTTCAGCTTATCTTTCAAGACTTATATGCATGCATTTCCAGCTGTAGAATTCAAAGCAAGACTTCATGTTTTGCTGAAATTTAACATGTAAGCATCTTTGCGCTAATTAAGGGGAAGTAGAGGTAGAATCATCTTTGCGTTAATTAATTAACGAATCTTGCTACTTTCTGTCTTGCCATGGCTGCAATTAAGCATATGCGTGTTTGTGTTGAGAAGACGCCATCATATATACGTATGTAGCTAGTCTTGGTAAATCAGCAACATTTCGGACAGGCATTGCGTTCTTCAGATTGTGATATGACAACCAGATCTGTGGGTGTCCAAGATAATGCCTCGTAATTGAACTAGTCATAATTGACAATTACAAACTAGATAAACTAGGATTTAGGAGGTAGTATAAAGAGATAAACTAGGATTTTGATAACATCTAGCTACTGTGTATGTTGTACTGCGGTTGAGATTATTTATAATCAAGTGTAAAATAAGCTAGTCGCTAGTGTAAAAGGGCTTTGCTGCTTTAATGCAAAAACATTGTACTGATTAATGCATGTACGCTAAGGATCCTATGGCTGGATGTGCGGTTTCAATGTTTTGTCGTGCCGTGCAATTGCCTTACAATGTGTGTTGTTTATTATGTGACGACTACTGAAGTGCTAAATACACATGGCAGCATGCGGTGGAGGTGGTTCAAGACAAGCTGTATGTGGTCGGGGGAAGCCGAAATGGGTGTTTTCTATCGGATGTTCAGGTTTGACATTCATGCATGTTAACCCATCATGCTCCCTGCTTCTTCATTACCTGAAGCACATCCTAACAGCTGCAATTGTGGCAGGTTTTTGATTTCAAGGCATCCAAGTGGTCAGCATTACTGTTGAGTCCTAGTCGACAGTGCCCTGTGCCAACCATCCGCGAAGGCTTCTTCATTACCTGAAGCACATCCTAACAGCGCCCTGTGCCAACCATCTGCGAAGGCGTCAACTTTGACCTGCCTGACATCGTCGCCGCCGCGCCCCCCATCGCCGGTGAGACCTTCAATCGACCATGTCCCCCAATCCCATCTACCCTCAGGGATACCGACCTCATACGTACGGATTGCTCGTAGGATATTTCTGTCACCGATATCGATCCAGTGGTTGAAACTTGAAAGTGACTCATTAACCAGCAAACAAATCTCCACGAATAGAGCAGAGCACCACAACTGACAGTGATAATGCCACGAGATTGTGTTTCTAGTAGATAGGGGAGGGAGTGGGACACGATCGAGCTGCACCCATGGATGGATCCATCACCACCACACACACACACAGAGTAAATCTAATGCAAATGGATGTTGTTTTCGACGACATCTACATCAGCAGCAGACGAGTTTGACAGTGCACTCTTGCCCATCCTGTCTTAAGAAATTTTTACCTCTTCAAATCAGACTTGGGCAGCAGGCAGACGTGCTGGATTTCTGGGCAGTTCTTGTCCCTACCTAACATGCTAGAATTGAAATGACAGTAGATGATAGTTGAATTTGTAGCGCACTTGTGTAAACTAATTAATGCATTCCTTACTATCTTGGGTTCAGAAGTTTTACCTATTGGGAGTTCAGAGTTTCGACATCAACAGTAGATGAGTTTGACAGCGAGGTTTCAGTTCAGAGCACACTTGTGTTGCTTGCCATCTCGGCTTCAGAAAAATGAACCTGATTGTCTAAATTTAAAAATGCAGGAGTTAAGCATGTTGGTGGAGACATGTTCAAGTCCATCCCCTCCGGCGACGCCATCTTCATGAAGGTGCGTATCTCATGGCCGTATCAATGCTACTTTCCATCAGCGAGTTTAGACTGCGCCAATCCGGATACTGAGGAACTGTTTCCTTATTTGATTACTTTATGTTGAAACTTATTCATCCTTGTGCTTAGTAGGGAGATGTTTATATTTTCTGAAGAAATGGCAAGGTGTAACATTTGCTTTATGGTAGATGTTTTTTGAGTTTTGTAATTTTATCTGCAGAAATTGTTGATTGTCCTATATGGTTCTACACATTAACATAGTTAGTGACTACACATGGCAACCCCACATGTCACATCATGAACTAGAGGACTGGTAAATGTAGCCAACTTTGCTGATGTATAACCATCTGGGAGCTGTGATATTTTCTAGTGGGGTGGTGCTGGATGCAGTGGTGTTCCTCACTTAGCATAGTAAAACTTTAATTATAATAGTGTAAGAGTCATGAACTAATGATAGTATCTGCTTAACTTTTCCCTTGAAACACATGACTTAAGTTTCTCATGTTTTGATGTGACAGTTTTGAATAATCTTTTCTGAGTACAAAACAATTAGCATTGATTTTGGTATGGGTTAGTTTTCTTCAGTTCCGAATTCCTGGGTTTAGCGAGTAAGAATTCAAGCCAAATAAGATGATATACTACCAAGAAATAATAATCAGTCCATGACATGTTAAATGTATGTAACTAGCTAAGATCCCAAAAGAGTGGGGAATGGCAAGAGGAACTGCATATCCTCTGTTTCTCAAACGGGGGAATATTTTACTGTATTCACATGTTTCTACTAAGTCATGTGTATCCAATGCCATTGTCTTGTCGTTAGAAATCCTGAATTTGGGTCTTTCTTTTACCTAAAGTCCTTGCTGCAAAGGTTGCTGTTCGACAAACCTACTTCCTCTAGCTAATTGTAATTGTTAACGAAAGATACTTACTATTCTTCTACAGGAGAATGGCCAGGAGTCTGAACCAATGAATGACCATGAGGGGAGACATTACACATGCTACCTACCAGTCGAAGAAACCAAGACCATGAAGTCGATTGTTCCACAGAATGCAACCAATGTTATCATAGAAAGCGAACGGAAAGTTTACAGTCTGCTATGCTTGACCACATACATACATTTAAGTTCACTATACTGAAGTTCATATGGTTTAGGTGTATTAGTGTAGTAAGTCCTTAATTCAGCATTACACGTGTTCTAGGAAAAATTAAAAAACCAACACATAACTCTTGAAACAAAAACGATGGACCATATCTGATTTATCTTTTCTGATTTGTTTATGAAACTGTAGACAAGAGTTGGTGTCTGTTTTCATGTGCTTTCTTGTGCATATCAGCATATGTTTTCTGGCCCTGGAACAAACAAGCAGATGATGATTTAATTATTTGACTGAATCTCGATCGTATAATAAGGTCCAAGTAGTGTATGCTTAAGAGAAATTTTGGAGTGCTTACTGCCAAGTATTTGTTTCAAAAATCATCCGTCAACATCTAAACTCAATAGACTTAGTTTTGCATTTTACAAAATGTCAAAAATATAGAAACCAGTTGATGATTTTGCAGACCTGACGAGGTGGAGAAGAAGGACCACCAACTGTCCGGCTCCATGGTCCAATACACCATGGACCTCCAGGCCCACATTAGCCGCACCCCCCTCACCTCGAGAGCGACAAGGTCTTTCTTCTCCTCCCTTGAACATGCATCTCTCTCTTTTGCTGATGACAGATCCCATATTCTAGTAAGTGTTGTACAAATTCATGATTTTTTCAGTGATTAGAATGAGTGGAATAATTGAGGAAACCTCATGCTGTTGGTGTATACGAATCCATCCATTAGATGAGAGTAAAGCCAATCTAAAGAGCCTGATTCACTTAGTTATGGGATGAGCTTCTTGTCTGATTACAAGCATCCTTTTTGTTCTGTTGTACAGTCGTATGTTTTTCTATACTACTATATAGCGTATCACTATATAGCGTATCAGTTTGAATCAGGCATTGAAATACTATCCGGCCATTCACTGGCTTCCATCCAGCGGCCTACAGTGCTTGGATTCACAGCTACAGTGGCTCTGGGTGCCATCTGGGTCATTCCAAAGGCAGCCATGAATTGTCATAGAGTTAAAAGTATTTGGTTCATTCTACATGTAGTAGATACTATGTTATTCTCATTTTTGGGAACTATAATTTAAGAATTTTGGGTGTGGGTTCCTCTTGTCCCGTGTGACAATCACATAACTAACTGAACGCATTAGCAAAACTGCAGAAGAACAACGACCCTTCTACTTGGAAAATATATAAGCTTTAGTAAACAAACAACTGAATTACCACCAGGTTCCTGAACCTGGCAGCTCATCTACTGACCTTTCATGCTTTTCCCAGAAATGCAATCCATAAACCTGCTACTTGAAAAAAGAACTAGTATATTATGGAGTCATAATTCTTAATGTTTTGCTCCTCGTGGCATTGTAACACATTGAGAATGCCACATTGATCATGTTTACTGCTACTGTATTTTACTGCTATTTTCAGTTAACTGCTTATTTTCGGAAAAGTTCCTAAGAGTGTGCTTCTGAATTGCATTTGTAGGAGAAGGGCCATGCCTATGCGACTGCCTCGGGCTGGGGCTAGTGATGTGCTGGATCAGCACCGTCGGTGCTGGGGCTGGGTTGGATCAGCTCCGCCTGGGAGAAGTTGCAGCAGTGCCTGAGCGACAAGAAGAAGGCCTGGGTGCTGATGTGCCATTCTATTGTGCAGATGTGCGATTGTTCTATTATGTAATTCTATTTGTTCTTGCTATATTCCTGTGTAAGGAAATGTATTCAAGAGATGACTTATTGTGTTATGTAAACCTGGGAGATGTATTATGTGATGTTGTATGATGGATGCTTTTAATTTGACTTGGATTTTCTTGATTTGAATATGAAATATTGTTCGATTTAATAATGGACAAATAATTGGGCTGAAAAGGCCCAACAAATAAAATGAAACAAAAAAAGGCCAAAAATGAACTGGACCAAATGTATTTGGGCACTAAAAGGCGAGGGCCTAAATTATAACGACAAAAAAATTCAAAAACAAAATACTAAAGTGGTTGTAAATAGGCTAAGGCCCAATAAGAAAAAGCCCCCAAAAATAAAACCAGCCCATGTGATCCATTGAAATGGGTTGGGCTGATTTCAACCATGACGTTTTGATTTCATCGTAATTTTGCCAAGTAGGACTGGGTTTGATTGCCAACGACGATTTAGGATCGTCGTAAAGGTTACGACGATCCAGGAATCGTCGTAAAGGTTACGACGATCCAGGAATCGTCGTAAAAGTTACAACGATTTTGATCAAAACGTCGTTGCTGTTCATTTGTGATGCTCCGTTTTCGACGCTTGGTTTTTCGTCGTGAGATCGTCATAAATTAAAAACTGTGACGATGTAGCGACGAAAATATAGCGTCGTGTATTAGCATATTCCTTGTAGTGTGTGCATCCAAATGTGTACCCTTGCTTCCAATGCATGTTTTGGTCCGGAGACGTACAAGATTGTTGCTGGTGGAGTGGATGAGCTGAGCAAGCTGGTATGGAAGTGGAGATTGTCAGGTGTTTTGCCAGACCCAGACCCACCAGCACGTGCTGATGTGGAAGCAGTAGGAAACTGCAATGTGAAGAATCCGCCAAAATCTGCCAAAAAAGGTAGACCAAAAGATAAAGAGAAAAGGAGGAAACCACTGGTGGAGCTGAGGCAGCGCAACAAAAAGGAAAGAAGAAAGGTGTGTGTTCTTATTGTAAGGAGGATTGGCACGATAAGAGGAATTGCCCGTATCTAGCGCTTGAGAGACAAAGATCGAAGGTTGAAGATGAAAAACTTAGGCAACAAACGGAGTTGACACTATAAATAATTTTTTTTCCGAAGGTTACCGCGTACTGTGCGGTGGTGTAATAAGTTACTGAGATTGCATAAAATAATTTAGACATTTATGGGTTGTAAGCGATATGGATTTGATTATGGTTAATTTCCTTTGGCAATGCAAAATAATATGTAGCATTCTGCTTCACATCTTTTGTGAATATAGTTCTGGTATTTGAAGTTGTGAAAGTTTGATAACGACACACTGGAAGCATACCGATTTCATGAAGCAGACTTCAGGTAGGGTCACTGCGGAATTCATGTAAATATATATGTTTCAGGTGAGTGAAGTTTGCAAGAAGCAAGCACAATCATGTTTATATACTTGGATTTTGATTGAGGTTAAATAAGGGTTTTGTTTGGTGGAAACTGTGATAAATGTGAATTTTTGTTTGACAATGCAAAATAATATGTAGCATTCCGCTTCACAAAATTTGTGAAGATAGTTCTGGTAATTCATGTAAGTATATATGTTTCAGGTGAGTGATGTTTGCAAGAAGAAAACAGAGTTTGTAGTGGAAACAACAGTAGTACGATATAGGAGCATAGCGATATTACATGCAGAGTGTATTATTCGTGCGTAGTAAAAAGTAACGAACACTTTGTAGACGACAACATCATCATGAAGCGCAAAAAATGTGCTCTGAAACTTGCAGCTTGAAAACTCATGGTTGAGTACAAAATAGTACCAGATAAAGGACACAAAATATCAGCACCAGTTGGTAATAAAGTAGTATTGTGTAATAAAACAACTAGCTGGAAGTAAAAAAGAAACTTCGAAGCACATAGTTTGCACAAGCGCAATTGTTTATTCCGGTGAATGCTCGTAGGCGTGATTCTCTGTGAGGTATATTATTTGTTTGATCACGACTATGAAGGTTCCTCAGTTGGTCTTCAGTACCCAGGTTGGATCTTGGTTGTTTAGCTGTGAAGTTATGATTAGTTCGGTGATAATCGCCCGATGGTCGTAGGTATCCTGCGGTAGAAGTCGGGTGAGTGGTTAGAACAATGTAGCATGCATTTTTTTAGACGGATGCACTGAAAAAATGCAGAATTGGTTGCACGCCAAACGCAAATATGATTGATGGAAACTTATAATAGTGATGATAGAAGCATTGGATTAACACGTGAGTAGTTGCTTGGTTTAGTAGGGTAATACCTTGGAAAAGTTGGCCATATTCTTCCCATCCCATTGCTTCACGAATAACATTGTGAATATTCCACAATCGAAGCTAGCAAAAATATAGAAGAGAGCATCATACGTAGTGTGAATTTTCTTCATCACCGACTTGAGGTACAAAGATTGTATAAACTTACTGCGTTTTCTGTTGGGGGCAATCAGGGGGGTTGAAGCACGTGAAATTCATGAAATCCAACTTTTTGAATGCTTTGGCATGCGCGACTAGTGTGACAAAATTGGTAACCTAAAAATACAGGGATGCAAAATGTAATCGACGGATCACCAAAAAACATCACACAATAATTAGTTACTGTTAGTTTAGGAGAGTGCTCACCAGATTGTTTGACAACTCGTACACTTCATCATTTTTCAGCTTCTTGTCTGAATGAAATATGTTGATCTGTTTTTAAAGAAGGTTGATGCAGCATATGATCCAATGTTGTTTGTGGGGAATGGCGAAGTAAAGCTGCAAAATATTATGGGTATGAAGGGTATGAATTTGTTTCCAGGTGCTCATAGGTTGTAAAATTAAAGGATGTCTTGTGCGTGTGTACATGATACGTTGCAAATTGGAAGTTTGAAAAAATTGATATAAAGTGATGAGCACTGTGTTTTATGGCGTGAGAAGTGTACCAAATCCTTTGACTTGAGCGAGCCATATTGGTAGGCATTGTTGAATTCACGAAGGCAGTTGGTTGCAACAAATTTATCCTCGGGCACGCTTAGTTTTGCCTGATGAAAGTTATGAAATACAATGTAAATAATATTAAAATAATTGAAGATGGAAACATAAGAGATGTTTGCGAAGGTTGTTACCGTCAAGGACTGTGAGAATGCGTATTCGGTAGGAAGGGCAGAGCTGCATGCTTCCATTGTTTGTTGAAGGTTGAATTGGCGAATGTGGAGCTCCATTGTATGGGTGTCAACCCATCCGCGTGGCTTGAGTGCATCACGGAAGTGTTCATATGATATATGATACCCACCGTAATCGATGAAAGGTGGCCTAGTACAAGGGTGATTGCGAACAAACGTAATTAGATGAAGCATTTTTTGTAAGTTTAAAAACATTACTAGGCAACCAAGGAAGCATGAGTTGCTTGCAGGTGAATCATAAACTTAATAAAAGGTGTGAGGGCATGGATGTGATAGAATGAAAAAGTTGTGAGATGTAACCTTTTATTAGTTTTTTTGGGAGGCCTTAAACATCTGGCAGTAATGTACTTGTTGTACAGTTCTATCGAAGAGCTTGTAACCTTGATTTTCTTCAGCCTTGTGTCCTCTGTTTTTCGAAGACAAGCTCTCTTCTTCCTATTCTTCTTTTCCTGAGTTTGTGTGCCAATGGCGTGGAGGACATCTCCGGTGGTGGGTTGACCCCCCTAGATGGATGATAGGTTGTACAATTATTTTATTGTTAATGGTGTAGACTGAATTTTTTAGTAGGAGTGTGAGTGAGTTGGAAAATGGTGGAACCGTACCTCGTTGACATTATGGCTCATGTTTGGTCTTTCGGATGTGTTATCCTAAGTAGACGCATGTAAAACAGAATTGTTGGACACGTGTCTTCGCGTTTAATGGAAGCTGCAAAAGGGGTTAGAGGATGCACGTTTGAAAAGTGTAAAAAGGTGCACCTGTGTGAGTTGTGTAGGGGATGTTGGTGTTGGTGCATGTACTGGGGATGATTCGTGACTTATGTGTGCCAGGTTTGCATCCACTGTTGCCATGGCTTTAGGTCCTGCATGAGCAGAGATATGTGCAAGTGATGTTATTGAAAAAAAAATAAGTGAAACTGAAATGAGATTGTAATATGGTATGTGATGCACTTACCTGCAGCTGTGGTTTGTACTACAGCTGTAGAAGCGTCTGCAATTTCGCCTTCATGTGTTGATGGAGGTGGTTCGGCGAAAGCTTGGGTCCAAGTTTGACCGGGAGGTAGAAGACTGAAACTCGGATCTTCGTAAGAATCAAGGACCCTCCGCAATGTTTCTTCCTCGCTGGTGGAATGCTTCGTGACAGGAGGCGATGTAAAAGCATCTGCAGCTTGGTCTTGATGTGATGAGGGAGGTGGTTGGGTGCAAATTTGAGTGCAAGTCTTACCCGGGGGTAGAATACCGAGACCTGGATCTTTGTAAGAATTAGGTAGCCTCCGTCTAGTTTCTTCCTCACTGGTAGATTGGTTCGCACCAGGAGCGGATGTTGAAGCTACATCTGGGTTATTCTGAGCTATTTTTGTAACACTTTTCTCCACCTCATCGGCATATGCAGTTGCTTCCTTCCAAAACCTGGTGTCGAGAGTTTCTTTTGGACCAGGTGGTTGAGGTTGTTCGGTATGTGTATCCTGGAGTACCCTATGAGGTGAAGAATAATTTGTTGGATCTGGAGCATAATCTTTTGTGGCCGCTAAGACATCTTGTGCAAACTCGTCCATGCGCTTGGCGTGCAGTTTAGAAAGTCTCGATGTAGCTTTTGATATATCTTGTGCCCATTTTTCTTTTTGTCTTTCAATAATTTGACGTAAGAAGGCCGGGAATTCCTCAACGAAAGCATGGAGCATGTGAAATGGTGAATGATTTTAGAACATGATTGTGCATGTAAATAATTCTGGAAGCATGTATATTACAGCATGAAGACATTTTTTATTATGGTAGAAGCATGGGTTTGATGTATATAATTTTTTGTCCTGTTCATGTTCTTGAAGTTAGTGGGAAGAGCGTAAAGTACACAATGGCAACCTTAAGAAAAGATGGTAGAAACATGCATTGGAGTATAGAACTAGTAGGTTATCAGAAACTAATGTGATAACGTTGGACCTCCGGATGCTTGATAGGAAATTTAGAGGCCTCGTGATGTATGTCTTGATTTTCTTCAGTATACATATAAATTTAGAATACCCAAATTAGTAAAAGCTATACAAAAAAGCTTTGTTACAAATAAGTACAATACCGGTGGGTACCTGTGGTGGATGGTTGGTAGAATTGTTTTCTGTTTGTTGTATATATGGATATGTAGCAGGTTGGTCATCGTAGTTTGACAGTTGGATGGCATATGGTGTGCTTTCGGGTGCACGGAACTACAAAAAAAATGCAGCATTTTAGCACACTTGAAGATTACAAATTCTTATATGGAGATGTACATGCAGAAACGGGGAGCGTCATATTGGAAAAGATTGGCATCTATCTTAATGAAGTAGTATCGCATTGGAATAGAAGGCAACAAAATTTGTATGGCCTTACCGGTCGCGCACCATAAATATGTGCGTCGAGGGTCAATCTACTTTTATCATGTAGCATGACAAATTTGAAGTCCTCATCTGTTACGTGGGATGCTCTAGGAAGTGAGTAATTTATGTGATGTGTCGAAATAGATGATTTAGGAAAGTCCAGATGGTCCATGTATATAATCTGAAAATAAAAAGGTAGGATAAAAAATGTGAATAAAATGAATAATAACTATATAAAAGTTGAGGTATAAAAAGTGCGTAGGCTATTGTGTATACCGCAACCAAGGGTAGGCAGCTGCCAACCCATATTTTTTTGAAAGCTCCATCTAATAGTGCTTTCTTCTTCTTCTTTTGGAATGTATCGATCACAGTCATGACATCTTTCAGAATTTGATCTCCCCATGCATACTCGCAAACCTCTGATGCAACTTCAAGGTTGCCTAAATACTCCAAGGGCACCATGTTTCCAGTTCCTGGTGTCAAATGAGTAGCCAATGCTACTAGGAAGAAGGTCCTAAAAAAGGTCTCGTCATCTAGATCAGCTTCTTTTTCTAGAATAGTTGCAGCATAGTGAATGGGCGCCCGTCTACCTTGATCATAATCTGTCTTGTAGAATTCTTGGTGAGGGGATTCTTCGTGCTTGCTTATGACAACAACATGCCTAGTACCATGAGGATGTCCGAGGACCTTTTCACCCATTTTTGGAGTGAATAGAATGCTGGTATTGTTTCGTGGGTTCCGAAATTCACCAGCCTTCGGGTCAATCCTGTCAATGATCCAATCTAGGAGTCCCTCGGGGGTTGAGAATTTGCTAACATCCAAGAGATTGCCCCATTTTTTGGTACGAATAAGGTTTTTCCTTGCTAGGGCTAGACCTAAGACGATATCATGTAACCGGCCAGCTGCATATCGACTCTGGAGCATGAGCGACTCTTTATATTTTTTAGTCATTGTTGATTGTCACCTGAGAAAAAGAGTGATGTGATGGGTTAGCAATTTTTGTATGTTGTATTAGGCACGGCTGCAAAATGCAGAAAAAAAATTTAAAATGCATTGTTTCATGTTAGGAGCACAAAAAATGGCCACACGATGAATACGGCACATGACACATGCATTAGTAAGTTGCTTCCATTGAGTGGATGCTCTTCCTAGTGGCATTGTTATGGAAGCATTTTTATAAACGACCGAATCAGAAAGTGGCCACTGCAGAAGCATCTATCTGTGATGCATTTTAAGATGCAACATGGTTCAATTTTGCTCTTTAATGGAAGCAAGGAATTTAAAAAAAGAATAGATAACAAATTTGCCGCCAAGTGTGTTTGTACATGTGACACACGAAGCATATTGGGATGTATTTGAGATATAAATTGCATAGATTGGAAGCACGGGTACCACATATGAAAATATTCAAAACAAATGCTAGTCCACGAATGAACATAGGAAAACATTTAGTCTACTGACTGAATTAGAGAGCAAATTTCTTTGGAAAAGATGATAAAAATGCCAAATTTGGGACAATGCACAGAAATACACAGTACCTACGAACTGGGATGGGGAGCTCCAGCAAGTGTCGGCCGATGTAATGCGGCAGATTGAATGGACGGGACGTACGCCTTGGCGATGTTGCGGATGGGATGCCTGATCCGCTCGACGCTGGCGGGGTGATAGATCCGATGGGGGCGAGCTGGTGGTGCGTGGCGGGTCGAGCACGATGATGAGCTGGATGTGAGAGTATGCTTCGGTGGACGGTGAGGGTCGCGTCGGTGGACGGAGGGGGCAGTGGGGTCAGTGGGCTCTAGGGGCAACGGCGATGGCTGGTGGCGGTGGTGGAGATGCCGCTGCATGCGACGAAGGCGAGGTGGCAAACAGAGGAGGGGGCAGAGCACGGCGCGGGGTTGTGGATGCGAGGATGCTCCGGCGGACGGTCCGGTGGACGGTGAGGGTGGCGTTCATGGCCGATGGGGGCAGCGGGGTCCGTGCCTGTAGTGGCAGCGACGTTGGTTGGTGGCGGTGGAGGGGAGGCCGCTGCAGGCGACAATGGCGAGGTGGGGAAACAGGGGAGGGGACAGAACACGGGCGGAGTTGCGGGGCGTTAATTGGAGTGGATTACACGCGGGCTTTACGGGATACGGTTTTAGTTTCTAAATCGCAGATGAATCTGGAGCATCGGGATTCTTCTGGATCAACGCTAGTAGATGGGACTAACGATGGCATCGTTCCACACTATGGATACTAAGTGTTTAGCAAACTTGATTAGGTATGGTGTCGTAGTTCTCTGATGGAAGAGTGACGGGGATGGATTTAGTTCTGGTTAATCAGTATTACCTCTGTTTGGCTTTATTAGTCTTCATCATATTTTGTGTTAAAGTTTTACCTCATATTTGACTAACAAAATGTGAATGCATGTAATTATTGTTGAATTCTTATTAGAATGTAATTTCCAATGAATATTTCTTTAGTTAAAGTTATGGTGAGAACATAATTCCAAATATATAAGGGGGCTAGTAAATCAGGACAAATCAAGTAAAATGTAGTTAAATGTTCGCCCTAGAACATAGGTACGATTCCTTTTGTTTTCATAAAACATCTACTTCTTTTTTACTTTATATAAGATGGTTAAATGTCTTGTTGTCATGTCATTTTGCTACGTGCCCCCAAAAATCAAGACACTAGTGTTAAGCAGAAGGACAGTCAATCAATAAGTAACACAAGTGATGTTAATGAATAGATATCACCAATATAGTACATTCTTTTGCAAAACTGTAAAGTAGAAACACGTCATATCCGAAAATTAAAACACATTATGCCGATTGTGAGTTGTTTGTCGCGGCGAGTCTCTTTCCCTCTCCTGCAAGTGGTGCCTAGGGCACTCATCCTCCTCCAAGATTTGTCAGTGAGTCCATAATTCACCACCCCTATACGTATCGTTTTGTTGGGGAACATCGCATGGGAAAGAAAAATATTCCTATGCTCACCAAGATGAATCATAAAAAATCAATAGCTACGAGAGGGAGAGCGCATCTACATACCCTTGTAGATCGCTAAGCGCAAGCGTTAAGAAACGCGCTTGATGTAGTCGAACATCTTCGCGATCCAATCACGAACGTCCCGATCAAGTACCAAACGGACGGCACCTCCGCGTTCAGCACACGTATGGCTCGATGACGCCTTCACCTCCTCGATCTAGCGAGCGATGGTGAAGTAGTAGCTTGAGTTCTCCGGCAGCAGGAGGCGTGTTGGAGGTGGTGGTGGAGCTATCCCGCCAGGGCTTCGCCAAGCGGTGTCGCGATAGAACGAGAGAGAGGAACTATGAGAGAGAGAGGAGGGCAGTGTCGTGGCTGTTTCACGTGCGGCTGCCCTCCCTCTCCTCCAGTATATATTGGAGGGGGAGAAGGGGTTGCACCCTAGGGTTTCCCCCTAGGGTGGGGCGGCGTCCACCTAGGTGGCTTGGCCCCCAAGTTGGGTGTGGCGTTGGCCCACTCTCGGCTAGCCCACCTCCTTGGCTGCATGTGCCTTACGTGGGAGGGGTGGCCAGCGCACCGGGTATTGATGTGCCACCTCTCACTGCCCATGGGGCGCTCTGGGACAGGTGCACCCTCCCGGTGGACCCTCAAAACTTTTCCGAAACCTCCATCACAAAACCAGTAACCTTTTGGAACTCTTACGGAACTTGAATAGAAACAACCTGTATATCAATCTTCACCTCTGGACCATTCTGAAGTTCCTCTTCATGTTTGGATCTCATCCGGGACTTCGAACAACTATAGGATCGAAAGTATGTCTAGAGGGGAGTGATTAGACTAATTGACAAGATAAAAATTGTGTCTTTCCCAATTTTAGTTGAGGGACAATTTTGGTAGTTAAGGCAAGTCAAGTACACCCTACACATGCAGTACTAAGAGTGTAGAAGCGGAAAGTAAAACATGCAAGTGTAATGTAAAGGACTAAGGTAGGGATATCAAACGCATGAGGTTGACACGGTGATTTTTGGCATGGTTCCGATAGGTGGCTCTATCGTACATCCATGTTAGTGGAGACTTCAACCCACAGAGGGTAACGGCTGCGAGAGTCCACGAAGGGATCCACCCACGAAGGGTCCATGAAGAAGCAACCTTGTCTATTCCACCACGACTTCCGTCCACGGAGGATTAGCCTTACTCGCGGTAGATCTTCACGAATTAGGTGATCTCCTTGCCCTTACAAACATCTTGGTTAAACTACAGAACACGAAGTAGGAGGCTCCCAAGCGACACCTAACCAATCTAGGAGGCACCACCCTCCAAACGGTAATAGATGGGGTAGAACTATGAACTCCTTTCTCTTGTGCTTCTAAAGATAGTCTCCTCAACACAAAATCACTCTCTCACAGAATAGGCATGGGTAGGAGAGGTTGATTTGGTGGAAAACAGTTTTGGGAGGCTAGAGATCAAGTTTCAAATGATTGGAGTGAAATATCTTGGTCTCAACACATGAGTAGGTGGCTCTCTCTCAGAAAATGGATTTGGCAATGAGGTGTGTGTTTTGAGTGCTTATCCCACGAATGAGAGGTAGGTGAAGGGTTATATATAGGCAGCACAAAAAATCCAACCGTTACACCTAAAGAGGCCAACTCGGTGACACCGAAGTCATAAACTCGATGGTACCGATTTGCACTAAAGGCAACAACTTTTGAATCTCGATGGGACCGATATACACAACTCAGTGGCACCGAAAAGGTGGCTAACGATCAGATGACACAACTCAGTGACATCGATACCCAAACTCGGAAATTCTGATTTTGTGTATCGAGGCAACAAGAAGTTGGTCACCTAAATTCGGTAGCATCGATATGGTTTTGGTTGCACCTATTTGGTGGTGTGGCTAGGGTTCTGTCTCAGATCAAAATAGGTGGTGCCGAATTGGGAAAGTTAATGGCACCGATTTTGTGTATGAGGCTTTGGACAAAATGATTATGTGGGAGAATGACTGAGTATTTTTGGTGGCTAACTTTGAGCACTTGAGCAACCAGTTCATTTTAATACCTCACCCCCTTTTAATAGTATCGGCTTTCCTATGGACTCAAATGTGATTTCACATAAATATAAAATGAAGAGTCTTCTAGCATGAAGCTTGAGCCAATCCTATTCCTTTCTTGCCTCAAGGGGCATCTCCACATAAGCCTTTAGCCAAACCATCTTTTGAACTTTTCTGAAATATACTTGGATAAACATATTAGTCCAATTCTGCATATGTTGTGATCAATTATCAAAATCACCCTAGGGAGCAATTGTGCTTTCAATCTCCCCCTTTTTGGTAATGGATGATAACATATAGATCAAAGCTTCGACAAAAGATATAATCAATGATTAGCATCGACGCTTTGAGAAGTATGTGCAAAGCAAGAGCTCCCCCTAAATTTGTGCATTATTCAAAATTTGCGTTTGAATGCAAATGCACAATCAATTAGGATCATGGGTCACTCTTCCATGTCGCAAACATCTTGGTGGTGCAGAAACAAAGTAAGAATGAATAGTAATGCACATGACACCAACAAGATAAGTGAATGATCATCACATGGATAGCTAAAAGATAATAGTGTAGCATCAAACAAGATAAAGTATATGATCAAACACGGGAACTGGATAAAGTCATCCAACAGATCAAAGTTTTGTAAAACCAAATGAGGGAAAATAAAGTCAAAAGCTCCCTCTCACTCGAAGCCCTATGATCTATCCATTTCTCTGTCGGGACCCCGATCCTAAGTCATAAGAACCCAGCCTGTAACACATCACATCACTTTGCGGCCTCACGCACGGTAAACTCCACGGCTGCCACCTTACCTTGGCCGGGACCGTTTGCGTCTTTTGGCTCATGTATATGAATATGTTGCTAGCGTCCAAACGACAAAGAACCCGGGTCGACATGACTAGTTATAAACCCAAGCGATACATCCATACAGGGACATGCATACATAACCCAGCAAAGCAGGTGTCGGTCATCAGCGTGTGTAGACGAGTCATACCAAGCTACAAGGACTCCATTACACCGCGTGACATTTCCCCGAGGGGACAGACACAACAGCAAAGAAGGATACATGCCGGTCAATCAATGTGTTCCGAGCAGTAGCAAGCTACCAAGGCCCGATGGAATCACAAAGAGGCATTTCCCTGTAAAGAGTACTACTAAGGCAAACAACTAGGTGTCGAATCCCACACATATAATGCATTTCAAACACACACACATTATGCACGATATGTGTAGATACAACATGGCATCACAACATAACTCTATGAATCAAGCATTTATGAAAGACTCATAAGAGTCAACATAGTATGATATTACAAACAGGGGTCTCGTGACCCGACACTCAAGTCATACAAACAACAAGCGGAAGCAATTCATGTCTGGGTACAGACATCTACTAAAAGTGGCTGGAAGAGCCTGAAAAGCTACTACGACCCTACCAAAGGAGCCAGACCTCTGTCTGGGATTCCCAAGCTATTTCGGTCAACATCGAACACATCGCGTAGAACCTTTTAATGAGTATAAGTCTTCTCTGCAAAAACATAAATAAAGCAACCGTGAGTACAAAGGTACTCAGCAAGTCTTACATCAGAACTATGTACATATGCATCATGTTTCAATGAAAGGATTGTGGAGTTTGATTGCAGCAAGCCAACTTTGACTCTTGGCTAACCTATACTACGACTACAAGTTCTTTCTTTGAGGTGGGATATCACACACGAGTCCACATATTCACCAATTCAATCCACCACTATGGATGCACTCTCGTCTCCCTACGACAAGGCCTTCCATAGCACTCACACTTATCTTGCATGTTTTAAAGTATCCATTTAAATTGTCTATGTACCACATAATGTTTCCAAGTAGTCCATAACCGAGGACGCGGCTATTTGAACAGATTGAATCACCCTGCAGGGGTATACTTCTTCACACATGCTCCCACCACTTAGCACCATATGCACGTCATGCATCTCGGCAACCTTCAAGCGGAAGCACTGGCGTGGGTGTCGGCCACGACCGTTAACCACACAAGACCCTAATCCAGGTTTATCGCCTATTTGAGACTGAACCCGCAAGGAAGTCCGGCCGAGGTTTCCTCTACGGCCCCAAACGATGCGCGCAGGGTTCCCAAGCCCACCATTCGGGTGCCACTTGGTACACCGTGCCACTGTGTATCTACCGTAGTGAAGCCTACCCCGTCGGGCAGAGCTAAACACGGCCGCCAACACTTTTCCTACAAACACCAGAAACTAATTGCAACTCCTGCATAGAGATATAGGCGATTAATAAGACGAGAGGGTGAATTAAGTATCCCAATGTGTGGTAGTATCTTGTCTTGGATAACACACACAGAACTCAGTTCTTAAGGATGGTCCCAAGGAGACAACCCACCATGTACTCCTACATGGCCTCTCATCGCTACCTTTACCAAATCGGATTCACACCTTTACTCTCACACTATAGGACATGAACACAACCATTCCGATACATCATTCAGATGGATCAGACCCGACACGACTCTAAGCATAGCAGGCATTGTAAACAAGCCTGGATGAGTAAGCACATCAAGGCTCAAGAAGTTGCTACTCATGCTAAGTGGTTTCAACTATTTACTGTGACAAAATCAGGTCATGCAGAGGAATGGGTTCAACTATCGATAACATGTACAATTGAATCGAGTTTGTCCTAATGCAGTAAAAGAGAGCAGGAGCGAGAGAGTGGGTTTATTTCAATATGCTCAAGGGGGTTTGCTTGCCTGACACGTCTGAAGATAGCAATGAGTCTTCATCAATGTCAACGATCACATCATCGAAAACATCGTTTACCGAGAGGGAACAACACCGGCAAACAAGAAAGAACAACATTACTTCACGGAAATGCAACACTATGATGCATGCTCAAGACATGAAATGAAAGGTGGCATGGCTAATGTGGCTATCATTTCTTAAGTTGAAGTTGGTTTGAATTAGGATTCAAACATCACGTCAAGCCGGGTATCTTTCCAAGTACCCATAATTGATTCGACCTGATGCTCATAACAAATTGTTCCAACATGCATGGGGTTAGTATTTTGAGGTACTGTTTTGCATTGACCAATGTTTGGTCATAACACTGAAGTGGAATTCAAATAAGTATCAATTTCCAACTCCAAACTATTTATTAATTTACCATATTCATCAATTTGCCTATTTGGTGTTGTTAACTTTTTCAAACATGCATGAAAATGCCATAATCAGATTCCTTGGATTTTTATAATACTTTTTGATATATAAATTATTTTCATCCGAGTTATATTTTAATTTCTATGATTTTTACAAGTTTTAGTATTTTCCCGGATTTATTTTATAATAGAAAATCAATTACTGCGTCACTGTGATGTCATCACTGCGTCAGCAGTCAACAGCGCTTGGGCCAGGTCAAACCTGACCAGTGGGGTCCACTGGTCAGTGACCCAGGGCTTAATCCCGTGTTGACCCGCACTAATGGGAGTTTGACCCACGCGTGGGGCCCTCTGTCAGTGGCTCTAAGGCCTGATTAGTGGCGGGTTAAGGTGGCCACGTCGGCCCCCACCGGAGGGTGGTCGCCGGCGACCATAGCCGCGGTGGAGGGCTCGCCGGAGTTGCGCAAAAACGCGCTACAGAGCACCAAATGGAGCGGGGTTTGCTGGTATATGTTGCTGGCGAAGCGCCTGATCAACCAGGGCCATCAGAAGGAGCTAGGGTCGCCGGAGAGAGTGCCGGCGACGAGCGTGAGCGACGGACGGAAGTGGAGCTCATCGGGGAGATGCTCTGGAGGGCGATTTCGAGCGGGAGAAAGAGGGGAAAGCATCGGAGGCTCAAAGGGGTTCCATTCCTGGCATCGGCGAAGTTGGACGGGCTCTCTGGCAGCGGATCGACGGCGGCGGATCTCTGTGGTCGGAGGAGGAAGCGGCGGCGGCGATGCTTTAGGAGGCTGGAACTTGATTCCTTCGGCGTGGAGAAGCTACTCGTCGTGGCGGAGAGGATGGACTCCTCGGGGAGGCTTCGCTGCGGCCGGAAATGCGCCGGTGAGCTCAAGTAGAGCTCGGCCATGGTGGGAGGAAGAGGAGAGGGAAGCAGGAGGAGGAAACGGTGCTAGGTGAGGGGGAAAAGATCCAGGGGCTCATCCACATCGTCTGCAAACGCGGATAGGGACGGAGGAGGTGCCTCCAGCGCGAAGCAGGAGGTGGAGCCGGCGCACGCGCTGCTGCCACGTAGCTGCTCGGGGAAGACGATGAGCAAGGTGAGGCCCTGGTGGGCGGGGCCTGCAGGGGCAACAGGTAAGCGTTTCCTTTTTTTCTTCTATTCTTTTCTGTTTTGTTATTTCTAACATTTTTTTATTTGTTTTGGCTCCAACTAATTCAAAGAAAATAGGTAAACAACTCTGGGGTGTTATTTGGAATATTTCCAACCCCATGTGAAGTTTTCAACATTTTATAAAACTAGGAAGTATTTGAAATCATTTAATTAATTGATTTCAGTGGCTTTTGAGTTTAAAATAAAATGCCAAAAGTATTTTGAAAATATATATCACCCCTGATATTTTCTTTCCAACATTTATCAAAAATGATGGTCTTTTATGAAAACCATTTTGGTTCATTGATTTGTCACCACTTTTGAATTGTTTTGCATATAGAGTTGCTAGGGTTTTGTTTTGAATATAGAGTAGCTAGGATTTTTCTCTTGTTGAACCTATTTGGATGTTGTTTGGTGTTAGAGTTTAGTCATCCCCATTTGTAGAACATCCAAATTTCAATTAAATTGATTTGAATGCATTCATGAATGCTTACTGATGCAACTAACTACAATCTATATTCTAGGGCTGTGACAACTCACCCCCACTAAACAAGAATCTCGTCCCGAGATTCAGGCGTAGTCGGGAGGAGGAAGAGGGGACACTAAACTATCACAATCTTCACGATCCATTTTCTTCTCTCGAGGATGTTGATTCATCGTACCATGTTGATCTTGACATCTTTGTCCTTGAGGTCTTCATCTAGCTTGACGACAAAAGAACACAGAGACGACATAAGATTCGATCTCCTTGAAGATCAAGCAACTCAAGATCAACTCATAGAATGAGACATAAAGACGTCCCTTGAGCTGAAACACAACACTCATGACAGAAACGAGGAAGTGAGGCATAAGACAAAGGTTCAATTGGTAGGCAACAAATCCATGCTTAAATCAGATGGTGACGAGGTTTCAAAGTAGCGAGGATTAAATTGCCATTCATATCATAACGGGGCACCTTAGGAAGGTGACTCTTAGAGTTATTCCCCTTAGGTGGCAAAAATAATTACTTTTGATCCTAAGATCATTGAAACTCTTCATGCCAGAGTAAGGCAATTCACAAATGATTGTTTGAAGGATTTTGAAAGAATGGCATACTCAGTTTGAAAGAAACTAGAGTTATAGAACAACTCGGCGAACGGAAGGCACATTCCAAGTATTACCGAGGATATAACCTAGTGTCCGAGCGCGCTCTCAAGAACTTGAGCATTTCCATATTCATCAAAGTTTACCAACATCCGTGCCAAGGATCCTGGTGACACAACAAACTACCATGATGAACAGTAATGGAGGATGCAGATGCAAAGGAAGACAACACTTCCTCAGATTTCACCTTAGCTGTGCCAAGGAAACGAAATCTGGTTGATCGGCCGAGAGACATTTAGCACTCCGCTTCTAATGTTCCCCTTGATGTACTAGCACAACCCAATTATAGATCGTGCTTGATATCTAGCGCATCAAGTATAGGTCGGACTTCGGGGCATCAAAGGAAGTCCATGAGGAACAACTTCCAAAATAAGTCATACAGAACCTCACGGGGAGATGGCTAAGATTGCTGATGCAAGATATTATAATATCAAATCTTCCGGCTAGGTGTGTTAGCCATTTCACCACTTTACCGGGTTACATAGAGACCAATATTATAATTCTTGGGGAAGTTCCAACCATTATAACTGCCTGAGATTCAACTCCGGTTGGTGCCACGATGCTTCAGACTCAGCATGTCCAAAAGAAAGTTTGCAACATAAAGCGACGAGATAACGTTGCGAGATTCTCAGGAAATGAACTACGAAAGACAACTCCAAAACATGAGTTGGATCGCAAGACCCAGGTGAACACACTGCCCAAGACAATGATGACCACATGAAAAGTCTTACAACAAAACACTACCGCGTTCTAGTTTGGGAACCATCATTGCGGATAACGAAGCCATGTGCAAGTCCGTATGGGCCCTGCGGGAATGACACCTAACTTATTTTCCTTGAACCAATCAATCAGTGGCTTGGTGTGCTAGGAAATACATATGGAGAGAGAGGTTGCAAAGCTATCAAACCACAACATACTTTGCACATGCATGACTGATTTGGGATGATTCTGAAGATAACAGAACGACCTTCCCAAATTCGTGGCAGCAACTTGCACCAATGCACATGAATTAGAGGAAGTCACTTCTTACACCTAACATATACCTCGTGCACGAGACACGAAGACAATGTCTACAAAGTTTCCAGCACTAACTTAATGTTCAACATAAATCATGGAACAAATGAAAATGTTGCCGATGGGCTCAACAACAATTCATCAAGATACCCATATAAATGGATTTCCATAACTATGTGAGCAAGATAATAGCATTGGTCAGATCAAAGAGTATAATGGTGTATGCTCAGAGAAATCCATGAGTAAAACACCACTACGAAAATCTTTGGTTCTGAGTTTGATTTGACGATAGCCCATGCTCAAATCAAAATTGAACAAGATAATATATGCAGCAATTGATCACACGAATCAACCGATGGCAGTATCATCTTTCTTCAAGACTCTCACAACAGAAAGATATCCCTTTTAAATGAGCTGAGATTAGGCGAAGCTTTTATCTTCCAACTCTCCAAGTTGTTGTTTAGCTTAACCAACTAGCTCGGGGTATCCAATACAGATTCTTGGAGAAGGGGTTGGTTTATAGAAAAATCAACTTGATCACGAGCTCTATCATAACAGTCAGGAAACAACCTGGTAATACTTACGAGAAGATATTCGGAAAATCACGAACCACCGATATATGATTAAGCTCGGGAACAATCTTGCTTTTCAGGGCAAGATGATGTGATCAATAGAGCGAGGGATTGACACAATCCTAACCCATCGATCGAAAAGTGCACCATGAAACATGGACTAGGTAGCACGGTCAATCTTGGAATGATGATTCAATCACCATCACCATAAGAGTGAAATTATTGTCCATTAGCTACCAAGCAATAACATTGCTAGGAGTATTGATTTCACACATCATGGTTCACTTGTCGATATTACGGTTACAACCAACACGAAAACCGAAGAATGAATAATGATAGAGAAAAGTATCACTACATCAAGAGCTCATAAGAGATGGTGCAATTCTCATAACACTCTTGACAAAAAGAGGGTAATACTCCAAGATAGAACAGAACAAAAGCTGGTTTAGCATTTCGATCTGTGGAATACAACTACTTTGACCCAATCCAAGAAATGGATGTGGTACTGGAGTTTGCTTCTCCCAGTCTTTCGAGAATAGAACAACTTGACAGACCACAAAATAAAAGTCATCGATGACACGAATGCACAACTATTATTGACTATCCTCTCATGGATGAAGGTCAGAATACAACTAGATAGGGCCAACTCAAGAGCACATGGTTTCTTGAGTTGTGGATGCATGGATTAGCATGTCGAACGAGTTCAACATAATTCTTCCAGATAATCCGTGCAGAAGGGCGGAGTAGGCAGAATCACAATATGGAGTAGAGAACTCATCACGAGCACTCTTATTATGATCTTTAGTTCACGAAGGACTTTTGATAGAGATGGTCCATGGTATTGGAAGAATGATATACCACGCACCTTGAGGACAACAACAAGGTTACTAATCATTCTAGAGGAACTAGCAACACTATCAACAGAGATAAGCAGAATGACCATTGGATTCAGAGACCCAGAAATAGAGTACCTACAAGCTATTTAACATCACGAGATGTTTTTCGAAAATGATGGTCAGAACTATCACACTGGAAGACATACCACACATCTGGACTATTGGGTAGTTTTTAGAGTAACATGTTTTCCTAATACTTCAACAAAACATCGAGGTAATAAAGTGCCTCAACACAATTATTAGTGTGCTTTGTACGGCCAAAGACATTAGCTCAGGAGGAGGGAATTTGCAATTGCATCAGACTATTTGGGAACTTTGGAAAACTCGGACAGCATAACAGCTGTACGGGCATGAAATATGAGGCAACCTGCAAGAAAACTAACAACATAACAATTGAATTCTTATGGAGACACTCATCTAGGAAGACAACAACTTCTCTATAAGTCTCCAACATAGTAACTCGTCATCCTAATGAATAGATGAGAAAGCCTAATTCTTAAACCCCGTAGAATAAAGAAGAGGATGACTCAGAATATGAATGACACAAGGAAAGGAGTAAAAAGAGCCTTACGTTCCCTTCCACAAACTATTCCCTTATATAACTAAAGAGTTGCTAGACTCAACATCGACCAGTTTGGCTTGGTTATCCTACAGGCAGTCAAGCTCTGATACCAAAGCTGTCGGGACCCCGATCCTAAGTCATAAGAACCCAGCCTGTAACACATCACATCACTTTGCGGCCTCACGCACGGTAAACTCCACGGCTGCCACCTTACCTTGGCCGGGACCGTTTGCGTCTTTTGGCTCACGTATATGAATATGTTGCTAGCGTACAAACGACAAAGACCCCGGGTCAATATGACTAGTTATAAACCCAAGCGATACATCCGTACAGGGACATGCATACATAACCCAGCAAAGCAGGTGTCGGTCATCAGCGTGTGTACACGAGTCGTAGCAAGCTACAAGGACTCCATTACACCGCGTGACATTTCCCCGAGGGGACAGACACAGCAGCAAAGAAGGATACATGCCGGTCAATCAATGTGTTCCGATCAGTAGCAAGCTACCAAGACCCGATGGAATCACAAAGAGGCATTTCCCTGTAAAGAGTACTACTAAGGCAAACAACTAGGTGTCGAATCCCACACATATAATGCATTTCAAACATACACACATTATGCACGATATGTGTAGATACAACATGGCATCACAACATAACTCTATGACTCAAGCATTTATTAAAGACTCATAAGAGTCAACATAGTATGATATTACAAACAGGGGTCTCGTGACCCGACACTCAAGTCATACAAACAACAAGCGGAAGCAATTCATGTCTGGGTACAGACATCTACTAAAAGTGGCTGGAAGAGCCCGAAAAGCTACTACGACCCTACCAAAGGAGCCAGACCTCTGTCTGGGATTCCCAAGCTATTCCGGTCAACATCGAACACATCGCATAGAACCTTTTAATGAGTCTAAGTCTTCTCTGCAAAAACATAAATAAAGCAACTATGAGTACAAAGGTACTCAGCAAGTCTTACATCAGAACTATCTACATATGCATCATGTTTCAATGGAAGGATTGTGGAGTTTGATTGCAGCAAGCCAGCTTTGACTCTTGGCTAACCTATACAACGACTACAAGTTCTTTCTTTGAGGTGGCATATCACACACGAGTCCACATATTCACCAATTCAATACACCACTATGGATCCACTCTCGTCTCCCTACGGGAAGGCCTTCCATAGCACTCACACTTATCTTGCATGTTTTCAAGTATCCATTTAAATTGTCTATGTACCACGTAATGTTCCCAAATAGTCCACAACCGAGGACGCGGCTATTCGAACAGATTGAATCACCCTGCAGGGGTATACTTCTTCACACATGCTCCCACCACTTAGCACCATATGCACGTCATGCATCTCGGCAACCTTCAAGCGAAAGCACTGGCGTGGGTGTCGGCCACGACCGTTAACCACACAAGACCCTAGTCCAGGTTTATCGCCTATTTGAGACTGAACCCGCAAGGAAGTCCGGCCGAGGTTTCCTCTACGGCCCCAAACGATGCGCGCAGGGTTCCCAAGCCCACCATTCGGGTGCCACTTGGTACACCGTGCCACTGTGTATGTACCGTAGTGAAGCCTACCCCGTGGGGAGAGCTAAACACGGCCGCCAACACTTTTCCTACAAACACCGGAAACTAATTGCAACTCCTGGACAGAGATCTAGGCGATTAATAAGACGAGAGGGTCAATTAAGTATCGCAATGTGTGGTAGTATCTTGTCTTGGATAACACATACAGAACTCAGTTCTTAAGGACGGTCCCAATGAGACAACCCACCATGTACTCCTACATGGCCTCTCATCGCTACCTTTACCAAATCGGATTCACACCTTTACTCTCACACTATAGGACATGAACACAACCATTCCGATACATCATTCAGATGGATAAGACCCGACACGACTCTAAGCATAGCAGGCATTGTAAACAAGCATGGATGAGTAAGCACATCAAGGCTCAAGAAGTTTCTACTCATGCTAAGTGGTTTCAACTATTTACTGTGACAAAATCAGGTCATGCACAGGAATGGGTTCAACTACCGATAACATGTACAGTTGAATCGAGTTTGTCCTAATGCAGTAAAAGAGAGCAGGAGCGAGAGAGTGGGTTTATTTCAATATGCTCAAGGGGGTTTGCTTGCCTGACACGTCTGAAGATAGCAATGAGTCTTCATCAATGTCAACGATCACATCATCGGAAACATCGTTTACCGAGAGGGAACAACACCGGCAAACAAGAAAGAACAACATTACTTCACGGAAATGCAACACTATGATGCATGTTCAAGACATGAAATGAAAGGTGGCATCGCTAATGTGGCTATCATTTCTTAAGTTGAAGTTGGTTTGAATTAGGATTCAAACATCACGTCAAGCCGGGTATCTTTCCAAGTACCCATAATTGATTCGACCTGATGCTCATAACAAATTGTTCCAACATGCATGGGGTTAGTATTTTGAGGTACTGTTTTGCATTGACCAATGTTTGGTCATAACAGTTGAAGTGGAATTCAAATAAGTATCAATTTCCAACTCCAAACTATTTATTAATTTACCCTATTCATCAATTTTCCTATTTGGTGTTGTTAACTTTTTCAAACATGCATGAAAATGCCATAATCAGATTCCTTGGATTTTTCTAATACTTTTTGATATATAAATTATTTTCATCCGAGTCATATTTTAATTTCTATGATTTTTACAAGTTTTAGTATTTTCCCGAATTTATTTTATAATAGAAAATCAATTACTGCGTCACTGTGATGTCATCACTGCGTCAGCAGTCAACAGCACCTGGGCCAGGTCAAACCTGACTAGTGGGGTCCACTGGTCAGTGACCCAGGGCTTAATCCCGCGTTGACCCGCACTAATGGGAATTTGACCCACGCGTGGGGCCCTCTGTCAGTGGCTCTAAGGCCTGATTAGTGGCGGGTTAAGGTGGCCACGTCGGCCCCCACCGGAGGGTGGTCGCCGGCGACCATAGCCGCGGCGGAGGGCTCGCCGGAGTTGCGGAAAAACGCGCTACAGAGCACCAAATCGAGCGGGGTTTGCTGCTATAGGTTGCTGGCGAAGCGCCTGATCAACCAGGGCCATCAGAAGGAGCTAGGGTCGCCGGAGAGAGTGCTGGCGACGAGCGTGCGCGGCGGCCAGAAGTGGAGCTCATCGGGGAGATGCTCTGCAGGGCGATTTCGAGCAGGAGAAAGAGGGGAAAGCATCGGAGGCTCAGAGGGGTTCCATTCCTGGCATCGACGAAGTTGGAGGGGCTCTCTGGCAGCGGTTCGACGGCGGCGGATCTCTGTGGTCGGAGGAGGAAGCGGCGGCGGCGACGCTTCAGGAGGCTGCAACTTGATTCCTTCGGCATGGAGAAGCTACTCGTCGTGGCGGGGAGGATGGACTGCTCGGGAAGGCTTCGCTGCGGACGGAAATGCGTCGGTGAGCTCAAGCAGAGCTCGACCATGGAGGGAGGAAGAGGAGAGGGAAGCAGGAGGAGGTAAACAACTCTGGGGTGTTATTTGGAATATTTCCAACCCCATGTGAAGTTTTCAACATTTTATAAAACTAGGAAGTATTTGAAATCATTTAATTAATTGATTTCAGTGGCTTTTGAGTTTAAATAAAATGCCAAAAGTTTTTTGAAAATATATATCACCCCTGATATTTTCTTTCCATAATTTATAAAAAATGATGGTCTTTTATGAAAACCATTTTGGTTCATTGATTTGTCACCACTTTCGAATTGTTTTGCATATAGAGTTGCTAGGGTTTTGTTTTGAATATAGAGTAGCTAGGATTTTTCTCTTGTTGAACCTATTTGGATGTTGTTTGGTGTTAGAGTTTAGTCATCCCCATTTGTAGAACATCCAAATTTCAATTAAATTGATTTGAATGCATTCATGAATGCTTACTGATGCAACTAACTACAATCTATATTCTAGGGCTATGACATTCTCCCCCTTTGGCAACAAGTTACCAAAAAGTTCAAAATCATAGTGCTAATTGTCTCTCTGGGCAGGTGATGATGGAGTCAACAGGAGAGCATCCACAAAGTCTTCTGCTGACTGTCTTGGAGATGGAGGAGTGGATAATGGAGGTGCTTGAGTTGGGGTTGGAGCTGAAGGTGCAGGTGCACATGCTTGTGCTGATGAAGTTTGTCTTGTCTCTGGAGCAGGTACAACACCTGACCTAGGCCTGCTACTGAACTAGGTGGTAGTGCGAGGAGGTGACTCTTCATCATCATCATCACTATCGTCATCATCATATGAGCATGGAATTTGCACTAAGTCATCTTCATGTTGAAGTTGTTTCACTATAGTGTTCAATTCCGTAACCATCACATCCATGTCATGAAACTTTGTTTCCACAAACCGCTCTAGGCTTTTCCGATTTTGTGGAATCTCCACAATGTTCTTCTCCATGCCTTGGATAAAGATAACTAGAAATGCCATTTGCTCAGCTTGAGTTCTGAGCTGTGGAGCTGGTGGTGGCACATTTCTAGTAGCCTCGGCTTCTGCTGCCTGTGCTGCCATTCTGGTTGCAGCTGAGCTGGGATCATTGTCATCCATCACCACTTCATTGTCTTCATACTCTGGCTGAAGAGGTAAATAGGGACGATCAAGGAGATATACATGCTTGCCTAGCTTGGCATTGATAAGCATATGAATGTAAGGGGCATATCGACATGATCTCTTCTGATCAGCAACAGTCCTCCGGATAGTCTCTACTATCAAGTCCATCACTCGAAATCCGGTATCAATGTCCAAAGGTGCAGCACGTTGATGGAGTGACCTCTCATCATCTTATAATGACCTGATTTAGGCATCAAGGTGTGTCTAGGTGTGTCTCAGAATAGTGTTAGTGGTGGGTATTCCTGCTTGGAAGAAGTGCATAGAGCCCATGTTGTGAATTGCCTAATACTTGTGAGGAATTGGCTTGTACATGTTGGCCATAGAGTTGTGACTCTTCTTTGCTTCAGAATACACATCAACATCACTCCCTTTTTGCTTAGGGGAACCAATGATAATGGCCCACTCATCAAATGCCAACTCATATTTGTGACCATCAGTCATCCATACTAGAGAACCATCTCCATAGAAATGAACACTTGAGTAGAATTGCATGATCAGTTCATCATTCCATGGGGTGATCTCCTTTCCAACAAAATCTTCAATATCCATAGACTTGAAGTTGTCTTGCACATGAGGAAAGAAATTTTCATTGGCTTTGATGTAAGCCCACTCAACATATATCATATCTCCAAGAGCAGGACATTTGTCATACAAGACAGTCTCATAGAAATCTTGTTGTTCCTTGGTGTGAAACCATGGATCAACAGCAGTCCTTCTCCTGATAGCATATGGATCAGCAGCAATCCACTTTTTCAAACCTACATCTTTTCTTTGTGGGAAATATGCCCTAGAGGCAATAATAAAGTAGTTATTATTATATTTCCTGTTTCAAGATAATCGTTTATTATCCGTGCTATAATTGTATTGAATGGAAACATCAATACATGTGTGGATACATAGACAAAATATTGTCCCTAGTAAGCCTCTAGTTGACTAGCTCATTGATCAAAGATGGTTAAGGTTTCCTAGCCATAGACAAGTGTTGTCACTTGATAACGGGATCACATCATTAGGAGAATGATGTGGTGGACAAGACCCAAACTATAAACGTAGCATGTGATCGTGTTATTTTGTTGCTATTGTTTTCTGCATGTCAAGTATACATTCCTATGACCATGAGATCATGTAACTCACTGACATCGGAGGAATGCCTTGTGTGTATCAAACGTCGCAACATCATCCGATGACTATAAAGGTGCTCTACAGGTATCTCTGAAGGTGCCCGTTGAGTTAGCATGGATCGAGACTGGGATTTGTCACTCCGTATGACGGAGAGGTATCTCGGGGCCCACTCGGTTATACAACATCAAAAACAAGCCTTGCAAGGAATGTGAATAAAGATTTAGCCACGGGATCTTGTATTACGAAACGAGTAAAGAGATTTTTCGATAACGAGATTGAAATAGGTATGGGGATACCGACGATCGAATCTCGGGCAAGTAACATACCGAAGGACAAAGTAACATATGGGATTGTATGAATCCTTGACATAGAGGTTCAACCGATAAGATGTTCTCTAGAATATGTAGGATTCAACATGGTCATCCAGGTCCCGCTATTGGATATTGACCGAAGAGTGTCTCGGTCATGTCTACATAGTTCTCGAACCCGCAGGGTCTGCACACTTAAGGTTTGGTGACGTTTTTGGTATAGTTGAATTATTGATGTTGGTAACCGAATGTTGTTTGGAATCCCGGATGAGATCCCAGACGTCACGGGGGTGTCCGGAATGGTTCGGAAACGAAGATTGATATATAGGATTGTTGCATTTGGCTTTCGGAAAGATTTCGGGCACTACCGGTAAAGTACCGAGAGTGATGAATGGGTTCCGGGGTTTTACCGAGAGGGGCCACCCACCCGGGAGAGAACCTAATAGGCCCATGGGTGGCGCACCAGCCCTTAGTTGGCTGGTGAGGTCAGCCCAATAAGCCTGTTTCGGCTAGAAACGAAATAAAGGAAAAAATAATAAAAATAAAAGGGAAGGAGGTGGACAAGATGGGAAGGAGTTCTCCACCAAACCGAATTGGAGGAGGACTCCTCCCTCTTGGCTCGGCCGAATCCTCCTACTTGGAGTAGGAGGCAAGCCACGCTCCCTCTTGTTCCTCCTATATATAGTGGAGGTTTAAGAGGCTTTTTGCACCCCAAGCCTTTGTGCAGCCCTCTCTCCCTGCACTACTTCGTGACACCCCGCACGTAGTTCAGCACGACACGGCGAAGCCCTGCTGGAGTAGCTTCACCACCATCACCACCAGGCCGTCATGCTGTCGGAGAATCCAACAACCTCTTCATCTCTCTTGCTGGATCAAAAAGGCAGAGATCGTCATCGAGATGTACGTGTGCTGAACGCGGAGGTGTCGTCCGTTCAGTTCTAGATCGGGACTGATTTCGTGGGACTACATCAACCGCGTTTCTTAACACTTCCCGTTTAGCAATCTACAAGGGTATGTGGATCTGATCTCCCCTCTCGTAGATGATCATTACCATGATAGGTCTTTCATGTGCGTAGGAAATTTTTTGTTTCCCATGCAACGTTCCCCAAGAGTGGCATCGTGAGCTAGGTTCATGCATAGATGATATCTCGAGTAGAACACAAAATAGTTTGTGGGCGTTGATGTTCAATTTGCTTCCCTCCTTAGTCTTTTCTTGGTTCAGCGGTATTGTTGGATTGAAGCAGTCGGGGCCAACATTAATTGTACGCTTACGAGAGACCGGTTTCATCGACTATCATGCAAATTGTTGCATAAAGATGACTCGCGGGTGTCTTTTTCTTCAACTTTAGTTGAATCAAATTTGACCGAGGCGGTCCTTGGAGAAGGTTAAATAGCAATTTGCATATCACCTTGTGCCTTTGCGTAAGTAAGATGCGATCATACTAGATACCCATAGCAGCCACGCAAAACATGCAACTACAAATTAGAGGTCGTCTAACTTGTTTTTGCAGGGTATGCATGTGATGTGATATGGCCAAATACATGATATGATATATTGGATGTATGAGATGATCATGTTGTAATAGTTAAATATCGGCTTGCACATCGATGCTACGGCAACCGACAGGAGCCATAGGGTTGTCTTTAATTATTTTTGCACTTGGTGATGATTTACTTCATCGCTAGTTGTAGCTTTAACAGTAACTGCATAGTTAGCACAACAACCTCGATGGCAGAACAATGATGGAGATCATTGTGTGGCACCGGTGACGATTGAGATCATGTCGGTGCTTTGGTGATGGAGATCAAGAAGCACAAGTTCACGACCATATCATGTCACTTTTAATTTGCATGTCATGTTAATACTTTTACGCACCTTATTTTTCTTAGGACGACAGAAGCATTATAAGGTGATACCTCACTAAAATTTCAAGATAAAATTGTGTTCTCCCCAACTGTGCACCATTGCGACAGTTCGTCGTTTCGAGACACCCTGTGATGATCAGGTGTTATAGACTCAACGTTCATATACAACGGGTGCAAAACAGTTGCACACACGGAATACTTAGGTTAAACTTGATGAGCCTAGCATGTAAAGAAATGGCCTCCAAACACAAGAGACCAAAAGGGCGAGTATGAATCATACAGTTGATATGATCAACATGGAGATGTTCACCATTGAAACTAATCTCAACTCATGTGATGATCCGACTTGAGTTAGTGGATTTGGATCATGCGCCACATGAATGACTAGAGGGATGTGTATTTGACTATGAGTTTATTAGTAATATGATTAGCTAAACTCAATTGTCTTGAACATAGTCTAAGTAATCTTTGCAAAATATATGTTGTAGATCAATAGCTCGCGCAGTAGCAACCCTGAATTTTAATGCGTTCCTAGAGAAAGCTAAGTTGAAAGATGATAGAAGCAACTTTGTCGACTGGGCCCGTAATCTGAGGCTCATCCTTGAGGCTGCCCAAAAGTCATATGTCCTTGATGAACCTCTAGGTGATGAACCACCCCAACCTGTGTTGCCTGAAGTTATGAACGTCTGGCAGACGCGCAAAGATGACCACTCGTTAGTTCAATGTACAGTTTTGTATGGTTTAGAACCGGGACTTCAAAGACGTTTTGAACGTCATGGAGCATATGAGATGTTCCAGGACTTGAAGTTTATCTTTGATAAGAATGCCTGGATCAAGAGGTATGAGACCTCCAATAAGTTCTATTCTTGCAAAATGGAGGAGAACGGATCTCTCAGTGAACATGTGATCAAAATGTCTGGGTACTCTAACCGTCTGGCTAAGCTAGGAATTGCTCTCCTGCCATAGGCTATAACTGACAAAGTTCTTCATTCACAGCTGCTACCTCTTGAGCTTGCATTGGTTTTTCCCTTGAAGAGGAAAGGGTGATGCAACACAATAGCAGTAAGTATTTCCCTCAGTTTGAGAACGAAGGTATCAATCCAGTGGGAGTATCAAGGCAAGTATCCAAAGTACCTACGCAAAAACAAACAAACTTGCACCCAATGCTATAAAGGGGTTGTCAATCCCTTCATGATTAAATACAAGGTGAGATATGAAGGTGGAAAGTGCAACAAAGTAAAAGTGTAGAGCTGAAAATAGGATGTGAAGTAGACCCAGGGGCCATAGTGTTCACTAGAGGCTTCTTTCATGATAGCAAGTGCTACCTCTTGAGCTTGCGTTGGGTTTTTCCCTTGAAGAGGAAAGGGTGATGCAGCACAGTAGCAGTAAGTATTTCCCTCAGTTTGAGAACCAAGGTATCAATCCAGTAGGAGTATCAAGGCAAGTCTCCAAAGTACCTGCGCAAAAACAGCAAACTTACACCCAACGCTACAAAGGGGTTGTCAATCCCTTCACGATTGATTGCAAGGTGAGATCTGAAGGTGGAAAGTGCAACAAAGTAAAAGTGTAGAGCTGAAAATATGATGTGAAGTAGACCCGGGGGCCATAGTGATCATTAGAGGCTTCTCTCAAGATAGCAAATATTACGGTGGGTGAACGAATTACTGTCGAGCAATTGATAGAACCGCGCAAAGTCATGACGATATCTAAGGCAATGATCATACATATAGGCATCACGTCGGAGACTAGTAGATCGATACTTTCTGCATCTAGTGTATTGAGTTCATAACAAATAGAGTAACACCTTAAGCAAGATGACATGATGTAGAGGGATAAATTCATGCAATAGATATGAACCCCATCTTTTTACCCTGGATGGCAACAACACGATGCGTGCCTCGCTACCCCTTCTGTCATTGGGTGAGGTCACCGCACGGTATGAACCCAAAACCAAGCACTTCTCCCATTGCAAGAATTATAGATCAAGTTGGCCAAATGAAACCCACAACTCGAAGAGAATTACAAGGATATGACATCATGCATATAAGAGATCAGAGGAAACTCAAATAAGGATCATAGATAATCTGATCATAAATCCACAATTCATCGATCTCGACAAACACACCGCAAAAGAGGATTATATCGGATAGATCTCCATGAAGATCATGGAGAACTTTGTATTGAAGATCCAAGAGAGAGAAGAAGCCATCTTGGTACTAGATATGGACACAAAGGTCTGTGTTGAACTACTCATGCATCATTGGAGAGGCAATGTTGTTGATGAAGAAGCCCTCCGTGTCCAAATCCCCCCTCCGGCAGGGCACCAGAACGTCCATCAGATGGGATCTTGCAGAGACACAAGCTTGCGGCGATGGAAAAGTATTTTCGTGGCTCTCTCCCGTGGTTTCAGATTTTTAGGGAATTTATAAGCGGAAGAGGTAGGGCAAAGGATCCTTGGGGGGCCCACAAGCCTGCTAGGCGCCCCCCAGGCTGCGGCTAGGGGCCTTGTGGCCTCCCCCGAGGACCTTTGCCTTGGTTCTCAAGTTCCCTGCGTATCTTCTGTTCTCGAAAAAATCTTTCCGGAGGTTTTATTCCGTTTGGACTCCGTTTAATATTCTCCTCTGAAAATGGTCAAAAACACGGAAAAAACAGGAACTGGCACTTGGCACTGAGTTAATAGGTTAGTCCCAAAAAAGATATAAAATGCATACAAAACATCCAAAGTTGACAAGATAATAGCATGGAACCATCAAAAATTATAGATACGTTGGAGACGTATCGAGCATCCCCAAGCTTAACTCGTGCTCGTCCTCAAGTAGGGAAGTGATAAAGACTGAATTTTTGATGTGGAATTCTACCAAACATATTTGTCCTTTATAACTTCTTTCTTGTGACATGAATGTTCAGATCCGGAAGATTCAAATCAATAGTTTGCTATTGACATGAAAATAATAATACTTCAAGCAAACTAGCAAGGTAATCATGAACTTTTGAAATCACAAGGCCAAAGAAAGTTGTCCCTACAAAATCATATAGTCTGGCTATGCTCCATCATCCCCACAAAACAAACTTAAATCATGCACAACCCCGGTATTGGCCAAGTAATTGTTTTCGCACTCTTACTTTCTCAAACCTTTTTCAACTCTCATGCAATGTATGAGCGTGAGCCATGGATATAGTACTATAGGTGGAATAGAGTGTGGTGGAGGTTGTGAGGAAAAAAGAAGGAGATGGTCACATTGACTCAGCGTATCAATGGGCTATGGAGATGCCCATCAATAGATATCAATGTGAATGAGTAGGGATTACCATGCAACGGATGCACTTAGAGCTATAAGTGTGTGAAAGCTCAAAAGGAGAACTAGTGGGTGTGCATCCAACTTGCTTGCTCACGAAGACCTAGGGCAATTTTGAGGAAGCCCATCATTGGAATATACAAGCCAAGTTATATAATGAAGAATCACACTAGTAAACGGTGGTGACAAAACAAGAGACTCTCAATCATGAAGAACATGGTGCTATTGTGAAGCACAAGTGTCGAAAAAGATACTACCATTGTTCCTTCTCTCTTTTTCTCTTTTTTTTGTTTGGGCTCTTTGGCCTCTTTTCATTTTTTTGGTGGGAATCTTTGGCCTCTTTCGTTTTATTTCCTCACATAGGACAATGCTCTAATAATGATGATCATCACACTTTTATTTACTCACAACTCAATACTTAGAGCAATGATGACTCTATAGGGAATGCCTCCGGCAGTGTACCGGGATGTGCAACGATCTAGCTTAGCATATGTTGTTGAAACATCTCGCTAGCTATCTTACGATCATGCAATGGCAATATGAAAGTGACGGCACAAGTCATGAGACGGAATGGTGGGAGTTGCATGGCAATATATCTCGGAATGGCTATGAAAAGGCAATGATAGGTAGGTATGGTGTTTGTTTTGAGGAAGGTATATGGTGGTTTTGTGCACCAGCGAAAGTTGTGCGACACTAGAGAGGCTAGCAATGGTGGAAGGTGAAATTGCATCTATACCATGGACTCACATTAGTCGTGAAGAATTCATATACTTATTGCGAAAGTTTTATTTGTAATCGAAACAAAGTGCTAAACGCATACTCCTAGGGGAAGGGTTGGTAGGTGTTAACCATCGCGCGATCCCGACCGCCACACAAAGGATGACAATCAATAAATCAATTATGCTCCGACTTCCTAACATAGCGATTCACCATACGTGCATGTTACGGGAATCACTAACTTCAACACAAGTATTTCTAGATTCATAGCACCCTACTAACATAACTCTAATATTACCATATCCATGTCTCAAAACTAATTGAGTGGAATCAAACTTCTCTTTACTAATCAATGCACATGAATATGGAAGTTTTATTATATCTTCTTTGGATGCCTATCATCTTTAGGACACTTTCATGGCACACGCCAACTACCAAGTTACTCAGAGAGAGCACTCTCAAAAAGATATAAGTGAATATCGAGAGTTTTTCTTTCTCCAAAATATGACACCGTCGTGCTCTAAAAAGATCTAAGTGAAGCACTAGAGCAAAGTTATCTAGCTCAAAAGATATAAGTGAAGCACACGCGAGCTAAATTGCCTAACTCAAACAATATAAGTGAAGCTCAATGAGTATTCTAGCAAATTCACGATGAGTGCATGTCTCTCTCAAAAAGGTGTGCAGCAAGGATGATTGTGACACAACAAAAAGAAAAGACTCCTATAATACACAACGCTCCAAGCAAAACACATATCATGTGGTGAATAAAAATATAGCTCCAAGTAACGTTACCGATGGATTGAAGACGAAAGAGGGGATGCCTTCCCGGGGCATCCCCAAGCTTGAGCTCTTTCCACTCTTTATTCCATTGTCCATGAGAACATCACCCAAAACTTGAAAACTTCACAACACAAAACTTAAAGATAAACTCGTGATATCATTAGCACAAGAAAACAAACTACTGATACGTCTCAAACGTATCTATAATTTTTGATGGTTTCACGCTGTTATCTTGTCTTCTTTGATTGTTTTATGTACCTTTTATATATTTTTTGGGACTAACTTATTAATTCAGTGCCAAGTGCCAGTTCCTGTTTTTTCGTGTTTTTGACTCTTTTCAGATCTGATTTTGGAACAGAGTCCAAACGGAAGAAAAACCTCAAAATGATTTTTTCCCGAAAGGAAGAAGACCAGGGGGCTTTTGGGCCAAGCCAGGTGGGCTCCAGGGAGCCCACAAGCCCCCACTCCACCACCAGGGGGAGGCGGCGGTGGGCAGGCTTGTGGCCTCCATGGCCACCCCCTGACCTAGGTCTTTGGCCTATAAATTCCCAAATATTTCGCAAAAAATCAGGGGAGCCTCGAAAATACCTTTCCGCCGCCTTGCCGGAGGGGACTTTGGAGTTGGAGGGCTTCTTCATCATCATCATCGCCCCTCCAATGACTCATGAGTAGTTCACTTCAGACCTACGGGTCCGTAGTTAGTAGCTAGATGGCTTCTTCTCTCTCTTGGATCTTCAATACAAAGTTCTCCATGATCTTCATGGAGATCTATCCGATGTAATCTTCTTTGGCAGTGTGTTTGTCGATATCCAATGAATTGTGGATTTGTGATCAGATTATCTATGATATATATTTGAGTCTTTGCTGATTTCTTATATGCATGATTTGATATCCTTGTAAGTATCTCCGAGTCTTTGGTTTTGTTTGGCCAACTAGATCTATGATTCTTGGAATGGGAGAAGTGCTTGGTTTTGGGTTCTACCATGTGGTGACCTTTCCCAGTGACAGTAGGGGCAGCAAGGCACACATCAAGTAGTTTCCATCAAGGGTAAAAAGATGGGGTTTTTATCATTGGTTTGAGATTATCCCTCTACATCATGTCATCTTGCTTAAGGCGTTACTCTGTTCTTATGGACTTAGTACACTAGATGCATGCTGGATAGCAGTCGACGTGGGGAGAATAGTAGTAGATGCACAAAGTATCGGTCTACTTGTTTTGGATGTGATGCCTATAGTTATAATCATTGCATAGATATCGTCACGACTTTGTGCGGTTCTATCAATTGCTCGACGGTAATTTGTTCACCCACCGTCTACTTCCTTTCATGAGACAAGCCACTAGTGAACACTACGGCCCCCGGGTCTATTCACATCCATCATTTACACCTCCGCTTTTACTTTGCTTTGTTACTTTGTTGCTTTTAGTTCTCACTTGGCAAACAATCTATAAGGGATTGACAACCCCTTCATAGCGTTGGGTGCAAGCTTTTGTGTTTGTGCAGGATCTTGAGATACTCCTCCACCGGATTGATAGCTTGGTTCTCAAACTGAGGGAAATACTTACCACTGCTGTGCTACATCACCCTTTCCACTTCGAGGGAACACCAACGCAAGGCTCCAAGGCCACGGGGGAAATCCTATGCATACTTGCCTAGGAAGTCCCTTAAGGCGTAGCCGCAGCTGAAGGATTCCTGGTGCCGTCGACACACCTGTTTCTGGCACCATTGCCGGGGATACACAGCAAACATCAGAAGTATTTTTAGCGCCATTGCCGGGGAGGAGAAATCAAGATCTATCCAAGTAGGTCTCACAAACTCTTCTCTTGCATTTACTTTTGTTGCGAGTTGCCTCTCGTTTTCCTCTCCCCCACTTCACATTTGCCGTTTTCATTTGCCTTTCTCCTTGGCCGTTTTCCTTTGCCTTTGCCGTTTTCCTTTTCCGGTTTTCCTGCTCGCTTGTGTGCCATGTGCCTTCATTATGCTTGCATCTTCGCTTGCTGAAAATCTATTGATATGGATCCTCATCCACTAGCTAGTCTCTTTAAGAGACCCACTATTGTTGAACGAATTGCTAGTGAGTTGAGGGAAATTGACTATTTCTATGGAGTTTTGCTTAAGTTGCATGAATCTGAAAATTGTGGGGAAGAAATTCATGAATTGATTCATGAGGGCTCCTTGGATGAAAAGCATGATTGCAATGGTTTCACTATAAATTCTATTAGTGACAATCATGCTAAAAATATGCAAAACCCTAAGCGTGGGGATGCTAGTTTTGCTTTGACCACTACTTATTGCAATAATCATTATTGGGGTGATGGTCTTTCTTATGATCTTGAAAATTTGTTTAAACCTCATGATGAATATGATATTTGCAATGATATTGAAAGTGGGTTTGGAGAAGTCATGACTTTAGTTGATGATAATCCCACTATTTTTGAAGAGCGTCAACTTTGCATGCATGTGGATCATGAAAACAATATCCTTTGTGATAGTTACATTGTTGAATTCGAATATGATCCCACATGTGATAGCTATGAGAGAGGACAATATTGTGGTAGAAACTTTCATGTTACCAAATTACCTCTCGTTATGTGGAGATTGCTACTGTCTCTTTCTTCTTCCTTGCATATGGCAACTATTGGTTGTCTTGACAATCTGTTTCCTATAAAATGCCTATGCATAGGAAGTATGTCAGACTTAGATGTGATTTTCACATGCTTTAGGACGCTCTCGTTGTGCTTCAATTCTTGTCTTTTGTGAGAGCATCATTCAATGCCTAGCTAGGGGCGTTAAACAATAGTGCTTGTTGGGAGGCAACCCAACGAATCTATCCTTTTTCTTTATGTTTTGTGTTTCCCACACTTTCATAATTCTGTTATGATTGTGTTTTTTGTGTTTCTTTTTGCGTTTGTGCCAAGCAAAACCGTTATGATTAGTCTTGGGGATGATCGTTTGGTCATGCTGGAAAAGACAGAAACTTTCTGCTCACGAAAAGAATTTTCATTTTTGTTCTGTAAGAGCTTTTGAGTTGATTCTTTTTGCTGCTGATTTCTACGCAAATTATTTAGACTGTCGTAATTGTTTAGAATTTTTGAAGTACCAGAGGTATACGAAATATACAGATTTCTACAGACTGGTCTGCTGTTAACAGATTCTGTTTTTGTTGTGTTGGTTGCTTATTTTGATGAAACTATGGATAGTATCGGGGGGTATTAGCCATGGAAGATTGAAAGTACAGTAACCAAACATAAGAACAAGTAGAATTTAAGTTTGCTACAGTACCTAAGGAAGTGGTGGTTTGCTTTCTTGTACTAATGTTATCACGAGTTTCTGTTTAAGTTCCGTGTTGTGAAGTTTTCAAGTTTTGGGTGAAGTTCTTATGGACAAAGAGATAAAAGAGTGGCAAGAGCTCAAGCTTGGGGATGCCCAAGGCCCTCCGAGAGATTCAAGGATGCTGTAAAAGCCTAAGCTTGGGGATGCCCCGGGAAGGCATCCCCTCTCTCGTCTTCAATCCATCGGTAACGTTACTTGGGGCTATATTTTTATTCACCACATGTTATGTGTTTTTTGCTTGGAGCGTCTTGTATCGTAGGAGTCTTTTATTTTTGTTGTGTCACAATCATCCTTGCTGCACACCTAGAGAGCGAGACATGCACACACCATGATTTTGTCGAGCTTCACTTATATCTTTTGGTAGACAATTCAGCTCACATGTGCTTCACTTATATCTTTTGAGCTAGATACTTTTGCTCTATGTGCTTCACTTATATCTTTTAGAGTGCAGCGGTGCGTGGCTTGGTAGTTGATATATGCTTTGAAAGTAGTCTCAAAAGGGGTAGTTATCCAAAGGGATACGAAAACTTCCACCTTCATGTGCATTGAATAGTTAGAGAAGTTTGATTCATCTCAAATAGTTTTGAGTTGTGGTTATGGTAATATTGAAGTCATGCTAGTAAGGTGTTGTGGATCTAGAAATACTTGTGTTGAAGTTAGTGATTCCCGTAGCATGCACGTATGGTGAACCGCTATGTGATGAAATCTGAGCATGATTAGTATATTGATTGTCATCCTTTGCGTGGCGGTCGGGATCGCGCGATGGTTTATACCTACCAACCCTTCCCCTAGGAGTATGCGTTGAATGCTTTGTTTCGATTACTAATAAAACTTTTGCAACAAGTATATGAGTTCTTCCTGACTAATGTTGAGTCCATGTTTTAGATGCACTTTTAGCTTCCACCATCACTATCTTCTTAGTGCCGTGCAACTTTCGCCGGTGCACAAAACCCACCATTAGCCTCCCTCAAAACAGCCACCATACCTACCTATTATGGCTTTTTCAAAGTCATTCCGAGATATATTGCCATGCAACTACCACCATGACATGTGCCACCATGTCTACATTGCCATTGCATGATCGTAAGATAGCTAGCATGATGTTTCCATTAATGTCTATGCCATGCTAGATCATTGCCACGGTACACGACCAAAGGCATTCCATATAGATTCATAGTTGCTCTAAGTTTTGAGTTGAAAGTATGATGATCATCATTAATGGAGCATTGTCCCATGTGAGGAAATAAAAGATGCCAAAGAAGCCCACCAAAAAAAAGAGGCCAAAGCCCACCAAATAAAAAAATGAGAGAAAAAGAGAGAAGGTACAATGCTACCACTTTTTCCACACTTGTGCATATTAAGCACCATGATCTTCATGATTGAGAGTCTCTCATTTTGTCACCACCATATAGCTAGTGGGAAATCTTCATTATATAACTTGGCTTGTATATTCCAATGATAGGCTTCCTCAAAATTGCCTTAGGTCTTCGTGAGCAAGCAAGTTGGATACACACCGAGTAGTTTTCTTTAAGAGCTTTCACATACTCGTAGCTATAGTGCATCATTTGTATGGCAATCCCTACTCATTCACATTGATATCTATTGATGAGAATCTCCATAGCTCATTGATATGCCTAGTTAATGTGACTATCTTCTCCTTTTTTGTCTCGCAACCTCCACCACATTCCACACCATCTATAGTGCTATAACCATGGCTCACGCTCATGTATTGGGTGAGAGTTGAAAAGGTTTGAGAAAGTAAAGGTGTGTAACAATTACTTGGCCAATACCGGGGTTGTGCATGATTTAAATTCATTGTGCAATGATGATAGAGCATAGCCAGACTATATGCTTTTGTAGGGATAACTTTCTTTTGGCCTTGTTATTTTGAAAGTTCATGATTACTTTGCTAGTTTGCTTGAATTATTATTGTTTCCACGTCAATAGAAAACTATTGTTTTGAATCTAATGGATCTGAACATTCATGTCACATAAGAGGAATTACAAAGGACACATATGCTAGGTAGCATGAAAGCATCAAAAATTCATTCTTATCACTTTCCTACAGGAGGACGAGCAGGAGCTAAGCTTGGGGATGCTTGATACGTCTCAAATGTATCTATAATTTTTGATGGTTTCACGCTGTTATCTTGTCTTCTTTGGTTGTTTTATGTACCTTTTATATCTTTTTTGGGGTAACTTATTAATTCAGTGCCAAGTGCCAGTTCCCGTTTTTTTCTTGTTTTTGACTCTTTTCAGATCTGATTTTGGAACGGAGTCCAAACGGAAGATAAACTCCGAAATGATTTTTTCCCGAATGGAAGAAGACCAGGGGGCTTTTGGGCCAAGCCAGGTGGGCTCCAGGGATCCCACAAGCCCCCACTCCGCCACCAGCGGGAGGCGGCCATGGGCAGGCTTGTGGCCTCCCTGGCCGCCCCCTGACCTAAGTCTTTGGCCTATAAATTCCCAAATATTCCGCAAAAAATCAGGGGAGCCTCAAAAATACTTTTCCGCCGCTGCAAGCTCCCGTTTTCGCGAGATTTCATCTGGAGACCCTTCCCGGCGCCCTGCCGGAGGGGACTTTGGAGTTGGAGGGCTTCTTCATCATCATCATCGCCCCTCCAATGACTCGTGAGTAGTTCACTTCAGACCTACGGGTCCGTAGTTAGTAGCTAGATGGCTTCTTCTCTCTCTTGGATCTTCAATACAAAGTTCTCCATGATCTTCATGGAGATCTATCCGATGTAATCTTCTTTGGCGGTGTGTTTGTCGAGATCCGATGAATTATGGATTTGTGATCAGATTATCTATGATATATATTTGAGTCTTCGCTGATTTCTTATATGCATGATTTGATATCCTTGTAAGTCTCTCCGAGTCTTTGGTTTTGTTTGGCCAACTAGATCTATGATTCTTCCAATGGGAGAAGTGCTTGGTTTTGGGTTCTACCATGTGGTGAACTTTCCCAGTGATAGTAGGGGCAACAAGGCACACATCAAGTAGTTGCCATCAAGGGTAAAAATATGCGGTTTTTATGATTGGTTTGAGATTATCCCTCTACCTCATGTCATCTTGCTTAAGGTGTTACTCTGTTCTTATGGACTTAATACACTAGATGCATGCTGGATAGCGGTAGACGTCTGGAGTAATAGTAGTAGATGCACAAAGTACCGGTCTACTTGTTTTGGACGTGATGCCTATAGATATAATCATTGCATAGATATCGTCACGACTTTGCGCGGTTCTATCAATTGCTTGATAGTAATTTGTTCACCCACCGTCTACTTGCTTTCATGAGAGAAGCCACTAGTAAACACTACGGCCCCCGGGTCTATTCACATCCATCGTTTACACCTCCGCTTTTACTTTGCTTTGTTACTTTGTTGCTTTCAGTTCTCACTTGGCAAACAATCTATAAGGGATTGAAAACCCCTTCATAGTGTTGGGTGCAGGCTTTTGTGTTTGTGCAGGATCTTGAGATACTCCTCCACCGGATTGATAGCTTGGTTCTCAAACTGAGGGAAATACTTACCACCGCTGTGCTACATCACCCTTTCCGCTTCGAGGGAACACCAATGCAAGGCTCCAAGGCCACGGGGGAAATCCTTTGCATACTTTCCTAGGAAGTCCCTTAAGGCGTAGCCGCACCTCAAGAATTCCTGGTGTCGTCGACACACCTGTTTCTGGCACCATCGCCGGGGATACACAACAAACATCAACTACCAACTCTTTAGGTACTGTAGCAAACTTGATTTCTATTTATATTGGTGTTAGTTTACTGTATTCTCACTTTTCCATGGATAGTACCCCCCGATACGATGCATAGTTTCATCAAAATAAGCAATCAACAGAACGAAAACAGAATTTGTCAAAAACAGACCAGTCTATAGCAATCTGTATACTTCGTATACTTCTGTTATCTCAAAAATTCTGAAAAATTATGAAAATTTGGGAAATTGGCATATCAACCATAAGCAAAAATAATAAACTCAAAAGCTCTTTCTGGATAGGGATGAAAAATAGTTTCGTGAGCGCAAAGTTTCTGTCTTTTTCAGCAAGATCAAACAACCATCACCAAAACTAATCATAAAGGTTTTACTTGGCTCAAACACAAAAAGAAACACAAAAAACACAATCATAACATAATTATGATGGTGTGGACACAACAAAATAGAAAGCAAAAAGCAAAGATAAATTCATTGGGTTGCCTCCCAACAAGCGCTATTGTTTAACGCCCTTAGCTAGGCATAAGGCGATAGAATCACGTATCGTCGTCTTTGGTGCTCAAACCATAAGTAGCCCTCATCATGGATTCATAAGGCAATCTTATTTTATTTCTCAGAAAATGTTCCATGCCCTTATTTAATGGAAATTGAAATCTAATATTCCCTTCCTTCATATCGATGACAACACCAATAGTCCTTAGGAAAGGTCTACCAAGAATGATAGGACACGTCGGATTGCAATCAATATCAAGCACAATGAAATCGACGGTACATAGTTCCTATTTGCAATAATAAGAACATAATTGATCCTTCCCATGGGTTTCTTAACAGTAGAATCCACAAGAAGCAAATTAAGCGAGCACTCATCAATCTCATTGAAGCCTAGAACATCACATAAAGACTTTGGAATAGCGGAAACACTAGCACCCAAATCACACAAAGCATTGCATACAAAGTTTTTGATCTTGATTTTGATAGTAGGTTCCCACTCATAATGAAGTTTTCTAGGGATAGAAACTTCCAACTCAAGTTTCTCTTCAAGAGATTTCATCATAGCATCGATGATATGATCGGTAAAGGCCTTGTTTTGGCTATAAGCATGTGGAGAGTTTAGCATGGATTGCATCAAGGAAATCCATTCAATCAAAGAGCAACTATCATAATTGAATCTATTGAAATCCAAAGTAGTAATCTCATTGGGATGTTTCTCAACCAAAGTGGATTCATATCCAGCCCCATCATCATTAGGTTTGACATTATAAAACAAGGATTCAATGGGAGTCACACCAAGCACTTTAAGATCTTCGTGATTCTCATCACGAGAACACGCCTTTTTAAGCCATTCATGTCTAGCACGAATTTGGGCGGTTCTTTCTTTACTCTCATTCATGGAAATACGCATAGCTTTCAAAGTTTCATCCATATTGATCTTGGGAGGAGCACATCTCAATTTCAAAGCATCAATATCAAGAGACATTCTATCAATGGTCCTAGCCAAGTCATCAATTTTGAGCAGTTTTTCTTCTATGGACGCATTGAAAATCTTTTGCGAGTTGATAAACTCTTTAACATTACTCTCTAGATTAGAGGGTAATTTATTGTAATTTCCATGAGCATTGTTGTAGGAGTTGCCAAAGTTATTAGAGGGATTACTAGGAAAAGGCCTAGGAATATAGTTACCTCTAAAAGCATTGTTGTTGCCAAAATTATTCCTACCAACAAAATTAACATCCAAGCTCTCATTGCTACTCTCAATCAAGGAAGACAAGGGCATATCATTTGGATGTAAAGGAGCACCTTTACTAGCAAACAATTTCATTAACTCATCCATCTTAGCACTCAAAGAGTTAATTTCTTCTATAGCGTGCACTTTTTTTACTAGTAGTTGACTTTTCAGTGTGCCATTGAGAATAGTTTGTCATGATATTGTCTAGGAGTTTTGTGGCTTATCCTAATGTGATTTCCATGGAAGTTCCACTGGAGGCGGAATAAAGGATATTTCTAGAAGCAAAATTTAAACGAGCATAGAAGATTTGTATAATCATCCAAAGACTCAAGCCATGAGCGGGACAATTTCTAATCATCAATTTCATTCTCTCCCAAGAGTGTGCAACATGTTCATGATCTATTTGCTTAAAATTCATGATATCATTACGGAGAGAGATAATCTTAGCCGGTGGAAAATACTTTGATATATAAGCATCTTTTTACTTGTTCCAAGAATCAATACTATTTTTGGGCAAAGATGAAAACCAAGTTTTTGCTCGATCTCGCAATGAGAACGGAAATAGCTTCAATTTAATCACATCATTATCCAGATCTTTCTTCTTTTGCATATCGCATAACTCAATGCAGGTATTAAGATGGGATGCGGCATCTTCGCTAGGAAGGCCGGAGAATTGCTCTTTCATAACAAGATTTAGCAAAGCAGCATTGATTTCATATGATTCCGCACTAGTGACGGGAGAAATCAGAGTACTAATAAAATCATTATTATTAGTATTCGAAAAGTCACAAAGTTTGGTGTTTTCAGTCATGGTGACTTCAGCAAGCAAGACAAGCACACAAGCGAACAGAAAGCAAGCGAAAGGAAAGGGCGAACGAAAAAGGCAAATATTTTTGTAAATTTTAGTTATTCAGAAGTGGGGGAGAGGAAAACCAGAGGAAAAAAAGGTAAATGCAAGAGATGAGTTTGCGACAGTTACTTGGATAAGCTTCACTTAGAATAATCCCAGGTGCAAGAAATTGACACGTTGAAGGGAGACTATTCTTGACTTGATACTCCCCGGCAACGGCGCCAGAAATTCTTCTTGCTACCTCTTGAGCTTGCGTTGGTTTTTCCCTTGAAGAGGAAAGGGTGATGCAGCACACTAGTAGTAAGTATTTCCCTCAGTTTAAGAACCAAGGTATCAATCCAGTAGGAGTATCAAGGCAAGTCTCCAAAGTAGCTGCGCAAAAATAGCAAACTTGCACCCAACACTAAAAAGGGGTTGTCAATCCCTTCACGATTGATTGCAAGGTGAGATCTGAAGGAGGAAAGTGCAACAAAGTAAAAGTGTAGAGCTGAAAATATGATGTGAATTAGACCCGGGGGCCATAGTGTTCATTAGAGGCTTCTCTCATGATAGCAAATATTACGGTGGGTGAACGAATTACTGTCGAGCAATTGATAGAACCGCGCAAAGTCATGACGATATCCAAGGCAATGATCATACATATAGGCATCACGTCCGACACAAGTACACCGATACTTTTTTGCATCTACTACTATTACTCCACACATCGATCGCTATCCAGCATGCATCTAGTGGATTGAGTTCATAACAAACAGAGTAACGCCTTAAGCAAGATGACATGATGTAGAGGGATAAATTCATGCAATAGATATAAACCCCATCTTTTTACCCTTGATGGCAACAACACGATGCGTGCCTCGCTACCCCTTCTGTCACTGGGTGAGTACACCGCATGGTATGAACCCAAAACCAAGCACTTCTCCAATTGCAAGAATTATAGATCAAGTTGGCCAAACGAAACCCACAACTCGAAGAGAATTACAAGGATACTAAATCATGCATATAAGAGATCAGAGGAAACTCAAATAACATTCATAGATAATCTGATCATAAATCCACAATTCATCGGATCTCGACAAACACACCGCAAAAGAAGATTACATCGGATAGATCTCCATGAAGATCATGGAGAACTTTGTATTGAAGATCCAAGAGAGAGAAGAAGCCATCTAGCTACTAGCTATGGACCCGAAGGTCTATGGTGAACTACTAACGCATCATCGGAGAGGCAATGATGTTGATGACGAAGCCCTCCGTGTCCGAATCCCCCTCCGGCAGGGCACCAGAACGTGCCCCAGATGGGACCTTGCGGAGACAGAAGCTTGTGGTGGCAGAAAAGTATTTTCGTGGCTCTCTCTGGCAGTTTCATATTTTTGGAGAATTTATAGGCGGAAGAAGGAGGGTAGGGGAGCCAGAGGGGTCCACAAGCCTGCTAGACCCGCCCCCCTAGGCCAGGCCTGGGTGGCTTGTGTCCTCCTCCGAGGTCCCCTGCTTTGGTTCTCAAGTTTCCTGCATGTCTTCTGTTATGGAAAAAAGCATTCTGCGGGTTTTATTCCGTTTGGACTCCGTTTAATATTCTCCTCTGAAAAAGGTCAAAAAACCGAAAAAACTGGAACTGTCACTTGGCACTGGGTTAATAGGTTAGTCCCCAAAAAAGATATAAAATAACATATTCATGCATACAAAACATCCAAAGTTGATAAGATAATAGCATGGAACCATCAAAAATTATAGATACGTTGGAGACGTATCAACTGCCGCCAAACTACAAAGGCTTTGTTTTGAACTATAACATGCAAGGGATGAATAAGTCGCTCGCCGAACTGTTTACGATGCTGAAAGTCGCAGAGTCAAAAATCCAGAAGGAGCATCAAGTGTTGATGGTCAATAAGACCCCTAGTTTCAAGAAAAACGACAAGGGGGAGAAGGGTAACTCCAAGAAGAGTGGCAAAGTTGTTGCCCGTCCGACGACGAAACCCAAAGCTGGACCCAAGCCGGAAACTATATGCTACCATTGCAAAGGGACTGGTCACTTGAAGCGGAACTGCCCCATGTATTTGGTTGATAAGAAGGCGGCCAATGCCAAACAAGTTATATTTGATATACATGTTATTGATGTGTACCTCACCAACTCTTGTAGTAGTGCCTCGGTATTTGATACCGGTTTCGTTGCTCACATTTGCAACTCGAAACATGTACTGCAGAATAAATAAAGGCTGGCGAAGGATGAAGTGACGATGCGCGTGGGAAATGGTTCCAATGTTGATGTGATCGCTGTCGGCACAATCTCACTTCAGTTACCATTGGGATTAGTGACGACCTAAAATAATTGTTATTTAGTGCCCGCGTTGAGCATGAACATTATATCTGGATCTTGTTTATTGCGAGACGGTTACTCATTTAAGTCAGAGAATAATGGTTATTCTATTTATATGAGTAATACCTTTTGTGGTCATGCACACAATGTGAGGGGTTTGTTCATATTGAATCTCGATAGTGATGACACTCATGTCTATAACATTGAGACCGAAAAATGTAGAGTTAATAATGATAGCGCCACTTTTTTGAGGCACTGCCGATTAGGTCATATTGGTGTAAAACGCCTGAAGAAACTGCATGCTGATGGACTTTTGGAGTCATTTGATTTTGAATCACTTGACACATGCGAACCATGTCTCATGGGCAAGATGACTAAGACTCCGTTCTCCGGAACAATGTAGCGTGCAAGTGACTTGTTGGAGATCATACATACTTATGTGTGCGAACCAATGAGCATAGAGGCGCGGTGGATATTGTTATTTTCTCACCTTCACTAACGATTTGAGTAGGTATGGTTATATCTAGTCGATGAAGCACAAGTCTGAAACATTTGAAAAGTTCAAGCATTTTCAGAGTGGAGTTGAAAATCATCATAACAAGAAGATCAAGTTCCTACGATCTGATCGAGGAGTTGAATATCTGAGTTACGTGTTTGGTGCTCACTTAAGAAACTGTGGAATTGTTTCACAGTTGACACTGCGTGGAACACCTAAGCGCAATGGTGTGTCCGAACGTCGTAACCGTACTTTATTAGATATGGTGCGTTCTATGATGTCTCTTACTGATTTGCCTTTATTATTTTGGGGCTATGCATTGGAGACAGCTACATTCACTTTAAATAGGGCACCATCAAAATCCGTTGAGATGACACCATATGAGCTGTGGTATGGCAAGAAGCCAAAGTTGTCGTTTCTTAAAGTTTGGGGATGTGATGCTTCTGTCAAAAAGCTTCAGCCTGAAAAGCTGGAACCCAAAGCGGAAAAGTGCGTCTTCATAGGTTACCCAAAAGGGACAGTTGGTTATACCTTCTATCTCAAATCCGAGGGCAAAGTGTTTGTCGCTAAGAACAAAGCTTTTCTTGAGAACGAGTTTCTCTCAAAAGAATTGAGCGGGAGGAAGATAGAACTTGATGAGGTTGTAGAACCTTTGCTTCAACAAGAAGGTGGCACAAGGAAGAAAGAAATTTCTGTCGAGGCAACACCAGTTGAAGAGGAAGCTAATGATGGGGATCATGAAACTTCAGATCAAGTTGCTATCAAACATCGCAAGTCGATAAGGGCACTTACTGCTCCTGAGTGGTACGGGTATCCTGTCTTGTCAATCATGTTGTTAGACAACAATGAGCCTTCGAATTATGGAGAAGCAATGGTGGGCCTAGATTCCAACAGATGGTTAGAAGCCATGAAATCCAAGATAGGATCTACGTATGAAAACAAAATATGGACTTTGGAAGTATTACCTGAAGGCCGGAAGGCTATTCAGAACAAATGGATCTTTAAGAAGAAGACGGACACATAGAGTAATGTGACCATTTATAAAGCTCGACTTGTGGCAAAGGGTTTTTCGCAAGTTCAAGGAGTTGACTACAATGAGTCATTCTCACCCGTAGCGATGCTTAAGTCCGTCTGAATCATGTTAGCAATAACTGCATTTTTCGATTATGAAATGTGGCAGATGGATGTCCAAACGACATTCCTTAATGGGTTTCTGAAGGAAGAGTTGTATATCATGCAACCCGAAGGTTTTGTCGATCCAGAGAATGCTAACAAAGTATGCAAGCTCCATCGATCCATTTATGGACTGTTACAAGCATCTCGGAGTTGGAATCAATGTTTTGATAAGGTGATCAAAGCGTTCGGGTTTATACAAGTTTTTGGAGAAGCTTGTATTTACAAGAAAGTAGTGAGTGGGAGATCTATATCGTTTCTAACATTATGTGTGGATGACATATTGCAGATTGGATACAACCTAAATTTTTGGGAGCACGAAGGATTACTTGAATAAATGTTTTTCAATGAAGGACCTGGGAGAAGCTGCTTACATATTAAACATAATAGGACTTTCAAAAAGCACATACCTTCTCAATGTTTTGAAGAAGTTCAAAATGGAACTATCCGACAAGGGGTTCTTGCCTGTGTTAAAAGGTATAAAGTTTAGTAAGTCTCAATGCCCGGTAACTACAGAAGATAGAGAAACGATGAGTGTCGTCCCCTATGCTTCAGCCATAGGGTCTATCATCTATGCAATGCTGTGCACAGGACCAGATGTCAGCTTGGCCATAAGTATGGCAGTCAGGTTTCAAAGTGATCCAGGAGTGGAGCACTGTGCGGCGGTCAAGAATATTCTGAAGTACCTGAAAATGACTAAGGAAATGTTTCTCGTTTATGGAGGTGACAAAGTGCTCGTCGTAAAGGGTTACGTCGATGCAAGTTTTGACACTGATCCAGATGACTCCAAGTCTCAAAACAGATACGTATTTATTCTTAACGGGGGTGCAGTAAGCTCGTGCAATTCGAAGCAAACCATCGTAGCTAATTCTACATGCGAAGCGGAGTACTTAGCTGCCTCAAAGGCGGCTAAGCAGGGTATCTAGATGAAGTAGTTCTTGACAGATCTTGGAGTTGTGCGGAGTGCACTGGACCCAATCAATCTGTTGTGTGACAACACTGGTGCCATTGCTCTAGCTAAGGAACCAAGGTTTCGCAAGAGGACCAGACACATAAAACGGCACTTCAATGCCATCCGCGATTACATCAAGGAGGAGGACATAAATATTTGCAAAGTGCACACGGATCTGAATGTGGCAGACCCACTGACTAAGCCTCTTCCATGAGCTAAACATGACCAACACCAGAACTGTATGGGTGTTAGATTCATTACATTGTAAATCACATCGAGATGTGAAGCTAGATTATTGACTCTAGTGCAAGTGGGAGACTGTTGGAAATATGCCCTAGAGGCAATAATAAAGTAGTTATTATTATATTTCCTGTTTCAAGATAATCGTTCATTATCCGTGCTATAATTGTATTGAACGGAAACATAAATGCATGTGTGGATACATAGACAAAACAATGTCCATAGTAAGCCTCTAGTTGGCTTGCTCGTTGATCAAAGGTGGTTATGGTTTCCTAGCCATAGACAGGTGTTGTCACTTGATGACGGGATCACATCATTATGAGAATGATGTTATGGACAAGACCCAAACTATAAACATAGCATGTGATCGTGTTATTTTGTTGCTATTGTTTTTTGCATGTCAAGTATACATTCCTATGACCATGAGATCATGTAACTCACTGACACCGGATGAATGCCTTGTGTGTATCAAACGTCACAACATTACTGGGTGACTATAATGGTGCTCTACAGCCATCTCCGAAGGTGTCCGTTGAGTTAGAATGGATCAAGACGGGGATTTGTCACTCCGTATGACGAAGAGGTATCTCGGGGCCCACTCGGTAATACAACATCACAAACAAGCCTTGCAAGCAATGTGACTAAAGAGTTAGCCACGGGATCTTGTATAATGGAACGAGTAAAGAGACATGTCGGTAACAATATTGAAATAGGTATGGCGATACCGACGATCGAATCTCGACCAAGTAACATACCGAAGGACAAAGGGAATGATATACAAGAGTGTGTGAATCCTTGACATAGAGGTTCAACCAATAAGATCTTCGTAGAATATGTAGGATCGAATATGGACGTCAAGGTCCCGCTATTGGATATTGACCGGAGAGTGTCTCGGTCATGTCTACATAGTTCTCGAACCCGCAAGGTCTGCACACTTAAGGTTTTGTAACGTTTTCGATATAGTTGAATTATTGTTGTTGGTAATCGAATGTTGTTCAGAGTTGCGAATGAGATCCTGGATGTCACGAGTGTCTCCGGAATGGTCCGGAAATGAAGATTGATATATATAGGATTGTTGCATTTGGCTTCCGAAAAGATTTCGGGCATTACCGGTAAAGTACCGGGAGGGACGAATGGGTTCCGAGGTTTTACCGGGAGGGGCCACCCACCCGGGAAAGAACCTAATAGGCCCATGGATGGTGCACCAGCAGTTAGTGGGCTGGTGAGGCCAGCTGGTACGGCTCCAACTTATCCATAATTTTTTATTGTTCCATGCTATTATATTATCAACTTGGGATGTTTTATATGCTATTATAACTTATCCATTATTGGGACTAACCTATTAACTCAGTGCCTAGTGCCAGTTTCTGTTTTTTCCGTGTTTTTGACCTTTTTCAGATAAGAATATTAAACAGAGTCCAAATGAAATAAACCTTCGGGATGATTTTCTCCATAACACAAGGGATCCAGAAGACTTGAGAACCAAAGCAGAGGGCCACGGAGGAGCCACAAGCCCCCTAGGCGCGCCCAAGGGGGGCGCGCATAGCAGGCTCGTGGGCCCCTTGTTCCTCCTTTGCCCTACCTCTTTCACCTATAAATTCCCTAAAATCCCCAAACCAACGGAGAGAGACATGAAAATACTTTTCCGCCGCCGCAAGCTTCCGTTTCCGCCAGATCCCATTTGGGGACCGTTCTGGTGCCCTGTCGGAGGGGCATTCGGACATGGAGGGCTTCTTCATCAACACCATTGCCTCTTCGATGATGCATGAGTAGTTCACCACAGAGCTTCGGGTCCATAGCTAGTAGCTAGATGGTTTCTTCTCTCTCTCTCTTGGATCTACAATACAAAGTTATCCATGATCTTCATGGAGATCTATCCGATGTAACTTTCTTTTGTGGTGTGTTTGTGGAGATCCGATGAAATGTGGATTTATGATTAGATCATCTATGAATATTATCTGAGTCTCCTCTGACTTCTTATATGCATGATTTCGTATCCTTCTAATTCGCTTTGAGTTATGGGTTTAGTTTGGCCAACTTGATCTATAATTCTTCCAATGGGAGAAGTGCTTGGTTTTGGGTTCATACCATGTGGTGTCCTCACCTAGTGACAGAAGGGGTAGCGAGGCACGCATCGTGTTGTTACCATCAAGGGTAAAAAGATGCGGTTTATATCATATAGCATGAATTTATCCCTCTACATCATGTAATCTTGCTTAAGGCGTTACTCTGTTTGTCATGAACTTAGTACACTAGATGCATGCTGGATAGCGGTCGATGTGTGGAGTAATAGTAGTAGATGCAGAAAGTATCGGTCTACTTGTCCCGGATGTGATGCCTATATTTATGATCATTGCCTTAGATATCGTCATGACTTTACGCGATTCTATCAATTGCTTGACAGTAATTCGTTCACCCACCATAATACTTGCTATCATGAGAGAAGCCTCTAGTGAACACTATGGCCCCCGGGTCTATTTTACACATTATATATTCAGATCTACATACAAAAATACCAAAAATAACTTGCTGCACTTTTGTTTATTTATTTATATTTACCTATTATCACTATCAGATCTCACCTTGCAAGTAATCGTAAAGGGATTGACAACCCCTTTATCGCGTTGGGTGCAAGTTTGTTTGTCATTGCGCAGGTGCCTTGGTGCCTCATCTTGATACTCCTACTGGATTGATACCTTAGTTCTCAAACTGAGGGAAATACTTATCTCTACTTTGCTGCATCACCCTTTCCTCTTCAAGGGAAAAACCAACGCAAGCTCAAGAAGTAGCACCAGCCCAATAAGCCTATTTCGGCCAAGGCAAAAATAAAGAGGAAAAATAAAAAAAAGAGAAGGAAGGAGGTGGACAAGATGGGAAGGAGTCCTCCACCAAACCGAATTGGAGGAGAACTCCAACCTCCTTGCCTCGGCCTGCATTTACAAGTGAAGCATATCTACCAAGTACCTATCGCAAACTCATCTCTTGCATTTAAATTATTTGCCATTTGCCTCTCGTTTTCCTCTCCCCCACTTCTAAAACAAAATTTACAAAAATATTTGCCTTTCTTTATTTGCCTTTTTCATTCGCCCTTTCTTGCGCTTGCTTTCTATTTGCTTGTGTGCTTGCTAAGTCACCATGTCTGAAAACACTAAATTGTGTGACTTCTCTAATACTAATAACAATGATTTTATTAGTACTCCAGTTGCTCCCGCCACTAGTGCGGATTCATATGAAATTAATGCTGCCTTGTTGAATCTTGTTATGAAAGAGCAATTTTCCGGCCTTCCTAGTGAAGATGCCGCATCCCATCTTAATACCTTTAGTGAGTTATGCGATATGCAAAAGAAGAAAGATGTGGATAATGATATGATTAAATTGAAGCTATTTCCGTTCTCATTACGATATTGAGCAAAAACTTGGTTTTCATCTTTACCCAAAAATAGTATTGATTCATGGAACAAGTGTAAAGATTCCTTTATTTCCAAGTATTTTCCACCTGCTAAAATTATCTCTCTCCGTAATGATGATTCAGAGTCTATTTATCTGGATGCTAAAAATACTAAAATATCAAAAAATTGAATAGTGATGAAATTACTACTTTGGATTTCAAGGAATTTAATTATAATGGTTGCTCTTTGATTGAATGTATTTCCTTGATGCAATCCATGTTAAACTCTCCACATGCTTATAGCCAAAATAAGGCTTTTACCAAACATATCGTCGATGCTATGATGAAATCTCTTGGAGAGAAACTTGAGTTGGAAAAATCTATTCCTAGTAAAATTAATGATGAGTGGGAACCTACTATAAAAATTAAGATTAAAAATTATGAATGCCATGCTTTGTATGATTTGGGTGCTAGTGTTTCCACAATTCCAAAATCTTTATGTGATGTTCTAGGTTTCAATGAGATTGATGAGTGCTTTCTTAATTTGCATCTTGCGGATTCTACTATTAAGAACCCTATGGGAAGGATCAATGATGTTCTTATTATTGCAAATAGGAACTATGTGCCCGTAGATTTCATTGTGCTTGATATTGATTGCAATCCGACGTGTCCCATTATTCTTGGTAGACCTTTCCTTAGGACTATTGGTGCTCTTATTGATATGAAGGAAGGGAATACTAAATTTCAATTTCCATTAAATAAGGGCATGGAACACTTTACTATAAAGAAAATAAAATTGCCTTATGAATCCATTATGAAAGCTACTTACGGTTTGAGCACTAAAGATGACAACACTTGAATCTATTGCCTTACGCCTAGCTAAGAGCGTTAAACAATAGCGCTTGTTGGAGGCAACCCAATGAATAAATTTATTTTTGCTTTTTTACTTTCTGTTTTGTTGAGTCCACACCATCATGATTATGTTATGATTTTGTTTTTTATGTTTCAATTAGTGTTTGTGCCAAGTAGAACATTTATGATTAGTTTTGGTGATAGTTGTTTAATCATGCTGAAAAAAGACAGAAACTCTGTCCTCACGAAATTATTTTTAGTTCCTATCGAGAGAGAGATTTTGAGTTGATTCTTTTTTCTGCTGATTGATATGAAAATTTCCCTAATTGGCATAATTGTTTCATAATTGTTGGGATAGCACAGGTATACTAAATATACAGATTGCTACAGACTGATCTGTTTTTGACAAATTCTATTTTTCTTCTGTTGATTGCTTATTTTGATGAAACTATGGTTAGTATCGGGGGGTACGAGCCATGGAGAAGTGAGAATACAGTAATATAACATCAATATAAATGGAAATTAAGTTTACTATAGTACCTAAAAAATTGGTGGTTTGTTTTCTTATGCTAATGATATCACGAGTTTTTGTTTAAATTTTGTGTTCTGAAGTTTTCAAGTTTTGGGTGATGTTCTTATGGACAATGGAATAAAGAGTGGAAAGAGCCTAAGCTTGGGGATGCCCAATTCAGCCCAATATAAATTCGAGGACACAAAAAAGCCTAAGCTTGGGGATGCCCTGGGAAGGCATCCCCTCTTTCGTCTCGAATCCATCGGTAACGTTACTTGGAGCTATATTTTTATTTACCACATGATATGTGTTTTGCTTGGAGCGTCGTGTATTATAGGAGTCTTTTCTTTTTGTTTTATCACAATCATCCTTTCTGCACACCTATTGAGAGGGACATGCAGTCATCGTGAATTTGTTAGAATACTCAATGAGCTTCACTTATATCTTTTGAGTTAGGCAATTTAGCTCGCATGTACTTCACTTATATCTTTTGAGCTAGATAATTTTGCTCCCATGAGCTTCACTTATATCTTTTGAGCTAGATAATTTTGCTCCCATGAGCTTCACTTATATCTTTGGATCTAGATAATTTTGCTCTAGTGCTTCACTTAAATCTTTGTAGAGCACGGCGGTGTCATATTTTGTAGAAATAAAAACTCTCGATCTTCACTTATATCATTTTGAGAGCGCTCTCTCTAACCAACTTGGTAATTGGCGTGTGTTATGAAATTAGTACTAAATATGATAGGCATCCGAAGAGGATATAATAAAAACTTTCATATTATAGTGCATTGATTAGTAAGAGAAGTTTGATTCCTCGCAATTAGTTATGAGATATGGATATGGTAATATTAGAGTTATGATAGTAGGGTTTTGTGAATCTAGAAATACTTGTGTTAAGGTTAGTGATTCCCATAGGATGCACGTATGGTGAACCGCTATGTTATGAAGTCGGAGCATAAATTATTTATTGATTGTCATCCTTTGTGTGGCGGTCGGGATCGCGCAATGGTTAACTCCTACCAACCCTTCCCCTAGGAGTAAGCGTTTAGCACTTTGTTTTGATTACTAATAAAACTTTCACAATAAGTATATGAGTTCTTCATGACTAATATGAGTCCATGGTATAGATGCACTCTCAGCCTTCCACCATTGCTAGCCTCTCTAGTGCCGCGCAACTTTCGCCGATGCACAAAACCACCATATACCTTCCTCAAAACAGCCACCATACCTACCTAGTATGGCATTTTAATAGCCATTTCGAGATATATTGTCATGAAACTTCCACCGTTCCGTCTCATGACATGTGCCATCACTTTCATATTCCCATTGCATGATCGTAAGATAGCTAGCGAGATGTTTCAACGTCATACGCTAAGCTAGATCGTTGCACATCCCGGTACACTGCCGGAGGCATTTCATATATAGTCATTATTGTTCTAAGTATCGAGTTGTAAGTAAATAAAAGTGTAATGATCATCATTATTATATCATTGTCCCATGTGAGGAAATAAAAAAAGAGGCCAAATATTCCCACCAAAAAAATAGGAAAAAAATTAAATGAAAAAAAGAGAGGCCAAAGAGCCCATAAAAGATGAGAGAAAAAGAGAGAAGGGACAATGCTACTATCTTTTTCCACACTTGTGCTTCAAAATAGCACCATGTTCTTCATGATAGAGAGTCTCTTGTTTTGTCACTTTCATATACTAGTGGGAATTTTCATTATATAACTTGGCTTGTATATTCCAATGATGGGCTTCCTCAAAATTGCCCTAGGTCTTTGTGAGCAAGCAAGTTGGGTGCACACCCACTAGTTTTTATTTTTGAGCTTTCATACACTTATAGCTCTAGAGCATCCGTTGCATGGCAATCCCTACTCATTCACATTGATATCTATTGATGGGCATCTCCATAACCTATTGATATGCCGAGTCGATGTGACCATCTCCTCCTTTTTGCCTCACAACCTCCACCACACTGTATTCCACCGATAGTGCTATATCCATGGCTCACGCTCATGTATTGCGTGAGAGTTGAAAAAGTTTGAGAAAGTAAGAGTGCGAAAAGAATTACTTGGCCAATACCGGGGTTGGGCATGATTTAAATTCGTTTTGTGGGGATGATGGATCATAGCGAGACTATATGATTTTGAAGGGATAACTTTCTTTGGCTTTGTTATTTCAAAAGTTCATGATTACTTTGCTAGTATGCTTGAAGTATTATTGTTTTCATGTCAATATTAAACTATTGTTTTGAATCTTATGGATCTGAATATTCATGCCACAATAAAGAAGTGACAAAGAACAAATATGTTAGGTAGCATTCCACATCAAAAATTCGGTCTTTATCACTTCCCTACTCGAGGACGAGCAGGAGTTAAGGTTGGGGATGCTTGATACGTCTCCAACGTATCTATAAATTTTGATTGTTCAATGCTATTATATTATCAACTTGGGATGTTTTATATGTATTTATATGCTATTTTATATCATTTTTGGGACTAACCTATTAACTCAGTGCCCAGTGCCAGTTTCTATTTTTTCCGTGTTTTAGACCTTTTTCAGATAAGAATATTAAACGGCGTCCAAACGGAATAAAACCTTCGGGATGATTTTTTCCATAACAGAAGGGATCCAGAATACTTGAGAACCAAGGCAGAGGGCCACGGAGGAGGCCACGAGCCCCCAAGGCGTGCCCCGGGGGGGGCGCCTAGCAGGCTCGTGGGCCCCCCTGCCTCTTTTGCCTATAAATTTGATAAAATCCCCAAACTAACGGAGAGAGCCACGAAAATACTTTTCCGCCGCCGCAAGCTTCTGTTTCCGTGAGATCCCATCTGGGGACCGTTCTGGTGCCCTGTCGGAGGGGGATTCAGACACGGAGGGCTTCTTCATCAACACCATTGCCTCTCCGATGATGTGTGAGTAGTTCACCACACACCTTCGGGTCCATAGCTAGTAGCTAGATGGCTTCTTATCTCTCTTGGATCTTCAATACAAAGTTCTTCATGATCTTCATGGAGATCTATCCGATTTAACTTTCTTTTGTGGTGTGTTTGTCGAGATCCGATGAATTGTGGATTTATGATCAGATTATCTATGAATATTATTTGAGTCTCCTCTGATTTCTTATATGCATGATTTCATATCCTTGTAATTCTCTTCGAGTTATGGGTTTTGTTTGGCCAACTTGATCTATAATTCTTGCAATGGTAGAAGGGATTGGTTTTGGGTTCATACCGTGTGGTGTCCTCACCTATTGATAGAAGGGGTAGCGAGGCACACATCGTGTTGTTGCCATCAAGGGTAAAAAGATGGGGTTTATATAATATTGCATGAATTTATCCCTCTACATCATGTCATCTTCCTTAAGGTGTTACTCTGTTTGTTATGAACTTAATACACTAGATGCATGCTGGATAGCGGTCGATGTGTGGAGTAATAGTAGTAGATGCAGAAAGTATCGGTCTACTTGTCTCGAATGTGATGCCTATATGTATGATCATTGCCTTAGATATCGTCATGACTTTGCGCGATTCTATCAATTGGTCGACAGTAATTCGTTCACCCACCATAATACTTGCTATCATGAGAGAAGCCTCTAGTGAACACTATGGCCCCCGGGTCTATTTTACACATTATATATTCAGATCTACATACAAAAATACCTTGCTACACTTTTATTTATTTATTTATATTTACCTATTATCACTATCAGATCTCACCTTGCAAGTAATCGTAAAGGGATTGACAACCCCTTTATCGCGTTGGGTGCAAGTTTGTTTGTCTTTGCGCAGGGGCCTTGGTGCCTCATATTGATACTCCTACTGGATTGATACCTTGGTTCTCAAGCTGAGGGAAATACTTATCTCTACTTTGCTGCATCACCCTTTCCTCTTCAAGGGAAAAACCAACGCAAGCTCAAGAAGTAGCACCAGCCCAATAAGCCTATTTCCGCCAAGGCAAAAAAAGAGGAAAAAGAAAAATAAAATAAAAGGAAGGAGGTGGACAAGATGGGAAGGAGTCCTCCACCAAACCGAATTGGAGGAGGACTCCAACCTCCTTGCCTCGGCCGAAGCCTCCTCCTTGGAGTAGGAGGCAATCCACCCTCCCCTTGGTTCCTCCTATAAATAGTGGAGGTTTAAGAGGGTTTTTGCACCTCAAGCCTTTGTGCAGCCCACTCTCCCTTCACTACTTCGTGACACCTCGTAGCTAGATCGGTACGGCACGGCGAAGCCCTGCCGGATTATTCACTACCTCTTCGTCTCTCTTGCTGGATCAAGAAGGCGGGGATCGTCATCGACCTGTACGTGTGCTGAACGCAGAGGTGTCGTCCCTTCGACGCTGGATCGGGACGGATCATGGGACGACAACGGTTTGGATCGAAAAGACGTTCCACTACATGAACCGCGATTCTTAATGCTTCCCGCTTAGCGATCTACAAGGGTATGTGGATCAGATCTCCCTCTCGTAGATGATTATCACCATGTTAGGTCTTCGTGTGCGTAGGATTTTTTTTTCCCATGCAACATTCCCCAACATGATTAGCTAAACTCAATTGTCTTGAACATAGTCTAAGTAATCTTTGCAAAATTTTATATTGTGGATCAATAGCTCGCGTAGTAGCAACCCTGAATTTTAATGCGTTCCTAGAGAAAGCTAAGTTGTAAGATGATGGAAGCAACTTTGTTGACTGGGCCCATAATCTGAGGCTCATCCTTTAGGCCGCCCAAAAGTCATATGTCCTTGATGAACCGCTAGGTGATGAACCACCCCAACCTGCAATGCCTGAAGTTATGAACGTCTGGCACACACGCAAGGATGACCACTCATTAGTTCAATGTGGAGTTTTGTATGACTTAGAACCAGGAATTCAAAGATATTTTGAACGTCATGGACCATATGAGATGTTCCAGGAGTTGAAGGTTATGTTTGAGAAGAATTCCCAGATCAAGAGGTATGAGACCCTCGATCAGTTCTGTGCTTGCAAAATGGAGGAGAACGGGTGTGTCAGTGAACATGTGCTCAGAATGTCTGGGTACTCTAACGGTCTGGCTGAGCTGGGAATTGCTCTCCTGGGTATTTGATACCAGTTCATTGCTCACATTTGGAACTCGAAACAGGAACTGTGGAATAAACAAAGGCATGCGAAGGATGAAGTAACAAAGGCCTGCGTTGAGCATGAACATTATATCTGGATCTTATTTATTGCGAGAGGTTACTCATTTAAGTCAGAGAATAATGGTTGTTCTACTTATATGAGTAATATCTTTTGTGGTCATGCACCCAATGTGAGGGTTTTGTTCATATTGAATCTCGATAGTGACTACACTCATGTCCATAACATTGAGAACAAAAGATATAGAGTTAATAATGATAGCACCACTTTCTTGTGGCACTGCCGCTTAGGTCATATTGGTGTAAAACGCATGAAGAAACTCCATGTTGATGGCCTTTTGGAGTCACTTCATTTTGAACCACTTGACACATGCGAACTATGTCTCATGGGCAAGATGACTAAGACTCCGTTCTCCAAAACAATGGAGCATGCAAGTGACTTGTTGGAGATCATACATACGGATGTGTGTGGGCCGATGAGTATAGAGGCGCGTGGTGGATATCATTATTTTCTCACCTTCACTGACGATTTGAGTAGGTACTGTTATATCGACTTGATGAAGCACAACTGTGAAATGTTTGAAAAGTTCAAGCATTTTCAGAGTGAAGTTGAAAATCATTGTAACAAGAAGATCAAGTTCCTACAATCTGATCGAGGAGTTGAATATCAGAGTTACGTGTTTGGTGCTCACTTAAGACAATGTGGAATTTTTTCAGAGTTGACACCGCGTGCAATGCCACAATGCAATGGTGTGTCCGAATGTCGTAATCGTACTTTATTAGCTATGGTGCATTCTATGATGTCTCTTACCGATTTGTCGTCATCATTTTGGGGCTATGCATTGGAGACAAATGCATTCACTTTAAATAGGAGACCATAAAATCTGTTGAGACGACACCATATGATCTGTGGTATGGCAAGAAGCCAAAGTTGTCGTTTCTTAAATTTAGGGATGCAATGCTTATGTCAAAAAGCTTCAGCCTGAAAAGCTTGAACCCAAAGCGGAAAAATGTGTCTTCATAGGTTACCCAAAAGAGGCACTTGGGTATACCTTCTATCTCAAATCTGAGGGCAAAGTGTTTCTCGCTAAGAACGGAGCTTTTCTTGAGAAAGAGTTTCTCTCAAAAGAATTGAGTGGGAGGAAGATAGAACTTGGTGTGATTGTAGAACCTCTGCTTCAACAAGATGGTGGCGCAGGGCAGAAATATTTTTTTGTAGAAACAACACCAGTTGAATAGGAAGCTAATGATGGTGATCATGAAGCTTCAGATCAAGTAGCTATCGAACCTCGCGGGTTGACAAGGGCACGTACTGCTCGTGAGTGGTACGAGAATCCTATCTTGTCAATCATGTTGTTAGAAAACAATGAGCCTGCGAATTATGGAGAAGCAATAGTGGGCCTATATTCCAACAGATGGTTAGAAGCCATGAAATCCAAGATAGGATCTATTTATGAAAACAAAATATGGACCTTGGAAGTATTACCTGAAGGCCGAAAGGCTATAAAGAACTAATGGATCTTTAAGAAGAAGACGGACACAAGTTCAAGGAGTTGACTATGATGAGACATTCTCACCCATACAGATGCTTAAGTCCGTCTGAATCATGTTAGCAATAGCTCCCTTTTTCGATTATGAAATATGGTAGATGGATGTCAAAACTGTGTTCCTTAATGGGTTTCTTAAGGAAGAGTTGTATATGATGCAACCCAAAGGTTTTGTCAGTCCAGAGAATTCTAAAAAAGTATGCAAGATCTATCGATCCATTTATTGACTCGTGCAAGCATCTCGGAGTTGGAATCAACCATTTGATAAGGTGATCAAAGCGTTCGGGTTTATACAAGTTTTTCGAGAAGCTTGTATTTACAAGTGAGTGGGGGCTCTATATTGTTTCTAATATTTTGCTGATTGGAAACAATATTTAGTTTTTGGGGAGCACGAAGGATTACTTGAATAAGAGTTTTTCAATGAAGGACCTGGGAGAAGTTGCTGACATATTAGGAATAAAGATCTATAGAGATAGATCAAGGCGTTTAATAAGACTTTCACAAAGCACATACCTTGACAAAGTTTTGAAGAAGTTCAAAATGGAACAATCCAAGAAGGCGTTCTTGCCTGTGTTACAAGGTATAAAGTTGAGTAAGACTCAATGCTGAGTAACTGCAGAAGATAGAGAAACGATGAGTGTCGTCCCCTATGCTTCAGCCATAGGGTCTATCATGTATGCAATGTTGTGCACAAGACTAGATGTCAGCCTTGCCATAAGTATGGAAGGCAGGTTTCAAAGTGATCCAGGAGTGGAGCACTGGACAACGGTCAAGAATATTCAGGAGTACCAGAAAAGGACTAAGGAAATGTTTCTCATTTATGGAGGTGACGAAGAGCTCGTCGTAAAGGGTTACGTCGATGTAAGCTTCGACAGTGATCCAGATGACTCGAAGTCACAAAACCGGATACTTATTTATTCTTAATGGGGGTGCAGTAAGCTAGTGCAGTTCCAAGCAAAGTGTCGTAGCTAATTCTACATGCAAATTGGAGTACTTAGGTGCCTCAGTGGCGGCTAAGGAAGATGTTTGGATGAAGCAGTTCATGACAGATCTTGGAGTTGTGCCAAGCGCACTGGATCCAATAAATTTGTTCAGTGACAACACGGGTGCCATTGCTCTAGCTAAGGAACCAAGATTTCGCAAGAGGACCAGACACATAAAACGACGCTTGCTACCTCTTGAGCTTGCGTTGGTTTTTCCCTTGAAGAGGAAAGCATGATGCAGCACAGCAGCAGTAAGTATTTCCCTCAGTTTGAGAACCAAGGTATCAATCCAGTAGGAGTATCAAGGCAAGTCTCCAAAGTACCTGCGCAAAAACATCAAACTTGCACCCAACGCTACAAAGGGGTTGTCAATCCCTTCACGATAGATTGCAAGGTGAGATGTGAAGGTGGAAAGTGCAACAAAGTAAAAGTGTAGGGCTGAAAATATGATGTGATGTAGACCCGGGGGCCATAGTGTTCACTAGAGGCTTCTCTCATGATAGCAAATATTACGCTGGGTGAACAAATTACTGTCGAGCAATTGATAGAACCGCGCAAAGTCTTCACGATATCTAAGGAAATGATCACACATATAGTCATCACGTCCGAGACAAGTAGACTGATACTTTCTCCATCTACTACTATTACTCCACACATCGACCGCTATCCAGCATGCATCTAGTTTATTAAGTTCATAACACGGAGTAACGCCTTAAGCAAGATGACATGATGTAGAGGGATAAATTCATGCAATAGATATAAACCCCATCTTTTTACCCTTGATGGCAACAACACGATGCGTGCCTCGCTACCCCTTCTGTCACTAGGTGAGGACACTGCACGGCATGAACCCAAAACCAAGCACTTCTCCCATTGCAAGAGTTATAGATCAAGTTGGCCAAAGGAAACCCACAACTCGAAGAGAATTACAAGGATACGAAATCATGCGTATAAGAGATCAGAGGAAACTCAAATAACATTCATAGATAATCTGATCATAAATCCACAATTCATCGGATCTCGACAAACACGCCGCAAAAGGAGATTACATCGGATAGATCGCCATGAAGATCATGGAGAACTTTGTATTGAAGATTCAAGAGAGAGAAGAATCCATCTAGCTACTAGCTATGGACCCGAAGGTCTGTGGTGAACTACTCACGCATCATCGGAGAGGCAATGGTATTGATGGAGAAGCCCTCTATGTCCGAATCCCCCCTCCGACAGTGCACCAGAACGTGCCCTAGGTGGGATCTTGCGGAGACAGAAGCTTGCGGCGGCGGAAAATTATTTTCGTGCCTCTCTCTCGTGGTTTCGGATTTTTAGGGAATTTATTGGCGGAAGAACTGGGGCAGGGGAGCCACAGGGGGCCCACAAGCCTGCTAGGCCTGCCCCCTAGGCCGGGCCTGGGTGGCTTGTGACCTCCTCCGAGGTCCCGTGCCTTCGTTCTCAAGTCTCCTGCATTTCTTCTGTTATGGAAAAAATCATTCCGCATGTTTTATTCCGTTTGGACTCCGTTTAATATTCTCCTGTGAAAAAGGTCAAAAACACGGAAAAAACAGGAACCGACACTTGGCACCGAGTTAATAGGTTAGTCCCAAAAAGATATATAAAATGCATACAAAACATCCAAAGTTAACAAGATAATAGCATGGAACCATCAAAAATTATAGATACGTTGGAGACGTATCAAAGCGTCAATGCCATCCACGATTACATCAAGGAGTAGGACACAAATATTTGCAAAGTGCACATAGATCTGAATATGGCAGACCCGCTGACTAAGCCTCTTCCACGAGCTAAACATGACCAACACCAGAACTGTATGGGTGTTAAATTTGTTACATTGTAAATCACATAGAGATGTGATACTAGATTATTGACTTTAGTGCAAGTGGGCGATTGTTGGAAATATGCCCTAGAGGCAATAATAATGTAGTTATTATTATATTTCCTGTTTCAAGATAATCGTTTATTATCCGTGCTATAATTGTATTGAATGGAAACATAAATACATGTGTGGATACATAGACAAAATACTGTCCCTAGTAAGCCTCTAGTTGACTAGCTCGTTGATCAAAGGTGGTTAAAGTTTCCTAGCCATAGACAAGGTTGTCACTTGATAACGGAATCACGTCATTAGGAGAATGATGTGGTGGACAAGACCCAAACTATAAACGTAGCATGTGATTGTCTTATTTTGATGCTATTATTTTCTGCATGTCAAGTATACATTCGTATGACCATGAGATCATGTAACTCAGGAACACCGGAGGAATGCCTTGTGTGTATCAAACGTTGCAACATTAATGGGTGACTATAAAGGTGATCTACAGGTATCTCCGAAGGTGTCCGTTGAGTTAGCATGGATCGAGATGTTGGAAATATGCCCTAGAGGCAATAATAAAATGGTTATTATCATATTTCCTTGTTCATGATAATCGTCTATTGTTCATGCTATAATTGTATTATCAGGAAACAGTAATACATGTGTGAATAAATAGATCACAATGTGTCCCTAGCAAGCCTCTCGTTGGCTAGCTCGTTAATCAATAGATGATCATTGTTTCCTGATCATGGACATTAGATGTCATTGATAACGGGATCACATCATTGGGAGAATGATGTGATGGACAAGACCCAATCCTAAGCATAGCACTAGATCGTATTGTTTGTATGCTAAAGCTTTTCTAATGTCAAGTGTGTTTTCCTTTGACCGTGAGATTGTGCAACACCCGGATATCGTAGGAGTGCTTTGGGTGTATCAAACGTCACAACGTGACTGGGTGACTATAAAGGTGCACTACGGGTACCTCCGAAAGTGTCTGTTGGGTTGGTATGAATCGAGATCGGGATTTGTCACTCCGTGTGACGGAGAGGTATCTCTGGGCCCACTCGGTAGAACATCGTCATGACCTCAATGTGACTAAGGAGTTGGTCACAGGATGACGTGCTACGGAACGAGTAAAGAGACTTACCGGTAACGAGATTGAACAAGGTATAGGTATACCGACGATCGAATCTCACGCAAGTTCTATACCGACAGACAAAGGGAATTGTATACGGGATTGATTGAATCCTTGACATTGTGGTTCGTCCGATGAGATCATCATAGAGCAAGTGGGAGCCACCATGGGTATCCAGACCCCGCTATTGGTTATTGGCCGGAGAGGTGCCTCGGTCATGTCTGCCTATTTCCCGAACCCATAGGGTCTACACACTTAAGGTTCGATGACGCTAGGGTTATAGGGAAATGTTATACGAGGTTACTGAAAGTTGTTTGGAGTCCCGGATGAAATCCCGGACGTCACGAGGAGCTCCGGAATGGTCCAGTGGTAAATGTTTCGGGCATCATCGGTAGCGTGCCGGGACCACCGGGACCACCGGAAATGGTTTCGAGGGTCCATCGGGAGGGGCCACCAGCCCCAAGAGGTAGCGTGGGCCAAAAGGTTGAGGGCAACCAGCCCAAAGTAGGCTGGTGCGCCTCCCACATAGAGGCCCAAGGCGCAGGAGGTGGAGAGGGGGGCAAATCCTAGGCGCTGGTGGGCCTAAGGCCCACCTAGGGGTGCGCCACCCCCTCTCCCTGCCGTGGCCGCCGCACCTCCCATCTGGGGGGCTGCCGCACCACCTAGGGTGGGAACCCTAGGGTGGCACACACCCCCTCCCCTCCTCCTATATATAGAGATGGTTTTGGGGCTGTTTTGCACACATTTTTCCATCTCCCTCGGTGCAGGACTGCTTCCCTCCTTCCTCCTCTCCCACGGTGCTTGGCGAAGCCTTGCCGGGAGACCTCGTCTCTCCATCGACACCATGCCGTCGTGCTGCCGAAGATCTTCCCCAACCTCTCCCTCCTCCTTGCTAGATCAAGGTGTGGGAGACGTCACCGGGCTGCACGTGTGTTGAACGCTGAGGTGCCGTCGTTCGGCACTAGATCGGAATCACACCGCGATCTGAATCGCCGCGAGTACGACTCCATCAACCGCGTTCTAGCAACGCTTCCTCTTAGCGATCTTCAAAGGTATGCAGATGCATTGACCCCTCTCTCGTTGTTGGTCTCGCCATAGGAAGATCTGAATATGGCGTAGGAAAATTTTGAATTTATGCTACGTTACCCAATAGTGGTATCAGAGCCAGGTTTTCTATGCGTAGACTCTTTGCACGAGTAGAACAGAAAAGGTTGTGGGCGATGATTTGTCAATTGCTTGCCGTTACTAGTCTTATTCTTTTCCGGCGGTATTGTGGGATGAAGCGGCCCGGACCGACCTTACACGTACGCTTACGTGAGACAGGTTCCACCGACAGACAAGCACACCGTGCATAAAGGTGGCTAGCGGGTGTCTGTCTCTCCCACTCTAGTCGGATTGGATTTGATGAAAAGGGTCCTTATGAAGAGTAAATAGCTTTGGCATATCATCGTTGTGGCTATCACGTAGGTAAGAAGGCGTTCTTAATAGAAACCCAAATCAGCCACGTAAAACTTGCAACAACAATTAGAGGACGTCTAACTTGTTTTTGCAGGGTTTGACATGTGATGTGATATGGCCAAAGTTGCGATGTTACATGTGTGATGTATGAGATGATCATGTTATTGTAATAGGATTCATGACTTGCATGTCGATGAGTATGACAACCGGCAGGAGCCATAGGAGTTGTCTTAATTTATTGTATGAGATGCAACGCCATGTGTTTACTACTTTTACTTCATTGCTAACGGTTAGCTATAGTAGTAGTGGTAGTAGTAGTTGGCGTGACGACTTCACGGAGACACGATGATGGAGATCATGACGATGGAGATCATGGTGTCACGCCGGTGACAATGATGATCATGCGATGCCTGAAGATGGAGATCGAAAGAGCAAAGATGATAATGGCCATATCATGTCACTATATGATTGCATGTGATGTTTATCATGTTTTTCATCTTATTGCTTAAAATGACGGTAGCATAATAAGATGATCCCTCTTAAAAATTTCGAGAACATATTCCCGTGAGTGTGCACTGTTGCGAAGGATCATTGTCTCGAAGCACCACGTGATGATCGGGTGTGATAGATTCTAACGTTCGCATACAACGGGTGTAAGCCAGATTTACACACGCGGAACACTTAGGTTGACTCGACGAGCTTAGCATGTACAGACATGACCTCGAATACAAAAGACCAAAAGGTCGAACATGAGTCGCATGGTTGCATACGATCAGCATGAAGTTGCTCACCATGACGACTAGTCCGTCTCACGTGATGATCGGACACGGGTTAGTCAACATGGATCATGTATCACTTAGATGACTAGAGGGATGTCGATTTAAGTGGGAGTTCATACTTAATTTGATTAAATGAACTTAATTGTCATGAACTTAGTCTAAAAGTTGTGTTTATAAATATTGTAGATGGCCAACGTCAACCTCAATGTCAACGCATTCCTAGAGAAAAAAAAGCTGAAAGATGATGGTAGAAACTATCCGGACTGGGTCCGCAACTTGAAGCTCATCCTTGAAGCAGCTAAAAAGGCTTATGTCCTTGACGCGCCACTAGGTGAGCCTCCTGCTCCTGCAGCAGCCCACGACATTCTGAACGTCTGGTAAACGCGGAGTGATGACTACTCTCTGGTTAGGTGTGGCATGTTATACAGTTTGGAAACGGGGCTCCAAAGGCGTTTTGAGCAACACGGTGCATATGAGATGTTCCAAGAGCTGAAACTAGTTTTTCAAGCTCATGCCCGTGTCGAGAGATATGAAGTCTCCGACAAGTTCTTTAGCTGTAAGATGGAGGAGAAAAGTTTTGTCACTGAGCACATACTCAAAATGTCTGGGTTACACGGTCGTGTGACTTCACTTGGAGTCGAACTTCCGAATGATGCTATAATTGACAGAATCCTCCAGTCTCTCCCACTGAGCTACAAAGGTTTTTTGTTGAACTACAACATGCAAGGGATGGAGAAGACCATTCCCGAGTTGTACTCGATGCTCAAGTCTGCAGAAGTAGAAATCAACAAAGAACATTAAGTGTTGATGGTCAATAAGACCAGCAGCTTCAAGAAGCGCAAGGGTAAGAAGAACTTCAAGAAATACGGCAAACCCGTTTGCCGCGCCCGGTAAGACAGATAGCGGGCAGAAATAGGGCACCGTCTAAATCCGTTGAGACGACACCGTATGAACTATGGTTTGGCAAGAAACCTAAGTTGTCGTTTCTTAAAGTTTGGGGCTGCTATGCTTATGTGAAGAAACTTCAACCAGAGAAGCTCGAATCCAAAGCGGAGAAATGCGTATTCATAGGATACCCTAAGGAAACTATTGGGTATACCTTCTATCTTAGATCTGAAGGTAAAACCTTTGTTGCCAAGAACGAATCCTTTCTAGAGAAAGAGTTTCTCTTGAAAGAAGTTAGTGGGAGGAAAGTAGAACTTGATGAGGTAATTACACCCCCTCTCGAAACATAAAGTAGCGCAGCGCGGGAAATTGTTCCTGTGGCGCCTACTCCAACTGAAGAGGAAGTTAATGATGATGATCATGAAGCTTAGGATCAAGTTGCTACTGAACCGCGAAGGTCCACAAGGGTACGCTCCGCACGAGAGTGGTACGGCAACCCTGTGATGGAAATCATGTTGTTAGACAACGGTGAACCTTCGGACTATGAAGAAGCAATGGCGGGGCTGGATTCCAACAAATGTCTTGAGGCTATGAAATTCGAGATAGGATCCATGTATGAGAACAAAGTATGGACTTTGGTGGACTTGCCCGATGATCGGCGAGCCATAGAAAATAAATGGATCTTCAAGAAGAAGACTGATGCAAAAGGAAATGTGACCATTTATAAAGTTCGACTTGTCGCAAAGGGTTTTCGACAAATTCAAGAAGTTGACTACGAGGAAACTTTGGCTCCCGTAGCATAGCTGAAGTCAGTCCGAATCATGTTAGCAATTGCCGCTTTTCATGATTATGAAATTTGGCAAACTGACGTCAAAACATCATTCCTTAACGAGAATCTTAAGGAAGAGTTGTATATGATGCAACCAGAAGGTTTTGTCGACCCTAAGGGTGCTAACAAAGTGTGCAAGCTCCAGCGCTCCATCTATGGGCTGGTGCAAGCATGTCAGAGTTGGAACATTCGCTTTAACTAGGTGATTAAAGCGTTTGGGTTCATAAAGGTTTATGGAGAAGCCTCTTTGTACAAGACAGTGAGTGGGAGCTCTGTAGCTTTTCTCATAATGTATATGGATGACATATTATTGATGGTGAATAACATAGAGTTGTTGGAGAGCATAAAGGCCTATTTGAACAAGAGTTTTTCAATGAAGGACCTTGGAGAAGCTGCATACATATTAGGCATCAAGATCTATAGAGATAGCTCAAGAAGCCTCATAGGTCTTTCGCAAAGTACATACCTTGACAAGATATTGAAGAAGTTCAATATGGAAAACTCAAAGAAGGGGTTCTTGCCAGTTTTGCAAGGTATGAGATTGAGTAAGACTCAGTCACCGACCACGGCAACAGATAGAGAGAAGATGAGTAATGTCCCCTACGCTTCAGCCGTAGGCTCTCTAATGTATGCCATGCTGTGTACCACACCTGATATAAACCTTGCCATAAGTTTGGTAGGGAGGTACCAAAGTGATCCCGGTATGGAATAGTGGACAGCGGTCAAGAATATCCTTAAGTACCTGAAGAGGGCTAAGGAGATGTTTCTCGTTTATGGAGGTGACAAAGAGCTCGTCGTAAAGGGTTACGTCGATTCTAGCTTCGACACAGATCCGGATGACTCTAAGTCAGAGATCGGATACGTGTATGTTTTGAATGGTGGGGCAGTGAGCTGGTGCAGCAGCAAGCAAGAAGTCGTGGCAGCATCTACATGTGAAGCGGAGTACATAACTGCTTCAGAAGCGGCTCATGAAGGAATTTGGATGAAGGAGCTCATCACCGACCTTGGAGTGGTCCCTAGCGCGTCGGGTCCGATGACACTCTTCTGTGATAACACTGGGGCCATTGCCATAGCCAAGGAGCCCAGGTCTCACCGGAAGACCAAGCACATCAAACGACGCTACAACTCCATCCAGGACCATCTCCAGAGTGGACTAATAGATATTTGTAAAGTACACACGGATCTGAATATTGCACCGTTGACTAAACCTCTTCCTCGAGCAAAACATGATCAACACCGTAATGCTATGGGTGTTCGATACATTACAATGTAACTAGATTATTGACTCTAGTGCAAGTAGGAGACTGTTGGAAATATGCCCTAGAGGCAATAATAAAATGGTTATTATCATATTTCCTTGTTCATGATAATCGTCTATTGTTCATGCTATAATTGTATTAACAGGAAACAGTAATACATGTGTGAATAAATAGATCACAATGTGTCCCTAGCAAGCCTCTAGTTGGCTAGCTCGTTAATCAATAGATGATCATGGTTTCGTGATCATGGACATTAGATGTCATTGATAACGGGATCACATCATTGGGAGAATGATGTGATGGACAAGACCCAATCCTAAGCATAGCACTAGATCGTATTGTTCGTATGCCAAAGCTTTTCTAATGTCAAGTGTCTTTTCCTTTGACCGTGAGATTGTGCAACTCCCGGATACCGTAGGAGTGCTTTGGGTGTATCAAACATCACAACGTTACTGGGTGACTATAAAGGTGCACTACGGGTACCTCCGAAAGTGTTTGTTGGGTTGGTACAAATCGAGATCGGGATTTGTCACTTCGTGTGACGGAGAGGTATCTCTGGGCCCACTCAGTAGAACATCATCATGAGCTCAATGTGACTAAGGAGTTAGTCACAGGATGACGTGCTGCAAAACGAGTAAATAGACTTACCGGTAACGAGATTGAACAAGGTATAGGTATACCGACGATCGAATCTCGGGCAAGTTCTATACCGACAGACAAAGGGAATTGTATACGGGATTGATTGAATCCTTGAGATCGTGCTTCATCCGGTGAGATCATCGTGGATCAAGTGGGAGCCACCATGGGTATCGAGACCCCGCTGATGGTTATTGGCCGGAGAGGTGTCTCGGTCATGTCTGCCTGTTTCCCGAACCCGTAGGGTCTACACACTTAAGGTTCAATGATGCTAGGGTTATAGGGAAATGCTATACAAGGTTACCAAAAGTTCTTCGAAGTCCCGAAAGAGATCCCGGACCTGACGAGGAGCTCCGGAATGGTCCGGAGGTAAAGATTGATATATAGGATGGATGGCTCGGGTCACCGGAAATGTTTCAGGCATCACCCGGTAGCGTACGGGGACCACCGGAAATGGTTCCGGGGGTCCATCGGGAGGGGCCACCAGCCCCAAGAGGTAGCGTGGGCCAAAAGGTGGAGGGAAACCAGCCCAAAGTGGGCTGGTGCGCTTTCCACATAGAGGCCCAAGGCGCAGGAGGTGGAGAGGGGAGCAAACCCTAGGCGCTGGTGGGCCTAAGGCCCACCTAGGGGTACGCCACTGATACGTCCATTTTGCATCATGCTTTCATGTTGATATTTATTGCTTTATGGGCTGTTGTATTACTTTGTGGTACCATATTTATGCATTTTCTCTCTTATTTTGCAAGGTTTATTTGAAGAGGGAGAATTCAGGCAGCTGGAATTCTGGACTTGAAAAGGAGCAAATCTTAGTCCACCATTCTGCACATCTCCAAATGCCCTGAAAAGTTACGTGGATTTTTTCGGGATTATATAAAAAATACTGGGCGAAAGAAGTACCGGAGGGGGGCTGCCAGGGCACCACAAGCCCTGCCACCGCCACCCCCCTCGTGGCGGAGTGGGGGCTTGTGGGCTCCCTAACGGCCCACTAGCCCCCTCTTTTGCTATATGAAGGGTTTTGGTCCAGAAAAATCTAGAGGGAGCTTTTTCGTGGTTTTGCCGCCGCCACGAGGCGGAACTTGAGAAGATCCAATCTAGAGCTCTAGCAGGACGATCCTGTCGGGGAAACTTCCCTCTCGGAGGGGGAAATCGTCGCCATCGTCATCACCAACACTCCTCTCGTCGGAGGGGAGGCGTCTTCATCAACATCTTCATTAGCACCATGTCCTCTCCAATCCCTAGTTCATCTCTTGTAACCAATCTTCGTCTCGCAACTCCGACTGGTACTTGTAAGGTTGCTAGTAGTGTTGATTACTCTTTGTAGTTGATGCTAGTTGGATTACTTGGTGGAAGAGTTTATGTTCAGATCCTTGATGCTATTCATTACACCTCTGATCATGATTATGATTATGCTTTGTGAGTAGTTACTTTTGTTCCCGAGGACATGGGATAAGTCATGCTGATAAGAGTTATGTGAATTTGATATTCGTTCGGTATTTTGATATGTTGTATGTTGTCTTTTCCTCTAGTGGTGTTATGTGAACGTCGACTACATAACACTTCACCATATTTGTGCCTAGAGGAAGGCATTGGGGAGTAGTAAGTAGATGATGGGTTGCTGGAGTGATAGAAGCTTAAACCCCAGTCTATGCTTTGCTTCGTAAGGGGCTGATTTGGATCCACTAGTTTAATGTTATGGTTAGATGTTCTCTTAATTCTTATTTTGTAGTTGCGGATGCTTGCGAGAGTGGTTAATCATAAGTGGGATGCTTGTCCAAATAAGCGCAGTACCCAAGCGCCGGTCCACCCACATATCAAACTATCGAAGTAACGAATGCGAATCATATGAACATGATGAAACTAGCATGACAGAAATTCCCATGTGTCCTCGGGAGCGTTTTTCCTCCTATAATACTTTGTTCAGGCTTGTCCGTTGCTACAAAAGGTATTGGGCCACTTGCTGCACCATTGCTACTACTTGTTACTTGTTAATTTTTGCTTGCTACGTTTCACCTCACTACACAATCACTTGTCACCGCTACTTTCAGTGCTTGCAGTTATTACCTTGCTGAAATCTGTTTATCAGAGCCTTCTGCTCCTCGTTGGGTTCGACACTCTTACTTATCAAAAGGACTACGATTGATCCCCTATACTTGTGGGTCATCAAGACTCTTTTCTGGCGCCGTTGCCGGGGAGTTAAAGCGCCTTTGGTAAATGGAAATTGGTAAGGAAACATTTATATACTGTGCTGAAATTTATTGTCACTTGTCACTATGGAAACTGTTCCTTTGATGAGTTTGTTCGGGGTATCTTCACCACGAACGGAAGCACGAGGAGTTGTTCCTCAACCTGAGGTACCTACTGAAAATATCTTTTATGAAATTCCTTCGGGTATTCTTGAGAAACTGCTGGCTAATCCTTTCACAGGAGATGGATCTTTACATCCAGACTTGCATCTGATCTATGTAGATGAAGTTTGTGGTTTATTTAAGCTTGCAGGTTTTCCTGAGGATGAGGTAAAGAAGAAAGTCTTTCCTTTATCTTTGAAGGATAAGTCTTTGACATGGTATAGGCTATGTGATGATACTAGATCATGGGGCTACAATCAGTTGAAATTGGAATTTCATCAAAAGTTATATCCTATGCATTTAGTACATCGTGATCGGAATTTTATTTATAACTTTTGGCCTCGTGACAGGGAAAGCATAGCTCAAGCTTGTGGGAGGCTTAAATCAATGCTATATTCATGCCCCAATCATGAGCTCTCGAGAGAAATCATCACTCAAAACTTCTATCCTCGGCTTTCTCATGAAGATCGTACCATGCTTGACACTTCTTGTACCGGTTCTTTTATGAAGAAGGATATTGATCACAAGTGGAATTTATTGGAGAGACAAACACTTTTAGAGATTTTAGCACTAAGGAGTCAGGTATGAATTTCCAGTTTGAATTTCCAGTTTGATTGCGTTAAATCTTTTGTTGAGACAAACACTTTTGGAGATTTTAGCACTAAGTATGGACTTGACTCTGAGATAGTAGCTTCTCTATGTGAATCTTTTGCTGCTCATGTTGATCTTCCCAAAGAGAAGTGGTTTAAATATCATCCTCCTATAGAAAGAAACATAGCCAAAACCAATCTAGTTGAGGAGAAAGTCATTGCTTTTAGTGGTCCTGTTGTTCCTTGTGCTTACACTGAGAAACCACCATACCCTGCTAGGATAAAGGATTGTTCTAAAGCTCCAACTGTGATACGTAGGGATTACATTAGACCACTTGCACCCCCTGAGGAGATTAGAGTTGAACCTAGTGTTGCTATTATCAAAGATCTCTTAGCCGAAGACAAAGGTGGGCATGTTATCAAATTCTATGAGGACTCTGCTTGAATTGCTAAACCTCACGCGGAAGACAAACACGGACTTGTAGTTGGCCTGCCCGTTGTTTCTGTCAAGATAGGAGATCACTGTTACCATGGTTTATGTGATATGGGAGCTAGTGTTAGTGCAATACCCCGTTCTCTATATGATGAAATCAAAGATGAAATTGCACGTGCTGAGTTAGAACCCATTGATGTCACTATTACGCTAGCTAATAGAGACACTATCTGCCCTCTGGGAATTGTGAGAGACGTAGAAGTCCTGTGTGGTAAGACGAAGTATCCTACTGATTTCCTCGTCCTTGGTACTGCACAAGATAGCTTTTGCCCCATCATATTTGGTAGACCCTTTCTCAACAGTGTCAATGCTCACATTGATTGCATTAAGCAGACCGTCACAGTTAGTTTCAAGGGTGTGTCTCATGAATTTAACTTCTCCAAGTTTGGAAGACAACCCCATGAAAGAGAGTCGTCTAGTAGGGATGAAATCATTGCTCTTGCCTCTATTGCCGTACCTCCTATGGATCCTTTAGAGCAATATCTTCTTGAGCATGAAAATGATATGCATATGGAGGAGAGAGATGAGATAGATAAAATTGTCTTAGAACAATATCCTATTCTCAAGAATAATCTGCGCGTTGAACTGCTTGGGGATCCTCCCCCACCAAAGGGTGATCCTGTGTTCGAGCTTAAACAGTTGCCTGATACTCTTAAGTATGCCTATCTTGATGAGAAGGAGATATATCCTGTTATTATTAGTGCCCTCCTGTCAGAGCACGAAGAGAAGAAGTTACTAAGAACTCTGAGGAAGCACCATGCTGCTATTGGATATACTCTTGATGATCTTAAGGGTATTAGTCCTACTCTATGTGAACACAAGATTAAAACCGATCCTGACTTTAAACCAGTTGCTGATCATCAAAGGAGATTAAATCCTAAGATGAAAGAGGTCGTTAGAAAAAAATATTATAGCTTCTGGAAGCAGGAATCATTTATCCTGTTGCTCATAGTGATTGGGTAAGTCCAGTACATTGCGTACCTAAGAAGGGAGGTATCACCGTCGTTCCTAATGATAAGGATGAACTAATCCCACAAAGGATTAGTACCGGCTATAGGATGGTGATAGACTTTCGGAAACTGAACAAGGAAACCAGAAAAGATCATTATCCTTTGCCGTTTATCGACCAAATGCTAGAAAGGCTATCCAAACACACACACTTCTGCTTTCTAGACGGTTATTCAGGTTTCTCGCAAATACCTGTTGCACAATCTGATCAGGAGAAAACCACTTTCACCTGCCCTTTCGGTACCTTTGCCTATAGACGTATGCCTTTTGGCTTATGCAATGCACCTGCCACTTTTCAAAGATGTATGATGGCTATATTCTCTGACTTTTGTGAAAAGATTGTCGAGGTTTTCATGGATGACTTCTCCATTTACGGGTCTTCCTTTGATGATTGCCTCAGCAACCTTGATCGAGTCTTACAGAGATGCGAAGATCCCAACCTCGTCTTGAATTGGGAGAAGTGCCACTTTATGGTTAATGAAGGCATCGTCTGAGGACACAAAAAATTTGAGGGAGGCATTGAAGTTGATAAGGCTAAGGTTGATGCAATTGAGAAAATGCCTTGCCCCATAGACATCAGAGGAATACGAAGTTTCCTAGGTCATGCTGGTTTCTATGGAAGGTTCATTAAAGACTTCTATAAGAGTGCTAGGCCTCTTACCAACCTCTTGCAGAAGGATGTTCCTTTTGTTTTTGATGAGGATTGTGAGGAAGCCTTCGAAATACTTAAGAAGGTTTTGATAACTGCACCTATTGTTCAACCACCTGACTGGAACTTGCCCTTTGAAATCATGTGTGATGCTAGTGATTATGCTGTTGGTGTTGTTCTAGGACAAAGAGTTGACAAGAAGTTGAATGTTATTCACTACGCTAGTAAAACTCTAGACAGTGCCCAAACAAACTATGCCACTACAGAGAAGGAATTTTTAGCAGTCGTGTTTGCATGTGAAAAGTTCAGATCTTATATAGTTTACTCCAAAGTCACTATTCATCTTAACATGCTGCTATTAAGTACCTTATGGAGAAGAAGGATGCTAAGCCTAGGCTAATCAGATGGATTCTCCTGGTACAGGAATTTGATTTGCATGTTGTTGACCGAAAGGGTGCTGATAACCCTATAGCAGATAACTTGTCTAGGCTAGAGAATGTCCTTGATGACCCACGACCTATTGATTACAGCTTTCCTGATGAGCAATTAAATGTCATCCGCACTTCACATAGTGCACCGTGGTATGCTGATTATGCAAACTATATTGTAGCAAAATACATACCACCCAGTTTCACCTATCAGCAAAAGAAGAAATTCTTCTTTGATTTGAGACACTACTTCTGGGATGATCCACACCTTTATAAGGAAGGAGTAGATGGTGTTATTAGACGTTGTGTGCCTAAACATGAACAGGGACAGATCTTGCAGAAGTGTCATTCCGAAGCCTACGGAGGACACCACGTTGGAGATAAAACTGCCCATAAGGTATTGTAATCAGGTTTCTATTGGCCCACTCTCTTCAAGGATGCCCGTAGGTTTGTCTTGTCTTGTGACGAATGCCAAAGAATAGGGAACATCAGTAAGCGTCAGGAAATGCCTATGAACTATTCACTTGTCATTGAACCATTTGATGTCTGGGGCTTTGATTATATGGGACCGTTCCCGAGTTCCAATGGGTACACTCACATCTTAGTTGCTGTGGATTACGTTACTAAGTGGGTAGAAGCTATCCCCACTAAAAATGTTGATCACCACACCTCTATTAAGATGCTTAAAGAAGTCATATTCCCAAGATTTGGAGTCCCTAGATATCTGATGACTGATGGCGGTTCACACTTCATTCATGGTGTTTTCCGCAAGATGCTTGCTAAGTATGATGTCAACCATAGAGTTGCATCTCCTTATCATCCTCAGTCTAGTGGTCAAGTGGAGTTGAGTAATAGGGAGATCAAATTGATCCAACAAAATACCGTCAATAGATCTCGAAAGAATTGGTCTAGCAAACTTGACGATGCACTATGGGCTTATAGGACTGCTTATAAGAATCCCATGGGCATGTCACTGTATAAAATGGTTTACGGTAAAGCCTGTCATTTACCTCTTGAGCTGGAACACAAAGCTTATTGGGCAATCAAAGAGCTCAACTTCGATTTCAGACTTGCCGGTGAGAAGCGGTTGTTTGATATCAGCTCGTTAGATGAATGGAGGGCCCAGGCATATGAGAATGCCAAGTTGTTCAAGGAAAAGGTTAAGAGATGGCACGATAAACGAATACAGAAATGAGAGTTCAATGTAGGTGATTATGTCCTGCTATACAATTCTCGTTTGAGATTCTTTGCAGGCAAGCTTCTCTCTAAATGGGAAGGTCCCTATGTTATCAAGGAAGTATATCATTCCGGTGCCATCAAAATCAATAACACGGAAGGAAATTTTCCTAGAGTTTTAAATGGGCAAAGAATCAAGCTTTACATCTCTGGTACTCCCATAAATGTTGAGACCAATATCTTCAATGTCATAACTCCAGAGGAGTACATAAGGGATGTTTATCAGACCGTTTTAGACCCTGAAAACGAAGAGGTATCTGTTTCGGTAAGAAATTGGACTCCGATGCTTTTCCAATAGGAAATTTCCTCCGTTTCGGAATTTTTGGAAAACTAGAAAAATAAAAAGCAGTCTGGAGAGCGCACGAGGCGGCCACAAGCCCTGCCATCGCCCCTACCCCCCTGGTGGCGGAGGGCAAGTTTGTGGGCACCTCGTGTGCCTCCCGAACTCCGTTTTCTTGCGGAGCACTCCTTCTGGTCCAGAAAAAATCAATATATACTCGCCCGAAGGTTTTGATCTCCGTATCGCACAGTTTTCCTCTGTTTTCGTTTCGAGCCTGTTTCTGTGACACATCTAGATCATCATGACTTCCTCAAACGCTCCTAAGGACAAGATCTTCGAGAAGGTCATCAATCCCTACCTCACGGAAGTGCTGAAACACCCTCAATCTATCAAGATGAGCGAGGGGATGTTGCACATCCATGATGTTGAGGGGCCTAAGAAGACCGGAAGCGTAGAGACGAGACTCGAAGGAATGGAGCAACAAGTCTGCAAGTGCCAAGCGATGGTGGAGCGTGGACTCAACGCCAACCACATGATAATCACGGAGTTCACTAGCAATCACAAGATGGATGCTATTGATATTGGGAAACACCTCTCCAGGCTCTATGACAGGGTTGATCAACTTCAGGGCCAGATCTATGACCTGCAGAAACAAAACTGTGAGTATGAGTACAGATTTAAATTAATAAGGTTGGCTGCAGATTTGAAGATTCCGGCGACTCATTCATCCTGCCATGATGGAGCACCTATGCCTTGGAAGACGGAGGATCAGACTGCTTCAACAACTCCACCACCATCACCGCCAAAGGAAGACAACTAAGCATTGGTATGGGCAGTCCCCTTGGTTTCTGCCAAGCTTGGGGGAGTTGCCCTGGTATCGTATAATCTTTGTATCTTTTGCTTTGACCTATGTTTTAGTTCTTTCCTTTTCAGTTTTTATTTCTTCTCTTAGAGGAATAAGTCTTTGGTGTTTAGTTTGAGTCTTTTGCTTTTGTCTCTCCCCCGATGTATTCGAGCTTGCGAGCTATATAATAAAGAGTATCTTAGTCAAGGGCTTTGCTTTGTGCCATGATCAAAAGTATGAAAAGAACGATAGCATGAAAGATCATGAGACGATCTTATGGAAAGTGATAGCTTCACATATGACACCTATGATGATTGAAACTTGTTGAGAATAAATCAACTTAGACATCAGTCATTGTTGCAATTAATAATAAGTAATAAGGAAAGAGAGGTTCACATATAAATATATCATCTTAGACACTTTTTACAATTGTGAGCACTCACCAAACTATTACATGCTTAGGAGTAGATGTTGGACAAGGAAGAAAACATAATGAATTGTGTTTGCTTGGTTCCAAACAATGTTATATGATTAGAGATCCCTTAGCATGTGACGATTGTTTCCACCTCATATTGGCCAAAACTCCCGCACCAAGTAGAGATACTACTTGTGCATCCATAAACCTCCAACCCAGTTTTGCCATGAGAGTCCACCATACCTACCTATGGATTGAATAAGATCCTTCAAGTAAGTTGTCATCGGTGCAAGCAATAAAAATTGCTCTCTAATATGTATGATCTATTAGTGTGTGGAAAATAAGCTTTGTACGAACCTGTGATGAGGAAGACATAAAAGCGACAGACTGCATAATAAAGTTCTTTATCACAGGAGGCAATATAAAGTGACGTTCCTCCGCACTAAGAGGACACGCATTCAAACCTCAAAAGCGCATGACAACCTCTGCTTCCCTCTGCGAAGGGCCTATCTTGTACCTTTACTTTTTGCCCTTGTAAGAGTCATGGTGACCTTCACCAATTCCCTATTTTGCCTTTGTCTTGGCTACCGTCACATGCTTGGGAAAGATCTATATTCATATATAAACTTGGAGTTGAGTACTTATGCTTTATTGTTGTTGACTTTACCCTTGAGGTAAATCGTTGGGAGGCAAAACTATAAGACCCTATCTTCCTCTGTGTCCGGCTGAAACTTTGACACCATGAGTACACGTGAGTTGTAACAACTGTAGAAAACAAAAGAGATGATTGAGCATGTGGGTTTTCCTTACAAGCTCTTGTTTCACTCTTTCTGATGTTGTGATAAATTGCAATTGCTTCAATGACTTTGGACTGTTGTTGGTTACTTCTCGGTAAGGTTTTTGCTTCATGCTTTGCTTTGTGAAGGAATTGTTACTTTCCCATAAGAATCTTTATGATGTATTGCTGTCCTATGTGTGATCATGATGCCCTCATGTCTGTATTAAGTTTTATCGACACCTTCGTCCCTAAACATGTGGACATGTTTATGGAACTTGGTTTTCGCTTGAGGACAAGCGAGGTCTAAGCTCGGGGGGGTTGATACGTCCATTTTGCATCATGCTTTCATGTTGATATTTATTGCTTTATGGGATGTTGTATTACTTTGTGGTACCATATTTATGCCTTTCTCTCTTATTTTGCAAGGTTTATTTGAAGAGCGAGAATTCAGGCAGTTGGAATTCTGGACTTGAAAAGGAGCAATTCTTAGTCCACTATTCTGCACATCTCCAAATGCCCTGAAAAGTTACGTGGATTTTTTTGGGATTATATAAAAAATACTGGGAGAAAGAAGTACCGGAGGGGGGCTGCCAGGGCGCCACAAGCCTTGCCACCGCCACACCCTGGTGGCGGAGTGGGGGCTTGTGGTCTCCATGACGGCCCACTAGCCCCCCTATTTTGCTATATGATGGGTTTTGGTCCAGATAAAATCAAGAGGGAGCTTTTTCGTGGTTTAGCCGCCGCCACGAGGCGGAACTTGAGCAGATCCAATCTAGAGCTCCGGCAGGACGATCCTGCCGGGGAAACTTCCCACCCGGAGGGGGAAATCTTCGTCATCATCATCACCAACACTCCTCTCGTCGGAGGGGAGGCATCTTCATCAACATCTTCATCAGCACCATCTACTCTCCAATCCCTAGTTCATCTCATGTAACCAATCTTCGTCTCGCAACTCCGATTGGTACTTGTAAGGTTGCTAGTAGTGTTGATTACTTTTTGTAGTTGATGCTAGTTGGATTACTTGGTGGAAGAGTTTATGTTCAGATCCTTGATGCTATTCATTACATCTCTGATCATGATTATGAATATGCTTTGTGAGTAGTTACTTTTGTTCCTGAGGACATGGGATAAGTCATGCTGATAATAGTCATGTGAATTTGATATTCGTTCGGTATTTTGATATGTTGTATGTTGTCTTTTCCTCGAGTGGTGTTATGTGAACGTAGACTACATAACACTTCACCATATTTGGGCCTAGAGGAAGGCATTGGGGAGTAGTAAGTATATGATGGGTTGTTGGAGTGACAGAAGCTTAAACCCCAGTCTTTGCGTTGCTTCGTAAGGGGCTGATTTGGATCCACTAGTTTAATGCTATGGTTAGACGTTGTCTTAATTCTTCTTTTGTAGCTGCGGATGCTTGCGAGAGAGGTTAATCATAAGTGGTATGCTTGTCCAAGTAAGGGCAGTACCCAAGCGCCAGTCCACCCACATATCAAACTATCAAAGTAACGAACGCGAATCATATGAACATGATGAAACTAGCATGACAGAAATTCCCGTGTGTCCTCGGGAGCGTTTTTCCTCCTATAAGACTTTGTTCAGGCTTGTCCCTTGCTAGAAAAGGGATTGGGACACTTTTTGCACCGTTGCTACTACTTGTTACTTGTTACTTTTTGCTTGCTACGTTTCACCTCGCTACACAATCACTTGTTACCGCTACTTTCAGTGCTTGCAGTTATTACCTTGTTGAAATCCGTTTATCTGAGCCTTCTGGTCCTCGTTGGGTTCGACACTCTTACTTATCGAAAGGACTACGATTGATCCCCAATACTTGTGGGTCATCAGCCACCCCCTCTCCCTGCCCTGGCCGCCTCACCTCCCATCTGGGGGGGCTGCCGCACCACCTAGGGTGGGAACCATAGGGGTGGCACACCCCCTCCCCTCCTCCTATATATAGAGAGGGTTTTGGGGCTGTTTTGCACACAGTTTTCCATCTCCCTCGGCGCAGCCCTGCTTCCCTCCTTTCTCCTCTCCCACGGTGCTGGGCGAAACACTGTCGGGAGACCTCGTCTCTCCATCGACACCACACCGTCGTGCTGCCGGAGATCTTCCCCAACCTCTCCCTCCTTCTTGCTAGATCAAGGTGCGGGAGACGTCACCGGGCTGCACGTGTGTTCAATGCGGAGGTGCCGTAGTTCGGCACTAGATCGGAATCACACCGCGATCTGAATCGACGCGAGTATGACTCCATCAACCGCGTTCTAGCAACGCTTCCGCTTAGCGATCTTCAAAGCTATGAAGATGCACTCACCCATCTCTCGTTGCTGGTCTCTCCATAGGAAGATCTGAATATGGCGTAGGAAAATTTTGAATTTATGCTACGTTACCCAACTTGAGACTGGGATTTGTCACTCCGTATGACAGAGAGTTATCTCGGGGCCCACTCGATAATAAAAGATCACAAACAAGCCTTGCAAGCAATGTGACTAAAGAGTTAGCCACGGGATCTTAGATTACGGCATGAGTAAAGAGACTTGTCAGTAATGAGATTAAAATAGCTATGGGGATACCGACGATCGAATCTCCGGCAAGTAACATACCGAAGGACAAAGGGACTGATATACGGGATTGTATGAATCCTTGACATAGAGGTTCAACCGATAAGATCTTCGTAGAATATGTAGGATCCAATATGGGCATCCAGGTCCCGCTATTGGATATTGACCGGAGAGTGTCTCGGTCATGTCTACATAGTTATCGAACCCGCAGGGTCTGCACACTTAAAGTTCGGTGACGTTTTTGGTATAGTTAAATTATTGATGTTGATAACCAAATGTTGTTCGTAGTACCGAATGAGATCCCGGACGTCACGAGGGTCTCCGGAATGGTCCGGAAAGAAGATTAATATATATGATTGTTGCATTTGGCTTTCGGAAAGATTATGTGCATTATCGATAAAGTATCGGGAGTGACGAATGGGTTCCGGGGTTTTACCGGCAGGGGCCACCCACCCGGGAGAGAACCTAATAGGCCCATGGGTGGCGCACCAGCCCTTAGTGGGCTGGTGAGGCCAGCCCAATAAGCTGATTTCAGCTAGAAGAAAAATAAAGGAAAAAAGAATAAAAATAAAAGGGAAGGAGGTGGACAAGATGGGAAGAAGTCCTCCACCAAACCGAATTGGAGGAGGACTCCTCCTTCTTGGTTCGGCCGAATCCTACTACTTGGAGTAGGAAGCAAGCCACCATCCCTCTTGTTCCTCCTATATATAGTGGAGGTTTGAGAGGCTTTTTGCACCCCAATCCTTTGTGCAGCCCTCTCTCCCTCCACTACTTCGTGACACCCCGCAACTAGTTCGGTACAGCACGACGAAGCCCTGTCGGAGTAGCTCCACCACCATCACCGCTACCCCGTCGTGCTGCCAGAGAATTCAGCTACCTCTTCGTATCTCTTGCTGGATCCAGAAGGTGGAGATCGTCCTCGAGTTGTATGTGTGCTGAACACGGAGGTGTCGTCCGTTCGGTACTAGATCGGGACGGAGTTCGTGGGACGGATCGTGATTGGATCGCGAAGACGTTCAGCTACATCAACCGCGTTTCTTAACGCTTCCCACTTAGAGATCTACAAGGGTTATGCGGATTCGATCTCCCCTATCATAGATGATCATCACCATGATAGGTCTTTTGTGTATGTTGGAAAAAAATTATTTCCCATGCAACGTTCCCCAACATTCTCTTCTTCATGTCTTCAGCTACTAGATGAGCATCATTATGAAGAGGCAGATGTGATCGGAGCTTTCTGAGAATGGGTGCATTCTCATATTTTCCTTCCTCTGGAGCAAAGGCATTGGAAACAGGGCCTTTCTCCTTAGCAGCTGCAGGAATGTCCTTTGTGGTCTTCTTGTGAGCGACAGTCTTCTTAGCCTTAGGAGGAGGCCTAGAAGCAGGCTTCTTGGCACAACATCAGCCATTAGCTTCTTATTCTTAGGAGGAGGAGGAGGGGCATTAGATGGGATCTCATCTTCTCCAGCAACATCTTCTGGGTCCTCATACATGGAAGTAAGTCTTCCAACAACAAGAATCACCCTCTTCCTAGCTCTTTTTGCACCAGCCTTCTTAGGAGGATTCTCAGTGGAAAGTGTTGTGCTTTTCCTTGCAGAAGCAGGTGCTCTCAGATCAGTAGGATTTGCATACTCCTTTCTGACAGTCTTCCTTGGAGCGTTTGGAGGAGCTGAAGATTCCTCCGGCACAAAATCTGAGTCTTCTTCATCTGAGTTGAGTTTCTTCCTCTGCCTTGTGGCTGCCTTGGCCAAGCCATTGGAGTTGTAGGATCTAGGGTCAGAGTCAGTCTTCTGAGGACTAGTGAGTAAGTCCATCTCAACACTTGGTTCTGTGAAATCATTCTAGCTATTTTCTAATCCAGACATCTTGGCAGACAAACAAGCATCCAACATACGAGCAGACAAGCAGACCTGCAAAGCAGATATGGAGGAGCAGAAAGGTTGAGCATCACAAAACACACAAGAATTTTTCAAAATTTGAAATTTGAAACTTAGGGTATGAGCTTCTGCAGGATGTAAATCGGTGGCACCGAGTTGGCATTTCCAGAGTCACCAAGAAGGCTTACTTGCTTAACAGAAACTTGGCAGTTTGTTTCGGTGGGACCGAAAAGATCTGCTGGGTCTCTCCGAGTTGCTTCTCAGGAACCCTAAAATGAAAATCGGTGGAACTGATTTTGCAAACTCGGTCTCACCGAGTTGCATGCTGTGGCAGATCAGATCCAAATTTTCAACTTCCTCTATGCTATGAGATACTCTGGTGGAAGAGAGGGGTTTGCACATGGTGGTTTGTAGATAAACTTTCCCCATGCGTAAGAATCTGATAGGCAACATAGAAGGAGATAGGAACCGTACCCAAACTTGGCGACGGTTCGGCTATAGCGGCGATGGTGGTGAAGAATCCGTCGACGGCGGCGATTCCCAATGGCGGAGGCGCTCGGGGAGGCAAAGGCGACGACCAGGGATCTTGGGGGCAGCTTAGGGTTTTTAGGTGAAGGATTTTTGATGATTTGGATTCAAAGAACCCGTCCGCTGGAATATATACCCGTTCGCTGTCGGTGTCACCGAGATTACAAAATCGGTGTCACCTAGTTCTTCTACTGTCAGTTGACAGGGAAACTCGGTGTAACCGAGTTTGTGATCACGGTGGTACCGAGATGAAAAACCCAGATCAACTTTGTAATTCGGTGGAACTCAGTTTGTGGAGTTGGTTTCACCGACATTCACAAAAGCCTTTGACAATACGAAACTCCGAGTGCTCCTTCACACAGAGGGATCGATAGGTGTTTGTTCAATTTTTGTGATGCAGCATGAATAGAACTTGAGATGAGATATCATATATAGATAGAGGAGGTTCCTAGGCATTCTTGTCCATCCAATTGGCAAAAGATAAATCAAGAGCCAAATAACAATAATTGGATGTCGTCGAATGAGCAAACACTCGCAGACCAACATGCTCACACAATAAAATGATAGATAAAATACGGTGAACATGCACAAAGATCCTATCATCTATCAAGCACTTGGGCGATGACAAAGTCATCTATATATGAGCATATTGACATAGGAGCCAAGTAAGAATACTTGATCATAGGTCATACTCATCATTAAGATCAAATGGGGTTACGACTTTTACATCAGTATTAACGTGTTCAAATCCTTAGGAGATACTTATACTCAAGAATTAGAGTAAATCTCCCCCTTGATATGACATCCCCCTAAGAGGGACAAATGAATCTTCTGTTTTGTCGTAGAAGACTTCAAGTGGTTGAATTAGTGGTGGATGCTCAATGTTGATGAAGATCATCCTTAGTTGGGAGCAATCCTTGTTGTTTCTTACTCTTCTCACCTACATGGGTTAGTCCCAAAGCACGAGGAACATATGCAAGAATGTCTATGGACATGGAGTGAAACAAAAATGGGATGACGTCCAAAGATGCATTAATTAGCTTGTTCCTGTTGGAAATATGCCCTAGAGACGATGACAAAATAGTTATTATTATATTTCCTGTTTCGAGATAATCGTTTATTATCTATTCTATAATTGTATTGAATGAAAGCATAGATACATGTGTGGATATATAGACAAAACAATGTCCCTAGTAAGCCTCTAGTTGGCTAGCCAGTTGATCAAAGATGGTTAAGGTTTTCTGACCATATGCAAGTGTTATTACTTGATAACTCGATCACATCATTAGGAGAATGATGTGATGGACAAAGATCCAAATTATAAACGTAGCACATGATCGTGTCATTTTGTCGCTATTGTTTCCTGCGTGTCAAGTATTCATTCCTATGACCATGAGATCATGTAACTCACTAACACCGGAGGAATACCTTGTGTGTATCAAATGTCACAACGTTACTGGGTGACTATAAAGGTGCTCTACAGGTATCTCCGAAGGTGTCCGTTGAGTTAGCATGGATGAAGACTGGATTTTGTCACTCCGTGTGACGGAGAGGTATCTCGTGTTGGGGAACGTTGCATGGGAAACCAAAAATTTACTACGCACACAAAGACCTATAATGGTGATGTCCATCTACGAGAGGAGATTTGGATCAACGTACCCTTGTAGATCGCACAGCAGGAAGCGTTAAGAAACGCTGTTGATGTAGTGGAACGTCTTCACGTCCCTCAATCAACCCCACGAACCGTCCCGCGATCCGTCCCACGATCCGTTCTGATCTAGTGCCGAACGGACGGCACCTCCGCGTTCAGCACACGTACAGCTCGATGATGATCTCGGCATTCTTGATCCAGCAAGCAAGATGGAGAAGTAGATGAGTTCTTCGGCAGCGTGACGGCGCGCTGGTGGGGGTGACAATATACTCCTGCAGGGCTTCACCCGAGCTTCGCAGAAATCCAATCTAGAGGAAGAACTATGGTGTCTAGATCTGAGTTGCATGTGGAAAAAGTTGTCTCAAATCAGCCATAAATCACCACTATATATAGGAGGGAGGGGGAGGAGGCTTGCCTTGAGGACCAAGTCCCCAAGGGTGCGCCGGCCAGGAAGGAGAGGAGCAATCTACTCCAATTAGGATTGGAAAGTGGAGTCCTTCTCTTCCTTCCCACCTCCCCGTTTTTTTCTTTCTCTTTGGTTTCCTTCTCTTGGCACCTAGGCCTTCTTGGGCTGTCCCACCAGCCCACTAAGGGCTGGTGCGCCAACCCTAAGGCCATTGGGCTCCCTCTGGGTGGGTTGCCCCTCTCCCGGTGAACTTCCGGAACCCATTCGTCACTCCCGGTACAATGTCGGTAATGCCCGAAAACGTTCCGGTAACCAAATGAAATCATCTTACATATCAATCTTCATTTCTGGACCATTCCGGAAACCCTCATGACGTCCGTGATCTCATCCGGGACTCCGAACAACATTCGGTAACCACACATATAACTCTACTAAAACATCATCGAACCTTATGTGTGCAGACCCTGCGGGTTCGAGAACTATGTAGACATGCCCCGAGATACTCCTCGGTCAATATCCAATAGCAGGACCTGGATGCCCATATTGAATCCTACATATTCTCCGAAGATCTTATCGGTTGAACCTTAGTGCCAAGGATTCATATAATCCCGTATGTCATTCCCTTTGCCCTTCGGTATGTTAGTTTCCCGAGATTTGATCGTCGGTATCCGCATACCTATTTCAATCTCGTTACCGGCAAGTCTCTTTACTCGTTCCGTAATACAAGATCACATGACTTACACTTAGTCACATTGATTTCAAGGCTTGTGTGTGATGTTGTATTACCGAGTGGGCCCCGAGATACCTCTCCGTCACATGGGGTGATAAATCCCAGTCTTAATCCATACTAACTCAACAGACTCCTTAGGAGATACCTGTAGACTACCTTTATAGTCACCCACTTACGTTGTGACGGAGAGATATCTCGGGGGCCACTCGGTAATACAACATCACATATAAGCCTTGCAAGCAATGTGACTCAAGTGTTAGTCACATGATCTTGTATTACGGAAGGAGTAAAGAGACTTGCGAGTTACGAGATTAAAATAGGTATAGAGATACCGACGATCAAATCTCGGGCATGTAACATACCAAAGGACAAAGGGAATGTTATACGGGATTATATGAATCCTTGGCACAGAGGTTCAACCGATAAGATCTTCGTAGAATATGTAGTATCCAATATGGACATCCAGTTCCCGCTATTGGATATTGACCGAGGAGTGTCTCATCTCATGCCTAAATAGTTCTCGAACCCGCAGGGTCTGCACACTTAAGGTTCAGTGACGTTTTAGTATAGTTGAGTTATATGTGTTGGTGACCGAAGGTTGTTCGGAGTCCCGGATTAGATCACGGGCGTCAGGAGGGTTTCTGGAATGGTCCGGAAACAAAGATTGATATATAGATGGTTTCATTTGGTCACCGGAAAGATTTCGGGCATGACCGACAATGTACCGGGAGTGACGAATGGGTTCCGGCTATTCACCGGGAGGGGCCCACCCACCCAGGAGTGAGCCTAGTAGCCCTTAGTGTACTGGTGAGGCCATCCCAAGAGGGCTATGGCGCCACAAGGAGAAAAAACTAAAGGAAAGAAAAAAAGGAAAGAGGGAGGTGGGAAGGAAGGAGTGGACTCCTTCCCCCAAACCGAATTGGGGTGGGAGTCCACCTCCTCCTCTCGACCAGAGCCCTGGGGGCTCCCTTGAGCCCCAAGGCTAGCCCCTCCCCTCCTCCTATATATATTGGTGGTTTTAGGGCTTTTCAAACACAACTTTGCCACGTGCAAATCAAACCTATACCACGTAGTTCTTCCTCTAGATTAGATTTCTGTGGAGCTCGGGCGGAGCCCTGCAAGAATAGATCATCACCATCACCGGCGCCTCGTCACGCTGCCAGAGAACTCATCTACTTCCCCGTCTCTCTTGCTGGATCAAGAAGGCGGAGATCATCATTGAGCTATATGTGTGCTGAACGCGGAGGTGCCGTCCGTTCGGCTCTAGATCGGAACAGATCGTGGGATGGATCGTGGGACGGATCGTGGGACGACGGTGATTTGAATCAGGAAGTTGTATCACTACATTAACCACGGTTCTTAATGCTTCCCGCTTAGCGATCTATATGGGTATATGGATCCGATCTCCCTCTCATAGATGAACATCACCATGATAGGTGTTCGTGTGCGTAGGAATTTTTTTGTTTCCGATGCAACGTTCCCCAACAGTGGCATCATGAGCTACGTTCATGCATAGATGTTATCTCGAGTAGAACGCAAAAGTTTGGGCGTTGATGTTCGATTTGCTGCCCTCCTTGGTCTTTTCTTGATTCGGCGGTATTGTTGGAATGAAGCGGCCCGGACCAGCATTACTCATATGCTTACGAGAGACTGGTTTCATCGACCAACATGCAACTCGTTGCATAAAGATGACTCGCGGGTGTCGGTTTTTCAACTTTAGTTGAATTGGATTTGACTGAGGCGGTCCATGGAGACAGGGTAAATAGCAATTTTCACATCTCCGTTGTGGTTTTTGCGTACGTAAGATGTGATCATACTAGATACCCATAGCAGCCACGTAAAACATGCAACAACAAATTAGAGGATGTCTAACTTGTTTTTGCAGGGTATGCTTGTGATATGATATGGCCAAAGACATGATGTGATATATTGGATTTATGAGATGATCATGTTGTAATAGTTAAATATCGACTTGCACGTCGATGCTACGGCAACCGGCAGGAGCCATAAGGTTGTCCTTAAACTAATGTTTGTGTTTGCAGATGCGTTTACTATATTACTTGGTTGTATCTTTAGTAATAATAGCATAGATAGCACGACAACCTCGATGGCAGCACGATGATGGATATCATGATGATGGAGATCATGGTGTGGCGCCGGTGACGACAAGATCATGTCCGTGCTTTGGTGATGGAGATCAAGAAGCACGAGATCATGGCCATATCATGTCACTTATGAATTGCATGTGATGTTAATCCTTTTATGCACCTTATTGCTTAGAACGACGGTAGCATTATAAGGTGATCCCTCACTAATATTTCAAGAGAAAATTGTGTCCTCCCCGACTGTGCACCATTGCGACAGTTCGTCGTTTTGAGACAGCACGTGATGATCGGGTGTCATAGACTCAACGTTCACATACAACGGGTGCAAAACAGTTGCACACGCGGAACACTCGGGTTAAACTTGACAAGCCTAGCATGTGCAGACATGGCCTCGGAACACAAGAGACCGAAAGTTCGAGCATGAATCGTATAGTTGGTATGATTAGCATAGAGATGTTTACCACTGAAACTATACTCAACTCACGTGATGATCGGACTTGAGTTAGTGAATTTGGATCATGCCACACTCAAGTAACTGTTGGAATTATGCCCTAGAGGCAATAATAAATATATATTTGTTATTATAATTCCTGTATCAAGATAATAGTTTATTATCCATGCTATAATTGTATTGAATGAAGACTCATTTACATGTGTGGATACATAGACAAAACACCGTCCCTAGCATGCCTCTAGTTGGCTAGCCAGTTGATCGATGATAGTCAGTGTCTTCTGATTATGAACAAGGTGTTGTTGCTTGATAACTGGATCACGTCATTGGGAGAATCACGTGATGGACTAGACCCAAACTAATAGACGTAGCATGTTGATCGTGTCGTTTTGTTGCTACTGTTTTCTGCGTGTCAAGTATTTATTCCTATGACCATGAGATCATATAACTCACTGACACCGGAGGAATGCTTTATGTGTATCAAATGTCGCAACGTAACTGGGTGACTATAAAGATGCTCTACAGGTATCTCCGAAGGTGTTCGTTGAGTTAGTATGGATCGAGACTGGGATTTGTCACTCTGTGTGACGGAGAGGTATCTCGGGGCCCACTCGGTAATACAACATCACACACAAGCCTTGCAAGCAATGTAACTTAGTGTAAGTTGCGGGATCTTGTATTACGGAACGAGTAAAGAGACTTGCCGGTAAACGAGATTGAAATAGGTATGCGGATACTGACGATCAAATCTCGGGCAAGTAACATACCGAAGGACAAAGGGAATGACATACGGGATTATACGAATCCTTGGCACTGAGGTTCAAACGATAAGATCTTCGTAGAATATGTAGGATCCAATATGGGCATCCAGGTCCCGCTATTGGATATTGACCGAGGAGTCTCTCGGGTCATGTCTACATAGTTCTTGAACCCGCAGGGTCTGCACACTTAAGGTTCGACGTTGTTTTATGCGTATTTGAGTTATATGGTAGGTTACCGAATGTTGTTCGGAGTCCTGGATGAGATCACGGACGTCACGAGGGTTTCCGGAATGGTCCGGAAACGAAGATTGATATATAGGATGACCTCATTTGATTACCGGAAGGTTTTCGGAGTTACCGGGAATGTACCGGGAATGACGAATGGGTTCCGGGAGTTCACCGGGGGGGGGGGGCAACCCACCCCGGGGAAGCCCATAGGCCTTGGGGGAGACACACCAGCCCTTAGTGGGCTGGTGGGACAGCCCACAAGTGCCCTATGCGCCAAGGAGAAGAAAATCAAGAGAGAAAGAAAAAAAAAGGAGGAGGTGGGAAGGAAGGGGACTCCCTCCCACCAAACCTAGTCCAACTCGGTTTGGGTTGGGGGGGAGAGTCCTCCCCCTTGGACTCGGCCGACCCCCTTGGGGCTCCTTGAGCCCCAAGGCAAGGCCCCCTCCCTCCCAACTATATATACGGAGGTTTTAGGGCTGATTTGAGAAGACTTTTCCACGGCAGCCCGACCACATACCTCCACGGGTTTTCCTCTAGATCGCATTTCTGCGGAGCTCGGGCGGAGCCCTACTGAGACAAGGTCATCACCAACCTCCGGAGCGCCGTCACGCTGCCGAAGAACTCTTCTACCTCTCCGTCTCTCTTGCTGGATCAAGAAGGACGAGATCATCATCGAGCTGTACGTGTGCTGAACGCGGAGGTGCCGTCCGTTCGGTACTAGATCGTGGGACTGATCGCGGGATTGTTCGCGGGGCGGATCGAGGGACGTGAGGACGTTCCACTACATCAACCGCGTTCTCTAACGCTTCTGCTGTACGGTCTACAAGGGTACGTAGATCACTCATCCCCTCTCGTAGATGGACATCACCATGATAGGTCTTCGTGCGCGTAGGAAATTTTTTGTTTCCCATGCGACGTTCCCCAACAGTGGCATCATGAGCTAGGTTCATGTGTAGATGTCTTCTCGAGTAGAACACAAAAGTTTTTGTGGGCGGTGATGTGCGTTTTGCTGCCCTCCTTAGTCTTTTCTTGATTCCGCGGTATTGTTGGATTGAAACGGCTTGGACCGACATTACTCGTACGCTTACGAGAGACTGGTTTCATCGTTACGAGTAACCCCCTTTGCTCAAAGATGACTGGCAAGTGACGGTTTCTCCAACTTTAGTTGAATCGGATTTGACCGAGGAGGTCCTTGGATGAGGTTAAATAGCAACTCATATATCTCCGTTGTGGTGTTTGCGTAAGTAAGATGCGATCCTACTAGATACCCATGGTCACCACGTAAAACATGCAACAACAAAATTAGAGGACGTATAACTTGTTTTTGCAGGGTATGATTGTGATGTGATATGGCCAACGATGTGATGTGATATATTGGATGTATGAGATGATCATGTTGTAATAGAAATATCGACTTGCACGTCGAAGGTACGGCAACCGGCAGGAGCCATAGGGTTGTTTGTGCTTGCAGATGCGTTTACTATTTTGCTAGGATGTAGCTTTAGTAGTAATAGCATGAGTAGCACGACGACCCCGACTGCAACACGTTGATGGATGATCATGGTGTGGCGCCGGTGACAAGAAGCTCGTATCGGTGCTTTGGTGATGGAGATCAAGAAGCACGTGATGATGGCCATATCATGTCACTTATGAATTGCATGTGATGTTAATCCTTTTATGCACCTTATTTTGCTTAGAACGACGGTAGCATTATGAGGTGATCTCTCACTAAAAATTTCAAGACGAAATTGTGTTCTCCCCGATTGTGCACCGTTGCTACAGTTCGTCGTTTCGAGACACCACGTGATGATCGGGTGTGATAGACTCAACGTTCACATACAACGGGTGCAAAACAGTTGCGCACGCGGAACACTCGGGTTAAGCTTGACGAGCCTAGCATGTGCAGACATGGCCTCGGAACACATGAGACCGAAAGGTCGATCATGAATCATATAGTTGATATGATTAGCATAGAGATGCTTACCACTGAAACTATACTCAACTCACGTGATGATCGGACTTGGGATAGTGTAAGTGGATCATGAACCACTCAAATGACTAGAGAGATGTACTTTTTGAGTGGGAGTTTAGCATATAATTTGATTAAGTTAAACTCTAATTATCTTGAACATAGTCTAAGTCCACTTTGAATATATTTGTGTTGTAGATCATGGCTCACGCGACAGTCATCCTGAATTTTAATACGTTCCTAGAGAAAGCCAAGTTGAAAGATGATGGAAGCAACTTTGTAGACTGGGCTCGTAATCTTAAGCTAATCTTACAAGCTGGGAAGAAGGATTATGTCCTTAATGCTGCGCTAGGAGATGAACCACCCGCTACGGCTGATCAGGATGTTAAGAACGCTTGGTTAGCACGTAAGGAGGACTACTCAATAGTTCAATGTGCAGTCTTGTATGGCTTAGAACCGGGACTTCAACGTCGCTTTGAGCGTCATGGAGCATTTGAGATGTTCCAGGAGTTGGACTTTATCTTTCAGAAGAACGCCCGGAACGAGAGGTATGAGACCTCCGATAAATTCTATGCTTGCAAGATGGAGGAAAACTCGTCTGTCAGTGAACATGTGCTCAAAATGTCTGGGTACTCAAACCGTCTAGCTGAGCTGGGGATTGAACTCCTGCAAGAAGCTATCACTGACAGAATCCTTCAATCACTGCCGCCAAGCTACAAAGGCTTTGTGTTGAACTACAACATGCAAGGGATGAACAAGTCTCCCGGCGAGTTGTTTGCGATGTTGAAAGTCGCAGAGTCTAAACTCTGTAAAGAGCATCAAGTGTTGATGGTGAATAAGACCACTAGTTTCAAGAGAAACGGCAAAGGCAAGAAGGGAAATTCGAAGAAGAGCGGCAAGCCTGTTGCCAATCCGCCGAAGAAACCCAAAGCTGGTCCTAAGCCTGAAACGGAGTGTTTCTATTGCAAGGGTATGGGTCACTGGAAGCGCAATTGCCCCAAGTATCTGGCAGATAAGAAGGCGGGCAAAGAAAAATCAGGTATATTTGATATACATGTTATTGATGTATACTTAACCGGCTCTCGTAGTAGTGCCTGGGTATTCGATACCGGTTCTGTTGCTCATATTTGCAACTCGAAACAGGAACTGCGGAATAGACGAAGGCTGGCAAAGATGAAGTGACGATGCGCGTAGGAAATGGTTCCAAGGTTGATGCAATCGCCGTCGGCACAGTGTCACTTCAGCTACCATCGGGATTAGTGATGAACTTAAATCATTGTTATTTAGTGCCTGCGTTGAGCATGAACATTATATCTGGATCTTGTTTATTGCGAGACGGTTACTCTTTTAAGTCAGAGAATAATGGTTGTTCTATTTCTATGAGTAACATCTTTTATGGTCATGCACCGAATGTGAGAGGATTGTTCATATTGAATCTTGATAGCGATACGCATATACATAACATTGAGACCAAAAGAGTTAGAGTAAACAATGATAGCGCCATATTTTTGTGGCACTGCCGCTTAGGTCATATTGGTGTAAAGCTGTAGCGACCCGACTCTAGCCGTGTCCACGGTCATGGACAACTTGAGCCGAAGGCATTGAATTTCCCCTGAACTCTCGACACAACTTAATAATGATGTGGGTGTTAACAACTATTCGGGTACGAGAACTGGTTGGCGGAACCATCTCGTTAACAACAAACTATGTAGTAACATTTTGCTTTCGACCCCTTTTGTTGTAGGAGAAAACTGGCTTTATGCAAAACTTAGCTCCACCGGCCATATATGCATGTAGAGATAGTTGATTATTATTTTACCCCCCTCCCTCTCTTGATGATTTGCCAGCATATTCAATATGCTGACCTACACGGCTGCAATGTATCATGTTGCAGAGTACTTTTCCGACCAGGAGTGAGGCTACGATTCTATGCTCAGAGGTATCTCGGGGCCCACTCGGTAATACAACATCACACACAAGCCTTGCAAGCAATGTAACTTAGTGTAAGTTGCGGGATCTTGTATTACGGAACGAGTAAAGAGACTTGCCGGTAAACGAGATTGAAATAGGTATGCGGATACTGACGATCGAATCTCGGGCAACTAACATACCGAAGGACAAAGGGAATGACATACGGGATTATACGAATCCTTGGCACTGAGGTTCAAACGATAAGATCTTCGTAGAATATGTAGGATCCAATATGGGCATCCAGGTCCCGCTATTGGATATTGACCGAGGAGTCTCTCGGGTCATGTCTACATAGTTCTCGAACCCGCAGGGTCTGCACACTTAAGGTTCGACGTTGTTTTATGCGTATTTGAGTTATATGGTTGGTTACCGAATGTTGTTCGGAGTCCCGGATGAGGTCACGGACGTCACGAGGGTTTCCGGAATGGTCCGGAAACGAAGATTGATATATAGGATGACCTCATTTGATTACCGGAAGGTTTTCGGAGTTACCGGGAATGTACCGGGAATGACGAATGGGTTCCGGGAGTTCACCGGGGGGGCAACCCACCCCGGGGAAGCCCATAGTCCTTGGGGGAGATACACCAGCCTTTAGTGGGCTGGTGGGACAGCCCACAAGTTCCCTATGCGCCAAGGAGAAGAAAATCAAGAGAGAAAGAAAAAAAAAGGAGGAGGTGGGAAGGAAGGGGACTCCCTCCCACCAAACCTAGTCCAACTCGGTTTGGGGGGGGAGAGTCCTCCCCCTTGGACTCGGCCGACCCCCTTGGGGCTCCTTGAGCCCCAAGGCAAGGCCCCCTCCCTCCCACCTATATATACGGAGGTTTTAGGGCTGATTTGAGACGACTTTTCCACGGCAGCCCGACCACATACCTCCACGGTTTTTCCTCTAGATCGCGTTTCTGCGGAGCTCGGGCGGAGCCCTGCTGAGACAAGGTCATCACCAACCTCCGGAGCGTCGTCACGCTGCTGGAGAACTCTTCTACCTCTCCGTCTCTCTTGCTGTATCAAGAAGGCCGAGATCATCGTCGAGCTGTACGTGTGCTGAACGCTGAGGTGCCGTCCGTTCGGTACTAGATCGTGGGACTGATCGCGGGATTGTTCGCGGGGCGGATCGAGGGACGTGAGGACGTTCCACTACATCAACCGCGTTCTCTAACGCTTCTGCTGTACGGTCTACAAGGGTACGTAGATCACTCATCCCCTCTCGTAGATGGACATCACCATGATAGGTCTTCGTGCGCGTAGGAAAATTTTTGTTTCCCATGCGACGTTCCCCAACAGTAACTAGGGGGATGTCTATTTGAGTGGGAGTTTATTAGTAATTTGATTAGTTAAACTCTAATTGTCTTGAACATAGTCCGAGTCCACTTTGCAATATTTTATGTTGTAGATTAATGGCTCACGGAGTAGCAACCCTGAATTTCAATACGTTCCTAGAGAAAGCTAAGTTGAAAGATGATGGGAGCAACTTTGTAGACTGGGCACGTAATCTTAGGCTCATCCTACAAGCTGGGAAAAAGAATTATGTCCTTGATGCTGCACTAGGAGATGAACCACCCGCTACGTCTGACCAAGAAGTTTTGAATGCTTGGCAATCGCGTAAGGAGGACTACTCAGTAGTTCAATGTGCAGGCTTGTATGGCTTGGAACCGGGACTTCAATGGCGCTTTGAGCATCATGGAGCATATGAGATGTTCCAGGTGTTGACATTTATATTTTAGAGAACGCCCGAATCGAGAGGTATGAGACCTCCGATAAATTCTATGCTTGCAAGATGGAGGAGAATTCGTCTGTCAGTGAACATGTGCTCAAAACGACTGGGGTACTCAAACCATCTAGCTGAGCTAGGGATTGAACTCCCGCAAGAGGCTATCACTAACAGAATTCTTCAATCACTGCCACCTAGCTATAAGAGCTTTGTGTTGAACTATAACATGCAAGGGATGAACAAGTCACCTTGTGAGTTTATTCGCGATGCTGAAAGTTGAAGAGTCAGAACTCCGAAAAGAGCATCAAGTGTTGATGGTCAATAAGACCACTGGTTTCAAGAGAAATGTCAAAGGAAAATAGGGTAACTCCAAGAAGAGGGGCAAAACTATTACCAATCCGATGAAGAAACCCAAGGCCAGACCTAAGCCGGAAACAGAGTGCTATTATTGCAAGGGGATGGGTCACTGGAAGTGCAACTGCCCCAAGTATTTGGCTGATAAGAAGGTGGCCAAAGAAAAATCAGGTATATGTGATATACATGTTAATGATGTGTACTTAACCAACTCTTGTAGTAGTGCGTGGGTATTTGTTACCGGTTCTATTGCTCATATTTGCAACTCAAAGCAGGAACTGCGGAATAAACGAACGCTGGCGAAGGATGAAGTGACGATGCGCGTGGGAAATGGTTCCAAGGTTGATGCAATCACCGTCGGCACAGTCTCACTTCAGTTACCATCAGGATTAGTTATGAACTTAAATAATTGTTATTTAGTGCGTGCGTTAAGCATGACCATTATATCTGGATCTTGTTTATTGCGAGACGGTTACTCATTTAAGTCAGAGAATAATGGTTGTTCTATTTCTATGAGTAATATCTTTTATTGTCATGCACCCAATGTGAGAGGTTTGTTCATATTGAATCTTGATTGTGATGATACACATATACATAACATTGAGACCAAAAGATGTAGAGTTAACAATGATAGCGCCACGTTTTTGTGGCACTCCCGCTTAGGTCATATTGGAGTAAAGCGCATGAAGAAACTCCATACCGATGGGCTTTTGGAGTCACTTGATTTTGAATCACTTGACACATGCGAACCATGCCTCATGGGCAAGATGACTAAGACTCCGTTCTCCGGAACAATGGAGCGTGCAAGTGATTTGTTTGAGATCATACATACCGGTGTGTGCGGTCCAATGAGTGTGGAGGCGCGCGGCGGATATCGTTATTTTCTCACCTTCACTAATGATTTGAGTAGGTATGGATATATCTACTTGATGAAGCACAAGTCTGAAACGTTTGAGAAGTTCAAGCAATTTCAGAGTGAAGTCGAAAATCATCATAACAAGAAGATCAAGTTCCTGCATTTTGATCGAGGGGGTGAATATCTGAGTTTCGAGTTTGGTCCTCACTTAAGACAATGTGGAATAGTTTCACAGTTGACACCACCTGGAACACCACAGGGTAATGGTGTGTCCGAACGTCATAATCGTACTTTGTTAGATATGGTGCGATCTATGATGTCTCTTACCGATTTGTCGTTATCGTTTTGGGGTTATGCATTAGAGACAACTACATTCACTTTAAATAGGGCACCGTCAAAATTCGTTGAGACGACACCATATGAGCTATGGTATGGCAAGAGGCAAAGTTGTCGTTTCTTAAAGTTTGGGGATGTGATGCTTATGTCAAAAAGCTTCAGCCTGAAAAGCTGGAACCCAAAGCGGAAAAGTGCGTCCTCATAGGTCATCCAAAGGAGACAGTTGGGTATACCTTCTATCTCAGATCCGAAGGCAAAGTGTTTGTTGCTAAGAACAGAGCTTTTCTTTAGAAGGAGTTTCTCTCGAAAGAATTGAGTGGGAGGAAGATAGAACTTGATGAGGTTGTAGAACCTCTACTCCCTCTAGATGCTGGTGCAGGGCAAGGGGAAACCTCTATCGAAGCGACGCCAGTTGAGGAGGAAGTTAATGATGATGATCATGAATCTTCGGATCAAGTTCCTATCGTACCTCGCAGGTCGACAAGATCACGTACTGCTCCTGAGTGGTACGGTAATCCTGTCTTATCTATCATGTTGTTGGACAACAATGAATCTGGAATTATGAAGAAGAAATGGTGGGCCTGGATTCTAACAAATGGTTGGAGGCCATGAAGTCCGAAATAGGATCCATGTATGAAAACAAAGTGTGGACTTTGGAAGTATTGCCTGAAGGTTGCAAGGCTATTCAGAACAAATGGATCTTTAAGAAGAAGATGGACGCAGACGGTAATGTGACCGTTTGTATAGCTCGAATTGTGGCAAAGGGTTTTTCACAAGTTCAAGAAGTTGACTAAGATGAGACATTCTCACCGGCAGCGATGCTTAAGTCCGTCTGAATCATGTTAGCAATAGCGGCATATTTCGATTATGAAATCTGGCAGATGGATGCCAAAACGACGTTCCTTAACGGTTTCCTTAAGGAAGAGTTGTATATGATGCAACCCAAAGGTTTTGTCGATCCAAAGAATGCTAACAAAGTATGCAAGCTCCAGCGGTCCATTTATGGACTGGTGCAAGCATCTCGGAGTTGGAATAAGTGCTTTCATGAGGTGATCAAAGCATTTGGGTTTAATCAAGTTGTTGGAGAATCTTGTATTTACAAGAAAGTTAGTGGGAGCTCTGTAGCGTTTCTAATATTATATGTGGATGACATATTGCTGATTGGGAACAATGTGGAGTTTTTGGAGAGCAAAAAAGATTTCTTGAATAAATGTTTTTCAATGAAGGACCTAGGAGAATCTGCTTACATATTAGGCATTAAGATCTATAGGGATAGATCGAGATGCCTAATAGGACTTTCACAAAGCACATACCTTGATAAAGTTTTAAATAAGATCAAAATGGAATAGTCCAGGAAGGGGCTCTTGCCAGTATTACAAGGTATAAAGTTGAGTAAAGCTCAGTGTCCAGTAACCGCGGAAGATAGAGAAAAGATGAGTACCGTCCCCTATGCTTGAGCATAGGTTCTATCATGTATACAATGGTGTGCACTAGACCGGACGTCAGCTTGGCCATAAGTATGGCAGGCAGGTTTCAAAGTAATCCACGTGTGGATCACTGGATGGCGGTCAAGAATATTCTGAAGTACCTGAAAAGGACTAAGGAAATGTTTCTCGTTTATGGAGGTGACGAAAAGCTTGTCGTAAAGGGTTACGTCGATGCAAGCTTTGACATTGATCCGGATGACTCTAAGTCTCAAACCGGATACGTATTTATTCTTAATGGGGGTGCGGTAAGCTAGTGCAGTTCCAAGCAAAGCGTCGTAGCATATTCTACATGTGAGGCGGAATACATGGCTGCCTCGGAGGCAGCTAAGGAGGGTGTCTGGATGAAGCAGTTCATGATGGATCTTGGAGTTGTGCCGAGCACACTAAATCCAATAACTCTGTTCTGTGACAACACTGGTGCCATTTCTTTATCAAAGGAACTAAGGTTTCACAAGAAGACCAGACACATCAAACGACGCTTCAACCTCATCCGCGACTACGTCGAAGGAGAGGACGTAAATATTTGCAAAGTGCACACGGATCTGAATGCAGCAGATCCGCTGACTAAACCTCTTCCACGAGCGAAGCATGATCAACACCAGAACTGTATGGGTGTTAGATTCATTCCAATGTAAATCACATAGCGATTTGAGGCTAGATTATTGACTCTAGTGCAAGTGGGAGACTGTTGGAAATATTCCCTAGAGGCAATGATAAAATAGTTATCATTATATTTCCTATTTCAAGATAATCGTTTATTATCCCTGCTATAATTGTATTGAATGAAAGCATGATACATGTGTGGATATATAGACAAAACAATGTCCCTAGTAACTCTCTAGTTGGCTAGCCAGTTGATCAAAGATGGTTAAGGTTTTCTGACCATATGCAAGTGTTGTTACTTGATAACTGGATCACATCATTAGGAGAATGATGTGATGGACAAAGACACAAATTATAAGCGTAGCATGTGATCGTGTCATTTTGTTGCTATTGTTTTCTACGTGTCAAGTATTCATTCCTATGACCATGAGATCATGCAACTCACTGACACCGGAGGAATACCTTGTGTGTATCAAACGTCACAATGTTATTGGGTGACTATAAAGGTGCTCTACAGGTATCTCCGAAGGTGACCATTGAGTTAGCATGGATCAAGACTGGGATTTGTCACTCCGTGTGACATAGAGGTATCTCGGGGCCCACTCGGTAATACAACATCACATAAAGCCTTCCAAGCAATGTGACTCAAGTGTTAGTCACGGGATGTTGTATTACGGAACGACTAAAGAGACTTGGCGGTAATGAGATTGAAATAGGTATAGAGATACCGACGATCAAATCTCGGGCAAGTAACATACGGAAGGACAAAGGGAATGTTATACGGGATTATATGAATCCTTGGCACAGAGGTTCTACCGATAAGATCTTCGTAGAATATGTAGGATCCAATATGGACATCCAGGTCCTGCTATTGGATATTGACCGAGGAGTGTCTCGGCTCATGTCTACATAGTTCTCGAACCTGCAGGGTCTGCACACTTAAGGTTCGGTGACGTTTTAGTATAGTTGAGTTATATGTGTTGGTGACCGAAGGTTGTCCGGAGTCCCGGATGAGATCATGGACGTCACGAGGGTTTCCGAAATGGTCCAAAAACAAAGATTGATATATAGGATGGTTTAATTTTGTCATCAAAAAGATTTCGGGCATTACCGACGATGTACCGGGAGTGACAAATGGGTTCTGGGTATTCACTGGGAGGGGCCCACCCATCCAGGAGTGAGCCCAGTAGCCCTCGGGTGGCGCACCAGCCCTTAGTGGGCTGGTGAGGCCAGCCCAAGAGGGCTATGGCGCCACAAGGAGAAAAAACCAAAGGAAAAAAAGGAAAGAGGGAGGTGGAAAGGAAGGACTGGACTCCTTCCCCCAAACCGAATTGGGGTGGGAGTCCAGCTCCTCCTCTCAGCCGGCGCCCTTGGGCCTCCCTTGAGCCCCAAGTCTAGCCCCTCCCCTCCTCCTATATATATTGGTGGTTCTAGGGATTTTGAGACACAACTTTTCCATGTGCAAATCAAACCTATACCACGTAGTTCTTCCTCTAGATTATATTTATGCGGAACTCGGGCAGAACTCTGCAGGAATAGATCATCACCATCACCGGCGCGCCGTCATGCTGCCTGAGAACTCATCTACTTCCCCATCTCTCTTGTTGGATCAAGAAGGCGGAGATCGTCATCGAGTTGTACGTGTGCTGAACGCGGAGGTGCCGTCCGTTCGGCGCTAGATCGGAATGGATCATGGGACGACGGTGATTTGAATCACGAAGCCGTACCACTACATCAACCGCGTTTCTTAACGCTTCCCGCTTAGCGATCTACAAGGGTATGTGGATATGATCTCCCTCTCGTAGATGAACATCACCATGATAGGTCTTCCTGTGCATAGGAACTTTTTTGTTTCCCATGCAACGTTCCCCAATAGTTCCTTGCTTACCTTTGAGGGAATGTGTGACTCCTCGAACTAGTGCATATGGTTGAGGTTGACTGCAAATATTTCTTGCCAAAATGAATGAGAGTGAATTTCATTGGCAGAGTCACCCCTCAAGAACTTTCTAGTTCTTCCTCTTGGGAATCCACATCAACTTGATGGGGATATTTGAACTTGTGGTAGCACTAGATGAGGTAGTGCTATAAGTGTCCATGGGAATCCACTTGACCTTGACTTGGGGTTCCTCTTCAACTAAGTCAATGTCTTCTTGAAGCTATCCCTTGCCCATGTGGTCTTGTGGTAGAAGGTCTTCTTGTGAGCTTATTCCCTTGGGAGTAGTATGATCATACTTCTCCTCTGGAGGAACAAACTTAGGAATGGGATATGGACCTTCTTCCCAATCATCTTTGTTGACGTTGAAGTACCGAACACCTTGTTTCTTCCGATGTCCTCCTTGCTTGCATACAATTTCCTCAAATTGCTTACTTCTGGCTAGACTCTTGAAGACACCTCTCTCTATACCCCCTTTCAATAAATCGTTTTCTTGCTCAAGTGTAATGGCTAAGAGAATCATTCATGGAATCAGGAGAGCTACTAGCAACAACATCACTAGTTTAGCTTTAGCATTGTTGTTACTACATGAAGAAATTTTCTTGCCTTTCTTACTAGTGTTCTTAGATTTAACTTGTGGAACAAAAGTAGACAAGAGTAATTATTTGGCTAGATAAGAAGAACTCTTCTTTCGAAGATCATCATTGATCGCTTTTAGGAACTCATGCTCTTGCTCAAAATTGAGCTTCTCTAAGCGTAGCTTCTCATGAGTTCTTGCAACCTCTCTATGATCTTCTAGAGTAGTTTCATGAGCTAACTTAAGAGTGTTATGTTCTTGACTTAGTCGGTCAATCTCTTTCTTATCATCATCATTCGATTTCTCTTGACTAGCATGATAATTAGCAAGTTCATTTTTAGTGCAATCACAAGTTTTATCAAAGAACAAGTCATCTTCTCCTAACAAGTCACCCTTATCACTATTTAAATCAAGATACTCGGGGTGTGATACCTTGGGGCCTTTAGCCATGAAGCAATTTCTGAACCCATCATTTGGTGAATCAAATAAGTCCTAGGAGTTGGAGGAAACGAGTGCAATGTCGGCAACATCTTCATCTTGACTATAGTCGGACTTGGAGTGGTAGCTTGATGACCCACAAGTATAGGGGATCACGGCAGTTTTCGAGGGTAGAGTATTCAACCCAAATTTATCGATTCAACTCATGGGGAAGCGAAATAATATTCTCAAGTATTAGCAGTTGAGTTGTCAATTCAACCACACCTGAAAGATTTAGTGTCTGCAGCAAAGTATCAGTAGCAAGGTAGTATGATAGCAGTAGTAGCAACAGTAACCAGTAGCAGCAAAGTAACAACAGTAGCGACAGAGCCACAGCAGCAGCAGCAGTAACAGCAGTAGCAGCAAAGTAATGTAGCAAGGACCAGTAGTAAAAGACTCGTAGGCATTGGATCGGTGATGGATGATTATGCCAGATGTGATTCATCATGTAACAGCTATAACACGGAGAGATAAGTAACTAGCTCCCGTTCGTCAATCTAATGTAGGCATGTATTCCGTATGTAGTCATACATGCTTAGGGAAAAGAACTTGCATGACATCTATTGTCCATCCCTCCTGTGGCAGCAGGGTCCTAATGGAAACTACGGGATATTAAGGTTCTCCTTTTAATAAAGAACTGGACCAACGCATTAACACGGGGTGAATACATGAACTCCTCATACTATGATCATCTCCGGGAGTGGTTCCGGCTATTATCACTCCAGGGTTGCTGGGTCATAACACATAGTAGGTGACTACAACTTGCAAGATAGGATCTAAAACACATATATATTGGCGACAACATAATAGGTTCAGATCTGAAATCATGGCACTCGGGCCCTAGTGACAAGCATTAAGCATGGCAAAGTAGTAGTAACATCAATCTCAGAACATAGTGGATACTAGGGATCACTCCCCGTCAAAACTAACTCGATTACATGATAGAACTCATCCAACTCATCACCGTCCAGCAAGCCTACGATGAGATTACTCATGAACGATGAAGAGCATCATGGAATTGGCGATGGCGGAAGGTTGATGATGACGATGGCGACGATTTCCCCTCCAGAGAGCCCAGAACGGACTCCAGATCTGCCCTCCAGATGAAGAACATGAGGTGGCAGCGCCTCCGTATCATAAAACGTGATGAATCCTTCTCTCTGATTTTTTTCCGGGCGAAACGGAATATATAGAGATGAGATTGGAGGAAGTGGAGCCTCGTGGGCCCCACAAGCCCTCACGGCGCGGCCACGGGGGGTGGCCGCGCCCCCTGGGCTTGTGGCCCACTCGCTCACCTCCTCCGGTGGATCTTTGCGCAGGTATTTTTCATTAATTCCAGAAAAATTCTCCGTAAATTTTCAGGTCATTCCGAGAACTTTTATTTATGCACAAAAAGAACACCATGGCAATTCTGCTGAAAACAGCGTTAGTCCGGGTTAGTTCCATTCAAATCATGCAAGTTAGAGTCCAAAACAAGGGCAAAAGAGTTCGGAAAAGTAGATACGACGGAGACGTATCATAGCTTCTCTCGGATTGGTCGTCAGACTCAGAGCCAGAGACCCATTCACCAACATGAGCTTGATGTCTTCTTCTTGAGCTGCTCTTGGTGTATTTGCCCTTCTTCTCTAATTCCTTGCCTCTCCGTGAGTGACTTCGTTCATACCGATCTTCTCTACTCCTTCTCTCTCTGCGAGGTGACTCATCTCTTGAGCTTGATCTTTGAGGTGAATCTTCTCTTCATTTGTAGGTAGCCGAGCACTCATTGGAGTAGTGTCCGGGCTTCCCACAGTTCTAGCAATTTCGGTCACGACTGGACGAACGCTTCTCATCGTGTCTTGAGCTTGAGCTTCTCTCTTTGCCTCTACTCTTGTAGAACTTGTTGAATTTTCTGACCATGAGTCTTATCTCTTCATGAGTGACAAGATTGTATTTTCATGTAGCAGGAGCATCACATGAAGCTTTGTAAGCACCGCTGGACTTGTTATGCAGCTCATCTTTGTCCTTGAGTGACATCTCATGAGGAACAATCCTACCAATGACTTCAATTGGCTTGAGATCTTTGTAGTTTGGCATCATTTGAATCAATGTGCACAAGGTGTCATACTTTATTTCAATAGCTCTATGTATATTCTTGATGATGAATTTGTCGGTCATCTCTTCGCTTCCTAAGCAAGCAATTTCATTGGTGATGAGAGCTAGCCTAGAGTACATTTCAGCAACACCTTCACCATCCTTCATCTTGAACTTGTCATGCTGACTTTGAAGCACATCCAACTTAAATTTTGTGACGGCTTCCCAAAAAAATTGCATTCTCAAGGCGGCTGATTTTGTTGAATTCTTCGTGGCATAGACAGTTGAAGATGATGTCACACACTTGTGCGTTGAGTTGCAACATCTTCAGTTCATCGATTGTCGCATCATGATCCGGTTCACGCCCTTCTTCGAAGAAATCACCTTGCACACCAACACGAATAACAGCCCAAACATGAGGATTAGAGCCAAGGATATGCATTTTCATCTTATGCTTCCAACTAGCAAAATTAGTGCCATCTAAGTATGGACCTCTACGGTGATAATTACCCTCACTAGACGCCATACTCTCCTAGGTTGTGAAACCAATGCAATGGAGACGAAAGCTCTGATACCACTTGTAGGATCGAAAGTATGTCTAGAGGGGGGTGATTAGACTACTTGAAAAGATAAAAATTCTACCTTTTCCCAATTTTAGTGGAGGGGCAGTTTTGGCAGTTAAGGCAAGTCAAGTACACCCTACACATGCAGTTCTAAGAGTGTAGCAAAATAAAGTAAAACATGCAACTATAAAGTAAAGGAGTAAGGTAGGGAGATCAAACGCATGAGGTTGACATGGCGATTTTTGGCATGTTTCCGATAGGTGGCGCTATCGTACGTCCATGTTAGTGGAGACTTCAACCCATGGAGGGTAACGGCTGCAAGAGTCCACGGGGGGCTCCATCCACGAAGGGTCCATGAAGAAGCAGCCTTATCTATTCCACCATGGCTTTCGTCCACGGAGGACTAGCCTTACTCACGGTAGATCTTCATGAAGTAGGTGATCTCCTTGCCCTTAGAAACATCTTGGTTCAACTCCACAACATGAAGTAGGAGGCTCTCAAGCAACACCTAATCAATCTAGGAGGCCCCACCGTCCAAAAGGTAATAGATGGGGTAGAACTATGAACTCCTTGCTCTTGTGCTTCTAAAGATAGTCTCCTCAAAACCAAATCATGCTCTCACAGAATAGGCATGGGTAGGAGAGATTGATTTGGTGGAAAGAAATTTGGGGAGGCTAGAGATCAAGTTTAAAATGATTGGAGTGAAATATCTTGGTCTCAACACATGAGTAGGTGGCTCTCTCTCAGAAATGGATCTGGCAATGAGGTGTGTGTTCTGAGTAATTCTCCCACGAATGAGAGGTGGGTGAAGGGGTATATATAGGCAGCACACAAAATCCGACCATTACACCAAAATTTCGGATGAAAGACTCTTGTTATTCAGTATATGTGTGTTCAATGAGCATTGATCTTTGTGGTCACTTTACACGTTCATTCGGTGATCTCGACTCGTAAGTCGGGGTCCCCACAGAGCTGGTATCATAGCCATCCTGACTGTAGGAAGCCTTAGGTAGTATGGACGATAGCCGAGGCGAATAACCTCTCAGCCCTTACACTTGGGATTTTCTACACCCTACTACCTTTTCATACCACCCATAAAATGCTAACCCTCTCCAATAAACCTTGTAGATGGTCGTCGTACCTCACACACTTCTCGAAACAGGCTTTCCCCTACTCATGGGAGACAGCTTGGAGAAGTGTCAAGTACGTCGCACGCCCATTTTCCTCTACCACGAGCACTGGGTCAATGCCGACACAAAGGAATATCACGTGGATGTGATCGTGAAGGCAAACGACTCCCCAGCTAGTTGGTTCTTCGGAGGACCACATATGCAGACTTTGGTATTGGCAGTGGAGGCAGCAACATGAGAGGCGCTCGTGCATCTCTACCACCTCCTTCCCGAGATGGCCAACGAGAAGGCTACTCGTCACCTTCCTTTTTTAAGGACGGACTTGACGGGAGCTGGACACTCAACCCATCTCCAGAGGATGGAACGCCACTCGGGTTTCATACCTACTACAACCTCTCTACGAACACTCTAGCTCACCTTCTGATCAAGGAATCCGTGACGCTCTGCCAAGAACTTCATCAAGTCAAGGAACTACTTTGCCTAGACAAGATGAAGACACCCAAAGTTAACAAAGAAGGAGCACCCGGAGGGCAATCTGCTATAGCCTTCCGAGGAGGAATACGACCACTTAAGGCCACTCCTATATGGAGTCATCGCTTGACCGGTGAGGAATACACTGCGCTCCTCACTGCTTCACTGACGAAACGTCATTATGATGGACCTCTTCCTTCCCCCACATCCCTGAAAGAAGAATATACCCGCACAAATGAAGATGAAGAGGAATACCCTGAAGAAGCAGTGTACGAGACCGAGCAATCCGTTGCCTAGATGGATGTCTTAGGACAAGTTATGAGTCCCCATGCGAAGTCGAGTCCCTGTAATGGTTCATATGAAACCAATGCTTGTAGTGTATGTGCTTTCTGTTTGTGTATTGATGCAAGCCATGCTTTTGCCTTAGTCCACTTGTAATCGACTGCATCACCTATCTTAATTAATGCATTTTCATAGGGTTCTTAGACCGTTCTTGTTTGACACACTTGCACTATACCAAAGCCCCCCTTATATAGGCACGTCATCCCTTTATGCTTTCCTATCGACCACTTCAGAGTATTGACCTGTGTGCTCCAAACAGGATGGTGACTGCTACTCGCACCGGTAACTTCGGCAATCCAGCACTAGCGATTCTAGCCAGCAGCTAGGTGCCGGTGGGTCTGCCCAAGCTGGAGATCACCTGGGGCAGCAGCAAGGTGATACTCCCCCGCCACCACTTCCTCCGGAGACCATGACTGTGGCCCAATTCCTCCGGGCTCTCCGAGAGGAACGCCAAGCCAACAACGCCGCCGTCCAACGGATAGCTCAGGCCCTAGTGAACAACCCGCCACAGGTTGGAAATGGCAATGGTCGCTCCACTTTGTCTGAGTTCATAAGAACCACGCCCCCAATATTCATGGAGATAACTGAGCCCCTAGATGCCGATGACTGGATCCGCACCATTGAAGACCTCCTTGTGCTGGTTAAGTGCAGCGACGATCGTGAGGAAGTCCTTTATGCTTCTCACTCTCTCGGAGGCACAACCAAGGCTTGGTGGGACGGGTTCCAGATTATGCAAGGTGAGCACGCTACCACTTGGGCTGTCTTAAAACACAAGTTCCGCGCTGCTCGCATTCCCCCTGGAATGATGACTATCAAGAAGCGGGAGTTCCATGCTCTAAAGCAAGGCAGCGGCACAATCAAGGAATAATTGCAGAAATTCAACCTCTTGTTAAGGTATGCGCTAGAAGATGTTAGCACTGAAGACGCTAAGGTGGAACGCTTCATGGAAGGACTTCAGCAATCTATGAGAGCCCTAGACCGACGTTCTAGAAGATTTCCCTTTATTTCCGTTTTCGTTGTGTGGTTATTTTTATTTGTCGCATCATCATCGCATCATGCGCATCATCCGCATTGCATCGGGACCCCGTTGCCGCCAGTTTTAAAAAGTTGCATCCGTTGTTAGTTGCCGGTTCACGTCGTTGTCCGTTCTGAGCCCGACCGCACACGCACGCGCCCGTGGCATTGTCGAAACCTTGTTTTAAAAGTGTGCGTAAAACTTTCTCTGATTGGGTTGAGATTTGACGTGCGGTCGTATTTTAATATAGCTAGGCCGCCTGTCGAATTTCGTCACAATCGGAGTCCGTCTGGTACCCGAACGGTCGACAGTAGCGACACCGTATTCGGTCTACCGTCGAATGGTTGTCGGTGTTTTAAAAATCGTTGTCGCGTCGCCCGTTTCCCCTCTCGTCGACGGATATCTACACTACACGTCCACTTACCCGTTCCCGCGTGCGGAATCATCCGATTCTGACCGCACGGTTGGATCCGGAACGAAATTCCGGTTAATGTAGCCCCCTTTTCTCTATAAATAGACCCTCCTCCTATTATTTTGGGCACACACCCCCCCCTCTCTCCTCGAAATCCGTGTGAAACCCTAGCCTCTCCGACTCTCACTCTCCTCCCTCCCTCCTCTGCGCAGCCGCCGGCCCGCCCCAGCCCGGATTGGGCCCTCTCGGGCCCATCTGGCGAGCGCCGCCGCCTGCCCGACCTGCAGATCCCCGAGCGCCCGGAGCCGCCCGTGCCACATCCGGCAGCCGGAGCCGCCGCATCCCGCCGGAGCCCTGCAGGCCTCGCTCGCCGCCCACCGCCCTGGTCCGCGCGCCCCACTCTCCTTTTTCTCCTTCCTAGATGATTCCCGCAACGTATGTAGAAGTTAATCATGTTGTTTCTTTAGGATTAGGAAAGAAAGCCAAACTGAGTCCTAATAGTATTAGGATTCCTAGTCCTAGTCTATTTCCATAGTACCTTGTGGACGTGTATAAAAGACACCCTATGGGTGTTGATTGTAACACCATCAAAACGAAAAGAAATACAAAGCAAAGGCACGACATGAGCCTTTAGCCATCAAATCCGTCGATCAGTTTTATTCGTGTCGCTAGTTACGCAAGTTCCGTCAAGTAGCCCGCCTAAGCAAGAATCGCGTAGGCACGATTGTACAGCTGCATACGCACGTTCAAAAGCCAACAATTGGTATCTAGAGCCTCGACGATCTACGATCTACGATGACGGACAGCGACGCTGAGTCGGTCGAGTCCGGCAGCGGCGGTGCCAAGGCGAACAAGAACGGCGACAAGGTGAAGAAGGGCGGCAAGTCAGCAACCAGTGGTGGAGGAACGGGCGGCGCCAACGTCCAGGCGCATCGCAACATCCCCATCCAGTACCTGATACTCACCGACGCCAACTACGGCGTGTGGGCGGTGAAGATGAAGATTATTCTCTGATCTCTTCGAGTGTGGGAGGCCATCACAGACGACGACGTCGACGAGGAGCGCGACGAAGGTGCCATGGCCGCCATAGCCCAGTCCGTGCCGGATTCCGTGCTAATGACATTGGTGGAGTTCGAGACGGCAAGAGAGGCGTGGAGCGCACTCAAGGAGATGAGGATCGGAGAAGATCGTGTCACCAAGGCTCGGGCACAAGTGTTGAAGCGCCAATTTCACAAGTTGCAGATGGAGGAAACTGAATCGGTGAACGACTATGCCATGCGTCTTACTACTTTGGTGGGAGAGATCCGCGCGCTTGGTGCAAAGCTCGAGGAGACCGAGATTGTGGAGAAATTTTTCAGTTGAGTTACTGACAAATTCGCGTGCATCATCGGCACGCTCAAGCAGCTTTACGACATCGACGACATGACCATAACGGAGGCGATCGGATGCCTGCGTACGTGGGAAGAGAATGCTCGTGGCTTTCGAAAAGTCAACGGAGGAGGTAGTGACCAACTCATGTACTCGCGTGCAGATTGGGAGTCCCCAAGTAGCAAAGGAAGGCGTGATGGTAACGAAGGCTCAAGCAACACAACGCGTAGCGGACAAACTGGAGAAGGCAAAGGAAAAGGCAAACCACAAGGTCGTGGTAAGGCAGACCGATCTAAAGGGCGGAAGCAACGGAACTTGGATATGTCTGAGGTCAATTACTATAACTGCAACGAGATGGGTCACTTTGCAAAGAATTGTCCGGAGCCAGAAAAGCGGGAGATCAAGGCAAATTTGGTAAAGGAGGAAGACGAAGGTCCAGGTCTTCTGATAGCCGAAGTTTGTGATCTCGCTGAAACAGTGGTTCTGAAACCAAGCCGGAAGGTGCTACTTCATGAGAAGAATGTGACACCTAAGTTATCCGGGGATCACAACGTGTCGTGGTATCTCGACACGGGTGCGAGTAACCACATGACAGGATGCAAGGAGAAATTACTCGAGCTGGAATACGATGTTGAAGGCTCGGTCAAGTTCGGTGATGGTTCAGCTGTGGAGATTTGCGGGCAAGGATCTGTCCTCTTCGAGGGTCTCACAGGCGAACATCGCATACTCACCGGAGTGTACTACATCCCACGGCTTCGCAACAACATCATCTCTATCGGGAAGCTTGACGAGAATGGATGCAAGGTGGATATCGAGAACAGAGTGATGACGATCTTCGACAACCTCCGAAACGTGCTAACTCGTGTTAGTCGCACACGAAACAGGCTCTATATCCTCAACCTTGATCAATCTCAACCGGAGTGTTGGCTCGCCAAGAGTGATGATGATTCGTGGTTATGGCATGCTAGATTTGGACATGTTAACTTCTGCGCCTTGAAGAAGATGTCAAAGATGGAGATGGTATCAGGGATGCCAGTTATCGACCATGTTGATCGAGTATGTGATGGGTGCTTGGTTGGAAAACAGCACCGCGGGCCGTTCCCTGCTCAGTCTACCTATCGTGCAAGTGATGCACTCGAGCTGCTCCATGGTGATCTATGTGGCCCTATCACCCCGGCAACTCACGGAGGAAAGAAGTACTTCTTCCTTGTGGTAGATGACTACTCGAGATACATGTGGGTCGTTCTCCTACGGTCTAAAGATGAGGCGTTTGAAGCGTTCAAGAAGTTGAAGGCTGCAACAGAGATGGAACACAAGCTGAAGGTTCGCGCTCTACGGACAGATCGCGGCGGAGAGTTTACGTCGAATGAGACGACTACTGCGAGAAGATTGGCATAAAGAGGTTCCTCACGGCACCTTACACGCCGCAGCAGAATGGGGTCATTGAAAGGCGCAATCGAACCGTCGTTGACATGGCAAGGAGTTTACTCAAGAGCAAGAACCTGTCGAGGACTTTTTGGGGAGAAGCTGTCTCGACGGCGGTCTATCTTCTCAACCGGGCTCCAACGAAGGCGGTGATCGGCAAGACTCCGTATGAAGCAATTTACAGACGTAAGCCGAATGTGTCTCATCTATGGACATTTGGGTGCGTGGCACATGTGAAGACGGCGGAGCCGCACCTCTCAAAGCTTGCCGATCGTAGCACCAAGATGGTGTTCATCGGATACGAGAGCTGTTCTGGCACCAAGGCATACCGTTTCTACGATCCACAAACCAAGCGTCTACGGATTTCACGCGACGTCCTGTTTGAAGAAAACCAAGCGTGGAATTGGAGCGCCGCAGCCGACAATGCTCCAAACAGTAACATATTCACGGTTGAATTTCCAACTGATGATGATGCAGGGGAGGATGTCCAAGTGGTTGATACGACGCCCAACCAAGGTGACCACAATGGTAGTGATCATCATGGTGCCGATACCGACGACGACGTGCATAGGTTGCAAGGAGATAGCGACAACGAAGCGCACGGCACGGGTGGAGATCTCGACGACAACATCGACAACGAGGCGCATGGTGACGATGAAAATCAAGATGATAATCATGATCACGGCGACTATGCCAACGACGCGGATGTCCATGGCATGCCCGAAACTCAGCCATCTTCCTCAAGTGCATCAACATCGACACAATTTGTGTCACCTCCTTCGCAAGCCACAACAGATTCCTCAGGGCCTCATCGCTACAAGACCCTCAAGAAAGTCTACAAGTACACAAAGCCAGTTACGCTCGAATACTCCGGACTATGTCTTTTCGGAGTTAAGGAGTCGGCGAACTTTGTAGAGGCGAGAAAAAGTCGTAGTTGGACGCACGCCATGGATGAGGAGATGAAGGCGATTGAGAGAAATGGCACGTGGACTTTGGTAACCCGACCTCCAAACCAAAAGGCGATAGGTTTGAAGTGGGTTTACAAGTTAAAGAAGGACACGGAGGGTGCCATTGTGAAGTACAAGGCAAGACTCGTTGCAAAGGGCTATGTACAACGTCAAGGAGTAGACTATGATGAGGTGTTTGCACCAGTTGCTCGAATCGAGACGGTCAGAGTGCTCCTAGCTTTGGCAGCACAAGAGGATTGGAAGGTTCATCATATGGATGTTAAATCCGCTTTCCTCAATGGCGATCTCACAGAAGAAGTGTACGTGGAACAACCCCTCGGCTACGAGAAGAAAGGCGAAGAAGGGAAAGTTTACAAGCTCAAGAAGGCACTTTATGGGTTGAAGCAAGCGCCAAGAGCTTGGAACTCAAAGTTAGACCGAAGTTTGCTCTCGCTCGGGTTCAAGAGATGTCCCCTTGAGCAAGCAGTCTATACAAAGAACTCCAAAGGCTCAAACCTCCTAGTTGGAGTTTATGTCGACGATCTGATTATCACCGGAGATAGCGTACAAGAAATTGAATGTTTCAAGGTGCAAATGAAGAACAAGTTTAGCATGAGCGATCTAGGATTACTCAGCTATTACTTGGGCATCGAAGTGAAGCAAAGCTTCGGAGAGATTTCCCTATGTCAATCGGCTTATGCGGTCAAGTTATTGGAAAAGTGTGGCATGTCAGATTGCTACGAGACACAAGTTCCAATGGACCAACGTCACAAGTTGAGCAAGCGTAGCTCAAATCCGCCGGTGGACACCACAATGTATCGAAGCGTTGTGGGCAGCCTAAGATATTTGGTGCATACCCGACCTGACTTGGCTTATTCAGTCGGGATCGTGAGTCGTTTCATGGAGAATCCGACAACCGAGCACATGAGCGTGGTCAATCAAATCTTGCGCTATGTGAAAGGCACCATTAATCGTGGTTGCACGTACAGAAAGGGAAAGGAAGGATTGATCCTTCGTGGATATTCAGATAGTGACATGGCAGGTGATGTTGATGACCGAAAGAGCACAACAGGCATGGTTTTCTACCTTGGCCCGCATCCGATTAGCTGGAATTCTCAGAAGCAAAAGGTAGTGGCACTGTCTTCATGCGAGGCAGAATACATAGCGGCAAGCACGGCGGCTTGTCAAGCAGTGTGGCTGAGAAGACTCCTAGCTGTTCTTGCAAAGCAGGAGGTGCAGAAGGTGTCACTGAAGATCGATAACCAAGCTGCAATCTCGTTGTGCAAAAATCCGGTTCATCACGAAAGGAGCAAGCACATAGATACCCGGTTCCACCATATCCGGGAGTGCATTGAAGAAGGGTTGATCGAGGTTCAACATGTGAACACGAAAGACCAACTTGCCGATATTTTCACCAAGTCCCTCGGTCGACAGAAGTTCATCGAGATAAGGAGGAATGTCGGAGTGCAAGAAGTGAAGTCAAGCAACAAGATTAAGGAGGTGAATGTAGAAGTTAATCATGTTGTTTCTTTCGGATTAGGAAAGAAAGCCAAATTGAGTCCTAGTAGTATTAGGATTCCTAGTCCTAGTCTATTTCCATAGTCCCTTGTGGACGTGTATAAAAGACACCCTAGGGGTGTTGATTGTAACACCAGAAAAACGAAAAGCAATACAAAGCAAAGGCACGACACGAGCCTTTAGCCATCAAATCCTTCGATCAGTTTTATTCGTGTCGCTAGTTACGTAAGTTTTGTCAAGTAGCCGACCGAAGCAAGAATCGCGTAGGCACGCCTGTACAGCTGCATACGCACCTTCAAAAGCCAACAACGTATCAGCTGCCACCTGCCCCTCACATCTAATGACCTGAACGAAGAACCGCTGAGAAACCATTGCGATCCCCTCAAAATCACTAGCCCACTACGAGATATGACCGATGTGGTAGCAACACTAACCTCATCACCAAGCTCGATCAGACCGACATAGTAGCAACATTGACTTCATCACTGGACTAGATCTGATGGATAGGATAGAAGAATTGATCTAGGCGTTGATCATATGGACCCGTTTCTCTGCTCGTCGAGCACCCGATCAAGGGATGAATCCTTCTACTCCACTCGGACAACCTCGACAGCGAGCGCATCTAGGTCGACGACCTGCGACAAGGAGATGAGGGGATGACGGGGGCATGCGGCATTCATGGTGGTGGTGGTGGCATCCTGTGGGGAGTGACTAGATCTGAGAGGGGATACGACACCATGGTTGACTTGGACGCAAGACTACAGGGATACTCTTGGACGTGATTGTTATTTATGTTTCTTGTATTTCCCTCGTTTTATCTATACCTATACCTATACCTATATCTATATATATATATATATATATATATAAAGCGGCTATTGCTTCCGTCGGAAAACCCACCGCAGTATTTTTATAAAAATAACCCTGTAATTTTTTTTATTCAACCCGTGCTCCATCATTTATCTGCAACGTAAAAGGAAAAAACGATTCGCTGCAAAAATTATACCCGTACGCACCGCCTCCTTCCGTCGACTCTGGGCCACCCTGGCCTGTGCCCAGGCCGTCGCCACACCACTCGCCGATGCGGCCGACCTCAACCACCACCGCTGCCGATCTCAACCCACCCGCCTCCGCGGCCGTACCTCTCCCCGCTCACTGCCCCCGTTGCGGCGCTCAAGCGCATCGCGTCGACCCTGGTCCACCCTGGCCTGTGCCCAGGCCGCTGCCACACCACTCGTCGCCGCGGCCGACCTCAACCACCACTGTTGTCGATCTCAACCCACCCGCCTCCGCGACCGTACCTCTGCCCGCTTGATGCCCCCTTTTCGGCGCTCGAGCACAACTTCTGGATTAAATCAACGCGACAGCTACAGTGACTCGGGATGATGCGTCTGCTCGATGCAGAACGACGGCGGCGCGGCGGAGCGAAGTACTTGCAGGTGGAGGCAGGCCTCCATGGCTCACACGGGGAACTCCGAGGTTATGGCGCGGCAACGGCGACTCCTTATGGCCATATAGAGGCGCCTAACCCTTGCTCCCCTCATCGTATCCCCTCCTCCGGCAGGAACTCATCATCTGGTGAGATCCCCTCCCCATGCCTCCAACCGTGTGCCAAGCACCGACAACACATTTTGTTTTGTGGAGATTTGTTTGTTGATGAATGAATGTATTGAATGTAAGATTGTATTGTTGTAGAGACAGAGAATGGAACACCACCTTCAGTTTGTCATCTGATCCTACATTCTCTACCCCATGAGTGAAATAAGATAACAGTCCATTGATCAATTCACGTAACCTCTTTGTTTTGCTTTTCTTGTCCCGCTCAATTTTTCATCATGGTGGAATTAACAATGGACGGGTTGATTTCTCAACAAAATAGGATAGGACTGGCTACATTAGTTAGTTAGCTTATTATTTTAATAAATCAAAATGATTATAAAAAGATTAAAAGCATGTGATATTTTTTTTCTCCCGTTGCAACGCACGGGGCCTTTTGCTAGTTAGATATAAGGATACTAATAACTCCAAATATAGATCCAATCTATAGAGTAGCTCATTAACAACGACCGCCAAACTAACGACGGGCATATTGATCGTTGTTGGGAGGTTTCATGGGCTAGTTTGGACGTGGGACTTGCTCATCATACTAATCTTTATCTTTATCTTTATCTTTACTTACTAATAAAGCAAATAGTGCTTCTTCCGTACGTCATCTAAATTACCCTTAAAGTTGACTAAAATTACCCATCAATGCCACCTATAAGTCATAAAAAACGTTTCAAACATGAAAATATCCGGACTGGGCCGGCCCATGTAGGCATCTCCTATATTACGGTCTGGCCATTGGAAAAGGATGCTGCACACCTGTTTGGGCCGGCCATGCATGGGCGCCTGTTTTTTAAGTTTAGTTTTTTTATTTTTCTTTTTAGTTCCATTTTGTTTTTCTACTTTAAATAATTTAGAACTTCAAACAACTTTTCTCAATTTTAAGAAACTGAGAATTTCGAAATAAAATATTCAAAAAAAAGAACTTCAAACAACTTTTCTCAATTTTAAGAAACTGAGAATTTCAAAATAAAATATTCAAAAAAAACATTTTTTTTTTAGAATTCAAAAACTACTCAGGAGTTTTGAAAAATATTAGCATATAAAAAATGTTTAAACTTTGAGAAAATGTCCATAAAATAAAAAAGTCAATAATTTTAAACAAAAGTCCGTGTAAAAATCTTAAAAACAGTTCGTGCCTCTGTTTTTAGTCTCATTTTTTATCTTCATTTTTCTGTTCCATTTTTTAGTTTAAATAATTTAGAACTTTGAAAAACTTTTGCAATATATAAAACTAGGAATTTTGAAATAAAAGTTTGAAGAAAAATGCTCGGGATTTTTGTAAAAATATTCGCATATTCAGAAAAATGTTCATAATTTTGAGAACAATGTTGGTGAAATCAATAAAAGTCCATGATTTCGAAAAAAAGTTTGCGTGTCATATTTTGAGTGCAATTGAAAAAATTGTTTGCTAATTCAAAAAATGTTCATGCATTTCAAGAAATGTCCTAAAATTTTAAAGACATAATATGATCAGCATCATTGGAGATTACAATTGTTTTCTCCCGTTGCAACGCACGGGTCCTTTTGCTATAATAATAAAGCGTGGAGCGCTTCTCTCGTCCGTCGCAGGCGTTTTTGCAAAAAAAACCCTCTATTTCTTCAAAATCAACCCGCATTCCTATAATAAGTGAAAAAACGTTTCATCATCTGGGTCGTGGCGTCCTTCCTCGCTCCTCCACCTCCCCCGCCAGCCGGAGCCCCGCCGCCGGGAGTCGCCGGATCCCGCGCTTCTCGCGCCCAGCCGAGCTTCCGAGCTCGCCGTCCTACCGCGCCGCCATCGGCCGAATTCCGTCGGCAGATCGACCGCCCTGAGCTGCCCCGAGCTCGCCTCCCGTGGAGCCCCGTCGGCCCCATCCCGATCTGGATCTCGCCGAGTCCGGGTCGGAGTACCCCATCTGCGCCTCCTCAGCCAGTCCTGCCCGCCTCGTTGTCGGCCACCGGAGCCGCGCCGGGCGCCGACGCTTCCCCGCTCGCCGGCATCGCCCTGGCTCCCGTCGTCCCGAGCGCGACCGCTTCAGATCGGGATCCTACCGCGTTGACTACAAGGTGGGCCGGCCCAGTGGAGCTCCTCCCTTCGTCAGCCCAGCTCGCAGCCCCAGCCTCCCAGGTGGCCCCACCGGTCGTCAGTAGGTTCAGAGGGAAAGTAGGATTAGATTGCGGTACTGTGTACTCTAGAAAGGAAAAGATTGGTTGGTGGTCTTTTTTCAAAAAACAAAACATTATTACCACTCAATAAAATTGATAATCATTACTAAGAAAGTAATCCAATTTTTATGTAAGCATTACATTATATTTTCAAACTTTAAAACAAACTCCTTCCGTGCAAAAATAGATGTCTTACATTTAACATTATAATTGACATTTATTAAAATTAATGCCGCATAATGGTAAAACAAGTAGGTTTTGCACTTTTTTCTAGCCCGGTGCAACGCACGGGCATTTGTACTAGTAACAACCAATACACATTAGATGTTGGTCGTTATAGCCTTAATCTCTAGTAGTGTTGTATCTTTTGATCCATAGCTCCGTTGGAGATGTTCTCTATGTTTAAATTGCTTGTAACGACGCGTAGAACCATGTGAACCTATTTGTCTTGCTGTTTAACAACAAATTAAACGTGTTAGTTCCGATATGAACATAATTGTAAATTAACATGTGAGGTCGTTTCGGAGATGCTATATGTCATTTTCGACCTCATTTAAAATGCCTAGATAGGTAGTTTAGTTATGCTTCACCTCTTGCCATGTCTAACCACATTTAATATTGCCGTGTATCTAATCGGGATAGAACTAAATAAACAAACGTGGAGTTTCGTCAATATGCAACTCGTTGCACGTTGAACTTCACTTAATGTGTAGTGTTTGATTGTGTGATTTGTCATGACGTGTGTTGCATGTGTTCAGCTGCTCATGCATCATTTGTGTTTTGCATCGTGTGTTGAATATCGTGTGTTGATTTGTGTTTCCGGTTTGCTTCGTCTCGATAGAGTTCCGCAAGCGTGATGGAAAGTGAGGACCCGTTCGACTACGTCGGTTCGTCTGCTTCACGGAGTCATTCTTCTTCTTAGCGGGATCTCAGGCAAGATGACCATTTCCCCAGATACCATTACTATCATTTCCATGCTAGTTTTATCGCTTCTATCGATTATGTCTCGTTGCCTACCACATGTTAAATATCAGCCTCTCAACAATGCCATGAAAACTTTCAACCTGTTCAACCTAGCAAACCACTGATTGGCTATGTTACCGCTTGCTTAACCATGTGTTAGCGTTGCTAGTTGCAGGTGCGTTGCTTCCATGTGAAAGCATGGGTTCCTTGTTATATGACCATATTAATGCTATTTAATTTAACGCACCTATATACTTGGTAAAAGGTGGAAGGCTTGGCCTTTCTAGCCTGGTGTTTTGTTCCACCTTTGCCCCCTTAGTTTCGGCTACCGGTGTTATGTTCCATAATTGAGCGCTCCTAACACGATCGGGGTTGTTATGGGGACCCCCTTGATAATTCGTTTTAGATTAAAGCTGGTCTGGCAAGGCCCAACTTTGGTATTATATTTTCCTAATAACCTAATAAAATTTCATAGGGACTTTCCGGACCCCGAGGATAATTAATCAACCCCCGGGCCAGTGCTCCTCATGAGTGTTGGTGCAAAACGGAGCAGCTTATTAACGCTACCCGGGGCAACTCAACGTTTGGCATGGTAACCACCGCTCATCCGTCGTGTCCTGAGAACGAGATACGCGGCTCCTATCGGGATCGTCGACACGTCGGGCGGCCTTGCTGGATTAGTTATACCTTTGACGAAATATCTTGTGCATCGGGATTCCGGTGATACTTTGGGTAATCTCAGAGTTGAGGTTTTCCACTAAGGAATCTGACGAGATCGCGAGTGTCGTGATTGAGGATTTCTATGCGACTTGTGGTAATTTGTGATGGACTAGTTGGAGCACCCCTACAGGGTTAAATATTTTGGAAAGCCGTGCCCGCGGTTATGTGGCAACGTGGAAACTTTGTTTAACACTGGTTCTAGATAACTAGAAGTTAACTTAATTAAAATATGCCAACTGTGTGCGTAACTGTGACTGTCTATTTCGTGAGTTCCTTCTCCGATTGAGGACACGGTGGGGTTATGTCTGACGTAGGTAGGGGCTTAGGATCATTCATTTGATCATCAGAAGTCACGTCCGCTATGCGTAGATCTTCCCCTCTTATTTCTTGTACTCGTAAGTTTAGCCACCAAAGATATGCTTAGCCGCTGCTGCAACCTCACCACTTAACCATACCTCACCTAATAAGCTTTGCTAGTCTTGTTACCTTTGGAAATGAGATTGTTGAGTCCCCTGTGGCTCACAGATTACTACAACACCAGTTGCACGTACAGGTAAAGGTTACTTGACGCGAGCGCGTTGATTGTACATTTGGAGTTGCTTCTTCTTCTTATTCTTCATCGATCTAGGATGGGTTCCAGGCCGGCAGCCTGGGATAGCAAGGATGGACGTCGTTCTTCTTTTTCTTGTTTGTTTTCGTTCGTAGTCGGACCCTGCTCTTCTTCATGATGATTATGTATTGTACTGTTCTGACTCTCATGTAGCTTGTGGCGAGTGTAAGCCAATTCTATATATATATCTCTTCTTTTCAGTACATGTACTTGTAACGATATCCATTCTTTCGACACGACAAGATGCGCTTCTATCCCTGACGAGGCCCTCGTGCCAAATTGAGGATAGGGTCGCATCTTGGGCGTGACAAGTTGGTATCAGAGCAGTAGCGACCTAGGAGCCCCCTTGTTTGATCGAACTTGGCTGAGTCGAGTCTAGAGAAAAACTACTTTGAGTCTAGTTATATATCGGAGAGTAGGATTCTTTTTTCTCCTCTTCTATGCTCTGGTGAGGAATCTTGACGTAATAATTCGTTCTGCTCCTCTTCTCACTCAAATATTTTTTTAGGATCACGCGGATATTTTTGGAAGCTATATGATGTCGATGTGACGGAGTTCTGTCTTGGTGCCTCATGTCTGACTTGATTTCTTCCGGGGAGTTGAGCTCCAGGGGATTCTTGAGCACATCGCTATCATTCAGATTTCTTAATATCTCAGAACGAAGGATGTCCCGAGTACTGGTGCAGATTGTTCCGGAGTACTGCCATACTTTGTATCATTGTGATCACGAGGGTCTGTTGTAGATGAAGGTTCGAGATTCTGGTTGTGTGTTGACGGATGTGATATAGGTGATGGGTTAGTATAGGAGTTGTGTGAAATATTACTCCTTGTATCCGTGTACCAGATTGCATGACCAGTAATTTCAGGAATTCTAAGGTGGGAATTCAAGTAGTTGCTTATAGGACAATCTTCCAACAAATGCATGATGTTAGGTTGGGCTTCGACATCTAGTGGATTCGTTTGTTGACGGTCAACTTACAGTGGTTCTCGTTGTGTCTTAAAGAGTCCTTGTAGCTTGCTACGACTCGGGGAAGATTCGTATGTCGGGTGCACTGCCTTGCACTTGATGGCTACTGTAAGGTTTGAGCCTGTGCGATCCTGTCCACGAAAATATCGGACGAAATATTTCTCATGACCTTGTTCTGGCTAATTGTAAGCCTCATATCTTTGTTTTGTTGGTTTTTGGTAATTCAAGTTGCTTCGATGTCAAGTGGTGATTTCAGATCTTTCCTAAGTGGTGTTCTCATGTTTTTATGAGAGTGCTAATCCTTTTGCTTAATCAGATTGTCATGTCAATCCCTTTTCAACCGGAGTCATCGTATCAATTCCATTCAACCGGTGTGTTTCTGACCAAGTGAATTCAATCATCTCCAATATTTGCAAGATCAATCTTTCTATTTTTATTCCGGAGTTCATCTCATCTGTCTCAAGTTGTCTTTGTTTTTTCCCGCCCTCCCACCCTTTTTCTTCAGTGATTACTTTTTATCCAAGAGTTTTGTTTCTTGTGCTTCCGCTATCTTTTCTTCCGTGTCCTATCCGGTGATTCATTGTGAAGATTTTCAGGAGCTTCGTGCTCATCTTTATTCAATCTTGTCATCTTGTCGGGCGAATTCAATGAAGTTATCCGTGTTCATCATATCCTTGTCATCCTTTAAATTATTTCCTGTATTGGAAATTCTTATCTAGTATTCTGTTGGCATTTATCTCTATTCTTTCCGGAGCATTGAAGTTATCTCAGTAGTTCTTGTTTTTTAATCCTTTCAATTATTTCGAGGTGCTCAACCTCATCAAGTTTTCATTTGTGCCGGTGCTATATCTATCTTCTAAGAAATCTTTTCAACGGTGGTTTCTTTGAGTGGGCCCATAACCCACAGGTTTTCCCAGGATCTTATATGTCTCTTCTAAGTTTCCGGAGATCTCTAAATCTTTTCAACTATGACGTAAGTATGATTTCCATCAGTCATATTACTTATTCAAGATCCATTTCAATTAATTCGCATATTTGGCTTGACCTTGCATTCTTCATTATTCCGGAGCGTCTCACTTATTCGTGTTGTTGTTTCTTGTCATCATTCTCTGCTTGCAATTCGAAGGAGTGTTTCTCTCAAATCTTGATTCTTTATCTATCTTAGTGTCGTCATCTTATTTGTTCCAATCTTGAGTAATCCCTTTCGTGCTATCCGGTGCTTTTCTGAGTTGTTTTCATTCTCAATCCTCCGAAGGCCATCATTTCAGAAGACTTCTTTGTTCTCAGCTTTCAGCTTTCGTTCTCCAATTCTTCTCAATTGTTGTCTCTTCGTTCGTCTCTCAATTATTCTGGAGCCTTGTTCAAAGTTTTCTCTCAGGTGGCTTATGATCTCTTCATTCTCATGTATCTCCATTCATTCATGGTTGCATCATTCATTTCAATTCTTACCGGTGTCTCTTTCAAGATTTCTTCTAGTCTGTGTTCATATCTCTCCTCAATCATTTCTAGAAGAATAAAGGGTATGCTAAATCTGTTGCTTGTCATTAATTAAACTTGATGAAGGATAAGCATAACATAATTCTTATTCTTGTTTGTAGTAATCTGAATTCTTCTTCCGGAGTGGCTCATGATATCAATTCTTCCCCATGTGCTTATCTATCTTTTCCGGAGTTCCAAGTTCTTTTAAGTAGCTCCTTGTGAGACAACATCTAAATCTTGGTAAGGTCATAATCTTATTCTTTCTACCTTCATATCTTTGCATCATTCATTTGTATACGATGGTCCTTCATGGTGGTTCATCAAGGTTTGAATTCGTTCTCAAGTGTTCTTCAAGATTTTATTGAAGAACCTCAAGCATTCTTTCACTTGCATTTCCAGTGAATTTGTTCTTCCTTTATCCTTTGAGGTGGTATTATAACATTCTTGTTAGTGTAGGAGTTTCGAAGAGATTCTTTCAAGAATTAGATAATTAAACCCACCAATTCTAGGATAATGAGATATTTTCAACCCATGTTTTCTTCATTGAGCTATCTTGGTTTAGACTTCACCTAAATCTTTTCCTATGGATTGTTGCTATCATGGTGCTTATCATTTATCCAAGTTCTCAATGTATCCTCTTGCTGAAAGAAGTGTTCATATCTTGTTGCTCCCAATCTACCCTTGTTTCTTTTAGTGGTTGGTTGTCACCTCATAAATGTTGAGATGATTTTCATAAGTCCACTACTATCTTGTTCTTTTCGTTGTTGGTTTTCCAACTACTACGTCAATTCTTCTGTCCGGAGGCTCTTCAATTCTATTGTGATAGCAGTTGTCATTCTTTTCTTCGTTCTATTCTTCCGCTTGAGCTAGTTCATATTCTCTTGTTCCGGAGGCATTGTGATGTTGTTCTTTTGGGTCTATTATGTTGTTCTATCAAGATCATGGTGTTCCCTTGTTATATTTAGTTGTTTGTTAAGTAGATTGTCTATTTCTCCCATCTTATCGAATTTTTTGTCCCATTTTCCTACCGAAGTGCTGCCGAAATTTTTCGTGAATTCTTGCTTCTTTCTCATATCATTCCTCATCTCTTTGCAACCTTCAAGGATCGTTGGTTTCACTCGTTTGTCAAAGAAGCGACTAAGTTTTTACCTCTTGTTCTTTCTCATCCCCCCCCCTTTCATTCTTGGATCTCGGGGCGAGATCCTCTTGTAGTGTAGGAGAGTTGTGACAGCCCAAGACCGACGTTCCAGAAGATTCCCCTTTATTTCCGTTTTTGTCGTGTGGTTATTTTTATTTGTCACATCATCATCGCATCATGCGCATCATCCGCATTGCATCGGCACCCAGTTGCCGCCAGTTTTCAAAAGTTGCATCCGTTGTTAGTTGCTGGTCCACGTCGTTGTCCGTTCTGAGCCCGACCGCACACGCACGCGCCAGCGGCATCGTCGAAACCATGTTTTAAAAGTGTGCGTAAAAATTTCTCTGATTGGGTTGAGATTGGACATGCGGTCGTATTTTAATATAGCTAGGCTGCCTGTCGAATTTCGTCGCGATCGGAGTCTGTCTGGTACCCGAACGGTTTACCGTAGCGGCATCGTATTCGGTCTACCGTCGGATGGTTGTCGGTGTTTTAAAAATCGTTGCCGCATCGCCCATTTCCCCTCTCGTCTCCGGATATATACACTACACGGCCACATACCCGTTCCCGCGTGCAGAATCGTCTGATTCCGACCGCACGGTTGGATCCGGAATGAAATTCCAGTTAACCTAGCCCCCTTTTCTCTATAAATAGACCCTCCTCCTATTATTTTGGGCAGCCACCCCCCTCTCTCCTCGAAATCCGTGCGAAACCCTAGCCTCTCCGACTCTCTCTCTCCTCCCTCCCTCCTCTGTGCAGCCGCCGGCCCGCCCCAGCCTGGAATGGGCCCTCTCGGGCCCATCTGGCGAGCGCCCCCGCCTACCCGACGTGCAGATCCCCGAGTGCCTGGAGCCGCCCGTACCACATCCGGCAGCCGGAGCCGCCGCATCCCGATGGAGCCCTGCAGGCCTCGCGCGCCACCCCACATGCCTTCTTCGCCGCCTGCCTGCGCGCCTGCCGCCCTAGTCCGCGTGCCCCGCTCGCCTACCGGAGCGGCATCGCCGCCAGGAGCTGCGCCGGTCGTTCCGTCGCCCCGTCTCCATCTCGGGCTGCCAGCGCCGGGAATGGGGCTGTGGAGGTCAGATCCATTCGCCGCGCCTGTTCCTCACCGAACCCCCTCGCCGCCGGCACTTCTTCGCCGGGGTCCTTTCCGGCCGCCGTCAGGGATCCCACACGGGAGGACGAGGCACCCGCCCGCGTTGACCGCTGCCTAGCGCGTGGGCCTCCTGCTCGACTCGCTTCGGCCAGCTCACCCCCCCCCCCCCCCCGAAAGGCCGAGATCTATATCTTCCCCCTGTGCGCGATTTTTATCTTGCGCCCACGTGCTAGGCCCGTTAGTAATTGTTAGGAATTTTCGGAATTAGACAAATTTCAGGAAATAGACAAATATTATTTTAGCCGTAGTTTTTATTCCGTAAGTAGGATCGCGATGAGTTGTATATGGTTTTGGTGTAGAATTTTGCGTAGAATCCGAATTTATAACTTGCATATCTGTTTGACATTGTTTAGCGTGCCGTATGCCTAGAATCGTGTGTTGTCTATAATGTTTTTGCCCGTAGTTATTTTTTCGCACGTGCCCGGATTGCTCGAATGTCGTAGTAGAAATGTCCATGTTTTAGGAACCCCTTTGCCATGTATTTTAGAGTAGTCATTTGTATTTTTGCGTGTAGGGATTTGCTACTAGTTTATTTACCGTGGTTAGGACATAATCTCGCATTTACGTGTGCCATTATTTTTGTTGTGCAACCCCACATGTTTTATATGTTTTCGGGCTAGAAAAATCAGCTTTTGAGCAAGTTAGTTCGCGCAATATTTTGCCATGTTGCCCTCTTTTCTTTTTCGTAGGAGTTAACCCGTGCTTCGTTTGAAGGAGTTGTCAACTAGAGATTTGCCCTTTGATGTTTAGTCTAGCCCCTGGTATTTTTGGTTGCAATAGAAATCCATGTTTAGCTATGGTTTGCTTGTTCTCAAGTTGCTAGGTAATAGTCATGTTTTAGAGATGCTGAAATATCTCTAACTCTGAATCTGTTATGTTTTGTTGCTGTCTTGTCTTGCTTCTATCTTGTGTTCTGTACTTCTTTTGAGGTTGGTGCAATGGAGTTAGTTCTAGACTTTAGGATTCTCTAGCATGTTGTGATTTTTCATGTCATTTGGAGTCCTGTAGCTTATGGTTTTGCAGCTGTCAATATGCGTTCAGACCGAAATCTGCACTTTCATGAAGTGTTATTTTCACAAAGTGTGAAATAGTGTGTGAGAAGCCATTTTGTGACTTCTTTTCCTAGTGTTCCATGATGCCATGCTAGATGTTGTTACTTGTATGTTGTAGTGCTTCTTGCCCTCTATCGTGTCATGTCTTGGTTGAGTATTTTGGAGTTGAGTAGCTCGTAGCTGTGGGGTGTAGAAAATGCTCTGTGGCTGATTTTGGCAGATTGTAGAATTTTCTTGTTTTGTTCGTAGATGTTGAACCGTAGCTCCGTTTTGATCGTGCTTTATATGAAACTTGCTTAGAATCTCGTGTAGTTTCATTTTCTCTTGCTGGTTGTATGTTTTGAGGTGCTCGTGACCCTCGTTGCATACAGATTGCATTCATGCCATCATATCTTGCGATGCTTGTATCTTTTGATCCTAGCTCCGTTGGAGATGTTCTCTATGTGTTAATTGCTTGTAACAACGCGTAGAATCATGTGAAGCTATATGTTTTGCTGTTTAACAACTAATTAAACGTGTTAGTTCAGATCTGAACAGAATTGTAAATTAACATGTGAGGTCGTTTCAGAGATGCTATATGTCATTTCCGACTTCATTTAAAATGCCTAGATAGATAGTTTAATTACGCTTCACCTCTTGCCATGTCGAACCACATTTAATATTGCCGTGTATCTAATCGGGATAGAACTAAATAAATAAACGTGGAGTTTCATCAATATGCAACTCATTGCATGTTGAACTTCACTTAATGTGTAGTGTTTGATTGTGTGATTTGTGATGTCGTGTCTTGCAAGTGTTCAGCTGCTCATGCATCATTTGTGTTCTGCATCGTGTCGTGAATATCGTGTGTTGATTTGTGTTTCCGGTTTGCTTCGTCTCGATAGAGTTCCGCAAGCATGCCGGAAATTGAGGACCCGTTGGACTACGTCGGTTCGTCTGCTTCACGGAGCCATTCTTCTTCTCAGCGGGATCTCAGGCAAGATGACCATTTCTCGAGATACCATTACTATCATTTCCATGCTAGTTTTATCGCTTCTATCGATTATGTCTCGTTGCCTACCACATGTTAAATGTCAGCCTCTCAACAATGCCATGAAAACTTTCAACCTGTTCAACCTAGCAAACTACTGATTGGCTATGTTACCGCTTGCTTAACCATGTGTTAGCGTTTCTAGTTGCAGGTGCATTGCTTCCATGTGAAAGCATGGGTTCCTTGTTATATCACCATATTAATGCTATTTAATTTAACGCACCTATATACTTGGTAAAAGGTGGAAGGCTCGGCCTTTCTAGCCTGGTGTTTTGTTCCACCTTTGTCCCCTTAGTTTCGGCTACCGGTGTTATGTTCCATAATTGAGCGCTCCTAACACGATCGGGGTTGTTATGGGGACCCCCTTGATAATTCCATTTAGATTAAAGCTGGTCTGGCAAGGCCCAACTTTGGTACGGCATTTGCCTAATAACCTAATAAAATTGCATAGGGCCTTTCCGGACCCAGAGGATAATTAATCAACCCCCGGGCCAGTGCTCCTCATGAGTGTTGGTCCAAAACGGAGCAGCTTATTAACGCTACCCGGGGCAACTCGGCGTTTGGCGTGGTAACCATCGCTCATCCGTCGTGTTCTGAGAACGAGATACGCGGCTCCTATTGGGATCCTCGACACGTCGGGCGGCCTTGCTGGATTAGTTTTACCTTTGATGAAATATCTTGTGCATCGGGATTCCGGTGATACTTTGGGTAATCTCAGAGTTGAGGTTTTCCACTAAGGAATCCGACGAGATCGCGAGTGTCGTGACCGAGGATTTCTATGCGGCTTGTGGTAATTTGTGATGGACTAGTTGGAGCACCCCTGCAGGGTTAAATCTTTCGGAAAGTCGTGCCCGCGGTTATGTGGCAACGTGGAAACTTTGTTTAACACTGGTTCTAGATAACTTGAAGTTAACTTAATTAAAATATGCCAACTGTGTGCGTAACCATGACTGTCTCTTTCGTGAGTTCCTTCTCCGATCGAGGACACGGTGGGGTTATGTATGATGTAGGTAGGGGTTAAGGATCATTCATTTGATCATCAGTAGTCACGTCCGCTATGCGTAGATCTTCCCCTCTTATTTTTTGTACTCGTAAGTTTAGCCACCAAATATATGCTTAGCCGCTTGTGCAACTTCACCACTTAACCATACCTCACCTAATAATCTTTGCTAGTCTTATTACCTTTGGAAATGAGATTGTTGAGTCCCCTGTGTCTCACAGATTACTACAACACCAGTTGCAGGTACAGGTAAAGGTTACTTGATGCGAGCGCGTTGATTGTACATTTGGAGTTGCTTCTTCTTCTTCTTCTTCGATCTAGGATGGGTTCCAGGCCGGCAGCCTGGGATAGCAAGGATGGATGTCGTTCTTCTTTTTCTCATTTGTTTTCATCTCTAGTCGGACCCTGCTCATCTTCATGATGATTATGTATTGTACTGTTGTTACTCTGATGTAGCTTGTGGCGAGTGTAAGCCAATTCTATATATATATATATATCTCTTCTTTTCAGTACATGTACTTGTAACGATATCCATTCTTGCGACATGACGAGATGTGCTTCTATCCCTGACGAGGCCCTCGTGCCAAATTGAGGATAGGGTCGCATCTTGGGCATGACACAGTCGGTGCAATATCAGGTTGTTGTTGTGACTGTCGAACCTTTTGTGATCTGGTAAAAAAGGCTCTCATGCTGGAAGACAAGTGTCGTGCTATGGATGATACTCGCAAGCGTAAGCTGATGGGCAATGGTGGTTCCAGCAACTAGAAGGCTCGTCTATGGCAATCTGTCTCGGCAAGGCCTAACTATCAGCAACAACAGTACAAGACTCCTACATTTCGCCCAAACTATCAGCGTCAGGAGCATGCCAACCCCAAGCTGGCAATCAATCCGCGGAACAACAGTGGGGCCAAGCCCAACATCCTAGGGCAGGTCTCCTGCTTTGGATGTGGTCAGCCTGGACACTACTGCAGGCAATGCCCGAACAAGAAGCGCGGTGCACCGCGCCCCAATGCGCCAAATCAAGGACATCGACCATCAGGCCATTGACCTTCAACCTCACCTCACCTACCGCGAGAGACCGATCCGCATCCTAGAGGAAGCCGAACGTTGTACCAGAAGCCGCACCATCAAGTACTTCAAGGTTCAGTTGAGCAACCACACCGAAGAAAAAGCAACATGGGAGCGTGAAGACCATCTCCGATCCGAGTTTCCGTACCTTTTTAGCACCTAGCTTAGGAATCTCGGGGACGATATTCTTGTAAGGGGGATAGGTCTGTCACACGTGTTTTCACTTTGCCTTATGTTGTAACCTTTTTAAAAATTTGGATTTGATTAAAACTTTTTAAGAAAATGCCATGAGTGACATGATTGTCATTGATTGTATGTATTCTTGAGTGTGTGGATCTAAAAATGATTTTCATAACATAATATTTACATAAAAATCCTTTTCTCATTTTTTTACTTCAAATCCTTACTTTGGAGATTGCACTACAAGTCCCTGATTTTAAGGGGGTGCCTTCACCCAAAGATTGTATTCTGATTTTAGCACTATTATAACTTTCCAAAATCATAAAATAATTATTTTATAAAATATTTTTCTATTTTATTTGCATGTCTTTTTATGAGGCTAGAAATGATATTTGTGGGTGGAAAAAAATATTTTTCTACCTTAGAAAAATCTGAGAAAATTTGGAAATACTGAGAGGACATATATTTTCCATACGTAAGAATTTCAGCCCCTATTTACATTTAAAATAATTGAGAAAACCCTTGAAAACCTATTCTTTCTGTTTTGACATTTTGAAATAAGTTATACTCCTAGAAAATTCTAGCATGTTCCCCAAGCTATATTTGGTGAGCATTCCAAGTTTCACCTCATTCCAAGGTGGTTTGTTTCACCAAATAATCCTAAAATCGTCCCTGGCCAGATTCAAGTTGGAGTAACTTTACATTCCAAAGTTTGTCCAAATGGCCTAAAACTTTGCAAGAGTGTTCACTACCCCAAATAAGGAGTTCATGAAAAGAATTGGATTTGTGGGGATTAAATTTCTCACATTTCGTTTTAAGAAGGTAGAACTGTCCATTTGGGGGTGTTTTCAAGTATATATTGCCAAACTTGTCCAATGGAGCTCAAATTTGGTAGAGCATCCTAATATTCCCTAAAACCAAATCCTTTTAACTTTCATCCTCTTTGGAAATGTTTAGCTACCCCAAACACAGATCAAACACCTTTAGCCAGATTGGTCAAACAGTATCTAGCACCCACTACACCAAATCCCTTCACTCCAAACTCTCAGCACAGGTTGCCAGCACCACTCCTCAACTTCAGACGAGTGGCCCCTCCTTAGTTCCATGTGAGTAAGCCAAAATCACCAATTTAGTTTTTGGTTCAAAGCTGACAGTTTCTCTTAAAGCACTCTCCTTTGACCAGCCTTCCTCTTCTTGGTTCCTAGTAACCGAGGGGCATCTCAGCCACCCCCCAGACACGCCAGACAGGGCCAAAGCATGCCAGAGTGCACCAGCATGTTGTGGCATGCCAAAACTGCACTCTGGAGGCGCTACAGGGCGCACCCGAGGCAAGGGAGGCTAACCCCGGCCGGTTCTGACCTCCCCTCGATGTCTAACCACGTCCCCGAGAACCCTGCGACTCGGGGCAGCCTTAGGGCCCCCTTCTCCCCCTTTCTACTGACTCAGGCAACGTGTGCTCGCGCACACCCGATTCGGTCAGTAGGGCGCGGCCCCGCAGCACGCGCGCACAGTGGCCCTGCTCCTCCCATTGAGTCTCTGGAGTTTCAAACCACGTCCGCGATACCGTGGTTTCAGCCCCGACCTATCTCTCCCTCTCCTACAGCCGTGGTGAAACCACCGGTGCTCCCCCGCTCGGTGCACCATTGCTGGCCTATAAATAGGCCCTCCCCTTCACTCCAGCACCTCACCCCTCTCCTCTAGACCCTCAATCGAGCCCCTAGCCACTCCACTTGAGCCAGGAGAGCCCCGGTGCTCGAGATCAACCGAGGCGCCGCCGCTTCGGAGGTCCGCCGACCTCGGGCTACAGGCCAGCTCTCGTGCTCGTCTCACCTCCTCCATGACCGTAGTGAACTTAGGAAGCTTCTCCACCTCTTCCCCGAGCTTTTCCCTGCCCATAACACCCATCTCCACCACCACCTGAAACGTCTCTACCGCGGTCACGTCATCGCCGGTGACTCAGGCCCTCCCCATCGGTCCTTTGACCCCCACGAGGTAGGCGGTGATGCCGTGGTGCCATTTGTGCATTCACGTGGCCAATAGGGCATTAGAGACGCCTCCGGCGTGCCTGCCCCCCCTCTGTCTAGAGGTGGAAGATGACCCTGACAAGCAGGCCCCAGCTCGGCGGCCTGTCTCACCCTCTCTCTCCCCTCTCTGCCGCTGACAGTAGGGGCCCGCGCGTCAGGTTTAAACCTGACAGCGCACGTGCACGTGGGATGTCGATTGGCTAGCAGGCTGGTTAGCGAGTTGGGCCGGCCCAGCTGCTGGCCGAGCTAGGCCAGGGACTGAGGCCCTTTCCTATTTTCTTTTAAACCGATTTTCAAATAATTTTCACTGGATTGAATATTTAGTCAAATTCAAATATTTTTTTGCACCATAAGCTCTCTAAAAATATGTAGACTTTACTAGTTATGTTGTTTGAATTTTTAAAAAGAATTTTATGCACATCGTTAATTAAAAAGCTTAGTTAGGTATTTTTAGCTTGTGTTAATGAAGCTTTAAAAAGACATTTTTACCTCAAAAACAGAAACCAACAATTTTAAAACTAAAGATATAATTTTCCAGAATAGGGTAACTTTTTTAATATGATTTTGTGCTCTATTTTTTAGTGTGCTTCTTATTTTTATTTTTATGATGATAGATCACGCGTTTGACGAAGGACTTGGACCCGAAGACCTCGAAGGCCTCAGATACCTAGCTGATCAAGGCAAGCAGACCTTTGACCATGTTTGAGAAAATGTTTTAAGCATGACATATTGATTACTTTATTCCGATGCATATAGTTAAGATTAATCGGTACACCCCGACATAGTGTTTCCGAAGGCTCCTCTGGAGTACTTGCATTGAGGATGACCCTACAATCTATGAGGGTCAAGCTGATAAAATGCTCACAAGTAGACAGTAGTGCTACGCATAGGATGAGCATATGCATCATGAAGGTAACACAGAGTTGAAATCAAAGGTTTTTTGAAAACCCCGTCGGGTGCCACTAATGCCCGAGAATGATGGTGTCGAGCTGGATGACCACTTGAGGAAGAAGTGATAAACCGCAAAGGTTTTGTGTGAGTGGTTTCGAAAATGATGTGTCGACCGTCCCAACCTTACATGTGCGACCACGATACCCCTTTATGGGATGGGGCTTTGTTGATTACTTTCGTCGGTGCTAGCAAAGAGCCCGCATTACTAGTGGCGGGAGTGATATGTGGTCACTCTCGTGATGGGGTCATACCAGGTAGGTCGACTATGCCGTTTTTACGTGTTCCGGGAACATCATTGGTCCCTGCATGGATGATACGGTCTAGATTTGGTGCTCATAAGACGTACATCATGTGGGCTGGGTACCAATCGAGTGGACTCTTTGTCTAGTGTCGTCAGGGGAAAGGCAATGATCGGGTACTTACCTCGGGTATGTTATATACCGCGAGTCGTGGATGACATGGAAGTTTCCCAGATCTCGTGGAACAACGTACAACCTTTGAAGAGTGTAAAAAACTATTCGAATAGTCGTATCCATGGTCAAGGACAGTTGGGTAATCCTGCTTAAACTACGTCCAGTCGTTTCCGCATAAACCAAGTGTGTGTGTGTGTGTGTGTGTGTGTGTGTGTGTGTGTATGTGTGTGTATTAAGGTGATACCTGAGTAAGATATGACAAGTCTGGAGACTTGGCATATAGGGTGAACCTGTGATGTTTAGCCCTACGCAGATATGATAATCTCTGTGACCTGTGTTCATGATTACCATCTAGTTTATGATGCATATCCATACAAGTAATTGACCATGCACTTGTTTCAATTAAAACTTGCTTTCCGCAAAGTATGCATATTACCTTATTATTAGTACCAAATGCAGCATCCGTATCATGGGCTATTTGCGATTACCTTCAATGTACTCATTGGCTTGACACTGGTTATTTTATTGGCCACACATGGAGGAACCAGAGTATGGAGAAAATTTCGTCGTCGGAGACGAACACACGAACGAGGATGCTTCCCAGTCAGAATGCCTGTTGGTTAAGGCTCGTGGTATGGATTCCCGTTTACTACCCAGTATTCCACTAGTAGTTTTGTTGGTGTGATTGGCCTTCTAGGCCCTATCTATGTAAGACTTGACAATGATGGTCCTTTATTGTATCACACGTTAATTTCAGATGTAAGACTGTTGTTATTCAGTATATGTGTCTTCAGTGAGCATTGATCTCTAGGATCACTGTACACGTTCATTCGGCGATCTCGACTCGTAAGTCGGGGTCCCCACAGATACACACATGGCATTCCTCCAGTGTCACTGAGTTGCATGATCTCATGGTCATAGGAACAGATACATTGACATGTAGAAAGCAATAGGAGTAAACTTGATACGATCAAACGCTATGCTTATGGTTTTGGTCTTGTCCATCACATCGTTCTCCTAATAATATGATCCTGTTATCAAATGGCAACTCATGTCTATTGCTAGCAAACCTTAGCCATTTTGATAACGAACTAGTCTAGTAGAGGGTTACTAGGGACACTGTGTTGTCTATGTATCCACACATATATTTGAGTTTTCGAATGGTATAATTATAGCATGGGTAATAAATGATTATCATGAACAAGGAAATATGATAATAACCAATTTATTATTGCCTCTAGGGAACATTTCCAAGAGTCTCCCACTTGCACTAGAGTTAATAATCTAATTGACATCACCATGTGATTAATACTCAATGAGTTCTAGGGTTTGATCATGTTTTGCTTATGAGAGAGGTTTTAGTAAACGGGTGTGTAACATTTAGATTCGTGTGTACTTTACAAATATGTATGTCGTACTACAGATGCTTCTACTATGCTCCACTTGAAACTATTCCAAATCACTGCTCCACTATACAAATCCGGTTCGCTACTCACAGTCATTCGGATTGGTTTTAAAGCTTGCATCGATGTAACCCTTTACGACAAACTCTTTTATAACCTCCATAATCTAGAAACATTTCCTTAATCCTCTAGTTACTAAGGATAACTTTGACTAATATCCAGTGATCCACTCCTGGATCACTCTTGTACCCCTTGAAAGATTCGTGGCAAGGCACACACCAGGTGTGGTACATAACATGGCATACTATAAAGCCTATGGCTAAGGCATAGGGGAAAACCTTCGTCCTTTCTTTTTCTTATGCCATGGTCGAGCTTGGAGTCTTACTCAAATTCACACCTTACAATACCCGCAAGAACTCCTTCTTTGACTTATCCATTTTGAACTCCTTCAAGGTCTTGTCAAGGTATGTATTCATTGGACGTTTTATCAAGCATCTTAATCTATCTCTATAGATCTTGATGCCAAATATTTAAGTAGCTTTATCCAGATTTTCCTTTGAAAAAATCCTTGCAAAGAACCCCTTATGCTTTCTAGAAATACTACACCATTTCCAATCAACAATATGTCATCCGCATATACTTATCAGAAATTCTATAGTGCTCCCACTCGCTTTCTTGTAAATACATGTTTCTTCATAAACTCTGCATAAACCAAAAGCTTAGATCACTTATCAAAGCGCTTATTCCAACTCCGAGATGCTTGCACCAGTCCATAAGTGGATCGCTGGAGCTAGCATGCCTTTTAGCATCCTTAGTATTGACAAAACCTTCTGGTTGTATCACATACAACCTTTCCTCAAGGAAATCATTAAGGAAATGATGTTTTGACATCCATGTGCAAGATTTCATAATTGAAAAATGCAGCAACTGCCAAAATATTTCCAGCTGACTTTAGCATCGCTACGGGTGAGAAAGTCTCATCGTAGTCCACTACTTGAAGTTGTCGGAAACCTCTTTGCGACAAGTCGAGCTTTCTAAATGGTGACATTTACCATCATAGTATGTCTTCCTTTTAAATATCCATTTGTACTTAATATGCTTACAACCATCAAGAAATTCTTCCAAAGTCCACACTTTGTTTTCATACATGGAATCTATCTCGGATTTCATGGCCTCTAGACATTTGTTGGGATCAAGGCCCACCATTGATTCTTCATAGCTCGTAGGTGCATTGTTGTCCAACAACATGACCTCTTAAGACAGGATTACCATACCACTCCGGAGTAGTACACATCCTTGTTAACCTACGAGGTTTGGTAGTAACTTGATCTGAAGCGTTATGATCACCATCACTAGCTTCATCTTCAATAGGTGTAGGCGCCACAGGAACATCTTCATGCACCCTCCTACTCTCAAGTTCAAGTGACGGTTCAGTAACCTCATCAAGTTCGACCATCCTTTCACTCAATTCTTTCGAGAGAAACTCTTTCTCGAGAAAGGACCCGTTCTTAGCAACAAACACTTTGCCCTTGGATCTGAGATACAAGGGATACCCAAGTGTTTCCTTTAGGTATCCTATGAAGACGCACTTATCTACTTTGGGTTCGATCTTATCAGGTTGAAGCCTTTTGACATAAGTGTTGCAGCCCCAAACATTTAACAAATAACACCTTAGGTTTCTTGCCAAACCATGGTTCATACGGTGTCATCCCAACAGATTTAGATGGTGCCCTATTTAAAGTGAACGTGGTTGTCTCTAATGCATACCCAAAAAGGATAGTGGAAAAACGGTAAGAGACATCATAGTACGCACCATATTTAATAGAGCATGGCTATGACATATGGACACACCATCAGACTATGGAACGGGCGAATTTACCGTCCGGGCACCATGGGCACGTGCCCGGGCCCGACGGCGGCGATTTTCTGAACTATAGTTAGCTTCCCCAGACATCATATGCAAAAAAATCGTTCAAAAATGCTGATATAAGATAGAAAATACGTGAAGTGTTCGAACTGGGCCTGTCTGGGTGTTTTTCATCTACTTTGGACCTTACTCTTGTGGACTATGTGTATTACATGGGCCAGTACAGCCATGAGGCCTAGTTAGATCGTGAGAAAATCACAAGAAACTGAATTCATCGGTTTCCTGTTCATCTACGTACAACATTTGCACACAAACGCGAGAGCGAGTTGGGCATGACCTAGGCACCTAGCCCCTGCTACGACGGATTATTGTCAGACAGGAAGATCGCAACTCGCAAGGCCTCGGCTATGACTCCGGCGGCAGCGGGCGACGGTCAAGATCGGAAGCGCAAGCGCTCGCTTCGAGGCGACGGATCCTCCAGTACCAGTGGAAATTCTACTCAGACTCGCGGAGACGATGGCTCGCCAACGTCGACACTAGCCGCATGGGATGCATCCAATGGCAGCCCACTACCAACAATTAGGGTTAGCGGAAAGCGGGAATTAGGTGAGTTAATCTCTCTAATTTACCAAGAATTTGTGCATTTAAACATCGATTGTGTCGGCTCTAATTATGCAGTTTTGTTTGTTAAAATTCCAAAGTTGAGCAGATTTTTTGTTACCACTAGAAGAAATTCACAAGTGGAACCATTAGTACAAGACGCACAACCAAGTGATGTTCACGAACATGATGATGACGAAGTAGATGAAGTTCAGGACTGGATTGAGCAAGCAATGCTCAATGATGATGATGACGAGGATTTTTTTGAGGATGGGGACGATGATGAGTTTGATCCAACTAAACTTTTGTGTGATTCCGCTCAGAGGCAACAAATTGCTGATTATCATCCAAATATTCAAGACCAGGTTAAAAGAGCATATGTATTGAAGGGTCCAACCCAACCATCTTCATTTCTATCGAGTTGAGATTTTCTATGTTGCCATTAACAAGATATGCAGTGAGATGAATCATCGCTTTAACGAAGCATCTTCAAATATAATAGTGGCCTTCTCATATCTTCATCAAAAAAATTCATTCCCGAAGTTTGATGTTGACAAGCTTGCTAGCTTAACTAAAGTTTATCATGGAGATTTTTCTAGTGGTGATCATGTAATTATAAGAGACCAACTTGAAACTTACATTCTTCATGTATGAAGGCATGAGGAGTTTTCTTCTTGTAAAGATCTTGAAATTTTGGCGACAAAGATGGTCGAAACTTAAAAGCATTTCGTTTTCCCATTGGTGTGCGGACTCATGGAGTTGGCTTTGTTATTGCCAGTCTCAACGGCATCGGTTGAAAGATCTTCCTTGGCAATGAAGATTATCAAGTCTAAATTGCGCAGCAAGATGAATAATACATGGTTTAATCACTTGATGATTTGCTACACCGAGCGGGAGATTTTTAAAGGACTTGGTGATGATGCTATCATGAAACGGTTTCAGGCCATGAAGTGCCGGAAAGGGAAATTGCCTAGGTCCAATTAGCACACTATCGGTATGGTTCATTCTATCTAATGTGTTTAATATCAATGAAAAATATATAATTTGTTAATGTGGTGTATCTTGTAGGTTCTCTTGTGTGGACAACGATGAACAATCGAGATTGGACTATTATCGTCAAGACATCCAAAGGTTTGATTGTGTATCTAGTGCTTAGCGAGTTATTTGCTATTGTATGTCTTACATCTATTTACTTGTGTCATGTATTAAATTTTAGTGCGTATATTGCGCATACTACTAGTGTTTGATATATCAAAATAAATCTTAGTTTACGGCATGCCCAGGCTTTGTCAATTCGCTAGCTCCACCACTAGACCGTGGTCTCTAGGTGGCATGAGTTGTGAGACAATTTCCACATTTTTCTTAAATGTATACCAAAATCATAACTTATATATTCATCTCTACAATCATATCGTAGACATTTCATCTTCTTATCACGATGATCTTCAACTTCACTCTGAAATTGCTTGAATGTTTCAACATTTCAGACTTATGATTTATCAAGTAAATATACCCGTATCTACTCAAATCATTTGTGAAGTAAGAAAATAAAGATATGCACTGCGTGCTTAAGCACTCATTGGATTGCATACATGAAAATGTATTATTTGCAATAAGTCAGTTGACCTTTCCATCTCACTAGAAAAACGAGGTTTTCAGTCATCTTGCCCATGAGGCATGGTTCGCATGTCTCAAGCAATTGAAAATTGAGTAAGTCCAAGGTTCCATCAGCATGGAGTTTCTTCATGTGTTTTATACCAATAGGCATGGTTTGCATGTATCAAGCAATTCAAAACCGACTGAGTCCAAAGATCCATAAGCATGGAGTTTTTTCATGTGTTTTACACCAATATGACCTAAGCGGCACTACCATAAGTAAGTGGTACTATCATTACTAACTTTGCATCTTTTGGCATTAATACTATCAACATGTGTATCGCTACGATCAAGATTCAATAAACCATTCACATTGGCTGCATGATTATAAAAGATATTATTCGTGTAAACAGGATAATCCGTTATTCTCTAACTTAGACGAATAATAGTCTCGTAATAAAAAAATCAATATGATGTGCATGCTTAACGCTCACACCAAATAAAATTTATTTAGGTTTAACACTAATCCTAAAGGTAGATGGAGCGTGTGATGTTGATCACATCAACCTTGGAAACACTTCCAACACACGTCGACATCTCGCCCTTAGCTAGTCTGTGTTTGTTTTGCAACTCCAGTATTGAGTTACTAATATTAGAAATTGAACCGGTACTAAATACCCAAGGGCTACAATGAGCACTAGTAAGGCACACATCAATAACATGTATATCAAATATACTTTTGTTGATATTGCCAACCTCCTTATCTGCCAAGCATCTTGGGTAGTTCCGCTCTTAGTGATCGTTCCTCTCACATCAGAAGCACTCAGTCTTGGGTTTCGGTTCAACCTTGGGTTTCTTCATTGGAGCGACAAATGGCTTGCCATTCTCTAAGTTTCCCTTCTTGCCCTTGCCCTTCTTAAAACTAGTGGTTTTACTAATCATCAACACTTGATGCTCCTTCTTGAATTCTACCTTTACAACGTAAAACATCATGAATAGCTCACGGATCATCATCTCCATACCTCGCATGCTATAGTTAATCGCGAACCTCCGCTAGCTTGGTGGCAGTGACTTGGAGAACTATGTCAATCACAAATTTATCTCGAAGATCAACTCCCACTAGATTCAAGATATTTTAGCACCCAGACAATCTGAGCACATGCTCACCAATTGAGCTATTCTCCTTCATCTTTCAGGCAAAGAATCTTGTCGAAGGTCTCCTACCTCTCAACACGAGCATGAGCCTAAAATCCCAATTCCAGCTTTTGGAACATCTCATATGCTCCATGACATTCATGTTGGGTAACGTAGCATAAAATTAAAAAATTCCAACGCCATATTCAATTTTCCTATGAGAGACCAGCAACGAGAGAGGGGAGAGTGGATCTTCATACCTTTGAAGATCACTAAGCGTAAGCGTTGCTAGAACGCGGTTGATGGAGTCGTACTCGCGGCGATTCAAATTGCGGTGTGATTATGATCTAGTGCCGAACCACGACACCTCCGCATTCAACACACGTGCAACCCGGTGACGTCTCCCGCACCTTGATCTAGCAAGGAGGAGGGAGAGGTTGGGGAAGATCTCCAGCAGCACGACGTCGTGGTCTCGATGGAGAGACGAGCTCTCCCGGCAGGGCTTCGCCAAGAACCGTGAGAGAGGAGGAAGAAGAAGAGCAGGGTTGCACCGAGAGAGATATGGAAAACCGTATCTCCAAAGGCCAAAACCCCCACTATATATAGGGGGAAGGGAGGGGTGGTGCCCCCTTTAGGGTTTCCCCCTTGAGGGGGGCGGAAGCCCTAGATGGGAGAGGGGGGCGGCAGCCACGGAGGAGAGGTGGTGGCGCACCCCTAGGTGGGCCTTAGGCCCACCAGCGCCTAGGGTTTCCCCTCCCCCCCTCTCTGGTGCGCCTGCGCTGAGTGTGGGGGGCGCACCAGCCCACCTAGGGGCTGGTTCCCTCCCTCACTTGGACCATGTAGCCTTCCGGGGCTTGTGTCCCCTCCCGGTGGGCCTCCGGAACCCTTCCGGTGGTCCCGACACTTTGCCGGTGGTGCCCGAAACATTTCCGGCGTCCAAACCCATCCATCCTATATATCAATTTTTACCTCCGGACCATTCTGGAGCTCCTCGTGACGTTCGGGATCTCATCCGGGACTCCAAAGATCCTTCGGTAACCTCGTATAACAATTCCCTATAACCCTAGCGTCATCGAACCTTAAGTGTGTAGACCCTACGGGTTCGGGAATCATGCAGACATGACCGAGACACTCTCTGGCCAATAACCATCAGCGGGATCTGGATACCCATGGTGGCTCCCACATGTTCCACGATGATCTCATCGGAAGAACCACGATGTCAAGGATTCAATCAATCCTGTATACAATTCCCTTTGTCTGTCGGCATAGAACTTGCCCGAGATTTGATCATCGGTATACCTATACCTTGTTGAATCTCGTTACCGGTAAGTCCCTTTACTCGTTCTGTAGCACATCATCCCGTGACTAACTCCTTAGTCACACTGAGCTCATTATGATGATGTTCTACCGAGTGGGCCCAGAGATACCTCTCCATCACACGGAGTGACAAATCCCGGTCTCGATTCGTGCCAACTCAACAGAAACTTTCGTAGATACCCGTAGTGCACCTTTATAGTCACCCAGTTACGTTGTGACGTTTGATACACCCAAATCACTCCTACGGTATCTGGGAGTTGCACAATCTCATGGTCGAAGGAAAAGACACTTGACATTAGAAAAGCTTTAGCATAGGAACAATACTATCTAGTGCTATGGTTAGGAATGGGTCTTGTCCATCACATCATTCTCCCAATGATGTGATCCCGTTATCAGTGACTTCTAATGTCCATGATCAGGAAACCATGATCATCTATTAATTAACAAGCTAGCCAACTAGAGGCTTGCTAGGGACACATTATGATCTATTTATTCACACATGTATTATTGTTTCGTGTTAATACAATTATATCATGAACAATAGACGATTATCATGAACAAGGAAATATGATAATAACCATTTTATTATTGCCTCTAGGGCATATTTCCAACCATTCGAAACGTCTTTGGAGCCTCAGTTAAAAGCCATAAATCTTGATGCACTGAACTATCATGTAGTCAAAAAGTGTGTCTTTCAGATGTTCAAAACAACCACATATGACTCTTGGGTGGCACAACGAGTGGTGCATCAAGGACATAAGCCTTATGTGCAGCAACAAGGACAATCCTCGGTGTATGGACCCAGTCCGCATAATTGCTACTATAGATCATCTTTCAACATAGTTTCCTCTAGAAACATATCAAAAATACAAGTGAACTACAGTCGAGTTATTGTCCTACAACATACTTTGCAAATACGACTTAGACTATGATCATGATAATGAGTTCAATTAATCATATTACTTAAGAACTCCCACTCAAATCTACATCCCTCAGGTTGTTCGAGTGTAACTGTTGGAAATATGCCCTAGAGGCAATAATAAATTGGTTATTATCATATTTCCTTGTTGATGATAATCATTTATTATCCATACTAGAATTGTATTGATTGGAAACTCAAATACATGTGTGGATACATAGACAACACAATGTCCCTAGTGAGCCTCTAGTTGACTAGCTCTTTGATCAAATATGGTCAAGGTTTCCTGTCCATAGACAAGCGTTGTCACTTGATAACGGGATCACATCATTAGGAGAATGATGCGATGGTCAAGACCCAAACTATGAACTTAGCATATGATCGTGTCAGTTTATTGCTACTATTTTTTGCATGTCAAAGTATTTGTTCCTATGACCATGAGATCATGCAACTCCCGGACACCGGAGGAATACCTTGTGTCTATCAAACGTCATAACATAACTGGGTGACTATAAAGGTGCTCTACAGGTATCTTCGAAGGTGTTTGTTGGGTTGGCATGGATCAAGACTAGATTTGGCACTCCGTGTGACGGAGAGGTATCTCGGGGCCTACTCAGTAATACAACATCACAATAAGCCTTAAAAGCATATGGGATTGCCTGAATCCTTGACATACAGGTTCAACCGATAAAGATCTTCGTAGAATGTGTAGGAGCCAATATGGGCATCCAGGTCCCGCTATTGGTTATTGACAAGAGAGTGTCTCACGTCATGTCTGCATAGTTCTCGAACCCACAGGGTCTGCACACTTAAGGTTCTGTGACGTTTCGGTATAGTTGAATTTTTGATGTTGGTAACCAAAGGTTGTTCGGAGTCCCGGATGAGATCCCGGACGTCACGAGGGTTTCCGGAATGTTCCAGAGACAAAGATTTATATATAGGAAGTATCCATTTGGTTTCTGGAAGGTTTTCGGGCATTATCGATAAAGTACCAGGAGTGACAAATGGGTTCCGGTGTTATACCGGGAGGGGTCACCCACCCGGGAGAGAACCAAAGAGGCTCAAGGGTGGCGCACCATCCCTTAGTGGGCTGGTGGCCAGCCCAAATAGTCTATTTCAGCCAAGGGAGAAAAGGAGGAAGGGCCAAAACCAAATTGGGAAGGAGGACTCCTTCCAAGTTGTGTTGGAGGAGGACTCCTCCCTCTCCTCTTGGATTCGGCCGAAACCCTCAGGATTTTTCCCTAGGGCTCCACCCCTTTCTCCCACCTATATATAGTGGAGGTGAGAGAGGATTTTGTCACCTCAATACAAGGCACAGTCCTCTCTCCCTCCACCACTTCGTGACACCCCATAGCTAGTTTGGTACAGTATGGCGAAGCCCTGCCGGAGTAGCTCCCCCACCATCGCCACCATGCCATCGTGCTGCCGGAGAATTCAGGTACCTCTTCGTCTCTCTTGCTGGATCAAGAAGGCGGATCTCGTCATCGAGTTGTACGTGTGCTGAACGCGGAGCTGTCGTTCGTTCGGCATTGGATCGCAATGGATCGTGATGAGATTGCGGGACGGATTGTGATGAGATCGCCGGACGGGCTGCGATTTGGATCACGAAGATGTTCCACTACATCAACCGCGTTATATACGCTTCCGCTTAGTGATCTACAAGGGTATGTAGATGCACTCTCCCATCTCGAAGATGATCATCACCATGGATAGGTATTGCGTGTGCGTAGGAAACTTTTTGTTTCCCACGCAACGTTCCCCAACAGTGATATGATCCAAATGTTGGAAATATGCCCTAGAGGCAATAATAAATTAGTTATTATTATGTTTATTTGTTCATGATAATCGTTTACTATCAATGCTATAATTGTATTGATTGGAAACACAAATACATGTGTGGATACATAGACAAAACATTGTCCTTAGTAAGCCTCTAGTTGACTAGCTCGTTGATCAAAGATGGTTAAAGTTTCCTAGCCATAGACAAGAGTTGTTACTTGATAACAGGATCACATCATTAGGAGAATGATGTGACGGACAAGACCCAAACTATAAACGTAGCATATGATCGTGTCAGTTTATTGTTACTATTTTCTGCATGTCAATGTATCTGTTCCTATGACCATGAGGTCATGCAACTCCCGGACACCGAAGGAATACATTGTGGGTTATCAAATGTCGCAACATAATTGGGTGACTATAAAGGTGCTGTACAGGTATCTCCAAAGGTTTTTGTTGGGTTGGCATGGATCAAGACTGGGATTTGTCACTCCGTGTGACGGAGAGGTATCTCGGGGCCTACTCGGTAATACAACATCACAACAAGCCTTGCAAGCAATGTGACTAAGGAGTCAGTTACGGGATCTTGTATTACGGAACAAGTAAAGAGACTTGCTGGTAAGGAGATTGAACTAGGTCTAGAGATACCGACGATCGAATCTCGGGAAAGTAACATACCGAAGGACAAAGGGAATAGTATACGGGATTATATGAATCCTTGACATAGAGGTTCAACCGACAGAGATCTTCGTAGAACATGTAGGAGTCAATATGGACATCCAGGTCCCACTGTTGGTTATTGACCGGAGAGTGTCTCAGGTCATGTCTGCATAGTTCTCGAACCCGCAGGGTCTGCACACTTACGGTTCGGTGATGTTTCGGTATAGTTGAGTTATATGTGTTCGTGACCAAAGTTTTGTTTGGAGTCCTGGATGAGATCCCGGATGTTAAGAGGAGTTCCAGAATGGTCCGGAAACGAAGATTCATATATAGGAAGTTGGTATTTGGATTCCGGAAGGTTTTCGGGCATTGTCGGTAGTGTACCAGGAGTGATGAATGGGTTTAGTGGGGCCACTAGGTGGGCCCACCATGCCCCGAGGGGTCCACATGGGTTTATTGGATGAGTAATAAGGCATAATGGGCTGACAAAGTCATCCAAGGAAATCTCATGAGGAAAAAGTGGAAAATCCAAAAGAGGTGGGAAATTAAGGAAGGAGTCCTAATCCAAGTGGGATTGGAGGAGGACTCCTCCCTCCTCCACTTCGGCCGAGCCAAGGGAGATTCCCTTGTGGCGCCAAGGCTGCCTCCTCCCTCCTCCTATATATACTAGAGGTTTAGGGCTTTTTGAGACACAACTTTTCCACGTGCTGCCCTCTCCTCTAGATCATAGTTCTTCCTCTAGATCGGTTTTTTGCGGAGCTCGGGCGGAGCCCTACAGGAATAGATCACCACCACCGGAGCGCCGTCGCGCTGCCGAGGAACTCATCTACATCCCTGTCTCTCTTGCTAGATCAAGAAGGCGGAGATCGTCATCAAGTTGCACGTGTGAGGAACGCGGAGGTGTCGTCCGTTCGGCACTTGATCGGGACGGATCGGGGGACGGATCTTGAGACGATTTGTGGGACGGATCGTGGGACGGTTCGTGGGATGGATCGTGAAGACGTACCACTACATCAACCGCATTTATTAATGTTTCCGCTTAGCAATCTACAAGGGTATGTGGATCCGATCTCCCTCTCGTAGATGAACATCACCATGATAGGTCTTCTTGTGTGTAGGAAAATTTTTGTTTCCCATGCAACGTTCCCCAACAGTGGTATCAGAGCTAGGTTCACGCGTAGATGTAATCTCGGGTAGAACACAAAAGTTTTTGTGGGTGTTCATGTTTCATTTTCTGCCCTCCTTAGTCTTTTCTCGATTCGGCAGTATTGTTGGATTGAAGCGGCCCGGACCAACATTACTCGTACGCTTATGAGAGACTGGTTTCATCGACTAACATGCAACTCGTTGCATAAAGATGACCGGCGGGTGCCTGTTTCTTCAACTTTTGTTGAATTCGATTTGACCCAGGCGGTCCTTGGAGAGAGGTTAAATAACAATTTGCACATCTCCGTTGTAGTTTTGCGTAAGTAAGATGCGATCATACTAGATACCCATAGCAGCCATGTAAAACATGCAACAACAAATTAGAGGACATCTAACTTTTTTTTACAGGGTATGCATGTGATGTGATATGGCCAAAGACATGATGTGATATATTGGATGTATGAGATGATCATGTTGTAATAGTTAAATATCGACTTGCACGTGGATGATACGGCAACCGGCAGGAGCCATATGGTTATCTTTAAACTAATGTTTGTGTTTGCACATGCATTTACTATATTGCTAGGTTGTAGCTTTAGTAGTAATAGCATAGATAGCACGACAACCTTGATGGCGGCACGATGATGGAGATCATGGTGTGGCGCGGGTGAAGATGAAGATCATGTCGGTGCTTTGGTGATGGAGATCAAGAAGCACAAGATCATGGCCATATCATGTCACTTATGAATTGCATGTGATGTTAATCCTTTTATGCACCTTATCTTGCTTAGAACGATGGTAGCATTATAAGGTGATCCCTCACTAAAATTTCAAGATAAAATTGTGTTCTCCCCGACTGTGCACCATTGCGACAGTTCGGCGTTTCGAGACACCACGTGATGATTGGGTGTGATAGACTCAACGTTCACATACAACGGGTGCAAAACAGTTGCACACGCAAAACACTCGGGTTAAACTTGACGATCCAAGCATGTGCAGACATGGACTCGGAACAAAAGAGACAGAAAGGTCGAGCATGAATCATATAGTAGATATGATCAACATGGAGATGTTCACTACTTAAACTATACTCAACTCACGTGACGATCGGAGTTGACTTAGTGGATTTGGATCATGCGTCACTCGAATGACTAGAGGGATGTCTATTTGAGTGGGAGTTCTTAAATAATATGACTAATTGAACTAATTTTCATGAACATAGTCAAAAGGTCTTTTGCAAATAATGTTTAAAGCTTGCGTTGTAGCTCTACTATTTTTAGATATGTTCCTAGAGAAAATTTAGTTGAAAGATTATAGTAGCAATTATGCGGACTCCGTCCGTCAACTGAGGATTGTCCTCATTGCTGCACAGAAGGCTTATGTACTTAATGCAACGCTCGGTGTGTTGAACCTCGAGCGTCGTTTGTGTCTGTTGCGAACATCTGACATACATGTTTTTGATGACTACATGATAGTTCAGTGCGTAATACTTAACGGCTTAAAATTGAGTCATTGAAGACGTTTTTTGAACATCACGGAACATATCAAATGTTCTAAGAGATGAAATTGGGATTTCATGCTCGTGCCCTTGTTGAGAGGTATGAGACCTCCGACAAGATTCTTTGTCTACAAAATAAAGGAGAAAAGCTCAATCGTTGAGCATATGCTCAGATTATCTAAGTGTAACAGTCGCTTGAATCAAGTGGGAGTTAATCTTCCAGATGAGATAGTGATGGTTCTCCAAAGTCACTACCACCAAGCTACTAGAGCTTCGTGATGAACTATAACATATCAAGGATAGATATGATGATCCTTGAGCGATTCGCAATGTTTGACACTGCGAAAGTAGAAATCAAGTAGGAGCATCAATTATTGATGGTTAGTAAAACCACTAGTTTCAAGAAGGGCAAGGTCTAGAAGGGATACTTCGTGAAACGACAAACCAGTTGCAGCTCTAATGTAGAAACCCAAGGTTGAATCCAAACCCGAGACTAAATGCTTCTGTCATGAGGGGAACAGTCACTGAGGCGGAACTACCCTAGATACTTGGTAGATGAGAAGGTTGGCAAAGTCAACAAAAGTATATTGGATATACCTCATAGTGATGTGTACCTTACTAGTATTCCTAGTAGCACCAGGGTATTAGATACCGGTTCAGTTGCTAAGTGTTGGTATGTCACACCCTGTTTTTGCTATCACCTGTCTGTGTTGTAAAATTCTGAGCTTGTTAAAACTTTTTCACAACTAATGTTGTGAGTGCCATGATTGACATTGTATGCTTGTATGCTTGATCATGTGAGGGTTCAAAACCCCAAATTCCTTTTTGGTATTTTACTGATTTCCAAAAACCATTGATAACCATAGTAAAACCACCTTGAGATGCACTACAAGTCCTTGATAGCAAGCATTGCTACTACTTATATTTGGTAATCTGATTTTTACCTATCTTTATATTTCAAAACCACAAAAATAATTATTTTTGTGAGTATTTTCCCAATTAAATAAACTGTCCATTTCTAAGGTCAGAATTGGTATTCCAACATGGAAAATTACTTTTCTGCCTTGGAAAAATATGATTAAATTTGGAGATCTTCAGAAGGACATATATATTCCATACATAGGATTTTATACCCTATTTTATATTATATTTAAGGATTAAAACTGCATAAGCTACTTCTGTCTGTTTTGGCATTTTGAAATATTTCCAAAGGAAATATTCTCAATAAATTCCTAGAAAATTCCAGTGATGTCCCAAAGCCTTGTTTGGTGTCCACGTAAAGTTTCACCTTGATCAAAGGTGGATAAGGACCCCCAAATAACCCTAAAACCCAGTCTGTCCACAATCAAGTTAGAGCAACTCTACATAGCAAAGTTTGTCCAATGAGGCTAGAACTTTGCATGAGTACCTAATACCTCAAATGAGGGTTCTACACCAAAAATGGGATTTGTGGCACTTAGTTTGCCCAAACTCCCTTTGGAAGGAACACATCTGGTCATATTGGAGTGATTTCAAGTTTACAAAGCTAAACTTATCCATTGGAGCTCAAATTTGGTGGAACTCCATAAATTATCCCTAAAACCAATCATGTTAAGTCTCAGCACCAGTGGTGGGGTGCACCCCCCTATGACCCCTGTCGAACACCTTATGACAAAGAGGAAAAAGCCACTTTAGCCATAGCTAAACCAAACTCCTTTGCTTCAAACTCTTAGATTAAGTACCCAACACCAATAGCTAACCCAGTCAATAGGCCCCTCACTGGTTCAAAGTGGAAAGGCCAAAAAACCCAATTTAGGCATCGGTTCATGATTGACAGCACCTGTATTTCTTGCCTCCTATGACCAGCCGAATCTCCCACTAAAACCAAATGGCTAGCCACACCCTCAGCAAGTGCCAGGACATGCTAGACACGTCCAAAGTGCCCCAGAGCGCGCCAGCATGCCGTGGCATGCCAAAACTGCGCTCTGGGCGCGCTACAGGGAGTCTCCAAGGTGGGGGCGACGCCCTCGGCTAGTTCCAGCCTCCCCCGAGATGTCCAACCTCCTCCCCAACAGCCCCTCTGCGTCGGGCCAGCCTCAGGGCCCCTCCTCTCTCGTGCAAGAGCTCGCGCGACACGTGCCCGCGCGCTCCAGATTCGTCCAAGCTTGCGCGGCCACGAATGCAGCTCTCCGCTCTCCCTCTCTCTCTCTCTGCAGCAGACGGTTCGGGCAGTCCAATTAATACCACGTCCTGAGACCATGGTTTTAACCCCAACGTCTCTCTGCACCCCCATGCGCGCCATGGTGAGTCACCGGCGCAACCGAGTCTGCTCACCGTTGCAGGCCTATAAATAGCCCTCCCCCTCGCTTCAGCACCCCTCAGATAAATTCGCTGCATCCACTAGCACCTCCCTAGCCACCCGAGCAACCCAGCAGAGCCCCGGTGCTCGAGATCGACCGAGTCCCCTCCGCCTTGGAGCTCCGGTCGATCTCCGGCTACACGATGGCTCCTGCGCCCCTTGACCCACCAAACTGACCCCCTTGACACCAGGAAGCTATCCCCCAACTCGCCCGAGCTTTCCCGTGTCTCTAGCCACCTCCTCGACCACTTCCCTAAACCCCTCCGCCACGGCCTCCTTGCCGCCGGCGAACCCCTGCGTCCCCATCGTCGTTTCGACCACTAGCAGTTAGGCGACGGTCAGGAAAACCCATTCCCGTGCTCATTGGAGCTTGAGCGCGTCGGCAGCTACGTCGGCGTCCTCCTCCTCCTCTCTGGCTGGAGGTAGGAGATGACCCGGACAGGTGCGCCCCACCTGTCGATGGCCCAGCCTCCTCCCCCACGCTGGCCTCGGTCGCTGACCGCAGGGCCCCACGCGCCTGGGTAGGCCGTCGACTGGCCATGGGCCAGCCCAGCTCTGGGCCAAGCCAAGCCAGGAGCTGGCCTGTTTTTCTTTTGTTTTTCAAACTGGTTTCCAAAGATTTTTATAAAAACATTTAACCAGTGTAAAAATATAATTCTTTCACTGTTATTTTTCTAAAAATGTGTAGTATTTAATGATATGCTTAGATGAATTTTTCCAGCAACTAATCTATTTTGCAATATTAAAAAGGACTAAAATGGAATAGTTTTGCTTCTGCATGGTTGTTTTTAAAAATATTCTTTCAAAGAAAATTTAGGAAAGTATTTTTAAAATGATATCTTGGATTTATCAGAAATAGGGAACATTTTTAAAATGACTTTGTGGACTGTTTTTGTGTGAGCTATTTCTTATTTGTGGTTTTATCGACGATAGAAAACTCGTGTGATGAGGAATCGGAGCGAAAGACCTCGAAGACCCCGGATACTTAGCTGACCAAGGCAAGCAGCCCTTTGACCATGAGTGAGCATATGTTACCTTGCATGTTATTAATAGCAAGTAATCCCGTTGCATATGATCATAAGTGTCGGTAATCATTTGATATGATTTTACCGAAGGCTCCCCCGGAGCACATGCAGTGAGCTTGACCCTACCCCTTAGGGTCATGCTAGTACCATGTTGACAAGTAAAGATAGTGGTAGCATTATCATGAGCATGATGTTTTCATAAAACAAGTGTTTATGAAAACCCCGTCGGGTTCCACTAATGCCCGAGGGTGATGATGAGTGGGTGGTCACTTTTGGTGAAGTGATGCACCCGGTGTTTTGTGTGAGTAAGGTTTCGGAAATGGGGTTAGATTTATAATGTGTCGACCGTCCCAACCTTACCAGTACGATCACGTTACCCCTTATGGGACGGCGCTATGTTAATTACTCTGGTCGGTGCTAGCAAAGAGCCACATTACTAGTGGCGGGAGTGATATGTGGTCACTCTCGTGATGGGGTCATGCCGGGTAGGACGACTATGCCATTTTTATAGGTTCCGGTCACACCGTTGGTCCCCGCATGGTCGGTACGGTCCAGAGTTGGTGCTCCTAAGACGTACGACATGTGGGCTGGATACCAATCGAGTGGATCTCTTTGTCTAGTATCGTCAGGGGAAAGGCATTGATCGGATACTTACCTCGGGTGTGTGAAATACCGCGAGTCGTGGATGACACGGAAGTTTCCCGGATCTCGTGGGTCCAGCGTACTACATCTGCAGAGTGTAAACTATTCGAATAGCCGTGTCCACGGTCAAGGACAGTTGGGTAATCCTGCTTAAACTACGTCCTGATATTTCCGCATAAACCAAGTGTGCGTGAGTTGTGTTGAGCAAAGCAGAGTTGCTATGATAGCAATAATATGACCAAGTTCGTAGACTTGGCATATAGGGTGAACCCAGATGGTTCAGCCTTCAACAAATATATTGGTATCCGTAACCTGTTCTTCAAGAGTAATTCTTACCTTGACGCATATTCTTGATCATTCCACCCAGATGAGTTACATTATAAATGCATGATATTGTCATCCTTCACTTTCATTGTTCATATCATGGGCTGTTTTGCGAGTACATTCAAAGTACTCATTGGCTTGCCACTGGTTATGTTATTTAACCAGACATGGAAGGACCGGAGTTTGGAGATGAGTATGTCTTCGGCGACACCCCTGCGAACTAGGACGCTTCCGAGTTAGAATGCCTGTCGGTGTAGGATTGATGGCATGGGCACCCGCTTAGCCCTGTGTTTCTGCTATTAGTGTGTTCGTGTGATTTGGCCTTAGGCCCTCTCGTGTGAACTTGACCCTTCGGTCACGCGTTGTAATAATCAATACTTGGATGTAAGACTCTTTATTTCAGTATCTGTGTTCGGTGAGCATTGATCTCTGGGATCACGGAGCACGACGATTCTCGACTAGTAAGTCGGGGTCCCTACAGAGCTAGTATCAGAGCCGTCCTGACTATAGGAAGGCTTAGGTAGCATGGACGATAGCCGAACAATTAGTGCACAAAGAGTGACCCGAGAACCACACCCACTACATATTTCTAACCCTCTCCTCTACACCTTGTAGATGGCCGCCGTACCTGAGACGCTTCTGGAAACAGGCTTTCCTCTACTTTTGAGTGATAGCCTCGAGAAGTGCCAAGTGCGTCGAACGCCCGTCTTTCTCTACCACAAACACTGGGTCAACGCCGACACTAAGGAGTATCACGTGGACGTGATAGTGAAGGCTAATGACTCCCCAACTAGCTGGTTCTTTGAAGGGCGGCAAATGGAGGATCTGTTGTTGGCCGTGGAGACTGCAGCACGAGAGGCGCTCGTGCAACTCCGCGACATCCTTCCAGAGATGGCAAATGAACCCGCTACTCGTCACTTACCTTTTGTTAAGGATAAGATAGACGGAAGCTGGACACTCAACCCCTCATCTGAGGACGGGATGCCATTAAGGTTTCAGACCTACTTCAGCCTCTCCTCAGACACCCTGACGCATCTTTTGATCAAGGAGTCGACTAGGATTCGCCAAGAGCTGCACCAAGTTAAGGAACTATATTGTATGGAGAAGATGAAGAACATCAAGGTGAAGAAAGAAGGAGCACCTCTGATATCACCTGGTTTCGCTTTCCGAGGAGTAATACCCCCGCTTCAGGTAGTTCCTCTTCAGAGTCGACGCTTAACCGCAGAAGAGTATACCGAGCTTTTCGCTACCTCGCCAACCAAGAGACTGTTGGAAATATGCCATAGAGGCAATAATAAATTAGTTATTATTTTATTTCTTTGTTCATGATAATCGTTTATTATCCATGCTATAATTGTATTGATTGGAAACACAATACTTGTGTGGATACATAGACAAAACACTGTCCCTAGTAAGCCTCTAGTTGACTAGCTCGTTGATCAAAGATGGCCAAGGTTTCCTGGCCATAGGCAAGTGTTGTTACTTGATAACGAGATCACATCATTAGGAGAATCATGTGATGGACTAGACCCAAACTAATAGACGTAGCATGTTGATCGTGTCATTTTGTTGCTACTGTTTTCTGCGTGTCAAGTATTTGTTCCTATGACCATGAGATCATATAACTCACTGACACCGGAGGAATACTTTGTGTGTATCAAACGTCGCAACGTAACTAGGTGACTATAAATATGCTCTACAGGTATCTCCGAAGGTGTTTGTTGAGTTAGTATGGATCGAGACTGGGATTTGTCACTCCGTGTGACCGAGAGGTATCTCGGGGCCCACTCGGTAATACAACATCACACACAAGCCTTGCAAGCAATGTGACTTAGTGTAAGTTGTGGGATCTTGTATTACGGAACGAGTAAAGAGACTTGCCGGTAAACGATATTGAAATAGGTATGCGGATACTGACGATCGAATCTCGGGCAAGTAACATACCGAAAGGACAAAGGGAATGACATACGGGATTATATGAATCCTTGGCACTGAGGTTCAAACGATAAGATCTTCGTAGAATATGTAGGATCCAATATGGGCATCCAGGTCCCGCTATTGGATATTGACAGAGGAGTCTCTCGGGTCATGTCTACATAGTTCTCGAACCCACAGGGTCTGCACACTTAAGGTTCGACGTTGTTTTATGCGTATTTGAGTTATATGGTTGGTTACCGAATGTTGTTCGGAGTCCCGGATGAGATCACGGACGTCACGAGGGTTTCCGGAATGTTCCGGAAACGAATATTGATTTATAGGATGACCTCATTTGATTACCGGAAGGTTTTCGGAGTTACCGGGAATGTACCGGGAATGACGAATGGGTTCCGGGTGTTCACCGGGGGGGAACCCACCCCGGGGAAGCCCATAGGCCTTGGGGGTGGCGCACCAGCCCTTAGTAGGCTGGTGGGACAGCACAAGAAGGCCCTATGCGCCATAGGAAGAAAATCAAAGAGAAAAGGAAAAAAAAAGAGGAGGTGGGAAAAGGGGGAAGGACTCCTCCTTCCAAACCTAGTTGGACTCGGTTTGGAAGGGGAGGGTTGCCCCCCTTGGCTCGGCCGACCCCCTTGGGAGTCCTTGGACCCCAAGGCAAGGCTCCCCCTCCTCCCCCTATATGTACGGAGGTTTTAGGGCTGATTTGAGACAACTTTGCCACGGCAGCCCGACCACATATCTCCACGGTTTTACCTCTAGATCGCATTTCTGCGGAGCTCGGGCGGAGCCCTGCTGAGATAAGATCACCACCAAACTCCGGAGCGCCGTCATGCTGCCGGAGAACTCATCTACCTCTCCGTCTCTCTTGCTGGATCAAGAAGGCCGAGATCATTGTCGAGCTGTACGTGTGCTGAACGCAGAGGTGCCGTCCGTTCGGCACTAGATCGTGGGACTGATCGCGGGACAGTTCGCAGGGCGGATCGAGGGACGTGAGGACGTTCCACTACATCAACCGCGTTCACTAACGCTTCTGCTGTGCGGTCTACAAGGGTACGTAGATCAAACATCCCCTCTCGTAGATGGACATCACCATGATAGGTCTTCGTGCGCGTAGGAAATTTTTTTGTTTCCCAAGCGACGTTCCCCAACAGTGGCATCATGAGCTAGGTTCATGCGTAGATGTCTTCGCGAGTATAACACAAAAGTTTTTGTGGGCAGTGATGTGCGTTTTGCTGCCCTCCTTAGTTTTTTCTTCATTCCGCGGTATTGTTGGATCGAAGCGGCTCGGACCGACATTACTCGTACGCTTACGAGAGACTGGTTTCATCGCTACGAGTAACTCCGTTGCTCAAAGATGACTGGCGGGTGTCAGTTTCTCCAACTTTAGTTGAATCGGAATTGACCGAGGAGGTCCTTGGATGAGGTTAAATAGCAATTCATATATCTCCGTTGTGGTGTTTACGTATGTAAGATGCGATCCTACTAGATACCCATGGTCACCACGTAAAACATGCAACAACAAAATTAGAGGACGTCTTACTTTTTTTTGCAGGGTATACTTGTGATGTGATATGGCCAACGATGTGATGTGATATATTGGATGTATGAGATGATCATGTTGTAATAGTTAAAATCGACTTGCACGTCGATGGTACGGCAACCGGCAGGAGCCATATGGTTGTCTTTAAACTAACGTTTGTGCTTGCAGATGCGTTTACTATATTGCTAGGACGTAGCTTTAGTAGTAATAGCATGAGTAGCACGACAACCCCGATGGCGACACGTTGATGGAGATCATGATGATGGAGATCATGGTGTGACGCCGGTGACAAGAAGATCGTGCCGGTGCTTTGGTGATGGAGATCAAGAAGCGCATGATAATGGCCATATCATGTCACTTATGAATTGCATGTGATGTTAATCCTTTTTGCACCTTATCTTGCTTAGAACGACGGTAGCATTATGAGGTGATATCTCACTAAAATTTCAGGACGAAATTGTGTTCTCCCCGACTGTGCACCGTTGCGACAGTTCTTCATTTCGAGACACCACGTGATGATCGGGTGTGATAGACTCAACGTTCACATACAACGGGTGCAAAACAGTTGCACACGCAGAACACTCGGGTTAAGCTTGACGAGCCTAGCATGTGCAGACATGGCCTCGGAACACATGAGACCGAAAGGTCGAGCATGAATCGTATAGTTGATATGATTAGCATAGAGATGCTTACCACTGAAACTATTCTCGACTCACGTGATGATCGGACTTGAGATAGTGGATTTCGATTATGTACCACTCAAATGACTAGAGAGATGTACTTTTTGAGTGGGAGTTCTTAAGTAATATGATTAAATTGAACTAATTGTCATGAACATAGTCTAATGGTCTTGACGAATTACGATGTAGCTTGCGCTATAGCTCTACTGTTTTTATATGTTCCTAGAGAAAATTTAGTTGAAAGTTGATAGTAGCAAACTTTGCAGACTGAGTCTGTAAAACCGAGGATTGTCCTCGTTGCTGCGCAGAAGGCTTATGTCCTTAATGCACCACTCGGTGTGCTGCACCTCGAGCGTCGTCTGTGGATGCTGTGAACATCCGACATACACATTTCTGATGACTACACGATAGTTCAGTGCAAAATACTTAATGGCTTAGAAGCAAGGCGCCGAAAACGTTTTGAAACGTCATGGAACATAAGTGATGTTCCAAAGAGATGAAATTGTGATTTCATGCTTGTGCCCTTGTTAAGAGGTACGAGACCTCCTACAAGATTCTTTGTCCACAAAGTAAAGGAGAAAAGCTCAATCGTTGAGCGTGTGCTCAGATTGTCTGAGTACGACAATCGCTTGAATCAAGTGGGAGTTAATCTTCCAGATGAGATAGTGATGGTTCTCCAAAGTCACTGCCACCAAGCTGTGAGAGCTTCGTGATTAACTATAACATATCAAGGATAGATACAATGATCCTTGAGAGATTCGCAATGTTTGACACTGCGAAAGTAGAAATCAATAGGAGCATCAATAGTTGATGGTTAGTAAAACCACTAAGTTTCAAGAAAGGCAAGGGCTAGAAGGTATACTTCGTGAAACGGCAAAACAGTTGCTGCACTAATGAAGAGACCCAAGGTTAAACCCAAACCCGAGACTAAGTGCTTCTGTAATGAGGGGTACAGTCACTGAGGCGGAGCAACTCTAGATACTTGGTAGATAAGAAGGCTGGCAAAAGTCGAAAGAAGTATATTTTATATACATGATGTTGATGTGTACTTTACTAGTACTCCTAGTAGCATGAGGGTATTGGATACCGGTTCGGTTGCTAAGTGATTAGTAACACGAAATGAAAGCTACGGCATAAACGGACACTAGCTAAAGGCGAGGTGACGATACGTGTTGGAAGTGTTTCCAAGGTTGATATGATCAAATGTCGCACGCTCCCTCTACCATTGGGTTTGGTGTTAAACCTAAATAATTGTTATTTGGTGCTTGCGTTGAGCATGAACATGATTGGATCGTGTTTATTGCAATACGATTATTCATTTCAAGAGAATAATCGTTACTCTATTTTCTTGAATAATCACCTTCAATGGTTTATTGAATCTCGATCGTAGTGTTACACATGTTCATGATATTGGTGCCAAAAGATACGAGGTAATGATGATAGTACCACTTACTTGTGGCACTGCCGCTTGAGTCATGTTGGTATAAATTGCATGAAGAGGCTCCATGCTGATGGATCTTTATACTCACTTGATTTTGAATCACTAGTGACATGCAAATCATACCACATGAGCAAGGCCTTGTTTTCATTGAGATGAAATAAGATAATAACTTGTTGGAAGTGATACATTTTGGTGTATGCAGTCCAATGGGTGCTGAGGCACGCAGTGGATATCATTATGTTCTTACTTCAATGACAATTTGAGTAGATACTAGAGTATTTGCTTAATGAATCACAAGTCTGAAATATTGAAAAGTTCAATTCTGTTTCGTAGTGAAGTTCGTCGTAACAAGAGGATAAACTGTCTACGATATGATCATAGAAATGAATGTCTGAGCTACGAGTTTTGGTACGCAGTTAAGACAATGTGGAAATTGTTTCGCAGTTCATGCCACCTAGAACATCATAGTGTGATGATGTGTCTGAACGTCATAGCCACAAACTATTTGGTATGGTGCATGCTATGATGTCTCTTATCGAATTACCACTATCGTTTATGGGTTAAGCATTAGAGACTACCGCATTCACTTTAAATAGGGCACCACGTATTTCCGTTGAGATGACACAGTATAGACTGAGGTTTAGAGAAATCTAAACTGTCGTTTCTTGAAAGTTTGGGGTTTCGACACTTATGTGAAAAAGTTTCAGTCTGATAAGCTCGAACCCAAAGCGGATAAATGCATCTACATAGGATATCCAAAACAGTTGAGTACATCTCCTATCTCAGATCCGAAAGCAAAGTGTTTGTTTCTAGAAACGGATCCTTTCTCGAGGAAAGGTTTCTCTCGAAAGAATTGAGTGGGAGGGTGGTAGAACTTGATGAGGTTATTGAACCATCACTTCGACCAGTGTGTAGCGGGGCGCAGGAAGTTGTTCCTGTGGCGCCTACACCAATTGAAGTGAAAGCTGATGATGGTGATCATCGAGCATCGGATCAAGTTACTACAAGCCTCGTAGGTTGACAAGGTCGCGTGCTACTACAGAGTGGTACGGTAACCCTGTCTTGGAGGTCATGTTGTTGAGCAACAGTGAACCTACGAGTTATGGAGAAAGCAATGGTGGGCCCAGATTCCGACAAATGGCTGGAAGCCATGAAATCCGAGAGAGGATCCATGTATGAAAACAAAGTGTAGACTTTGGAAGAACTACTTGATGGTCATAGGACTATTGAGTAAAGATGGATCTTTAAAAGGAAGACAGACGATGATAAGTCACTATTAAGAAAAGCTCGACTTGTCGCAAAGATGTTTCCGACAAGATCAAACAGTTGACTATGATGAGACTTTCTCACTCGTAGTGATGCTAAAAGTCTGTTAGAATTATGTTAGTAGTTGCTGCATTATTTATGAAATATTGCATGTAGGATGTCAAAACATTGTTTCCTCGACGATTTCCTTGAGCAAACATTGTATGAGACACAACCATGAGGTTCTGTCGATCCTAAAGATACTAGCAAGTATGCAAGCTCCAGCGATCCTTAAATGGACTGGTGCAAGCATCTCGGAGTTGGAATATACACATTGATGAGATGATCAAGGATTTTGGGTTTGTACAAGGTTTATGAGAAACTTGTATTTCCAAAGAAGTGAGTGGGAGCACTATAGAATTTCTGATAAGTATATGTGGTTGACATATTGTGGATCAGAAGTAATGTAGAATTTCTGTAAAGCATACAAGGTTGTTTGAAAGGAGTTTTCAAAGGAATACCTGGATTGAGCTACTTGAACGTTGAGCATCAAAGATCTATGGAGATAGATCGAAAGCGCTTAATGGAAGTTTCAACAAGATGCATGCCTTGACAAGTTTTGAAGGAGTTCAAAATAGATCAGCAAAGAAGGAGTTCCAGGTTGCGTTGTAAGGTGTGAATTTGAGTAAGACTCAAAACCCAACCACGGCAGAATAAAGAGAATAGACGAAGGTCGTCTTCTATGCCTTAGCCGTAGACTCTAAAGTATGCCATGCTGAGTACCGCACCTGATGTGTGCCTTGCAGCAAGTCTGTTGAGAGGTACAGAGAGTGATCCATGATTGAATCACTAGCAGCGGTCAAAATTTATCCTTAGTAACTGATGGACTAAGGATTTTTTTCTCGATTATGGAGGTGGTTAAAGAGTTCATCGTGAAGGGTTACGTCGATGCAAGCTTTGACACTAATCCGAATAACTATGAGTAGTGAAACGGATTCATATAGTAGAGTAGATATTTGGAGAATTTCCGAATAGCACATAGTAGCAGCGTCTATAAGATGACATAAAGATTTGTAAAGAACACACGGATCTGAAAATTTCAGAACTGTTGACTAAAACCTCTCTCATGAGAAAGACGTGATCAGACCCCATAACTATATGGGTGTTGGATTCGTTGGAATCACATGGTGATGTGAACTAGATTATTGACTCTACTGCAAGTGGGAGACTGTTGGAAATATGCCCTAGAGTCAATAATAAATTAGTTATTATTATATTTCTTTGTTCATGATAATCATTTATTATCCATGCTATAATTGTATTGATTGGAAACACAATACTTGTGTGGATACATAGACAAAACACTGTCCCTAGTAAGCCTCTAGTTGACTAGCTCGTTGATCAAAGATGGCCAAGGTTTCCTAGCCATAGGCAAGTGTTGTTACTTGATAACGGGATCACATCATTAGGAGAATCATGTGATGGACTAGACCCAAACTAATAGACGTAGCATGTTGATCGTGTCATTTTCTTGCTACTGTTTTCTGCGTGTTAAGTATTTGTTCCTATGACCATGAGATCATATAACTCACTGACACCAGAGGAATACTTTGTGTGTATCAAACGTCGCAACGTAACTGGGTGACTATAAAGATGGTCTACAGGTATCTCCGAAGGTGTTCGTTGAGTTAGTATGGATCGAGACTGGGATTTGTCACTCCGTGTGACGGAGAGGTATCTCGGGGCCCACTCGGTAATACAACATCACACACAAGCCTTGCAAGCAACGTGACTTAGTGTAAGTTGCGGGATCTTGTATTACTGAACGAGTAAAGAGACTTGCCGGTAAACGAGATTGAAATAGGTGTGCGGATACTTACGATCGAATCTCGGGCAAGTAACATACCGAAAGGACAAAGGGAATGACATACGGGATTATATGAATCCTTGGCACTGAGGTTCAAACGATAAGATCTTCGTAGAATATGTAGGATCCAATATGGGCGTCCACGTCCCACTATTGGATATTGACCGAGGAGCCTCTCGGGTCATGTCTACATAGTTCTCGAACCCGCAGGGTCTGCACACTTAAGGTTCGACGTTGTTTTATGCGTATTTGAGTTATATGGTTGGTTACCGAATGTTGTTCGGAGTCCCGGATGAGATGACGGACGTCACGAGGGTTTCTGGAATGGTCCGGAAACGAAGATTGATATATAGGATGACCTCATTTGATTACCGGAAGGTTTTCGGAGTTACCGGGAATGTACCGGGAATGACGAATGGGTTCCGGGTGTTCACCGGGGGGGGCAACCCACCCCGGGGAAGCCCATAGGCCTTGGGGTGGCGCACCAGCCCTTACTAGGCTGGTGGGACAGCCAATAAGGCCATATGCGCCATAGGAAGAAAATCAAAGAGAAAAAAAAAGAGGAGGTCGGAAAAGGGGGAAGGACTCCTCCTTCCAAACCTAGTTGGACTCGGTTTGGAAGGGGAGGGTTGCCCCCCTTGGCTCGGCCAACCCCCTTGGGAGTCCTTGGACCCCAAGGAAAGGCTCCCCCTCCTCCCCCTATATATACGGAGGTTTTAGGGCTGATTTGAGACAACTTTGCCACGGCAGCCCGACCACATATCTCCACAGTTTTACCTCTAGATCGCGTTTCTGCGGAGCTCGGGAGGAGCCCTGCTGAGATAAGATCACCACCAACCTCCGGAGCGCCGTCATGCTGCCGGAGAACTCATCTACCTCTTAATCTCTCTTGCTGGATCAAGAAGGCCGAGATCATCGTCGAGTTGTACGTGTGGTGAACGCGGAGGTGCCGTCCGTTCGGCACTAGATCGTGGGACTGATTGCGGGACGGTTCGCGGGGCGGATCGAGGGACGTGAGGACGTTCCACTACATCAACCACGTTCACTAACGCTTCTGCTATGCGGTCTACAAGGGTACATAGATCGAACATCCCCTCTCGTAGATGGACATCACCATGATAGGTCTTCATGCGCGTAGGAAAAATTTTGTTTCCCATGCGACGTTCCCCAACAGAGACGTCGAGATGGTTTACTCCCTTCCCCTACCCCTTCGAGGAAAGGAAGCACTAATGAAGATGAAGGCAGAGATGAAGATGAAGACGAAAATCCCACAGAGCCGGCTTATGAGACCGCGCAGTCGATCGCGTAGTAGCGTAGGAAGTACCGACGTAGAAATTCTTGTATTAGGATTTTATGACTCCGATGTTGTGTGAACCTATTGGGTGCAAGTCGCATTCTGCCTTGAGCAGCGTGTGAGCGACTGCATCGCTTGCTTTGAAATTAATGCAGTAGTCCTTTTCAAAAACCTTGTCTTAAAACGTTGCACAGTAGCACACCAGACCCCCCCCCCCTCCTTATTAGAACGTCATCCCTTTCGAGTGCAACCGGTTTAGCAGAATTTGACCTGTCTACTCCCCTGACAGGATGGTGAATGCAACTCGCAATAGCACTTTCGGCAACCCCGGCTCTCCCTCTTCGGGACAGCAGCAGGGAACCGGAGGGGAAGCTCAAGCTGGAGATTACCATGTGCTGCAAGACGATGTTCCTCCGCCACCGCCTCCCCCTGAAAGCTTGACCATGGCTCAGTTCCTTCAAGCTCTTCGGGAGGAGCGCCAAGCCAACAATGCCGCTATCTAGCAGCTGGCTCAAACCTTGGTGAACCACCCGCCGCAGAACGGGAATGGCAACAGTCGCTCAACTCTCTCTGAGTTTATGAGGACTACGCCGCCCATATTCACGGAGACGACTGAACCCTTGGATGCCGATGACTGGATCCGCACTATCGAAGACCTTCTCGCGTTGGTCAAGTGTACTGACGACAACGAGAAAGTTCTCTATGCAACCCACTGTCTCGGAGGCACAGCCAGAGGTTGGTGGGATGGATTTCAGATCATGCGAGCCGGGCAAGTCATCACATGGGCCGTGTTCAAGGATGGATTCCGCGCGGCTCACATTCCACCCGGGATGATGACCATTAAGAAAACAGGAATTCCGAGCCTTAAGGCAAGGCAGCGGATCAATCAAGGAATATTTGCAGAAGTTCAACCTCTTATCAAGGTATGCACTTGAAGATGTCAGCACTAAGGCTGCCAAGGTGGAGCGTTTTATGGAAGGACTGCAGCAGTCGCTCCAGTATCAACTGGTTGTCTGTCAATGTCGGACCTTCAGTGACCTGGTTAATAAGGCCCTTATGTTGGAATACAAGCATCATGCAATGGACGACACCCGTAAGCGCAAGCTAATGGCTAGTGGAGGACCGATCAACTCAAAACCACGACCTTGGTAGTCAGCCCCAGCAAGACCCAACTATCAGCAGCAGCAGTACAAGCACCCAACCTTTCGCCAGAATTACCAACCTCCGCAAGTCAGCGTCAAGCCAGCAAGCGCACCGCCAAACAATGGTGGAAACAAGACCAATCTTCCAGCGCAAGTTACCTGTTTCGGGTGTGGACAACCAGGGCACTATTCCCGGCAGTGCCCCAATAAGAAACCCGATGTTCCGCGCCCCAATGCGCCAAATCCATGCCAAGGAGCACCAGGCAAGAATCAGGCTCCACGCAATCAGGAGTACCACAACAAGGGGCGGATTAATCATATTTCCGCGGAAGAGGCACGGGAAGACCCTGACTGCATTCTGGGTACGTTCCTCGTCAACTCTACCCCAGCAACAGTGTTGTTTGATTGTGGTGCTTCTCATTCTTTTGTTACACAAAAGTTTGCGGAAAAATGTGGACTAGAACCTACCTTGCTTCATGGGCATATGGCAGTTCAGACCCCGGGAGCAGTTCTGAGAACCAACCTAGGGTGTAGAAAGGTTGGGATAGTTATCAATGGGACGAGCTTCTCAGCGGACCTCATTGTGCTTAATTCGCAAGGCCTAGAAGTAATCCTCGGTATGGACTGGTTGGCCAAGCATCAGAGTATCTTGGACTGTGCTAACAGGGCCATTACCATGACAAGTGACCAAGGGGTCAAAGTGAAGTATGTATCTCAGCCAGTATCCACTCAATTGCCACGAGTTAACAGCCTATCAGAGGAAGGACTCGACCGAGTGCCGATAGTCTGTGAATACCCGGATGTCTTTCCTAATGAGCTACTAGGGATGCCTCCTGACTGAGACATCGAGTTCATCATCGAACTCATGCCCGGATCAAGGCCTATCTATAAGAAGCCTTACAGGATGGGATCCGAAGAGCTAGCAGAGTTGAAGAAGCAACTGGATGAGCAACTCAGGAAAGGATTCATTCGTCCAAGTGCGTCACCTTGGGGATCGCCTGTTCTCTTCGTGTCCAAGAAGGATGGGACAATCCGACTTTGTGTCGATTACTGTTCGCTCAATGAAGTCACGATCAAGAACAAGTATCCACTCCCCAAGATTGAGGACTTGTTCGACCAGCTTATTGGAGAAAACGTATTCTCCAAGATCGACCTCTGATCTGGATATTACCAACTAAATATTCGACCCAAAGACATTCCGAAGACGGCATTTGTGACCCGATACGGTCTGTACGAATGCACTGTCATGTCCTTCAGATTGACGAATGCCCCAGCTTACTTCATGTACCTCATGAATAAGGTCTTCATGGAATATTTGGACAAGTTTGTCGTCGTATTCATTGACAACATATTAATCTTTTCCAAGTCCGAAGAGGAACATGAGCAACACTTGAGGCTAGTATTGGAAAAGCTTCGAGAGCACCAACTGTATGCTAAGTTCAGCAAATGCCAGTTTTGGCTGAACGAAGTTGGATTCCTAGGTCATACCATGATAGCAAGTGGATTGGCAGTTGATCCCTCTAAGATTACCACGGTAACCAACTGGGAATCGCCAATCGACGTGAAGGAAGTCAGGAGTTTTCTCGAACTCGCTGGGTATTACCGCAAGTTCGTAGAAGGATTCTCCCGCATCGCGCGACCTATGACTCGGCTCTTGAAAAAAGGCAAGAAATTCAAATGGACGCCAGAATGTGAGGCAAGCTTCCAGGAGTTGAAGAAGAGGCTAACCACCGCCCCGGTATTGGACACTCCAGATATCAGCAAGGAGTTCATGATATATTGTGATGCCTCCAGGACCGGGCTAGGTGGGGTACTAATGCAGGGTGGCAGGGTCGTGGCATAGTTGTCGCGGCAACTGCGCCCGCATGAGGAGAATTATGCCACCCATGATCTAGAGTTGGCATTAGTAGTGCATGCCCTGAAGACATGGCGACATTACCTTCTGGGGAAGCGATGCGAAATATACACCGACCACAAGAGTCTGAAGTATATTTTCACCCAAAGGGAATTGAACATGAGGCAACGGAGATGGTTGGAGTTAATCAAAGACTACGACCTCAGCATTCAATATCACCCCGGTAAGGCAAATGTAGTGGCTGATGCCTTGAGTAGGAAGACCATCACATTAAACGTTATGCTTAAGGAAAGGCAGCCCGCCTTGTACGAAGAATTGGAGAACTTCGGACTGGAACTGGTGGAACCAGGATTCCTGGATAATCTCGAAGTCAAACCAATGCTGGAAGACGACATCAAGGAGGCCAGAAGGGTCATAAGAGTATCGAAGGTATCAAGAGGAAGATTCCAGAAGGCAAGGCCCAAGGATTCTTGGAGGATGATCAAGGAGTGGTGTGGTTTGGGAAACGTCTATGCGTACCCAACAAGGCCGAGCTCAAGGAACTCATCCTACGGGAAGCTCATGATGCACCCTACTCCATTCACCCCGGTGGTACCAAGATGTATCAAGATCTCCGAGAAAGATTCTGGTGGCACGGCATGAAGAGAGAAATCGCATCGGATGTGGCCAGGTGTGATGTGTGTCAGCAAGTTAAGGCTGAGCATTAGTGACCCGCTGGACTGCTACAACGCCTCCAGGTGCCAGAGTGGAAGTGGGACAAGGTGGGGATGGATTTCATTACCGGTCTACCAAAGTCTAGCATGGGACATAACTCGATATGGGTTGTTGTCGACCATTTGACCAAGGTGGCCCTTTTCATCCCTGTCAACACCACTTATGACGGGAACAAGTTGGCCAGTCTCTATGTCGAGCGCATAGTAAGCCTTCATGGAGTTCCCAAGGAGATTGTATCTGACCGAGGCACGCAATTCACCTCTAGGTTTTGGAGGGAACTCCAGGAAGTCCTCGGTACCAAGCTCTCTTTCAGCACTGCCTTCCACCCGCAGATGGGAGGACAGACGGAAAGGGTGAATCAGATACTCGAAGATATGCTTCGCGCATGCGTCCTAGCGCACGGAGCTAAGTGGGAAGACTGTCTGCCGTTCGCTGAGTTTTCCTACAACAACAGCTACCAGTCTAGTCTCTAGATGGCCCCGTTCGAAGTGTTGTACGGACGAAAATGCCGCACTCCGCTCAACTGGTCAGAAACTCGAGATGGGCTGATTTTCGGACCAGAAGTTTTGCACCAGGCAGAGGAGAAGGTGCAACTAGTCCAAGAGAATCTGAAGGCAGCCAAGTCACGACAAAAGAGTTATGCGGACTCTCGCTGCAGGAATGTGGAGTTCATTCCTGGAGATCTAGTGTACCTCCGAGTTACACCTCTTAAGGGAACCAAGCGTTTCCACGTTAAGGGGAAACTCGCTCCAACGTTCATTCGGCCATTCAAGATCACGGCAAGGTGTGGCGAGGTCGCTTATCAATTGGAGTTACCTCCGGACCTTTCAGGCGTGCACAACGTTTTCCACGTGTCACAGCTTCGGAAGTGTCTCCAGACGCCAAGTCATTCGGATCCTTATAAGGACGTTGATCACCAGGCCATTGACCTTCAGTCTGATCTCACCTATCGCGAGAGGCCAATCCGCATTCTGGATGAAGCAGAGCGATGTACTAGAAGCCGCACCATCAAGTATTTCAAGGTTCAATGGAGCAACCACACCGAAGCCGAAGCTACATGGGAGCGTGAAGACTATCTCTGATCTGAGTTTCCAGACCTCTTTAGCACCTAGCTTAGGAATCTCGGGGACGAGATTCTTGTAAGGGGGATAGGTCTGTCACACCCTGTTTTTGCTATCACCTGTCTTTGTTGTAAAATTATGAGCTTGTTAAAACTTTTTCAAAACTAATTTTGTGAGTGCCATGATTGACATTGTATGCTTGTATGCTTGATCATGTGAGGTTTAAAAACCCCAAATTCCTTTTTGGTATTTTACTGATTTCCAAAAACCTTTGATAACCATAGTAAAACCACCTTGAGTTGCACTACAAGTCCTTGATAGCAAGCAATGCTACTACTTATATTTGGTAATCTGATTTTACCTATCTTTATTTTTCCCAATTAAATAACCTGGCCATTTCTAAGGTCAGAATTGGTATTCCAACATGGAAAAGTACTTTTTTGCCTTGGAAAAATCAGATTAAATTTGGAGATGATCACAAGGACATATATATTCCATGCATAGAATTTTAAACCCTATTTTATATTTTATTTAAGGATTAAAACTGCATAAGCTACTTTTGTCTGTGTTGGCATTTTGAAATATTTCCAAAGGAACTATTCTCAATAAATTCCTAGAAAATTCCAGTGATGTCCAAAGCCTTGTTTGGTGTCCACATAAAGTTTCACCTTGATCAAAGGTGGATAAGGACCCCAAATAACACTAAAACCTAGTCTGTCCAGAATCAAGTTAGAGCAACTCTACATAGAAAAGTTTGTCCAATGAGGCTAAAACTTTGCAGGAGTGCCTAATACCTCAAATGAGGGTTCTACACCAAAAATGGGATTTGTGGGACTTAGTTTGCCCAAACTCCCTTTGGAAGGAACAAATATGGTCATATTGGAGTGATTTGAAGTTTACAAAGCTAAACTTATCCATTGGAGCTCAAATTTGGTGGAACTCCATAAATTATCCCCAAAACCAATCATGTTAAGTCTCAGCACCAGTGGTGGGGTGCACCCCCCCTGTGACCCGTGTCGAACACCTTCTGACAGAGAGGAAAAAGCCACCTTAGCCACAGCTAAACAAAACTCCTTTGCTTCAAACTCTTAGATTAAGTACCCAACACCAGTAGCTAACCCCAGTCAACTGGCCCCTCACTGGTTCAAAGTGGAAAGGCCAAAAACCCCAAATTTAGGCATCGGTTCATGATTGACAGCACCTGTATTTCTTGCCTCCTTTGACCAGCCGAAGCTCCCACTAAAACCAAACGGCTAGCCACACCCCCAGCAAGTGCCAGGACATGCTAGACACATACAAAGTGCCCCAGAGCGCGCCAGCATGCCGTGGCATGCCCAAATTGCGCTCCGGGCGCGCTACAGGGAGTCTCCAAGGTGGGGGCTTCGCCCTCGGCTAGTTCCAGCCTCCCCCGAGATGTCCAACCTCCTCCCCGACAGCCCCTCTGCACCGGGCCAGCCTCAGGGCCCCTCCTCTCTCGTGCAAGAGCTCACGCGACGCGTCCCGCGCGCTCCAGATTCGGCCAAGCTTGCACGGCCACGAATGCAGCTCTCCTCTCTCTCTCTCTCTGCAGCAGATGGTTCGGGCAGTCCAATTAATACCATGTCCTGAGACCGTGGTTTCAACCCCAACGTCTCTCTGCACCCCCATGCGCGCCATGGTGAGTCACCGACACAACCGAGTCTGCTCACCGTTGCGGGCCTATAAATAGCCCTCCCCCTTGCTTCAGCACCCCTCACATAGCTTCGCCGCATCCACTAGCACCTCCCTAGCCACCCGAGCAACCCAGCAGAGCCCCGGTGCTCGAGATCGACCGAGGCCCCTCCGCCTCGGAGCTCCGGTCGATCTCCGGCTACACGACGGCTCCTGCGCCCCTCAACCCACCAAACTGACCCCCTTGACACCAGGAAGCTTTCCCACAACTCGCCCGAGCTTTCCCGTGTCTCTAACCACCTCCTCGACCACTTCCCGAAACCCCTCCGCCACGACATCCTCGTCGCCAGCGAACCCCTGCCCCCCATCGTCGTTTCAACCACTAGCAGGTAGGCAACGGTCAGGCAAACCCATTCCCGTGCTCATTGGAGCTTGAGCGTGTCGGCAGCTACGTCGGCGTCCTCCTCCTCCTCTTTGGCTGGAGGTAGGAGACGACCCCGACAGGTGTGCCCCACCTGTCGGTGGCCCAGCCTCCTCCCCCGCGCTGCCCTCGGTCGCTGACTGTAGGGCCCCGCGCGTCAGGTTCAAACCTGACGGCGCGCGCTCCTGGGCAGGTCGTCGGCTGGCCATGGGCCAGCCCAGCTCTGGGCCAAGCGAGGCCAGGAGCTGGCCTGTTTTTCTTTTGTTTTTAAAACTGGATTCCTAAGATTTTTATAAAAACATTTAACCAGTGTAAAAATATAATTCTTTCACTGTTATTTTTCTAAAAATGTGTTGTATTTAATGATATGCTTAGATGAATTTTTCCAGCAACTAATCCATTTTGCAGTATTAAAAAGGACTAAAATGGAATAGTTTTGCTTCTGCTTGGTTGTTTTCAAATATATTCATTCAAAGAAAATCTAGGCAAGTATTTTTAAAATGATATCCTGGATTTATCAGAAATAGGGAACATTTTTAAAATGACTTTGTGGACTGTTTTTGTTTGAGCTATTTCTTATTTGTGGTTTTAATGACGATAGAAAACCTGTGTGACGAGGGAATCGGAGCGGAAGACCTCGAAGACCCCGGATACTTAGTTGACCAAGGCAAGCATCCCTTTGACCATGACTAAGCATATGTTACCTTGCATGTTATTAATAGCAAGTAATCCCGTTGCATATGATCATAAGTGTTGGTAATCATCTGATATGATTTTACCGTAAGCTTCCCCGGAGCACATGCATTGAGCTTGACCCTACCCCTTAGGGTCATGCTAGTACCATGTTGACAAGTAAAGATAGTGGTAGCATTATCATGAGCATGATGTTGTCATAAAACAAGAGTTTATGAAAACCCCGTCGGGTGCCAGTAATGCCCGAGGGTGATGATGAGTTGGTGGTCACTTTTGGTGAAGTGATGCACCCGGTGTTTTGTGTGAGTAAGGTTTCGGAAATGGGGTTAGATTTATGATGTGTCGACCGTCCCAACCTTACCAGTACGACCACGTTACCCCTTATGGGACGGGGCTATGTTAATTACTCTAGTCGGTGCTAGCAAAGAGCCACATTACTAGTGGCGGGAGTGATATGTGGTCACTCTCGTGATGGGGTCGTGCCGGGTAGGACGACTATGCCATTTTTATGAGTTCCAGTCACACCGTTGGTCCCCGCATGGTCGGTACAGTCCAGAGTTGGTAATCGTAAGACGTACGACAAGTGGGTTGGGTACCAATCAAGTGGATCTCTTTGTCTAGTATCGTCACGGGAAAGGCATTGATCGGGTACTTACCTCGGGTATGTGAAATACCGCGAGTCGTGGATGACACAGAAGTTTCCTGGATCTCGTGGGTCTAGCGTACTACCTCTGTAGAGTGTAAACTATTCGCATAGCCGTGTCCATGGTCAAGGACAGTTGGGTAATCCTGCTTAAACTACGTCTTGATATTTCCGCATAAACCAAGTGTGTGTGAGTTGTGTTGAGCAAAGCAGAGTTGCTATGATAGCAATGATATAGGGTAAACACGGATGGTTCAGCCCTCAACAGATATATTGGTATCCGTAACCTGTTCTTCAAGAGTAATTCTTACCTTGACGCATATTCTTGATCATTCCACCAAGATGAGTTACATTATAAATGCATGATATTGTCATCCTTCACTTTCATTGTTCATATCATGGGCTGTTTTGCGAGTACATTCAAAGTACTCATTGTCTTGCCACTGGTTATGTTATTTGACCATACATGGAAGGACCGGAGTTTGGAGATGAGTATGTATTCGGCGACACCCCTGCGAACTAGGACGCTTCCGAGTCAGAATGCCTGTCGGTGTAGGCTTGATGGCATGGGCACGCGCTTAGCCCTGTGTTTCCGCTATTAGTGTGTTCATGTGATTTGGCCTTAGGCCCTGTCGTGTGAACTTGACCCTTCGGTCCCGCGTTGTAATAATCACTACTTGGATGTATGACTCTTTATTTCAGTATCTGTGTTCGGTGAGCATTGATCTCTGGGATCACTGAGCATGGCGATTCTCGGCAAGTAAGTCGGGGTACCCACATGGTAACTCGAAGTTATAGCTACGGATTAAAAGTATACAAGCAAGGGTGAGGTAACGATGTGTGTTGAAAGTAATTCTTGTTGGGTAACGTAGCATAAATTCAAAATTTTCCTATGCCATATTTAGATCTTCCTATGGAGAGACCAGCAACGAGAGAGGGGTAAGAGCATCTTCATACCTTTCAAGATCGCTAAGCGGAAGCATTACTAGAACGCGGTTGATGGAGTCGTACTCGCAGCGATTCAGATCGCGGTGATATTCCGATCTAGTGCCGAACTACGGCACCTCCGCGTTCAACACACGTGCAGCCCGGTGACGTCTCACGCACCTTGATCCAGCAAGGAGGAGGGAGAGGTTGGGGAAGAACTCTAGCAGCACGACGGCATGGTGTCGATGGAGAGACGAGGTCTCCCGGCAGGGCTTCGCCAAGCACCGGCAGAGAGGAGGAGAAAGAAGGGCAGGCCTGCGCCGAGGGAGAGGGAGAAGTCTGTCTCCCAAGGGCCAAAACCCCTCTCTAGTTATAGGAGGAGGGGGAGGGGGTGCGCCACCCCTAGGGTTCCCCCTAGGTGGTGCAGCAGCCACCAGATGGGAAAGGGGGCGGCGGTTAGGGTGTGAGGGGATGGCGCACCACCTGGTGGGCCTAAGGCCCACCTACGCCTAGGGTTGCCCCCACTCCCCACCACTTGCGCATTGGGCTGGGTGTGGGAGGCGCACCAGCCCACCTAGGGGCTGGTTCCCTCCCGCACTAGGCCCATCTAGCCTCTTGGGGTCGTTGCCCACCTTCGGTGGACCCCCGAGGCCACCTCCGGTGGTCCCGGTGATCCCGGTACGTTACCGGTGACGCCCGAAACACTTCCTGCGTCCAAACCCATCCATCCTATATATCAATCTTTACCTCCGGACCATTCCGGAGCTCCTCATGACGTCCGAGATCTCATCCGGGACTCCGAACAACTTTCGGTAACCTCGTATAACAATTCCTTGTAACCCTAGCGTCATCGGACCTTAAGTGTGTAGACCCTACGGGTTCGGAATACAAGCAGACATGACCGAGACACCTCTCCGACCAATAACCATCAGTGGGGTCTGGATACTCATGGTGGCTCCCACTTGATCCACGATGATCTCATCGGATGAACCACGATGTCAAGGATTCAATCAATCCCGTATACGATTCCCTTTGTCTGTCGGTATAAAACTTGCCCGAGATTCGATCATCGGTATACCTATACCTTGTTCAATCTCGTTACCGGTAAGTCTCTTTACTCGTTCCGTAGCACGTCATCGTGTGACTAACTCCTTAGTCACATTGAGCTCATGATGATGTTCTACCGAGTGGGCCCACAGATACCTCTCTGTCACATGGAGTGACAAATCCCGATCTCGATTTGTACCAACCCAACAGACACTTTCAGAGATACCCGTAGTGCACCTTTATAGTCACCCAGTTACGTTGTGACGTTTGATACACCCAAAGCACTCCTACGGCATCCGGGAGTTGCACAATCTCACGGTCGAAGGAAAAGACACTTGACATTAGAAAAGCTTTAGCATACGAACAATACGATCTAGTGCTATGCTTAGGATTGGGTCTTGTCCATCACATCATTCTCCCAATGACGTGATCCCGTTATCAATGACATCTAATACCCATGACCAGGAAACCATGATCATCTATTGACTAACGAGCTAGCCAACTAGAGGCTTGCTAGGGACACATTGTGATCTATTTATTCACACATGTATTACTGTTTCCTGTTAATACAATTATAGCATGAACAATAGACGATTATCATGAACAAGGAAATATGATAATAAATATTTTTTATTGCCTCTAGGGCATATTTAGAAAGACCTATGAGGCGTCTTGATCTATCTCTATGGATCTTGATGCCTAATATGTATGCAGCTTCTCCATGGTCCTTCATTGAAAAACTCTTGTTCAAATAGGCCTTTATGCTCTCCAACATCTGTAAATTATTCCCCATCAATAATATGTCATCCACATAGAGTATGAGGAAAGCTACAGAGCTCCCACTCACTTTCTTGTACAGACAGGCTTCTCCGTAAACCTGTATGAACCCAAACGCTTTAATCACCTCATTAAAGCGAATGTTCCAACTCCGATATGCTTGCACCAGCCCATAGATGGAGCGCTGGAGCTTGCACACTTTGTTAGCACCCTTAGGTTCGACAAAACCTTCGGGTTGCATCATATACAACTCTTCCTTAAGGTTCCCATTAAGGAACGCTGTTTTGACGTCCATTTGCCAAATTTCATAATCATAAAAGGCGGCAATTGCTAACATGATTCGGACTCATTTCAGCTTCGCTACGGGAGAGAAAGTCTCTTCGTAGTCAACTCCTTGAATTTGTCGAAAACCCTTTGCGACAAGTCGAGCTTTGTGAACGGTTACATTACCGTTTGCATCAGTATTCTTCTTGAAGATCCATTTATTTTCTATGGCTCGCCGGTCATCGGGCAAGTCCACCAAAGTCCATACTTTGTTCTCATACATGGATCCTATCTCGGATTTCATAGCTTCAAGCCATTTGTTGGAATCCGGGCCCGCCATCGCTTCTTCATAGTTCGAAGGTTCACCGTTGTCTAACAACATGATTTCCATCATAGGGTTGCCGTACCACTCTGGTGCGGAGCGTGCCCTTGTGGACCTTCGCGGTTCAGTAGCAACTTGATCCGAAGCTACACGATCATCAACATTAACTTCCTCTTTAGTTGGTGTACGCGCCACAGGAACAACTTCCCGCGCTGCGCTACTATCCTGTTCGAGAGGGGGTGTAATTACCTCATCAAGTTCTACCTTCCTCCCACTTACTTCTTTCGAGAGAAACTCTTTCTCTAGAAAGGATCCGTTCTTGGCAACAAAAGTTTTACGTTCGGATCAAAGATAGAAGGTATACCCAATAGTTTCCTTAGGGTATCCTATGAATACGCATTTCTCCGCTTTGGGTTCGAGCTTTTCTGGTTGAAGTTTCTTCACATAAGCATCGGAGCCCCAAACTTTAAGAAACGACAACTTAGGTTTCTTGCCAAACCAAATTTCATACGGTGTCGTCTCAACGGATTTAGACAGTGCCCTATTTAAAGTGAATGCTGCAGTTTCTAATAATTATCCCCAAAATGATAGCGCTAAGTCGGTAAGAGACATCATAGATCGTACCATATCTAATAAAGTGCGATTACGACGTTCACACACTCCGTTGCATTGCGGTGTGCCAGGCGGTGTCAGTTGTGAAACGATTCCACACTTCCTTAGGTGTGTGCCAAACTCGTGACTCAAATATTCTCCTCCACGATCAGATCGTAGACATTTGATTTTTCTGTCACGTTGATTCTCAACCTCACTCTGAAATTCCTTGAACCTTTCAAACGTCTCAGATTTGTGCTTCATCAAGTAGATATACCCATACCTACTCAAATCATCGGTGAGAGTGAGAACATAACGATAGCCACCGCGAGCTTCAACGTTCATCGGACCACACACATCAGTATGTATTATTTCCAATAAGTCGGTTGCTCTCTCCATTAGTCCTGAGAATGGAGTCTTAGTCATCTTGCCCATGAGGCACGGTTCGCATGTGTCAAATGATTCAAAATCAAGAGACTCTAATAGTCCATCAGTATGGAGCTTCTTCATGCGCTTAACACCGATATGACCAAGGCGGCAGTGCCACAAGTATGTGGGACTATCATTATCAACTTTACATCTTTTGGTACTCACACTATGAATATGTGTAACATCACGATCGAGATTCATCAAGAATAAACCATTCACCAGTGGAGCATGACCATAAAACGTATCACTCATATAAATAGAACAACCATTATTCTCTGACTTAAATGAGTAGCCGTCTCGCATTAAGCAAGACCCTGATACAATGTTCATGCTTAAAGCTGGTACTAAATAACAATTATTAAGGTTTCGAACTAATCCCGACGGTAGATGTAGAGGTAGCGTGCCGACGGCGATCACATCGACCTTTGAACCATTCCCGACGCGCATCGTCACCTCGTCCTTGGCCAGTCTCCGCTTATTTCGCAGTTCCTGCTTTGAGTTGCAAATGTGAGCAACAGCACCGGTATCAAATACCCAGGAGCTACTACGAGCGCTGGTAAGGTACACATCAATAACATGTATATCACATATACCTTTAACGTTGCCGGCCTTCTTGTCCGCTAAGTATTTGGGGCAGTTCCGCTTCCAGTGCCCTTTTCCCATGCAATAGAAGCACTCAGTCTCACGCTTGGGTCCATTCTTTTTCTTCTTCCCGGCATCTGGCTTACCGGGCGCGGCAACAGCTTTGCCGTCTTTCTTGAAGTTCTTCTTACCCTTGCCCTTCTTGAAACTAGTGGTCTTGTTGACCATCAACTCTTGATGCTCTTTCTTGATTTCTACTTCTGCAGACTTGAGCATCGAGTACAACTTGGGAATGGTCTTCTCCATCCCTTGCATGTTGTAGTTAAGCACAAAGCCCTTGTAGCTTGGTGGGAGAGACTGGAGGATTCTGTCAATTATAGCATCATTCGGAAGTTCGACTCCAAGTGAAGTCAGACAACCGTGTAACCCAGACATTTTGAGTATGTGCTCACTGACAGAACTGTTCTCCTCCATCTTACAGCTAAAGAACTTGTCGGAGACTTCATATCTCTCGACATGGGCATGAGCTTGAAAAACAAGTTTCAGCTCTTGGAACATCTCATATGCACCGTGTTGCTCAAAACGCCTTTGGAGCCCCGCTTCTAAACTGTATAACATGCCACACCTAACTAGAGAGTAGTCATCACTCCGCGTTTGCCAGACGTTTAAAATGTCCTGGGCTGCTGCGGGAGCGGGAGGGTCACCTAGCGGCGCATCAAGGACATAAGCCTTTTTAGATGCTTCAAGGATGAGCATCAAATTGCGAACCCAGTCCGCATAGTTGCTACCATCATCTTTCAGCTTGTTTTTCTCTAGGAATGCGTTGAAATTGAGGTTGATGTTGGCCATCTACAATATTTATAAAGACAACTTTTTAGACTAAGTTCATGACAATTAAATTCATTTAATCATATTAAGTATGAGCTCCCACTTAAATCGACATCCCTCTAGTCATCTAAGTGATACATGATCCATGTTGACTAACCCGTGTCCGATCATCACGTGAGACGGACTAGTCACCATGGTGAGCAACTTCATGCTGATCGTATTCAACCATACGACTCATGTTCGACCTTTCGGTCTCTTGTATTCGAGGTCATGTCTGTACATGCTAAGCTCGTCGAGTCAACCTAGGTGTTTTGCGTGTGTAAATCTGGCTTACACCCGTTGTATGCGAACGTTAGAATCTATCACACCCGATCATCACGTGGTGCTTCAAGACAACGAACCTTCGCAACAGTGCACACTTAGGGGAATACGTTCTCGAAATTCTAAGAGGGATCATCTTATTATGCTACCGTCGTTCTAAGCAATAATATGAAAAACATGATAAACATCACAATGCAATCATATAGTGACATGATATGGCCATTATCATCTCTGCCCTTTCGATCTCCATCTTCAGGCATCGCATGATCATCATTGTCACCGGCGTGACACCATGATCTCCATCATCGTGTCTCCGTGAAGTCGTCACGCCAACTACTACTATCACTACTACTATAGCTAACCGTTAGCAATGAAGTAAAAGTAGTAAGCACATGGCGTTGCATCTCATACAATAAATTAAGACAACTCCTATGGCTCCTGCCGGTTGTCATACTCATCGACATGCAAGTCGTGAAACCTATTACAATAACATGATCATCTCATACATCATACATGCAACATCACAACTTTGGACATATCACATCACATGTCAAACCCTGCAAAAACAAGTTAGACGTCCTCTAATTGTTGTTGCAAGTTTTACGTGGCTGATTTGGGTTTCTAGCAAGAACGCCTTCTTACCTACGTGACAGCCACAACGATGATATGCCAAAGCTATTTACCCTTCATAAGGACCCTTTTCATCAAATCCAATCCGACTAGAGTAGGAGAGACAGACACCCGCTAGCCACCTTTATGCACGGTGTGCATGTCTGTCGGTGGAACCAGTCTCACGTAAGCGTACGTGTAAAGTCGGTCTGGGCCGCTTCATCCCACAATACCGCCGGAAAATAATAAGACTAGTAGCGGCAAGAAAATTGACAAATCATCGCCCACAACTTTTGTGTTCTACTCGTGCATAGAATCTACGCATAGAAAAACCTCGCTCGGATGCCACTGTTGGGTAACGTAGCATAAATTCAAAATTTTCCTACGCCATATTTAGATCTTCCTATGGAGAGACCAGCAACGAGAGAGGGGTAAGAGCATCTTCATACCTATGGAGAGACTAGAACGCGGTTGATGGAGTCGTACTCGCAGCGATTCAGATCGCGGTGTGATTCCGATCTAGTGCTGAACTACGGCACCTCCGCGTTCAACACACGTGCAGCCCGGTGACGTCTCTCGCACCTTGATCCAGCAAGGAGGAGGGAGAGGTTGGGGAAGAACTCCAGCAGCACGACGGCGTGGTGTCGATGGAGAGATGAGGTCTCCCGGCAGGGCTTCGCCAAGCACCGACAGAGAGGAGGAGAAAGAAGGGCAGGGCTGCGCCGAGGGAGAGGGAGAAGTCTGTCTCCCAAGGGCCAAAACCCCTCTCTATTTCTAGGGGGAGGGGGAGGGGGGTGCACCACCCCTAGGGTTCTCCCCTAGGTGGTGCGTCAGCCACCAGATGGGAAAGGGGGCGGCGGCTAGGGTGGGAGGGGGTGGCGCACCACCTGGTGGGCCTAAGGCCCACCTGCGCCTAGGGTTGCCCCCTCTCCCCACCACTTGCGCATTGGGCTGGGTGTGGGAGGCGCACCAGCCCGCACTTGGCCCCTCTAGCCTCTTGGGGTCGTTGCCCCCTTCGATGGACCCCCGGGGCCACCTCCGATGGTCCGGGTGGTCCCGGTACGTGATCGGTGACGCCCGAAACACTTCCGGCGTCCAAACCCATCCATCCTATATATCAATCTTTACCTCCGGACCATTCCGGAGCTCCTCGTGACGTCCGGGATCTCATACGAGACTCCGAACAACTTTCGGTAACCTCGTATAACAATTCCCTATAACCCTAGCGTCATCGGACCTTAAGTGTGTAGACCCTACGGGTTCGGAAGACAGACAGACATGACCGAGACACCTCTCCGGCCAATAACCATCAGCGGGGTCTGGATACCCATGGTGGCCCCCACTTGCTCCACGATGATATCATCGGATGAACCACGATGTCAAGGATTCAATCAATCCCGTATACGATTCCCTTTGTCTGTCTGTATAGAACTTGCCCGAGATTCGATCATCGGTATACCTATACCTTGTTCAATCTCGTTACCGGTAAGTCTCTTTACTCGTTCCGTAGCAGGTCATCGTGTGACTAACTCTTTAGTCACATTGAGCTCATGATGATGTTCTACCGAGTGGGCCCAGAGATTCCTCTCCGTCACACGGAGTGACAAATCCCGATCTCGATTTGTACCAACCCAACAGACACTTTCAGAGATACCCGTAGTGCACCTTTATAGTCACCCAGTTACGTTGTGACATTTGATACACCCAAAGCACTCCTACGGCATCCGGGAGTTGCACAATCTCACGGTCGAAGGAAAAGACACTTGACATTAGAAAAGCTTTAGTATACGAACAATACGATCTAGTGCTATGCTTAGGATTGGGTCATGTCCATCACATCATTCTCCCAATGATGTGATCCCGTTATCAATGACATCTAATGCCCATGATCAAGAAACCATGATCATCTATTGACTAACGAGCTAGCCAACTAGAGGCTTGCTAGGGACACATTGTGATCTATTTATTCACACATGTATTACTGTTTCATGTTAATACAATTATAGCATGAACAATAGACGATTATCATGAACAAGGAAATATGATAATAACCATTTTATTATTGCCTCTAGGGCATATTTCCAACAATTCTAAGGTTGATGTGATCAAACGTCGCATGCTTCCTCTACCATCGGGATTGGTGTTAAACCTAAATAATTGTTATTTGGTGTTTGCATTGAGCATGAGCATGATTGGATCGTGTTTATTGCAATACGATTATTCATATAAAGAGAATAATGGTTATTCTATTTGCTTGAACAATTACCTTCAATGGTTTACTGAATCTCGATCGTAGTGCTACACATGTTCATAATATTGATGCCAAAAGATACAAAGTAATAATGATAGTACCACTTACTTGTGGCACTGCCACTTAAGTCATGTTGGTGTAAAATGCATGAAGAAGCTCCATGCTCATGGATCTTTGTACTCACTCATTTTTGAAACGTTTGAGACATGCTAACCATACCTATTGGTATAAACGCATGAAGAAACTCCATGCAGATGGATCATTTGGACTCACTTGATTTTGAATCACTTGAGACATGCAAATGATACCACATGGAACAAGAAAGTAACTTGTTGGAAGTAATACATTTTTGATGTGTGCAGTCCAATGAGTGCTGAGGCACGCAGTGGATATCGTTATGCTCTTACCTCACTGACGATTTGAGTAGATACAGGAGTATTTACTTGATGAATCACAAATCTGAAATATTGAAAAGTTCACAGCTATTTCAGAGTGAAGATCATCGTGACAAGAGGATAAATTGTCTATGATATGATCATAGAGATGAATATCTAGGTTGCGAGTTTTGGTACACAGTTAAGACAATGTGGAAATTGTTTTGCAATTCATGCCACCTAGAAAACCATAGTGTGATGGTGTGTCCGGACGTCATAGACGCGCCCTATTTGATATAGTGCATACTATGATGTCTCTTAACGAATTACCAATATCGTTTATGGGTTATGCATTAGAGACAACCGCATTCACTTTAAAATAGGGCACCACGTGTTTCCGTTGAGATAACACCGTATGAACTATGGTTTGGAGAAACCTAAGCTCTCGTTTCTTAAAAATTTGGGGCTGCGATGCTTATGTGAAAAAATTTAGTCTGATAAGCTCGAACCCAAAGCGGATAAATGCATCTTCATAGGATATTCAAAACAGTTGGGTACATCTCCTATCTCAGATCCGGAAGCAAAGTGTTTGTTTCTAGAAACGGGTCCTTTCTCGAGGAAAGGTTTCTCTCGGAAGAATTGAGTGGGAGGGTGGTGGAACTTGATGAGGTTATTGAACCGTCACTTCAACCAGTGTGTAGCAGGGCGCAAGAAGTTGTTCCTGTGGTGCCTACGCCAATTGAAGTGGAAACTGATGATGGTGATCATTAAGCTTTGGATCAAGTTACTACAAACCTCGTAGGTCGACAAGGTCGGGTACTCCTATAGAGTGGTACGGTAACCCTGTCTTGGAGGTCATGTTGTTGAGAAACAATGAACCTACGAGCTATGGAGAAGCGATGGTGGGCCCGAATTCCGACAAATGGTTGGAGGCCATGAAATCCGAGAGAGGATCCATTTATGAAAACAAAGTGTAGACTTTGGAAGAACTACTTGATGGTCGTAAGACTATTAAGTAAGGATGGATCTTTAAAAGGAAGACAGACGATGATGGTGAAAAGTCACCATTAAGAAAAGATTGACTTATCGCAAAGATGTTTCCGACAAGTTCAAAGAGTTGACTATGATAAGACTTTCTCATTCGTAGCGATGCTAAAACTCTGTTGGAATTATGTTAGCAGATTGCTGCATTATTTATGAAATATTGCACATAGGATGTCAAAACATTATTTCCTCAACGGATTCCTAGAGGAAAGGTTGTATGTGATACAACCGGAAGGTTTTGTCGATCCTAAGGATGTTAACAAGTATGCAAGCTCTAGCGATCCTTCTATGGACTGGTGCAAGCATCTCGGAGATGGAATATACGCTTTGATGAGATGATGAAAGCTTTTGGGTTTGTACAAGGTTTATGAGAAACTTGTATTTCCAAAGAAGTGAGTGGGAGCACTATAGAATTTCTGATAAGTATATGTGGTTGACATATTGTTGATCAGGAGTAATTTCTAGAAAGCATAAAGGGTTGTTTGAAAGGACGTTTTCAAAGGGAAACCTGGATAGAGCTACTTGAGCATTGAGCGTCAAGATCTATAGATAAAGATCAAAACGCTAAATAGAACTTTCAATGAAATGCATCCCTTGACAAGTTTTTGAAGAAATTAAAAAAACATTGGCAAAGAAGGAATTCTTGGTTGTGTTGTAAGGTGTGAATTTGAGTAAGACTCAAAGCCCGACCACGACAGAAGAAAGAGAAAGCACGAAGGTCATCCCCTATGCCTTAGCCGTAGTCTCTAAAGTATGCCATGCTGTGTACTGCACCTGATGTGTGCCTTGCCATGTGTCTGTCAAGGGGTACAAAAGTGATCCAGAATGGATTACAGGACAGCGGTCAAAGTTATCCTTAGTAACTAGTGGACTGCCTTGCCATGAGTCTGTCAAGGGGTACAAAAGTGATCCAGAATGGATTACTGGATAGCGGTCAAAGTTATCCTTAGTAACTAGTGGACTAGGAATTTTTCTCGATTATGGAGGTGATTAAAGAGTTCGCCGTAAAGGGTTACGTCGATGCAAGCTTTGACACTAATCCGAATAACTCTAAGGAGTAAAGCGGATTCGTATAGTGGAGCAGTCATTTGGAATAGTTCCAAATGGCACGTAGTAGCAGCGTCTGCAGGATAACATAGAGAATTGTAAAGCACACACAGATATGAAAGGTTCAGACACGTTGACTAAAACCTCTCTCACAAGCAGGACGTGATCAATCCCCAGAACTATATGGGTGTTGGATTCGTTAAAATCACATAATGATGTGAACTAGATTAGTGACTCTAGTGCAAGTGGGAGACTGTTGGAAATATGTCCTAGAGGCAATAATAAATTAGTTATTTTTATATTTATTTGTTCATGATAATCGTTTATTATCCATGCTATAATTGTATTGGTTGGAAACACAAATACATGTGTGGATACATAGACAAAACACTGTCCTTAGTAAGCCTCTAGTTGACTAGCTCGTTGATCAAATATGGTTGAAGTTTCCTAGCCATAGACAAGAGTTTTTACTTGATAACAGGATCACATCATTAGGAGAATGATCTGATGGACAAGACCCAAACTATAAACGTAGCATAGGATCATGTCAGTTTATTGTTACTATTTTCTGCATGTCAATGTATCTGTTCCTATGACCATGAGGTCATGCAACTCCCGGACAACGGAGGAATACCTTGTGGGTTATCAAACGTCACAACATAATTGGGTGACTATAAAGGTGCTCTACAGGTATCTCCAAAGGTTTTTGTTTGGTTGGCATGGATCAAGACTCGGATTTATCACTCCGTGTGACGGAGAGGTATCTCGGGGCCCACTCGGTAATACAACATCACAACAAGCCTTGCAAGCAATGTGACTAAGGAGTTAGTTATGGGATCTTGTATTACGGAATGAGTAACAAGACTTTCCGGTAACGAGATTGAACTAGGTCTAGAGATACCGACAATCGAATCTCGGGCAAGTAACATACCGAAGGACAAAGGGAATAGTATACGGGATTATATGAATCCTTGACATAGAGGTTCAACCGATAGAGATCTTCATAGAATATGTAGGAGCCAATATGGACATCCAGGTCCCGCTATTGGTTATTGACCGGATAGTGTCTCAGGTCATGTCTGCATGGTTCTCGAACCCGCAGGGTCTGCACACTTGAGGTTCGGTGATGTTTCGGTATAGTTGAGTTATATGTGTTGTTGACCGAAGTTTTGTTTGGAGTCCCAGATGAGATCCCGGACGTCACGAGGAGTTCCGGAATGGTCCGGAAATGAAGATTCATATATAGGAAATTGGTATTTGGATTCCGGAAGGTTTTCGGGCATTGTCGGCAGTGTACCGGGAGTGACGAATGGGTTCCGGGGGCCCACTGGGTGGGCCCACCATGCCCCGAAGGGTCCACATGGGTTTACTGGATGTGCAATAAGGCATAATGGGCTCACAAAGTCATCCAAGGAAACCCATGAGGAAAAAGTGGAAATCCAAAAGAGGTGGGAAATTAAGGAAGGAGTCCTCATCCAAGTAAGATTGGAGGAGGACTCCTCCCTCCTCCACTTCGGCCGACCCAAGGGAGATTCCCTTGTGGCGCCAAGGCTGCCTCCTCCCTCCTCCTATATATACTAGAGGTTTAGGGCTTTTTGAGACACAACTTTTCCACGTGTTGCCCTCTCCTCTAGATCATAGTTCTTCCTCTAGATCGGTTTTCTACGGAGCTCGGGTGGAGCCCTGCAGGAATAGATCACTACCACCGGAGCGCCGTCGCGCTGCCGAGGAACTCATCTACATCCCCGTCTCTCTTGCTAGATCAACAAGGCGGAGATCGTCATCAAGTTGTACGTGTGCGGAACGTGGAGGTGTCGTCCGTTCGACACTTGATCGGGACGGATCGGGGGACGGATCTTGAGACGGTTTGTGGGACGGATCATGGGACAGTTCGTGGGATGGATCGTGAAGCCGTACCACTACATCAACAACATTTATTAATACTTCCGCTTAGCGATCTACAAGGGTATGTGGATCCGATCTCCCTCTCGTAGATGAACATCACCATGATAGGTCTTCGTGTGCGTAGGAAATTTTTTGTTTCCCATGCAACGTTCCCCAACACCAAATCCACCAACCCAAGTCATATCATGATGTGAGATGAGGTGGTTTCAATGGTGAACATCTCCATGTTGATCATATCTACTATATGACTCATGTTTGACCTTTTGCTCTCATGTGTTCAGAGGCCATGTCTCTACATGCTATGCTCATCAAGTTTAACCCAAATGTTCTACATGTGCAAAACAGGCTTACACCCTTGTGTGAGATCATAGAGTGTATCACACCCAATCACCACGTGGTGCTTCGAAATGAGGAAAGTTCCTGATGGTGCACACTTGGGGAGAACACATTTTTTCTTGAAATTTTAGTGAGGGATCATCTTATAATGCTACCGTCGCGTTAAGCAAAATAAGATGCATAAAAGGATTAACATCACTTGCAAATCATAATAGTGACATGACATGTCAATCATCAGCTTGTGCTTTTGATCACCATATCCAAAGCACTAGCATGATCTTCAACGTCACCGGCATGACACCATGATCTCCATCATTGTGTCGCCATTAAGGTTGTCACGCCAACTATGCTTCTACAACTATTGCTAACTCATAGTGATAAAGTAAAGCAAAAAGGAAGAAATTAATTAAAGACAACCCTATGGCTCCTGCAGGTTGCCGTACTCATCGACATGCAAGTCGTGATAATCTATACAAAACATGATGATCTCATACATCACATATATATCATCATGTCTTTGGCCATATCATATCACAACATACCCTCCAAAAACAAGTTAGTCATCTTCTACTTTGTACTTGCATGTTTTACATGGCTGCTATGGGTATCTAGCAAGAACCGGTCTTACATACGCAAAGCCACAATGGTGATGTTCAAGTTGCTATTTAACCTCCTACATATAAGGACCACCTCTTCGAATCCGATTCAACTAAAGTGGGAGAGATAGACACCCGACAGCCATCTTTATGCAACAAGTTGCATTTCAATCAATGGAACCGAACTCTCGTACGTGGACGAGTAAGGTTTGACCGAGCTGCTTCATCCCACAATACCGCTGAATCACAATAAGGCTAAGGAAGTAAGCAATCTGAACATCAATGCCCACAAACACTTTTTGTTCTACTCGTGCATGTTATCTAAGCATAGACCTAGCTCATGATGCCACTGTTGGGGAACATCACATGGGAAACACAAATTTTCCTACGCTCACCAAGATCAATATGTGGAGATCAATAGCTACAAGAGGGGGAGTGCATCTACATACCCCTATATATCTCTAAGTGGAAACATGAAGAAACAAGGTTGGTGTAGTCGAATGTCATTGTGATCCTATCAAGATCTATCCCGCAATCCAATCACGAATGTCCTGATCAAGTACCGAACGGATGGTACCTACGTGTTCACAACACGTACAGCTTGATGACTCCTTCACCTCCTCGATCTAGTGAGTGATGATGAAGTATTAGCTTGAGTTCTCCGGCAGCATGACGGGGTGGTGGCAGTGGTGGTGGAGCTGTCCCGACGGGGCTTTGCCAAGCGGTGCCGCGACAAACGGGAGAGAGAAAATACAAGAGAGAGAGGAGGGCAACGTCATGGCTGTTTCAGGTGCAGCTGCCCTCCCTCTGCTGTAGTATATATAGGAGGGAGGGTGGAGGGGAGGCACCCTAGGGTGGGGCGGCTGCCTTGGCCCCAAGATGGGTGGGGCACCAGCCCACTCAGGGCCTTTACCGCATGGGCATTATGTAGGAGGGCGGCAAACCCATCACGGGCTGGTGCGCCACCTCTCACAGCCCATGGGGCCAGTCGAGACAGGTGGACCCTCCCGGTGGACCAATGGAACAGTTCCGGAACCTCCTTCACAAAACCGATAACCTTCGAGATCTCTTCCGGAACTGAAGTACTAACATCCCATATATCAATCTTCACCTCCGTAACATTCCGAAGCTCCTCGTCCTGTCTGGGATCTTATCTGGAACTCCAAACACACTTCGATCACCAACACAATAACTCAAATATATATATATATATATATATATATATATATATATATATATATATCGTCACCAAACATTAAGTGTGCACACCCTGCGGGTTTGAGAACTATGAAGACATGACTCATACACCTCTAAGGTCAATAACCAATAGCGGGACCTGGATGCCCATAATGATCCTACATATTCTACGAATATCTATATCTGTCGAACCACGATTTCAACGATTCAGCTAATCCCATATGCAATTCCCTTTGTCCATCAGTATGTTACTTGCTCAAGATTAGCTCGTCGGTATCTCCACACCTAGTTCAATCTCGTTACCGGCAAGTCTCTTTACTCGTTCCGTAATACAAGTTCCCGTGACTAACTCCTTAGTCACATTGTTTGCAAGCTCATTGTGATGTTGTATTACTGAGTGGGCCCTGACATACCTCTGTGACCTAGTATTTACCCATGCCAACTCAACACACACCCTCGGAGATACCTGTAGACCATCTTTGTAATAACGCAGTTATGTTGTGACGTTGGATACCCACAAGGCATTCCTCCGGTGTGGGTGAATTGCATGATCTCATGGTCAGAGGAACAAATACATTGACAATGCAGAAAGCAATAACAGTAAACTTGATACGATGAAATGATATGCTTATGTGTTGGGTCTTGTCCATCACATCATTCTCCTAATGATGAGATCCATTATCACATGACAACTCATGTCTATGGCTAGGAATCCTTAGTCATCTTTGATCAACGAGCTAGTATAGTAGAGGCTTACTAGGGACACTTTGTTGTTTTTGATAAATAAAATTATAGCATGGATAATAAATGATTATCTTGAACAAGGAAATATGATAATAACCAATTTATTGTTGCATCTAGGGCATATTTCCAACACGTTTAGGAAACTTCCATCGGGGAGTTGGATTCTCGTGCTTGGTCCGGCTAGGAGTTTAGGTTTAGGGTTCATTCTCGCAGGGGCGGCGTTCCGATATATGGCGGTGCTACATCTTCGAGTGGTCCTACAATTGGGGAACGTCGCATGGGAAACAAATATTTTCCTACACTCACCAAGATCAATCTATGGAGATCAACATCTAGGAGAGGGGGAGTACATCTACATACCCTACTACTGGAAATCAGTTTTTTGCCGTCTGCCAAATCTTTGTCTTATGCTGGCTGATGGCAAAGAATGTCTTTGCTGTGAGCTCCTACAAAGCGGACGGCAAAGAACTGGCTGATGGCAAAGAAGGTCTTTGCCAACAGTCAATTCTTTGCCGTCAGCCACAAATGGCAACGATGAGAAAAGCACACGGCAAAGCTTTGGGTTGGGCCCATCTGGCAGGGGAAAGCTTAGGTCAAACTACTCCCCTTCTTTGCCGTCTGCTGGAGGACGACAAAGAGTCCAGAGGTAGACGACAAAGAGTATAGACCCTTTGTCGTCCGCCAGCAGACAGCAAAGTTCATGAATCTACTAATGGCCGTCCTGCCCCCACCCCGGCCCTCTCTCTCTCTCTCAAACGGCCACTCTCTGTCTCTCCTCCCCCGACGCCCACCGCTGCCACCACCGTCGCCCCGCCACCCCTGGCAACCCCGGCGCCGCCCCGGTGCCCCACAGCCCCGCCGCCGCCCCGTAGCCCCAACACCCCCGGCGCCGCCCCGCCGCCCCAACACCCCCGGCCTCGCCGCCCACGACACCACAGCCGCCCCTGCCGGTGAGCCTCCACACCCCCCTGCATTTATACGTTAGTATATTAACACCCTTTGAAGGAATAAGATGCAACTTTAAATTGTTTTTATTCACTGCCTTATTCATTCCTATTTTGACAAACCAATGGTACGTAGAACATTGCCCGTGCTATAAATCTAGTGACCATGACATATATAGGCTTGTCTTTTGGTTTAGACATTTGGCGTTGTGTGCCCGTAGCAGCCATATATTGAACCCCTGGTAATCTAGTATTGATGTGCCTTGTGGCTGTACTCATCAAGATGGTATTGGCAAGGAAGAAAAAATGTTGTGTACATCGACGGGCTAAAAATTATCTAATGCTCATGCTTGCTTGATTTCCAGTTCAGAGCAATGGTTGGTAAACCTACAAATTAAGCACAATGTCATTTCCAAAGGACATTGTAACTCTTGTTCTTGTTTACCTGGCACTGGTTGTTGTTCTGGACATGTATTATTGTAGACTGGTAATTTCTCTGATTGTGATACAGCTAGTGTACCAAATGGTTCAGCCAGACTGGTTATTGGTATGACCTTATTCATTCAGGATTTTGGTGAAGCACCACCTTTGAGAAACTTCTTTTTGTGTGTGGTTCCTTTTGTGGGTGCAAACCTTTGTTTTTGTTTTAACTACAAATGTATTTGGCTATCAAACTACTTTTCCGCTATCCAATTTTGTTCGTGCAAAAATTGCTTGTGTTATATGTAGGTGTATAGTTTTTATGTTAACTAGAAAGTACTAAAGTTATCTATCCTACCTCCACCAGACTACAAATTTATTTTTGTATTAATATGAGAAATATAAGATGTAGTCATTCTTTAGTTTATTTGGGTTAGCTCTTCGACTGCATCATGGCCACAATGAAGTTTTATTTATTTTCCTACAATTTACCCGTAGCAACGCACGGGCATTCTATTAGTAGGGGTAATTTCAATACTAGGCCATATCTCGATAATGTTCCTGATGGTCATGGCAATTCTTATAGTAATTCTTGTGGAAATCCTTCTACAAATTCTAATAGGATACTCTCTAATCTTGAGAACACAATTAAGGAATTCATTAATTCTCAAAAAGTTTTCAATACTATCTAATTTTTTTATGTTGTACTAATTTCTCTTAATCTTTATCATGGCAGATCAGCACGTGTTGAAAGATGGTGGGCGCGGGTCCAGATCGCTCGATGGGTTCTTCTTCGGCGGCCCGCACGAGGGGTGGTACTTCCATTCCACCCTTATCTCTCCATAGAGCCTTAGAAGACAGTCTGACGACACTACCCGTGGGTGCTTCTTCGTCGGCGGCATTGCCCACTGGGAGAGGTGTTGGTCGGGTAGGGAAGAAGGGGAAGGTTACAGGGAGAGGTAGTGGCCACGAAAGAAGTAGGCGGACTGTTGCGCCGTCCTCGCCGCCACCACCAGCTCATTCACCCGAGCACAGGACTATTATGGTGGACCCGTTTGAGGAGGAGGCTACTGGGACTCCGGTCCAGGAGACTCGGGTGGACGGGCATTCGGCCCATGAGACTCCAGTCCAGGATCAGCCTCGGGTCGAGGTGCCATCAGCCCACGAGACTCGGGTTCCTGAGGCTACATCCTAGGAGACTCCTGCCACACACGCTTCGGCCGACGAGGAGAGGTCCGGATGGGGTGCTTGGTCGGATCGGTCCGAGGTGCCGGATTGGACCGAGGGTCCGGGTGGCTATTTTGCTGATGGCGGGGATGAGTTAACATATAGTGAGGGAGATGTGTAGGTGGATGGGGCCACCGTGTACAAGCGTGGTAGTACGAGGCTCCCGGTCGTGCCGGCTACCCGTGAGCAGAGGACGGTGATTAAGCCTAAAGGGGATAGGTAAGTACATTTACTCATTTTTTAGCTTTTGCCTTCAAGTTTCTTCAAATATCTAATGCGTTGCCTTATCATACTACAGGGGATGGGCACACCCTCGTGGAGTCCGCAAGCCGAACAGCATCCTGGGTGTGCTTTGCCGGACAAATTTTCTGGGGTTTGTCACGTTGCCTGGTGAGGGTCAGGTTCCTACACTAGGATTTTCCTGGGAGCACTACCAGGCTGCGGAGGCCCCGCCGGAGGAAATTATAGATGGTGTCTTGTGCCACACGAGGGCCGACATGGTGATCAAGAGCTTTTGGGTAAATTATCCTTTTACACAATCTAAAATTGACAATATAGCTAATTATTGTACTAATCGGTGTTGTCTCGTTTGATTGCAGACCTTCTATAGGTGTGAGGAGGGATATGAGGAGGAGGCGGCCAAGGTTCTCGAGGCCGAGTGTAGGCGGTTATTACACAACTTACGCCACGAGGATCGGTCACATGCTATTCGAGACTACTACGCCACGCGTGGTATTAAGAAGGAGAAGAAGGAGTGCTGCACCAAGTATCTGAAGAAGGAGCAGTACATAAAGGTAATTACCTGTTCTTAAGGCCTTTGACGTAGTGCTCTTGATTTGATTCATAGGCGTAGCGCTCAAAATTCTTTCTAATAACTTATAGGTGCCCCCAAGATGGTGTGCGGATAAGATGGATTGTTGGGAGGCGTTGGTGGATGAGTGGTGCACGGGGAACTGGCGAGCCGTCCACGACAACGCGAAGGATCGGCGAAGCCAAATGGTTGGTGTGCCACACCATCAAGGCAGCGCCAACTTACTTCAGTTCGGAGGAAACTGGGTATGTTGTTTGCTTCATGATTCATGCAATTCATTCTTCATGCTAGCTTGAGCCCCTTACTAATACTTTGTTCCTCTCTTTTAGGCGCATCACAATAAGACGGAGATGCCACACTTGTACGACCTTTATGGAATGGCCCATAGTGCCTTCTACAAGAAGGTGAAGGCATTCTTTGAGTCTGACCTGGATGATCCAAATAACTTCACCAACATATCATCCCACCACAATCTCATGACATACAGGGACGCGGGGAAGGCTAGGAAAGGGGAGAACCTTAACCCGAGCCAGTAACCTTTGGATCCAGAGCTGGTGATGATATCTGGTGGCGGGAGGCCCCATGGCTTGATAGCCATTGGAGATGGGATAATACGTTGTCCACTCACTCTCTCGGAGATCAAGGCGCGCCAGTCGAGCTCCTGTCCAGAGATAACACCTCGTCCACGGTCAGTCAATCTTGCCATCGAGGTTAGTTGTACGGACTCAGAAAAATTTCACCCATTTCATTATATGTGTGACCATCGATCATTATTGTGGTAATGAGAAATGGTGTTGCAGGCTGCTCTTCAGAAAGAGAGAGCAGAAAACCACGCTGCTCTTGAGCAAGAGAGATTGGCAAGCCAGGCTGCTCTTCAGGCTGCTCTTGAGGAGAGGGACCGGACCACGGCACGACTGATTGAGGAGGAGAGCGCCCGGAATGACGCGGGTCAACGGGCCTTGTATGAGCTTTTTGTGGTAAGTTTTGTTTTTCACATTAGCCAAATCATGTCTGTAATGTCTGTTTCATTACTAACTAATATGACCGACTCTTCACAGCATGTGTGAGAAGAGCGGTCAAGTCCCTCAGCTGATGCCCGTCTTCTGTGCGATTGGCACGGTGAGTTTCATTTGAATGGTCATTTAAACTAGTATTAAAAATTGAGTGTCATCATACTAACTGCGACATTGCAAAATATCTTTTCTGCAGAATAACTCCCGAGCGGCACCGCATGACACTTCTCTAGGGCAACCGTCTCCAAACAAAGCCGGCACGAGCAACCCTGGTGTTTCTCCTCCTTGATGACCACGACGGTAAATTTTCTCTAGTTCATTTTTGACATAATTAGATAATTTATCTCCTCCTCCTTAAAATGACATATTTAACCCAAGTTAGCTCCAAAACGACATATAGTTAGCTTGGCTTCCACCTAAATGAGGAGGATAAAGAAAAATAGAAATAGAAATAAGAGGAAGAAGAAGAAGAAGAGGAGGAGGAGGAAGAAGAGGAGAAGAGGAGAAGAGGAGGACGAGGAGGAGGAGGAGAAGAAGAAGAAGAAGAAGAAGAAGAAGAAGAAGAGGAGAAGAGGAGAAGAAAGAGGAAAATGAAAAGAAGGAAGAAGAAGAAGAAGAGAAGAAGAAGAGAAGAGGGAGAGAAGAAGAAGAGAAGAAGGAGGAGGAGGAGGAGGAGAAGGAGCCCTCTTTCTTCTCCTTCTTCTCTCCTCCTTCTTCTCCCTCCTTCTTCTCCTTCTCCTTCTCCTTCTCCTTCTTCTCTCCTCCTTCTTCTCCTTCTTCTTCTCCTCCTCCTTCTCCTTCTTCTTTTTCTTCTCCTTCTTCTCTTCTTGCTTCTTCTCTTTCTTCTTCAATTTAGCTTATTTTCCCCCAACAAAGACATACTTAGCTAATTATCCTCCAAAATTACATAATTAACATAGTTAGGGTAAAAACATCATAAGAACCTTGGTTAGCTCACAACTTAGCTAATTATCCTCCAAAATGACATAATTAGCTTAGTTAGCTCCAAAATGGCCTATTTAATAAAAAATTACATGTAGTTAGATAAGTTCTCTCCTAAATGAAATAATAAGGCCTAAGAGAAGAAAAGAAGAATAAAAAAATAAGGAGAAGAAGATAAAAAAGAAGAAAAGAAGAATAAGTATAAGAAGAGGATAAAGAAAAAAAGAAATAGAAATAAGAGGAAGAAGAAGAAGAAGAAGAAGAAGAGGAGGAAGAAGAGGATAAGAGGAGGAGGAGAAGAAGGAGAAGAAAGACAAAAAATGAAAAGAAGGAAGAAGAACAAGAACAGAAGAAGAAGAGAAGGAAGAAGATAAGAAGAAGAGAAGGAGGAGGAGGAGAATTGAAGAAGCCCTCCTTCTTCTCCTTCTTCTCTCCTCCTTCTTCTTCTCCCTTCTCCTTCTCCATCTCCTTCTTCTCTCCTCCTTCTTCTTCTCCCTCCTTCTTCTCCTTCTCCTTCTTCTCTCCTCCTTCTTCTCCTTCTTCTTCTCCTCCTCCTTCTCCTTCTTCTTTTTCTTCTCCTTCTTCTCTTCTTGCTTCTTCTCTTTCTTCTTCAATTTATCTTATTTTCCCCCAACAAATACATACTTAGCTAATTATCCTCCAAAATGACATAATTAGCTTAGTTAGGGTAAAAACATCATAAGAACCTTGGTTAGCTCACAACTTAGCTAATTATCCTCCAAACTGACATAATTAGCTTAGTTAGCTCCAAAATGGCCTATTTAATAAAAAATAACCTATACTTAGCTAAGTTCTCTCCTAAATGACATAATAAGGCCTAAGAGAAGAAGATAAGAAGAAAAAATAAGGAGAAGAAGAGAAAAAAGAAAAAAAGAAGAAGAAGTAGAAGAAGAGGATAAAGAAAAATAGAAATAGAAATAAGAGGAAGAAGAAGAAGAGGAGGAGGAAGAAGAGGAGAAGAGGAGGAGTAGGAGGAGGAGGAGCAGAGGAAGAAGAAGAAGAGGAGAATAAGAAGAAGAGAAGAAGAAGAAGAAGAAGAGAAGAAGAAGAGAAGGAGGAGGAGGAGGAGGAGGAGGAGAAGGAGAAGGAGCCCTCCTTCTCTTTCTTCTCTCCTCCTTCTTCTTATCCCTCCTTCTTCTCCTTCTTCTTCTCCTTCTTCTCTCCTCCTTCTCCTCCTTCTATAACTTCTCTCCGAAATGACATAATTATCTAAGTTCTCTCCTAAATGACATAATTAGCAAAGTTCTCTCCTAAATGACATGATTAGCCCATTTAGCTCCAAAAAGACATAGTTAGATCGTTTAGCTCCAAGAAGAGGAGAAGAGTATAAATGAAAAGGAAGAAGAAAAAGAAGAAGAGAAAAAGAAGAGAAGGAGAAGGAGAAGAAGGAGGAGGAGAAGAAGGAGAAGGAGCTCCAAAATGGCCTATTAGGATAAAGAAAAATAGAAATAGAAATAAGAGGAAGAAGAAGAGGAGGAAGAAGAGGAGAAGAGGAGGAGGAGGAGAAGAAGAAGAAGAAGAGAAGAAGAAGAGGAGGAGGAGAAGAAGAAAGAGGAAAAAAGAAAAGAAGGAAGAAGAAGAAGAAGAAGAGAAGAAGAAGGAGAATGAGGAGGAGGAGAAGGAGCCCTCCTTCTTATCCTTCTTCTCCTTCTTCTCTCCTCCTTCTTCTTCTCCCTCCTTCTTCTCCTTCTTCTTCTCCTCCTTCTTCTCCTTCTTATTCTCCTCTTATCCTCCTTCTCCTTCTCCTTCTCCTCCTCCTCCTCCTCCTCCTTATTCTTGTTTTTCTTCTCCTTCTTCTATTATTGCTTCTTCTCTTTCTTATTCAATTTAGCTTATTTGTCATATATATATATGTTGTTGTTGTTCTTCTTCTGACTTTGTTATTTCCATTTTGCAGATTGGATGTACTACATGCATGGAAGCTGGCATTGAAGTGCTTTAGTTCTAGTTTTTATTTGAGTTGATGAACAATGTGCAACTAGATGTATATGTATATATGGATGAACAATATATGTGGAACTATATGTATGTATATATGGATGAAACTTTGTATGTGTTGGTTCTTTCGATATATGGGATGTACTATGATGAACAAATGGCATTGATGAACTTTATATGTATATCATATATGTGTTGTGACCTATATATCATATATGTGCTATGAATTATATATATGTGTGTGCTGTGAAATAGAAAAAATAAACTAAAAAAGTGACAATTTGGGCTCTTTGTCGTCTGCCAGCTGATGGCAAAGGCCTTTGCCACCAGGGAGCAGACGGCAAAGAGGCCACGTGGCACCCACCTGTGCAACCTGGGCAGGAGCAGCTGGCCATATGGGCTCTTTGCCGTCCGCTGCCTCTGGAGGCTGACGGCAAAGCGGTAGGGAGGCAGACGGCAAAGATGCGGAGGGAAGCAGACGGCAAAGCCTCCGTTAGCCCTAACGGAGGCGGCGCCTGTCGGCTGCCGTCTCAAACTCTTTGCCGACTGCTCAGTGTCCGACACTGACGGCAAAGAGCTTTGTCTCGCTTAGTGTAGGCTGACGGCAAAGAAGCTACAATGCCGCCGTAGGCTGACGCAAAATCTTTACCGACAGGTGGCAGACGACAAAGCTCTTTGCCGTCAGTGTGGACTTCTTTGCCGTCTGTGATGGCAGTCGGCAAAGAAGCTGATTTCTGTAGTGGCCTTGTAGATCACTAAGAGGAAGCATTAAGAAACGCAATTGATGTAGTCGAACATATTCGTGATCCAATCATGATCCGTCCCACAATCTAATCACGAACGTCCGATCAAGTGTCAAACGTATGGCACCTCCGCGTTCTGCATATGTATAGCTTGATGATGCCTTCATTTCCTTGATCCAGAAAGCAATGGTGCACTAGAGGTTGAGTTCTCCGGCACCACGATGGCGTGGTGGTGGTGCGATCTCGGAAGGGCTTCGCCAAGCGCTGCTGCGACACGACGGAGGAGAAAACGATCTAGCGAGATAGAGGGAGGGCGCCACAAAGGCTTTGTGTGTTGGGTGAATCCCTCTCCCTCTCTATTTATAAGAGGAAGGGGTAGGTAGGGCGCAGCCTTGGCCCCTCCTCCAAGGGAGGGCTGGCCAGCCAAGTGGGGAGGAGTCCCTCCTCCTCAAGGCACCTCCCACCTATCTCTTGGGCGCATGGGCCTCTTTAGGTGGGACGCCCAGCCCATAAGGGGCTGGTGTGCCTCACTCCTATGCACATGTTGGACCCCGGGGTGGGTGGACCCCCACGGTGGACTGTCGGAACCCTTTCGGCACTCCCGGTACAACACCGAAAAAACATGAAACTTTTCCAGAACCTGAATACCACTTTCCAATATATAAATCTTTACTTCCAAACCATTCCAGAGCTCCTTGTGACGTCCGGCATCGCATCCGGGACTCCGAATAACCTTTGGTCACCAACACAATAACTCAACTACATCTATATCATCACCGAACTTTAAGTGTGCACACACTGCGGGTTCGAGAAATATGTAGACATTTTTTAGACACCTCTATAGTAAAAAAAAGCGATACCTGGATGCCCATCTTAGTTCCTACATATTGTACGAAGATCTTTATCGGTCGAAACACGATGTCAAGGATTCAGTGAATCCCATATGGAGTTCCCTTTGTCAATTGGTACGTTACTTGCCCGAGATTCGGTTGTTGGTATCTCCATACCTAGTTCAATCTCGTTAGTTGCAAGCCTGTTTTCTCATTCCGTAATACAAGATCCCATGACTAAATCCTCAGTCACATTGCTTGCAAGCTTACTGTGATGTTGTATTACCGTGTGGGCCCTGAGATACCTCTGTGTCACACGGATGACAAATGCCAGTCTTGATCCATGCCAACTCAACAAACACCCTTGGATATACCTGTAGAGAACCTTTATAATCACCGAGTTATGTTGCGACATTTGATACACACAACGCATTCCTCCGGTGTCAGTGAGTTTCATCATCTCATGGTCACAGGAATAGATACATTGACATGTAGAAAGCAATAGCAGTAAACTGGATACGATCAAACGTTATGCTTAAGGTTTGAGCCTTGTCCATCACATCATTCTCCTAATGATGTGATCTAGTTATAAAATGACAACTTATGTCTATGGCTAGGAGACCTTAGCCATATTTGATCAACGAGCTAATCCAGTAGAGGCATACTAGGGACACTTTGTTGTCTATGTACCCACACATGTATTTTAGTTTCCAATCAATACAATTATAGCGTGAATAATAATCTATTATCATGAACAAGGAAATATGATAATAACCACTTTATTATTGCCTTTAGGTCATATTTCCAACAGTCTCCCACTTGCACTAGAGTCAGTAATCTAGTATTTACAAGGTAATGAATCTAACACCCATAGAGTTCTGGCGTTGATCATGTTTTTCCCGTAGAAGAGGTTTAGTCAACGCATTTGCAACATTCAGATCCGTATGTACTTTGCAAATGTTTATGTCCTCCTCCTTGATATAATCGCGGAGGGAATTTAAGTGTCTCTTTATGTGTCTGGTCCTTTTGTGAAACCTTGGTTCCTTGGCTAGAGCAATGACATGAGTGTTGTCACAAAACAGGGTCACTGGATCTAGTGCACTCGACACAACTCCAAGATCCATCATCAACTGCTTCATCCACACACCTTCCTTCGCTGCTTCCGAAGCATCTATGTACTGTACTTCACATGTATAATCATCTACCACGCTTTGCTTGGAACTACACAAGCTTACCTCTCCACCATTTAGAATAAATATGTATTCGGATTGGGACTTAGAGTCACCCGGATCAGTGTCAAAGCTTGCATCGACGTAACCCTTTACGACGAGCTCTTGATCACCTCCATAAACGAGAAACATATCCTTAGGCCTTTTCAAGTACTTAAGGATATTCTTGACCGTTGTCAAGTGGTATATTCTTGGATGACTTTGAAACCTTTTGACCATAATTATGGCAAGGCTAACATCTGGTCTAGTGCACAGCATCGCATACATTATAGAGCCTATGGCTGAAGCATAGGGGATGACACTCATCTTTTCTTTATCCTCTAAGGTCGTTGTGCATTGAGTCTTACTCAACTTCACACCTTGTAGGACATGCAAGAACCCCTTCTTGGACTAATCAAGTTTGAACTTCTTCAAAACCTTGTCAAAGTATGTGCTTTCTGAATGTCCTATTAAGCGTCTTGTTCTATCTCTATAGATCTTGATGCCTAATATGTAAGCAGCTTCTCTGAGGTCTTTCATTGAAAAACTCTTTTTCAAATAGACCTTCGCGCTTTCCAAAAATTCTATATTGTTTACGATTAGTAATATGTCATCAACATGTAATATTAGAAACACTATAGAGCTCCCACTCACTTTCTTGTAAATAAAATATTCTCCATAAACTTATATAAACCCAAACTCTTTGGTCACCTCATCAAAGCAAATATTCCAACTCCAAGATGCTTGCAATAGTCCATAAATGGATCGTTGGAGCTTCCGTACTTTGTCAGCATTCTCTGGATCGACAAAACCTTCCGGTTGCATCATATACAACTCTTCCTTAATGAAACTATTAAGGAACGCTATTTTGACATCCATGTGCCAAATTTCATAACCGAAAAACGCAGTTATTGCTAACATGATTCTGACGGACTTAAGCATTGCTATGGGTGCGAAAGTATCATCATAGTCAACTCCTTGAACTTGTGAAACCCCCTTTGCCACAAGTCGAGCTTTATAAATGGTGACATTACTGTCTGTGTTCGTCTTCCTCTTAAAGATCCATTTGTTCTGAATAGCCTTCTGACCTTCAGGTAATACTTCCAAAGTCCATACTTCATTTTCATACATGGATCCCATCTTAGATTTCATGGCCACTAACCATTTGTTGTAATCCGAGCCCACCATCGCTTCTCCATAGCCCGTAGGTTCATCGTTTTCCAACAACATGACCTCGAAGGCAGGATTACCGTACCACTCAAGAGCAGTACGTGTCCTTGTCGACCTATGAGGTTTGATGGTAACTTGATCTGAAGCTTCATGATCACCACCATTAGCTTCTTCTTCAACTGATATAGGCGCCATGGGAACATCTTCCTGCATTGTGCTACTCTCCGGTTGAAGTGCCAGTTCAACAACCTCATCAAGTTCTATCTTCCTCCTACTCAATTCCTTTGAGAGAAACTCTTTCTCAAGAAAGCACCCGTTCCTAGCGACAAACACTTTCCCTCGAATCTTAGATAGAAGTTGTACCCAATTGTTTCCTTTGGGTATCCTATGAATATGCATTGATCCGCTTTGGGTTCAAACTTATCAGCTTGAAACCTTTTGACATAAGCATCGCATCCCCAAACTTTAAGAAATGACAGCTTAGGTTTCTTACCAACCCATAATTCATACGGTTTCATCTCAACGGACTTAGATGGGGCCCTATTTAAAGTGAATGCAATTGTCTCTAATGCATAACCCCAAAATGATAGTGGCAAATCGGTAATAAACATCATAGAACGCACCATATCCAATAAAGTATGACGTTCAAACACACCATTGTGCTGTGGTGTTCCAGGTGGCGTGGGTTGTGAAACAATTCCACATTCTCTTAAGTGCATGACAAACTCATAAAATATTCTCCTCCTCGATCAGATTGCAAGAATTTAATCTTCTTGGTATGATGATTCTCAACTTCACTCTGAAATTCCTTAAACTTTTCAAATGTTTCAGACTTGTGCTTCATCAAGTGAATATACCCATATCTACCCAAATCATTAGTGAAGGTGAGAATGTAACAATATCCACCGCACGCCTCAACACTCATTGGACCGCATGCATCAGTATGTATGATTTCAAACAAGTCATTTGCCCGTTCCATTATACCGGAAAACGGGGTTTTTGTCATCTTGCCCATGAGGCATGGTTCACATGTGTCAAGTGATTCAAAATCAAGTGACTCCAAAAGAAAATCAGCATGGAGCTCATTCATGCGTTTGACACCAATATGGCCTAAGCGGCAGTGCCACAAGAAAGTGGTACTATCATTATTATCTCTACATATTTTGGCATCATGTTATAAATATGTGTATTATCACTATTGAGATTCAACAAGAATAAACCATTCACATTGGGTGCATGACCATAAAAGATATTACTTATATAAATAGAATAACCATTATTCTCTGATTTAAATGAGTAACCATCTCGCATTAAACAAGATCCAGATATAATGTTCATGCTTAACACATGCACCAAATAACAATTATTTAGGTTCATCACTAATCCCGATGGTAATTGAAGAGCGAGTGTGTTGACGGCGATCACATTAACCATGGACCATTTCCCATGCGCATCCTCATTCATCCTTTGAAAGCATCCATTTATTCCATCGTTCCCGCTTCGAGTTACAAATATGAGCAACTGAACCGGTAACAAATACCCATGTACTACTGTGGAGCTAGTAAGGTACACATCAATAGCATGTATATTATATATACCTTTGTTGACCTTGCGAGCCTTCTTATCGGCCAGATACTTCGGGAGTTCCACTTCGAGTGGTCAATTCCCTTGCAACAGAAGCACTCGGTCTCAGGCTTGGGTCCACCCTTGGGTTTCTTGAAGGGAGCGGCAACTGCTTTTTCATTCTTCTTGAAATTACCCTTGTTTCCCTTGCCCTTCTTGAAACTAGTGGTTTTATTGACCACCAACACTTGATGCTCCTTCTTGATTTCTACTTCCGCGACTTTCAGCATCGCGGACAACTCAAAGACTGACTTGTTCATACCTTGCATATTATAGTTCATCACGAAGCCCTTATAGCTAGGTGGCAGTGACTCAAGAACTCTGTCAGTGACTGTCTCGAGCGGAAGCTCCACTCCCAACTGAGTCAAACAGTTGTAGTACCCAAACATTCTGAGTATGTGCTCACTGACACAACTATTCTCCTCCATCTTGTAGGCAAAGAATTTATCGGAGGTCGCATACCTCTCAATCTGGGCATTTGCTTGAAAAACAAAGTTCAACTCCTCAAACATCGCATATGCTCCATGACGTTCAAAACGCCTTTGAAGTCCCGATTCTAAGCCGTACAACATGGTGCACTGAACTATCATGTAGTCATCAACACGTGTTTGCCACTCGTTCACAACATCCACAGACGGCGCTAGAGGGTCTGGCGCACCAAGCGGCGCATCAAGGACATAAGTCTTTTGAGAAGCCATGAGGGTAATCCTCAGATTACATACCCAGTTCACAAAGTTTATTTCATCATCTTTCAACTTAACTTTCTCTAGAAACGCATTAAAATTTAGGGGAGCTACTGCGTGAGCCATTGATCTACAACATAATTTGCAAAGACAACTTAGACTATTGTTCGTGATAATGAGTTCAATTAATCATATTACTTAAGAACTCCCAGTCAACTCAACATCCCTCGTGTTGTTTGAATATGACATGATCCAGATCCACCAATCGAAATCCGATCATCACGTGAGATGAGGTGGTTTCAATGGTGAACATCTCCATGTTGATCATATCTACTATATGACCCGTGTTCGACCTTTCGATCTCGTGTGTTCCGAGGCCATGTATGTACATGCTAGGCTCTTCAAGATTAACACAAGTGTTATGCATGCGCAAAACTTGCTTACACGTGTTGTATGCGAACATAGAGTCTATCGCACCCAATCATCACGTGGTGCCTCACAACGATGAACCTTTGCAACGGTGCACACTTGGGGAGAACACAATTTTATCTTGAAATTTTAGTGAAGAATCATCTTATAGTGCTACCGTCGTCCTAAGCAAAATAAGATGCATAAAAGGATTAACATCACATGCAAATCATAATAGTGACATGGTATGCCCATCATCAACTTGTGCTTTTCATCTCCATCTCCAAAGCACCGGCATGATCTCCATCGTCATCATCGCGTCACCATTGAGGTTGTCACGCCAACGATGCTTCTACCACTATTGCTAACTCATAGCGATCAAGTAAAGCAAAAAAAGACAGAAATCATTAAAGACAACCCAATGACTCATGTTGGTTTCCGTTATCATCGACATGCAAGTGGTGATAATGTATACAAAACATGACCATCTCATATATCTCATCATGTCCTTGGCCATATCATATCACGACATACCTTGCAAAAACAAGTTAGATGTCCTCTACTTTTTTATTGCATGTTTTACGTGGCTGCTATGGGTGACTAGCAAGAACCGTTCTTATCAATGCAAAGCCACAACGGTGATATTCAAGTTCCTATTTAACCTTCTACAAGGACCACCTCTGCCGAATCTGATTCAACTAAAGTGGGGGAGGCAGACACCCGCCAGCCATCTTTATGCAACAAGTTGCATGTAAGTCAATAAAACTGTCTCTCGCACGTGGACGAGTAAGGTTAGTCCGGTCCGCTTCATCCCACAATAATGCCTAATCAAAATAATACTATGGAAGTAAGAAATTTGAACATCAATGCCCACAAACTCTTTTGTGTTCTACTCGTGCGTGTTATCTATGCATAGACCTAGCTCATGATGCCACGGTTGGGGAACGTCGCATGGGAAACAAAAAAATTCCAACGCTCACCAAGATCAATATATGGATATCAACATCTACGAGAGGGGGAGTGCATATACATACCCTCGTAGATAGCTAAGAGGAAGCATTGAGAAACACGGTTGAGTAGTCAAACGTCTTTGCGATCCAATCATGATTCGCCCCGCGACACAATCACGAACTTCCTGATCTAGTGTCAAATGGATGGCACCTCCATGTTACTCCCACGTACAGCTCGATGACGCCTTTGCCTCCTCGATCCAGCGATCGATGGTAAAGTAGGGATTGAGTTCTCGGATAGCACGACAGCATGCTGGTAGTGCTGGTGGTGCGATCTCGGCAGGGCTTCGCCAAGCGCTGCCGCAACGCGGCGGATGAGAAAATGATCTAGTGAGAGAGAGGAAGGGCGCCACCAAGGTTTGGTGTGTTGGCTGCCTCCCTCTCCCTCTCTATTTATAGTTGGAAGGGGTAGGTAGGGTGTATCCTTGGCCCCTCTTCCAAGGAAGGGCTTGCCAGCCAAGTGGGGAGGAGTCCACCTCCCACAAGGGAGGTGGTAGCCCAAGGGGAGGACTCCCTCCTCCTCTAGGCACCTCCCCACCTACCTCTTGGGCGCATGAGCCTATTTAGGTGGGGCGCCTAGCCCATCAGGGGCTGGTGTGCCACACTCCTAAGCCCATGTGGGCCCCCGGGGTGGGTGGACCCCGGAACCCTTTCGGCACTCCCGGTACAATACCAGAAACTTTTTCAAAACCCGAATACTACTTTCCTTTATATAAATATTTACCCCTGGACAATTTTGGAGCTCCTCGTGATGTCTGGGATTTCATCCGGGACTCCAAACAACCTTTGGTCACCAACACAAACTCAAGTACATCTATATCGTCACCGAACGTTAAGTGTGCACATCTTGTGGGTTCGAGAACTATGCATACATGACCGATACATCTCTATGGCCAATCACCAATAGCGGTGTTGGAAATATGCCCTAGAGGCAATGATAAAATAGTTATTATTATATTTCATGTTTCAAGATAATCGTTTATTATCCATGCTATAATTGTATTGAATGAAATCATAGATACATGTGTGGATATATAGACAAAACAATGTCCCTAGCAAGCCTCTAGTTTGCTAGCCAGTTGATCAAGGATGGTTAAGGTTTTCTGATCATATGCAAGTGTTGTCACTTGATAACTAGATCACATCATTAGGAGAATCATGTGATGGACTAGACCCAAACTATGAACGTAGCATGTGATCGTGTCATTTTGTTGCTATTGTTTTCTGTGTGTCAAGTATTCATTCCTATGACCATGAGATCATGTAATTCACTGACACCGGAGGAATAAATTGTGTTTATCAAACGTCACAACGTTACTGGGTGACTATAAAGGTGCTCTACAGGTATCTCCGAAGGTCTCCATTGAGTTAGCATGGATCAAGACTCGGATTTGTCACTCCGTGTGACGAAGAGGTATCTCGGGGCCCACTCGGTAATACAACATCACATACAAGGCTTGCAAGCAATGTGACTCAAGTGTAAGTCACGGGATCTTGTATTATGGAACGAGTAAAGAGACTTACCGGTAACGAGGTTGAAATAGGTATAGGGATACCGACGATCAAATCACGGCCAAGTAACATACCGAAGGCCAAAGGGAATGTTATACGGGATTATATGAATCCTTGGCACACAGGTTCAACCGATAAAATCTTTGTAGAATATGTAGGATCCAATATGGACATTCAGGTCCCGATGTTGGATATTGACTGAGGAGTTTCTCGGGTCATGTCTACATAGTTCTCGAACCCGTAGGGTCTGCACACTTAAGGTTCGATGATGTTTTAGAATAGTTGAGTTATATGTGTTGGTGACCTTCGGAGTCCCGGATAAAATCACAGACGTCACGAGGGTTTCTGGAATGGTCCGGAAACAAAGATTGATATATAGAATAGTTTCATTTGGTCACTGGAAAGATTTCGGGCATTACCGGCAGTGTACCGGGAGTGACGAATGGGTTTCGGGTATTCATCGGGAGGGGCCCACCCACCCGGAGTGAGCCCAGTGACCCTAGGGTGGTGCACCAGCCCTTAGTGGGCTGGTGAGGCCAGTCCAAGAGGGCTATGGCGCCACAAGTGGAAAAACCAAAGGAAAGAGGGAGGTGGGAAGGAAGGAGTGGACTCCTTCCCCCAAACCGAATTGGGGTGGGAGTCCACCTCCTCCCAATCGGCCGGTGCCCTTGGGGATCCCTTGAGCCCCAAGGCTAGCCCCTCCCCTCCTCCTATATATATTGGTGGTTTTAGGGCTTTTGAGACAGAACTTTGCCACATGCAACTCAAACCTATACCACGTAGTTCTTCCTCTAGATCGGATTTCTGTGTAGCTCGGGCGAAGCCCTGGAGGAGTAGATCATCACCACCACCGGTGCGTGATAACCCACAAGTATAGGGGATCGCAACAGTTTTCAAGGGTAGAGTATTCAACCCAAATTTGTTGATTCGACACAAGGGGAAGGCAAAGAATATTCTCGAGTATTAGCAGTTGAGTTGTCAATTCAACCACACCTGAAAGACTTAGTATCTGCAGCAAAGTATCAGTAGAAGAGTAGTGTGATAGCAACAGTAGCAACGGTAATAGTAGCAGCAGTGACAACAGTAGCGACAGAGTAACAGTAGCAGCAGTGACATCAGTAGCGATAAAGTAACGGTAGCAGCAGTGACAACAGTAGCGACAAAGTAACGTAGCAAGAACCGGTAGGAAAAAATTTGTTGGCATTGGATCGGTGATGGATGATTATGCCAGATGTTATTCATCATGCAACAGTTATAACATGGAGAGATATGTAACAAGCTCCAGTTCGTCAATGTAATGTAGGCATGTATTCCGTAGGTAGTCATACGTGCTTAGGGAAAAGAACTTGCATGACATCTATTGTCCATCCCTCCCGTGGCAGCGGGGACCTAATGGAAGCTACGAGATATTAAATTTCTCCTTTTAATAGAGAACCGGAACAAAGCATTAGCACTTAGTGAATACATGAACTCCTCATACTATGGTCATCTCCGGGAGTGGTTCCGGCTATTGTCACTCCGGGGTTGCCGGGTCATAACACATAGTAGGTGATTACAACTTGCAAGATAGGATCAAGAACACACATATATTGACGAGAACATAATAGGTTCAAATCTGAAATCATGGCACTCGGGTCCTAGTGACAAGCATTAAGCATGGCAAAGTAGTAGCAACATCAATATCAGAACATAGTGGATACTAGGGACCAATCCTCGTCAAAACTAACTCAATTACATGATAGATCTCATCCAAGCCATCACCGTCCAGCAAGCCTACGATGAGATTACTCATGAACGATGAAGAGCATCATGGAATTAGCGAGGAAGGAAGGTTGGTGATGACGATGGCGATTATCTCCCCTCTCCAGAGCCTAGAACGGACTCCAGATCTGCCCTCCAGAGGGAGAACAGGTGGTGACGGTGCCTCCGTATCATAAAACGCGATGAACTCTTCTCCTTTATTTTTTTCCGGACGAAAGAGACTAAATAGAGCTGGAATTGGAGGAGGTGGAGCTCCGTGGGCCCCACAAGCCTACTAGGCGCGGCCAGGGGGGGCGCGCCTGGTGGGCTTGTGGGCTCCACGCTCCACTTCTCTGGTTGATTCTTGCGCCAGTATTTTTTATATATTCCACAAAAAATCCTCGTAAATTTCCAGGTCATTCCGAGAACTTTTATTTCTGCGCAAAAACAACACCATGGCAATTGTGCTGAAAACAGCGTTAGTCCGGGTTAGTTCCATTCAAATCATGTAAATTAGAGTCCAAAACAAGGGCAAAAGAGTTTGTAAAAGTAGATACGACAGAGACGTATCAACTCCCCCAACCTTAAAGCCTTGCTTGTCCTCAAGCAATTCAGTTGACAAACTGAAAGAGACAAAAGAAAAACTTTTACAGACTCTGTTTGATCTTGTTGTTGCAACTATGTCTAACTCATATTCAGATTTTCAGCAAGATCATAAGCAAACCACATAAGCAATGACATCTAGGTCTCACGGTAAACTCATATCACTGGCATAATCAACTAGCGATCAATAATAATAAGTTTCAAACGTCAACACTTCAATCAAAACAATCATGAAGCAGTATGAACAGATGGTATCTCGCTAGCTCTTTCTGAGACCGCAAAACATAAATGCAGAGCACCTTCAAAGACCAAGGGCTGACTGAACATTGTAATTCATGGCAAAGAAGATCCAGTCACAGTCATACTCAACATCAGTCAAAAGCAAAGCATAAAAATGACGGAGGTGCTCTCAAACTGGTGCTTTCATAAGAAGAGGATGACTCAATAGGAACATAAATACATAGGCCCTTCACAGAGGGAAGCATTGATTTGCAGAGGTGCCAGAGCTCAAGCTTTTAAAATAGAGATAATAATTTTGGGTGGCATGCTTTCATTGTCAACGCAATGACCAAGAGTTTTCACCATCTTCCATGCTACACATACTATAGGCAGTTTCCAAACAGAAAAGTAAAGTTTTGACTCCCCCACCACCAATCAATCACACTCCACGACTAGCCGAATACTCGGGTGCCGTCCATACCAACATCAATTCAGCGGGAGTTTTGTTTGCAACTATCTTTTCGATTTGAGCATGGAACTGGGCATTCCAATTACCGGCCCCTTTCTCGTGAATGATAGTGAATAAACACATATCGAGGATAACACGCCTAGCATGGAAGATACTGATTGCCACTTGTCACCACATGAGCGGTTCCGGCATGCAAAACAGATTATTTCTTAAAGGTTTAGAGAGTGGCACATGCAAATTTACTTGGAACGGCAGGTAGATACCGCATATAGGTAGGTATGGTGGACTCATATGGAACAACTTTGGGTTTATGGAAGTGGATGCACAAGCAGTATTCCCGCTTAGTACAAGTGAAGGCTAGCAAAAGACTGGGAAGCGACCAACTAGAGAGCGACAACAGTCATCAAAATGCATTGAGATTAACCAACATTGAGTGCAAGCATGAGTAGGAAATAAATCACCATGAACATGAATATCATAGAGGCTATGTTGATTTTGTTTCAACTACATGCGTAAACATGCGCCAAGTCAAGCCACTTGAATCATTCAAAGGAGGATACCATCCTATCACACTACATCGTAATCATCTCAAAATTCATGTTGGCATCCAAGACAAACCATTATAAGCTCCTAGCTAATTAAGCATGGCATCAGAAACTATGATCTCTAAGTTGTCATTAAAAACATGCTTCTCTCACAACAAAGCTGAACTAGAAACGATGAGCTAGTCATATTTACAAAAACAAAATAGATCGAGTTCATACCAGCTTTTCCAGGCTCGGTCACTTCATCATATATCGTCATTATTGCCTTTCACTTGCACGACCGAATGATGTGAACAATAATAAGAGTGCTCGTGCATTGGACTAAGCTGGAATCTGCAAGCAAACACAAAGGAGAAGACAAAGTAATATGGCTCTTTGATAGATAAACCGATATGCATGCGAGAGCCACTAAACATTGTAACCATGGTCTTCTACCTTGACCCAAAGAAAAAGAAAACTATATACACGGGAAAGCTCCCAACAAGCAAAAGAAGAATGAGAAATATTTTTGGGTTTTCTCAAACTAGACAAACACTTGAGAAGAAAACGAGAAAAATAAATAAACTAGCATGGATGATATAGTGGAAAAGTGTGAACACCGACTAACAAAGTGAAAGCGTAAGCATGAATATAAAGTCGGTGAGAAACACGTACTCCCCCAGCTTAGGCTTTTGGCCTAAGTTGGTCTACTCCCAAGGAGGGAAATAACCGTATCTGGGGTACTCCGGAGTGTACTGAGGGTGCCACTGCTATGTGAGCTCCTCTGGCTCCCATTGATAAATTGGTGTCTGGTACTCGACTCGTAGCTCGGGCACGGGCTCTTGTGGTTGGGCTATGCCCCAATATGCATAGATGTCCAAGGGCATAATAATTTACCAGCCTAAATGAAGATCGAACAAAGAAGGAGCAGGCAAGGTAATAGTCTCACGAGTACCCTGACTAAATACCAGGTTATAAATCATCCTCTTATTTATATCTTTATCCAAAAAGTCATGGCGAACCATGCTATCATAATCTAGATATCTCTCAGGAAGAAGAATATCTTCTTCCTCGTGCAGTCTAATAGGTATCTCAAAATGTCTAGCAAGACGGGTAGCATAAATACCTCCATAAACAACGCCTTTAGAATGGTTCGTGTTCAACCGTTGAACTACTATAGCGCCCAAGCTATAAGTTTTATCATTATAAAGGGCTTCGTGCAAAACCGCAAGATCTGGGGAGCAAAGGGCCCCATCTTTCCTAGGGCCAATCAAACATTTTCCCATGAATAATGAGAAGTACCGAAGCACGGGAAAATGTATGCTAGCAGCTCTAGCGCAAGTAACTCCTCTCTCCTCTCCTACAGCAATAGTATCTATGAAAGCCTCCGAGTCCCGTGGACGAGGTTCATGAATATCCCCAACATAAGGTAATTTGCAAACATTGTAAAAATCCTGAAGTGACATGCGTTGGGGGATATCATATAATTTTAACTCAACCATAGGAGGACTCTTCCTTGGATAGAAATTAAAGCTTTGCACGAAAATATTAGTGAGGAGGAGGTATTGCAGACACTTATCTTCAACGAAGGCGATAAGGCCTGCATTCTCCACCAAGTAGTAAAAGTCCTCATAAAGTCCGGTGGCGCGTAGGAACACATCGCTTGGCCACACGCACGCTCGAACTTCTTCAACTCGGGGGACCGGATACTTGGGTTTCTTCTTCTCATTTTTATCATCCTTGGGGTCACGGCTTGAAGAGCCTCTTAAGAACCTCCTCATCTTTTCCTTTTTCTATCTCTAAAAATTTCTGAAATTTTTAGTGACTCTAAGGAAAAGTGAACAAGGCTCAACAAAACTCATAGCAACAACTCCGACAAGTGCCTAGAGACCATATCACGCATCAAAACTACTTGGGATCAGCTAAAATAAGCATGCAAAGCTCAAGAACAAGGTCACCAAGGCAGCAAAATACGCAACGTATAAGGCAGTAGAGCAAAAACTAATTGGACCAATGGAGGAGTCACTTACCAAGGAGCAATTTCCCCAAAACAGTTTAGTGAATGGTGCTTTGCACAAAGAGATCGAAAATCGCAGCAGGAAGAGCAAGAACACGGGTTTGAGCTACGAAACGATTTTTTCTGGAGGTAGGAGAAGGAGATGGGAGCTAGAATAAGTGGATAGGGGACACGTGGGCCCCACAAGCCTGGTAGGCGTGGCCAGGGGGTGGCCGCGCCTCCAGGGCATGTGGCCCACTCGTGCATCCCCCTGACTAGCTCTCCGTCTCAGAATTTTTCAAAAATTCCAGAAAAATCTAACTTGATTTTCAAGACATTCGGAGAACTTTTATTTTCGGGACACTTTTCTACGGGACGCAAAAATCAGAAAACAGGGAAAACTAAAGCTAAATCTATCATTTTTCTTCTAAGCAACCGAAGGTGAAAGCTTGGAACAGAGGTTTGTGACTCCTCGATTCATCCGTCTCATGGTCATCGCAAGAAATCCGTCAATGAGGTTGATCAAGTCTCCTTGACAAACTTTTTCGAATCGCGTAAAAAAAGAACAGAGAATTTTCGAATAGTCACTAGGTTACCTCAATGGGGATGTGCATATCCCCAACAAGCAAATCATACTTCATCTTGACAGTAGGTATAGGGCATTCGAAGCTCCCAATAAGAATCGATGAAGTTTTTTCGATAGCATTGATGCAATGTACTCGATATTGTTTCTTCAGAAAGTGCACCGTATGCTCATTACCGTTGACATGGAAAGTGACATTGCCTTTGTTGCAATCAATAACAGCCCTTGCAGTGTTTAAAAAGGGTCTTCCAAGGATGACCGCCATGGCATCATCCTCGGGAATATCCAGAATAACAAAGTACGTTAAGATAGTAATGTTAGCAACCACAACAAGCACATCCTCGCAAATGCCGATAGGGAAAGCAGTTGATTTGTCGGCCATCTACAAGGATATTTCAGTGGGTGTCAACTTGTCCAATTCAAGTCTACGATAAAGAGAGAGAGGCATAACACTAACACCGGCTCCAAGGTCGCATAAAGCAGTTCTAACGTAGTTTCCTTTAATGGAGCAAGGTATAGTGGGCACTCCGGGATCACCTAGTTTCTTAGGAGTTCCACCCTTGAAGGTATAATTAGCGAGCATGGTGGAAATCTCAACCTCAGGTATCCTAATCTTATTACTCACAATATCTTTCATGTACTTAGCATACGGAGACATTTTGAGCATTTTTGTCAAACGCATTTGCAGAAAGACAAGTCTAATCATTTCAACAAATCGCTCAAAATCCTCATCATCTTTTTTCTTGGATGGTTTGGGAGGAAAGGGCATGTGTTTCTGAACCCATGGTTCCCTTTCTTTACCATGCTTCCTAGCAATGAAGTCATTCTTATTGTATCTCTTATTCTTAGGCTGTGGGTTATCAAGATCAACAGGTTCAATCTCCACATCATTATCATTGCTAGGTTGAGCATCATCATGAACACCACTATTCATATTATCATTAGGCTCATGTTCATCACCAGATTGTGTTTCGGCATCTGAAACAGAGACATCGTCTGGATTCTCGGGTGTAACAGCATCAGGGTTGCTAGCAGGCAAGTTCCTATCATCTTTCTTCTTCTTTCTAGGATGACTAGGTGCATCAGTGCTAAGTCCTTGAGAATCTTGTTCCATTCTCTTAGGATGACCCTCGGGATACAAAGGTTCCTGGGTCATTCTACCGCCTCTAGTGACGACTCTAACAGAATTGTCATTCAACTCATTGAGCAAGTCATTTTGAGCCTTAAGTACTTGTACTACTTGAGTAGTAACCATAGAGGCATGTTTACTCAAAAGCTTAAGATCATTGACATTTCTGTCCACACAAGCACTTAAATGACTAAGCATACGAGCATTCTGTTCCAATTGTCTGCTAACATAATCATTGAAACTTTGTTGTTTGGCAACAAAGTTATCAAATTCATACAGGCATAAGCTAGCAGGTTTATCAAAAGGAATATCACTCTCATTGAATCTACGAAGAGAATTTACCTCTACTACCTGTATCGGGTTATCAAGACCATGGATCTCTTCGATAGGTGGTAGATTTTTGACATCTTCAGATTTAATGCCTTTCTCTTTCATAGATTTCTTAGCTTCTTGCATATCTTCAGGACTGAGGAATAGGATACCTCTTTTCTTAGGAGTTGGATTTGGAGGTGGTTCGGGAATAGTTCAAGCATTCACATTGCACAAGATATTATTCAATAGGATCTCAGCTTGTTCTACGGTTCGTTCCCTGAAAACACAACCGGCAGAACTATCTAGGTGGTCCTTAGAAGCATCGTTTAGTCCATTATAGAAGATATCAAGTATTTCATTCTTATCAGGAGGGTGATCAGGCAAAGCATTCAGTAGCTGGACGAGCCTCCCCCAAGCTTGTGGGAGACTCTCTTCTTCAACTTGCGCAAAGTTATATATTTCCTGCAAGGTAGCTTGCTTCTTATGGGCAGGGAAATATTTTTTAGAGAAATGGTAGATCATATCCTGGGGGCTACGCACACAACCAGGAGCAAGAGAAGTGGACCAAGTCTTAGCATTATCCCTTAGCAAGAAATGAAACCGCTTAAGGATAAAGTAGTGGCGGATCTTTTCCTCACTCGTGAATAGGGTGGCTATATCGTGCAGTTTGGTGAGATGTGCTACAACCATTTCAGACTCATAACCGTGAAAAGGATCAGATTCGACCAGAGTGATTAACTCAGGGTCGACAGAGAATTCATAATCCTTATCGGTCACAAAGATAGGCAAAGTGGCAAACTTCGGGTTGTATTTCATCCTAGTGTTCAAAGATTTTTGTTTCCACTTGTGCAGTAATTTCTCAACATCATAGCTATCCTTACAAGCAAGAAAGTCCTCAGCTATCTCTCCCTCCATAACATAACCCTCAGGCATATCAGGCAATTCATATCTAGGAGTGCTAGTTCTAACAGGTGAAATAGCAGGTTCTACTTCAATAATCTCAGCAGTTTCAGAAGTATCATCACATCTAGCAGCAACTCTAGCAATTTGTGTATCAAGGAATGCACCTAGTGGCAAAGCAATATCAAGCAAAGAATCATCACAAGCATCATGGACAACAGAAGTAGCATCATCAAGCACAGGTGACACATCAAAATTTCTAGCACGAGGTGGTGTCGCAAACTTACTCATAACTGAAGGTGAATCAAGTGCAGAGCTAGATGGCAGTTCCTTACCTGTCCTCGTAGTTGAGGGCAAGACTTTAGTTTTTGGATCTCTCGGATTCCTCATAGTGATCAGCAGACGTAAATCCCAAGTGACTCAGAGAATATAGCTATGCTTCCCTGGCAACGGCGCCAGAAAAAGGTCTTGATAACCCACAAGTATAGGGGATCACAACAGTTTTCGAGGGTAGATTATTCAACCCAAATTTGTTGATTTGACACAAGGGGAAGCCAAAGAAAGACTTCGTATCTGGAGCAAAGTATCACAACAGTTCTCGAGTATTAGCAGTTGAGTTGTCAATTCAACCACACCTGAAAGACTTAGTATCTGCAGCAAAGTATCAGTAGAAGAGTAGTGTGATAGCAACAGTAGCAACGGTAACAGTAGCAGCAGTGACAGCAGTAGCGACAGAGTAACAGTAGCAGAAGTGACAGCAGTAGAGACAAAGTAACAGTAGCAATAGTGACAGCAGTAACGAGAAAGTAACGTAGCAAGGACCAGTAGGAAAAAACTCGTAGTCATTGGATCGGTGATGGATGATTATGCCGGATGGTATTCATCACGCAACAGTTATAACACGGAGAGATATGTAACTAGCTCCAGTTCGTCAATGTAATGTAGGCATGTATTCCGTATGTAGTCATATGTGCTTAGGGAAAAGAACTTGCATGACATCTATTGTCCATCCCTCCCGTGGAAGCGGGGTCCTAATGGAAACTATGGGATATTAAGGTTCTCCTTTTAGTAGAGAACCGGAACAAAGCATTAGCACTTAGTGAATACATGAACTCCTCATACTATGGTCATCTCCAGGAGTGATTCCGGCTATTGTCACTCCGGGGTTGCTGGGTCATAACACATAGTAGGTGATTACAACTTCCAAGGTAGGATCAAGAACACGCATATATTGACGAGAACATAATAGGTTCAGATTTGAAATCATGGCACTCGGGCCCTAGTGACAAGCATTAAGCATGGCAAAGTAGTAGCAACATCAATCTCAGAACATAGTGGATACTAGGGATCAATCCCCGTCAAAACTAACTCAATTACATGATAGATCTCATCCAACCCATCACCGTCCAGCAAGCCTACGATGAGATTACTCACGAACGATGAAAAGCATCATGGAATTGGCGATGAAGGAAGGTTGGTGATGACGATGGCGACGATCTCCCCTCTCCGGAGCCCAGAACAGACTCCAGATCTTCCTCCAGAGGAAGAACAGGTGGTGGCGGCGCCTCCGTATCGTAAAACGCGATGAATTCTTCTCCTTTATTTTTTTCCGGACGAAAGGGACTAAATAGAGCCGGAATTGGAGGCGGTGGAGCTCCGTGGGCTCCGGTTGATTCTTGCGCCATATTTTTTATATATTCCACAAAAAATCCTTGTAAATTTCCAGGTCATTCCGAGAACTTTTATTTCTGCGCAAAAACAACACCATGGCAATTCTGCTCAAAACAGCGTTAGTCCGGGTTAGTTCCATTCAAATCATGCAAATTAGAGTCCAAAACAAGGGCAAAAGAGTTTGGAAAAGTAGATACGACGGAGACGTATCAGCGCGCCGTCACGCTGTCGGGGAACTCATCTACTTCTCCGTCTCTCTTGCTGGATCAAGAAGGCAGAGATCGTAATTGAGCTGTACATGTGCTCAAAGCGGAGGTGACGTCCGTTCGGCGCTAGATCGGAACGAATCGTGGGACGACGGTGATTTGAATTACGAAGCTGTACCACTACATCAATCGCGTTTCTTAACGCTTCCAGCTTAGCAATCTACAAGGGTATGTGGATCTATTATCCTCTCGTAGATGAACATCACCACGATAGGTCTTCGTGTGCGTAGGAAATTTTTTGTTTCCCATGCAACTTTCTCCAACAGCCAGACCACACCGAATCAGCATAGCACAATCTTAGAATGTGAGACCATTCCTCTCATTCATTCCATTGCCGGCCTGAGCAGCCATTGAATTTGCAGGAGAGCGACCTAATATTCCACATCCATAAACTTTAGGGACTCACGGTTCCACTCAGATGTGCGATCGGCGGCCATCATGTTGGTGGAGGTGTGGTCGGTGAGGTCACCTCATACTTGCTGCGAAGGACGCTGATGAGCATGCACCACTTTGCAAAGTTGGAGGTCTTGAGGTTGCGGATGAAGGGAACATGAGCTTTGACGTTGACGACATTGACGTCCTCCAAAACCCACAAAATACCATGGGTAAAAATGGTCCGCCAATCCCTTGCCCAATCGGTGGACTACGATAGGAATAATGCTTATACTAAAGGCATAGGCATAATCAACTCGAGCAGTCAGATTGGAGATGGCCACATACGTTATGATTTTTAAGTTTTGAAACTTGTGGAATCATGGGCACAGGGTACACAAATATTTTGCCACACTTTCCAATAAAATGGGAAAAGGTCAAAATAGGAGGAGGGGGTCAGGGGAGATAAATGGCAAGAGGCAAACACTCGTGTCCATGTAGAGTAGAATAATTCTCTTCCACTTTTATGGAAAAAACTTTCGATCTATTTATCAACTATCAAGGGAGTATAAATAACATTACAAATATAAATTACATCCATATGCATAGATCATCTAGCGATGACTACAAGAAGTTAAGCGAGTTGAAGGCGGACGCCACTGTCATCGTCTCCCTCTTATCAGAGCTAGGAAAATCTTGTTATAGCATAATTCTATTTCAATTTTTCAAAAGGGAAATATATATATTCAGGAAGATATCAATTATACCCAGCATGTGCACCAAAAATTTATCATAAGGACATCCAGGATGCACATAGCCAAAGGAGGAAATAAAAAGAAAGGTCCCGCCATAACGATCGAATCATCTCAACGGGAGCACACATACCACCACCTAGGGAACAATGCACAAGCGCCGTCATTGCCCGATCCAAGATCTTAGATTTTCACCCTGAAGAGAGTCCGCACTCTCAAAATAATTCCTTCACCAAGGCAATCGCGAGGCACAACCAGTGAAGGTCGGACTTTTGTTTTCACACTCAAAGTGATGACTCGACACCCAAGTACCATCAAAAATGTTCTGCCAGTGTTGAAGCCCCCACTTAACACTGCTGCTCTTGGGAGTTATCACACACCTGGCAGACTCCGTCGCCACCAAGGGTTCGTCGGTCTAACTGATTTTCTCATCTCGTCCACATGGCCTTCTCCATCGTTATCTTCATCATGGAAATCGAGATGTCGACATGTCCCAAGGTGTCATCAACCAATAGAGTTTCGTCCAAACCCTCAGAACCTCATAGGTTGATATGAACGTGCACGACCGAAATCTTACCAATTCAAAAATTCTAAGCAAGATCTCCTAGGAGCGTTCTGGAATACGTCGATGGCCAAATAGAGGAAAACCAATCATGCAGGGTGTTGAAGTGATGCGAAAAGAGCACAAGGACCGCCAACTTAAACATCACTATAGCGGCCTGCTACTGCAACAAAAGACCTTCCAACGGCGCCAGAAACAAGCGTGCTGACGGGAGACTATTCTTGTCTTGATACTCCTCATCAACGGCACCAGGAATCCTTCTGCTATGGCTACGCCTTTAGGGACTTCCTTGGAAAATATGCAAAGGATTCCCCCGTGGCCTTGGAGCCTTGCATTGGTGTTCCCTCGAAGCGGAAAGGGTGATGTAGCACAGCGGCGGTAAGTATTTCCCTCAGTTTTGAGAACCAAGGTATCGATCAAGTGAAGGAATATCACAAGTACCTGCACAAACACAAAGAGCTTGCACCCAACGCTATGAAGGGGTTGTCAATCCCTTATAGATTGTTTGCCAAGTGAGAACTGAAAGCAACAAAGAAACAAAGCAAAGTAAAAGCAAAAGTGGAAACGATAGGTGTGAATAGACCTGGGGCCGTAGTGTTCACTAGTGGCTTCTCTCATGAAAGCAAGTAGACGGTGGGTGAACGAATTACTGTCGAGCAATTGATAGAACCGCGCAAAGTCGTGACGTTTTTATGCCAATGATTATATCTATAGGCATCACGTCCAAAACAAGTAGACCGATACTTTCTGCATCTACTACTATTACTCCACACGTCGACCGCTATCTAGCATGCATCTAGTGTATTAAGTTCATGAGAACAGAGTAACGCCTTAAGCAAGATGACATGATGTAGATGGGCAATCTCATATCTACGATAAAAGCCCATCTTGTTAACCTTGATGGCAACAACACGATGCGTGCCTTGCTGCCCCTTCTGTCACTGGGAAAGGTCACCACACGGTATGAACCCAAAACCAAGCACTTCTCCCATTGCAAGAATCATAGATCTAGTTGGCCAAACAAAACCCAAGACTCGGAAATACTTACAAGGATATCAAATCATGCATATAAGAAATCAGCAAAGACTCAAATATATATCATAGATAATATGATCACAAATCCACAATTCATCGGATCTCGACAAACACACCGCCAAAGAGGATTACATCGGATAGATCTCCATGAAGATCATGGAGAACTTTGTATTGAAGATCCAAGAGAGAGAATAAGCCATCTAGCTACTAACTACGGACCCGTAGATCTAAAGTGAACTACTCACGAGTCATTGGAGGGGCGATGATGTTGATGAAGAAGCCCTCCAACTCCAAAGTCCCCTCCGGCAGGTCACCGGGAAGGGTCTCCAGATGAGATCTCGCGGAAAAGGAAGCTTGCGGCGGCGGAAAAGTGTTTTCGTGGATGCCCTGATTTTTTCTGGATTTTTAGGGAATTTATAGGCCAAAGACCTAGGGCAGGGGAGCACCAGGGGGGGCCACAAGCTTGGTTGCCGCGGCCTCCCCCCCCCCCCTGGCTGCGGCAATAGGGCTTGTGGGCCCCTGTGGGCCCACTTGCTTGGCCCTCAAGCCTCCCGATCTTCTTCCGTTCTGGAAAAATTCATTTCGGGGATTTTATTCTGTTTGGACTCCGTTCCAAAATCAGATCTGAAAAGAGTCAAAAACACAGAAAAAACAGGAACTGCCACTTGGCACTGAGTTAATAAGTTAGTCCCAAAAAAGATATAAAAGGTAAACAAAACATCCAAAGTTGACAAGATAACAACGTGAAACCATCAAAAATTATAGATACGTTTGAGACGTATCACGGCCCCCACACCGCCTCAATCCAGCTAGCGACTTCCAGGCTCGGTGCCGGCACCACCATGGTGACGTGAAGCCGACACCGTCTAGTCAATCCGCCCAAGCCCAATTGGGTTGCACGAGATTGGCGCACACGTTCGCAGCCACAAGGGCGCCCCCACTGCAAAGAAGCCACGCATCCACTCTCAATGTCGCCTCGAGAACCCGCTGCTACACTCAACCGGATCACCATCGACACAGAAATACAATGCCACTCCGCACTGGAAGAGGCCACTGTCTCGTCCCACTCGACCCGCAAACGCGGTGTGCCAAATTGTAAGTACATCTAGTTACCCTTAGTGATTTTGGTGGTCTGAAGACTTATAGGTTAAGAGACTGATATTTTGTGAGTGTACACAGGCTCTATAAATTGTTGAGGAGTTTGAGTTATTCGATGAAAATTGACCCCTAAAAATGTATGTCTTCGGGTGAAGACTTTGGTCATTCCTTGCAGACTTTGATCGCGAAGAAATTGCAAAGAAATTGATATTCCTCATGAAGATATTGAAGATGAGGAATTCGGTGTGTCCTGAAGAAAACACTCTGAAGACTTTGAAGCTTGAAGATTTACTCTTTCTATTTCATTTTCCTTACACTTGAGTCATAGGAACACCGTACTGTTAAAGGGGGTCAAGGTAAAACTATGGAACGAATTTCCTCATGATGCTCAACCCAAACCAAAATCTACCAAAGCCTCAAAGTGAGGAATATGAGAGACATGAAGACTTTCACAGTTGAAAGTTCCGACCGTTGCCGCACCACGCGCCACCTATCACAGATCTTATCCACCCAACGGTCATATTATTAAAGGGCATTTATGTCAAATCATGTCGGGATGCTCCCAAGCTATAAATAGCCACCCCCCACAACCACTAGCTGGTTGGCTGCTACGAGAGAAACTGACACTAGTCATTTAGAGCAACCCAAATTCCTCAGAGCCTTTTGCGTGAAAATCATCAAGTGAGGAAATACCCCAAACACCCAAACCCAAACCAAAACCCAAGTGATTGAGCATCACTGAAGAAGTTATTCCTGTGTGGAACCGACGCTTGTTACGTTTGAGGACTGTGCATCCTCTAGACGGTTAGGCGTCATGGTCTAGAGCATCCAACAGTCAATTGTGGATCACCGGGTGACCGAGTTTGTGAGGGTTTCGAAGCCTGCCCTGAACACTTACCACGAGTGTTGGGAGAGGATTGTGTGTCCTTAGCTCAAGGAGAATACGGTAGGGACTGTGTGTCCCTTGTTTTCAATACCAAGCCGCTCCAAACAAGACGTACAACTGTCACAGAAGTTGGAACTGTGTCATCAACAATTGTCTTCATCAAGCTACTGGTTCTATTTCTTCAACTCTCTCATTTCATCAATTGTATGTTGAAGACTTTCATGTGTACTATTTGAAGAATTTGACTGAAGACTTTCTCTGAATTTTCTCAACCTCAAATTCTTCACCTGGGTTAATCTTCACCCGCTTATCCTATACTTGTGACCTGTGCAAACCGAATCTCTGAAATCTCGTTTAGTACTTTGCACTAGACGTTTTTCCACTCCTGATATGGTTCTATTTCCGCTGTGCTCAGTTCATGACTGAGAACTTTCCTCACTAGGAATTTCCTGGGTGATGAAATTGTAAAAATCGCCTATTCACCCCCCCCCTAGTCGATATAATGCACTTTCACAAATCCAATCCGGCGGCAAGATCGCCCACGGCCCAAGACCTGTGGCTATCCTCCTTCCACTACACAAGGGTCTACGAGGCATCAGATCCAGCCGAGCAACACCCGGCTTTTCCCTGCGGTGGCCTCAGGGGAGACGAGGGGTAGTAGCGAGGGGAGGTGGTCGTGGCTCGGAGACTAGATTTTCACCCTCGGTTGATTGGAGGGAGAGACGCGAGGAGAGGCTCGTTCGCTAGTTCTGTTTGCTCTCCAATTCTATTCCAATTATGGGCCTGTGTTTCAGGAGCCCGTGGAGTACGTGTGTTGTCACTTGTCAGGGCTTGTGAGAGGTAATCCGGTGATTATTGCACTATACGATGGGTACATCAAGCCGACCACCATTGAAATTTTCAAGTTTGATATATGGTCACGCATTATTGATTTTTCCTTGGCCTAACATGGCAAGGTTAAAGCTTTGGCTTCCAAGTTTGGTGAGTGTGTGGATTCAGAGCCATCATATTTTGACTCTGAAGGAAACTTTCATCGTGTGAGAGTGCGGTTGAATGTACACAACCCTCTCAAGAAAGCTACCTCGATAATTCGAGGAGGTGTAAGGGAGATCTTCGTTGTCAAGTATGAGCATTTGCTGGATTGGTGGCAAGTATGTGGGATGATGGGCCGTGAATTCAAGGAACACGGTGATGGGGTTCACCATTCATCGGCCCATATTTTCAAAAACCTATGTGCACAAGCTACTACTGCTTGGGCAACCAGGAGGCAAAATAATAACCAAAGGAAGAAAGAACAATATCATCCAAAGGGGGGAAACCTTGCAAACGAAGAAGATAGTGAGGCAATGGAAACAACAGATGGGGAAGAGGAAGATGTTGACATGGAGTCGGCGGATCCAAGTAGGAAACGGGGCTATGATGTGGTCACCCCCTGGAGATTACTGGCATGGAACTAGTCCCCATAGTGAAGGCCAAAGAGGGTGGTGATGCTACCCTAAGCCCACCCCCTAAGCATGATCCAAAGCGGCCCAGAACGAGTCCGCGGATAGAAAATGGAGCTTTGGAGAAGCACAACTCGGATAACGTGAAGAAAGGAATTGGAAGTGGAAAAAGCAATGATGGGCGTTTGGCAGCCTCCCGGTGGAGGACCGTCGGGCCCAATGAATCTCATATGCTGGAATTGTCGCGGGATTGGAAACGCCCCAACAATTCAAGAGCTCCGTGAACTCGCGGCAAAGTTTGCCCCTAAAGTGATTTGCATTGTAGAAACTCAAATTAGTAGAGTTCATGCTAGAAAGCTAGCAAGTACTTTAGGTTTAGATTGCTCTTTTGGTGTTGACCCCGCGAGCAGAAGTGGGGCAATTATTACGTTTTTGAACAATGAAATAAAAGTGGAAAACTTAGGTTACTCAAAGTACCACTTAGATGCTAAAGTTTCTCATTTGGGGGGGGCTTGGAGATTGACATGCTTCTATGGTGAGCCACAGACCCACCTCCGTCATCAAACTTGGGATACCATGAAGAACCTGACAACGACAGAAATCCTACTCTAGGTTTTCCTTGATGATTTCAACAAAGTATTACGATATGATGAAAATGATGGTGTTGTCTCTTGGATCCAGTCACAGATTCAAGGCTTTAGAGATGCGGTAGATTTTTGTGGCTTGATGGCCTTAGGGTTTAATGGCACGAGGTGGACTTTTGAAAAGAAGGCCGTCGGTGGCTCTTTCACTAGGGTCTGTCTTGATTGTGCACTCTCCACAGCGGATTGGTGTGAGCAATTTCTGCTAGCATCGGTGCAACACCTTATAGCAGCAACTTCAGACCAGTCCCCTATCATTGTTCAATTATGCACAACTCCTATCAAGGCAGCCAAACCATTCCTTATGAAACAATGTGGGACACTCATGCACACCTCAAAGAGACCGTCCGAACTTCTTGGCAGCGGAATGGTGAACTCACAGTCGAGGAGATTCGAGCAAATTTAGACGCACTTGTTGGGAATTTAGGCGAATAGAGCAAAACAACGTTCGGCAGTGTCTCTAGTGAAATCAGGAAGATAAAAATGGAGCTGGACAGGTTGCGCAACATGGCCAGCCGCACTGGGCTAAGTCATGTTGATTTAAAAATCAATGACCGTTTGATCGAGCTATACCTGAGGGAGGATCTATTGTGGAGACAACGATCTAGAGTGCAATGGTTATCTAAGGGCGATCAAAAATACTCATTTTCCCACCTTAGGGCATCTATGCGGAGGCAAAACAATCTGATCAAGACTCTTCAGAAACCTGATGGACAGATGATTGAAGATGCCACAAGGATGCAGCAGCTAGCTCATCAATACTATAAAACTCTACACGGTCGAAGGGATCCACGGGATGGAGGAAGTGCTTCAGCATTTTCTAGTCAAAGTTTCAACTGCTATGAACGAGCAACTACTGGCTCCGTATGAGGCAAAGGAAGTTAAAAGAACACTCTTCCAAATGTCCCCTATCAAGGCCCCTAGCCCTGACGGTTTTCCTATGCATTTCTTCCAGAGGCACTGGGATGTGTGTGGAGAAGCAGTAACGTGGGCGTTGTTGGGAATTGTTCGAGGAGAGGAAAACCGGACATGCTTAAATAATACTCTCCTCATTCTAATACCGAATGTAGCTAACCCCACTCATTTATCACAATTTCGTACCATAGCTTTATGCAATGTCTTTTATAAGATCGACTCAAAAGTGCTTGCAAACCATTTGAAGGTTGTGTTACTGGAGCTCATATCAGAGGAGCAGTCGACCTTTGTTCCACGCAGGCTGATTACTGATAACACAATTTCAGCATTTGAGTTCTTGCACTTTGTGAAGATAAACAGATCCAAGAACAACAACTTATGTGCACTAAAGCTAGACATGATGAAGGCTTATAACAGAGTTGAGTGGAGCTATCTTAAAGCAATACTGGAGAAACTGGGATTTGCAACACCATGGGTGTCCGTGATCATGAACATGGTGAGCATAATCACCTTTTGAGTGATGTTTAATGGCAGCAAGCTAGAGAAGTTTAAACCCAATCATGGTATTCTTCACGGAGATCCTATCTCTCCATATATTTTCTTGTTGTCGGTAGAGGGCTTTCATGCCTTCTAAATTCGCATAACCAATCATCCCAACATGGTGGCATTAAGGTGGCACCGACGGCACCGGTGGTGAATCATCTTTTATTCGTAGATGACAGCCTATTGTTTTTCAGGGCAAGCATTAATGGAGCTCAGGAGGTGTCACACCTGCTAGATTCATATTGCACAACTTTAGGGCGGAGGATCAACAAAGAGAAATCATCAATCTTTTTCAGTAAGAAAATCCCATCGATTGTTAAAGATGCTATCAAGGGATACCTTCAAGTTCCTAATGAGTTTGTGAGCGATAGGTATCTAGGGATGCCAACTGATGTTGGGCACTCCAAAAAAGGTACTTTCAAGTACTTGAGTGATCAAGTGTGGGACAAAGTCAAGGGATGGATGAGTAAATGCTTATCAACAGGAGGCAAGGAAGTTCTTACAAAATCTATGGCACAAGCTATCCCATTATATTTCATGTCCTGTTTCAAACTCCCTAGAGGATTATGTGATCATATGAAGTCAATCTTAAGGAATTTCTGGTGGGGATGCAAGCAAGGAGAGCGAAAACTAGCTTGGGTCTCTTGGGAAGTAATGACTCGTCCAAAACACTTGGGGGTCTTCGTTGGGTAACGTTGCATGGGAAAAAAATTCCTACGCACACGAAGACCTATCATGGTGATGATCATCTTTGAGAGGGAGATCGGATCCACATACCCTTGTAGACCGCTAAACGGAAGCATTAATAAACGCGGTTGATGTAGTCGTACGTCTTCACGAACCGACCCACGATCCGTCCCACGATCCGTCCTGATCAAGTACCTAACGGACGGCACCTCCGCGTTCCGCACACATACAACTCGATGACGATCTCCACCTTCTTGATCCAGGAAGAGGGGGCGGAGAGGTAGATGAGTTCTCCAGCACGGCGGCGTGGTGGTGGTGGTGGTGGTGCTATTCCAGCAGGGCTTCGCCTAAGCACCGCTGAAACTAGAGGAGAAACATATCTAGAGAGAGGGCAGCACGTGGTTGTTTTCTGTTGTGTCTAAAGCCCTCAAAAACATTAGTATATATAGGAGGAGAGGATGGAGAGGGTTGTGCCCTAGGGCAGCCCTTTCTTCCCTTGCGCAAGGGAGAGAGGAGGAGTCCTACTCCAATCCTATTTGGAGTAGGATTCCTCCTTCCCACTTGGAAACTCTTTCCACCTTGTGTTTTTTCCTTCTCAAACCTTATGGGCCTTAGTGGGAACTTATTCCAGCCCACTAGAGTCTGGTTTATCTCTTTCCACAGCCCATGAGCCCCCTTGGGGCATGACACCCCTCCCGATGGTCCCCGGCACCCCTTCCAACACTTCCGGTATAATATCGATGAGTCTGAAACTTTTCCTGTGACCAAAACAGGACTTCCTATATATCAATCTTTACCTCCAGACCATTATGGAGATCCTCGTGACGTACGGGATCTCATCTGGGACTCCGAAGAACCTTCGGTCAACAACACCTATAACTCAACTATACCGAAACGGCACCGAACCTTAAGTGTGCAGACCCTGCGGGTTCGAGAACTATGCAGACATGACCTGAGACACTCTCCGGTCAATAATCAATAGCGGGACCTGGATGTACATATTGGCTCTGATATATTATACGAAGATCTCTATCGGTTGAACCTCTATGTCAAGGATTCAGTTAATCTCGTATGTTGTTCCCTTCATCCTTCGATATGTTACTTGCCCGAGATTCGATCATCGGTATCTCTATACCTAGTTCAATCTCGTTACCGGCAAGTCTCTTTACTCATTCCGTAATTCAAGATCCCATGACTAACTCCTTAGTCACATTGCTTGCAAGGCTTATTGTGATGTTGTATTACGGAGTGGGCCCCGAGATACCTCTCCGTCACACGGAGTGACAAATCCCAGTCTTGATCCATGCCAACCCAACAGACACCTTTGGAGATACCTATAGAGCACCTTTATAGTCACCCAGTTACGTTGCGACGTTTGATAACACACAAGATATTCCTCCGGTGTCCGGGAGTTGCATGATCTCATGGTCATAGGAATAGATACATTGACATGCAGAAAAATAGTAGCAATAAACTGACACGATCACATGCTATGTGCATAGTTTGGGTCTTGTCCATCACATCATTCTCCCAATGATTTGATCCCGTTATCAAGTGACAACACTTGTCTATGGTCAGGAAACCTTCACCATCTTTGATCAACAAGCTAGTCAACTAGAGGCTCACTAGGGACAGTGTGTTGTCTATGTATCCACACATGTATCTGAGTTTCCAATCAATAGAATTCTAGCATGGATAATAAACTATTATCATGAATAAATAAATATAATAATAACCAATTTATTATTGCCTCTAGGGCATATTTCCAAGAGTCTCCCACTTGCACTAGAGTCAATAATCTAGTTCACATCACTATGTGATTGCAATGAACCTAACACCCATACAGTTACGGGGTTTGATCATATATTGCTTGTGAGAGAGGTTTTTAGTCAATGGGTCTGAACCTTTCACATCCTTGTGTTCTTTAAAAATCTCTATGGCATCCTATAGATGTTGCTACCACTCACCATTTGGAACTATTCCAAATGACTGCTCCACTATACGAATCCGGTTTACTACTCATAGTTATTCGGATTAGTGTCAAAGCTTGCATCGACGTAACTCATTACGACGAACTCTTTAATCACCTCCATAATTGAGAAAAATTCCTTAATCCACTAGTTACTAAGGATAACCTTGACCGTTGTTCAGTGATTCAATCCTAGATCACTCTTTGTACCCCTTAATCTATCTCTATAGATCTTGATGCTCAATGTTGAAGTAGCTCTATCCAGGTTTTCCTTTCAAAAACTCCTTTCAAACCACCCTTTATGCTTTCCATAAATTCTACATTACTTCCGATCAACAATATGTCAACCACATATACTTATCAGAAATGCTATAGTGCTCCCACTCACTTCTTTGGAAATACAAGTTTCTCTTAAACCTTGTATAAACCCAAAAGCTTTGATCATCACATCAAAGTGCATATCCAACTCCGAGATGCTTACTCCAGTCCTTAGAAGGATCGCTAGAGCTTGCATACTTGTTAGCATCCTTAGGATCGACAAAACCTTCTCGTTGTATCACATACAACCTTTCCTCAAGGAAACTGTCGAGGAAGCAATGTTTTGACATCCATCTGCAAGATGCAGCAACTGCTAACATAATTCCAACAGACTTTTAGAATCGTTACGAGTGAGAAAGTCTCATCGCAGTCAACTCCTTGAACTTGTTGGAAACCTCTTTGCAACAAGTCGAGCTTTCTTAAATGGTGACTTTCACCATCATTGTCTGTCTTCTTTTAAAGATCCATCTTCACTTAATAGTCTTACGACCATCAAGTAGTTCTTCCAAAGTCCACACTTTGTTTTCATACATGGGTCCTCTCTCGGATTTCATGGCCTCCAGCCATTTGTCGGAATCCAGGCCCACCATCGCTTCTCCATAGCTTGTAGGTTCATTTCTTGTCCAACAACATGACCTCCAAGACAGGGTTACTGTACCACTCTGTAGTAGTATGTGACCTTGTCGACCTACAAGGTTTGCAGTAACTTGATCCGAAGTTTCATGATCACTATCATTAGCTTCCACTTCAATTGGTGTAGCCGCCACAGGAACAACTTCCTGCGCCCTGCTACACACTGGTTGAAGTGACGGTTCAGTAACCTCAACAAGTTCCACCATCCTCCCACTCAATTCTTTCGAGAGAAACTTTTCCTCGAGAAAGGACACATTTCTAGAAACAACCACTTTGCTTCCGGATCTAAGATAGGAGGTATCCCAACTATTTTGGGTGTCCTATGAAGATGCATTTATCCGCTTTGGGTTCGAGCTTATCATGCTGAAACTTTTCCACATAAGCATCGCAGCCCCAAATTTTTAAGAAACGACAGCTTAGGTTTTTCCAAACCATAGTTCATACGGTGTCATCTCAACGTAAATACGTGGTGTCCTATTTAAAGTGAATGCGGTTGTCTCTAATGCATAACCCATAAACGATAGTGGTAATTCGATAAGAGACGTCATAGTATGCACCATATCAAATAGGGCGCGGCATGACGTTCAGACACACCATCATACTATGGTGTTTAGGTGGCATGAGATGTGAAACAATTTTCACATTTATCTTAATTGTGTACCAAACTCGCAACTCAAATATTCATCTCTATGATCATATCGTAGACATGTTATCCTCTTGTCATGACGATCTTCACTCTGAAATAGTTTTGAACTTTTCAATATTTCAGACTTGTGATTCATCAAGTAAATACTCTTGTATCTACTCAAATCGTCAGTGAAGTAAGAACATAACGATATCCACTGCGTGCCTTAGCACTCATTGGACTGCACACATCAAAAATGTATTACTTCCAACAAGTTACTTTCTTGTTCCATCTCACTCGAAAAACGAGGTCTTCAGTCATCTTGCCCATGTGGTATGATTTGCATGTCTCAAGTGATTCAAAATCAAGTGAGTCCAAACGATCCATCTGCATGGAGTTTCTTCATGTGTTTATACCCATAGGTATGGTTTGCATGTCTCAAACGTTTCAAAAATGAGTGAGTACAAAGATCCATCAGCACGGAGCTTCTTCATGCATTTTATACCAAATATGACTCAAGCGGCAGTGCCACAAGTAAGTGGTACTATCATTACTACTCTGTATCTTTTGGCATCAATATTATGAACATGTGTAGCACTATGATCGAGATTCAATAAACCATTGAAGGTATTTATTCAAGCAAATAGAATAACCATTATTCTCTTTAAATGAATAATTGTATTGCAATAAACACGATCTAATCATGTTCATGCGCAACGCAAACACCAAATAACAATTATTTAGGTTTAACACTAATCCCGATGGTAGAGGGAGCGTGCGATGTTTGATCACATCAACCTTAGAATTACTTCCAACACACATTGTCACCTCACCCTTGCTAGTATCCATTTAATTTGTAGCTATTATTTCGAGTTACTAACACTTGGCAACTGAACCGGTATCTAATACCCTGATGCTACTAGGAGTACTAGTAAGGTACACATCAATATCAGGTATATCCAATATACTTGTGTCGACTATGCCAGCCTTCTCATCTACCAAGTATCTAGGATAGTTCCGCCTCAGTGACTGTTCCCCTCATAACAAAAGCACTTAGTCTCGGGTTTGGGTTCAACCTTGGGTTTCTTCACTAGAGCAGCAACTGGTTTGCCATTTCATGAAGTGTCCTTTCTTGCCCTTGCCCTTCTTGAAACTAGTGGTTTTACTAACCATCAACAATTGATGCGCCTACTTGATTTCTACTTTCGCAGTGTCAAACATTGCGAATAGCTCAAGGATCATCATATCTATCCCTAATATGTTATAGTTCATCACGAAGCTCTAGTAGCTTGGTGGTAGTGACTTTGGAGAACCATCACTATCTCATCTGGAAGATTAACTCCCACTCGATTCAAGCGATTGTAGCACTCAGACAATCTGAGCACATGCTCAACAATTGAGCTTTTCTCCTTTACTTTGTAGACAAAGAATCTTGTCGGAGTTCACATACCTCTCAACAAGGGCACGAGCATGAAATCCCAATTTCATCTCTTAGAACATCTCATATGTTCTGTAACGTTCAAAACGTCTTCAGCGCCTCAATTCTAAGCCATTAAGTATTACACACTAAACTATCATGTAGTCATCAAAAACGTGTATGTCAAATGTTCGCAACATCCACAGACGACACTCGAGGTTCAGCATACCGAGCGGTGCATTAAGTACATAAGCCCTCTATGCGGCAATGAGGACAATCCTCAGTTTACGGACCCAGTCCGCATAATTGCTACTATCATGTTTCAACTAAATTTTCTCTAGGAACATATCTAAAAACAGTAGAGCTACAGCGCAAGCGACAACATAATTTGCAAAGACCTTTTGACTATGTTCATGATAATGAGTTCAATTAACCATATTACTTAAGAACTCCCACTCAAATATACATCCCTCTAGTCATTCAAGTGGAGCATGATCCAAATCCACTAACTCAAGTCCGATCATCACGTGAGTTGAGTAAAGTTTCAGTGGTGAACATCTCCATGTTGATCATATCAACTATATGATTCATGCTCGATCTTTCGATCTCTTGTGTTCCGAGGCCATGTCTGTACATGTTAGGCTCGTCAAGTTTAACCCGAGTGTTCGGCGTGTGCAACTGTTTTGCACCCATTGTATGTGAACGTTGAGTCTATCACACCTGATCATCACGTGGTGTCTCAAAACGATGAACTGTCGCAACGATGCACAGTCGGGCAGAACACAATTTTATCTTGAAATTTTAGTGAGGGATTACCTTATAATGCTACCGTCGTACTAAGCAAAATAAGGTGCATAAAAGGATTAACATCACATGCAAATCATAAGTGACATGATATGGCCATGATCTTGTGCTTCTTGATCTCCATCACCAAAGCATCGGCATCATCTTCATCGTCACCGGCGCCACACCATGATCTCCATCATTGTGCCGCCATCGAGGTTTTCGTGCTACCTATGCTATTACTACTAAAGCTACTACCTAGCAATATAGCAAACGCATCTGCAAGCACAAACGTTAGTTTAAAGACAACCATATGGCTCCTGCCGGTTGCCGTAGCATCGACGTGCAAGTCGATATTTAAGTATTACAACATGATCATCTCATACATCCAATATATCATATCATGTCTTTGGCCATATCACATCACATGCATACCCTGCAAAAACAAGTTAGATGTCCTCTAATTTGTTGTTGCATGTTTTACATGGCTGCTATGGGTATCTAGTATGATCGCATCTTACTTACGCAAAGCCACAACGGTGATATGCAAATTGCTATTTAACCTTCTCCAAGGACTGCCTTGGTCAAATCCGATTCAACTAAAGTTGAAGAAACAGACACCCGCCAGTCATCTTTATGCAACAAGTTGCATGTTTCTCGATGAAACCGGTCTCTCGTAAGCGTACGAGTAAAGTTGGTCCGGGCCTTTTCAATCCAACAATACCGTTGAATCAAGAAAAGACTAAGGAGGGCAGCAAATTGAAGATCAACGCCCACAAACTCTTTTGTGTTCTACTCGAGATATCATCTACGCATGAACCTAGCTCATGATGCCACTATTGGGGAACGTTGCATGGGAAAAAAATCCTGCGCACACGAAGACCTATCATGGTGATGATCATCTACGAAAGGGAGATCGGATCCACATACCCTTTTAGATCACTAAGCGGAAGCATTAATAAACACGGTTGATGTAGTGGTACGTCTTCACGATCCGTCCCATGAACTATTCCACGATCCGTCCCACGAACCGTCTCACGATCCGTCCCACGATTCGTCGTGATCAAGTGTTGAACGGACGACACCTCCGCGTTCCGCACACGTACAGCTCGATGACGATATCCACCTTCTTGATCCAGCAAGAGGGGGCGGAGAGGTAGATGATTTCTCCAGCACGGCGGCGTGGTGATGGTCGTGGTGGTGCTATTCCAGCAGGGCTTCGCCTAAGCACCGTTGAAACTAGAGGAGAAACAGATCTAGAGAGAGGGAAACACGTGGTTGTTTTTTGTTGTGTCTAAAACCCTCAAAACCCTTAGTATATATAGGAGGAGAGGAGGGAGAGGGCTGTGCTCTAGGGCAGCCCTTTCTTCCCTTGCGCAAGGGAGAGAGGAGGAGTCCTACTCCAATCCTATTTGGAGTAGGATTCCTCCATCCCACTTGAAAACTCTTTCCACTTTTCCGATGACTAAAACATGACTTCCTATATATCAATCTTTACCTCCGGACCATTTCGGAGCTCCTCGTGACGTCCGGGATCTCATCTGGGACTCCGAACAACCTTCGGTCACCAACACCTATAACTCAACTATACCGAAACGTCACCGAACCTTAAGTGTACAGACCCTGCAGGTTTGAGAACTATGCAGACATGACCTGAGACACTCTCCGGTCAATAAACAATAGAGGGACCTGGACGTCCATATTGGCTCCCACATATTCTATGAAGATCTCTATCGGTTGAACCTCTTTGTCAAGGATTCAGTTAATCCCGTATGTTGTTCCCTTCATCCTTCGGTACGTTACTTTCCCGAGATTCGATCATCGGTATCTCTATACCTAGTTCAATCTCGTTATCGGCAAGTCTCTTTACTTGTTCCGTAATACAAGATCCCATGACTAACTCCTTAGTCACATTGCTTGCAAGGCTTATTGTGATGTTGTATTACCGAGTGGGCCCCGAGATACCTCTCCGTCACATGGAGTGACAAATCCCAATCTTGATCCATGCCAACCCAACAGACACCTTTGGAGATACCTGTAGAGCACCTTTATAGTCACCCGGCTACGTTGCGACGTTTGATAACACAAGGTATTCCTCCTGTGTCCGGGAGTTGCATGATCTCATGGTCATAGGAACAGATACATTGACATGCGGAAAAACGGTAGCAATAAACTAACACGATCACATGCTACGTTCATAGTTTGGGTCTTGTCCATCACATCATTCTCCCAATGATGTGATCCCGTTATCAAGTGACAACACTTGTCTATGGTCAGGAAACCTTGACCATCTTTGATCAACGAGCTAGTCAACTAAAGGCTCACTAGGGACAGTGTGTTGTCTATGTATCCACACATGTATTTGAGTTTCCAATCAATACAATTCCAGCATGGATAATAAACGATTATCATGAATAAAGAAATATAATAATAACCAATTTATTATTGCCTCTAGGGCATATTTCCAACAGTCTTGGCTTTAGGGACCTGGAAATGTTTATCCTTGCCTAGCAAGGCAAGCATGGAGGTTACTCCAAGAGCCCTCGTCGCTTAGTGCAAGAATTCTCAAAGCATCATACTTCCCCAATAGCTCCATTCTTCAAGTTGAACTTGGACCTAGACTGTCTCAGATTTGGAGAGCCATTCTTAACAGAAGGGACCTACTCAAGCAGGGAATTATATGAAGGATAGGGAATGGGAGAAGCACCAATTTTTGGGAGGATAACTGGATCCCCAAAGAGACAACGTCGAGGCCAATCACGTCGCTCATACCAAACCCTCTCGTAAGAGTTTCCGGTCTGTTGCTGCCATCAAGTGCAGCTTGGAATGTGGGACTTGTTCGCTCAATGTTTCTTCCAATCGATGCAGAGGCTATTTTGCGAATCCCGGTGTGCACTAGTAATACTCATGATTTTTGGGCATGGGCACCGGACAGGAAGGGCAGATTTTTGGTGAGTTCAGCATATAAGTTTCTGGCTAAGACAAAACTTGAACATGAGAATTGGCTTGAAGGTAGAAGTGAAGCATCAAATGAAGAGGCAGGAGGCAATTCTTGATCATTGTCGTGGGGTTTAAAAGTGCCATCTAAGGTCAAGGTTTTCATGTGGAGGCTAGCTAGGCATTTGATCCTGACTACGAATGCCCTGCAACGGTGAAACATGTCCACCCAAGATGCTTGTCCCCTTTGTGGTTGCGAGGATTCATGGAGGCACGCCCTGATTTCATGTACCATGGCTCGCTGCCCTTGGGCTATTTCTGACGATCAACCAGCGGCGCAAATGACTACCATTGAAGAACTGAATGCCAAGCATTGAATATTCGAGCTTTGCGATACCATGAATCATGAGCAGTTTACAAAGATGGGAGTTACACTTTGGACAGTATGGTATGTCCGACAGAAAGCTATCCATGAAGTCGTGTTCCAAAGCTCAGTCCAAACCATTGCCTTTGTTGATTCTTACTTACATGAGTTAGAACAAACCCAGATGCAATGACTGCCAAGGACTGAAGAGGTTCGGCAACCTCTAAACAACTTGCGACGATGGTTACCTTCGCCTCAGAATTGCATGAAAATCAGTGTAGATGGATCAGTTGCTAGACAGAAAAAGGGGGAGCGGTAGCAGTAGTCTGCCGAGATAACCAAGGTTCTTATCTTGGGTCCTCTGCGGTGGTGTTCCTGGGAGTGACGGATCCGGTGGTGCTTGAGACACTAGCTTGTAGGGAAGCTCTAGCTCTTGGAGAATACCTTAACCTACAGAGTTTTTTAGTCGCTTCGGACTATCAAGAAGTCATCAATGATATTACCAAGGGAACGGGAGGACCCCATGCGGCCGTTATACATGATATAGTAGGGCGTAGTAGTATTTTTCAGCACTGTTCTTTTACTCATGAGCGTAGAAACTTTAACCATGAGGCTCATCAACTTGCCAAGTTCTCTTGTAATCTAGGGCTAAGTCGACACGTATGGTTTGGTAATCCCCATGACCCAACAGTTGTATCTATGAAGGTTGATCTGGAATAAAGCTTGGCGAGTTTTTCAACAACAAAACTTGTCAGGGCTTGTCTTTTTTTTGCGAGTAGGGCTTGTCTTTCATATAGACTACAAGTTCTATTTTCTACTAGCAAAAGAGCCCGTGCGTTGCAAGGGAAGATAAAATAACACACGCTTTGAACGAAATATATTTTCACATGGCATCACATTTGTGTTGTCGACGATGGCCTTAGTGCTCACACAACGAAAACACGTTTGAATGTACAGTCACTCGGAATAAGATGAGAAATATGTTGTTTCTCCCCCACGAGGTTTTCTAAAGGTGTGCATGTGTGGTTAACTATGTTCCTTTTCCTCTGAATTTGGTTTTAATTTAATGGATGCTCATTGTAATTTGTATCATCGTCAGAAAGACAGAAAAAAAGGACCGTGCACTACAGATCAAGTTTTCACCAAAAATAATATTTAAGAAGTATTCAACAGCTAAAAATTAATATCGTATTTAGATTCTACACATTTTCTTAATCAAATTTCATATATAACATATCAAAATCGGTTTAAAAGATATGGATAATTTTGTTTTAGACAAAATATGGATTGATTAAGTGAAAAGTCAGGGTCTTTTTTGTTAAAACAAAAAAACGTTTCGGCTGACTTAAATACGGAGGGCGGGTTGATTACCTGAAACATCAGGGTTTTTTTTTTGAAAAATGCAAAAAAACGATTCGTTTTCTGACTTCAATTCGGACTGCGGATTGATTTCAGGAAACGTCAGGGACTTTTTTGCAAAAATGACGCGACAGATGACAAAAGCATTCGACGCTTTATTATTATTAGGGAGAGACTCTATGATTAACAGCAATCAAGGTCTGGAACCTACGGTTGACAGCACCTCTGATCGTGCGTCATCCATCACACAACAGTCTCTCCTGGGAATCTACCTATGTGGCGCCATGACAGTACACATACCACATCGCTTTCAGACCAACAATATGGTGCCGCTTAGCACACAAGTGACAGTGTAATTAACCAATCGCCTTCCTGACACGCATCACACGGAACTGGCAGCTACCCCTGACACGCATCACACGGAACTGGCAGTTTCCCCTCACCGAACAAAACGACGCCACACGCCGACTAGTGAAAAAGATCGTAGGGTTCTCCAGGTGGCCGGTACCCACTCGTCAATCAAAACACGGAAAATAATAAATAAACAAAACCGTGAAAAAAAAAAGGAGGAGGGGAACGATACCGGCAAAGCAGAACGGAAAGGCATATGCTGAGGCATATTGCGTCGTCGATACGTGTGCCAACGGCATGCACGCAGCGTCGCGGTCGCCACTCTCGCCGAGCCATGTACTATCATATCTTAGTCTAGGCAGCATATATCTCTTCTTTCTTTTTCGCTTTATTCCTCTCCTCCCATCCCTCCAACGAGATAGATCGACGCATAACCGCCGTAGAATCCCACAGCCATCACCCAACGCGCACAAAAGAAAAAGGGAATTATTCTCGCATCACAAAAACAAAGCAAAATCACCCGCAAAAGAAAAAGGAAAATAGAGTACAAAATACTATGAGAATAATACAGTGTATAGTTGAAGAAAAGCACCGAAAAGAAATATGCTGCACCACACCTTGACGACCACCCGCGCGCACGTATATAAGCAGATCGTTATCAGGCTGGGATCTTGAGTGCAGGAGAGCGCAAGTAGGTAGCAGCGAGAGGGAGGCCGACATGGCGGTGGGGAACGAGTGGATCAACGGGTACCTGGAGGCGATCCTCGACGCCGGGTCCAAGCTGCGGGTGCAGGGGGTGTCGCTCCCGCCGCTGGAGCCGGCGCCGGCGCTCGCGTCGGAGGAGTCCAGCGCCACCTACAACCCCACCAGGTACTTCGTGGAGGAGGTCGTCCGGAGCTTCGACGACCAGGCCCTCCACAAGACATGGACAAAGGTGAGCAAAGATCGACCACCGTGGCCGCTCCGCTCGGTCCAGCTCAATCGATCGGTCGCGCATGCTTGATCGCCGTCGCCGTGGATGATGAATCGATGGCTGATGAAGATATATGGGTTGATGGATGGTTGCAGGTGGTGGCGATGCGGAACAGCCAGGAGCGGAGCAACCGGTTGGAGAACCTGTGCTGGAGGATCTGGAACGTCGCGAGGCAGAAGAAGCAGGTACGGTTCCGTTCCCGGCCGCCGCGGGCCATGGATGGCGATGCCGTCCGTGGCCGGAGCACGCGTGTGGCTGGCCTTCACACGCCCTGCTTTTCCTTCCGTTCGCCATCGGGTTTCCCTCTTTTTGCTTCAAACGGAAAAAACAAACCTCGCGTTCAATGTCGGCGGCCTGCTTGGCCTGGCCCATAGGGCACTCAGGACTAATTGTCCGTGTGTGTTTATGGTAATTTATTAATAGGCTGGGTATATTCTAGCCTCGTCTGGAATTTTTACTGTGGGGTTACCTTTGGCCCACAAGGATGCTACACGTAGTACGGAGTTTTTATAAAAGATTTACAGATTGCTTATCACTGATTGACCGGGAATTGATTAAGGCATACGGACCCATCGCTGAAATTCAGGAGGGCCAATCAAAAGAGCTTACAGTACCCAGCCCGTAAAATCCTGTAGAATGTGTCCGTATGTTAAGCATTATTGCCGGATGGCTGCATCAATGACAAGGAGTGAGTACTGCTTCACCCTAGTTTGTACCTCTCGGGGGAGAAATGAGAGTAAATTTTACATAACTCACACTTTGTTGCAAAAACGGCACTGGTCTCCACGACCACACGTATTGCTTGCAATCTGTTTCAGAAAATTATCACGCGTCCTATCTTCCCAACAAACTGGGCCCACCGCGCATAGGCGCACCCTCTCGCCAGTTGCAGCATGTACTCTATTTTTTTGTTGAGAAAACAAATACACTTACCCTTTTTTTTTGGAGGAAAGGGCCTAAGTCCATATATAGTATTAAACATCACAAGTCTTTACTAGCACACTCTTACAGAAAAAGAAAATTACGTACATCCAGCGAATGTTACAAGGAGATATTCTCGTGGTTTTTGTTTTGTACAGATTTGTTCCAAACATGGTTTATTTGTAGAAAGACGTCAGCTCTGAATTTTAAGTTCAGATATTAGTGTAATCTATTTTGTAATATTATACGGAAGTAAAACTTGTTTCATTGATGAACTTCACTTTCTGTGTGGACGTGTAGGTGGAGAGGGATTACTCGCAGGAGGTGGCCCGGCGGAAGCTGGAGCAGGAGCTGGGCAGCCGGGAGGCCGCCGAGGACCTCTCCGAGCTCTCAGAGGGGGAGAAGGAGACCGCCCCCAAGCCCGCCGACGTCGCGGCTGTGCCGCACGCCGACGAGCATCCGCGCACCCGGTTGGCGAGGATCAACTCCGAGGTGCGGCTCGTCTCCGACGACGAAGACGACCAGGGCAAGGACAGGAACCTCTACATCGTCCTCATCAGGTGACACACACACACACCTACTCGATGATGGAATTCACACGAATCTTGCTACTGATCATGCCATGTTTTTGGTTCGAATTTTTGTAGCATCCATGGGCTCGTGCGTGGAGAGAACATGGAGCTCGGGCGAGACTCCGACACCGGAGGCCAGGTCGGTCAAGTCCGGTCCAAACGTTGACACGTCCCGTGGACTTGCGCTGACTAACTTGTCATTTTCTTCTTCTTGCCATGGGGCAGGTGAAGTACGTGGTGGAGCTGGCCCGGGCGCTGGCGGCGACGGCGGGGGTGCACCGCGTGGACCTCCTGACGCGGCAGATCTCCTGCCCGGACGTCGACTGGACCTACGGCGAGCCCGTGGAGATGCTCGAGCGCCTGTCCTCGGGCGGCGCCGACGACGACGACGACGGCGACGAGTCCGGGGGAGGCGGGGCGTACATCGTGCGGCTGCCCTGCGGGCCACGTGACCAGTACATCCCCAAGGAGGAGCTCTGGCCGCACATCCCCGAGTTCGTGGACCGCGCGCTCTCGCACGTCACCAACGTGGCGCGCGCGCTGGGCGAGCAGCTCCAGCCCCCGCCCAGCGACGCCCCGGCGACGGCGACGGCGGCGCCGGTGTGGCCGTACGTGATCCACGGCCACTACGCCGACGCGGCGGAGGTGGCGGCGAACCTCGCCAGCGCGCTCAACGTGCCGATGGTGATGACGGGCCACTCGCTGGGGCGGAACAAGCTGGAGCAGCTGCTCAAGCTCGGCCGCATGCACGGCCCCGAGATCCAGGGCACCTACAAGATCGCGCGGCGGATCGAGGCGGAGGAGACCGGGCTGGACACGGCGGAGATGGTGGTCACCAGCACCAAGCAGGAGATCGAGGAGCAGTGGGGCCTCTACGACGGCTTCGACCTCATGGTGGAGCGCAAGCTCCGCGTCCGCCAGCGCCGCGGCGTCAGCAGCCTCGGCCGCTACATGCCGCGCATGGCCGTCATCCCGCCCGGCATGGACTTCAGCTTCGTCGACACCCAGGACACGGCCGACGGCGATGGTGCCGACCTCCAGATGCTCATCGACCCCGCCAAAGCCAAGAAGGCTCTGCCTCCCATTTGGTCAGAGGTGCTAACACTGCAACACTGGCTCTGTCACTCAGTGATCTCATCTCATCTGTGTGGTACTGATGATTCCCTATTGTTTTATTACCAGGTGCTGAGATTCTTCACGAACCCGCACAAGCCGATGATCCTGGCGTTGTCGCGGCCGGACCCCAAGAAGAACATCACCACGCTGCTCAAGGCATACGGCGAGAGCCGACAGCTCCGGGAGCTCGCCAACCTGGTAACCACTTTAGGCTACACTCATCATACTACGTAGATGTGATCGAAACGAAACGACTGAGCGAATTCACCTGGCTGATCCTCTGCAACGGAAATGGATGCAGACGCTGATACTGGGGAACAGAGACGACATCGACGAGATGGCCGGCGGTGGCGGCACGGTGCTCACGGCGGTGCTCAAGCTCATCGACCGCTACGACCTCTACGGCCAGGTCGCTTATCCCAAGCACCACAAGCAGACGGACGTGCCTCACATCTACCGCCTCGCCGCCAAGACAAAGGTACTACAAAATCTGAAAAAAAGCACACGCCCCACGTTGCCCACGAATCTGACATGCTTAATTCGCAGGGAGTGTTCATCAACCCGGCTCTTGTAGAGCCGTTCGGCCTCACAATCATCGAGGTGAGAACAAGATCCGTTACATTTTTGTGACTGATCATTCGCCAGCTGATCGGGAATGTGAATTTTCTGGTCTGTGGCAGGCTGCCGCTTATGGTCTGCCCGTGGTGGCAACCAAGAACGGCGGGCCGGTGGACATCCTCAAGGCGCTTCACAACGGCCTGCTGGTGGACCCGCACTCCGCCGAGGCGATCACCGGCGCGCTGCTGAGCCTGCTGGCCGAGAAGGGGCAGTGGTCGGAGTGCCGCCGCAACGGCCTGCGCAACATCCACCGCTTCTCGTGGCCGCACCACTGCCGCCTCTACCTCTCCCACGTCGCCGCCTACTGCGACCACCCGTCGCCGCACCAGCGGCTCCGCGTCCCCGGCGTCCCGTCTGCCTCGGCGAGCATGAACGGCGACGAGTCCCTCTCGGACTCGCTCCGCGGCCTCTCGCTCCACATCTCCGTGGACGCCTCCAACGACCTCAATGCCGGGGACTCCGCCGCGGTGATCATGGACGCCCTACGCCGCCGCCCGGCGACCGACAGGCGCGGGGGATCCGGCAGGGCGTTGGGCTTCGCGCCAGGCAGGAGGCAGAGCCTCCTGGTCGTCGCCGTCGACTGCTACGGCGACGACGGCAAGCCCGACGTCGAACAGCTGAAGAAAGCCATCGAAGCGGCGATGTCCGCCGGTGACGGCGCGGGCGGGAGGCAGGGGTACGTGCTCTCGACCGGCATGACCATCCCCGAGACCGCGGAGACGCTCAAGGCGTGCGGCGCCGACCCGGCCGGCTTCGACGCGCTGATTTGCAGCAGCGGTGCAGAGATATGCTACCCGTGGAAGGAGCTGACGGCCGACGAGGAGTACAACGGCCACGTGGCGTTCCGGTGGCCCGGCGACCACGTGAAAGCCGCCGTGCCGAGGCTCGGGAGAGCCGACGACGCGCTGGCGTCCGACCTCGCCGTCGATGCGTCCGCCTGCTCCGTGCACTGCCACGCCTACGCCGCCACAGACGCGTCCAAGGTTAGCAGAACACTGCCAGAGTAATACCGGCATGATTTCTTGTCCTCCGCCGTGGGCACGCCTCTGATGAGCTTCTTGTGCAGGTGAGGAAGGTGGATTCGATCAGGCAGCAGCTGCGGATGCGCGGGTTCCGGTGCAACCTCGTCTACACGCGCGCGTGCACGCGCCTCAACGTCATCCCTCTCTCCGCTTCCCGGCCGCGCGCGCTGAGGTGAAGAAGATGAGGATTCAGATCAATCAAACTCTCATCCCATATGGTTCAGTGTAAGCAACAATTTGTCGTCTCTGATCGATCGATTTCTGGATGGATGTACAGGTACCTGTCGATACAGTGGGGGATCGATCTCTCCAAGGTGGCGGTGCTCGTGGGCGAGGCCGGAGACACCGACCGCGAGAAGCTCCTCCCGGGGCTGCACAGGACGCTGATCCTGCCGGGGATGGTCTCCCGCGGCAGCGAGCAGCTCGTCCGCGGCGAGGACGGGTACGCCACGCAGGACGTCGTGGCCATGGACTCCCCGAACATCGCCACGCTCGCTGAAGGCCAGGCTCTCTCCGAACTTCTCAAGGCCATGTGAAGAGCACGGCTCGTACTACGTAATCCCGGCCTGTGATTTTGGCTGGATGATGACTGCAGAATTTGCATACAATGCAAGGTATAATTTCTTATGGATGTGCAAGCATGAGCAAACATGTCGCTAATAATTCCTTTATGTCTTAGCATGCCTCCCTCAGGCCTGTTGTACATATATACACCTTATAAATGAGCAGAGCGAAAAACGCAAGCAAGGAATTGCATGTGAAATTGATGGTTATGTTTTATATGGGATCGTGCTCGGATGTGAAACGAGAAAAGTATATGAAATTTGTTGGGTATTGCATTGACAAATCAAAGTAAGTATATATGGCGGCATAAGAACATCTACAATGGAGAGACACTTATTTAGACGTTTAAGAGCATCTCCAACAGCAGCGCAAAAAATCTACGTCCAATAAATTTTTTAACGCGCCACTCTAGCACTTTTAAAGCGCGGGAACCGGAGCATCTTCAACGGACGCGCGCTAGTGCGGCGTCCAATTCAGTCCGGTCCAGCGGCCCCACCTGCAGCAGTTCAGAGTTTGCTACGCGCGCAAGCCGGAGCACCAAATATGCTGCGTGCGATAGCGTTTTTAAGCGCGTGCCTAAATTTTTTTAACGCGCACATTGTTTTACAGCGTCTCCTAGAGCTGTCCGACGCCCAAAAAATGATTTTTTTTAACGTGCGGAGTAGTTTTTGGGCGCGTGTTGGAGATGCTCTAAGGAAAGAGAACAACATTCCACAGCATCAAGCGCCCATGGATATCAAAAGCAAATTCTCCCCATTTTTAAAAGAGGAAACCCTAGCTCCTGGGCCGTCCCCGCTAGGGCGGCTCGGGCGGCGCCCAAACCCTAGCCGTTGGGGGGTGCGCACTTCCATGTGACAGCCTGACACCAACGCTCCAGAAGATTCCCCTTTTATTCCATTATCGTCGGGTTAATTATTGGTTGTCGCATCATACGCATTGCATCGGCACGCCATTGTCGTCGCCTTTCAGAACTTGCATTCGTTATTAGTTGTCGGTTCTATTCGTTTTCGTCATTGACCGTTTTGAGCCTCACCACACATGCATGTGCCCGCGGCATCGATAAAATATTATTTTTAAAGGTGTCGAAAAATATTCTCGGGTTGGCTTGAAACTTGGCGTGCAGTCTTATTTTAATATAGCTAGGCTGCCTACAAAATTTCGTCGCAATCGGAGTTCGTTTGATACCCAGACGGTCAACCGTAGCGGTATCATCATCGTGTTATCGGACGTTTTCGGTATTTTAAATCTCTGTCGCCGGGTCGCATCATTTCCCTCTCGTCTTAGCCCAGCAACCCCGTTGGCCGGAGCGCCAGCCCTCGCCGTCGGTCGCCTCCCGCCGCCACTGCCTCGCAGCGGCGCCGCATCGCCGATTCGATCTGGTCGGGTTCCAGATCGGGGAGCCAGCCCCGCTGCATGAGGGTGGTGGTGGGCCTCGCCCTGGCCCAGCCGGTGATAACCCACAAGTATAGGGGATCGCAACAGATTTCGAGGGTAGAGTATTCAACCCAAATTTGTTGATTCGACACAAGGGAAAGCCAAAGAATATTCTCGAGTATTAGCAGTTGAGTTGTCAATTCAACCACACGTGAAAGACTTAGTATCTGCAGCAAAGTTTCACTAGAAAAGTAGTGTGATAGTAACGGTAGCAGCGGTAACAGTAGCAATAGTGACAGCAATAGCGGTAACAGTAGCAGGAGTGACAGCAGTAACGATAAAGTAACGTAGCAAGGACCAGTAGGAAAAGTCTCGTAGGCATTGGATCAGTGATGGATAATTATGTCGGATGACATTCATCATGTAACAGTTATAACATGGGGAGATATGTAACTAGCTCCAGTTTGCCAATGTAATGTAGGCATGTATTTCGTATATAGTCATACGTACTTATGAAAAAGAACTTGCATGAGATCTATTGTCCATCCCTCCCGTGGCAGCGGGGCCCTAATGGAAACAAAGGGATATTAAAGTCTCCTTTTAATAGAGAACCGGAACAAAGCATTAGCACATAGTGAATACATGGACTCCTCATACTATGGTCATCTCCGGGAGTGGTTCCGGTTATTGTCACTCCGGGGTTGCTGGGTCATAACACATAGTAGGTGACTACAACTTGCAAGATAGGATCAAGAACACATATATATTGATGAAAACATAATAGGTCCGGATCTGAAATCATGACACTCGGGCCCTAGTCAAGCATTAAGCATAGCAAAGTAGTAGCAACATCAATCTCAGAACATAGTGGATACTAGGGATCAATCCCCATCAAAACTAACTCGATTACCTGATAGATCTCATCCAACCCATCACCGTACAGCAAGCCTACGATGAGATTACTCACGAACGGTGAAGAGCATCATGGAATTGGCGATGAAGGATGGTTGATGATGACGACGGCGTCGATTTCCCATCTCCGGAGCCCAAAACAGACTCTAGATCTGCCCTCCAGAGGAAGAACAGGTGGTGGCGGCGGCTCCGTGTCATGAAACGTGATGAACTCTTCTCTCAAGATTTTTTCCGGGCAAGAGAGAATATATAGAGCTGGAATTGGAGGCTGCGGAGCCACGAGGGGCTCACAAGCTTGTCAGACCCGGCCAGGGGGGGGGGGGCTCCTGGGCTTGTGAGCTCCTGGCTCCGTGTCTCCAGGTGATTCTTGCGCCAGTATTTTTTATATATTCCACAAAAAATCCTCCTAAATTTCCAGGTCATTCCGAGAACTTTTATTTCTGCGTAAAAACAACACCATGGCAATTCCGCTGAAAACAGCGTCAGTCCGGGTCAGTTCCATTCAAATCATGCAAATTAGAGTCCAAAACAAGGGCAAGAGAGTTTGGAAAAGTAGATACGATGGAGACGTATCAACTCCCCCAAGCTTAAAGCCTTGCTTTTCCTCAAGCAATTAAGTTGACAAACTGAAAGAGACAAAAGAAAAACTTTTACGAACTCTGTTTGATCTTGTTGTTGTAATTATGTCTAACTCATATTCAGATTTTCAGCAAGATCATAAGCTAACCACATAAGCAATGATCTTTTAGGTCTCATGGTGTACTCATATCAATGGCATAATCAACTAGCGAGCAATAATAATAAGTTTCGAATGTCAACACTTCAATCGAAACAATCATGAAACAATATGAACAGATGGTATCTCGCTAGCCCTTTCTGAGACCGCAAAACATAAATGCACATCACCTTCAAAGACCAAGGGCTGACTGAACATTGTAATTCATGGCAAAGAAGATCCAGTCACAGTCATACTCAATATCAATTAAAAGCAAAGCATAAAAATGACAGAGGTGCTCTCTAATTGGTGCCTTTTGATAAGGAGAGGGTGACTCGACAGAAACGTAAATAGATAGGCCCTTCGCAGAGGGAAGCATTGATTTGCAGAGGTGCCATAGCTCAAGCTTTTAAAACAGAGATAAATAATTTTGAGTGGTATGCTCTCATTGTCAACGCGATGACCAAGAGTTTTCACCATCTTCCATGCTACACATACTATAGGCGGTTCCCAAACAGAAAAGTAAAGTTTTGACCCCCCCCCCCCCCCCACTATCGATCAATCACACTCCATGACTAGCCGAATCCTCGGGTGCCGTCCATACCAACAACAATCCAGGGGAGTTTCGTTTGGAATTATATTTTTGATTTGAGCATGGAACTGGGCATTCCGATTATCGGCACCTTTCTCGTGAGTGATAGTGAATAAACACGTATCGAGGATAACACGCCTAGCATGGAAGATAATGACTGCTCCTTGTCACCACATGAGCGGTTCGGGCATACAAAACAGATTATTACTTGAATATTTAGAGGGTGGCACATGCAAATTTACTTGGAACGGCAGGTAGATACCGCATATAGGTAGGTATGGTGGACTCGTATGAAACAACTTTGGGTTCATGGAAGTGGATGCACAAGCAGTATTCCCGGTTAGTACAGGTGAAGGCTAGCAAAAGACTGGGAGGCGACCAACTAGAGAGCCACAACAGTCATCAATATGCATTGAAATTAACCAACATTGAGTGCAAGCATGAGTAGGACATAAATCACCATGAACATGAATATCATAGAGGCTATGTTGATTTTATTTCAACTACATGCGTGAACATGTGCCAAGTCAAACCACTTGAATCATTCAAAGGAGGATACCATCCTATCATACTACATCATAATCATCTCAACATTCATGTTGGCATCCAAGACAAACCATTATAGGCTCCTAGCTAATTAAGCATGGCATCATAAACTATGATCTCTAAGTTGTCATTGCAAACATGTTTCTCTCATAACAATGCTGAATTAGGAACGATGAGCTAGTCATATTTACAAAAACAAAATAGGTCGAGTCCATACCAGCTTTTCCAGGCTCAGTCACTTCATCATATATTGTCATTATTGCCTTTCACTTGCACGACCGAATGATGTGAATCGTAATGAGAGTGTTCGTGCATTGGACTAAGCTGGAATCTGCAAGCAAACTCAGAGGAGAAGACAAAGTAATATGGCTCTTTGACGGATAAACAATATGCATGGGAGAGCCACTAAACATTTTAACCATGGTATTCTACCTTGACCCAAATAAAAAGAAAACTATTTACACGGGAAAGCTCCCAACAAACAAAAGAAGTACGGGAAATCTTTTGGGGTTTTCTTTTTTTTTACCACTAAGCAAGCTGGAAAGCAAACTTACAACTATTTTTTTTGTTTTTCTCAAATTAAACAAACATACGAGAAGAAAGCGAGAAAAAGAAATAAACTAGCATGGATGATACAATGGAAAGGTGTGAACACCGACTATCAAAGTGAAAGTGTGAGCATGAATATAAAGTCGGTGAGAAACACGTACTCCCCCAAGCTTAGGCTTTTGGCCTAAGTTGGTCTACTCCCACGAAGGGAAGTAACCGTCTCCGGGGTACTCCGGAGTGTACTGAGGGTGCCACTGCTGGGAGAGCTCCTCTGGCTCCCACTGATAAACTGGCGTCTGGTACTCGACTGGTAGCTCGGGCACGAGCGCCTGTGGTGGCGCTATGCCCCAATATGCGTAGATGTCCGAGGGCATAATAATGTACCAGCCTAGATGAAGATTGAACAAAGAAGGAGCAGGCAAAGTAATAGTATCACGAGTACCCTGACTAAATACCAAGTTATAAATCATCCTCTTATTTATATATTTATCAAGAAAGTCATGGCGAACCATGCTATCATAATCTAAATATCTCTTAGGAAGAAGCATCTCTTCTTCCTCGTATAGTCTAATAGGTATCTCAAAATGTTTAGCAAGACGGGTAGCATAGATACCTCCATAAACAACGCCTTTGGTATGGTTCGTGTTTAACCGTTGAGCCACTATAGTGCCCAAGCTATAAGTTTTATCATGAGCTTCGCGCAAAACCGCAAGATCTGGGGAGCTAAGAGGCCCAGCTTTTCCACGGCCAATCAAACATTTTCCCACGAATTGAGAGAAATACCGAAGCAAAGGAAAATGTATACTAGCAACTCTAGCGCAAGACACTCCTCTCTCCTCTCCTCCAACAATAGTATCAATGAAAGCCTCCAAGTCCCGTGGACGAGGTTCATGAATATCCCCAACATAAGGTAATTTGCAAACATTGCAAAAATCCTGAAGTGACATGCGCTGGGGGATATCATATAACTTGAACTCAACCATAGGAGGACTCTACCTTGGATAGAAATTAAAGATTTGCACGAAAATATTAGTGAGGAGGAGGTATTGTGGACACTTATCTTCAACAAATGCGGTAAGGCCCGCGTTCTCCACCAAGTAATAAAAATCCTCGTAAAGACCGGCGGCATGTAAGAACAAACCGCTTGGCCACTCGCACGCTCGAACTTCTGCAACTCGGGGGATCGGATACTTGGGTTTCTTCTTCTCATTTTCATCTTCCTTGGGGTCACGGCTTGAAGAGCCTCTTAGGAACCTCCTCATCTTTTCCTTTTTCTTTCTCTGAAAATTTCTGAAATTTTTAGTGACTCAAAAGAAAAAGTGAAGACGACTCAACAAAACTCATAGCAACTACTCCTACAAGTGCCTAGAGGCCATATCATGCATCAAAACTACTTGGGACCAACTAAAATTAACGTGCAAATCTCAAGAACAGGGTCACCAAGGCAGCAAAACTACGCAACGAATAAAGCACTAGAGCAAAAACTAATTGGACCAATGGAGGAGTCACATGCCAAGGAACAACTCCCCAAAACAGTTTGGTGAATGGGGCTTTGCACAAGGAGATCGAAAAATGCAGCAAGAGGAGCAAGAACACGGGTTTGAGCTGTGGAATGATTTTTTCTAGAGGTAGAAGAAGGAGGTCGTAGCTGGAATAAGTGGAGGCGGGCCACGTGGGACCCACAAGCCTGCCAGGCCCGGTCAGGGGGGTGGCCGGGCCTCCTGGGCTTGTGGCCCACTAGTACAGCCCCCCGACTAGCCTTCTATCTCATAGATTTTCAAAAATTCCAGAAAAAAGCATACTTGAATTTCAGGGCATTTGAAGAACTTTTATTTTCGGGACACTTTTCTAAGGGACGGAAAAAGGAGAAAACAGGAAAATAAAGCTAAATTTATCATTTTTCTTCTAAGCAACAGAAAGTAAAAGTTGGGAACAGAGGGTTGTGACTCCTAGATTCATCCATCTCATGGTCATCAAAAGAAATCTGTCAATGAGGTTGATCAAGTCTCCTTGAAAAACTTTTTTTGAACCACATAAAACCGGAGAATTTTCGAATAATTACTAGGTTACCTCAACGGGGATGTGCATATCCCCAACAAGTAAATCATACTTCATCTTGACAGTAGGTATAGGGCATTCAAAGCTTCCAATAAGAATTGATGAAGTTTTTTCAATAGCATTGATGCAATGTACTCGATATTGCTTCTTTGGAAAGTGCACCTTATGCTCATTACCACTAACATGGAAAGTGACATTGCCTTTGTTGCAATCAATAACAGCCCTTGCAGTGTTTAAAAACGGTCTTCCAAGGATGACCGCCATGGCATCATCCTCGGGAATATCCAAAATAACAAAGTCCGTTAAGATAGTAACGTTAGCAACTACAACAGGCACATCCTCGCAAATGTCGATAGGAAAAGCAGTTGATTTGTCGTCCATTTGCAAAGACATTTCAGTAGGTGTCAACTTATCCAATTCAAGTCTACGGTATAAAGAAAGAGGCATAACAGTAACACCGGCTCCAAGATCGCATAAAGCAGTTCTAACATAATTTCCTTTAATGGAGCAAGGTATAGTGGGCACTCTGGGATCACCTAGTTTCTTAGGAGTCCCACCCTTAAAAGTGTAGTTGGCAAGCATGGTGGAAATCTCAACCTCAGGTATCTTCCTTTTATTCGTCACAATATCTTTCATGTACTTAGCATAAGGAGACATTTTGAGCATATCTGTCAAATGCATTTGCAGAAAGACAAGTCTAATCATTTCAACAAAGCGCTCAAAATCCTCATCATCCTTTTTCTTGGATGGTTTGGGAGGAAAGAGCATGGCTGAACCCATGGTTCTCTTTCTTTACCATGCTTCCTAGCAATAAAGTCGTTCTTATTGTATCTCCTGTTCTTAGGTTGTGGGTTATCAAGATCAACAACGGGTTCAATCTCCACATCCTTATCATTACTAGGTTGAGCATCAACACGAACACCACTATCAATATTATCACTAGGCTCATGTTCATCACCAGATTGTGTTTCTACATCAGAAACAGAGACATCATTTGGATTCTCAGGTGTAACAGCAACAAGTTTGCTAGCATGCAAGTTCCTATCATCTTTATTTTTCTTCCTATTACCAGGATGACTAGGTGCCTCAGTGTTAACTCCTTAAGAATCTTGTTCAATTCTCTTAGGATGGCCCTCAGGATACAAAGGTTCCCGAGTCATTATACCACCTCTAGTGACGACTCTAACAGAATTGTCATTCAACTCATTGAGCAAGTCATTTTGAGCCTTAAGTACTTGTTCTACTTGAGTAGTGACCATAGAGGCATGTTTACTCAAAAGCTTAAGATCATTGACATTTCTATCCACACAAGCACTTATATGACTAATCATACGAGCATTTCGTTCTAATTGTCTGCTAACATAATCATTGAAACTTTGTTGTTTGGCAACGAAGTTATCAAATTCATCTAGGCATAAGCTAGCAGGTTTATCATAAGGAATATCACTCTCATTGAATCTACAAAGAGAATTTACCTCTACTACCTGTGTCGGGTTATCAAGACCATGTATTTCTTCGAAAGGTGGTAGATTCTTAACATCTTCAGATTTAATACCTTTCTCTTGCATAGATTTCTTGGCTTCTTGCATATCTTCAGGATTGAGGAATAGAATACCTCTTTTCTTCGGAGTTGGCTTCGGAGGTGGTTCGGGAATAGTCCAAGCATTATCATTGCTCAAGATATTACTCAATAGAATTTCAGCTTGTTCCATAGTTCATTCCCTGAAAACACAACCAACACAACTATCTAGGTGGTCCCTAGAAGCATCAGTTAGTCCATTATAAAAGATATCAAGTATTTCATTCTTCTCAAGAGGGTGATCAGGCAAAGCATTAAGTAACTGGACAAGCCTCCCCAAGCTTGTGGGAGACTCTCTTCTTCAACTTGCACAAAGTTATATATATCCTGCAAGGCAGCTTGTTTCTTATGGGCAGGAAAATATTTCTCAGAGAAGTAGTATATCATATCCTGGGGACTACTCACACAACCAGGAGCATGAGAAGTAAACCAAGTCTTAGCATCACCCTTTAGCGAGAAAGGAAACAACTTAAGGATATAGTAATGGAGAATTTTTTCCTCACTCGTGAATAGGGTGGCTATATCATTCAGCTTAGTAAGATGTGCTACAACCGTTTCAGACTCATAACCGTGAAAAGGATCAGATTCTACCAAAGTGATTAACTCAGGATCGACAGAGAATTCATAATCCTTATCAGTGACAAAGATGGACGAAGTAGCAAACTTAGGATCGTATTTCATTCTAGCATTCAGAGATTTTTCTTTCCACTTAAGCAATAAATTCTCAAGATCATAGCTATCCTTACAAGCAAGAAAGTCTTCAGCTACCTCTCCCTCCATAACATAAGCCTCAGGTATATTAGGCAATTCATATCTAGGAGAGCTAGTTCTAATAGGTGGAACAGCAGGTTCTACTTCAATAATTTCATCAATTTCAGAAGTATCATCACATTCAGCAATAACTCTAGCAATTTGTGCATCAAGAAATGCACCCAGTGGCAAAGCAGTATCAAGTAAAGCATCATCATAAGCATCATGGATAGTAGAAGTAGCATCATCAAGCACATGCGACATATCAGAATTTCTAGCAGGTGGTGGTGTTGCAAACTTACTCATAACTGAAGGTGAATCAAGTGCAGAGCTAGATGACAATTCCTTACATGTCCTCGCAGTTGAGGGCAAGACTTTAGTTTTCGGATCTCTCGGATTCCTCATAGTGATCAACAAACGTAAATCCCAAGTGACTCAGAGAATAGAGTTATGCCTCCCCGGCAACGGCGCCAGAAAATAGTCTTGATAACCCACAAGTATAGGGGATCGCAACAGTTTTCGAGCGTAGAGTATTCAACCCAAATTTGTTGATTCGATACAAGGGGAAGCCAAAGATTATTCTCGAGTATTAGCAGTTGAGTTGTCAATTCAACCACACCTGAAAGACTTAGTATCTGCAACAAAGTTTCAGTAGCATAGTAGTGTGATAGTAATGGTAGCAACGGTAACAGTAGAAATAGTGACAACAGTAGCGGTAAAAGTAGCAGAAGTGACAGCAGTAACGATAAAGTAACATAGCAAGGACCAGTAGGAAAAGACTCGTAGGCATTGGATCGGTGATGGATAATTATGTCGCATGACATTCATCATGTAACAGTTATAACATGGGGAGAGATGTAACTAGCTCCAGTTCATCAATTAATGTAGGCATGTATTCCGTACATAGTCATACGTGCTTATGGAAAAGAATTTGCATGACATCTATTGTCCATCCCTCCCGTGGCAGCGGGGTCCTAATGGAAACTAAGGGATATTAAGGTCTCATTTTAATAGAGAACCGGAACAAAGCATTAGCACATAGTGAATACGTGAACTCCTCATACTATGGTCATCTCCGGGAGTGGTTCCGGTTATTGTCACTTCGGGGTTGCCGGGTCATAACACATAGTAGGTGACTACAACTTGCAAGATAGGATCAAGAACACGTATATATTGATGAAAACATAATAGGTTCAGATCTGAAATCATGGCACTCGAGCCCTAGTGACAAGCATTAAGCATAGCAAAGTAGTAGCAACATCAATCTCAGAACATAGTGGATACTAGGGATCAATCCCCATCAAAACTAACTCGACTACATGATAGATCTCATCCAACCCATCACCGTCCAGCAAGCCTATGATGAGATTACTCACGAACGGTGAAGAGCATCATGGAATTAGCGATGAAGGATGGTCGGTGATGACAACGACGTCGATTTCCCCTCTCCGGAGCCCAGAACGGACTCCAGATCTTCCCTCCAAAGGAAGAACAGGTGGTGGCGGCGGCCCCGTGTCGTGAAACGCGGTGAACTCTTCTCTCTGATTTTTTTTCCGGGCAAGAGAGAATATATAGAGCTGGAATTAGAGGCTGCGGAGCCACGAGGGGCTCACAAGCCTGCCACGTCCGGCCAGGAGGGGTCGGGCCTCCTGGGCTTGTGAGCTCCTGGCTCCGTGTCTCTAGGTGATTCTTGCACCAATGTTTTTATATATTCCACAAAAAATCCTCGTAAATTTCCAGGTCATTCCGAAAACTTTTATTTCTGCGCAAAAACAACACCATGGAAATTCTGCTGAAAACAGCGTCAGTCCGGGTTAGCTCCATTCAAATCATGCAAATTAGAGTCCAAAACAAGGGAAAAAGAGTTTGGAAAAGTAGATACGATGGAGACATATCAGCCGGCCACCGACGCCAGCCGACCCACTCCAGCGCTTCGCCCCTCAGCCCAGCTGGGCCAACAGCCGGCCCAGCCCCGCGGCCCAGCGCCCCATGGCCCGTCTCCCTCTACCTTTCGGCCTGCCCAGCCTCTTCCCCCATGGGTGATAACCCACAAGTATAGGGGATCAATTGTAGCCTTTCTCGATAAGTAAGAGTGTCAAACCCAATGAGGAGCTAAAGGTAGGACAAATATTCCCTCAAGTTCTATCGACCACCGATACAACTCTACACACGCTTTACGTTCGCTTTACCTAGAACAAGTATGAAACTAGAAGTACTTTGTAGGCATGATAGGATAGGCTTGCAGGAAAGTAAAGAGCACGTAAATAAGAACTAGGGACAGGTTAGATAAACAAACAATTACGTTAGTTTAACGAGTGTGGAAAAGTGGTGCTAGGAGTTACGGAATTGTCCCTAAGCAATTGACTACGTTACTAGACCGATAGCAAGTTTTATGTGGGAGAGGCCACTGCTAGCATGTCATCCCTTACTTGGAATTATATGCACTTATGATTGGAACTATTAGCAAGCATCCGCAACTACTAATGTTCATTAAGGTAAAACCCAACCATAGCAATAAGATATATTGGTCCCCCTTCAATCCCGTATGCATCGATTTCTATGCTAGGCTGAAGCTTTTGTCACCCTTGCCCTCCAATACATAGTCCTATCAACATAATACTAACCCTATGGTGTGATCCACGCGTGCGCTCATATGATGAGCACCAAAGGACAGCAACATAACCACAAGCAAATTAAACCAATCATAGCAATTCATCAATCACCGATAGGACAACGAGAATCTACTCAGACATCATAGGATGCCAACACATCATTGGATAATAATATGAAGCATAAAGCACCATGTTCAAGTAGAGGGTACAGCGTGTTGCGGGAGAGTGGACCGCTAAATATAGATGGGGGAAGGTGATGGAGGTGTTGGTGAAGATGACACAGGTGTTGGTGTAGATCGCCGTCACACGATGATGTCCTGGGCGGCGTTCCGGCGCCGCCGGGATAGAGGGGGAGAGAGCCCCCCTTCTTCTTCTTCTTTCTTGACCTCCTCCCTAGATGGGAGAAGGGTTCCCCCTCTGGTCCATGGTCTCCATGGCGGCGGAGGGGCGAGAGCCCCTCCGAGATTGGATCTCTCTCTGTGTCCTTCGGTTTCTACGCTCCTAGATTCTTGCTTTCACTGTTTCTTAAATCCCCGGAGATCCGTAACTCCGATTGGGCTGAAAATTTAACATGATTTTCTTCCGGATATTAGCTTTCTTGCGGCGAAATAAGGGCCCCAACCGCCTTAGGGATTGGTCACAAGCCTGCCAGCTGCGCCCTAGGGGGGGCGCGCCTCCTGGGCTTGTGACCTCCTCGGGCATCGTTTCGCGTAGATTCTTCTTCCCAAAAATCATAAATATTCCAAAAAAAATCCCGTAGGTTTTTTATTGCGTTTGGACTTTGTCTGGTATGGATATTCTACCAAACAAAAAACAGGCAACAAACAGGAACTCGCACTGGGCACTGGATTAATATGTTAGTCCCAAAAATAGTATAAAAAGTTGCCAAAAGTATATGAAAGTTATAGAATATTGGCATGAAACAATCAAAAATTATAGATATGACGGAGACGTATCAGCATCCCCAAGCTTAATTCCTGCTCGGCCTCGAGTAGGTAAATGATAAAAAAGATAATTTTTTATTGTGGAATGCTATCGAGCATAATCTTGATCATATAATCTAATCATGGCATGAATACTAAAACACGAGTGATTCGAAGCAATAGTCTATCATTTGACATAAAGACAACAATATTTCAAGCATACTAACAAAGCAATCATGTCTTCTCAAAATATCATGGCCAAAGAAAGTTATCCCTACAAAATCATATAGTCTGGCTATGCTCCATCTTCCCGACACAACGTATTTAAATCATGCACAACCCCGGTTTTAGCCAAGCAATTGTTTCATACTTTAGTGTTCTCAAACTTTTTCAACTTTCACGCAATACATGAGCGTGAGCCATGGACATATCACTATAGGTGGAATAGAATATGGTGGTTGTGGAGAAGACAAAAAGGAGGAGATAGTCTCACATCAACTAGGCGTATCAACGGGCTATGGAGATGCCCATCAATAGATATCAATGTGAGTGAGTAGGGATTGTCATGCAACATATGCACAAGAGCTATAAGTGTATGAAAGTTCAAAAAGAGACTAGTGGGTGTGCATCCAACTTGCTTGCTCACGAAGACCTAGGGCAATTTGAGGAAGCCCATCATTGGAATATACAAGCCAAGTTCCATAATGAAAATTTCCCACTAGTATATGAAAGTGACAACATAGGAGACTCTCTATTATGAAGCTCATGGTGCTACTTTGAAGCACAAGTGTGGTAAAGGATAGTAGCATCGTCCCTTCTCTCTTTTCTCCCATTTTTTTGGTGGGCTTCTTTGGCCTCTTTTGTTTTTTTTATTTGGGCTTCATTGGCCTCTTTTATTACTTCCTCACATGGGACAATGCTCTAATAATGATGATCATCACACTTTTATTTACTTACAACTCGATATTTAGAACAAAATATGACTCTATATGAATGCCTCCGGCGGTGTACCGGGATGTGCAATGATCTAGCGTAGCAATGACATCAAAAAACGGACAAGCCATGAAAACATCATGTTAGCTATCTTATGATCATGCAAAGCAATATGACAATGATGGTGCGTGTCATAATAAACGGAAGGATGGAAGTTGCATGGCAACATATCTCGGAATGGCTATGAAAATGCCATAATAGGTAGGTATGGTGGCTGTTTTGAGGAACGGTATATGGTGGGTGTAATGCACCGGCGAAAGTTCCGCAGTACTAGAGAGGCTAGCAATGGTGGAAGAGTGAGAGTGCGTATAATCCATGGACTCAACATTAGTCATAAAGAACTCACATACTTATTGCAAAAGTCTATTAGTCATCGAAACAAGGTGCTACGCATGCTCCTAGGGGAAGGGTTGGTAGGAGGTAACCATCGCGCGATCCCGACTTCCACACAAAGGATGACAATCAATAAATAAATCGTGCTTCGACTTCGTCACATAACGGTTCACCATACGTGCATGCTACGGGGATCACAAACCTTAACACGTGTATTTCTACGAATACACAATTACTCACCAGCATGACTCTAATATCACATCTTCATGTCGCAAAACTATTGCAAGGAATCAAACATATCATATTCAGTGATCTACAAGTTTTATGTAGGATTTTATGACTAACCATGTGAATGACCAACTCCTGTTAATTCTCTAAATAGGTATAAGTGAAGCATGAGAGTTTAATTCTTTCTACAAAAGATATGCCCCGCTCTAACAAATATAAGTGAAGCAAAAGAGCATTCTACAAATGGCGGTTTTCTATGTGTAGGGAAACAGGCAATCCAAACTTAAAATGATATAAGTGAAGCACATGAAGCATTATATAAAGCCACCAAGGACTATCTCATACCAGCATGGTGCATAAAAGAAAAAGGAAAAATAAACACAAAAGACGCTCCAAGCATTTGCACATATCATGTGACGAATAAAAATATAGCTCCGAGTAAAATTACCGATAGATTGTAGACGAAAGAGGGGATGCCTTACGGGGCATACCCAAGCTTAGACGCTTGAGTCTTCCTTGAATATTACCTTGGTGTGCCTCGGGCATCCCCAAGCTTAGGCTCTTGCCTCTCCTTATTCCTTCATCCATCGTGGTCTCACCCAAAACTTGAAAACTTCAATCACACAAAACTCAACAAAACCTTCGTGAGATCCGTTAGTATAATAAAGTAAATCACCACTTTAAGTACTGTTGTGAAATCATTACAAATTCATATTAGCATTATATCTACTGTAATCCAACTTCACCATGGTTCATACCCCCCGATACTACCCATAGATTCATCAAAATAAGAGAACAATGCATAGAAAACAGAATATGTCAAAAACAGAACAGTCTGTAGTAATCTGAACATCTACCATACTTCTGATACTCCAAAAATTCTGAAAAATTGTGAAAATTTGGGCAATTTTCATATCAATCAGAAGAAAACATAATCAACTCAAAAGCTCTTTCTGGATAGGAATTAAAAATAATTCCGTGAGCATAAAGTTTTGTCTTTTTCAGCATGATCAAACAACTATCACCCAAACTAATCATAAAGGCTTTACTTGGCACATTATTTTTATAATACAATGGAATTGTACAAGGGGATAATTATTTTTGCGATAAATTTCCATGAAAAATTCTACATTGTTTCCATGAGCATAAACACAAGTGTTCAAGGTCGACCCTCACTTCCGCAATGCATCACCTTTCAATCGCTTCTCTTTTTGAAAAAGTTTTAAGTTCCCCTCTATATTTTTTGTTTTTAAACTATATAAAAGCACTCAACAGAAATAAATGACTCTCTAAAACTTCCGGGTTGTCTCCCAGGCAGCGCTTTCTTTAAATCCATTAAGCTAGGCATAAAGTGTTCAAGTAATGGATCCACCCGGATCCCAAGGTATATCAAAGCCAATTTTAATTAACAATGATTTATAATTTAGTAGTGAGCACAAGGTAACATATATCATGCAATGACGAAGTCTAACTATCTTCCTATGCATTGGCATGTCATAAAAGAACAATTCATGCACAACAAGTAAAGGCCAATACATAGCATAAGCAGTTTCTTGCAATTCTATCATATTGGAAACATAGAGAGGTGGAGATGTGATGACCCACAAGTATAGGGGATCGCAAAAGTTTTCGAGGGTAGAGTATTCAACCCAAATTTCTTGATTCGACACAAGGGGAAGCCAAAGAATATTCTCGAGTATTAGCAGTTGAGTTGTCAATTCAACCACACCTGAAAGACTTAGTATCTGCACCAAAGTATCAGTAGCAAAGTAGTGATAGCAACAGTAGCAACGATAACAGTAGCAACAGTGACAACAGCAGTGACAAAGTAACAGTAGCAGCAGCGACAGCAATAGCGGCAAATTAATGTAGCAAGGACTAGTAGGAAAACACTCGTAGGCATTGGATCGGTGATGGATGATTATGCCGGATGATATTCATCATGCAACAGTTATAACACGGAGAGATATGTAACTAGCTCCAGTTCGTCAATGTAATGTAGGCATGTATTCCGTATGTAGTCATACGTGCTTAGGGAAAAGAACTTGCATGACATCTATTGTCCATCCCTCCCATGGCAGCGGGGTGCTAATGGAAACTACGGGATATTAAGGTTCTCCTTCTAATAGAGAACCGGAACAACGCATTAGCACTTAGTGAATACATGAACTCCTCATACTATGGTCATCTCCGGGAGTGGTTACGGCTATTGTCACTCCGGGGTTGCCGGGTCATAACACATAGTAGGTGACTACAACTTGCAAGATAGGATCAAGAACACACATATATTGGCGAGAACATAATAGGTTCAGATCTGAAATCATGGCACTCGGGCCCTAGTGACAAGCATTAAGCATGGCAAAGTAGTGGCAACATCAATATTAGAACATAGTGGATACTCGGGATTAATCCCCGTCAAAACTAACTCGATTACATGATAGATCTCATCCAACCCATCACCGTCCAGCAAGCCTACGATGAGATTACTCACGAACGGTGAAGAGCATCATGGAATTGGCGATGAAGGAAGGTTGGTGATGACGATGGCGACGATCTCCCCTCTCCGGAGCAACGGACTCCAGATCTGCCCTCTAGAGGAAGAACAGGAGGTGGCGGCGCCTCCGTATCGTAAATCGCGTTGAACTCTTCTCCTTGATTTTTTTCGGACGAAAGGGACTAAATAGAGCTGGAATTGGAGGCGGTGGAGCTGTGAGGGCCCCACAAGCCTGCTAGGCGCGGCCAGGGGGGCCCGCGCCTGGTGGACTTGTGAGCTCCTCGCTCCACCCTCCGATTGATGCTTGCGCCAGTATTTTTTATATATTCCACACAAAAATCCTCGTAAATTTCCAGGTCATTCCGAGAACTTTTATTTCTGCGCAAAAACAACACCATGGCAATTCTGTTGAAAACAACGTTAGTCCGGGTTAGCTCCATTCAAATCATGCAAATTAGAGAACAAAACAAGGGCAAAAGAGTTTGTAAAAGTAGATACGACGGACACGTATCAACTCCCCCAAGCTTAAACCCTTGCTTGTCCTCATGCAATTAAATTGACAAACTGAAAGAGACAAAAGAAAAACTTTTACAAACTCTGTTTGATCTTGTTGTTGCAATTATGTCTAACTCATATATTCAGATTTTCACCAATATCATAAGCTAACCACATAAGCAATGACATTTAGGTCTCAAGAGGAACTCATATCACTCGCATAATCAACTAGCGAGCAATAATAATAAGTTTCAAACATCAACACTTCAATCAAGACAATCATGAAGCAATATGAACAGATGATATCTCGCTAGCTCTTTCTGAGACCGCAAAACATAAATGCAGAGCACCTTCAAAGACCAAGGGCTGACTGAACATTGTAATTCATGGCAAAGAAGATCCAGTCATACACAATAAAAATTAAAAGCAAAGCATAGAAATGATAGAGGTTCTCTCTAATTGGTGCTTTTATAAGGAGAAGATGACTCAACAGAAACATAAATAGACAGGCCCTTCGCAGAGGGAAGCATTGATTTGCAGAGGTGCCAGAGCTCAAGCTTTGAAGACAGAGATAAATAATTTTGGGTGGCATGCTTTCATTGTCAACGCAATGACCAAGAGTTTTCACCATCTTCCATGCTACACATACTATAGGCGGTTCCCAAACAGAAAAGTAAAGTTTTGACTCCCCCATCACCGATCAATCACACTCCACGACTAGCCGAATACTCGGGTCCCGTCCATACCAACAACAATCCAGGGGGAGTTCTGTTTGCAATTATCTTTTCGATTTGAGCATGGAACTGGGCATTTCAATTACTGGCCCCTTTCTCGTGAATGATAGTGAATAAACACATATCGAGGATAACACGCCTAGCATGGAAGATACTGATCGCCCCTTGTCACCACATGAGCGGTTCGGGCATGCAAAACAGATTATTTCTTGAAGATTTAGAGAGTGGCACATGCAAATTTACTTGGAACGACAGGTAGATACCGCATATAGGTAGGTATGGTGGACTCTTATGGAACAACTTGGGCTTATGGAAGTAGATGCACAAGCAGTATTCCCGCTTAGTACAAGTGAATGCTAGCAAAAGACTGGGAAGCGACCAACTAGAGAGCGACAACAGTTATCAATATGCATTGAGATTAACCAACATTGAGTGCAAGCATGAGTAGGACATAAAACACCATGAACAAGAATATCATAGGGGCTATGTTTATTTTGTTTCAACTACATGCGTGAACATGTGCCAAGTCAAGCCACTTGAATAATTCAAAGGAGGATACTATCCTATCATACTACATCATAATCATCTCAAAATTCATGTTGGCATCCAAGACAAACCATTATAAGCTCCTAGCTAATTAAGCATGGCATCAGAAACTATGATCTCTAAGTTGTCATTGCAAACATGTTTCTCTCACAACAAAGCTGAATCTGGAACGATGAGCTAGTCATATTTACAAAAACAAAATAGATCGAGTTCATACCAGCTTTTCCAGGCTCAGTCACTTCATCATATATCGTCATTATTGCCTTTCACTTGCACGACCGAACGATGTGAACAATAATAATAGTGCTCGTGCATTGGACTAAGCTGGAATCTGCAGGAAAACACAAAGGAGAAGACAAAGTAATATGGCTCTTTGACAGATAAATAGATATGCATGCGAGAGCCACTAAACATTGTAACCATGGTCTTCTACCTTGACCCAAAGAAAAAGAAAACTATTTACACGGGAAAGCTCCCAACAAGCAAAAGAAGAACATGAAATCTTTTTGGGTTTTCTCAAACTAGACAAACACACGAGAAGAAAGCGAGAAAACAAAATAAACTAGCATGGATGATACAGTGGCAAAGTGTGAAAACCGACTATCAAAGTGAAAGTGTGAGCATGAATATAAAGTCGGTGAGAAACACGTACTCCCGCAAGCTTAGGCTTTTGGCCTAAGTTGGTCTACTCCCAAGGCTGGAAGTAACCGTCTCCGAGGTACTCCGGAGTGTACTGAGGATGCCACTGCTGTGTGAGCTCCTCTGGCTCCCACTGGTAAACTAGCGTCTGGTACTCGGCTGGTAGCTCGGGCACGGGCGCCAGTGGTGGTGGTATGCCCCAATATGCGTAGATGTCCGAGGGCATAATAATGTACCTGCCTAGATGAAGATTGAACAAAGAAGGAGCAGGCAAGGTAATAGTCTCACGAGTAGCCTGACTAAATACCAGGTTATAAATCATCCTCTTATTTATATCTTTATCAAGAAAGTCATGGCGAACCATGCTATGATAATCTAGATATCTCTTAGGAAAAAGAATCTCTTCTTCCTCGTGTAGTCTAATAGGTATCTCAAAATGTCTAACAAGACGGGTAGCATAGATACCTCCATAAACAACGCCTTTAGAACGGTTCGTGTTCAACCGTTGAGCCACTATAGCGCCCAAGCTATAAGTTTTATCATTATAAAGGGCTTCGTGCAAAACCGCAAGATCTGGGGAGCTAAGGGCCCCAGCTTTCCCACGGCCATTCAAACATTTTCCCACGAATAATGAGAAGTACCGAAGCACGGGAAAATGTATGCTAGCAGCTCTAGTGCAAGACACTCCTCTCTCCTCTCCTAGAGCAATAGTATCTATGAAAGCCTCCAAGTCCCATGGACGAGGTTCATGAATATCCGCAACATAAGGTAATTTGCAAACATTGCAAAAATCCTGAAGTGACATGCGCTGGGGGATATCATATAACTTGAACTCAACCATAGGAGGACTCTTCCTTGGATAGAAATTAAAGCTTTGCACGAAAATATTAGTAAGGAGGGGGTATTGCGGACACTTATCTTCAACGAAGGCGGTAAGGCCTGCGTTCTCCACCAAGTAGTAAAAGTCCTCATAAAGTCCGGCGACGCGTAAGAACACATCGCTTGGCCTCTCGCACGCTCGAACTTCTGCAACATGGGGGACCGGATACTTGGGTTTCTTCTTCTCATTTTCATCATCATTGGGGTCACGGCTTGAAGAGCCTCTTAGGAACCTCCTCATCTTTTCCTTTTTCTTTCTCTGAAAATTTCGGAAATTTTTAGTGACTTAATGGAAAAGTGAACAAGGTCCAATGAAACTCGTAGCAACTACTCCTTCAAGTGCCTAGAGGTCATATCACACATCAAAACTTCTTGGGACCAGCTAAAATTAGCATGCAAAGCTCAAGAACAGGGTCACCAAGGCAGCAAAAATACGCGACGTATAAGGCACTAGAGGAAAAACTAATTGGGCCAATGGAGGAGTCACATACCAAGGAGCAATTTCCCCAAAACAGTTTGGTGAATGGGGCTTTGTACAAGGAGATCGAAAATCGCAGCAAGAAGAGCGAGAACACGGGTTTGAGCTGCGAAACGATTTTTTCTGGAGGTAGGAGAAGGAGATGGGAGCTAGAATAAGTGGAGGGGGGACACGTGGGCCCCACAAGCCTGGTAGGCACGGCCAGGGGGTGCCCGCGCCACCAGGGCTTGTGGCCCACTGGTGCATCCCCCTGACTAGCTCTCCGTCTCCGATTTTTTCAAAAATTCCTATAAAAAATCATACTTGATTTTCAGGGCATTTGAAGAACTTTTATTTTCGGGACACTTTTCTACGGGACGCAAAAAGCAGAAAACAGGAAAAACTAAAGCTAAATCTATCATTTTTCTTCTAAGCAACCGAAGGTGAAGGTTGGAATAGAGAGTTGTGACTCCTCGATTCATCCATCCCATGGTCATCGAAAGAAATCCATCAACGAGGTTGATCAAGTCTCCTTGACAAATTTTTCAAATCGCATAAAAAGAATGGAGAATTTTCGAATAGTCACTAGGTTACCTCAATGGGGATGTGCATGTCCCCAACAAGCAAATCATACTTCATCTTAACAGTAGGTATAGGGCATTCAAAGCTCCCAATAAGAATCTATGAAGTTTTTTCAATAGCATTGATGCAATGTACTCGATATTGTTTCTTCGGAAAGTGCACCGTATGCTCATTACCATTGACGTGGAAAGTGACATTGCCTTTGTTGCAATCAATAACAGCCCCTGCAGTGTTTAAAAACGGTCCTCCAAGGATGACCGCCATGGCATCATCCTTGGGAATATCCAGAATAACAAAGTCTATTAAGATAGTGACGATAGCAACCACAACAGGCACATCCTTGCAAATGCCGATAGGAATAGCTGTTGATTTGTCGGCCATTTGCAGAGAGATTTTAGTGGGTGTCAACTTATCCAGTTCAAGTCTACGATAAGGCATGACACTAATACCAGCTCCAAGGTCGCATAAAGCAGTTCTAACATAGTTGCCTTTAATGGAGCAAGGTATAGTGGGCACTCCGGGATCACCTAGTTTCTTAGGAGTTCCACCCTTGAAGGTATAATTAGCGAGCATGGTGGAAATATCAACCTCAGGTATTCTCCTCTTATTAGTCACAATATCTTTCATGTACTTAGCATACAGAGACATTTTGAGCATATCTGTCAAACGCATTTGCAGAAAGACAGGTCTAATCATTTTAACAAAGCGCTCAAAATCCTCATCATCCTTTTTCTTGGATGGTTTGGGAGGAAAGGGCATGGGTTTCTGAACCCATGGTTCCCTTTCTTTAGCAGTGAAGTCATTCTTATCTCTTGTTCTTAGGCTGTGGGTTATCAAGATCAACAGGTTCAATCTCCACATCCTTATCATTGCTAGTTGAGCATCAACATGAACATCACTATCGATATTATCATTAGGCTCATGTTCATCACCAGATTGTGTTTCAGCATCAGAAACATAGACATCGTTTGGATTCTTGGGTGTAACAGCAACAGGGTTGCTAGCGTGCAGGTCCCTATCATCTTTCTTCTTCTTCCTAGGATGACTAGGTGCACCAGTGCTAACTCCTTGAGAATCTTGTTCAATTCTCTTAGGATGACCCTCACGATACAAAGGTTCCTGGTTCATTCTACCACCTCTAGTGATGACTCTAACAGAATTGTCATTCAACTCATTGAGCAAGTCATTATGAGCCTTAAGTACTTGTTCTACCTGAGTAGTAACCATAGAGGCATGTTTACTCAGGAGCTTAAGATCATTGACGTTTCTGTCCACACAAGCACTTATATGACTAAGCATACGAGCATTCTGTTCCAATTGTCTGCTAACATAATCATTGAAACTTTGTTGTTTGGCAACAAAGTTATCAAATTCATCCAGGGATAAGCTAGCAGGTTTATCAAAAGGAATATCACTCTCACTGAATCTACAAAGAGAATTTACCTCTACTACCTGTATCGGGTTATCAAGACCATGGATCTCTTCGATAGGTGGTAGATTTTTGACATCTTCAGATTTAATGCCTTTCTCTCGCATAGATTTCTTAGCTTCTTGCATATCTTCACGACTGAGGAATAGAATACCTCTTTTCTTCAGAGTTGGCTTCGGAGGTGGTTCGGGAATAGTCCAAGCATTCTCATTGCACAAGATATTATTCAATAAGATCTTAGCTTGTTCTATAGTTTGTTCCCTAAAAACACAATCGGCACAACTATCTAGGTGGTCCTTAGAAGCATCGGTTAGTCCATTATTGAAGATATCAAGTATTTCATTCTTTTCAAGAGGGTGATCAGGCAAAGCATTCAGTAGCTGCACGAGCCTCCCCCAAGCTTGTTGGAGACTCTCTTCTTCAACTTGCGCAAAGTTGTATATTTCCTGCAAGGCAGCTTGCTTCTTATGGGCAGGGAAATATTTTTTAGAGAAGTAGTAGATCATATCCTGGGGACTACGTACACAACCAGGAGCAAGAGAAGTGAACCAAGTCTTAGCATCATCCTTTAGCAAGAAAGGAAACAGCTTGAGGATATAGTAGTGGCAGATCTATTCCTCACTCGTGAATAGGGCGGCTATATTGTGCAGTTTGGTAAGATGTGCTACAACCGTTTCAGACTCATAACCATGAAAAGGATCAGATTCGACCAGAGTGATTAACTCAGGGTTGACAGAGAATTCATAATCCTTATCGGTCACAAAGATAGGCGAAGTAGCAAACTTCGGGTCGTATTTCATCCTAACGTTCAAAGATTTTTCTTTCCACTTGCACAGTAATTTCTCAAGATCATAGCTATCCTTACAAGCAAGAAAGTCCTCAGCTATCTCTCCCTCCATAACATAACCCTCAGGCATATCAGGCAATTCATATCTAGGAGAGCTAGTTCTAACACGCGAAACAGTAGGTTCTACTTCAATAATCTCAGCAGTTTCAGAAGTATCATCACATCTAGCAGCAACTCTAGCAATTTGTGCATCAAGGAATGCACCTAGTGGCAAAGAAGTATCAAGCATAACATCATCACAAGCATCATGGACAACAGAAGTAGCATCATCAAGCACAAGCGACATATCAAAATTTCTAGCAGGAGGTGGTCTCGCAAACTTACTCATAACTGAAGGTGAATCAAGTGCAGAGCTAGATGGCAGTTCCTTACATGTCCTCGTAGTTGAGGGCAAGACTTTAGTTTTTGGATCTCTCAGATTCCTCATAGTGATTAGCAGACGTAAATCCCAACTGACTCAAAGAATAGAGCTATGCCTCCCCGGCAACGGCGCCAGAAAATAGTACGTTGACGGGAGACTATTCTTGACTTGATCCTCCCTGGCAACGGCGCCAGAAAATAGTCTTGATGACCCACAAGTATAGGGGACCACAACAGTTTTCGAGGGTAGAGTATTCAACCCAAATTTGTTGATTCGACACAAGGGGAAGCCAAAGAATATTCTCGAGTATTAATAGTTGAGTTGTCAATTCAACCACACCTGAAAGACTTAGTATCTGCAGCAAAGTATGAGTAGCAAAGTAGTGATAGCAACAGTAGCAACGGTAACAGTAGCAGCAGTGACAGCAGTAGCGACAGAGAAACAGTAGCAGCAGCGACAACAATAGGGGCAAAGTAATGTAGCAAGGACAAGTAGGAAAAGACTCGTAGGCATTGGATCGGTGATGGATGATTATGCTGGATGATATTCATCATGCAATAGTTATAACACAGAGAGATATGTAACTAGCTCCAGTTCGTCAATGTAATGTAGGCATGTATTCCGTATGTATTCATACGTGCTTAGGGAAAAGAACTTGCATGACATCTATTGTCCATCCCTCCCGTGGCAGCGGGGTCCTAATGGAAACTACGGGATATTAAGGTTCTCCTTTTAATAGAGAACCGGAACAACGCATTAGCACTTAGTGAATACATGAACTCCTCGTACTATGGTCATCTCCGGGAGTGGTTCCGTCTATTGTCACTCCGGGGTTGCCGGGTCATAACACATAGTAGGTGACTACAACTTGCAAGATAGGATCAAGAACACACATATATTGACGAGAACATAATAGGTTCAGATCTGAAATCTTGGCACTCGGGCCCTACTGACAAGCAATAAGCATGGCAGAGTAGTAGCTACATCAATCTCAGAACATAGTGGATACTAGGGATCAATCCCCGTCAAAAACTAACTCGATTACATGATAGATCTCATCCAACCCATCACCGTCCAACAAGCCTACGATGAGATTACTCACGAACGTTGAAGAGCATCATGGAATTGGTGATGAAGGAAGGTTGGTGATGACGATGGCGACGATCTCCCCTCTCTGGAGCCCAAAACGGACTCCAGATCTGCCCTCCAGAGGAAGAACAAGAGATGGCGGCGCCTCCGTATCGTAAAACGCGATGAACTCTTCTCCTTGAATTTTTTCCGGACAAAAGGGACTAAATAGAGCTGGAATTGGAGGCAGTGGAGCTCTGAGGGGCCCACAAGCCTGCTAGGCGCGGGCAGGGGGGCCAGCGCCTGGTGGGCTTGTGGGCTCCTCGCTCCACCCCTCCGGTTGATTCTTGCGCCAGTATTTTTTATATATTCCACAAAAAATCCTCATAAATTTCCAGGTCATTTCGAGAACTTTTATTTCTGCGCAAAAACAACACCATGGCAATTCTGCTGAAAACAGCGTTAGTCCGGGTTAGTTCCATGCAAATCATGCAAATCAGAGACCAAAACAAGGGCAAAAGAGTTTGGAAAAGTAGATACGACGGAGACGTATCAAGATGTAGTTCCTCTCTCATAATAATTGCAAGCAGGAGCAGCAAGCATATGCATATTATATTCACCAAAATCATCATGTGTAATAGTAGAAGCCAACCCATCTATGTAATCCCTAATAAGAGCAAACTTCTCCGATGTAGTGTAGTTGGGAGAGTTCATAAAGATAATAGGACTATCATAAGTGGGTGCGATAGCAACAATTTCATGTTTAACATAAGGAACTATAGCAAGTTCATCTTCATAAGCATCATTCATATTGGCATCATGGCCACAAGCATAGCAAGCATCAAGTTCATCAAAAAGGGATATTTCAAACGAATCCAAGGGATCATAGCAATCAACATAGCATTCATCCTTCGGTAAGAACGAAGGGAAATTAAACAATGTATGAGTTGAAGAGTTACTCTCATTAGAAGATGGGCACGGGTAGCTAGTCCGCTCTTCCTCCTTTTGTTCTTCGCTCTCCTCGTCATCTTTTTCATCTAATGAGCTCACAGTTTCAGCATTTTCTTCTTCCATAGTTTCCTGCAAAATATTAGTCTCTTCTTGGGCAGCGTAGAATTTCTCCATAAATTGATAAATATGGGCATTATATTCATAATGAGTATAACAATAACGAAGCATAACCAAATTTTCAGATCGGTAAGCAGCATCATCATTATCATCACACCCTTTAAATAGAGCTTCAATTTCATAAGCACTCATAAAAGCAACAAACTCTTCTATTTGTTCCACATCATAGTAATCATATATACCATTAGCATAAGAAGCCAAGGTTTCATTAGCATTAAATTTACAAGAAAAGGGAAGGTGATTAGCCTTCATCCTAGAGCAACAAGTAATATCATATCTCGAGCATAGCTCCCAAGCATACCATTTCAACATATGAATTTGATCCCATAATAGTTCCCCTTTTTGAGTCAAGCAATAATCCCTAAAGTATTCACGTTGATCCAACGTGTATCCCATTATATAATTTAATGGGGTTTTCTCCGAATTATTAAAGAAGTGCATAATATTTTCCACATAACGAGCATCGAGGGTTTTAGGAGATTCCCCATCTCCATGAGTAGCAAGTACACCTATTTTTTTTGGTATTTCGTGTTCCATATCCATAACTGAAGATAGAGAACAACTTAGAACATAAAATAAATCTACTTAGTGATAAAGCAAACAAGCACACACGAGAATATTCACCCCACGCTATTGCTCCCCGGTAACGGCGCCAGAAAAAGGTCTTGATAACCCACAAGTATAGGGGATCAATTGTAGCCTTTCTCGATAAGTAAGAGTGTCGAACCCAATGAGGAGCTAAAGGTAGGACAAATATTCCCTCAAGTTCTATCGACCACCGATACAACTCTACGCACACTTTACGTTCGCTTTACCTAGAACAAGTATGAAACTAGAAGTACTTTGTAGGCGTGATAGGATAGGCTTGCAAGAAAGTAAAGAGCACGTAAATAAAAACTAGGGGCTGGTTAGATAAATAAACAATTACTTTAGTTTAACGAGTGTGGAAAAGTGGTGGTAGGAGTTGCGGAATTGTCCCTAAGCAATTGACTACGTTACTAGACCGATAGCAAGTTTTATGTGGGAGAGGCCACTGCTAGCATGTCATCCCTTACTTGGAATTCTATGCACTTATGATTGGAACTATTAGCAAGCATCCGCAACTACTAACGTTCATTAAGGTAAAACCCAACCATAGCAATAAGATATATTGGTCCCCCTTCAATCCCGTATGCATCAATTTCTATGCTAGGCTGAAGCTTCTGTCACCCTTGCGCTCCAATACATAGTCCTATCACCATACTACGAACCCTATGGTGTGATCCACGCACGCGCTCATATGATGGGCACCAAAGGACATCAACATAACCACAAGCAAATTAAACCAATCATAGCAATTCATCAATCACCGATAGGACAACGAGAATCTACTCAGACATCATAGGATGGCAACACATCATTGGATAATAATATGAAGCATAAAGCACCATGTTCAAGTAGAGGGTACAGCGGGTTGCGGGAGAGTGGACCGCTGAATATAGATGGGGGAAGGTGATGGAGGTGTTGGTGAAGTTGACGGAGGTGTTGGTGTAGATCACCATCACACGATGATGTCCCGGCGTTCCGACGCCGCCGGGAGAGAGGGGGAGAGAGCCCCCCTTCTTCTTCTTCTTCTTCTTCTTCCTTGACCTCCTCCCTAGATGGGAGAAGGGTTCCCCCTCTGGTCCATGGTCTCCATGGCGGCCGAGGGGTGAGAGCCCCTCCGAGGTTGGAGCTCTCTCTCTGTGTCCTTCTTTTTCCGCGCTCCCAGATTCTTGCTTTCACCGTTTCTTAAATTCCCGGAGATCCGTAACTCCGATTGGGCTGAAATTTTAACACGATTTTCTTCCGGATATTAGATATCTTGCGGCAAAAGAAGGGCCCCAACCGCCTTAGGGATTGGTCACAAGCCTGCCAGCCGCGCCCTAGGGGGGGGTCGCGCCTCCTGGGCTTGTGACCTCCTCGGGCATCGCTTCGCGTAGATTCTTCTTCCCAAAAATCATAAATATTCCAAAAAAATCCCCGTAGGTTTTTTTATTGCGTTTGGACTTTGTTTGGTATGGATATTCTGCGAAACAAAAAGCATGCAACAAGCAGGAGCTGGCACTGGACACTGGATCAATATGTTAGTCCCAAAAATAGTATAAAAAATTGCCAATAGTATATGAAAGTTGTAGAATATTGGCATGAAACTATCAAAAATTATAGATACGACGGAGACGTATCAATGGGCCTCGGCCTGCTAAGGTGAGCCAGCACCAGAGCCCTCTATCTTGTGCTCTGTGCAAATTTTAGTATATTGCGCCCATGCCTGTTTCGGCCCAATAGTTAGTTTCGGTCCATAGTTTTTTATTATTATTACGGCGAATTTAGTATTTTCAGATAACATGCATTATTTCAAACGGCCGTAGTTTTACATCCGTGCATCGGACCGCAGAGAGTTAGATATGTAAAACATGTATATTTTCACGTAGAATAATATTTTCCAACTGTCATGCATATTTAAAGCTGTTTAGCGTGTTGTTTGCATTGGTTTGCATGTCGACATGTTAGAAATGGTTTAGGTCATAGTTATTTAACTGTAGCTCCGTTGGAGATGAGCCATATATGTAAATGGACTAGAACGACGAGTGGAATCACATGAATCACTTTGTTTTTCTGTTTAACAAACATAAAATGTGATTAGGACAAATCTGAACAGATTACAAAGTTAATGTGTGGGGTCGTTTCGGAGATGCTATATGTCGTTTCCGGCCTCATTTAAAATGCCTAGATAGGTATTTTAATTTGTGCTTCACCCTTTGCCATGTGTAACACTATTTAATATTGTAGTGTACCTAAATGGGACTGAACTAAATAATTAAACGTGAAGTTCCATCAATATGCAACTCGTTGCATATTGAGCTTCACTCAATGTAGCGTTTGATTGTGTGAATTGCCATGCCATGCCTTGCGTATTTGAAACTGATCATGTATCATATGTGAATTGCATCATGTCGTGCATGTGTGTGGTGAACATCGTGTGTTGATGTTTGTTTTCGGTTTTCTTCGTCTCGATAGAGTTCCGCAAGCGTGTCGGAATGTGAGGACCCGTTCAACTACGTCGGTTCTTCTGCTTCACACAGTCGTTCTTCTTCCAAGCGGGATCTCAGGCAAGTTGATCATTTCCCTAGATATCATTACTATCATTGCCATGCTAGTTGTTTTGTTTCTATCGTTATGTCTCGCTGCCTACCACCTGTTAAATATCAGCCTCCCAACATTGCCATGAAAACCTTCAACCTTTCCACAACCTAGCAAGCCACTGATTGGCTATGGTACCACTTGCTTAACCATTGGATAGCGTTGCTACTTGCAGGTGCAGTTGCTTCCATGTGAAAACATGGGTTCCTTGTTATATCACCCTATTAATGCTATTTAATTTAATGCACCTATATACTTGGTAAAAGGTGGAAGGCTTGGCCTGTTGGAAATATGCCCTAGAGGCAATAATAAATTGGTTATTATTATATTTCTTTATTCATGATAATCGTTTGTATTGATTGGAAACTCAAATACATGTGTGGATACATAGACAACACACTGTCCCTAGTGAGCCTCTAGTTGACTAGCTCGTTGATCAAAGATGGTCAAGGTTTCTTAACCATAGAAAAGTGTTGTCGATTGATAACGGGATCACATCATTGGGAGAATGATGTGATGGACAAGACCAAAAACTATGAACGTAGCATATGATCGTGTTAGTTTATTGCTACTGTTTTCTGCATGTCAATGTATCCATTCCTATGACCATGAGATCATGCAACTCCCGAACACTGGAGGAACACCTTGTGGGTTATCAAACGTCGCAACGTAACTGGTGACTATAAAGGTGCTCTACAACTATCTTCAAAGGTGTCTGTTGGGTTGGCATGGATCAAGACTGGGATTTGTCACTTCGTGTGACGGAGAGGTATCTCGGGGCCCACTCGGTAATACAACATCACAACAAGCCTTGCAAGCAATGTGACTAAAGAGTTAGTTATGGGATCTTGTATTACGAAACGAGTAAAGAGACTTGCCAGTAACGAGATTGAACTAGGTATGGAGATACCGACGATCGAATCTCGGGCAAGTAACATACCGAAGGACAAAGGGAACATCATACGGGATTAACTGAATCCTTGACATAGAGGTTCAACCGATAGAGATATTCCTAGAATATGTGGGAGACAATATGGACATCCAGATCCCGCTATTGGTTATTGACCGGAGAGTGTCTCAGGTCATGTCTGCATAGTTCTCGAACCCGCAAGGTCTGCACACTTAAGGTTCGGTGACGTTTCAGTATAGTTGAGTTATAGGTGTTGGTGACCGAAGGTTGTTCGGAGTCCCAGATGAGATCCAAGACGTCACTAGGAGCTTCGAAATGGTTTGGAGGTAAAGATTGATATATAGGAAGCCCTGTTTTGGTCACATGAAAAGTTTCGGGCTCATCGGTAGTGTACCGGGAGTGCCGGGAGGGTACCGGAGACCACACCGAGGGGTGTGACGACCCAAAAGGGTTCATGGGCTGTGAGAGGAGGTAGACCAGCCCTTGGTGGGCTGGCCAAAGCCTCCCCTAAAGGCCCATGTGGCTGGAATAAAGAAACATGGCAAAAAAGATCAAAAGGTGGAAAGAGTTTCCAATTAGGAAAGTGTCCTAATAGGATTCCAACTCCCTTGTGGGAGGTGGATTCCTCCTCCTTGGTTTGGCCGAAACCTAGGGGCTTTCCTTGGAGGCCAAGCCTCCTTCCTCTCTCCTCCTATATATACTAGAGGTTTAGGGCTTTTTGAGACACAACTTTGCCACGTGTTGCCCTCTCCTCTAGTTCGTAGTTCTTCCTCTAGATCGGTTTTTTGCGGAGCTCAGACGGAGCCCTGCAGGAACAAGATCACCACCACCACCGGAGCGCCGTCACGCTACTAGGAAACTCATCTACATCCCCGTCTCTCTTGTTGGATCAAGAAAGCGGAGATCGTCATCGAGTTGTATGTGTGCGGAACACGGAGGTGCCGTCCGTTCGACACTTGATCAAGACGGATCGTGGGACGGATCGTGAGATGATTCGTGGGACGGATCGTGGGACGGGTCGTGAAGACGTACCACTACATCAACCGCGTTTATTAACGTTTCCGCTTAGCGATCTACAAGGGTATGTAGATCCGATTTCCCTCTCGTAGATGATCATCACCATGATAGGTCTTCGTGTGCGTAGGAATTTTTTTGTTTCCTATGCAACGTTCCCCAACAGTGGCATCATGAGCTAGGTTCATGCGTAGATGATATCTCGAGTAAAACACAAAAGAGTTTGTGGGCGTTGATGTTCGATTTGCTGCCCTCCTTGGTCTTTTCTCAATTCGGCGGTATTGCCAGATTGAAGCGGCCTAGACCAACCTTACTCGTATGCTTACGAGAGACTGGTTTCATCGACTAACATGCAACTTGTTGCATAAAGATGACTCGCGGGTGTCTATTTCTCCAACTTTAGTTGAATCGGATTTGACCGAGGCGGTCCTTGGAGAAGGTATAATAGCAAATTGCATATCACCGTTGTGGCTTTGCGTAAGTAAGATGCAATCATACTAGATACCCACAGTAGCCACGTAAAACATGCAACAACAAATTAGAGGACGTCTAACTTGTTTTTGTACGGTATGCATGTGATGTCATATGGCCAATGACATGATATGATATATTGGATGTATGAGATGATCATGTTGTAACAGTTAGATATCGACTTGCACGTCGATGCTACACCAACCGACAAGAGCCATAGGGTTGTCTTTAAACTAACGTTTGTGCTTGCAGATGCGTTTACTATATTGCTAGGTGGCAGCTTTAGTAGTAATAGCATAGATAGCACGACAACCTCGATGGTGGCACAATGATGGAGATCATGGTGTGGCGCCGGTGACGATGAAGATCATGTCGATGCTTTGGGGATGGAGATCAAGAAGCATAAGATCATGGCCTTATCATGTCACTTATGATTTGCATGTGATGTTAATCCTTTTATGCACGTTATTTTTCTTAGAACGACGGTAGCATTATAAGGTGATCCCTCACTAAAATTTCAAGATAAAATTGTGTTCTCCCCGACTGTGCACCGTTGCGACAGTTCGTCATTTCGAGACACCATGTGATGATCGGGTGTGATAGACTCAACGTTCACATACAACGGGTGCAGAACAGTTGCACACTCGGGTTAAACTTGATGAGCCTAGCATGTACAGACATGGCCTCAGAACACAAGATACCGAAAGGTCGAGCATGAATCATATAGTTGATATGATCAACCTGGAGATGTTCACCATTGAAGCTAAACTCAACCCACGTGATGATCAGACTTGAGTTAGTGGATTTGGATCATGCGCCACTCGAATGACTAGAGGGATGTCTATTTGAGTGGGAGTTATTAGTAATATGATTAGCTAAACTCAACTATCATGAACATGGTCAAAATGTCTTTGCAAATTATGTTGTAGCTTGCGCTATAGCTCTACTATTTTAGATATATTCCTAGAGAAAATTTAGTTGAAAGATGATAGTAGCAATTATGCGGACTAGGTCCGTAAACTCATGATTGTCCTCATTGCTGCGCAGAAGGCTTATTTCCTTAATGCACCACTCGGTGTGTTGAACCTTGAGCACCGTGTTTGGATGTTGCGAACATCTGACATACACGTTTTTATGACTACGTAATAGTTCAGTGCGTAATGCTTGACGGCTCAGAATTGAGGCTCCAAAGACGTTTGGAACGTCACGGAACATATGAGATGTTCCAAGAGATGAAATTGGGATTTCATGCTCGTGCCCTTGTTGAGAGGTATGAGACCTTCGACAAGATTCTTTGTCTACAAAGTAAGGGAGAAAAGCTCAATCGTTGAGCATGTGCTCAGATTGTATGAGTGCTACAATCGCTTGAATCGAGTGGAAGTTAATCTTCCAGATAAGATAGTGATGATTCTTAAAAGTCACTGCCACCAAGCTACTAGAGCTTCATGATGAAATACAACATATCAAGGTTACATATGATGATCCTTGAGCTATTCGCAATGTTTGATACTGCGAAAGTAGAAATCAAGTAGGAGCATCAATTGTTGATTGCTAGTAAAACCACTAGTTTCAAGAACGGCAAGGGAAAGAAGGGATACTTCATGAAACGGCAAAACCAGTTGCTGCTCTAGTGAAGAAACCCAAGGTTGAACCCAAACCCGAGACTAAGTGCTTCTGTTATGAGGGGAACGGTCACTGAGGCGGAACTACCCTAGATACTTGGTAGATGAGAAGGCTGGCAAAGTCGACAAACGTATATTGGATATACCTGATATTGATGTGTACCTTACTAGTACTCCTAGTAGCACGAGGGAATTAGATACCGGTTCAGTTGCTAAGTGTTAGTAACTCGAAAATACAGCTACGGATTAAATGGATACTAGCAAAGGTGAGGTGACGATGTGTGTTGGAAGTAATTCTAAGGTTGATGTGATCAAACATCGCACGCTCCCTCTACCATCGGGATTAGTGTTAAACCTAATAATTGTTATTTGGTGTTTGTGTTGAGCATGAACATGATTAGATCATGTTTATTGCAATACGATTATTCATTTAAATAGAATAATGGTTATTCTATTTGCTTGAATAAATACCTTCAATGGTTTATTGAATCTCGATCGTTGTGATACACATGTTCATAATATTGATGCCAAAAGATACAAAGTAGTAATGATAGTACCACTTACTTGTGGCACTGCCGCTTGAGTCATTTTGGTATAAAATGCATGAAGAAGCTCAATGCTGATGGATCTTTGTACTCACTCATTTTTGAAACATTTGAGACATGCGAACCATACCTATTGGTATAAACGCATGAAGAAACTCCATGCAGATGGATCGTTTGGAGTCACTTGATTTTGAATCACTTGAGACATGCAAATCATACCACATGGGCAAGATGACTAAAGGCCTCGTTTTCCAGTAAGATGGAACTAGAAAGCAACTTATTGGAAGTAACACATTTGGATGTATGCAGTCCAATGAGTGTTTAGGCACGCAGTGGATATCGTTATGTTCTTACTTCACAGATGATTTGAGTAGATACTAGTGTATTTGCTTGATGAAACACACGTCTAAATTATTGAAAGGTTCAAGTAGTTTCAGAGTGAAGTTGAAGATCGTCATGACAAGAGGGTAACATGTCTACGATATGATCATAGAGATGAATATCTGAGTTGCGAGTTTGATACACAATTAAGACGAATGTGAAAAATTGTTTCACATCTCATGCCACCTAGAACACCATAGTGTGATGGTGTGTCCGAACGTCATAGCCGCGCCCTATTTGATATGGTGCATACTATGATGTCTCTTATCGAATTACCACTATCGTTTATGGGTTATGCATTAGACACAACCGCATTCACTTTAAATAGGGCACCACGTATTATCGTTGAGATGAAACCGTATGAATTATGGTTTGGAGAAACCTAAGTTGTCGTTTCTTAAAAGTTTGGGGCTGCGATGCTTGTGTGGAAAAGTTTCAGCATAATAAGCTCGAACCTAAAGCGGATAAATGCATCTTCATAGGACACCCAAAACAGTTGGGTATACCTCCTATCTCAGATCCGGAAGCAAAGTGTTTGTTTCTAGAAATGGGTCCTTTCTCGAGGAAAAGTTTCTCTCGAAAGAATTGAGTGGGAGGGTGGTGGAACTTGATGAGGTTATTGAACCGTCACTTCAATCAGTGTGTAGCAGGGCGCAAGAAGTTGTTCCTATGGCGCCTACGCCAATTGAAGTGGAAACTGATGATGGTGATCATTAAGCTTCATATCAAGTTACTACAAACCTCGTAGGTCGATAAGGTCGCGTACTTCTACAGAGTGGTATGGTAACCCTGTCTTGGAGGTCATGTTGTTGAACAACAATGAACCTATGAACTATGGAGAAGCGATGGTGGGCCCGAATTCCGACAAATGGGTTGGAGGCCATGAAATCCGAGGGAGGTGTTGGAAATATGCCCTAGAGGCAATAATAAATTAGTTATTATTATATTTATTTGTTCATGATAATCGTTTATTATCCATGCTATAATTGTATTGATTGGAAACACAATACATGTGTGGATACATAGACAAAACATTGTCCCTAGTAAGCCTCTAGTTGACTAGCTCGTTGATCAAAGATGGTCAAGGTTTCCTGACCATAGGCAAGTGTTGTCACTTGCTAACGGGATCACATCATTAGGAGAATCATGTGATGGACTAGACCCAAACTAATAGACGTAGCATGTTGATCGTGTCATTTTGTTGCTACTGTTTTCTGCGTGTCAAGTATTTGTTCCTATGACCATGAGATCATATAATTCACTGACACCGGAGGAATGCTTTGTGTGTATCAAACGTCGCAACGTAACTGGGTGACTATAAAGATGCTCTACAGGTATCTCCGAAGGTGTTAGTTGAGTTAGTATGGATCGAGACTGGGATTTGTCACTCCGTGTGACGGAGAGGTATCTCGGGGCCCACTCGGTAATACAACATCACACACAAGCCTTGCAAGCAATGTGACTTAGTGTAAGTTGCGGGATCTTGTATTACGGAACGAGTAAAGAGACTTGCCGGTAAACTAGATTGAAATAGGTATGCGGATACTGATGATCGAATCTCGGGCAAGTAACATACCGAAGGACAAAGGGAATGACATACGGGATTATATGAATCCTTGGCACTGAGGTTCAAACGATAAGATCTTCGTAGAATATGTAGGATCCAATATGGGCATCCAGGTCTCGCTATTGGATATTGACCGAGGAGTCGCTCGGGTCATGTCTACATAGTTCTCGAACCCGCAGGGTCTGCACACTTAAGGTTCGACGTTGTTTTATGCGTATTTGAGTTATATGGTTGGTTACCGAATGTTGTTCGGAGTCCCGGATGAGATCACGGACATCACGAGGGTTTCCGGATTGGTCCGGAAACGAAGATTGATATATAGGATGACCTCATTTGATTACCGGAAGGTTTTCGGAGTTACCGGGAATGTACCGGGAATGACGAATGGGTTCCGGGAGTTCACCGGGGGGGCAACCCACCCCGGGGAAGCCCATAGGCATTGAGGGTGGCGCACCAGCCCTTAGTGGGCTGGTGGGACAGCCCAAAAGGACCCTATGCGCATTGGAAGAAAATCAAAGAGAAAAAGAAAAAAAAGGGAGGAGGTGGGAAAGGGAAGAAGGACTCCACCTTCCAAACCAAGTAGGACTCGATTTGGGGGGGGGAGACCTTCCCCCTTGGCTCGGCCGAAACCCTTAGGGGTCCTTGGACCCCAAGGCAAGGCTCCCCCTCTCCCACCTATATATACGGAGGTTTTAGGGCTGATTTGAGACGACTTTTCCACGGGAGCCCGACCACATACATCCACGGTTTTTCCTCTAGATCGTGTTTCTGCGGAGCTCGGGCGGAGCCCTGCTGAGATAAGATCACCACCAGCCTCCGGAGCGCCGTCACGCTGCCGGAGAACTCATCTACCTCTCCGTCTCTCTTGCTGGATCAAGAAGGCCGAGATCATCGTCGAGCTGTACGTGTGCTGAACGCGGAGGTGCCATCCATTCGGCACTAGATCGTGGGACTGATCGCGGGACGGTTCGCGGGGAGGATCGAGGGACGTGAGGACGTTCCACTACATCAACCGCGTTCATTAACGCTTCTATTGTACGGTCTACAAGGGTACGTAGATCACACATCCCCTCTCGTAGATGGACATCACCATGATAGGTCTTCGTGCGCGTAGGAAATTTTTTGTTTCCCATGCGACGTTCCCCAACAGTGGCATCATGAGCTAGGTTCATGCGTAGATGTCATCTCGAGTAGAACACAAAAGTTTTTGTGGGGAGTGATGTGCGTTTTGCTGCCCTCCTTAGTCTTTTCTTGATTCCGCGGTATTGTTGGATCGAAGCGGCTTGGACCGACATTACTCGTACGCTTACGAGAGACTGGTTTCATCGCTACGAGTAACCCCGTTGCTCAAAGATGACTGGCAAGTGTCAGTTTCTCCAACTTTAGTTGAATCGGATTTGACCGAGGAGGTCCTTGGATGAGGTTAAACATCAACTCATATATCTCCGTTGTGGTGTTTGCGTAAGTAAGATGCGATCCTACTAGATACCCATGGTCACCACATAAAACATGCAACAACTAAATTAGAGGACGTCTAACTTGTTTTTGCAGGGTATGCTTGTGATGTGATATGGCCAACGATGTGATGTGATATATTGGATGTATGAGATGATCATGTTGTAATAGTTAATATTGACTTGCACGTCGATGGTACAGCAACCGACAGGAGCCATAGGGTTGTCTTTAAACTAACGTTTGTGCTTGCAGATGCGTTTACTATATTGCTAGGACGTAGCTTTAGTAGTAATAGCATGAGTAGCACGACAACCCCGATGGCGACACGTTGATGGAGATCATGGTGTGACGCCGGTGACAAGAAGATCGTGCCGGTACTTTGGTGATGGAGATCAAGAAGCGCATGATGATGGCCATATCATGGCACTTATGAATTGCATGTGATGTTAATCCTTTTTGCACCTTATCTTGCTTAGAACGACGGTAGCATTATGAGGTGATCTCTCACTAAAATTTCAAGACGAAATTGTGTTCTCCCCGTCTGTGCACCGTTGCGACAGTTCTTCGTTTCGAGACACCACGTGACGATCGGGTGTGATAGACTCAACGTTCACATACAACGGGTGCAAAACAGTTGCACACGCGGAACACTCAGGTTAAGCTTGACGAGCCTAGCATGTGCAGACATGGCCTCGGAACACATGAGACCGAAAGGTCGAGCATGAATTGTATAGTTGATATGATTAGCATAGAGATGCTTACCACTGAAACTATTCTCGACTCACGTGATGATCGGACTTGAGATAGTGGATTTGGATCATGTACCACTCAAATGACTAGAGAGATGTACTTTTTGAGTGGGAGTTCTTAAGTAATATGATTAATTGAACTAATTGTCATGAACATAGTCTAATGGTCTTTGCGAATTACGATGTAGCTTGCGCTATAGCTCTACTGTTTTTATATGTTCCTAGAGAAAATTTACTTGAAAGTTGATAGTAGCAAACTTTGAAGAGGATTGTCCTCGTTGCTGCGCAGAAGGCTTATATCCTTAATGCACCACCCGGTGTGCTGCACCTCGAGCATCGTCTGTGGATGCTGTGAACATCCGACATACACGTTTCTGATGACTACACGATAGTTCAGTGCAAAATAATTAATGGCTTAGAAGCAAGGCACCGAAGACGTTTTGAAATGTCACGGAACATAAGTGATGTTCTAAAGAGATGAAATTGTGATTTCATGCTCGTGCCCTTGTTGAGAGGTGCGAGTGTTGGAAATATGCCCTAGAGGCAATAATAATTAGTTATTATTATATTTCTTTGTTCATGATAATCGTTTATTATCCATGCTATAATTGTATTGATTGGAAACACAATACTTGTGTGGATACATAGACAAAACGCTGTCCCTAGTAAGCCTCTAGTTGACTAGCTTGTTGATCAAAGAGGGTCAAGGTTTCCTGGCCATAGGCAAGTGTTGTCACTTGATAACGGGATCACATCATTAGGAGAATCATGTGATGGACTAGACCCAAACTAATAGACATAGCATGTTGATCGTGTCATTTTGTTGCTACTGTTTTCTGCGTGTCAAGTATTTATTCCTATGACCATGAGATCATATAACTTACTAACACCGGAGGAATACTTTGTGTGTATCAAACGTCGCAACGTAACTGGGTGACTATAAAGATGCTCTACAGGTATCTCCGAAGGTGTTCGTTGAGTTAGTATGGATCGAGACTGGGACTTGTCACTCCGTATGACGGAGAGGTATCTCGGGGCCCACTCGGTAATACAACATCACACACAAGCCTTGCAAGCAATGTGACTTAGTGTAAGTTACGGGATCTTGTATTACGGAACGAGTAAAGAGACTTGCCGGTAAACGAGATTGAAATAGGTATACGGATGCTGACGATCGAATCTCGGGCAAGTAACATACCAAAGGACAAAGGGAATGACATACGGGATTATATGAATCCTTGGCACTGAGGTTCAAACGATAAGATCTTCGTAGAATATGTAGGATCCAATATGGGCATCCAGGTCCCGCTATTGGATATTGACCGAGGAGTCTCTCGGGTCATGTCTACATAGTTCTCGAACCCGCAGGGTCTGCACACTTAAGGTTCGACGTTGTTTTATGCGTATTTGAGTTATATGGTTGGTTACCGAATGTTGTTCGGAGTCCCGGATGAGATCCAGGACGTCACGAGGAGCTCCGGAATGGTCCGGAGGTAAAGATTGATATATAGGAAGTCCTGTTTTGGTCACCGGAAAAGTTTTGGGCTCATCGGTAGTGTACCGGGAGTGCCGGGAGGGGTGCCGGGGACCATCGGGAAGGGTGTCACGCCCCAAGGGGTCTCATGGGCTATGGGAAGAGATAAACCAGCCCCTAGTGGGCTGGAATAAGTTCCCACTAAGGCCCATAAGGTTTGAGAAGGAAAAAACACAAGGTGGAAAGAGTTTCCAAGTGGGAAGGTGGAATCCTACTCCAAGTAGGATTGGAGTAGGACTCCTCCACCTCCAATTTCGGCCAAACCTTGAGGGTTTGAGGCTGCCTCTTCCCTCCCCCTCCCTCCTATATATACTAAGGTATTAGGGCTGATTTGAGACAACTTTTGCCACGGCAGCCCGACCACATACCTCCACGGTTTTACCTCTAGATCGCGTTTCTGCGGAGCTCGGGCGGAGCCCTGCTGAGATTAGATCACCACCAACCTCCGGAGCGCCGTCACGCTGCCGGAGAACTCATCTACCTCTCCGTCTCTCTTGCTGGATCAAGAAGGCCGAGATCATCGTCGAGCTGTACGTGTGCGGAACGCGGAGGTGCCGTTCGTTCGGTACTAGATCGTGGGACTGTTCGCGGGATAGTTCGCGGGGCGGATCGAGGGACGTGAGGACGTTCCACTACATCAACCGCGTTCACTAACGCTTCTATTGTACGGTCTACAAGGGTACGTAGATCACACATCCCCTCTCGTAGATGGACATCACCATGATAGGTCTTCGTGCGCGTAGGAAAATTTTTGTTTCCCATGCGACGTTCCCCAACAGTGGCATCATGAGCTAGGTTCATGCGTAGATGTCTTCTCGAGTAGAACACAAAAGTTTTTGTGGGCGGTGATGTGCGTTTTGCTGCCCTCCTTAGTCTTTTCTTGATTCCGCGGTATTGTTGGATTGAAGCGGCTTGGACCGACATTACTCGTACGCTTACGAGAGACTGGTTTCATCGCTACGAGTAACCCCGTTGCTCAAAGATGACTGGCAAGTGTCGGTTTCTCCAACTTTAGTTGAATCGGATTTGACCGAGGAGGTCCTTGGATGAGGTTAAATAGCAACTCATATATCTCCGTTGTGGTGTTTGCATAAGTAAGATGCGATCCTACTAGATACCCATGGTCACCACGTAAAACATGCAACAACAAAATTAGAGGACGTCTAACTTGTTTTTGCAGGGTATGCTTGTGATGTGATATGACCAACGATGTGATGTGATATATTGGATGTATGAGATGATCATGTTGTAATAGATAATATCGACTTGCACGTCGATGGTACGGCAACCGGCAGGAGCCATAGGGTTGTCTTTAAACTAACGTTTGTGCTTGCAGATGCGTTTACTATTTTGCTAGGATGTAGCTTTAGTAGTAATAGCATGAGTAGCACGACAACCCCGATGGCGACACGTTGATGGAGATCATGATGATGGAGATCATGGTGTGACGCCGGTGACAAGAAGATCGTGCCGGTGCTTTGGTGATGGAGATCAAGAAGCGCGTGATGATGGCCATATCATGTCACTTATGAATTGCATGTGATGTTAATCCTTTTATGCACCTTATTTTGCTTAGAACGACGGTAGCATTATGAGGTGATCTCTCACTAAAATTTCAAGACGAAATTGTGTTCTCCCCGATTGTGCACCGTTGCTACAGTTCGTCGTTTCGAGACACCACGTGATGATCGGGTGTGATAGACTCAACGTTCACATACAACGGGTGCAAAACAGTTGCGCACGCGGAACACTCGGGTTAAGCTTGACGAGCCTAGCATGTGCAGACATGGCCTCGGAACACATGAGACCGAAAGGTCGAGCATGAATTGTATAGTTGATATGATTAGCATAGAGATGCTTACCACTGAAACTATTCTCGACTCACGTGATGATCGGACTTGAGATAGTGGATTTGGATCATGTACCACTCAAATGACTAGAGAGATGTACTTTTTGAGTGGGAGTTCTTAAGTAATATGATTAATTGAACTAATTGTCATGAACATAGTCTAATGGTCTTTGCGAATTACGGTGTAGCTTGCGCTTTAGGTCTACTGTTTTATATGTTCCTAGAGAAAATTTAGTTGAAAATTGATAGTAGCAAACTTTGCAAACTAAGTCTGTAAAACCGAGGATTGTCCTCGTTGCTGCGCAGAAGGCTTATGTCCTTAATGCACCACTCGGTGTGCTGCACCTCGAGCATCGTCTGTGGATGCTATGAACATCCGACATACACGTTTCTGATGACTACACGATAGTTCAGTGCAAAATACTTAATGGCTTAGAAGCAAGGCGCCGAAAACGTTGTAAAACGTCACGGAACATAAGTGATGTTCTAAAGAGATGAAATTGTGATTTCATACCTGTGCCCTTCTTAAGAGGTACGAGACCTCCAACAAGATTCTTTGTCCACAAAGTAAAGGAGAAAAGCTCAATCGTTGAGCGTGTGCTCAGATTGTCTGAGTACGACAATCACTTGAATCAAGTGGGAGTTAATCTTCCAGATGAGATAGTGATGGTTCTCCAAAAGTCACTGCCACCAAGCTTTGAGAGCTTAGTGATGAACTATAACATATCAAGGATAGATACAATGATCCTTGAGCGATTCGCGATGTTTGACACTGCGAAAGTAGAAATCAAGAAGGAGCATCAATAGTTGATGGTTTGTAAAACCACTAAGTTTCAAGAAAGGCAAGGGCTAGAAGGGATACTTTGTGAAACGGCAAAGCAGTTGCTGCACTAATGAAGAGACCCAAGATTAAACCCAAACCCGAGACTAAGTGCTTCTGTAATGAGGGGAACAGTCACTGAGGCGGAGCAACTCTAGATACTTGGTAGATAAGAAGGCTGGAAAAAGTCGAAAGAAGTGTATTTGATATACATGATGTTGATGTGTACTTTACTAGTACTCCTAGTAGCATGAGGGTATTAGATACCGGTTCGGTTGCTAAGTGATTAGTAACACGAAATGAAAGCTACGGCATAAACGGAGACTAGCTAAAGGCGAGGTGACGATACGTGTTGGAAGTGTTTCCAAGGTTGATATGATCAAACGCCGCACACTCCCTCTACCATCGGGATTGGTGTTAAACCTAAATAATTGTTATTTGGTGCTTCCGTTAAGCATGAACATGATTGGATCGTGTTTATTGCAATATGATTATTCATTTAAAGAGAATAATGGTTACTCTATTTTCTTGAATATTCACCTTCAATGGTTTATTGAATCTCGATCGTAGTGTTACACATGTTCATGATATTGGTGCCAAAAGATACGAGGTAATGATGATAGTACCACTTACTTGTGGCACTGCCGCTTGAGTCATGTTGGTATAAATTGCATGAAGAGGCTCCATGCTGATGGATCTTTATACTCACTTGATTTTGAATCACTAGTGACATGCAAATCATACCACATGAGCAAGGCCTTGTTTTCATTGAGATGAAATAAGATAGTAACTTGTTGGAAGTGATACATTTTGAGGTATGCAGTCCAATGGGTGCTGAGGCACGCAGTGGATATCATTATGTTCTTACTTCAATGACGATTTGAGTAGATACTAGAGTATTTACTTAATGAATCACAAGTCTGAAATATTGAAAAGTTCAATTCTGTTTCGGAGTGAAGTTCGTCGTAACAAGAGGATAAGCTGTCTACGATATGATCATAGAAATGAATATCTGAGTTACGAGTTTTGGTACGCAGTTAAGACTATGTGGAAATTGCTTCGCAGTTCATGCCACCTAGAACATCATAGTGTGATGATGTGTCTGAACGTCATAGCCACACACTATTTGGTATGGTGCATGCTATGACGTCTCTTATTGAATTACCACTATCGTTTATGGGTTAAGCATTAGAGACAACCGCATTCACTTTAAATAGGGCACCGCGTATTTCCGTTGAGATGACACAGTATAGACTGAGGTTTAGAGAAATCTAAACTGTCGTTTCTTGAAAGTTTGGGGCTTCGAAACTTATGTGAAAAAGTTTTCAGTCTGATAAGCTTGAACCCAAAGCGGATAAATGCATCTTCATAGGATATCCAAGACAGTTGGGTACATCTCCTATCTCAGATCCGAAAGCAAAGCGTTTGTTTCTAGAAACGGATCCTTTCTCGAGGAAAAGTTTCTCTCGAAAGAATTGAGTGGGAGGGTGGTAGAACTTGATGAGGTTATTGAACCATCACTTCAACCAGTGTGTAGCAGGGCGCAGGAAGTTGTTCCTGTGGCGCCTACACCAATTGAAGTGAAAGCTGATGATGGTGATCATCGAGCATCGGATCAAGTTACTACAAGCCTCGTAGGTTGACAAGGTCGCGTACTACTACAGAGTGGTATGGTAACCCTGTCTTGGAGGTCATGTTGTTGAGAAACAGTGAACCTACGAGTTATGAAGAAGCAATGGTGGGCCCGGATTCCGACAAATGGCTTGAGGCCATGAAATCCGAGAGAGGATCCATGTATGAAAACAAAGTGTAGACTTTGGAAGAACTACTTGATGGTCATAGGACTATTGAGTAAAAATGGATCTTTAAAGGAAGACAAACGATGATGGTGATAAGTCACTGTTAAGAAAAGCTCGACTTGTCGCAAAGATGTTTTCGACAAGATCAAACAGTTGACTATGATGAGACTTTCTCACTCGTAGCGATGCTAAAAGTCTGTTAGAATTATGTTAGTAGTTGATGCATTATTTATGAAATATTGCACGTAGGATGTCAAAACATTGTTTCCTCGATGGTTTCCTTGAGCAAACATTGTATGTGATACAACCAGAAGGTTTTGTCGATCCTAAAGATACTAGCAAGTATGCAAGCTCCAGCGATCCTTCAATGGACTGGTGCAAGCATCTCGGAGTTGGAATATACACTTTGATGAGATGTTCAAAGATTTTGGGTTTGTACAAGGTTTATGAGAAACTTGTATTTCCAAAGAAGTGAGTGGGAGCACTATAGAATTTCTGATAAGTGTATGTGGTAGACATATTGTTGATCAGAAGTAATGTCGAATTTCTGTAAAGCATGTAAGGTTGTTTGAAAGGAGTTTTCAAAGGAATACCTGGATTGAGCTACTTGAACGTTGAGCATCAAAGATCTATGGAGATAGATCGAAAACGCTTAATAGAAGTTTCAACAAGATGCATGCCTTGACAAGTTTTTGAAGGAGTTCAAAATAGATCAGCAAAGAAGGAGTTCTTGGTTGCGTTGTGAGGTGTGAATTTGAGTAAGACTCAAAGCCCGACCACGGCAGAATAAAGAGAATAGACGAAGGTCGTCTTCTATGCCTTAGCCATAGACTCTAAAGTATGTCGTGCTGAGTACCGCACCTGATGTGTGCCTTGTAGCAACTCTGTTAAGAGGTACAGAGAGTGATCCATGATTGAATCACTAGCAGCGGTCAAAATTTATCCTTAGTAACTGATAGACTAAGGAATTTTTCTCGATTATGGAGGTGGTTAAAGAGTTCATCGTGAAGGGTTACGTCGATGCAAGCTTTGACACTAATCCGAATAACTATGAGTAGTGAAACGGATTCATATAGTAGAGTAGATATTTGGAGTATTTCCGAATAGCACGTAGTAGCAGCATCTATAAGATGACATAAAGATTTGTAAAGAACACACGGATCTGAAAGTTTCAGAACCGTTGACTAAAACCTCTCTCACAAGCGAGACGTGATCAGACCCCAGAACTATATGGGTGTTAGATTCGTTAGAATCACATGGTGATGTGAACTAGATTATTGACTCTAGTGCAAGTGGGAGACTGTTGGAAATATGCCCTAGAGGCAATAATAAATTAGTTATTATTATATTTCTTTGTTCATGATAATCGTTTATTATCCATGCTATAATTGTATTGATTGGAAACACAATACGTGTGTGGATACATAGACAAAACACTGTCCCTAGTAAGCCTCTAGTTGACTAGCTCGTTGATCAAAGATGGTCAAGGTTTCCTGACCATAGGCAAGTCTTGTCACTTGTTAACGGGATCACATCATTAGGAGAATCATGTGATGGACTAGACCCAAACTAATAGACGTAGCATGTTGATCGTGTCATTTTGTTGCTACTGTTTTCTGCGTGTCAAGTATTTGTTCCTATGACCATGAGATCATATAACTCACTGACACCGGAGGAATGCTTTGTGTGTATCAAATGTCACAACGTAACTGGGTGACTATAAAGATGCTCTACACGTATCTCCGAAGGTGTTAGTTGAGTTAGTATGGATCGAGACTGGGATTTGTCACTCCGTGTGACGGAGAGGTATCTCGGGGCCCACTCGGTAATACAACATCACACACAAGCCTTGCAAGCAATGTGACTTAGTGTAAGTTGCGGGATCTTGTATTACGGAACGAGTAAAGAGACTTTCCGGTAAACGAGATTGAAATAGGTATGCGGATACTGACGATCGAATCTCGGGCAAGTAACATACCGAAGGACAAAGGGAATGACATACGGGATTATATGAATCCTTGGCACTGAGGTTCATACGATAAGATCTTTGTAGAATATGTAGGATCCAATATGGGCATCCAGGTCCCGCTATTGGATATTGACCGAGGAGTCGCTCGGGTCATGTCTACATAGTTCTCGAACCCGCAGGGTCTGCACACTTAAGGTTCGACGTTGTTTTATGCGTATTTGAGTTATATGGTTGGTTACCGAATGTTGTTCAGAGTCCCGGATGATATCACGGACGTCATGAGGGTTTCCGGAATGGTCCGGAAACGAAGATTGATATATAGGATGACCTCATTTGATTACCGGAAGGTTTTCGAAGTTACCGGGAATGTACCGGGAATGACGAATGGGTTCCGGATGTTGACCGGGGGGGCAACCCACCCCGGGGAAGCCCATAGGCATTGAGGGTGGCGCACCAGCCCTTAGTGGGCTGGTGGGACAGCCCAAAAGGACCCTATGCGCATTGGAAGAAAAATCAAAGAGAAAAAGAAAAAGAAAAAGAGAGGAGGTGGGAAAGGGAAGAAGGACTCCACCTTCCAAACCAAGTAGGACTCGGTTTGGGGGGGGGGAGACCTTCCCCCTTGGCTCGGCCGAAACCCTTAGGGGTCCTTGGACCCCAAGGCAAGGCTCCCCCTCTCCCACCTATATATATGGAGGTTTTAGGGCTGATTTGAGACGACTTTTCCACGGCAGCCCGACCACATACCTCCACGGTTTTTCCTCTAGATCGCGTTTCTGCGGAGCTCGGGCGGAGCCCTGCTGAGATAAGATCACCACCAACCTCCGGAGCGCCGTCACGCTGCCGGAGAACTCATCTACCTCTCCGTCTCTCTTGCTGGATCAAGAAGGCCGAGATCATCGTCGAGCTGTACGTGTGCTGAACGCGGAGGTTCCGTCCGTTCGGCACTAGATCGTGGGACTGATCGCGGGACGGTTCGCGGGGCGGATCGAGGGACGTGAGGACGTTCCACTACATCAACCACGTTCACTAACGCTTTTGCTGTACGGTCTACAAGGGTACGTAGATCACACATCCCCTCTCGTAGATGGACATCACCATGATAGGTCTTCGTGCGCGTAGGAAATTTTTTGTTTCCCATGCGACGTTCCCCAACAGGAGGATCCATGTATGAAAACAAAGTGTAGACTTTGGAAGAACTAGTTGATGGTCGTAAGACTGTTAAGTACAGATGGATCTTTTAAAGGAAGACAGACGATGATGGTGAAAGTCACTATTTAGAAAGCTCGAGTTGTTGCAAAGAAGTTTCCGACAAGTTCAAAGAGTTGACTATAATGAGACTTTCTCACTCGTAGAGATGCTAAGAGTTTGTTGGAATTATGTTAGCTGTTGCTGCATTATTTATGAAATATTACACATAGGATGTCAAAACATTGTTTCCTCGACGGTTTCCTTGAGGAAAGGTTGTATGTGATACAACCAGAAGGTTTTGTCGATCCTAAGGATGCTAAAAAGTATGCAAGCTCCAGCGATCCTTATACGGACTGGTGCAAGCATCTTGGAGTTGGAATATACACTTTGATGAGATGATCGAAGCTTTTGGGTTTATACAAGGTTTATGAGAAACTTATATTTCCAAAGAAGTGAGTGGGAGCACTATAGAATTTCTGATAAGTATATGTGGTAGACATATTGTTGATCGGAAATAATATAGAATTTTTGGAAAGCATAAAGGGTTGTTTGAAAGGTGCTTTTCAAAGGAAAACCTGGATTAAGCTAACTGAACATTGTGCATCAAGATCTATGGCGATAGATCAAGACGCTTAATAAGAACTTTCAACGAAATGCATGCCCTCACAAGTTTTTAAGGAGTTCAAAATAGATGGGCAAAGAAGGAGTTCTTGGCTGTGTTGTAAGGTGTAATTTTGAGTAAGACTCAAAGCCCGACCACGACAGAAGAAAGAGAAAGGACGAAGGTCGTCCCCTATGCCTTAGTCGTAGGCTCTAAAGTATGCTATGCTCTGTACCGCACCTGATGTGTGCCTTGCCATGAATCTGTCAAGGGGTACAGAAGTGATCCAGGAATGGATTACTGAACAACGGTCAAAAGCTATCCTTAGTAACTAGTGGACTAAGGATTTTTTTCTCAATTATGGAGGTGATTAAAGAGTTTGTCGTAAAGAGTTACGTCGATGCAAGCTTTGACACTAATCCGAATAACTATGAGTAGTAAACCCGATTCGTATAGTGGAGCAGTCATTTGGAATAGTTCGAAATGGTGTGTGGTAGCAGCATCTATAGGATGACATAGAGATTTGTAAAGCACACACGGATCTGAAAGGTTCAGACCCATTGACTAAAACCTCTCTCACAAGCAAGATATGATCAAACCCCATAACTGTATGGGTGTTAGGTTCATTACAATCACATAGTGATGTGAACTAGATTATTGACTCTAGTGCAAGTGGGAGACTGTTGGAAATATGCCCTAGAGGCAATAATAAATTGGTTATTATTATATTTATTTATTCATGATAATAGTTTATTATCCATGCTGGAATTGTATTGATTGGAAACTCAAATACATGTGTGGATACATAGACAACACACTGTCCCTAGTGAGCCTCTAGTTGACTAGCTCGTTGATCAAAGATGGTCAAGGTTGCCTGACCATAGACAAGTGTTGTCACTTGATAACGGGATCACATCATTGGGAGAATGATGTGATGGACAAGACCCAAAACTATGAACGTAGCATATGATCGTGTCAGTTTATTGCTACTGTTTTCTGCATGTCAATGTATCTATTCCTATGACCATGAGATCATGCAACTTCCGGACACCGGAGGAATACCTTGTGGGTTATCAAACGTCGCAACGTAACTGGGTGACTATAAAGGTGCTCTACAGGTATCTCCAAAGGTGTCTGTTGGGTTGGCATGGATCAAGACTGGGATTTGTCACTCCGTGTGACGGAGAGGTATCTTGGGACCCACTCGGTAATACAACATCACAACAAGCCTTGCAAGCAATGTGACTAAAGAGTTAGTTACGGGATCTTGTATTACAGAACGAGTAAATAGACTTGCCGGTAACGAGATTGAACTAGGTATGGAGATACCGACGATCGAATCTCGGGCAAGTAACATACCTAAGGACAAAGGGAACAACATACGGGATTAACTGAATCCTTGACATAGAGGTTCAACCGATAGAGATCTTCATAGAATATGTGGGAGCCAATATGGACATCCAGGTCCCACTATTGGTTATTGACTGGAGAGTGTCTCAGGTCATGTTTGCATAGTTCTTGAACCCACGGGGTCTGCACACTTAAGGTTCGATGACGTTTCGGTATAGTTGAGTTATAGGTGTTGGTTCAGAGTCCTGTAAGAGATCCAGGATGTCACGAGGAGCTCCAGAATGGTCCGGAGGTAAAGATTGATATATAGGAAGTCCTATTTTGGTCACCGAAAAAGTTTCGGGCTCATCGGTAGTGTACCAGAAGTGCCGGGAGGGTACCGGAGACCACAGGGAGGGGTGTGACAACCCAAAAGGGTTGATGGGCTGTGAGAGGAGGTATACCAGCCCTTGGTGGTTTGGCCAAAGCCTCCCCTAAAGGCCCATGCGACTGGAATAAAGAAACAAGGCAAAAAGATCAAAAGGTGGAAAGAGTTTCCAATTAGGAAAGTGTCCTAATAGGATTCCACCTCCCTTGTGGGAGGTGGATTCCTCCTCCTTGGTTCGGCCGAACCCTAGGATCTTCCCTTGGAAGCCAAGCCTCGTCCCTCTCTCCTCTTATATATACTAGAGGTTTAGGGATTTTTGAGACGCAACTTTGCCACGTGCTACCCTCTCCTCTAGTTCGTAGTTCTTCCTCTAGATCAGTTTTCTGCGGAGCTCGGGCGGCGGAGCCCTGCAGGAATAAGATCACCACCACCACTGGAGAGTCGTCACGCTGCCGTGGAACTCATCTACATCCCCGTATCTCTTTCTGGATCAAGAAAGCGGAGATCGTCATCGAGCTGTACGTGTGCGGAACGCGGAGGTGCCGTCCGTTCGGCACTTGATCAGAACGGATCGTGGGACGGATTGTGAGACGGTTCGTGGGACGGATCATGGGACGGTTCGTGGGACGGATCGTGAAGACGTACCACTACACCAAGCGCGTTTATTAACGCTTCCGCTTAGCGATCTACAAGGGTATGTAGATCCGATCTCCCTCTGGTAGATGATCATCACCATGATAGGTCTTCGTGTGCGTAGGAATTTTTTTGTTTCCCATGCAACGTTCCCCAACATGGCCTTCTAGCCTGGTGCTTTGTTCCACCTTTGCCGCCTTAGTTTCGGCTACCTGTGTTATGTTCCATAAATGAGCGCTCCTAACATGCTTCGGGTTGTTATGGGGACCCCCTAGATTCTCGTTTTAGGATAAAGCTCGTTTGGCAAGGCCCAACATTGGTGCTATATTTGCCCAACATAATAATTCTGTTAATACTGAAAAACATAGGGCGTCATGAACCCGAGGAGTAATTCAACATAATACAAGGGGGCCAGTGATGATGGTGTTGGTCCCAAATGGGTTGCCTGCGGGGCCACTGCGAGGAAACTCGAGGTTTGGTTTTACTCGTAGCTAGTCTCATCCGGTCATGTCCTGAGAACGAGTTATGCGGCTCCTATCGGGTTCGTCGACACGCGGGGCAGCCTTGCTGGATTAGTTTTACCTTTATCGAGCGTCTTATGCGAGGGATTCCGAGGATGCTTTGGGTTATCTCGAGGTTGAGGTTTTCCAATAGGAACCCGATGAGATCATGGGTTTCCTTGATCGACGTCATTCCATCGCAGCGTGTGGTAGTTTGCGATGGACTAGTTGGAGCACCCCTGCAGGGTTAAATCTTTCGGAAAGCCGTGCCCGCGGTTTTGTGGCAACGTGGAAACTTTGTTTAACATCCGGTTCTAGATAGCTTGAAGTAAGCTTAATTAAAACTTGCTAACTGAGTGTGTAACCGTGACTGTCTCTTTCGTGAGCTCCTTCTCCGATAGAGGACACGGTGGGGTTATGTCTAACGTAAGTAGGTGTTTAGGATCATTCATTTGATCATTATTAGTTCACGTCCAATTATGCGTAGATCATCTCCCTCTTTTATTCTTGTACTCGTAAGTTAGCCACCTCAAATAAATGCTTAGTCGCTTGTTGCAACCTCACCATTTAACCATACCTCATCCATTAAGCTTTGCTAGTCCTGATACCTTTGGAAATGAGATTGCCGAGTCCCTATGGCTCATAGATTACTACAACACCACTTGCAGGTATAGGTAAAGGGTTACTTCACGCGAGCGCGTTGATTGTTCATTTGGAGTTTCTTCTTCTTCTCCATCGATCTAGGATGGGTTCCAGACTGGCAGCCTGGGATAGCAAGGATGGACGTCGTTCTTTTATCGTTTGTTTTCAATCGTAGTCGGACCCTACTCTTCTTCATGATGATTGTATGTATTGTACTGATGCGACTCTGATGTAGCTTGTAGCGAGTGTAAGCCAAATCCTTATACTCATCTTTTCAGTACATGTACTTGTAACGATATCCATTCTTGTGAAACGACGAGATGCGTTTCTATCCTTATCGAGGCCCTCACACCAAAAGAAGGATAGGACCGCATCATGGGCGTGACATCCCTCCTCCCCTTCCTCCGCCACCATTGGAGGAAATCCATCGGGCTACGCCCGACGATGGTGGCGGGGGACTCCCTCTCTCCCACGTCTCAGGGGGTGGTGCAGGGCCCCTACACACATGGAGGTGCGACCGATCTAGCAGAGCGGCGGTGATGGTTGTGGCGACGGCGGCGGTGGTCGGCCCTGCCACGGGCGATGGCGGCTGAAGGCGCGTCGAGCAGCCCGGTCACGGGCGGCAGCATGCGGCAGTTGACCTAGTTCGGGCGGCGGCGCAATGCCGTGGGCAACAGCGGCTCGGCGGCACCTCCGGTCAGATCTGTTCTGGCCGGTGCAGCCGGTGGTGGTGGTCATCTCCTTCGCCGGGGGTGGTAGGCCTGAGTCTTGATGGTTGGATCTCGAGATCGGTCATCTAGCTCCAGCTGTGAGTTGGGGAGACATAGTTGCCGGTGGAAATCGAGCCACCGACACGCGATGGCGGCCTTCTGCATCGTTACCTTGATGAAGGCATCGTCATGTAACTACTGTCAACCTCCTCGCGCTGCTCCGCTCGGAAACCCTAGGATCTGGTATTCCAGATGGGACGATGGCAACACTATGATGTCATTTCTATCTTGAGAGCATCATTTGTGGAGTAGCGCTGGAAGATAGAGGCAGGAGGTGGGGCGGGTTCGTCTTGAACGGTGCTTCGATGGAGATGTCAAGTCAAGCCTGGCCGACAGTGTCATGCATGTTCGGCAGGTGCTACGCACGACAGATCTTCTAGAGTCTTGCACCGAGATGGACGAGTGCATGGCGGTGGCGCCGTTAGGCGCTGTGATGGCGTCGACGGATGGCAGACTAGCATCGATGATGCAGATCTCTCGCCTTAAGATGGGACAACGGCTCGTTGATGGTGGCGGCTTCTAAAATGTGTGTATGTGGTGTACTCTTTAGGTCAACCGCACCGGTTGTTAGAGCCGATACGTTATATGGATGGATCAGCGACGACATCAGCTTTAGATGTGGGGAGTGATAGCACTCCACAATATCAAGGTTGTAGGTGTGAGTGATGGATTTGGGTGGCTTGATGTATGCTCTTGTTAGACCTTTATCGAATAATTAATAAAAATGGACGTATGCATCGATTGATGCAGAGACCAGGGGTTTAACCTCCTTTAAAAAAATCAAGCGCCCATGTAAGAGCCTATATCCTCGAATGCAATTGATAATTCCGAGGCGCTTATAAATGAATTAAAAACAACAAAAACCCACCTAAGCGCCCAACGTAGCGACACCAAGGATTTAACCCAAAAATATGAAAATTTGGGTTGTGACAACAAGGAACTTGATAGCTCTAGATTGTGATTTGCTCTTCTAGTGATGGAGAGATGTTCTTATGGCCCTCTCGGTATTATGATATCCATCAACATATGGATAGACACAACATGACATGATAATAGGGCTGTCTGAATACAAAACGAAAAAATAAAGCAAAACTAGTAATGAGGATAACTTGGTATAGTGATCAAAAGTTGATTCACGAGGTGAAAGGATCAGTATGGTCCACTTGATGGGGTGAATAGGCGGCTAACATTTTTTTACATTTTTTTACATTTTAAGGGATATAACAATAATATATGTTATTTAGATATGCAACTAGATGGGAAACATGTATGATAAACTCAAATACAACAACAAGCTAGATAAGATACACAAGAATACTAGCTTGCACAAAGTAAGTAAAGAAAATAATAAACCTCAGGTGGAGACAATGATATTGTTCCCGGAGTTCCCTCCTTTGGGGAGGTACATCTTCATTGGAGATATGTGGCGGTAGGATGCTCACCAAACGCTACAATGGCACATTATTCTCATTGTGCCCTTGTACAATGCAAGGTTCCACGATCCACTACACGTGTCCCTAGAGCCGGCAATCGGGCCTTCACAAACAAAGTTTGGGCTATCTTGACAACTTAATTGAAGGCTCCCAACACCACCATGAAGCCTCACCGTAAGGTATTTTAGCTCCAAGGTGACCTCTTTCGTCTACGGTGCCCAAACACCCAAGAGTAACAGGATCCACAAGGAAATCTATGGAGAATAAAATTTCCTTTGGTGGAGTAGATCTAGGTCTTCTCTCCAAAATCTTAAAAGATCAACAAGTTTGAGTAGCCAGGGAGAGAGATTGAGCAACTTTAGCTTTTGGGCAACAATGAAGGAGAGAGATGCAAGAGGTAGGTCAAAAGGAGGAAGAATATGTCCTTTATATAACCCCTCCTACCATCCAATTGTTACACGATTTTTACTCTAAGCGGTACTACCACTCCAGAGAGTGGTACTACCGCAGTCCCATGTGGGTTGTACAACAAGTGCATATGCAATACTATTGCTCCAAAGAGGGGACTACCATAAACCCCTTGCGGGGCTACACTTCAACGTCTAAGCGGTACAACCGCTAAGGGATCCGGTAGTATCGAGAAAAAAAATTAGACGATACTACCATAGCAGTGCCACCCCTTGTACCACAGTCAAACCATGAGAGATTCTCCTCCTGTGGTAGTAGGTCTGACACTTAGTCCGGTAGTGCCCCTTCAATAGGGGAGTGGTACTACCGGTTATAAGCGTAGTGCTACCGACGTGGGGCAGATAGTGGCACCACTTCTCGTGGCACCACTTCTCGCATGAAGGGAGCGGTACTACCACCCTCAATCCTGGTGCCATCGGGTAAATAAAACCATGAAATATGGAAGAACATTGAGAACACCTCGAAAAGATGGGAAGGTAATATGGATGCAAAGTTGGTTTTGTGTACGTGTTTGATTCCACTTGTACCTTCCGACACAAACCCCCTCTTAATAGTACGGTTTTCCTATGACTCAAGAGAAAATAAATTACTGCAACACCGTCTTTGCTCTTTTCTTTCTAGAGGAGAACCGAACCGTCTTGTGCGAGTAAATTGCAAAAAACATTATAATTGTGCAAAAGTCATCAGAGACCCACCAAAATGCATGTGTTCTGGTGTTTTTTTTCCGAAGCGTTGGAAACTTCGTCTCAATTATGGTGTTTTTGCAATTTACCCATCTTGTGCAAACTGGTTATTTTTACTAAGGTCTCTAGTGGCTCATCATTGCATGAGCACGAGACAAAAGACTCGGGCCTCCAATGGTCAACGCGGACGTCAGGCTCGAAGGTTCTTAACGTTGATGGATCCGTCCTCGTACATGATTCGATGATGGGCGCTAGTATGGTCATGGGATTTTTGAGGGGGGGGGGTTATTTTTTCATCATGTCGAGAGCCACAAACCTGCAAGTCGCGAGAGAAGGTGGGACTCATGAAGCTTGCCATGAAGATGACCGTCTAGAGGCCACTCAGCTTATCCAAAATAGGAGTAGCGATAGATTAGCAAATGCTATGCTGATTGAAGAGACCTAAACTAGTCTACTAGATGAGAGTTTTTAATCGAGCATATTAGGCGTGAGCAAAACAATGTAAGCCATTATATGGCAAACATTGGCAGAAGGGAGCCACGAAAAATTGTTTGGCTGAGATCTGAAACAGGTGATGTACTAAAGCCTTATTGGTTCATAGGATAGAAATATCATAGAAATAAATCTTTTTATAGAAAGTGAGACGACATGTATCTCAATTCCTATAAAAAAGATATTATCTGATGCATTGGTTATTTTTTTACATTGAGTCTAGGATAATGTTTAAAAAAATATGAAGCATTGATTTCATTATCCTACATAGTACAATGAGCATAGAATAATGTTTTTTTCCTTTTAAAATGCAAAGGATTGATTCTATCTTACACAGAAATAGGAATCTATTCTTACAAAACAAAATGCTTCTAAGGATTTTTTTTTGAAAATCCTATCCTGTTAAATTCCTGCAAACCATGAACTTGTGTAAGGCAGATGTACCTGTTTTCTTTTCCTTGAGAATCAGCCTAATTGATATTAATACAGGGGACTGGAGAAATAATTCGACCTAAATCAAACGGAAACGTCATGCTTCAGCCGACGGATCGCACGCGGGCGTCAGTCATTTCGTTCGTGTGACGCGTGTCCTATTTGAACTCATGTAGTTTGTCATTCTACAACTTAACGCTTGTTGCAGATTGCGTACCGCAACACGTCCTATGTTGCAGGATCTGAAATCTAAATCCCTTAAGGACAGACGCCTCTCGCTCGTGCAACGCTTGTCTTATATACGATCACCTAGCTTGCACTTGTTGAAAATTTCTATAACACGATCCTTGTTGCAGAAAATATCCTATAACAAATTCTATTGAAAAAAAAATATACAGACGTTTACGTAATATGTTTTTTTGTTGCAAATTTTTTTTGCAACATAATATATGTTGCAAAAGACCCGTCAGTCGGACGACGTAGCAGCGTGCTTGTTTCCATAATTGAAGCGTTGTTTTAGAATTTTGTGTGATGAAGAAGACGATCAAGTTGATGACACGGGTATGCATCAAACGCCTAAAAGGATGGTGGGTGGTTACTACAAATTCATCCATGGATGCGTAGCGGTCCCCTCTGAACCAAGACGAAGAAGAGACGACTGAAAATTAGACACGTTTGCACAGTGAGGAAGAGAGCGTCTGAGAGAAAAGAAAAGCGAGAGAGCTGCCGAAAGCTTGAAACGCAGAGCATGAGAGGGCTCCTCGGGCTTGGGAGGCAGCCGCCGCCGCTCCCACTTTTCCCCGCCGGCAAGAGGACCTCGCCGGCTGCCACCCTCCTCCTCCGCCTCCGCCGCCTCCTTCCGACCAGCCGCCTCTTCCGTCTGCTCCTCCTCCTCGCCGCCCTCTCGCTCGTCCCTCCGGCCTTCTTCCACTTCCGCCTCCGCCGCTTCCACCGCGTGCGTCCCCCACACTCGTCCATCCTTCCGAGATCTCTTCCCCTTTCGAAAGAGTTTGTAGGCGACGCGTTGGTTCTGACGGTCTGTTGCCTCCCCAGATCCGCGAGAGGAGTTGCGGGTGGATCCCGAGCCCGCCGCTGGTGTGCGCGCACGGCGGCGACTCCACCAACGCGTTCCCGAACACGGTGGGTGCTAGATCACCGTGATCCCGGATTCGCACTGAATTTGTTACGGGTGCATTTGTTTTTTCTTTCCTTTTTAACCGGATCCCCGGATGTAACGGTGAGCTCTTGGTTTCAGATGGACGCCTTTAGGATGGCTTTGGATGCCCGTGTAGACTGTGTGGAGGTGGATGTTTCGAGGTCCTCCGATGGCACTCTCTTCGCACTACATGACAGGTAATTGATGTCCTGCTTGCCTGTAATTGTATAATGGACCTGAAACGTGCCTTTTATGTTTAACATGAACATCAAACGGGCTGTTGACTAGGTGCAGTGGCTGCTCTAAGTAAGCATTGTTGCAATTGTTGTATCTACCCATGACCATATGCCAAGCTTAATGGAACTGGAGACGGCAGTTACAAATTGTAATACTAAATGGGCTCTGGATAGGTTTTTGTTGTGTACCATTTGATATGGACATTCTTTGTTTGATTCGTTATTAGCAGATTAGACTGTAGGTTGATCCATTATATGCCATTTTTTTGTGCGTGGCACCCTGACTCACGTGCTGATTGGTAACTAACTGACAAATGCAACACTACTTAAGTTGTCATGTTTATTGGATGCAGAATTATGCAATTTATATCTGCATTTGGATGTTTGGTCACACATTATTAATACATTGACATTTCGGAGACCATCTAACTTTTTTTAGTTGTAGTTAGTAGAGAACTCTACTTCTCACTAAATGACATATAGCTCGCTGCTTTCTTTCCTAAATGATAGTTTTCCTCAGTATAAATGGAGCTTATAACTATCAAAGGGTTTCACCTTCTGGTATTGGCCTGTTAGCATTGTTTGAAGAAAGTGCGGGAACCCAAAATATATTATTTTTGAAAGTTTAGCATTATTTGAGTTGGCATCAACTAGCATTAGTCACTGAGTTGACACATCAATATAAATTAGCAAAAATTCTTTAGTACAGTATCCTGCATGCTAATCCTTTATTTTTTAATAGTATATCATGGGCTTAATTCAAAATTCACACAGTTAGGGATCTGCAAAGAATGTCTGGTAATTCTACAGCGAAAGTTGGCCACTGGAGCACTCATGAGGTGAGCTCATTTTATTTTGGTTAATCTATCTGTAAGTTGCCAAATTTGTTGGTCTTGGTGTTGGTTCATTAGTGGCGCTTTATTATTTTGGCCATGCTAAAAGAAGCTAGTCAAATGACAATATTAACTGCGTGTTTTGAACTAGCAGCATATATTTGTATCCTTTCCTAGTTTCCTGAGCACATCCTGATCATCAACTGATGCTCATGATATGTTGATCTGGTGATGAAACACTAACAAAGTGACCTTTAGTCTTCATAGATAAAAGCGGTGACCACGAGGTTTCAGCTATCGAAAACAGTCCGAAACCAGGAAGTTCCCAAAGCAGAAGATGCTCTAGAGGTAAGCATTTGCCTAATGAGTTTGCGTTGCTAGTAGTATTTTAGTTATCATTGGATTATGTTTGATGTAGACATACTTCCATGAATTAATTGACTTCTATGCTACTGAACTTTTCTCCTCTTGTAGTTGATATCACAATCTGTAAGGCAAGTTATTCTCGATGTCAAAGTTGGCCCTCCTTCATTTGAGAAAGGTTTGGCGGAAGATGTAATGTCTATTGTAAGTTCCAGGTAGCTCATTTTTTGTTTTAACTTCATATAAAACTTATACCTTTATTTACGTTTCTTGGTTCATGACATGTACCTTCCGTATGTGTATCATCAGTTTCAAGAGGTTAAACGGAATCAGGGCCTGTTGATTGTAATATGTGATTTGTATAACGGTGGGAATGCTTACAGTAGTTAGTAGTCTGGTATTTAATACTTGATCACATATTGCTTCTGAAATTAGCATTTTCATCCATGGCAAAATTGTCTATTGTTCTATCCATCTATATTTAATTGAACTTGTGCACTTCTTTATTTGCTCGTTAGTTTCTGTCAGTTGTCATTAGACTGTAATAGTCTTGAATATTCCAATTTTTGAGGGAATTTGATAAAACCTGTCTTGCATCAATATCATTTACATTTTTAGGGGTAATATCAATGTCATTTATATTATTTGCAGGTCAGGAGAACAAACTGCAAAAATTGTCTTATCTGGGCAAAAAGTGACAGCATAGGAAGAGATGTGATTAAGTTGTCTAAAGATGTTATGGTAAACTATTCAGTATTTTCAAGCTCTTAATATAATACAAGTCAATAACCCACTCCCACTCTGTCACTCCATGCCGACATGGCTACAACCACTGCTGTAGTGTAACTCAAGCATGCAATTTATCCCAATTTACTTTTTGTGCAATTTACTTGTTATAGGTTGGCTATATTGTTATGGTGGATTGGTCCACTGGCAAAAGAATGGAGTTAGTAAGGATTGAAGGGGCTAAAGTTGCTGGTGTATATCATCCTTTGATCAATGAGAAGCTCATGAAGGTCATGCACAGGTAATGACTATCCTTTTTGGAATTAGACAAAGGAATTAGCCTGACAGCTAACTAAAATTTGAACTGCTGGGTTTCATCAAACACAGAAATGATAGAAAAGTGTATGCATGGACCGTTGACGATAGCGACTCCATGAAGAGGATGCTGTATGAGCAGGTTGACGCAATTGTGACAAGCAACCCTTCACTCCTGCAGCAGCTGATGCAGGAGACCAGAACAGAGTGCATGGAAGATGGTTTTGCCTTGCCGTAGTGATGGCTATAAACCTCACTGCATTTCCACGGTGGCTCCTTGTGCCTGCATGATAAGAGAGTACTCTCTCCGTCCGAAAATACTTGTCATAGGAATGGATGTATCTAGATGTATTTTAGTTCTAGATACATTCATTTTTATACATTTGTGCGACAAGTAATTCCGGATGAAGGGAGTATGTAGTATAATGGACGAAAGGCGATTTTATTTTTGCCTCTCTATGGAGATTGGCCAGTAACACAGATGATCTTACGGTTCAAATGAGTTATGCCTCGATACCTACTCTACCATATAGCCAAATAACAGTGGTATTCATTCAGCATGCAGTCCGTTGCGTGCCCCCAACCGATCTACACATCCTCAAAGTTTGAATAAGCGTCTGTTCTACACTCAATCTACCTTGAAATGAGAGCCTCAAGCCAATCAAGGCTGATCTTCCCTCGGAGGTCGTGGTCGTATGACCATGCATTTTCCAGTCTGCCACTACCTAGAACTGACAGGAACATACAGTTTCTTTGAAGACGTAAGAGGTACTCCTAGGAATGAGAAAACACGGATGGTCATGGACGCACCCTTTTTTGTTTGCCTACTTGAATTTCAGCAAAGAGAACTTACGAATGTTCATTGATGTGTAACATGTTAGAACTTATTCTTGTTACTTATTACCACGAACACTTTTCGCACAAAAGCAAGGAACTCTTCTCAATACTTCTCGCACAAAAGCAAGGAACTCTTAATAAATGGAAGTAAGTGACATAAATAGATCTGATATATGGGAGTAATACGAATTATTATTTATGTTGTGTACACCGTAAGGTGCAAATGCCTGTACAATGATCCTTCCACTGTCTACGGGAAGAGGATACTATTAAATTATTAATCATTGCATTTTTTATATGATAAGTACGACACAGACATTTTTTTTAAGTCGGCCTCTAAAGATCTTGATTCATTAAAAAAGAAATGGGTTGCCTGGTTAATTAACGGAAAATCGAGCTAAAATAGTTACAGCAGCTCACGGGCTAAAACCGTTGCATCAACCCATATAGAGCAAAACTGGCCGACATGGCCAATCACACGAAGAAACAAATGTTGCAGAGAAGAAAACAAAAAAGTCAAGGTCGTCACCAAGCGTCATTGTCATCACTCCTCCATGAGCCAATGACCCCGACTTCACCATATACTTCCATCAACGAAGCCGTTGTTGCCACAGGCACTGAAACCGATGTCGGCCCATGCCAAGCAGTCGGCCACCTGTGCAGGCGCTCAGACAACTCCGACTAAGAAGACCACAAACACGGAAGAAATGGGCAGCCCTGGTGCCAACTAACACCTCCTTGAAGACCACCAACCACTTGTCATCGTCACCACCTAGGCATCTCGAGGGCATCTTGACTTCAGGGTGGCATGGTGAGACTTAGAAAAGACCAGTCAAGCACGTAGGATAAAACTAACAACTGAAGCCTTGCGATGACCCTGCACCGTTGACCATCGACATCATTGTGAATCTGAACGCCAAACCACCACATTGTCGGGCGGACACCTGCCAACCACAACACCGTGAGCGCCTAGCCCATTGAAAGCGCGAACATGATCCAAAGGTCTTCAAGACGAGACCCCAAAGAGGGAAGTGTCAATGTCGACGTCGTCGCCCGACTCGATTAGGCCTTAGGCTTTCATCCAAAAACTGGATCGTGTGCAAGGGTGGACTCCACGGCGGCGCCTCCAAGGACGTGAAATGACATCCACAAAAGCCGAGTCGTTGGCCGGCAAGAGCCCGACAAGCTTTTTCCCATCACACCACCCAACACCACACCCCCACGCGCCACACCTCTCCTAGCCCACACACCTCCCATGAAGCTGTTGCATTGACAACATGCGAGAGCCATCACAAACCATCGCCTCTGTCGGTGTTTACTCACGACATAAGCCATGGGTAGGCTAAAGATATGAGGTGGAGACCGAAAGGACACCAGCGGGCTCTGGGAACGGGGTTGGTACAAGCGAGGGAAGCACGATGTACCCAGGTTCGGGGCTCTCCGTAGAGATAACACCCCTAGTCCTGTAGGAATGTATAATGCACCGGAGTGGTTACAGTGTGCTCCTTGAGCTGTTCAACGGAGGAGGAAGAAGGAGCTGTCGGCTCGCGACTACCTCTCCTGTATGGGTGTGTGTGTATGCAGTTGGCAGACCCTCTGCATGGAGGGGGATCGGGGGGTTTTATAGACGAACCCACCGACCTACAATAAGGATAAAAGTACAAGGAAGGGACTCGGCTGGCAGCCTCGCCGGCTAGCCAGGGGGTCCACAGTGGTCTTGTCTTGTCGTTGGAGGGGCCCGCCGGCAGCAAGGTCCCGTCTGGGTATGGGACCCTCCGACCAGCCAATGAAGCTCTCGCGTAAGGCCTACGCAAGACGCGTGTAGTACGTCTAGCATCGTCTTGCGAGATTCATCATGGGTTGCCAGTACGGCCATCTCCACTGTTCCCACGCCGAGTGTGGAAATGGAGTGGGTGTTTGATGAGCTCACACTGTGCGGGGATGATGGATCGGAGCCGGAGTAGGTCAGCGGCATGGCCGCTGACACTGTACCTGCCGTGCGCTCCAATCCTTTACCCGTGCTAACACGTAGTCACCTTTAATCGTAGGGTCTCGTCATGACCTATGATCTGATGTGACTTGAGCTCCCTAGCCGACTAACCGCCTTGCTAGCCGGCCTAGGAACGACCGCCTCGCCTCTAGCCGGTAGATGCCTCCCAGACGGCCAAAAGGAGGTAGCCGTCTCGCCCCTAGACGACAGGTGATTCCTAGCCGGCCAAGAGGAGTGGTCCGTCTTGCCCCTAGCCGGCCAGGGGGATTTGACCGTATGGAATGAGTTATGCTTTTCCTTCAATATAGAAGGCAAAGGAGTAGGCTCGATGAGCATACCCCGGGGTTATCCCCCCGTCAGTAGTCCCCGAAGCAGGGGATGCCCGCCGCCTCAGAGCGGGAGGCCTCGCCGGCTTGAGTTTTTTGCTGATGATCTTCTTAAGCCGCCTGCAGCAGGAGGCGCCGGATCGGAAGCCGTTTGGCTTTCAAAGGACGCCTCGGCTTCGCCGCGAGTCATGCTGTTGCGCCACGTGCCAGGACCCAGCCCGACGTAATGATGATTTGAACAGGTGACGGGACTGGGCCTGAGCCCTGGTTCCCGCCACGACGCCCCCTCGGCCCCCGTGCGAACGGACCTCTGCGGATTACGCCGCGGCGGTTGGGCTCCAAGGGGCATAAATGCGCCCGTAATAATCGGAGGAAGTGGGCGTTATGCGCACCAGAACCCCACGCCACGATCTATCGTGGGGGTTTAAATAGGGTGTGGGGGCGTCGAGGAGGCCGTTCGCCCCCTTCTCGTCCCGCACCGACACCCCTTCCTTCCCTGAGCCAGAGAAAGAAGAAGCACTGCCTCGTCTTCGCCGTAGCTCCAGCCGTCGCCACCGGCCGCCTCCAGAGTCATCCTAGCCTCCGCCGCCACCCACCATGTCCAGCAGCGCCCCTAAGAAGGGGCAGCACCGCGACGCTTGGGTGGGCAGCGACATCTGCGATGGCAACATCGAGGCGCTCCGAGACCGCCGCATGCTGCCTCCCGCAACCCTTGTGGCAGCGTGGGTGCCCGGAGCCGAAGCAGCCCCGACTCCGGAGAAGGGCGAGGTAGTGGTGTTCAAAGAACACTTCTACCGTGGCTTCGGGCTCCCGGCGAGCGACTTCTTCACCCACTTCCTCACCTTCTTCGGCTTGCAGCCGCATCATCTGGAGCCCAATGCCATCCTCTAGTTGGCCTCCTTCGTCGTCCTGTCCGAAGGATTCTTGGGGATTGAACCCCGCCTCGACCTCTGGCAGAAGCTATTTTTCTTTAAACAGTAGTCCGTGACAATGGACAATGTCGAGGCGGCGAAGCTCAAGGGCCCCAAACCGATGACCCCATGTGGCGCGGCGCTGGTGCATCACCGGACAATGTCCGGCTTCCCCCAGATGCCGCTGCAAGACTCCATCAAGATGTGGCAGAGGGTGTTCTTCTATGTGAAGAACGTCGACCCCTCCCATGACTGCATCAACTTGCCTCGCTTTGCCATCGCTCCTCCGACGGCGAAGAAGAACTGGAAGGCGACGCTTCCGAAGCCGATTGCCGAGGTGGCACAGATATGCGCCGACCTCGACAACATGAAGATTCACAGCCTTCTAGGCCGTTACCTGCTCACCACCATGGTGTCACGCTGGATCCTGCCTCTGCAGCGACGGTCGCATCTGATTTGTCAGATGGGCGGTGATACGTCCATTTTGCATCATGCTTTCATGTTGATATTTATTGCTTTTTGAGATGTTATATTACTTGTGGTACCATATTTATGCCTTTTATCTCTTATTTTGCAAGGTTTATTTGAAGAGGGAGAATTCAGGCAGCTGGAATTCTGGACTGGAAAAGGAGCAAATCCTAGTCCACTATTCTGCACATCTCCAAATGCCTTGAAAAGTTACGTGGATTTTTTCTGGATTATATAAAAAATACTGGATGAAATAACTACCGGAGGGGGGCCACCAGGGCTCCACAAGCTTGCCCACCGCCACCACCCCCCTGGTGGCACAGGGCAAGCTTGTGGGCTGCTTGACGGCCCACTAGCCCCCCTCTTTTGCTATATGAAGGGTTTTGGTCTGGAAAAAAATCAATAGGGAGCTTTTTCGTGGTTTCGCCGCCGCCACGAGGACTTGAGCAGATCCAATCTAGAGCTCCGGCAGGACGATCCTGCCGGGGAAACTTCCCCCCCGGAGGGGGAAATCGTCGCCATCGTCATCACCAACACTCCTCTCATCGGAGGGGAGGCATCTTCATCAACATCTTCATCAGCACCATCTCCTCTCCAATCCCTAGTTCATCTCTTGTAATCAATCTCCGTCTCACGACTCCGATTGGTACTTGTAAGGTTGCTAGTAGTGTTGATTACTTTTTGTAGTTGATGCTAGTTGGATTACTTGGTGGAAGAGTTTATGTTCAGATCCTTGATGCTATTCATTACACCTCTGATCATGATTATGATTATGTTTTGTGAGTAGTTACTTTTGTTCCCGAGGACATGGGATAAGTCATGCTGATAATAGTCATGTGAATTTGATATTCGTTCGGTATTTTGATATGATGTATGTTGTCTTTTCCTCTAGTGGTGTTATGTGAACGTCGACTACATAACACTTCACCATATTTGGGCCTAGAGGAAGGCATTGGGAAGTAGTAAGTAGATGATGGGTTGCTGGAGTGACAGAAGCTTAAACTCCAGTCTATGCGTTGCTTCGTGAGGGGCTGATTTGGATCCACTAGTTTAATGCTATGGTTAGACTTTGTCTTAATTCTTCTTTTGTAGTTGCGGATGGTTGCAAGAGAGGTTAATCATAAGTGGGATGCTTGTCCAAGTAAGGGCAGTACCCAAGCGCCGGTCCACCCACATATCAAACTAACAAAGTAACGAACGCGAATCATATGGACATGATGAAACTAGCATGACAGAAATTCCCGTGTGTCCTCGGGAGCGTTTTTCCTCCTATAAGACTTTGTTCAGGCTTGTCCCTTGCTACAAAATGGATTGGGACACTTGCTGCACCGTTGCTACTACTTGTTACTTGTTACTCTTTGCTTGCTACGTTTCACCTCGCTACACAATCATTTGTTACCGCTACTTTCAGTGCTTGCAGTTATTACCTTGCTGAAATCCGTTTATCAGAGCCTTCTGCTCCTCGTTGGGTTCGACACTCTTACTTATCGAAAGGACTACTATTGACTCCTTATACTTGTGGGTCATCAAGACTCTTTTCTGGCGCTGTTGCCGGGGAGTGAAGCGCCTTTGGTAAGTGGAAATTGGTAAGGGAACATTTTTATAGTGTGCTGAAATTTATTGTCACTTGTCACTATGGAAACTGTTCCTTTGAGGAATTTGTTCGGGTTATCTTCACCACGAATGGAAGCACGAGGAGTTGCTCCTCAACCTGAGGTACCTACTGAAAATATCTTTTATGAAATTCCTTTGGGTATGATAGAGAAACTGCTCGCTAATCCTTTCACAGGAGATGGATCTTCACATCCATACTTGCATCTAATCTATGTAGATGAAGTTTGTGGTTTATTTAAGCTTGCAGGTTTGCCCGAGGATGAGGTAAAGAAGAAAGTCTTTCCTTTATCTTTGAAGGATAAGGCGTTGACATGGTATAGGCTATGTGATGATACTGGATCATGGGGCTACAATCGGTTGAAATTGGAATTTCATCAAAAGTTTTATCCTATGCATTTAGTACATCGTGATCGGAACTTTATTTATAACTTTTGGCCTCGTGACAGGGAAAGCATAGCTCAATCTTGGGGGAGGCTTAAATCAATGCTATATTCATGCCCCAATCATGAGCTCTCGAGAGAAATCATCACTCAAAACTTTTATGCTCGACTTTCTCATGAAGATCGTACCATGCTTGACACTTCTTGTGCCGGTTCTTTTATGAAGAAGGATATTGATCACAAGTGGAATTTATTGGAGAGAATAAAACGCAACTCTAAAGATTGGGAGCTGGAGGAAGGTAAGGAGTCAGGTATGAATTTCCAGTTTGATTGCGTTAAATCTTTTGTTGAGACAAACACTTCTAGAGATTTTAGCGCTAAGTATGGACTTGACTCTGTGATTGTAGCTTCTCTATGTGAATCTTTTGCTGCTCATGTTGATCTTCCCAAAGAGAAGTGGTTTAAATATCATCCTCCTGTAGAAAGCAACATAGCCAAAACCAATCTAGTTGAGGAGAAAATCATAGCTTTTAGTGATCCTGTTGTTCCTTGTGCTTACACTGAGAAACCACCATACCCTGCTAGGATAAATGATTATTCTAAAGCTCCAACTGTGATACGTAGGGGTTACATTAGATCACTTGCACCCCCTGAAGAGATTAGAGTTGAACCTAGTGTTGCTATTATCAAAGATCTCTTAGCCGAAGACATAGACGGGCATGTTATCAAATTCTGTGAGGACTCCGCTAGAATTGCTAAACCTCACGCGAAAGACAAACACGGACCTGTAGTTAGCCTGCCCATTGTTTCTGTTAAGATAGGAGATCACCATTACCATGGTTTATGTGATATGGGAGCTAGTATTAGTGCAATACCCCGTTCTCTATATGATGAAATCAAAGATGAGATTGCACCTGCTGAGTTAGAACCCATTGATGTCACTATTACGCTAGCTAATAGAGACACTATCTGCCCTCTGGGAATTGTGAGAGACGTAGAAGTCCTTTGTGGAAAGACGACGTATCCTACTGATTTCCTCGTCCTTGGTACTACACAAGATAGCTTCTGTCCCATCATATTTGGTAGACCCTTTCTCAACACTGTCAATGCTCACATTGATTGCATTAAGCAGACTGTCACACTAAGTTTCGAGGGTGTGTCTCATGAATTTAACTTCTCCAAGTTTGGAAGACAGCCCCATGAAAGAGAGTCGTCTGGTAGGGATGAAATCATTGCTCTTGCCTCTATTGCCGTACCTCCTACGGATCCTTTAGAGCAATATCTGCTTGAGCATGAAAATGATATGCATATGGAGGAGAGAGATGAGATAGATAAAATTGTCTTAGAACAATATCCTATTCTCAAGAATAATCTGCCTGTTGAACTACTTGGGGATCCTCCCCCACCGAAGGGTGATCCTGTGTTCGAGCTTAAACAGTTGCCTAATACTCTTAAGTATGCCTATCTTGATGAGAAGGAGATATATCCTGTCATTATTAGTGCTCTCCTCTCAGAGAACGAAGAGAATAAGTTACTAAAAACTTTGAGGAAGCACCACGTTGCTATTGGATATACTCTTGATGATCTTAAGGGTATTAGTCCTACTCTATGTCAGCACAAGATTAAAACCGATCCTGACTTCAAAACTAGTTGCTGATCATCAAAGGAGATTAAATCCTAAGATGAAAGAGGTCGTTAGAAAAGAAATATTAAAGCTTCTGGAAGCAGGAATCATTTATCCTGTCGCTCATAGTGATTGGGTAAGTCCAGTACATTGCGTACCTAAGAAGGGAGGTATCACCGTCGTTCCTAATGATAAGGATGAACTAATCCCACAAAGGATTATTACCGGCTATAGAATGGTGATAGACTTCCGGAAACTGAACAAGGCAACCAGGAAAGATCATTATCCTTTGCCGTTCATCGACCAAATGCTAGAAAGGCTATCAAAACACACACACTTCAGCTTTCTAGACGGTTATTCAGGTTTCTCGCAAATACCCGGTGCACAATCTGATCAAGAGAAAACCACCTTCACCTGCCCTTTCGGTACCTTTGCCTATAGACGTATGCCTTTTGGCTCATGTAATGCACCTGCCACCTTCCAAAGATGTATGATCGCTATATTCTCTGACTTTTGTGAAAAGATGGTCGAGGTTTTCATGGATGACTTCTCCGTTTACGGGTCTTCCTTTGATGATTGCCTCAGCAACCTTGATCGAGTCTTACAGAGATGCGAAGAAACCAACCTCGTCTTGAATTGGGAGAAGTGCCACTTTATGGTTAATGAAGGTATCGTCTTAGGACACAAAATTTCTGAGAGAGGCATTTAAGTTGATAAGGCTAAGGTTGATGCAATTGATAAAATGCCTTGCCCCACAGATATCAGAGGTATACGAAGTTTCCTAGGTCATGTTGGTTTCTATAGAAGGTTCATTAAAGACTTCTCTAAGATTTCTAGGCCTCTTACCAACCTCTTGCAGAAGGATGTTCCTTTTGTTTTTGATGAGGATTGTGAGGAAGCCTTCGAAATACTTAAGAAGGCTTTGATAACCGCACCTATTGTTCAACCACCTGACTGGAACTTGCCCTTTGAAATCATGTGTGACGCTAGTGATTACGCTGTTGGTGCCGTTCTAGGACAAAGAGTTGACAAGAAGTTGAATGTCATTCACTACGCTAGTAAAGCTCTAGACAGTGCCCAAAGAAACTATGCCACTACGGAGAAGGAATTTTTAGCAGTCATGTTTGCATGTGAAAAGTTCAGATCTTACATAGTTGACTCCAAAGTCACTATTCACTTTGATCATGCTGCTATTAAGTACCTCATGGAGAAGAAGGATGCTAAGCCTAGGCTGATCAGATGGGTTCTCCTGCTACAGGAATTTGATTTGCACGTCGTTGACCGAAAGGGTGGTGATAACCCTGTAGCAGATAACTTGTCTAGGCTAGAGAATGTCCTTGATGACCCACTACCTATTGATGACAACTTTCCTGATGAGCAATTAAATGTCATCTGCACTTCACTTAGTGCACCATGGTATGCCGATTATGCAAACTATATCGTAGCCAAATACATACCACCCAGTTTCACCTATCAACAAAAGAAGAAATTCTTCTTTGATTTGAGACACTACTTTTGGGATGATCCTCACCTTTATAAGGAAGGAGTAGATGGTGTTATTAGACGTTGTGTGCCTGAACATGAACAGGGACAGATCCTGCAGAAGTGTCATTCCGAAGCCTATGGAGGACACCATGCCGGAGATAGAACTGCCCATAAGGTATTGCAATCAGGTTTCTATTGGCCCACTCTCTCCAAGGATGCCCGTAAGTTTGTCTTGTCTTGTGACGAATGCCAAAGGATAGGGAACATCAGTAAGCGTCAAGAAATGCCTATGAACTATTCACTTGTCATTGAACCATTTGATGTCTGGGGCTTTGATTATATGGGACCCTTCCCGAGTTCCAATGGGTACACTCACATCTTAGTTGCTGTGGATTACGTTACTAAGTGGGTAGAAGCTATCCCCACTAAAAATGCTGATCACCACACCTCTATTAAGATGCTTAAAGAAGTCATATTCCCAAGATTTGGAGTCCCTAGATACTTGATGACTGATGGCGGTTCACACTTCATTCATGGTGTTTTCCGCAAGATGCTAGATAAGTATGATGTCAACCATAGAGTTGCATCTCCTTATCATCCTCAGTCTAGTGGTCAAGTGGAGTTGAGTAATAGGGAGATCAAGTTGATCTTACAAAAGACCGTCAATAGATCTCGAAAGAACTGGTCTAGCAAACTTGACGATGCACTATGGGCTTATAGGACTGCTTATAAGAATCCCATGGGCATGTCACCGTATAAAATGGTTTACGGTAAGGCCTGTCATTTACCTCTTGAGATGGAACACAAAGCTTATTGGGCAATCAAAGAGCTCAACTTTGATTTCAAACTTGCCGATGAGAAGCGGTTGTTTGATATCAGCTCGTTAGATGAATGGAGAGCCCAGGCATACGAGAATGCCAGGTTGTTCAAGGAAAAAGTTAAGAGATGGCATGACAAACGAATACATAAACGAGAGTTCAATGTAGGTGATTATGTCTTGCTAAACAATTCTCGTTTGAGATTCTTTGCAGGCAAGCTTCTCTCTAAATGGGAAGGTCCCTATGTTGTCGAGGAAGTATATCGTTCCGGTGCCATCAAAATCAATAACACAGAAGGAAATTTTCCTAGAGTGGTAAATGGGCAAAGAATCAAGCATTACATCTCTAGTACTCCCATAAATGTTGAGACCAATATCATCAATGTCATAACTCTAGAGGAGTACATAAGGGATGTTTATCAGCCTGTTTCACACCTTGAAAACGAAGATGTATCTGTTTCGGCAAGAAATTGGACTCCGATACTTTTCCAATAGGAAATTTCTTCCGTTTTGGAATTTTTGGAAAATTAGAAAAATAAATAGTAGTCCGGAGAGCGAACGAGGCGGCCATAAGCCCTGCCACCGCCCCCTACCCCCTGGTGGCAGAGGGCAAGCTTGTGGGCACCTCGTGTGCCTCCCGGATTCCGTTTTCTTGTGAAGGACTCCTTCTGGCCCAGAAAAAATCAATATATAGTCACCCGAAGGTTTTGATCTCCGTATCGCGCAGTTTTCCTCTGTTTTCGTTTCGACGCTGTTTCTGTGACAGATCTTGATCATCATGACTTCCCCAAACGCTCCTAAGGACAAGATCTTCGAGAAGGTCATCAATCCCTACCTCACAGAAGTGCTGAAACACCCTCAATCTATCAAGATGAGCGAGGGGATGTTGCACATCCGTGATGTTGAGGGGCCCAAGAAGACCGGAAGCTTGGAGACGAGGCTCGAAGCAATGGAGCAACAAGTCTTCAAGTGCCAAGGGATGGTGGAGCGTGGACTCAACGCCAACCACATGATGATCACGGAGTTCACTAGCAATCACAAGATGGATGCCATTGATATTGGGAAACACCTCTCCAGGCTCTATGACAGGGTTGATCAACTTCAGGGCCAGATCTATGACTTGCAGAACCAAAATTGTGAGTATGAGTACAAATTTAAATCAATAAGGTTGGCTACATATTTGAGGATTCCGACGACTCGTTCATCCTGCCATGATGGAGCACCTACGCCTTGGAAGACGGAGGATCAGACTACTCCAACAACACCACCATCACCACCAAAGGAAGGCAACTAAGCATTGGTATGGGCAATCCCCTTGGCTTCTGCCAAGCTTGGGGGAGTTGCCCTGGTATCATATCACCTTTATATCTTTTTCTTTTACCTTTGTTTTAGTTCTTTCCTTTTCAGTTTTTATTTCTTCTTTTAGAGGAATAAGTCTTTAGTTTTTAGTTTGAGTCTTTTGCTTTTGTCTCTCCCCCGATGTATTCGAGCTTACGAGCTATATAATAGAGAGTATCTTAGTCAAGGGCTTTGCTTTGTGCCATGTTCAATAGTATGAAAAGAACGATAGCATGAAAGATCATGAGATGATCTTATGGAAAGTGATAACTTCACTTATGACACGTATGATGATTGAAACTTGTTGAGAATAAATCAACATAGACCTCAGTCATTGTTGCAATTAATAAGAAGTAATAAGGAAAAAGAGGTTCACATATAAATATATCATCTTAGACACTTTTTACAATTGTGAGCACTCACCAAACTATTACATGCCTAGGAGTAGATGTTGGACAAGGAAGACAACATAATGAATTGTGTTTGCTTGGTTCCAAACAATGTTATATGATTAGAGATCCCTTAGCATGTGACGATTGCTTCCACCTCATATTATCCAAAACTCCCGCACCAAGTAGAGATACTATTTGTGCATCCATAAACCTCCAACCAGTTTTGCCATGAGAGTCCAACATACCTACCTATGGATTGAATAAGATCCTTCAAGTAAGTTTTCATCGGTGCAAGCAATAAAAATTGCTCTCAAATATGTATGATCTATTAGTGTGTGGAAAATAAGCTTTCTACGAACCTGTGATGAGGAAGACATAAAAGCGACAGACTGCATAATAAAGTTCTTTATCACAGGAGGCAATATAAAGTGACGTTCCTCCGCACTAAGAGGACACGCATTCAAACCTCAAAAGCGCATGACAACCTCTGCTTCCCTCTGCGAAGGGCCTATCTTGTACCTTTACTTTTTACCCTTGTAAGAGTCATGGTGATCTTCACCAATTCCCTTTTTTTCCTTTGTCTTGGCTACCGTCACATGCTTGGGAAAGATCTATATTCATATATCAACTTGGAGTTGAGTACTTATGCTTTATTGTTGTTGATTTTACCCTTGAGGTAAACCGTTGGGAGGCAAAACTATAAGCCCCTATCTTCCTCTGTGTCCAGCTGAAACTTTGACACCATGAGTACCACGTGAGTTGTAACAATTGTGGAAAACAAAAGAGATGATTGAGTATGTGGGTTTGCCTTACAAGCTCTTATTTGACTCTTCCTGATGTTGTGATAAATTGCAATTTCTTCAATGACTATGGACTATTGTTGGTTACTTCTCGGTAAGGTTTTTGCTTCATGCTTTGCTTTGTGAAGGAATTGTTACTTTCCCATAAGAATCTTTATGATGTATTGCTGTTCTATGTGTGATCATGATGCCCTCATGTCCGTATTATGTTTTATCGACACCTTCGTCCCTCAACATGTGGACATGTTTATGGAACTTGGTTTTCGCTTGAGGACAAGCGAGGTCTAAGCTTGGGGGAGTTGATACGTTCATTTTGCATCATGCTTTCATGTTGATATTTATTGCTTTTTGGGCTGTTATATTACTTGTGGTACCATATTTATGCCTTTTCTCTCTTATTTTGCAAGGTTTATTTGAAGAGGGAGAATTCAGGCAGCTGGAATTCTGGACTGGAAAAGGAGCAAATCCTAGTCCACTATTCTGCACATCTCCAAATGCCCTGAAAAGTTACGTGGATTTTTTTTGGATTATATAAAAAATACTGGGCGAAAGAACTACCGGAGGGGGGCCACCAGGGCTCCACAAGCTTGCCCACCGCCACTACCCCCTGGTGGCGCAGGGCAAGCTTGTGGGCTGCCTGACGGCCCACTAGCCCCCCTCTTTTGCTATATGAAGGGTTTTGGTCTGGAAAAAATCAATAGGGAGATTTTTCGTGGTTTCGCCGCCGCCACGAGGCGGAACTTTTGCAGATCCAATCTAGAGCTCCGGCAGGACGATCCTGCCGGGGAAACTTCCCTCCCGGAGCGGGAAATCGTCGCCATCGTCATCACCAACTTTCCTCTCGTCGGAGGGGAGGCATCTTCATCAACATCTTCATCAGCACCATCTCCTCTCCAATCCCTAGTTCATCTCTTGTAATCAATCTCCGTCTCACGACTCCGATTGGTACTTCTAAGGTTGCTAGTAGTGTTGATTACTCTTTGTAGTTGATGCTAGTTGGATTACTTGGTGGAAGAGTTTATGTTCAGATCCTTGATGCTATTCATTACACCTCTAATCATGATTATGATTATGTTTTGTGAGTAGTTACTTTTGTTCCTGAGGACATGGGATAAGTCATGCTGACAATAGTCATGTGAATTTGATATTCGTTCGGTATTTTGATATGTTGTATGTTGTCTTTTCCTCTAGTGGTGTTATGTGAACATCGACTACATAACACTTCACCATATTTGGGCCTAGAGGAAGGCATTGGGAAGTAGTAAGTAGATGATGGGTTGATGGAGTGACAGAAGCTTAAACTCCAGTCTATGCGTTGCTTCGTGAGGGGCTGATTTGGATCCACTAGTTTAATGCTATGGTTAGACTTTGTCTTAATTCTTCTTTTGTAGTTGCGGATACTTGTGAGAGAGGTTAATCATAAGTGGGATGCTTGTCCAAGTAAGGGCAGTACCCAAGCGCCGGTCCACCCACATATCAAACTATCAAAGTAACGAACGCGAATCATATGAACATGATGAAACTAGCATGACAGAAATTCCCGTGTGTCCTCGGGAGCGTTTTTCCTCCTATAAGACTTTGTTCAGGCTTGTCCCTTGCTACAAAAGGGATTGGGCACTTGCTGCACCGTTGCTACTACTTGTCACTTGTTACTCTTTGCTTGCTACGTTTCACCTCGCTACACAATCACCTGTTACCGCTACTTTCAGTGCTTACAGTTATTACCTTGCTGAAATCCGTTTATCAGAGCCTTCTGCTCCTCGTTGGGTTCGACACTCTTACTTATAGAAAGGACTACGATTGATCCCCTATACTTGTGGGTCATCAGGCGGCCGACGCTATCCTTGTCGGCTATCCCCAAAATGTGAACATGATCTCCTCCGCCAACATGGATGATGGCGGAGACTGGGAATGGGGAATGGTCCCCTACGACCGAGACCATCCGACTCCGGTGGTAAGTACCTCCCCAAATCCCCTTTGCTTATTTTGAATGTACTGTTCTCTTTTTAGCCGGATGCCGACTCCATCATCCAGATGTTCGAACGCCTGCAAGCGCTTCAGCTGCCAGCCGGCGACGTGGAGGCGTCGGAACCCTCGGAGACATAGGATGAGGGGGTAACAGAGCCACGGGTCGCCCCCTCCGAAGACTTGGAGGATGCGCTGGAGTCGAAGGGCTCCGAGCCGCCGCCTCCGAAGACTTGGAGGATGCGCTGGAGTCGGAGGGCTCCGAGGCGCCTGGTGAGGACCTAAAGCCCTCCCTTCTTGACTGGACGGACGATGCCAAGGCACCACCTTCTTTGCATGGTGCAGACTTCAGGGAGGACCCGAAGGACCTGGAGGAAGTCACCAGCCCTCCCCTAACGCGAGGTCACCGAAATGTTGGTGAGACGGCGGCGCATGGCGAGGCGGCCTGCCAAAAGGGGAAGGGGGTCGTCACTGCCAAGCCGGCTCCCAAGCGCGCCGCAACGGGACCTCCAGCCGGAGGCCGAGCCGGCGGTGCTAAGAAGCAACGAGCTGCCACCGGCAGGGAGCGAGTGCCCATCGTGGCTGGGTAAGAGATCTTCATTACCCTCGTCTGATTTCTTGTGCTAGGATAAATTCCTCATTGGTTTGAACTTGGTAGGGATGCCGAAGAGGTGGAAGAGGAGACTGCCATCGAGTGCGCTACCTGGGCAGCTGCTAACGCTGCCAAGAAGGCGCTGGATGATGAGTCCGCCCTCCGCTGGGAGACAGCGGCTCGAAAGGCGGCCGAAGGCCAACCTCAACGCAGCCGAGCCAAGAACCCCCCAAGGAGAAGCGGTCGAAGGCAAAGCACGACCCCGCCAAGCAGGCGCGTGTGGAGGAGCCAGCTAGCGAGGCGGCCCCCAATCACACCTAGGGGGCCAAGCCAGCCAAGCCCATCGAGCAAGCCGCCTCCACGCCAGCGGATCTTGACGTGGTCCCGGACGCGCCTGAAGCTGATGTAGACGGCGCGCCGGAGATGATCATGGAGGCGCTAGAGGCGACGATGGAGGCGCCCGAGACAACGAATCCACCTCCGGTTGCGGATACGGCACCCACCAGAACCTTGAGGGAGCCGGCCGCGAGCCCGCCCCCTGGAGATGGCACGATTGTCGTGGTCAACCGCGGCCCGGCCGCTCCAGGAGCCGACCCCATCGTCGGGAGCCAGCCCATGAAGACCTGGCGCGCGTCCAATGCCGAACGCGCGGCACTGCCCCAGGCACCGAGGTCAGCGGCATCCCGACGCTGGTGGAAATGTTCTCTCGTAGCCGCGAGAATGTGTCGCACGCAGCCCTGATGGCGAAATGCGACCTGGATCGCCTTGAAGACCAAACCAGGGTGAGACTTCAAACCTTTGCTTCGATTTGTTTTTTCTTTCTTGCTCTTGCGTCAGTGGGGGCGCGCGAGCGCACCCACTAGGTGTAGCCCCCGAGAATCGGGCCGGCCAAGCATTGGCCAGGCCGAAACTCATTGTGCTATGCTCGTAGTTGCTTTTTTAGTGGGGGCGCGCTAGCGCACCCACTGGGTGTAGTGTTGGAGAACGTTGCATGGGAAACAAAAATTTTCCTACGCACACGAAGACCTATCATGGTGATGTCCATCTACGAGAGGAGATTTGGATCTACGTACCCTTGTAGATCGCATAGCAGGAAGCGTTAAGAAACACGGTTGATGTAGTGGAACGTCTTCACGTCCCTCGATCCGCCCCATGAACCGTCCCACGAATCGTCCCACGATCCGTTCTGATCTAGTGCCGAACGGACGACACCTCCGCGTTCAGCACACGTACAACTCGATGATGATCTCGGCCTTCTTGATCCAGCAAGCAAGACGGAGAAGTAGATGAGTTCTCCTGCAGCGTGACGGCGCTTCGATGGTCGTGATGATCTACTCCTGCAGGGCTCCGCCCGAGCTCCGCAGAAATCCGATCTAGAGGTGGAACTATGTGGTTTAGGGTTGAGTTGCACGTGGCAAAAGATTGTCTCATATCAGCCCTAAAAGACCACTATATATAGGAGGGAGGGGGGAGGAGGCTTGCCTTGAGGGCCAAGCACTCAAGGGGTGCACCGGCCAAGGGGGAGGTGGACTCCCACCCCAATTCGGTTTGGGGGAAGGAGTCCACTCCTTCCTTCCCACCTCCCCTTTTTCCTTTTCTTTTTCTTTTCTTTTTGGTATTTTTATAAGTGGCGCCATGGGCCCCTTGGGCTAACTCCACCAGCCCACTAGGGACTTGTGGTGCCACCCTATGCCATTGGGCTCACTCCCGGGTGGGTGGGACCCTCCCGATGAACTCCCGGAACCCATTCGTCACTCCCGGTACACTGCCGGAATTGCCCAAAACTTTCCGGTAACCAAATGAAACCATCCAATCTTCATTTCCGGACCATTCTGGTACACTGCCGGAATTGCCCATATATCAATCTTCGTTTCCGGACCATTCCGCAAACCCTCGTGACGTCCGTGATCTCATCCGGGACTCCGAACAACATTCGGTAACCACACACATAACTCAACTATACTAAAACATCGCTGAACCTTAAGTGTGCAGACTCCGCGAGTTCGAGAACTATGTAGACATGCCCCGAGGCACTCCTCGGTCAATATCCAATAGCGGGACCTGTATGCTCATATTGGATCCTACATATTCTCCGAAGATCTTATCGGTTGAAATCAATGTCAAGGATTCATATAATCCCGTATGTCATTCCCGTTGTCCTTCGGTATGTTACTTGCCCGAGATTTGGTCGTCGATATCTGCATAAATATTTCAATCTCGTTACCAGCAAGTCTCTTTACTTGTTCTATAATACAAGATCTCGTGACTTACACTTAGTCACATTGCTTGCAAGGCTTGTGTGTGATGTTGTATTACCGAGTGGGCCCCGAGATACCTCTCCGTCACACGGAGTGACAAATCCCAGTCTTGATCCATACTAACTCAACGGACACCTTCGGAGATATACCTGTAGAGCACCTTTATAGTCACCCTGTTACGTTGCGACGTTTGATGCACACAAGGTATTCCTCCGGTGTCAGTGAGCTATATGATCTCATGGTCATAGGAATAAATACTTGACACGCAGAAAACAATAGCAATAAAACAACACGATCAATATGCTACGGTCATAGTTTGGGTCTAGTCCATCACATGATTCTCCTAATGATCTGATCCAGTTATCAAGTGACAACACTTGCACATAGCCAGAAAACCTTGACTATCATTGATCAACTGGCTAGCCAACTAGAGGCTTGCTAGGGACATTGTTTTGTCTATGTATACACACATGTATCTATGTTTTCATTCAATACAATTATAGCATGGATAATAAGCGATTATCTTTAAACAGGAAATATAATAATAACTATTTATCATTGCCTCTAGGGCATATTTCCAACATGTAGCTCCCGAGAATCAGGCCGACTGAGAGTTAGCCGGGCTGAATCTTACTATTTGCTTTGTTTTTATTTGTTCGTAGGATCTTCACGATGCCCAAGAGCAGGCGTATAACGCACTGCTGGCCCAGATCCAGGCGGCCGAAGGCCGAGCCGACGATCTTCAGAGCCATTTGGACATTGCCATCTCGGAGCGGAACGCCTTGCGCGAGGCGGACAAGCAGCTCCACCTGCAGCTGAATCTTCTCCAGACGGAGAAGAAGGATCGCGAGGCGGCCCACCAGGCAGAGCTGGAAAATCTGCACGCCTCCCTTCAGGAGGACACCTCCCATGCTGCCGACACGGAGCGCGTGAAGACGGTCCATCTCGAAGAGACGGAGCGCAAGGATGCCGCCTTGAAGGAGAAGGAGGCCGCCCTAACCGAAGTGCAGGCGCAACTGGCGAAGGAGACGGAGGCGGCCGAGGCCCTCCGAGGCGAGCTCACCCGCATAGCTCAAGAGAGCATGACACGGGAGCGCGAAGCCCTGGAGGAAGCCCGCGAGACAGACATCCATTTCAACCGTAAGTTTTCTTCGTCTTGATTTGATCTCTCTTCTTGTTGGCATCCTCCCTCATTCCTCTTCATACTGCACCCACTCCCCAGGGTTCTTCCCTGGGACACGGGAAGTAGCGGAAGCGGCTGTGGAGACCAGCCGCGAAGAGCGTCGTGCCGCTGGCGAAGAGGTGTACGCTGATGCCGACTGGTCCGTGGAGGAAATTGCCACTGGTGCCAAGGCCCGCCTGCACGAACTGGCCCGCTCCCTGGAGCGGTTCCAGTCCGCAAGATTGGAGATGGTGAGGGCATTGTGGCCCGATGTTGTGGAGTCGACGTCTATGGGCCGGTTGTCCCGCTGTCTTGAGGCTGACAGCTCCCGCCTCGACGCGTGGCGCGCCTCAGCTGCGTGTGCTGGTGCATACCCGGCGCTCCGCCTGGCCAAGTCTTGGTACCGAAACCTAGACTTGGGCAAGCTCGCAGCACAGCGCGCTGGCTCGGAGGAGGAGCTGGTGGCCCTAGAGGACCATCTACAAGTGAGGGCCAGCGGCATCGCCTCCTTCTCCGCCTGGGACGAGTTCAGCCTCGAGCGTGATGCAGACAACAACGTGGTCCTTGAGGACCTATTCCATCTGCAGCCTTACGACGCCGAAGGCAGTTCTGCCGAGGCAGCCTTCGAGGAGGAAGCCGCCGACTCCAGCAACAATGCCTACGCGGACTCGACCGCAAAGGACGGAGCCGGAGGTGCTCGAGGCGGAGAAGGTGCATCCACCTCATGCGTAGCCGGCAATGGTGAAACCACCACTTCAGGAGCTGCTGCCGGGTCCACAGACGGATCCGCCGCCCCTTAGCTTGTCCTTTTTGTTTTTTATCTGCACTTTGTTGTCAGTCCAACAGTTCCACCCACTGAGGGGTGTCTTATTGTAATGAACTTTGGCCGTGGGCCTCTGAATGCTTTTGAATGTGATATATGCTATCTTATTCTACATTGAATTCGTAAGCACTATGCTTGTTGACTCGCATTTTTTATCTTTTGATTGCTGTTTGACTCCTTTTCATCCAACTCCTTTGTTCTCTCTAACATCCGCCTCGCCAGCCCGACAACCGGGAGCTGGTCTGTGACTGGGACGAGGCTTTTGTCTTTGAAAACATTGGACTTAGACTTTTTGAAGCCATCAAGACTCTTAGATTCAAAAGCGAGCCAGCACAGGCCGGCTAGAAAATAAGATCGAAAACGATCAGACCGACCCGAGCCGACAACCTTCTTTGTAGTTGAGATTTTCATGCAGCCCGCCTTCCCTGCCACCGTCTCGTTAGCCGGACAGCTGGGAGCTGGACTGTATCTTGTGCGAGATGACAAGGGTTTGACCCGGTGTACACTATATGCTCACCTACAACTTAGGAAATCGTTTGGGCCGGCTAGCGAGCCCCCAAGCCCGTAGAGCCGTACCAGGGAACTCACAAATGAGTGAAAAACTCTTGCCATGAATCTGAAGAGGTATGTCTCAAGCACCGGCTTGAAACACCCATTGCATTCATTGAAAATCCCCAAAAGGGAGGAAGATACATACGTACATGTTTTTTCTTTTTCTTTTGCACTCTAGCAATAGAACGGGCGAAGCAATGCCATGTTCTATGGACACTCCTTTTCCTAGCCGGAGTCGTCTCTCTTGCGCTTCCTTGTCTTCCGGGCGTCTATCAAATAGTATGCATTGTTATGCAACGCCCGACTAATGATGAAAGGTCCCTCCCATGGGGAAGAGATCTTGTGTTGATCGGCTGTTCGCTGGATTCTTTTGAGCACCAAGTCTCCCTCTCTGAAAGAGAGAGGCTTGATCTTCTTAATGTTGTAGTATCTCAGCTTCTGTTGATATATGGCCGTCCGACTCAAGGCCAGATCCCGTGCCTCTTCGAGCAGATCGACGTCGTCTTCTCTTGCCTCCTTTGCTTCCGTCTCTGTGTACAGGGTGACCCGAGGAGAGTCGAACTCAACATCCGTGGGGATGATTGCCTCGGACCCGTATACCAGAAAGAATGGTGTGAAGCTGGTTGACCGGTTTAGCATGGTGCGGAGGCTCCACAACACAGACGACAACTCTTCAATCCAGCAGCCGGCTAACCTGACAAGTCGCGCCACCAGCCTTGGCTTGATGCCGGCCAGGATCAGGCCATTTGCCCTTTCCACCTAGCCGTTGGATTGTGGGTGCGCCACCGATGCCAAGTCGAGCCAGATGCCTTCCTTGGAGCAATAGAGTGCCAAAGCACCCTTGGCGAAATTGGTGTCGTTGTCGATTATGATGTTGTGGGGGACATCGTAGCGGACAGCGATGTCCTTGATGAACCTGACGACCGTGGGGCCGTCAAGTTTCTTGATGGGCCTGGCCTCAATCCACTTGGTAAATTTGTCAACAACCACCAAGAGATGCGTCATGCCGCCTTGAGCGGTTTTGAATGGCCCCACCATATCCAACCCCAGACGGCAAACAACCATGACAGGGGGATGGTTTTGAGGGTTGGAGCCGGCATGTGGCTCTGCGTGCTGAAGCGTTGGCAACCTTCACACTTGTTGAACATGTCCACAGCCTCCTCGAGGGCCGTGGGCCAGTAAAATCCGTGGCGGAACGCCTTGGCCACCAGGGCTCTAGAGGCGGCATGATGCCCACACTCGCCCTGATGTATGTCTGTGAGGATCTCCTGCCCCTTTTCTGACTCGACGCAGTGCTGGAACACGCCAGTCAGGCTACACCGAACCAACTCGCGATTGATGATGGCGTATGTTGCTGATCGACACTGGATCTGCCTTGCCTCCGCCTCATCTTGGGGAAGCTTGCCGCGAAGAAGGAATTCCAAGATGGGTTGAGCCCACGACGGAGCCGACACAGGAGCCGGCTCCGCCTCGACTTGAGTATCAGGAGCTTCTGCAGCCCCAGCGTTTGTTGATGTAGTCGCAGGCTCGAGACCTTCTGTCTCTGATGCTGTTGTGGCAGCCGGCATGCCGTCTACCTCCGTGACGTCCACCCACTGGGTGTCGAGCCAACAAGATTCGAGGCTTGACATGACCGAAGTTGTTGTTGTAGCCGGCGCTGGAGTTGGAGTCGGTAGAGCCAGTGTAGCCGGCACAATAGTGTAGCCGGCGGAACTGGCGTAGCCGACGTCGTTGGTACTGAAGGATGTGTCGGCACAAAGATCGACGCCGACTCCGGAGACGGCTTGATGGATGTCTTGTGCAGTTGCTCGAGGGAGACGCCGGCTGGGATTGCGTGCCTTGTGGAGCCGATTTTGGCCAAGGTGTCGACCGCCTCGTTGTTCACCCTAGGGACATGATGGAACTCCCAGCCCTTGAATAATCACTAAGCTGCTGAATGAGGAAGAGGTAGCTGTCCATGTTGGTGTTCCTGGCGTCCAATTCACCAGAGACTTGCTGCACCACAAGGTCCGAGCCGCCGAAGCAAAGGATCCGCCAGATGCCAATCTCTCTGGCGAGCCGGAGGCCGTGAGCGAGCGCTTCGTACTCGGCGACATCGTTGGAGGCGACGAAGTGTATCTGGAGAGCATACTTGAGCTGGTCTCCTTTCGGAGACGTCAAGACGATGCCGTCTCCCAGTCCAGTTCGCATCTTCGAGCCGTCGAAGTGCATCCGCCAATGAGTGGAGTCTGGAGGCGGCGACATAAATTGGGTTTCAGCCCAATCGACAAGGAAGTCAGCCACCACCTGGGACTTGATGGCAGTGCGCGGCTAGTAGAGGATGTCGTGGTCGGCCATGGAAATGGACCACTTGGCAATCCGAACCGTGGCATCACGTTTGCCCATGATTTCTGAAAGTAGAGCAGTGCTCACCACAGTGATGGCATGCTCTTGGGAATATTGCTTCAACTTTTTTGCAGCAAGGTAAACACCATAACAAATCTTTTGATAGCGGGGGTAGTTTTGCTTGGAGGCGGACAAGACCTCGCTGAGGTAGTAGATAGGGTGTTGCACTAACAGTACCTTGCCCTCCTCCTTGCGCTCCACTACCAGAACCACATTGACCACGCGAGTGGTTGCCGTAATGTAGAAGAGGATGGGTTCCCTTTCAGCCGGTGCCACCAAGATTGGCAGGCTCGAGATGACGCGCTTGAGGTCGCGGAAGGCTTCGTCCGCCTGGTCGTTCCACTCGAACTTGGCCATCTTCTTCGTCAATTGATAGAGTGGAAGTGCCTTCTCGCCCAACCGGCTGACGAACCAGCTAAGGGACGCCAGGAAGCCGGCGAACTTCTGGACTTCGAGGATTCGAGCCTACTTCACCATCCGCTCCATGGTTCCGATCTTCTCAGGGTTTGCTTCAATGCCACGAGCAGACACGAAGAAACCCAAGAGCTTGCCGCATGGAACCCCAAAGACGCACTTCTCCGGGTTGAGCCGGATATTGTATTCGCGTAGATTGGCGAACATCTCTCACAAGTCTTCAAGGAGACTGAAGTGCTACTTGGTCTTGACGATGATGTCATCCACATAGACGTGGATGTTCCTGCTGATCTGCGGTAGGAGGCATTGCTGCATGCAGCGCTGAAACGTGGCACCAGCATTCTTTAGACCGAACATCATGGTGGTATAGTAGTAGGCCTCGAAGGGCGTGATGAAGGAGGTCTGCAATCGATGAGCCGGATCCAGCTTGATTTGATGGTAATTCGCAGCCACCTGTGGAGTCGATCACTTGATCTATCCTGGGCAAGGCGAAAGGGTCTTTCGGGCACTGCTACTGCAACAAAAGACCTTCCAACGGCGCCAGAAATAGATGTGTTGACGGGAGACTATTCTTGTCTTGATACTCCTCAGCAATGGCGCCAGGAATCCTTCTGCTACGGCTACGCCTTTAGGGACTTCCTTGGCAAATATGCAAAGGATTTCCCCGTGGCCTTGGAGCCTTGCATTGGTGTTCCCTCGAAGCGGAAAGGGTGATGTAGCACAGTGGCGGTAAGTATTTCCCTCAGTTTTGAGAACCAAGGTATCAATCCAGTGGGAGGATCGCGTCAAGTCACAAGTACCTGCACAAACACAAAGAGCTTGCACCCAACGCTATGAAGGGGTTGTCAATCCCTTATAGATTGTTTGAAAAGTGAGAACTGAAAGCAAAAAGTAAACAAAACGAAGTAAAAGTAAAAGTGGAGATGATAGTTGTGAATAGACCTGGGGGCCGTAGTGTTCACTAGTGCCTTCTCTCATGAAAGCAATTACACAGTGGGTGAACGAATTACTGTCGATCAATTGATAGAACCGCGCAAAGTCATGGCGTTATCTAAGGCAATGATTATATCTATAGGCATCACGTCCAAAACAAGTAGACCGATACTTTCTGCATCTACTACTATTACTCCACACGTCGACCGCTATCCAGCATGCATCTAGTGTATTAAGTTCATAAGAACAGAGTAACGCCTTAAGCAAGATGACATGATGTAGATGGACAATCTCATATCTATGATAAAAGCCCATCTTGTTACCCTTGATGGCAACAACACGATGCGTGCCTTGCTGCCCCTTCTGTCACTGGGAAAGGTCACCACACGGTATGAACCCAAAACCAACTACTTCTATTGCAAGAATCATAGATCTAGTTGGCCAAACAAAACCCAAGACTCGGAGAGACTTACAAGGATATCAAATCATGCATATAAGAAAACAACAAATACTCAAATATAATTCATAGATAATCTGATCATAAATCCACAATTCATCGGATCTTGACAAACACACCGCCAAAGAGGATTACATCGGATAGATCTCCATGAAGATCATGGAGAACTTTGTATTGAAGATCCAATAGAGAGAAGAAGCCATCTAGCTACTAACTACGGACCCGTAGGTCGGAAGTGGACTACTCACGAGTCATTGGAGAGGCGATGATGTTGATGTAGAAGCCCTCCAACTCCAAAGTCCCCTCCGGCAGGGCACTGGGAAGGGTCTCTAGATGAGATCTCGCGGAAACGGAAGCTTGCGGCGGCGGAAAAGTGTTTTCGTGGATGCCCTAATTTTTTCTGGGATTTTAGGGAATATATAGGCGAAAGAGCTAGGGCAGGGGAGCGCCAGGGAGGCCACAAGCCTGGTAGCCGCCGCCCCCCCTGGTGGCGGCTACAGGGCTTGTGGGCCCCCTGTGGCTCTCCTGCCTTGGCCCTCAAGTCCCCCGATCTTCTTCTGTTCTGGAAAAATTTATTTCGGGGATTTTATTCCGTTTGGACTCCGTTCCAAAATCAGATCTGAAAAGAGTCAAAAACACAGAAAAACAGGAACTGGCACTTGGCACTGAATTAATAAGTTAGTCCCCAAAAAAGATATAAAAGGTATATAAAACATCCAAAGTTGACAAGATAACAACATGAAACCATCAAAAATTATAGATACGTTTGAGACGTATCAAGCATCCCCAAGCTTAACTCCTGCTCGTCCTCGAGTAGGGAAGTGATAAAGAATGAATTTTTGATGCTTTCATGCTACCTAGCATAGATGTCCTTTGTAACTCCTCTTATGTGACATGAATGTTCAGATCCGTTAGATTCAAAACAATAGTTTGCTATTGACGTGGAGGAAATTCAAGCAAACTAGCAAGGTAATCATGAACTTTCAAAATAACAAGGCCAAAACAAAGTTATCCCTACAAAATCATATAGTGTGGCTATGCTCTATCATCCTTGCACAACGAATTTAAATCATGCACAACCTCGGTATTGGCCAAGTAATTGTCTCACACTTTTACTTTCTCAAACTTTTTCAACCCTCACGCAATACATGAGCGTGAGCCATGGTTTTAGCACTATAAGTGGAATGGAGTGTGGTGGGGGTTGCAAGACAAACAAGGATAAGATGGTCACATTAACTAGGCATATCAATGAGCTATGGAGATGCTCATCAATAGATATCAATGTGAATGAGTAGGGATTGCCATACAAATGATGCACTAGAGCTAAGAGTATGTGAAATCTCTTAAATAAAACTAGTGGGTGTGCATCCAACTTGCTTGCTCACGAAGACCTAAGGCAATTTTGAGGAAGCCTGTCATTGGAATATACAAACCAAGTTATATAATGAAAATTTCCCACTAGCTATATGGTGGTGACAAAACGAGAGACTCTCAATCATGAATATCATGGTGCTTAATAAGCATAAGTGTGAAGGATAGTAGCATTGTCCCTTCTCTCTTTTTCTCTCATTTTTTGGTGGGCTCTTTGGCCTCTGTTTTTTTTGGTGGGCATCTTTGGCCTCTTTTTGTATATGGGCTTCGGTGGCCTCTTTTATTTCCTCACATGGGACAATGCTCCATCAATGATGATCATCACACTTACAACTCAAAACTTAGAGGAATGATGATTCTATATGGAATGCCTTCGGTAGTGTACCATGACAATGATCTAGCATGGCATAGACATCAATGGAAACATCATGCTAGCTATCTTATGATCATGCAATGGCAATGTAGAAGTGGTGGAGCATGTCATGGTGGTAGTTTCATGGCAATATATCTCGGAATAGCTTTGAAAAAGCCATAGTAAGTAGGTATGGTGGCTGTTTTGAGGGAGGCTAATGGTGGGTTTTGTGCACCGGCGAAAGTTGCACGACAGTAAAGAAGATAGTGATGGTGGAAGGTGAAATTGCATCTAAACCATGGACTCAACATTAGTCATGAAGAACTCATATACTTATTGCAAAAGTTTTAGTAGTAATCGAAACAAAGCATTCAACGCATACTCCTAGGGGAAGGGTTGGTAGGTATAAACCATCGCGCGATCCCGACCGCCACACAAAGGATGACAATCAATAGATTGATCATGCTCAGACTTCATCACATAGCGGTTCACCATACGTGCATGCTACGGAAATCACTAACTTCAAGACAAGTATTTCTAGATCCACAACACCTTACTAATATAACTTCAATATTACCACAACCACAACTCAAAACTAATTGAGATGAATCAAACTTCTCTAACTATTCAATGCACATGAAGATGGAAGTTTTCATATACCTTTGGATAACTACCCCTTTTGAGACTACTTTAATAGCATGGATCAACTACCAAGACACGCGCTTCCGTGCTCTAAAAGATATAAGTGAAGCACATAGAGCAAAATCAACTAGCTCAAAAGATATAAGTGAAGCACATGTGAGCTGAATTGTCTAACCAAAAGATATAAGTGAAGCTCGACAAAATCATGGTGAGTGCATGTATCTCTCTCTAGGTGTGCAGCAAGGAAGATTGTGACACAACAAAAATAAAAGACTCCTATCATACAAGACGCTCCAAGCAAAACACATAACATGTGGTGAATAAAAATATAGCCCCAAGTAACGTTACCTATGGATTGAAGACGAAAGAGGGGATGCCTTCCCGGGGCATCCCCAAGCTTAGGCTTTTACAGCATCCTTGAATCATCTTGGGGTGCCTTGGGCATCCCCAAGCTTGAGCTCTTGCCACTCTTTATCTCTTTGTCCATAAGAACTTCACCCAAAACTTGAAAACTTCACAACACGAAACTTAAACAGAAACTTGTCATATCATTAGTATAAGAAAGCAAACCACCACTTCCTTAGGTACTGTAGAAAACTTAAATTCTACTTATGTTGATGTTGGATTACTGTATTTTCAATCTTCCATGGCTAATACCCTTCGATACTATCCATAGTTTCATCAAAATAAGCAATCAACTCAACAAAAACAGAACCTGTTAACAGCAGACCAGTCTGTAGCAATTTGTATACATCTTATACTTCTGTATTTCAAAAATTCTGAAAAATTACGACAATCTTAAGAATTTGCGTAGAAATCATCATCAAAAAGAATCAACTCAAAATCTCTTACAGAAAATAAAATAAAATTATTTTGGTGAGCAGAAAGTTTCTGTCTTTTCCAGCATGACCAAATGATCATCCCCAAGACTAATCATAACGGTTTTACTTGGCACAAAAAGAAACACAGAAAAAACAATCATAACAGAATTATGAAAGTGTGGAAAACACAAAACAGAAATAAAAAAGATAGATTCGTTGGGTTGCCTCCCAACAAGCGCTATTGTTTAACGCCCTTAGGTAGGCAGAAGGTGATGGAATCACGTATAGTAATCTTTAGTGCTCAAACCATAAGTGGCCCTCATTATAGATTCATAAGGCAATCTTATTTTCTTTCTAGGAAAATGCTCCATGCCCTTCTTTAGAGGAAATTGAAATCTAATATTCCCTTCCTTCATATCGATGATAGCACCAATAGTCCTTAGGAAAGGTCTACCAAGAATAATGGGACATGAAGGATTGCAATCTATGTCAAGTACAATGAAATCCACGGGTACATAGTTCTTATTTGCAACAATAAGAACATCATCGATCCTTTCCATGGGTTTCTTGACAGTAGAATCCGCACGATGCAAATTAAGAGAACACTCTTCAATCTCATGAAAACCAAGAATATCACATAAAGACTTTGGAATCGCGGAAACACTAGCACCCAAATCACACAAAGCATTGCATTCATAGTTTTTGATTTTGATTTTGATAGTAGGTTCCCACTCATCATGAAGTTTTCTAGGTATAGAGACTTCTAATTCGAGTTTCTCTTCAAGAGATTTCATCATATCATCTACGATATGTGCGGTAAAGGCTTTGCTTTGGCTATAAGCATGTGGAGAGTTTGCAATGGATTGCATCAAAGAAATGCATTCAAACAAGGAGCAACTATCATAATTGAGTTCCTTGAAATCCAAAGTGGGAGTTTCATTACTACCCAATATTTTGATTTCTTTTACTCCACTCTCCACACCTTTATCATCAAGATAGGTGGACTCCGAATCATTGGGGCGTTTTTCAACCAAAGTGGATTCATATCCAGCCCCTTCATCAATAGGTTTGACACGCGAAAACAAAGATTCAAGAGGAGTCACACCAAGCACTTTAAGATCTTCGTGATTTGCATCACTAGAACGCACCCTTTTAAACCATTCATGCCTAGCGCGAATTTGGGCGGTTATTTCTTTGCTCTCATTCATGGAGACACGCATAGCTTTTAAAGTTTCATCCAAGTTGACCTTGCGAGGAGCACATCTAACTTTCAAAGCATCAATATCACAAGACATCCTATCAACGCTCTTAGCCAAATCTTTTATTTTGAGTAGTTTTTCCTCTATGGACGCATTGAAAATCTTTTGAGAGCCGATGAACTCTTTGATATTACTCTGTAAATCAGAGGGTAATTTGTTGTGATTTCCATAAGTGTTGTTGTAGGAATTGCCATAATTGTTAGAGGAGTTACTAGGAAAAGGCCTAGGAACATAGTTTCCTCTAAAAGCATTATTGTTGCCAAAATTGTTCCTACCAACAAAATTAACGTCCAAACTAGCGTTGCTACTCTCAATCAAGGAAGATAGTGGCATGTCATTAGGATCTAAAGGAGCATTTCTACAAGCAACCAAAATCATCAACTCGTCCATCTTAGCACTAACCGAGTTAATTTATTCTATAGCGTGTTCGTTTTTGCTAGCAGGTGACCTTTCAGTGTGCCACTGAGAGTAGTTGGTCATGATATTGTCTAGGAGTTTTGTAGCGTCTCCTAATGTGATTTCATGAACGTTCCACCTGAGGCGGAGTCCAAGGTATTGCGAGAAGCAAAATTCAAACCAGCGTAAAAGATTTGTATAATCATCCACAAACTCAAGCCATGAGCGGGACAATTTCTAATCATTAACTTCATCCTCTCCCAAGATTGTGCAACGTGTTCATGATCAAGTTTCTTGAAATTCATGATATCGTCACGTAGGGAGATAATCTTAGACAGCGGAAAATACTTGGATATGTAAGCATCTTTGCACTTATCCCTAGAATCGATACTATTTTTAGGCAAAGAAGAAAACCAAGTTTTTGCGCGATCTCGCAACGAGAAAGGAAAAAGCTTCAACTTAATCACGTCATTATCCACATCTCTTTTCTTTTTCATATCGCAAAGTTCAATGAAGGTATTGAGATGGGATGCGGCATCTTCACTAGGAAGGCCAGAGAATTGCTCTTTCATAACAAGATTCAGCAAGGCAGCGTTGATTTCATACGATTCCGCACTAGTGGCGCGAGCAATCGGAGTACTAATAAAATCATTATTATTAGTGCTCAAAAAGTCGCAAAGTTTGGTGTTTTCAGCCATGATGACGTCAACAAACCAACAAGAACACAAGCAAGCAAGAAAACTCGCAAAGGAAAACGGCAAAAGGCAAAAGAAAACGGCAAAGGAGAAAGGCAAATGAAAACGACATATGTGAAGTGGGGGAGAGGAAAACGAGAGGCAACTGGCAAAAAGGTAAATGCAAGAGATGAGTTTGTGACACCTACTTGGATAGATCTTGACTTGATCTCTCCTTCCCCGGAAACGGCGCCAGAAATACTTCTGCTACTGCAACAAAGACCTTCCAACGGCGCCAGAAATAGACGTGTTGACGGGAGACTATTCTTGTCTTGATACTCCTCAGCAACGGCGCCAAGAATCCTTCTACTACGGCTACGCCTTTTGGGACTTCCTTGGCAAATATGCAAAGGATTTCCCCGTGGCCTTGGAGCCTTGCGTTGGTGTTCCCTCGAAGCGGAAAGGGTGATATAGCACAACTGCGGTAAGTATTTCGCTCAGTTTTGAGAACCAAGGTATCGATCCAGTGGGAGGATCGCGTCAAGTCACAAGTACTTGCACAAACACAAAGAGCTTGCACCCAATGCTATGAAGGGGTTGTCAATCCCTTATAGATTGTTTGCAATGTGAGAACTGAAAGCAAAAAGTAAACAAAGTGAAGTAAAAGTAAAAGTGGAGACGATAGTTGTGAATAGACCCGGGGGCCGTAGTGTTCACTAGTGGCTTCTCTCCTGAAACTAAGTAGACGGTGGGTGAACGAATTACCGTCGAGCAATTGATAGAACCGCGCAAAGTCATGACGTTATCTAAGGCAATGATTATATCTATAGGTATCACGTCCAAAACAAGTAGACCGATACTTTCTGCATCTACTACTATCACTCCACATGTGGACCGCTATCCAGCATGCACCTAGTGTATTAAGTTCATAAGAACAGAATAACGCCTTAAGCAAGATGACATGATGTAGATGGACAATCTCATATCTATGATAAAAGCCCATCTTGTTACCCTTGATGGCAACAACACGATGCGTGCCTTGCTGCCCCTTCTGTCACTGGGAAAGGTCACCACACGATATGAACCCAAAACCAAGCACTTCTCCCATTGCAAGAATCATAGATCTAGTTGGCCAAATAAAACCCAAGACTCGGAGAGACTTACAAGGATATCAAATCATGCATATAAGAAATCAACAAAGACTCAAATATAATTCATAGATAATCTGATCATAAATCCACAATTCATCGGATCTCAACAAACACACCGCCAAAGTGGATTACATCGGATAGATCTCCATGAAGATCATGGAGAACTTTGTATTGAAGATCCAAGAGAGAGAAGAAGCCATCTAGCTACTAACTACGTGTTGGAATTATGCCCTAGAGGCAATAATAAATATAGTTATTATTATAATTCCTGTATCAAGATAATCATTTATTATCCATGCTATAATTGTATTGAATGAAGACTCATTTACATGTGTGGATACATAGACAAAACACCGTCCCTAGCAAGCCTCTAGTTGGCTAGCCAGTTGATCAAAGATAGTCAGTGTCTTCTGATTATGAACAAGGTGTTGTTGCTTGATAACTGGATCACGTCATTAGGAGAATCACGTGATGGACTAGACCCAAACTAATAGACATAGCATGTTGATCGTGTCATTTTGTTGCTACTGTTTTCAGCGTGTCAAGTATTTATTCCTATGACCATGAGATCATATAACTCACTGACACCGGAGGAATGCTTTGTGTGTATCAAACGTCGCAACGTAACTGGGTGACTATAAAGATGCTCTACAGGTATCTCCGAAGGTGTTAGTTGAGTTAGTATGGATCAAGACTGGGATTTGTCACTCCGTGTGACGGAGAGGTATCTCGGGGCCCACTCGGTAATACAACATCACACACAAGCCTTGCAAGCAATGTAGCTTAGTGTAAGTTACGGGATCTTGTATTACGGAACGAGTAAAGAGACTTGCCGGTAAACGAGATTGAAATAGGTATGCGGATACTAACGATTGAATCTCGGGCAAGTAACATACCGAAGGACAAAGGGAATGACATACGGGATTATATGAATCCTTGGCACTGAGGTTCAAACGATAAGATCTTCGTAGAATATGTAGGATCCAATATGGGCATCCAGTTCCCGCTATTGGATATTGACCGAGGAGTCTCTCGGGTCATGTCTACATAGTTCTCGAACCCGCAGGGTCTGCACACTTAAGGTTCGACGTTGTTTTATGCGTATTTGAGTTATATGGTTGGTTACCGAATGTTGTTCGGAGTCCCGGATGAGATCACAGACGTCACGAGGGTTTCCGGAATGGTCCGGAAACGAAGATTGATATATAGGATGACCTCATTTGATTACCGGAAGGTTTTCGGAGTTACCGGGAATGTACCGGGAATGACGAATGGGTTCCGGGAGTTCACCGGGGGGGGGGGCAACCCACCCCGGGGAAGCCCATAGGCCTTGAGGGTGGCACACCAGCCCTTAGTGGGCTGGTGGGACAGCCCAAAATGGCCCTATGCGCCTAGGAAAGAAAATCAAAGAGAAAAAAAAGAGGAGGTGGGAAGGGAAGGAAGGACTCCCACCCACCAAACCAAGTCCAACTCGGTTTGGGGGGGGGGAGCCTTCCCCCTTGGACTCGGCCGACCCCCTTGGGGCTCCTTGAGCCCCAAGGCAAGGTCCCCTCCCTCCCACCTATATATACGGAGGTTTTAGGGCTGATTTGAGACGACTTTTCCACGGCAGCCCGACCACATACCTCCACGGTTTTTCCTCTAGATCGCGTTTCTGCGGAGCTCGGGCGGAGCCCTGCTGAGACAAGGTCATCACCAACCTCCAAAGCACCGTCACGCTGCCGGAGAACTCTTCTACCTCTCCGTCTCTCTTGCTGGATCAAGAAGGCTGAGATCATCTTCGAGTTGTACGTGTGCTGAACGCGGAGGTGCCGTCCGTTCGGTACTAGATCGTGGGACTGATCGCGGGATTGTTTGCGGGGCGGATCGAGGGACGTGAGGACGTTCCACTACATCAACCGCGTTCTCTAACGCTTCTGCTGTACGATCTACAAGGGTACGTAGATCGCTCATCCCCTCTCGTAGAAGGACATCACCATGATAGGTCTTCGTGCGCGTAGGAAAAGTTTTGTTTCCCATGCGACGTTCCCCAACACTACGGACCCGTAGGTGTGAAGTGGACTACTCACGTGTCATTGGAGAGGCGATGATGTGGATGTAGAAGCCCTCTAACTCCAAAGTCCCCTCCGGCAGGGCACCGGGAAGGGTCTCCAGATGAGATCTCGCGGGAAACGGAAGCTTGCGACGGCGGAAAAGTGTTTTCGTGGATGCCCTTATTTTTTCTGGGATTTTAGGGAATATATAGGCGACAGAGCTAGGGCAGGGGAGCGCCAGGGAGGCCACAAGCCTGGTAGCCGCCGGCCCCCCTGGTGGCGGCTACAGGGCTTGTGGGCCCCCTGTGGCTCTCCTGCCTTGGCCCTCAAGTCCCCCGATCTTCTTCTGTTGTGAAAAAATTTATTTCGGGGATTTTATTCCGTTTGGACTCCGTTCCAAAATCAGATCTGAAAAGAGTCAAAAACACAGAAAAAATATGAACTGGCACTTGGCACTGAATTAATAAGTTAGTCCCAAAAAAGATATAAAAGGTACATAAAACATCAAAAGTTGACAAGATAACATCATGAAACCATCAAAAATTATAGATACGTTTGAGACGTATCAGGCACGCCTTATTCAGGCTCATGTAGTTGATACATATTCGCCATTTGTTGTTCTTCTTCAGCACCAGGACTGGGTTGGCCAACCAGTCCGGGTGGAAAACCTCCATTATGAAGCCGACTGCGAGCAGCCGGGTGATTTCTTCTCCAACCGTGCACCGCTTCCCCTGGGTGAATCGGCGCAAGGGTTGTTTCACCGGCTTGGCATCCAGCCGCACATGAAGCATGTGCTCGACATACTTCCTCGGAACTCCTGGCATGTCTTTTGGAGACCATGCAAAGATGTCCCGATTATCATGGAGGAAGTCGACGAGCTTGCCTTCCTATTTGGTGCTGAGATTAGCACCAATGGTGACACACTGCTTGGGGTTCGCAGGGTCGAGTGGCACCTTCTTGGTCTCCTTGGCCGGCTTGAATGATCCTTCACCGACTGAATGGGATGGTGGATTAGGGATCGCGGGCTGCTCGATAGCCTGAGCCACGAGCTGGTCAATCTACCTCTTTTCCTCAGCAATCACCAGGGCGTCGGCCAGACGGCTGCTGTGTTGTGCACACTCGAGCGATTTCTTGTAGTCGCCAGCGATGGTGATGATGCCCTTTATCCGACATCTTCATCTTAAGGTAGGCGTAGTGGGGGATAGCCATGAACTTGGCCAGAGCCAGCCTACCCAGCAACGCGTGGTATGGACTGTTGAGATCCACCACCTCGAACCAAATTGGTTCTCGGCAGAAATGCGCCTTGTAGCCGAAGAGGACATCCAGCTGGATTTTACCGAACGACGAGTAAGACTGTCCCGGCACGATGCCGTGGAAGACAGTGCTGGTCGGTTGGAGGTCCTTCTCCTTTAGCCCAAGCTTGAGCAAGGTGTCGCGGTATAGGATGTTTATGCTGCTGCCGCCGTCGACCAACACCCGAGAGAACCGACAAGTGAGCCTCTTGGAGGCGAAGGTGGGGTCGAGGACGAGTGTGTATGAGCCAGGGTTCGGCATCACCGCAGGATGGTCATCCCGGCTCCATGTAATTGGCTTTTCAGACCAATGCATGAATTCGGGAATCGGGGGGACCGTGGCGTTCACCTCCCGCCGACGTTGTCGCTGGCTATGCTTGTCGTCAACCTCGCTGGTGAAGACAACATAAGCTTCGTCTTAGTGAGGGTACTCATCGTGGCGACGGCCATCGTTGTGAGGCGGCGGTGGTGGAGCCGGAGCACGAGGCGCAGCAGCTGCGACCGGGGGAGCTGACAGACCCTCTCCTCATGACAGTTGTTGTGCAAAGCTGCACTGTCGGAGGGTATGAGTGGCCGGCTTCGCCCCAGTATGCATCTTGCATGGCGCGTCGAGCATTTGCTCAAATGTGAGCTTGGGCTGCCAGTTGTTCTTGCCGATCCGTTGCTGCTGAGAGCCGGCTTGGGTATCCGGCGCATCTTCCTCCACGCTAGCCACCTCTTGCTTGCAGAGCGCGAATCAAGTTGATCTGCCTTGCGCTTGTTGTTCTGGCCGCCTTGGTTGTCGCCAGCCGGCTTGGGAGTAGACGGCGTGGGGACAATTTTGTCCGAGGCGGTGACCATGACCCGCATCGCGGAGTCGGCCGTAGCGTACTAGTCCGCCTTGGTCATGAGCACCGCCAGAGAGGTGGGCTCGGAGTGTTGGAAATATGCCCTAGAGGCAATAATAAAATGGTTATTATCATATTTCCTTGTTCATGATAATCGTCTATTGTTCATGCTATAATTGTATTAACAGGAAACAGTAATACAAGTGTGAATAAATAGATCACAGAGTGTCCCTAGCAAGCCTCTAGTTGGCTAGCTCGTTAGTCAATGGATGATCATGGTTTCCTGATCATGGGCATTATATGTCATTGATAACGGGATCACATCATTAGGAGAATGATGTGATGGACAAGACCCAATCCTGAGCATAGCACTAGATCGTATTTTTCGTATGCTAAAGCTTTTCTAATGTCAAGTGTCTTTTCCTTCGACCGTGAGGTTGTGCAACTCCCGGATACCGCAGGAGTGCTTTGGGTGTATCAAACGTCACAACGTAACTGGGTGACTATAAAGGTACACTACGGGTATCTCTAAAAGTGTCTGTTGGGTTGGTACGAATCGAGATCGGGATTTGTCACTCCGTGTGACAGAGAGGTATCTCTGGGCCCACTCGGTAGAACATCATCATGAGCTCAATGTGACTAAGGAGTTAGTCACACGATGACGTGCTACAGAACGAGTAAAGAGACTTACCGGTAACGAGGTTGAACAAGGTATATGTATACCGACGATCGAATCTCGGGCAAGTTCTATACCGATAGACAAAGGGAATTGTATACGGGATTAATTGAATCCTTGACATCGTGGTTCATCCGATGAGATCATCGTGGAGCAAGTGGGAGCCACCATGGGTATCCAGACCCCGTTGATGGTTATTGGATGGAGAGGTGTCTCGGTCATGTCTGCCTGTCTCCCGAACCCGTAGGGTCTACACACTTAAGGTTTGATGACGCTAGGGTTATAGGGAATTGTTACACGAGGTTACCGAAAGTTGTTCGGAGTCCCATATGAGATCCCGGACGTCACGAGGATCTCCGGAATGGTCCGGAGGTAAAGATTGATATATAGGACAGATGGTTTCGGACACCGGAATGGTCCGGAGGTAAAGATTGATATATAGGACGGATGGTTTCGGACACCGGAATTGTTTCGGGCATCACCGGTAACGTACCGGCACCACCGGAGGTGGCCCCGGGGGTCCACCGAAGGGGGGCAACGACCACGGGAGGTAAGATGGCTAAGTGGGGGAGGGAACCAGCCCCTAGGTGGGCTGGTGCGCCTCCCCACTCAGCCCAATGCGCAGGGGAGAGAAAAGGGGGGGGGAAACCCTAAGCCAGGTGGGCCTAAGGCCCACCAAGGGTGCGCCACACCCCTCCTGCCCCCTCTGGTCGCCGCACCTCCCATCTTAGGGGGCTGCCGCACCACCTAAGGTGGGAACCCTAGGGGTGGCACCCCCTCTCCCCTCCCCCTATATATAGTGGGCACTTTTGGCCATTGGGAGACAAACTTCTCCCTCTCCCTCGGCGCAGCCCTGCCCTTCTTCCTCCTCCTCTCTGCGGTGCTTGGCGAAGCCCTACCGGGAGACCTCGTCTCTCCATCGACACCACGCCGTCGTGCTGCTGGAGATCTTCCCCAACCTCTCCCTCCTCCTTGCTGGATCAAGGTGCGGGACACGTCACCGGGCTGCACGTGTGTTGAACGCGGAGGTGCCGTAGTTCGGCACTAGATCGGAATCACACCGCAATCTGAATCGCCGCGAGTATGACTCCATCAACCGCGTTCTAGTAACGCTTCCGCTTAGCGATCTTCAAAGGTATGAAGATGCTCTTACCCCTCTCTCGTTGCTGGTCTCTCCATAGGAAGATCTGAATATGGCGTAGGAAAATTTTGAATTTATGCTACGTTCCCCAACGGTGGCATCCGAGCCAGGTTTTCTATGCGTAGATTCTATGCACGAGTAGAACACAAAAGTTGTGGGCGATGATTGTCCATTTGCTTGCCGCTACTAGTCTTATTCTTTTCTGGCTGTATTGTGGGATGAAGCGGCCTGGACCGACTTTACACGTACGCTTACGTGAGACTGGTTCCACCGACAGACATGCACACCATGCATAAAGGTGGCTAGCGGGTGTCTGTCTCTCCTACTCTAGTTGGATTGGATTTGATGAAAAGGGTCCTTATGAAGGGTAAATAGCTTTGGCATATCATCGTTGTGGCTGTCACGTAGGTAAGAAGGCGTTCTTGCTAGAAACCCAAATCAGCCACGTAAAACTTGCAACAACAATTAGAGGACGTCTAACTTGTTTTTGCAGGGTTTGACATGTGATGTGATATGGCCAAAGTTGTGATGTTGCATGTATGATGTATGAGATGATCATGTTATTGTAATAGGTTTCACGACTTGCATGACGATGAGTATGACAACCGACAGGAGCCATAGGAGTTGTCTCAGTTTATTGTATGAGATGCAACGCCATGTGCTTACTACTTTTAGTTCATTGCTAACGGTTAGCTGTAGTAGTAGTGATAGTAGTAGTTGGCGTGACGACTTCACGGAGACACGATGATGGAGATCATGGTGTCACACCGGTGACGATGATGATCATGCGATGCCTGAAGATGGAGATCGAAAGGGCAAAGATGATAATGGCCATATCATGTCACTATATGATTGCATTGTGATGTTTATCATGTTTTTCATCTTATTGCTTGGAACGACGGTAGCATAATAAGATGACCCCTCTTAAAATTTCGAGAACGTATTCCCCTAAGTGTGCACCGTTGCGAAGGATCGTTGTCTCGAAGCACCAAGTGATGATCGGGTGTGATAGATTCTAACGTTCGCATACAACGGGTGTAAGCCAGATTTACACACGCGAAACACCTAGGTTGACTCGACGAGCTTAGCATGTACAGACATGACCTCGAATACAAGAGACCGAAAGGTCGAACATGATTCGTATGGTTGAATACGATCAGCATGAAGTTGCTCACCATGGTGACTAGTCCGTCTCACGTGATGATCGAACACGGGTTAGTCAACATGGATCATGTATCACTTAGATGACTAGAGGGATGTCGATTTAAGTGGGAGTTCATACTTAATTTGATTAAATGAACTTAATTTTCATGAACATAGTCTAAAAGTTGCCTTTATAAATATTGTAGATGGCCAACGTCAACCTCAATTTCAACGCATTCCTAGAGAAAAACAAGCTGAAAGATGATGGTAGCAACTATGCGGACTGGGTTCGCAGCTTGAAGCTCATCCTTGAAGCAGCTAAAAAGGCTTATGTCCTTAATGCGCCGCTAGGTGACCCTCCCGCTCCCGCAGCAGCCCAGGACATTCTGAACGTCTGGCAAACGCGGAGTGATGACTACTCTCTGGTTAGGTGTGGCATGTTATACAGTTTAGAAACGGGGCTCCAAAGGCATTTTGAGCAACACGGAGCATATGAGATGTTCCAAGAGCTGAAGCTAGTTTTTCAAGCTCATGCCCGTGTCGAGAGATATGAAGTATCCGACAAGTTCTTTAGCTGTAAGATGGAGGAGAACAGTTCTGTCAGTGAGCACATACTCAAAATGTTTGGGTTACACGGTCGTCTGACTTCACTTGGATTTGAACTTCCGGATGATGCTATAATTGACAGAATCCTCCAGTCTCTCCCACCAAGCTACAAAGGCTTTGTGCTTAACTACAACATGCAAGGGATGGAGAAGACCATTCCCAAGTTGTACTCGATGCTCAAGTCTGCAGAAGTAGAAATCAAGAAAGAGCATCAAGTGTTGACGGTCAACAAGACCACTAGTTTCAAGAAAGGCAAGGGTAAGAAGAACTTCAAGAAAGACGGCAAAGCTGTTGCCGCGCCCGGTAAGCCAGATGCTCGGAAGAAGAAAAAGAATGGACCCAAGCCTGAGACTGAGTGCTTCTATTGCAAGGGAAAGGGTCACTGGAAGCGGAACTGCCTCAGATACTTAGCGGACAAGAAGGACGGCAACGTTAAAGGTATATGTGATATAGATGTTATTGATGTCTACCTTACCAGCGCTCGTAGTAGCTCCTGGGTATTTGATACCGGTGCTGTTGCTCACATTTGCAACTCAAAGCAGGAACTGCGGAATAAGCGGAGACTGGCCAAGGACGAGGTGACGATGTGCGTCGGGAATGGTTCCAAGGTCGATGTGATCGCCGTTGGCACGTTACCTCTACATCTACCGTCGGGATTAGTTTTAAACCTTAATAATTGTTATTTAGTACTAGCTTTAAGGATGAACATTGTATCAGGGTCTTGCTTAATGCGAGACGGCTACTCATTTAAGTCAGAGAATAATGGTTGTTCTATTTATATGAGTGATATGTTTTATGGTCATGCTCCGCTGGTGAATGGTTTATTCTTGATGAATCTCGATTGTGATGTTACGCATATTCATAGTGTGAGTACCAAAAGATGTAAAGTTGATAATGATAGTCCCACATACTTGTGGCACTGCCGCCTTGGTCATATCGGCGTTAAGCGCATGAAGAAGCTCCATACTGATGGACTATTAGAGTCTCTTGATTTTGAATCATTTGACACATGCGAACCGTGCCTCATGGGCAAGATGACTAAGACTCTATTCTCAGGAATAATGGAGAGAGCAACCGACTTATTGGAAATAATACATACTGTAGCGACCCGACTCAAAACGAGTCAAGCCTCTGTGTATCTGTGCCATCCCTGGATCAGTATGCTGGCACACACAGTACATGAATGTATATATCAAAGTGCAATCACACGGAAATAGCGTAAAACTGATATATACCTTAAATATCTCAGCGGAAGCAGTCAAGGGAGTGGAGTCCCAATAAACACCAACGGCAAGTTGAGTGTAGACCGTAACCCTGAATCGTACTCTTACTCGTCAAAGAAAAATATCTGCAACATAAGACGTTGCAGTCGTGTAGGTCAGCATATTGAATATGCCGGTAAGTCACAAAAGAGAGGGGTAAAAATATCATCTATACTATATGCATATATGGCAGGTGGGGCTGTAAGTTTTTTTAGCGGAAAGCAAAGTTTTCTCCTACAATAAAAGAGGGGCTAAAAGAAAAATATTACTACGTTGTTGGTTGTTAATGAGATGGTTCCACCACCCAGTTCTCATACCCAAGTTATCAATATTACCCACATCAAGTTTATATAATGGTGTTGAGAATTCCTGATAATTTCAGTTCCTTCGGCTCAAGTTGTCCATGACCGTGGACACGGCTAATCGATTAGGTTTGAGTACTCTATAGAGTTATGCACACGTTCCCCACAAGATTTGATCACCTCCGAGTATGTCCTCGCACTTCAGGGTGTTTGAAGACCGGATGGTCAAAACATGGTCTTTCAAAGGTCCCTCTGAATCCGCGTCGGTGCCCATCCAATCCTACCGTTCTTCTACATCTGCTAGCACCGCCTGTCCAGAGTCGCCACGTTGTCCAACCAAGCCAGAGCCCATAATGACTTGTGGTTGTGCAGGTAAGCCTTGGGTCTTGAAAATATCCGTCCGTGTCTTTGAGCCTGGGTGAAGCTTTCCGCAAGATGTCATCGCGCTTCCCCATGCATCGCCGGTCGTCCTCTGGTTTCTCCAAGGAGCCCATCTAAACCGTCCTTCACCCAGATGTATATTTCGTTCTGAGGTCTTGTAAGTCTTGGAGTTCTTCAGGTCTTGATTATGAAGTTCTCACAACACTCATGGTAAACACTCAACCAAAATCCCGTCTACTAGGAGCATAGCATAATAATGTCCCGACCAAAGTAACAAGGGGGTGGGTGCCTACCACATGATACTACATCAAGATCCAAAATTTCCAAGTACCTACTTTGCATGCAATTGGGTGAAGAAAGGTAGAGCTACAATGCATATAAATCATAGGTAATAATATGATCAACGTGACTTGCCTGGGGAGGTTGATGAAGAAGAATTATCGTTCTTGGGAAACACGTGATACAACTATTCGTCACTCTCCGATGAAATCTATATAATCAAACATCGTATTCATATAAGCAATCATACTATCAATCATCCTAGCAATCAATAACAAACAACAATAAAAGTTGATGTAATCAAATCATTAGGAAAGATCAGATAGAAATCCAAAGGAAACTTCAAAGAAAAACTATGGAGTTTTCCACTACACCAATCACTAAATAGTTTTTGTTCTAATCAGAAAATAAAACACTAAAATAATAAAATAACAGAGAATAAAATATAAATTAACTATGATAAAATAAAGTATTTTTCATAAAACTATTTGAAAATATTTTCAAATGGGAGTAAACTAGTAGGGAAATCAGTTGCAAGTTCTTAGAGAACTAGAATTGATTTCATGATAACAAACAAAAATAAAATTTTGTTTTTGTTGAAAACCTACTGTTAACTAACAGAAAACAAAATATAAACTTTCTCAAATATAAAAGAAAATAATTTAAACCAATTATAGAAAAAGAAATAGCCATAATCCTAAAAAACTAAAACAGAATCTGGTTTGGTAAAAACCCTAAGTAAAAATATTTGAAAAAAATTGAAACATAAACTACTGAAATATATGATCAATAGGAAATAGTAGCAAAAAAGAATTAATTTAAAAGCTATTTTCAAACTCCCGGTATAAGCAAAACAATATTTAAATCAAATCTGATCTAATTCAAGTTTTATAAATCCAAACATAGACAAATTATATGTTTTCGGAAACTACAAACAATTTGTGATCTAACACAAAAAGAATCACCTAATTTGGAGTTATATACTAATAGATATGAATTTTCTAAGATCGCACTTTTCTGAAAAAAACTGCAATACGGGATTTCTTTGAAGCTCACCGTGGCTGGACAGGGCTGGAGGTGCTCTGGCGAGGTGGGGCTGCTCCGGCGAGGGGGAGGTCTCCGGCGGGGAGGGAGGATGGCGGAGGAGGTCGGCACTGTGGGGAGGTGGCGCGAGGCGTCCTGGGCAGCTTGGGGTTCGGCAGGGGGCGTCCTGGCATCGTCCTGCAAGGAGGCGAGGCACTGCACGTGACATGCAGAGGGGGGAGGGTGACGAGGTAAGGGGGGTGGTGACGTGGAGGGGGTGCGGCAGGGTAGGGGGGTGGCGGCGGGGTACCAAGGCGGTTGGGAGACCTTGCCTAGAGATGGGAATGGCGTCACGAAGCTCCTGGCGAGCTTCTATTGACAGGGAAAGAGGAGATGGTAGCGAGGTGGCTACGGGCAAGGAGAGGACGCGGTGATGGAAAAAATGGAACGAGGAGGACCGGGGCTTTATATAGAGGGGCTCAGGAAGCGTCGGGAAGGAAAGGAGAGGGAGATCAGGAAGGTGGAGGTTCTGTGTCTCCATTGCTATGGAAGTTCCTGGGAGAGAAGGAGTACGTGAGGAAGAAGAAGGTCCTCTTGGGCCAGATTTGGAAAGGCTTAAATGGGTCAGGTCAAAGTTTCCAATAAATTGCGATTTCTTTCCTATTTTCAAAAACCGGAAAGTGAGCGATTAAAAAGGAAACCAAATAAATTCGGAATATAGAGTTTCTATATACTAAAATTATCAGAAAAATAAAATCTAAATGATGGACATTTTTCCATGGCCAAAATTAAAACTTCAAAAAAATGTTTTTTCTTCAGAAAATCACCTAAATGCTTTATTTCCTTTTGCAAATAATTACTCAAATAAATCTTGGGTGTCATGGCTCAAATATTTCAAAGAATATCCCCGGGTTTGGAGGGTCATGTTTCTCCTCTCTTTTTCTCTTGTTTGACAAAGTATTGTTCCCGGCATTCCGTGAGTGAAGAAGAAAACAAAATGCAAAGGAAAAATCGAAAGGAAATTCAAGTGCCACCTTGGTTCAAATTCTTTGTAGTTGAAGAAGTCATGCTATCTCCTCTCGCTGTTTTTAAAAAGATGAATTTGAACTCACAGGAAACGGGAAAGTCATTTTATTCCCTCTCATTCAAAAGTTTTTGAAAAGTTTCAAATTTCACTCAAGTTGCAATCACTCAAACAAACAAACAATCAATCTAATAATTTTATTAACATTCCAAAATTTGGGATCTTACAAACCTACCACACTTAAAATGAATCTCGTCCTCGAGATTCAAAGAGGCTAGAAAGAAAGGTTAGGGTTTGGGGGTCTTCTAACAAATCCAACCTCCGGCAAAGTGGGATGCTACCACACTTAAAATAAAGATTACTGGTCCCTCAAAATGTTTAACGATCCTCTGGTGTTTTTGGCAACTGACTTCTCACAGTCTTCATATTAAATCCTTTGGTGATGCTCTCCCGTTATATTCATAACGTTTCCATCAAAATCGAGGGTTCCTCTGTTGATATAAGATTCTTCCGTTACTGGGTCTTCTTAACCGACAGTCTCGTGGTCAATTCTAAATAACATATCGATGGTTCTCATGGTGGTCTACCATTTGTGGTTATCCTGCAGAGAGAGGGGTCTTGGTTTCATCCTCACCGTAAAATTTCTTATGCGTGACAACAAGTGCCATGTACATGGGGCTTTCATCATACCATTCTAAGGCTTAAACAAAAGCTTCAAAGAACGTCATCTCTCTCTATGGGTAAGTCTCTCAGATTTACCATTCCGAATAGCAAGATAAATGATAAGAGTAAGTCGTCATGGTGATCAATCCATTCCGCACCCAAATCATTTCTCTGTATAAGGTTTAGAGAATCTCGCATTCTAACACTTGGGCATCCTCACAAGCATTGCAGAATTTCTCTTGTCCACGAATGAAGTTCGTGTAATCCATCGGTTTTGCAAGCTGAACAAAACATCTAACGTATCTTCACAACTCTCGGGTTTTCGTATGCTCCTAAGAAAACGTTTGCTGATCCATCTTAGCTTTTTCCAAGTTTCCTTCTCCAAATAGGTAGTACTTGATCCTTATTAGTCTCGGGGTCTATGGGTTGCAGGCATACTTGGAATCACTACGCCTTAAATCCTATAGTGTTTCATTCCATCATACTCTTGGGGTAACCATCATATAAATAATCCTCACACTTATTTTTGGTACACACTCCACTCTGTGGGATACTTTCCATTGGTGTGTTTACCATGAAAAGGTATTGGTTCATCCATAAATCATATTCATTTCATAATCAATCCTTTATTACATCCTTAATTTCTGCTCAAAAACTCCAATTCAGAGGTACTTTATTACAAATGCTGCCATCCACATTGTTCGGTATGGTCGAGCATTTCTGTCAACTTTATTCATGTGTCTCTCTTTGTGGTACTTTAGTTCCACTGGAACTTTCCAAGGTGCTCCTTGAAATCATCCATCTTTTGCTTCATCATGGTGGCCATGAGCTTCATCCCCATCATCTCCACACGTACCTCACTCAGGTATTCCTGGGTATGACGGAGTCTTGCTTCAAGTATTTCTTCAATCTCACGTATGGCTTCCATGGCAGCTTCATGAACAACATCAAATAAAATTGCTCGTGGCACATGTGAAATGAAAAAGTATTGGCCCATAGTCTTTGGACAAACTCCTTTCACATGGTGGAGGTGTAGTTCCACATACCAAAGTTCTACTCCACTTTCCATGAACGGGTAGCCTTTGTAGACTGCATCTCCTTCAAGGTGAATGTGCTTCATCATGTTCTTCAGGATTTTCGGGTAATCATGATCACTGGTCAGGGTCATGATCGTTTCGGGGCCCTTGAGGAATGACTCGTAGAGAGTTGTCATCTGCAGGTGTTAGTAAATAGGTACTCAGAGGAATGTATGTGTCTCCTTGGTAATCATGGTACATTCCTACTTAGTGGATCCTGTGGGTTTACCGATTACTACCACACTTAAAATGAATTATACTCATGCCTGCGTATACCATATTTTCTCATATCCTCATAAATGTTCAGAGATCTGTGTTCGTAGAGAAAACAACGCATACAGTTTCAACATAGGCAATCATGAGACAATAAATTCCATTGATTCATGAAGTTATTACAATCTCAGGGACTTCTGTTACAAAAATTTCAACTCCATGATCTCATGAAAAACAAGAGTGCTTCAGATTACACTTATTGCCATGGTCAAAACTTAACTACTCCATTCTAGCTTTCTTCCCATGTGGACAATCATTAGCATAATGTCCCGCTTTCTTGCAACGAAAGCAAATGAGTTCTGACAAGTCTCGAGGCTTCTTAGTGTTTGCTTTTTCTCCTTGGGTTTCCGGCTTCCTTCCTGAGCACATGTATTTGTGGTGGCCAAATTCCATACACTTTTAACATCTGACATGACTCAGGTCTATATCTGCAGAGATTTGGCTCTTCCGAGGGTACCTTTTTTTCTTCTTTTCCGGACTCCTTTATTTTGGCCAGTTCTTCTATTTCAAGTGGATCAAACTCCACTTTTTTCGTCGGGAAGTTTCCCAGATACTCTTGGCTTCCCTTCGTGCAATCCTGTGAATAATGTCCTTCTTCTCCACATGAGTAGCATGCATTGGAGAAAAATCTGGTCAGACCTTGTCCATGAAGGTCTTCAATATTTTCGTTCATCACCGGCTCTTCTAGAATCTTCTTCTTGAGTGTTTCCTTCATTGCTTCTTTCTACTGCTAGACAACTTGTTGTACCTTGGGGTAAATGTGACATTGAACTGGGTAGTGGGTGGTTCCTTCACAAAGGAAACAAGTCACCTGACTACTTGGGCACTCCTCAGCTGGGTGATTTTCTTCACAATGAGTGCATCCATCCTTGTGTTCTTCCTGGGTGTGTCCTATTTCTCCACAGATCTTGCATGCACAAGGCTTCTTCATCGGGCTATCATAGCACTTTTGGATAAGATGGGATCTTAACACAGTCTTCTTGAATTCGTCCCAAGTTTCTGCTCCACTAAATCCTTGTATGGCATGATGCATTTTCCACCAGATAGCAGCACCTTGGGTAAAGTACTGAAGAGCGTGTGCCACTTCATATTTCCTTGAAATCAAATTGTTCCCGAAGTGGTTCTGCATGTTCTGAATCCATATATCAGCCTCCAGCTGGGTCATTGGTCCAGAGATTACAAGTCTAGCTTCATACTCCATCTGGTAGGGTTGAGGTTTTGGGGATGGGATGGGTAAGAGAGAGAGGAAGATACACACAATACAAACAATATTTTTTGAGAATAGGTTTTATTTGTGGCCGTTGGAAAACACACACCAATGACGGATCACAAATCACCGTATCTAACGTGGGTATATGACAGGGGTTTGGACTTCTAATGGTCATATAAATATTCGAATGCTTCAGGGTCTTCGAGTTCTTCGAGTCTTGAGAGTCTTCAATTGGTGCAACTTATATTCTTCAAATGCATGCTGAAATCCTATTTACTTGAAGTAGAACTTAGTTGATCCTTCATGTGGTCGAATAGGAAAGGGTATTGTCTAACTATTTGAGGCGAGAGAGAACATTCGATGAAATCAGAAGGGATGAGAAGTAAAGGATGTTCTTGAAAATAATTTTTTTGAGAGATCCTTTCCTAAGGGATTTCCAGTTTCTAGGGTCACGTCCTATAGTCAACATGTGCTCGGATACCATTTATGTAGCGACCCGACTCAAAATGAGTGAAGCCTCTGTGTATCTGTGCCATCCCTGGATCAGTATGCTGGCACACACAGTACATCAATGTATATATCAAAGTGCAATCACATGGAAATAGCGTAAAACTGATATATACCTTAAATATCTCAGCGGAAGCAGTCAAGGGAGTGGAGTCCCAATAAACACCAACGACAAGTTGAGTGCATACCGTAACCCTGAATCGTACTCTTACTCGTCGAAGAAAAATATCTGCAACATAAGACGTTGCAGCCGTGTAGGCCAGCATATTGAATATGCCGGTAAGTCACAAAAGAGAGGGGTAAAATATCATCTATACACCATGCATATATGGCAGGTGGGGCTGTAAGTTTTTTTAGCGGAAAGCAAAGTTTTCTCCTACAATAAAAGAGGGGCTAAAAGCAAAATATTACTACGTTGTTGGTTGTTAATGAGATGGTTCCGCCACACAGTTCTCATACCCAAGTTATCAATATTACCCACATCAAGTTTATATAATGGTGTTGAGAATTCCTGATAATTTCAGTTCCTTCGGCTCAAGTTGTCCATGACCGTGGACACGGCTAAACGATTAGGTTTGAGTACTCTGTAGAGTTATGCACACGTTCCCCACAAGATTTGATCGCCTCCGAGTATGTCCTCGCACTTCAGGGTGTTTGAAGACCGGATGATCAAAACATGGTCTTTCAACGGGTCCCTCTGAATCCCTGTCGGTGCCCATCCAATCCTACCATTCTTCTACATCTGCTAGCACCGCCTGTCCAGAGTCACCACATTGTCCAACCAAGCCAGAGCCCATAATGACTTGTGGCTGTGCAGGTAAGCCTTTGGTCTTGAAAATATCCTTCCGTCTCTTTGAGCCTGGGTGAAGCTTTCCGCAAGATGTCATCGCGCTTCCCCATGAATCGCCGGTCGTCCACTGGTTTCTCCAAGGAGCCCATCTAAACCGTCCTTCACCCAGAGGTATATTTCGTTCTGAGGTCTTGCAAGTCTTGGAGTTCTTCAGGTCTTGATTATTAAGTTCTCACAACACTCATGGTAAACACTCAACCAAAACCCCGTCTACTAGGAGCATAGCATAATAACGTCCCGACCAAAGTAACAAGAGGGTGGGTGCGTACCACATGATACTACATCAAGATCCAAAATTTCCATGTACCTACTTTGCATGCAATTGGGTGAAGAAAGGTAGAGCTACAATGCATATAAATCATAGGTAATAATATGATCAACGTGACTTGCCTGGGGAGGTTGATGAAGAAGAATTATCGTTCTTGGGAAACACGTGATACAACTATTCGTCACTTTTCGATGAAATCTATATAATCAAACATCGCATCCATATAAGCAATCATACTATCAATCATCCTAGCAATCAATAACAAACAACAATAAAAGTTGATGTAATCAAATCATTAGGAAAGATCAGATAGAAATCCAAAGGAAACTTCAAAGAAAAACTATGGAGTTTTCCACTACACCAATCACTAAATAGTTTTTGTTCTAATCAGAAAATGAAACACTAAAATAATAAAATAACAGAGAATAAAATATAAATTTAACTATGATAAAATAAAGTATTTTTCATAAAACTATTTGAAAATATTTTCAAATGGGAGTAAACTAGTAGGGAAATGAGTTGCAAGTTATTAGAGAACTAGAATTGATTTCATGATAACAAATAAAAATATTTTTTTTGTTGAAAACCTACTGTTAACTAACAGAAAAAAAAATATAAACTTTCTCAAATATAAAAGAAAATAATTTAAAACCAATTATAGAAAAATAAATAGCCATAATCCTAAAAAACTAAAACAGAATCTGGTTTGGTGAAAACCCTAAGTAAAAATATTAAAAGAAAACTGAAACATAAACTACTGAAATATATGATCAATAGGAAACAGTAGCAAAAAAGAATTAATTTAAAAGCTATTTTTAAACTCCTGGTATAAGCAAAACAAGATTTAAATCAAATCTGATCTAATTCAAAATTTATAAATCCAAACATAGACAAATTATATGTTTTCGGAAACTACAAACAATTTGTGATCTAACGCAAAAGAATCACCTAATTTGGAGTTATAGACTAATAGATATGAATTTTCTAAGATCGCACTTTTCTGAAAAAAACTGCAATACGGGATTTCTTTGAAGCTCACCATGGCTGGACAGGGCTGGAGGTGCTCTGGCGAGGTGGGGCTGCTCCGGCGAGGGGGAGGTCTTCGGCGGGGAGGGGGGACAACGGAGGAGGTCGGCACTGTGGGGAGGTGGCGCGGGGCGTCCCGGGCAGCTTGGGGTTCGGCAGGGGGCGTCCTGGCGTCATCCTGCAAGGAGGCGAGGCACTGCACGTGACATGCAGAGGGGGAGGGTGACGAGGTAAGGGGGGTGGTGACGTGGAGGGGGTGCGGCAGGGTAGGGGGTGGCGGCGGGGTACCAAGGGGGTTGGGAGACCTTGCCTGGAGATGGGAATGGCGTCACGAAGCTCCTGGCGAGCTTCTATTGACAGGGAAAGAGGAGATGGTGGCGAGGTGGCTACGGGCAAGGAGAGGAAGCGGTGATGGGAAAATGGAACGAGGAGGACCGGGGCTTTATATAGAGGGGCTCAGGAGGCGTCGGGAAGGAAATGAGAGGGAGATCGGGAAGGTGGAGGTTCTGTGTCTCCATTGCTAAGGAAGTTCATGGGAGAGAGGGAGTACGTGAGGAAGAAGAAGGTCCTCTTGGGCCAGATTTGGAAAGGCTTTAATAGGCCAGGTCAAAGTTTCCAATAAATTGCGATTTCTTTCCTATTTTCAAAAACCGGAAAGTGAACGATGAAAAAGGAAACCAAATAAATTCGGAATATAGAGTTTCTATATACTAAAATTATCAGAAAAATAAAATCTAAATGATGGACATTTTTCCACGGCCAAAATAAAAGCTTCAAAAAAATGTTTTTTTTTCTTCAGAAAATCACCTAAATGCTTTATTTTGTTTTTGCAAATAATTACTCAAATAAATCTTGGGTGTCATGGCTCAAATATTTCAAAGAATATCCCCGGGTTTGGAGGGTCATGTTTCTCCTCTCTTTTTCTCTTGTTTGACAAAGTATTGTTCCCGGCATTCCGTGAGTGAAGAAGAAAACAAAATGCAAAGGAAAAATCGAAAGGAAATTCAAGTGCCACCTTGGTTCAAATTCTTTGTAGTTGAAGAAGTCATGCTATCTCCTCTCGCTGGTTTTAAAAAGATGAATTTCAACTCAGAGGAAACGGGAAAGTCATTTTATTCCCTCTCATTCAAAAGTTTTTGAAAAGTTTCAAATTTCACTCAAGTTTCAATCACTCAAACAAACAAACAATCAATCTAATAATTTTATTAACATTCCAAAATTTGTGATGTTACACATACTGATGTGTGTGCTCCGATGAACGTTGAAGCTCGCGGTGTCTATCGTTATGTTCTCATTCTCACCGATGATTTGAGTAGGTATGGGTATATCTACTTGATGAAGCACAAATCTGAGACGTTTGAAAAGTTCAAGGAATTTCAGAGTGAGGTTGAGAATCAACGTGACAGAAAAATTAAATGTCTACGATCTGATCGTGGAGGAGAATATTTGAGTCACGAGTTTGGCACACACCTAAGAAAGTGTGGAATCGTTTCACAACTAACGCCGCCTGGCACACCGCAACGCAAGAGAGTGTCTGAACGTCGTAATCGCACTTTATTAGATATGGTACGATCTATGATGTCTCTTACCGACCTACCGCTATCATTTTGGGGATACGCATTAGAAACTGCAGCATTCACTTTAAATAGGGCACCGTCTAAATCGGTTGAGACGACACCGTATGAACTATGGTTTGGCAAGAAACCTAAGTTGTCGTTTCTTAAAGTTTGGGGCTGCGATGCTTATGTGAAGAAACTTCAATCAGAAAAGCTCGAACCCAAAGCGGAGAAATGCGTATTCATAGGATACGCTAAGGAGACTATTGGGTATACCTTCTATCTTAGATCGGAAGGTAAAACCTTTGTTGCCAAGAACGGATCCTTTCTAGAGAAAGAGTTTCTCTCGAAAGAAGTAAGTGGGAGGAAGGTAGAACTTGATGAGGTAATTACACCCCCTCTTGAACAGGATAGTAGCGCAGCACGGGAAGTTGTTCCTGTGGCGCCTACACCAATTGAAGAGGAAGTTAATGATGATGATCATGAAGCTTCGGATCAAGTTACTACTGAACCGCGAAGGTCCACAAGGGCACGCTTCGCACCAGAGTGGTACGGCAACCCTGTGATGGAAATCATGTTGTTAGACAACGGTGAACCTTCGAACTATGAAGAAGCGATGGCGGGCCCGGATTCCAACAAATGGCTTGAAGCTATGAAATACGAGATAGGATCCATGTATGAGAACAAAGTATGGACTTTGGTGGACTTGCCCGATGACCGGCGAGCCATAGAAAATAAATGGATCTTCAAGAAGAAGACTGATGCAAACGGTAATGTAACCGTTTATAAAGCTCGACTTGTCGCAAAGGGTTTTCGAAAAATTCAAGGAGTTGACTACGAAGAGACTTTCTCTCCCGTAGCGAAGCTGAAATCAGTCCGAATCATGTTAGCAATTGCCGCCTTTTATGATTATGAAATTTGGCAAATGGACGTCAAAACAGCGTTCCTTAACGGGAACCTTAAGGAAGAGTTGTATATGATGCAACCAGAAGGTTTTGTCGACCCTAAGGGTGCTAACAAAGTGTGCAAGCTCCAGCGCTCCATCTATGGGCTGGTGCAAGCATCTCGGAGTTGGAACATTCGCTTTAATGAGGTGATTAAAACGTTTGGGTTCATACAGGTTGACGGTGAAGCCTGTCTGTACAAGAAAGTGAGTGGGAGCTCTGTAGCTTTCCTCATACTGTATGTGGATGACATATTATTGATGGGGAACAATACAAAAATGTTGGAGAGCATAAAGGCCTATTTGAACAAGAGTTTTTCGATGAAGGACCTTGGAGAAGCTGCATACATATTAGGCATCCAGATCTATAGAGATAGATCGTGACGCCTCATAGGTCTTTCGCAAAGTACATACCTTGACAAGATATTGAAGAAGTTCAATATGGAAAACTCAAAGAAAGGGTTCTTGCTAGTTTTGCAAGGTATGAGATTGAGTAAGACTCAGTCGCCGACCACGGCAGTAGATAGAGAGAAGATGAGTTCTGTCCCCTACGCTTCAGCCGTAGGCTCTCTTATGTATGCCATGTTGTGTACCAGACATGATATAAACCTTGCCATAAGTTTGGTAGGGAGGTACCAAAGTGATCCCGGTATGGAACACTGGACAACGGTCAAGAATATCCTTAAGTACCTGAAAAGGACTAAGGAAATGTTTCTCGTTTATGGAAGTGACGAAGAGCTCGTCGTAAAGGGTTACGTTGATGCTAGCTTCGACACAGATCCGTATGACTCTAAGTCACAGACCGGATACGTATATGTGTTGAATGGTGGGGCAGTGAGCTGGTGCAGCAGCAAGCAAGAAGTCGTGGCAGCATCTACATGTGAAGCGGAGTACATAGCTGCTTCAGAAGCAGCTCATGAAGGAATTTGGATGAAGGAGCTCATCACAGACCTTGGAGTGGTTCCAAGCGCGTCGGGTCCAATGACACTTCTGTGATAACACTAGGGCCATTGCCATAGCCAAGGAGCCCAGGTTTCACCGGAAGACGAAGCACATCAAACGCCGCTACAACTCCATCCAGGACCATGTCCAGAGTGGAGTAATAGATATTTGTAAAGTACACACGGATCTGAATATTGCAGACCCGTTGACTAAACCTCTTCCACGAGCAAAACATGATCAACACCATAATGCTATGGGTGTTCGATACATCACAATGTAACTAGATTATTGACTCTAGTGCAAGTGGGAGACTGTTGGAAATATGCCCTTGAGGCAATAATAAAATGGTTACTATCATATTTCCTTCTTCATGATAATCGTCTATTGTTCATGCTATAATTGTATTAACAGGAAACAGTAATACATGTGTGAATAAATAGATCACAAAGTGTCCCTAGCAAGCCTCTAGTTGGCTAGCTTGTTAGTCAATGGATGATCATGGTTTCCTGATCATGGGCATTAGATGTCATTGATAACGGGATCACATCATTAGGAGAATGATGTGATGGACAAGACCCAATCCAGAGCATAGCACTAGATCGTATTGTTCGTATGCTAAAGCTTTTCTAATGTCAAGTGTCTTTTCCTTCGACCGTGAGGTTGTGCAACTCCCAGATACCGTAGGAGTGCTTTGGGTGTATCAAACGTCACAACGTAACTGGGTGACTATAAAGGTGCACTACGGGTATCTCTGAAAGTGTCTGTTCGGTTGGTACGAATCGAGATCGGGATTTGTCACTCCGTGTGATGGAGAGGTATCTCTGGGCCCACTCGCTAGAATATCATCATGAGCTCAATGTGACTAAGGAGTTAGTCACACGATGACGTGCTACGGAATGAGTAAAGAGACTTATCGGTAACGAGATTGAACAAGGTATTGGTATACCGACGATCGAATCTCGGGCAAGTTCTATACCGACACACAAAGGGAATTGTATACGGGATTAATTGTATCCTTGATATCATGGTTCATCCGATGAGATCATCGTGGAGCAAGTGGGAGCCACCATGGGTATCCAGACCCCGCTGATGGTTATTGGAAGGAGAGGTGTCTCGGTCATGTCTGCCTGTCTCCCGAACCCGTAGGGTCTACACACTTAAGGTTCGATGATGCTAGGGTTATAGGGAATTGTTACACGAGGTTACCGAAAGTTGTTCGGAGTCTCGGATGAGATCTCGGACGTCACGAGGAGCTCCGGAATGGTCCAGAGGTAAAGATTGATATATAGGACGGATGGTTTCGGACATGACCGGTAACGTACCGGGACCATGGGACCACTGGAGGTGGCCCCGGGGGTCCACCGAAGGGGGGCAACGACCCCGGGAGGTAAGATGGGCTAAGTGGGGGAGGGAACCAGCCCCTAGGTGGGCAGGTGCGCCTCCCCACTCAGTCCAATGCGCAGGGGAGAGAAAAGGGGGGCAAACCCTAAGCCAGGTGGGCCTAAGGCCCACCAGGGGTGCGCCACACCCCTCCTCCCCCCTCTGGCCGCTGCACCTCCCATCTGGGGGGGCTGCCGCACCACCTAGGGTGGGAACCCTAGGGGTGGCACCCCCTCTCCCCTCCCCCTATATATAGTGGGCACTTTTGGCCATTGGGAGACAGACTTCTCCCTCTCCCTCGGCGCAGCCCTGCCCTTCTTCCTCCTCCTCTCTGCCGGTGCTTGGCAAAGCCGTGTCGGGAGACCTCGTCTCTCCATCGACACCACGCCATCGTGCTGCTAGAGATCTTCCCCAACCTCTCCCTCCTCCTTGCTGGATCAAGGTGCGGGACACGTCACCGGGCTGCACGTGTGTTGAACGCGGAGGTGCCGTAGTTCGGCACTAGATCGGAATCAACCGCGATCTGAATCGCCGCGAGTACGACTCCATCAACCGCGTTCTAGTAACGCTTCTGCTTAGCGATCTTCAAAGGTATGAAGATGCTCTTACCCCTCTCTCATTGCTGGTCTCTCCATAGGAAGATCTGAATATGGCGTAGGAAAATTTTGAATTTATGCTACGTTCCCCAACACGGAGCACATGAGCTTGTGCTTGAGTAGAGTGCCATCTCGGCAGCCGTCAATGAAATATTGAATGGCCTGTACCTCATGCACTCCTTCGCTGGAGTTGCGCAGCTCCGTCCAACACGTGACGTAGTCGCGAAGGGGTTCGTCAGGCCTCTGTATGCACATGGCCAGCTCGCGAGGCCGACCAGGGCGCTTGTAGGTGCCAGTGAAGTTGCGGACGATTGCCTCCTCGAAGTCAACCCAAGAGTTGACGCTGCTGGCTGGAAGGTTGTTGAGCCATGTCTTGGCCGAGCCGGCCAGCATGAGTGGCACGTAGCGGATTGCTACGCGCTTGTTGCCCCGAGCGATGCCGACTGCGGCGGTGTAATCGATCAGCCAGTCTTCTGGCTTGGCTGTGTCGTTGTATTAGGGGGTGTCCCGAGGAAGAGTGAAGCCTCTGGGGAACGGCTCCCCTCGGATCCGGGGGCCGAAGCATGCCGGACCAATGGGACCATCCTCCTCAAGGAGGGTCGACTGCGCCAGAAGGTTAAGGCGTGTGCGAGCGTCATTGTCGCTGTGAGGGACGCGAGGGCCGATCCGGGCGGAGATCGGAAGGGTGTCCTGGGAGCTTGTGGCGTTGGCCCCCTCCCGACGCCTCGGAGGAGGAACCTCACACACCGAATCCCCCTCGTTGCCAGCATCTCTTCGATGCCGGCCTGAAGTTGGCTCGCTTTGGCACAAATAACGCATGTCTTGACTGTCCTTGCCCTTCCAGCCAGAAGTGCGACACGAGGAGGAACCCTGGGCATGATCACGGCTGCTAGGGTTGCGGTGTGCTCCGGGGTCAGCTCCCGGAGACACCGACTGTGCATGACCAGGGCCAAGAAGAGACTGCTGCTAATTGGCGGCGTCAAGGAGATCCTTGAACCGCTTCTCCTGAAGGACGCGCTCCTCACCCTCCAAACTTGGCATTTATGCCATAGCCGCCTCAGCGACCCGCAAGTTGGTCGCGGGAGTATCGTAGATGGACTGCTTGCCACCTAAGATATCGGCGATGACCCGGCCGCGGCCGCAGACCGCGCCGAGTCGGCTAGGACCATAAGCAGCCGGAGTGAGGCCATAAGCGGAGTTATACTCGCACTGCGCGGCCTCCATCCGGCGCTTGGCAGCGGCGATGACAATGCCCTCCTCCAGGATCTACCTGCGGGCCTCCTCGAGTGAGGCCCGAGCATTGGTGGGGTTTGCAGAGGTGGCGATAGGCGTCTTCAAGCCGACAAGGGCAGCATGAAGCGTGTAAGCAGAAACATCGCCGGAGTCAGCTGTATCCGCCGACGCCTTGCCGTGATGCTTGCTGGTGCCGGAACCAATGACCATCACCTCCATGAGGTTGGAGATGACAGCGACGTGGTGGCGGGCAAGATACCCCGCCGATGATGGTGGTCCATCGAAGACGAGAACCTCGCTAGGGTACTCATCATGCGCAGGCACCTCCTCGAGGGAGAGCCTGCTGAAGCTAGCGCACAGCGCGTCGATGTCGATGCCCTCGCCGAGGTAGCGAGGCTCATCGTCGAGGCACAAGTTGCTGAAGAGGACGCCGAGGTTTGCAACACTGGCGATGACGACGCTGGGAAGCGACTCGTCGTCAGACTCCTCGTCAGAGTCCATGAGACAGACGGGAACGTCGACCAACATCGCAGATACCTCCTTAAGGGCAGGCTCCACGGGCATGCTAATCGATCCGGACGCGAGGCATCCGGCGGTGTTGACGAAAGGCCTTGCCCAGAGCGTAACTCCGGCCGATGCCGCGGACGGCCCCACGGTGGCGCCAAATGTCGGTGTTTACTCACGACATAAACCATGGGTAGGCTAAATATATGAGGTGGAGACTGAAAGGACACCAGCGGGCTCTGGGAACGGGGTTGGTACAAGCGAGGGAAGCACGATGTACCCAGGTTCGGGGTTCTCCGTAGAGATGACACCCCTAGTCCTGCTGGAATGTATAATGCACCGGAGTGGTTAGAGTGTGCTCCTTGAGCTGTTCGACGGATGAGGAAGAAGGAGCTGCCGGCTCGTGACTACCTCTCCTGTATAGGTGTGTGTGTATGCAATTGGCCGACCCTCTACATGGAGGGGGATCAGGGGGTTTTATAGACGAACCCACCGACCTACAATAAGGATAAAAGTACAAAGGAGGGACCCGGCTGGCAGCCTCACCGGCTGGCCAGGGGGTCCACAGTGGTCTTGTCTTGTCGCTGGAGAGGCCCGCCGGCAGCAAGGTCCCGTCTGGCTATGGGACCCACCGACCAGCCAATGAAGCTCTCGCGTAAGGCCGACGCACGACGCGTGTAGTACGTCTAGTGTCGACTTGTGAGATTCGTCATGGGTTGTCAGTACGACCGTCTCAACTGTTCCCACGCCGAGTGTGGTAATGGAGTGGGTGTTTGACAGGCTGACACTATGCGGGGATGATGGATCAGAGCCGGGCCGCTGACACTGTACCTGCGTGCGCTCCAATCCTGTACCCGTGCTGACGCGTAGTCACCTTTAATCGTAGGGTCTCGTCATGACCTACGATCTTACGTGACTTGAGCTCCCTAACCGGCTATCCGCCTTTCTAGCCGGCCTAGGAACGCCTGTCTCGCCTCTAGCCAGTAGATGCCTCCCAGACGGCCAAAAGGAGGTAGCCGTCTCGCCCCTAGCTGACAGGTGATTCCTAGCCGGCCAAGAGGAGTGGTCCTTCTCGCCCCTAGCCGACAGGGGCTTCCTAGCCTGCTAGGGGGATTTGACCGTATGGAATGAGTTATGCTTTTCCTTCAATATAGAAGGCAAAGGAGTAGGCTCGATGAGCCTACCTGGGGGTTATCCCCCCCGCCAGCCTCGCCTCTAGGTTTTCACTCGCCGTAACCGTTGTACCATGCCGTCGGGAGGCAAGCCTCCCGCCAGGTGCCAAACTTGTGTGCCGGAAGCCCAGCGCGCTTGCGCTGTGATTTGCATGTGCGTCATGCCGCCCCAAACGCAGGCACCCTCGCCAGCTTGGGCATCTCTGCGAGCTCCTGCCAAAATGGATGACTGGCGTTTCCCATGCCCGAGCTGGAGAAGGGAAAGGGCCCTGCCATCGTCGAGCTTCGACCGTTGACATCCACCGACGACGACGAGCGGAGGAGGGGATGAAGGGGATTTTGCTGGTGCTGACTAGGGTTCGCTCCCGAGCCGCCCACAGGAGCGACCTGGTGAGTGGCTCTGTCCACGATACAAACATAGATGCTCACATACACATACACTCACTCACCCCTATGGACACACACGCACACTCTACCCTATGAGTACATCCGAGAGACCGAGACGACAAATGTTGAGATTGATGAAGTCACCAAAAGTGACATTTTAATTGTATGCTAATCATACACATAAGTGCGCACGATCATGATTAGGGTCTCACTTGAAGATACCACAACACAACTCTAAACACAAATTAGAGTCATACAAGCTTCATATTACAAGCGAGTGGCCTCGAGGGCTCGAATGCATAAGCTCGCATACACACGAGTCAGAGAAAGTAAATAATAACTGAGTATACACATAAGTAACCAAGTTTTGCCTTAAAAAAGCTAGCACAAAAATAACATGGATCGAAAAGGCAAGGCCTCTTGCCTGGGAGCCTCCTAACTACTCCTGGCCGTCAGCGGTATCCACGTAGTAGTAGGCTCCGTCGGGGTAGTCGTAGTCGTCTGCAGGATTAACTTGCTCCTGGGCTCCCTCATGTGGTCGTGATAATCGTATCAAGAGGAAAAAAGGAGCAAAGCAACGGTGAGTACTCATCGAAAGTACTCGCAAGACTGACATTAAAACTATGCCAAGTATGCATCAGTATCAAAGGAATAGGGCTATATCTTTGGATTAACTGCAGAAATGCCATAATAGAGAGAAGGCCTAGTCCTATCAAAGACTAGCATCTTCAGTGTCTTGCAGCATTAGAAGAGTGTAGATCAACATAAGTAAAATGTAGCAAGTTTATTAAGTAACGCCCAGAGATCCTTCCTCGACTCCCTGCGAGAAAGCAATTTTAAAGCCAACATTTCATTTCAAGTCACCATTCTATTTATATTAGATCGGAATACAACTTCGAGCGTCCGTTACCATGGGCACGATTATTTTCATCTGACTTATAAATTCTTTTATATTTTTTTTGAATTTTTTATTAATATAATGAGATTAACAGATTTATTTTAATTTAAAAAAAAGATTTGATGCGTCAGCTTGACATCACGATGACATAGCCGACCAACGAGTTTGACTGGTCAAACTGACCAGTAGGTCCCACCTGTTATAGACAGTGGGGGTAATTGAGTGTTTAATTTTAACTAAATCAGTTTAATTAGCAGGGGACCGACATGCCAGTGCATGTTTAACTTAAACTAATTAAGCAATTTAATTAACACAGGATTAGAGGGGTGTGGCCCACATGCCAGCGATGGGCTACCCAATCAGTGCAATTGACCAGGTCAACTGAGCCCGCGTGCCTACTCGCTAGTGACCCAGAGGGGCCACCTGGTCGGCCACGTCAGTTCCGGCGATCGGAGCATCGCTGACGACTATATCTCACGGCAACACGCTCGGGACCACGATGAAAATCACCTACAGGGGGCCGTTGGTGACGCGGATACGTACGTTCGCACGCCCACGGTGGTACGCGTCTAATGGTGGCCATGGGGTGATCGGAGGGGCGTCGTAGTGGCGCCGATGGCGATCAGGGCGGCGGTGCAGAGACGCGGCAGTGGTCGCTGAGCGCGAAGCGGCTATGGGTTTGCACGTGCGGGCGCGGGGGCATTGGTGCAGTCGGGCGTGACGAGCGGCATGGCTGCGGAGCTTCGGGCGCGGGGAGTGAGCGGGGCACGATGGGGAGAAAGGCAGGGGAGGCCTGGGCCTCACCGGTGTTGGAGGGAATAGGGGCGACGAGGCTTGGTGGAGCCGGTGGGGAGGAATTCGGGGACGATAGCGGGATGGTCCGACGACGGGGACGTGCGGCTTGGGCGAGGTTGAGCTTGAGCTCGAGGGGGACGATCTCGAGGGCGTGAAGCGAGGGGGTAGGGTTAGGGTTGCAGGGAGGGGTTGCCGGCGTTATATAGGAGGCGGCGGCCGATGGATGGCCGCCACGGAGCCCTTGCCGGCCGTGGCCATGGCCTGATGGCCGCCGCGCCCCCCTTTGTTCCTATAGCGGGAGGAGGGGGATGAGTGGGGTAGGATGTGCCGGTTGGGGGAAGGGGCCAAGGGAAAATGGGGAGGGAGCTTTTCCTTTTTATTTTATTTATTTCTGATTTAGATTTTAGTTATTACTATTTGATTTAAAATCACAACCAAAACGACTTTTGTAAAATAAGCTACCTTGCCAAATATTAGTATTGCAATATTAGGCAGGGTCACAAAAAGTTTGGGGGCTTTTTTAAAAGTTTGACAATTTTCATAAATCCAAAGGCATTCAAATTATTCTTTTGACCTCTGGTTTAAATGTTTTCAGGAACTAAAATACTTTTAAAAATGGTGATTTTAATTTTATAAACATTTAGGAAATATTTGTAACCCAACATGATTTTGGTTTTCAGGTTTGCAAAAATATTTAAACCACTTATCAAATGAATTTTGAATTGCAATAGAAATTTGAAATGAGATGTGATTCCAATTGTGATGCAACATTGGTTAGCAAAAGCATTAGCTTAATCTCATGGTTTACTGTAGCTTAATTACCACTGATAATTAGGGGGTGTTACAACAAGCACCTTGTAGTCGAGGGGAATGACGCAGGAAAATGCTGTAAATTTTAAAATAAATCAGAAAAATGCACACATCCATGACAAATCTGTGTCTGGGCTGGTTCCACGATAAAAACATAACCATTTGAGCTACACTCCATTAATAAATTATTGTATTTGAATAGCATATACTCCCCAAAAGTCAAGTTTATCCATCGTTCTTTTAGTTGGATAAACCCGTCTTTTGAATGGTGTATCCCAAACCATAATATTTTGAATGACAATAGGTTCTCACATGAAGAATCATGCAGCTCTTCAAAACCCAGTCTTTTGCAGGAAGAAGTCTCAAGATGGCTGCAGCGAAGCTAGCGAAGTTGACTTTAAAGAATCTTGTGTGAAATCTGAGTTTATGAAAGGATCCTTTTGGATGTTGTTGTCTTTTATTGCAGTCGATATCAAAACAAGGTAGTAGACAAGTCTAACTCGAATATGTCGTTGACTCGTCCTGAATTGTAAGGCATTTAAACCAAAAAGATACAAATATATCTCCCCCATTCCCTCCTTTCCAAAAAGATTCAAATCTTTCAAAGTAAAACACACCCATTACACATTTCCTTCTAAAAAAACCCGCCTCTTCTTGGCAGCCATTAATAATTTTCTAAATTCATATGCCCCTCTTTGCTTCCCTGTAGTCTACATATATATGCAGGGAAGAGGGAAGACGGAAGAGGGGGAGTGTTTGAACAAAAGGCCACGGGATCTCTCTCTACCTCCACCGGCAAGGTCAGTTTATTGTCTCTAGATATACGTTTGTTGTTTCTTCCAGCGTGCTTTTTGTTTAACGAGATACAGATATAGTTTTTTGTGTGTGAAAGTGAGGAGATACTTCAGATCTATTACTAGGTAATATGCATGGTAAGCATGCACGCAAGTTCAACAGAGGCTATAGGTTTCAATTTTGTTTTGAACCCATAGAACAATTATTCTACGGTATATTTTTTATTAATAATATAAAATTATACAACAATTTGCAAGCAAAAGATAGTCTGGCACTATCCAACACCAGTTTTTTCTAACATGAGAAAATTATGAAAAGATCATAGACAAGAGAGGAGTCCATCCAAGAATCAAGAGAGTCAAAAAACTTTTTGACAAACCTTTATTGTTTGCGGGAATATTCCAATTACAAATCTGATCTGACGTTCATATGTATTGATTTGTACGACCTTACTTTTTTCCATATAGTATAAGGCTATAATCTCGTTAAGTTTCTTCATCACACACACAAAAAAAAGCTTGGTAAGTTTCTGAACTGTATCAAAGTGCACAATAGAGGTTAGACCATGTTTCTTTGCAGGCCAAGATATGTAACTTTTTTCAAAAAACAAAAAGAGAAAGGTTCTTAGGTCCAACGTTTGATCAAAACAACAAATCGATGACATTAGTTCAAGTTTAGATCTAACTCATATAGCAAAAGCTGATCAGTAGTCAATCAGATTCGCAACATCATGTTTGATGGAAGGGGGCATGATATATATAAAAGTACTACTTTACGAAATCTTCAATATTAGTAGTACTTGTGTGTCACTTATTTGTGCTTTTCCATGGCAGAAGATTTGCAATTGCACACTATGATCGATGAAGATTTTATTGGATGGTTATTCAGATGAAAATGTGTGTTACGATTGTTTTAGTATAGATGCAAATAAGATCTAGTAATTTGAAATAAAGAGGATATGTTTTTACCAACATATATGACATGGAACTTCAAATTTCTGCAGTGTCCACTTAAGTCATCTTTTGTTCGCAGGGTTCTAAAAACATAGGAATAGAGGAAGCATAGGATTGACATGCCATGACATATCAATTCCTATATCACTTGAAAAGACATGATTTAATTCATTGTAAAATCACAGGAATTATCCTTAAGGATTAGGCACATTGCATTGTTCTCTTAGAAACAAGGCGACAACCTTCCATGAGATTTGATTCAATGTGATTCTTTTGGATTTGCTTACAAATAAGACAATAAGAAGAAATCATATACTTGTTTATAGTCATACAAACCAAACAAACTTCATTTCCAATATACCACTACCTAGTAGGCTAGAGTTGACAGCAACACAAAATTTTCGAGGATGACGAGAAAATCATTCCAAAAATGGAAGTGTATTGAGATACGTGCACACTGTTCTGTTTGCATACTTGTGAATTTAAGAAAAAAAGGAAAATCATGGATAAATGTGTAAAATTTTAGAACATATACTTGGCGTGTGAAAAACCTTCAAATGTTTTTTTATAAAATAGCTAGAAGGTTTCGACCTATGCATGATTATTTATTACATTCTTTGTTATGAAAAAAATGTTAGAGTAACTAAAATTCGTGGATGCACAAACACAAGTCTGAGTAATAAGATGCATATTAGACGCATGCCGACCAAAGTTGGGCATAAATTTCCTAGAAAGCAATTATAACCTCTTGGAGCCAAGCTCCACTAACTCGGTGTTATGATCGTTCTAGCAAACCATACAATCACAACCAACCGGTGCATGAGAGAAACTCCTGCATGCAATGCTAAAAGAAAAAAAATTCTCATCAAATGTTATATCATTCCAGAACTACCATATAGATGAAAACACAATTGCAACCCTAAGAAAAATCAAAGAGCAAAGACACTCGATAACTCACTTAACCACGGCCCAGAAGTATGGGACAAATTATGAGGCAGAACCGTATTAAAATCCAGGTGAACAAACTGCTAATCACCTATGTTATTGCAAATAAAAAAAAGTTTGAACCACCATTTGCCCACGATAAAGCCACAAATCATGCCACCTCCACCGTCAATTTCATTATTTAACCAAATTCTCTATTATAAGCATAAGAAACTAAAGAAAAAATCTAGGCAAAACAGGTTAACTAAAAAAATGGATCATGCGATGTGCAGTTATTCTGGAGGATTTTTACATGATTTATGACCTCAGGATTTTTCTCTATGTGTAGCATTCGTTTCACAGGAATGGATTCACTATATTTCAGAGGATTGTGACCATATTGATCTGATTTCTAATCATTCTTAGCATTAAGGGAGGCCTCATGGAGATTTCCTAAGGCTTTGAGTGGGCATGGCATCCCAACGTTTTACTTTTCTTATTCCAGTGATTGGAAAACCGTGTAAACCGAATGAGCTCTAAGCAACTTAGTTTGTCTGTTGACTGGTACACTGACTGGTACAACTATTTATCAAATTTTGGTGTCTTTCTCTCAAACATCAGTCCATATTGACATAGCTAACCATATTTGATGTGATGTTTTCTACAACCTCCGTCTCAAAATAAGTGTCGCAAATATATAACTAAACTAGTACAAATTTTATACTAAGTGAGCGACACTTATTTTGGGACGGAGGGAGTAGTTAATTAGCACTTCGAGAGCTTGGCTTGTGCCTGCTTTATCATCGCCGCCCTACAATGTGGGAACGAAAAGTATTTTCGTTGTGTGTAGACAGGAAAGACTAAGTATTGGAATAAACAAAGTTAAATATTGATCCTGCCTTTTTCACTGGTATATGGCCATGGATGATGGATTAGAGCATTAGGCAAGTTCTGGTAAATGTATTTCATCCAAATCAGCTATACCCAAATATTGAACTTTAGTAATTGCTGTTGAGAAACATGGCGACAAACACAGACATGAAAAGCAAAAATCATGTGATCACGTCGAGGATGAATTTTTCTGTCGGTAGCCTCTCTAAAATTACCACATGTACTATTGTATGTGAGGCTTCATAGTTAAAACACAAGTCATTGCATCAATGAAACCGACTATGGAAACATCGTTGGTATTTCTTATTCATGCCGTCATGGCTATTACTTGGTAGACTATGCATGCCTAACTTCGAGGAGTCGAGATGTTTCTGTTATGTGTTGGAAATCACACAGAAGTTAAATACCTTTTTTATATATTATGAGTCTGAGGATATGAGTGCGTCTATCTTGGTGGCCGCACACGGAAGGTCATGTATATATTGTCTTCCTTAGAAGACTCAAGAAGGATAACATATCTAATTAAGCTTGGATATTGCTTTTGAAGGCCGAGCTTCATGGAGGCCTCCAAAAGAAAAAATCATGGAAATTTATATTTTTACATTTAAAAAAAATCTGAAAAAAATACAGAGATAGATGAAGGCAATACCCATATGTGTGTAAATTTTCAGGGCAAAATACGTTAAAATGTGGCCCGTGTCAAAAAAACAAATCTGATGTTTTTTAACACAAAATACAATTTATCGGCCTAAAATTTTACACACATACAAATAACATCCCTGTTTACTTGCACAATTTTTTTCAGATTTTTTTAAAACTGAAAAATTTGAATTTCGAATTTTTCAATTTTTTTGAGCTCGAGTGAGCTCAGTCACCAAACGGCCGTTCTCCCATTCTTAGCTCTTGTATCCGTCCTTCTGACTGTTGTCAAACTTGATGTCTTTTTACTATAGTTTTTTCACATGCATGCTGCTTTTCTTTGAATTTCACAGGTTACCAAGGCGCCGAGAAATTTTGCAGAGAGTTGGTTCAAGGCTACGTGAGGTAACATGCGACACTTTTTTCTTGCTGATCTTGATAATGTTTAGTAGGCTGGTCTTACTGTTGTACATACTTGGTATTTTTTTTGAGTGCTTCAGAAATTCTTTGTCCTTACCTTTTGAATAAATTGGTTGTCCTTTTGAATAATGTGGTCTCCTGTAGTATATTTACAGTCAAATTATTGAAACATTTCACATCATACAACAGCCGTCCTCGCGATTATATATATCACAGGTCATTTTCTTTTGAAAGGACGTGTTCAGTCCTAGACATCTTTCCTTAAAGCAAAGTGAATTCAATTGTTTAGTGCTTAAATGACAGTTTTCCAGTTTGCTTTGTTAACAAGAAGCATGAAGCATCTTGTGACATCCGGTAGTCAATACATGATTTCAAGTTATACTGGAGCTGTCATGTCAATTTCTGCCCAATGGCGCACTAGGTAGCTAGTTTTGTACCCACATAAAATGATTAATTACTTCCATACGGAAAACACAAAGAAATTTTGATTTATATTCTTACCAAACAGTTGCACTATAAATTAGGTATGCAGATTGTCCTTTCATAATGGATCAGTTAATATACATTTAACACTAAATTGGATATAAGCCAGGCATAAACGAACATGCATATTTCATATGCTTGGGAGCTTGATGAGGAATATAGAACGGAAACTAGAAGCATCTTGTGAGCTGGACCTAGTATTATGTGCAGACTCTTAAGTTTGTTACTTTCTTCTTTTTTCGTACTCTCTGCATATTAGTCTCGTTAAGACAAACGTTTGACCAAAAAATACACTATCAATATGTAATTTTTGTGATACAAATTGTAATCATAAAGAACTGTCTTGGAATACAAATCTAACCGTGTCAATTTTATCACATAAAGTACATACCGTAGAGTAATTGCTGCTCAAAGGCTTGTCCTAGCAAGACCTAATATGTAGAGTAAATAAGGAGGGACTACAAAATATGTATCCTTGTGTCATGTGGAAAAAAGGACAAATTCAAAACAACACAGTTATTATTCTAGATATACATTCTTGTGTTTTTCTCCTGAAGAACACAAATTGGCATGTTTTCTCACTAAAAACCACTAGTACATGTGTATATGACTATTTTTTTGGAAACATTAAAGTGCATTTCTGAATTTTCATCTACTGAGGAGTGCAAGTACCTGGGGTGCAACATTTTTTTTGAAACGGAGACAAAATATTTGCCTCATTGATTAATTAAGCAGAAGAATATTGCCTAGTTAATTAATAGAAAACCGGGTGGAAACCAAGGGCTGCAACTAATTCATGTCTGAAAAGAGACCGTAAATACTCGAGAACAAATTCAATGCAACAAATTGCTATTCTCGACACCCATTCTTGTGTTTTCAGTGAAAAACATGAACTATTTGTTTTAGCACCAAAATTCACAGGAACATGGCAGACTTTTTATGAGCGGATGTACATGGATTGGTACCACACATGTATATGGGTGAATTTATTTTTCTTTTTACTTTTTTTTCTGAAATAAGGAGTGCAAGTAGCTTGGGTGCAATAAATCCGAAAAAGTTATCATAAATATCTGCAACAGCGTTCAAGGAAAAATGAGCTCGAAAACTGATTATAATATAGAAGTAGTAATTCTCAGGCAAGATATTAGCTAGCACGGTTCGACATAAAATGTGTAGATTTTCATTTTATCCAGGTCTGCTTAGAAAAAGTGTTTGTCCAGCGAAGTGAGATTATGTTTTTCCCCTTTCATGTTTCTGTTTCCCTTTTCCTTGTAAATTACTACGTGTACGTAATGACCCATCATCAACATCTAAATGTTATCATTTTTTGAATAATCTAAATGCTATCATCGTTGAAGTTTTAGTATACATCTCAATTTTTATTTCGGATTTGATTCTAGTCGAGCTTATGTTGAACATGCATGTCTGGACGTTAATTTGTTGATTTAACCAGAAAGAATAGGACGAAGAAGCTAACACAAGTTAATGCCATGAGTTACATGTATCATTTTAAACTATATGTAATCTCTACAGGCAATTCATGATTAAGACTATTTTGCATACAGTTGCTAAATTGTGTTATGCTAAATTGAGTAGCTTAGAAAAAGTAGACATAAAATCAAATAGAGTCAAAGATGGTTAACTATCATATCACCTGATGGCTTGTGCTGCCACACCCTCTAATTGAAAACCTTGACAAAGTCTTCTCTACTGTGCAGTCTTCCACGTGAAGTGCGGGCTTAATTACGTCGTAAGCTGCCATGGACCGCAACCCCAGGACACCGGCTCCCCGTGTGTACACGGAGGTCCCGCCGGATACAACAGTCGTGCGTGCCGACGCGTCGAATTTCAAGGAGGTGGTGCAGCGTCTCACCGGCCAGCCGGCGGCCGCAAATACCGTCGTCCATCGCCATGGTGCCACTGCTGAGGACGTGGAGATGGTGGACGCTGAAGAGGAGAAGGCCATCAAGGAAGGGAGGTTCTACCTGCATCCGTCGCTGCGGTCAGTAAGGTGCATCTGCTGCCACCGCGAGCCCAAGCTGCTTCCCTTGTTTCCAGTCACCCCTTCCCACAGTGATTGAAGCTGAGAATTATATGAAGCGCCTATGCGTCTGGGAGGAGGACTAGGTGAACACATATTATGCGTGGTGTGTGTGATACCACCGCGATACTTCCAACTATCTCTTTATTAAGCAAATTAATGTGTTGGATTTTGCCGTTCTTGCTAAAGAGTCATGTAAGGAGATAATGTGAACGAAAATAAAAGGGATAGAACGTTCCCTGGCTATCCTCCTCGGATGAAGGTCTGCGCCATCGATCAGCGGCTGCCAGCGTAGGCAGCTGCAGGGAGCGTGGGCTGGACAGCGTTTGAGTGAAGTGAATTATAGGTCCCTAAACTATTTCAGGGGTCTTTAAATTATAAAAATCGATATTCAGGTCTTCAAAGTGCAGTAAGTATGTCATTTAGATTTAAAATCTATCCAACCCTTCTTGACCGGCTAACTGGCGCCGTTGAACCCTGACATATCGGACATGAGGCCCGCAAGGTAACGCCGGTCACGAAAGTATGCAAATAAATTCAAAGTCATAATTTTTTTTTAATTCTCAAACATTTTTCAAATTCATGAACTCAGAAACTCCTGTAGTGTGATATTGTACCACTCAAGAAGTCGCTAGCTTTTTATTATTTTTTCGTCAACCATGTTTTCATGAACACTACAAAGTTAATGAATTTGAATTCTTTTGTCATAAATTTAATAAATGTTCATTATTTTTTTATTTTTTTAAAGTCGTGAAAGTACATGAATGTTCGCGAACATTTTTCATGAACACTAAAAAAACTGAATTTCAAAATGTTGACACAAATTTAGTAAATGTTCATGATTATATTAAAAATATAAAGTCGTGAAAGTACATGAATGTTCGCGAACATTTTTCATGAACACTAAAAAAATGAATTTCAAAATGTTGACACAAATTTAGTAAATGTTCATGATTATATTAAAAAGATAAAGTCATGAGAGTACATGAATGTTCGTGAACATTTTTCCCACGTCGGCGAACGTGGACATTTTCTTCAAGTCATGTACATTTTTTCCGTATTCATGGATATTTTATGAAGGCATGAAAGTACAGGAATTTTTGAAAAAAAATATTCATGAACAATGCGGACACTTTTTTGAACTCGTGAATATGTTTTTCCATATTCACGGACATTTGTTTTAAAGTCGTCAAGTATATGAACGTTCACGAGCATTTTTCCATATTAGCAAATGATGCAAACATTTTCTTAACTCGTGAATATTTTTACCATAACTCGTCAACCATAAAACTATATGAATGTTCGTGAATGACGCGAACATTTTATTAAAATTGTGAACAATTTTCCATATACATGAGCATTTTTTAAATAGTCATGAAAGTATATGAATGTTCGTGAACAACACGGATTTTTTTAAAGTCGTGAACATTTTTTCCATATTCATTAACATGTTTTTAAAGTTATGAAAGTATATGAATGTTTGTGAACATTTGTTCCATCTTGGTGAACCACGCAAACATTGTTTTCCTTGTTCGCAAACGACGCAGACATATTTTTAAAGTTCATGAATTTGAATTTATTTGTATATTTATGTCACCGGCAGTTACCTTGCGGACCCTGGAAGTGTCATGGGTCAACGACGCCAGCTGGCCGACCGGGTGGGGTTGGACAGATTTTCGACCTCTATGACACACTTAGCATTTCGAGGATCTGAATTCTTATTCTCATCGTTTAAGGACCTACGTGACATCACTGAAATAGTTTAGGAACCAACAATGCACTTCACTCACAGTGTTAAGTCCCTACAATAAGATTTCGGCGCAATATGAGGTGTTGGATATTGCGCAACTGAGTCCTCATTAGATTTTCTTGATCACTCAAAGTAGATACTTAAAGTCTTGCTTTTTTCTTCTTCCTAAAAGGATGATGTAATCCACGGCATGCATACAATCATCTTTATTCATTATTCAACTAAGGTCTGAGAAGAATATACATCAAAGAATTCAAAGTCATCACTTACACCTAAAAACTTGATAGTGTGGAATGTCTCACTCGCCATCATCTAGAATTGGGGTCATCATCGACCCGCTCGCATGACGTATCAGGAGCATACACCCGGTGCAATAAACCTAAAGGGTGTACCACATGCACACGTTTTAGAAATCGCTTCCACCATCGAAGTGCTAACCAATCTCTAGTAAAGAGATGTACATCATTCTTGTCAAGCCGGCCATTCGTCGATGCCACCACAGCGTCATCATTCTTGGGGCTCAGATTTTGTCTTCCTAGCCCCCCCCGGACATGTTCGCGGCCAACCCGGACATGTCCGGGCGACCATATCAGCCATAGCGTGCAGTGCACGTGCCCCGCGGTCCTCCATACATAGAGCCGAGCTCCCTCGCGCCCCCGCCGCAATGATGCTCCGGCGAGCCGCTACCGGAGTCCCGTCACCTCCAGCCCGAGCCGACAACTCCCCTCGCCACCTTCACTTCGCATACCCCACCGCCAGCAAGCCGCAGTCAGCCGGTGCCCCAACGCTCCTACCCAAGCCGCCCGCCGCCTCGCCCTGCACTGATCGAGCCACCGGTCGCCGCCTCGACCTCCTCCTCGCTGGATCCGGCAGCCCTAGGAACCGTCGGTGTCTCCATCTCGGGCCTTGCCCCGTCGCCACCTCGAAGACTCGTCGCCGGCGGCCACCTCTCCTTGCCAGTTCGAGCACAAGGACGACGCCCTCGACCTCCGCGTGGGCCATGTCGCAACGCCCCGTGGGCCGGCTTCGCCCTTGTCGGCCTTCCCCACACTAGGCCCAATGCGCCTCACGTGGGCTGCACCCCAGCCCAACCAGCTCCACCGATCGGTCCTTGGCCCAAGGTGAGGACCCCAAGCCGAGCCCCTTTGCTCTATTAGTGCCGTAGGCATAACTTAGTGTCCAACGCTCACCTGTGCGGCCTCGACAGGGATAGAAACGTATCTCGTCATTTCGGAAGAATGGATATCGTTACAAGTACATATACTAAAAAGATGAGTATATGGAATTGGCTTACACTCACCACAAGCTACATTAGAGTCAGACCAGTACAATACATACAATCATCATGATGAAGAGAAGGGTTCGACTACGGACAAATCAAACAATAAAATAACGACGTCCATCCTTGCTATCCCAGGCTGCCGGCCTGGAACCCATCCTAGATCAATGATGAAGAAGAAGAAACTCCAAAAGCAAAATCATCGCGCTCACGTCCTAATATCACCTTACCTGTACCTGCGACTGTTGTTGTAGTAATCTGTGAGCCACATGGACTCCACAATCTCATTTTGAAAGGTATAAAGACTAAGAAAGCTTAATGGGTGAGGTATGGTTAAATGGTGAGGCTGCAACAAGCAACTAAGCATTTATTTGAGGTGGCTAACTTACGAGTACAAGAATAAGATGGGGAAGATCTACGCACAGCGGACATGAACTACTGATAATCAAATGAATTATCCTGAACACCTATTTACGTCAGACATAACCCCACCGTGTCCTAGATCGGAGAAGGAGCTCACGAAAGAGACAGTCACGGTTACGCACTCAGTTGGTATATTTTAATTAAGTTAACTTCAAGTTATCTAGAACCGGATGTTAAACAAAGTTTCCACGTTGCCACATAACCGTATGCACGGCTTTCCGAAAGATTTAAACCTGCAGGGGTGCTCCAACTAGTCCATCACAAAGTACCACACGCTACGCCTGTCTTGACTGTCCTTGCCCTTCCGGCCAGAAGTGCGACGCGAGGAGGAACCCTTGGCATCATCACGGCCGCTGGGGTTGCGGTGTGCTCCGGGGTCGGCTCTCGGAGACACCGACTGTGCATGACCAGGGTCAAGAAGAGACTGCTGCTCATTGGCGGCGTCAAGGAGATCCTTGACCCGCTTCTCCTGAAGGACGCGCTCCTCACCCTCCAAACTTGGCATTTATGCCATAGTCGCCTGAGCGACCCGCAAGTTGGTCGCGGGAGTATCGTAGTTGGGCTGCTTGCCACCTAAGATATCGGCGATTACCCGGCCACGGCCGCGGACCGCGCCGAGTCGGCTAGGACCATGAGCAACCAGAGTGAGGCCATAAGCGGAGTTATACTCGCACTGTGCAGCCTCCATCCGGCGCTTGGCAGCGGCGATGACAATGCCCTCCTCCAGGATCTACCTGCGGGCCTCCTCGAGCAAGGCCCGAGCATCAGTGGGGTTTGCAGAGGTGGCAATAGGCGTCTTCAAGCCGGCAAGGGCAGCATGAAGTGTGTCAGCAAAAACAACGCCGGAGTCGGCTGCATCCGCCGACGCCTTGCCGTGATGCTTGCTGGTGCCGGCACCAATGACCATCACCGCCATGTGGTTGGAGACGACAGCGACGTGGTGGCGGGCAAGATACCCCGCCGATGATGGTGGTCCATCGAAGACGAGCACCTCGCTAGGGTACTCATCATGCGCAGGCACCTCCTCGAGGGAGAGCCTGCTGAAGCTAGCGCACAACGCATCGATGTCGATGCCCTCGCCAAGGTAGCGAGGCTCATCGTCGAGGCGCAAGTTGCTGAAGAGGACGCCGAGGTTTGCAACAACGGCGATGAAGACGCTGGGAAACCGACTCATCGTCAGAATCCTTGTCAGAGTCCATGAGATAGACGGGAACGTCGACCAACATCGCAGATACCTCCTTAAGGGCAGGCTCCACGGGCATGCTAATCGATCTGGACGCGAGGCATCCGGCGCTGTTGGCGAAAGGCCCCGCCCAGAGCGTAACTCCGGCCGATGCCGCGGACGGCCCCACGGTGGGCGCCAAATGTCGGTGTTTACTCACGACATAAGCCATGGGTAGGATAAAGATATGAGGTGGAGACTGAAAGGACACCAGCGGGCTCTACGAACGGGGTTGGTACAAGCGAGGGAAGCACGATGTACCCAGGTTCGGGGTTCTCCGTAGAGATAACACCCCTAGTCCTGCCGGAATGTATAATGCAACAGAGTGGTTAGAGTGTGCTCCTTGAGCTGTTCGACGGATGAGGAAGAAGGAGCTACCGGCTCGTGACTACCTCTCCTGTATGGGTGTGTGTGTATGCAATTGGCCGACCCTCTGCATGGAGGGGGATCGGGGGATTTTATAGACGAACCCACTGACCTACAATAAGGATAAAAGTACAAAGGAGGGACTCGGCTGGCAGCCTCGCCGGCTGGCCAGGGGGTCCACAGTGGTCTTGTCTTGTCGCTCGAGAGGCCCACCGGCAGCAAGGTCCTGTCTGGCTATGGGACCCACCGACCAGCCAATGAAGCTCTCGCGTAAGGCCGACGCAGGACGCGTGTAGTTCGTCCAGCGTCGTCTTGCGAGATTCGTCATGGGTTGTCAGTACGGCCGTCTCCACTGTTCCCACGCCGAGTGTGGTAATGGAGTGGGTGTTTGATAGGTTGACACTGTGCGGGGATGATGGATCGGAGCCGGAGTAGGTCAGCGGCATGGCCGCTGACACTGTACGTGCCGTGCGCTCCAATCCTGTACCCGTGCTGATGCGTAGTAACCTGCCGTGCGCTCCAATCCTGAACATTTTCTTAACTCGTGAATATTTTTACCATAACTCGTCAATCATAAAACTATATGAATGTTCGTGAATGACGCGAACATGTTATTAAAATTGTGAACATTTTTCCATATACATGAGCATTTTTGAAATAGTCATGAAAGTATATGAATGTTCGTGAACAACACGGATTTTTTGAAAGTCGTGAATATTTTTTCCATAGTCATGAACATGTTTTTAAAGTTATGAAAGTATATGAATGTTTGTGAACATTTGTTCCATCTTCGTGAACCACGCAAACATTGTTTTCCTTATTCGCAAACGACGCAGGCATATTTTTAAAGTTCATGAATTTGAATTTATTTGTATATTTATGTCACCGGCAGTTACCTTGCGGACCCTAGAAGTGTCATGGGTCAACTACGTCAGCTGGCCGACCGGGTGGGGTTGGACAGATTTTCGACCTCTATGACACACTTAGCATTTCGAGGATCTGAATTCTTATTCTTGTCGTTTAAGGACCTACATGACATCACTGAAATAGTTTAGGAACCAACAATGCACTTCACTCACAGTGTTAAGTCCCTACAATAAGATTTCGATGCAATATGAGGTGTTGGATATTACGCAACTGAGTTCTCATTAGATTTTCTTGATCACTCAAAGTAGATACTTAAAGTCTTGCTTTTTTTTCTTCTTCCTAAAAGGATGATGTAATCCACAGCATGCATACAATCATCTTTATTCATTATTCAACTAAGGTCTGAGAAGAATATACATCAAAGAATCCAAAGTCATCACTTACACCTACAAACTTGATAGTGTGGAATGTCTCACTCGCCATCATCTAGAATTGGGGTCATCATCGACCCGCTCGCATGACGTATCAGGAGCATACACCCGGTGCAATAAACCTAAAGGGTGTACCACATGCACACGTTTTAGAAAACGCTTCCACCATCAAAGTGCTAACCAATCTCTAGTAAAGAGATCTACATCATTCTTGTCAAGCCGGCCATCCGTCGATGCCACCACAGCATCAAATAGCGTCATCACCATGCACTCGTCCATCCAGACGTATGTGTCACCGAGACTATGCCGGACCATGCTGCCAAGATTCGCCGTCGTCGACGCGGTAGATGCAACACCGCTCCACCTCTTTTCCACTTCAACTAGAACCTACTCCAAAACGTTGCCCCGAGAGAGAGAACGACATTGTGTCATCACAATCTGATCCGGGAGATCCAAGGTTTTCTCCAGAGCAACCGAACCGGGGTTGCAACACACACCCACCATGCGAGTGCCCAAGACTATGCCTCCAAATAGGTAACGATATTGTAGCATCACTGCCGCCCATTCATCGGGAACTAGGGTTTTCACGCGGGCACATAGGACATGAGGAGCACGGGGAGCTATCATCAATGTCGCCAGCTGTAACAATCGAGAACCGACGCTCCAGAAGATTCCCATTTTATTCCGATGTCGCCGTGTGATTTATTTGGTTGTCGCATTCATCATCACATCATGCGCAACATCTGCATAGCATCGACAGTCCATTCTCGTCATTTTTCAAAACATGCATCCGTTATTAGTTACCGGTTCTCTTCGTTCTTGTCGTTGACCGTTTTGAGACCAACCACACACGCACGCGCCCGCAACATTGTTTAAATCTTGTTTTTGAAAGTGTGTATAAAAATTCCTCGGATCGGGTTGAAAGTTTGTGTGCTATTTTGTTTTACTGTAGGTAGGCCGCCTGTCAAATTTCATCGAAATCGGAGTCCGTTTGATACCCGAGCCATTAAATATATAGTGGCGCTAGCCGGTTTATTCGTCGGACATTTCAGTGTTTAAAAATCTTGTGCCGGGCGAGAAACCTCCTTCTCATTCCTTCCTAGCCAATCTACACATCCCACTAAACCCACCTAGCCCTTCCCTCCGTTCGTGGTCGTCGGATAACGATCGGACGGACGTCATGCGACTCACCATAGTCCAATCCCTATATATAACCCACCCATGTGGAGAGAGCCCCCTCACTCTCTAAGGTTCCCCCTTACCGAATTGCAGATACCCCCTCAAAAACCCACTTGCTAGCTCCACCTCCTCCCAATCCCGTAGCTCTAGCCTCCCAGCCAAATATGGCCCTCAGATCTGAAATCTGGGGCTCAGATTTTGTCTTCCTAGCCCCCCCGGACATGTCCGCGGCCAACCCAGACATGTCCGGATGACCATATCAGCCGTAGCGTGCAGTGCACGTGCCCCGCGGTCCTCCATACATAGAGCCGAGCTCCCTCGCGCTCCCGCCACAATGATGCTCCGGCGAGCCGCTACCGGAGTCCCGTCACCTCCAGCCCAAGCCGACAACTCCCCTTGCCACCTTCACTTCGCATGCCCCACCGCCAGCAAGCCGCAGTCGGCCGGTGCCCCAACGCTCCTGCCCAAGCCGCCCACCGCCTCGTCCTGCGCTGATCGAGCCGTCGGTCGCCGCCTCGACCTCCTCCTCGCTGGATCCGGCAGCCCTAGGAACCATCGGTGTCTCCATCTCGGGCCTTGCCCCATCGCCACTCCGAAGACTCGTCGCCGGCGGCCACCTCTCCTTGCCAGTTCGAGCACAAGGACGACGCCCTCGACCTCCGCGTGGGCCATGTCACAACGCCCCGTGGGCCGGCTTCGCCCTTGTCGGCCTGCCCCACACTAGGCCCAATGCGCCTCACATGGGCTGCACCCCAGCCCAACCAGCTGCACCGATCGGTCCTTGGCCCAAGGTGAGAACCCCAAGCCGAGCCCCTTTGCTCTATTAGTGCCGTAGCCACAACTTAGTGTCCAACGCTCACCTGTGCGGCCTCGACAGGGATAGAAACGCATCTCGTCATTTCGCAAGAATGGATATCGTTACAAGTACATATACTAAAAAGATGAGTATATGGAAGTGGCTTCCACTCGCCACAAGCTACATTAGAGTCAGACGAGTACAATACATACAATCATCATGATGAAGAGAAGGGTTCGACTATGGACGAAAACAAACAATAAAATAACGACGTCCATCCTTGCTATCCCAGGCTGCCGGCCTGGAACCCATCCTAGATCAATGATGAAGAAGAAGAAACTCCAAAAGCACAATCATCGCGCTCACATCATAATATCACCTTACCTGTACGTGCAACTGCTGTTGTAGTAATATGTGAGCCACATGGACTCAACAATCTCATTTTCAAAGGTATAAAGACTAAGAAAGCTTAATGGGTGAGGTATGGTTAAGTGGTGAGGCTGCAACAAGCAACTAAGCATTTATTTGAGGTGGCTAACTTACGAGTACAAGAATAAGAGGGGGAAGATCTACGCATAGCGGACATGAACTACTGATAATCAAATGAATTATCCTGAACACCTATTTACGTCAGACATAACCCCACCGTGTCCTCGATCGGAGAAGGAGCTCACGAAAGAGACAGTCACGGTTACGCACTCAGTTGGTATATTTTAATTAAGTTAACTTCAAGTTATTTAGAACCGGATGTTAAACAAAGTTTCCACGTTGCCACATAACCGTATGCACGACTTTCCAAACGATTTAACCCTGCAGGGGTGCTCCAACTAGTCCGTCACAAAGTACCACACGCTAAGGCGAAATGACCTCGATCAGGGAAACCCGTGATCTCCTCGGGTTCCTATTAGAAAACCTCAACCTCGAGATAACCCAAAGCATCCTCGGAATCCCTCGTACAAGACGGTCGAGAAAGGTAAAACAAGTCCAGAAAGGCCGCCCGGTGTGTCGACAATCCCGATAGGAGCCGCGTATCTCGTTCTCAGGACACAACCGTCTATGCATAGTGGACGATAGCCAAACGACTCGAGATGGCCCGAGGTGGCACCACCGACTACTAGGTGGGTGGACCAACACTCATGAGGAGCACTGGCCCGGGGGTTGATTAATTATCCATGGGGTGATCAAACGCTATGCATATTTTAGTTTGTTATTAGCAAATAGTAGCAATGTTGGGCCTTGCCAGACGAGCTTTATCCCAAAACGAGAATCTAGGGGGTCCCATAACAACCCCAAGCATATTAGGAGTGCTCATTTATGGAACATAACACCGATAGCCGAAACTAAGGCGACAAAGGTGGAACAAAACACCAGGCTAGGAAGGCCGAGCCTTCCATCTTTTACCAAGTATATAGGTGCATTAAATTCATTAGCAATTAATATGGTGATATAACAATGAACCCATGTTATCACATGGAAGCAACTGCACCTGCAACTAGCAACACTAACAAATGGTTAAGCAAGCGGTAACATAGCCAATCTGTGGTTTGATAGGTTGTGATCAGGTTGAAGGTTTTCATGGCAATGTTGAGAGGCTGATATTTAACAGGTGGTAGGCAGCGAGACATAACGATATAAGTGAAAAAACTAGCATGGCAATGATAGTAATGGTATCAAGGGAAATGATCATCTTGCCTGAGATCCCGCTTGAAAGAAGAACGACTCCGTGAAGCAGATGAACCGATGTAGTCGAACAGATCCTCACACTCCTAAGCGGTTCGAAACTCTAACGAGACGAAGCAAACCGGAAACAACATCAACACACGATATTCACCACAACACACGCACGACATAATGCACAACACGTATGATGCATGACCGATTTCAATTGTGCAAGGCATGGCATGATAGCTCACATCAACCAAACACTACACATCACGTGAAGTTGAATATGCAACAAGTTGCATATTGACGAAACTCCACATCCGAATTATTTAGTTCACTCTTGATTAGGTACACGACAGTTTTAAAATGTTTTTAACATGGCAAGAGATGAAGCATAATTAAGCTACCTATCTAGGCATTTTAAATGAGGTCAAAAACGACATATAGCATCTCCGAAATGACCCCACACGTTAAATTAGAATTATGTCCAGATCTAAACTAACATGTTTTTGATACTTGTAAAACAGAAAAATAAAGTGGTTCACGTGATTGTACGCATTGTTTCAATAAATTTACACACAGATATCATTGCAAATGGAGCTACGGTTAAAAAGATACGTTCACCGCAAGATATGATGCCATGAATGCAATATGTATGCAAAGGACAACCACAAACATTCCAAACCAAGAAGGCAGCAACATATTATGAAACTACATGAGATTCTAAGCAAGTTTCATATATGACACGTTCCAAACGGAGCAACGACTCAACAATTAAAAGCAAAACAAGAAATAGCTACAATCTGCCAAAAACAGCAACATGGCATTTTCTACACCCTAAAACAACAAGCTACATAATTCTAAAATGCGCAAACAAGACATGAGGCAATAGTGGTCAAGATGCACAACAAAACCCTTCTAAATAAAACTAGCATGGAAGCATGGAACACTAGAAAAAGAACTCACAAAATGACATCTCGCACACAGTTCCAGACTTAGTGAAAATATCTGTTTTTGACAGTGCAGTTTTCAACCAGAAGACATATTGGAAGCAGAAAACCTATATGCTAGGGGGCACCGAATGTCATGAAACTCTAAACCCTGAAGGAGCTGTAGATCACTAGCAAAACTCATGGCAAGACAACAACAAAATATAACAGATCTTAGACTTAGAAATATTTCAGCATCTCAAAACAACACTACTTTCTAGCATGTTGGCAACAAGCAAAAAACACCTGAACATGGATTTTTATAGTAACCAAAATTACCAGGGGCTAACATGCATGTCTAAGGCATATCTCTAGTTCACAAGTAAATCATATCACGCAGGAAATAAATCCAACAAAATAAACAAAATGACATCATGGAAAAATATCATGCACTCTAACTTACTCGGAAGACAAAACTAAATGCACAGTTAAATTCTATGGATTTTTCTATCCCGAAAACATATATAATATGTGGGGTTGAAAAATAAAACTAACGTCACACATATATGCGAGAATATGGCCTAAACACGACATAACAAACTATCGATGCCACCTACATGAAAATGGCAAGATAACTATCTCTAAAATACATAGAAAGGGGTTACAAACAACATGAACATTTTACCTACTGGATTCGAGAAAATCGGATGCACACATAAATATCTACGGAATAATTAACCTAATAGGACAACACGTAAATCTATGCAAATGACAGGTCAAACAACTTCAAACATGCATGCAAGTTATAAAAAAATATTCTATGCAAAATTCTAGCCAAGTTACATATAACATCCGTCGCGATCCGACACACGAATAAAAATCTACGGGCGTTTGAAAATCTAGCATTTTTGTGTAAATTAGCAAATTCGTAGAGCGGGGAAAAAAACTGGGCCGAAATAGGTAGGCGTCTGGTACTATATGTTCCACAGGGCGCAAGATAATATCAAACGAGGAAATGGAGTGTGGCCGGTGATGACCCACAAGTATAGGGGATCAATCGTAGTCCTTTTGATAAGTAAGAGTGACGAACCCAACGAGGAGCAGAAGGATCTGACAAGTGGTTTTCAGCAAGGTAAAATGTGCAAGCACTGAAATTGTCGGTAACAAGTGATTGTGTGGTGAGATGATTCGTAGCAAGCAACAAGTAAAAAAAGTAGCAACGGTGCAACAAGGTGGCTCAATCCCTTTTGTAGCAAGGGACAAGCCTAGACAAAGTCTTATAGGAGGAAAAACGCTCCCGAGGACACACGGGAATTTCTGTCATGCTAGTTTTCATCATGTTCATATGATTCACGTTCGTTACTTTGATAGTTTGATATGTGGGTGGACCAGCGCTTGGGTACTGCCCTTACTTGGAAAAGCATCCCACTTATGATTAACCCCTCTCGCAAGCATCCGCAACTACGAAAGAAGAATTAAGACAAAGTCTAACCATAACATTAAACTAGTGGTTCCAAATCAACCCCTTATGAAGCAACGCATAAACTATTAGCATGACTTATCCCATGTCCTCAGGAACAAAAGTAACTACTCACAAAGCATAATCATATTCATGACCAGAGAGGTAATGAGTAGCATCAAGGATCTGAACATAAAATCTTCCAGCAAGTAATCCAACTAGCATCAACTACAAAGAGTAATCAACACTACTAGCAACCTTACAAGTACCAATCAGAATCGTGAGACGGATATTGGTTACAAGTGATGAACTAGGGTTTGGAGATGAGATGGTGCTGATGAAGATGTTGATGGTGACGAGTGCCCTCCGATGAGAAGAGTGTTGGTGATGACGATGGCGACGATTTCCCCGATGCTAGGTAGCATGCAACATCAAACGGATCTGAACATTCATGTCACGTGAGAGAAGTTACAAAGGACAACTATGCTAGGTAGCATGCAAATCAAAAATTCATTCTTTTTCACTTCCCTACTTGAGGACGAGCAGGAGTTAAGCTTGGGGATGCTTGATACGTCTCCAACGTATCTATAATTTTTGATGGTTCCATGCTATTATCTTGTCAACTTTGGATGTTTTATATGCATGAATATGCTATTTTATATCTTTTTTGGGACTAACCTATTAAATCAGTGCCAAGTGCCTTTGGTTAGACAATTCAGCTCACATGTGCTTCACTTATATCTTTTGAGCTAGTTGCTTTTGCTCTATGTGCTTCACTTATATCTTTTAGAGCACAGCGGCGCGTGGCTTGGTAGTTGACCTATGCTTTGATAGTAGTCTCAAAAGGGGTAGTTATCCAAAGGGATATGAAAACTTCCACCTTCATGTGCATTGAATAGTTAGAGAAGTTTCATTCATCTCAATTAGTTTTGAGTTGTGGTTGTGGTAATATTGAAGTTATATTAGTATGGTGTTGTGGATCTAGAAATACTTGTGTTGAAGTTAGTGATTCCCGTAGCATGCACGTATGGTGAACCGCTATGTGATGAAGTCTGAGCATGATTAGTCTATTGATTGTCATCCTTTGTGTGGCGGTCGGGATCGCGCGATGGTTTATACCTACAAACCCTTCCCCTAGGAGTATGCATTGAATGCTTTGTTTCGATTACTAATAAAACTTTTGCAACAAGTATATGAGTTCTTCATGACTAATGTTGAGTCCATGGTTTAGATGCACTTTCACCTTCCACCATCACTATCTTCTTAGTGCCGTGCAACTTTCGCCGGTGCACAAAACCCACCATTAGCCTCCCTCAAAACAGCCACCATACCTACCTACTATGGCTTTTTCAAAGTCATTCCGAGATATATTGCCATGCAACTACCACCATGACATGTGCCACCACTTCTACATTGCCATTGCATGATCATAAGATAGCTAGCATGATGTTTCCATTAAATGTCTATGCCATGCTAGATCATTGTCACGGTACACTACCGAGGGCATTCCATATAAAGTCATCGTTGCTCTAAGTTTTGAGTTGATAGTGTGATGATCATCATTGATGGAGCATTGTCCCATGTGAGGAAACAAAAGAGGCCAGCGAAGCCCATATACAAAAAGAGGCCAAAGATGCCCACCAAAAAAGAGAGGCCAAAGAGCCCACCAAAAAAATGAGAGAAAAAGAGAGAAGGGACAATGCTACTATCTCCTTTCCACACTTGTGCTTCATATTAAGCACCATGATCTTCATGATTGAGAGTCTCTCGTTTTGTCACCACCATATAGCTAGTGGGAAACTTTCATTATATAACTTGGCTTGTATATTCCAATGATGGGCTTCCTCAAAATTGCCTTAGGTCTTCGTGAGCAAGCAAGTTGGATGCACACCCACTAGTTTTCTTTAAGAGCTTTCACATACTCTTAGCTCTAGTGCATCATTTGTATAGCAATCCCTACTCATTCACATTGATATCTATTGATGATCATCTCCATAGATCATTGATATGCCTAGCTAATGTGATCATCTTCTCCTTGTTTGTCTTGCAACCTCCACCACACTCCATTCCACTTATACTGCTAAAACCATGGCTCACGCTCATGTATTGCGTGAGAGTTGAAAAAGTTTGAGAAAGTAAAAGTGTGAAAACAATTACTTGGCCAATACCGGGGTTGTGCATGATTTAAATTTGTTGTGCAAGGATGATAGAGCATAGCCAAACTATATGATTTTGTAGGGATAACTTTCTTTTTGGCCTTGTTATTTTGAAAGTTCATGATTACCTTGCTAGTTTGCTTGAAGTATTATTGTCTCCACATCAATAGCAAACTACTGTTTTGAATCTAACGGATCTGAACATTCATGTCACGTGAGAGAAGTTACAAAGGACAACTATGCTAGGTAGCATGCAACATCAAAAATTCATTCTTTGTCACTTCCCTACTCGAGGACGAGCAGGTGTTAAGCTTGGGGATGCTTGATACGTCTCCAACGTATCTATAATTTTTGATGGTTCCATGCTATTATCTTGTCAACTTTGGATTTTTTATATGCATGAATATGCTATTTTATATCTTTTTTGGGACTAACCTATTAACTCAGTGCCAAGTGCCAGTTTCTGTTTTTGCCGTGTTTTTGGCCCATTTTCAGACGGAGTCCAAATGGAATGAAACTTTATGATGATTGTTTTGGACCAAAAGAGACCCCCGAAGCTTTGGAAGAAGGCCAGAAGAGCCACGAGGGAGTCACAAGCCCTGACGCTGCCACCACCCCCCTAGGTGGCGCAGGGCAGGATTGTGACCTCCTCGTGGGCCCAACCGACGTAATTCCACGGCCATAAATTCCTATAAATTTAAAAACCTCTAGAAAGAAACATAGATCGGGAGTTCTGCCGCCCCAAGCCTCTGTAGCCACCAAAAACCAATCTGGAGCCCGTTCCAGCACCCTGCCGGAGGGGGAATCCTTTTCCGGTGGCCATCTTCATCATCCCGGCGATCTCCATGACAAGGAGGCAGTAGTTCTCCCTCGGGGATGAGGGTATGTACCAGTAGCTATGTGTTTGATCTCTCTCTCTCTCTCTCTCTCGTGTTCTTGAGATGTCTTGATCTCGATGTACAATGGGCTTTGCTACTATAGTTGGATCTTATGATGTTCTTCCCCCTCTCCCTCTTGTAATGAATTGAGTTTCCCCTTTGGAGTTATCTTATCGGATTGAGTCTTTCAGAACACTTGATGTATGTCTTGCACGTGTCTATCTGCTGTGATCAACTTGCGAGTTTGTGACAATTGGGAACCTATGCATATGGGTTGGCACACGTGGATTCATGTGAGTACATGATGTATGTTTTGGTGATCAACTTGCGGGTTCGTGACATTGGGAAGCTATGCAGAGGGGTTGGCACACGTTTTGACTCTCTCGTAGAAACTTTGGGGCACTCTTTGAAGTTCTATGTGTTGGTTGAATAGATGATTCTGAGATTGTGTGATGCATATCGTATAATCATACCCACGGATACTTGAGGTGACAATGGAGTATCTAGGTGAAATTAGGGTCTTGGTTGATATGTATCTTAAGGTGTCATTCTAGTACGAACTCTTGAATAGATCGATCAGAAAGAATAACTTTGTGGTGGTTTCGTGCCCGACAATAATCTCTTCGTTTGTTCCCCGCTATTAGTGACTTTGGAGTGACTCTTTGTTGCATGTTGAGGGCTAGTTGTATGATCCAATTATGTTATCATTGTTGAGAAAACTTCACTAGTGAAAGTATGAACCCTAGGCCTTGTTTCCACGCATTGCAATACCGTTCGTGCTCACTTTTACCATTTGTTACCTTGCTGTTTTTGTAATTTCAGATTACAAAAACCTATATCTACCATCCTTATTGCACTTGTTTCACCATCTCTTTGCCAAACTAGTGCACCTATACAACTTACCATTGTATTGGGTGTGCTGGGGACACAAGAGACTCTTTGTTATTTGGTTGCAGGGTTGCTTGAGAGAGACCATCTTCATCCTACGCCTCCCACGGATTGATAAACCTTAGGTCACCCACTTGAGGGAAAATTGCCACTGTCCTACAAACCTCTGCACTTCGAGGCCCAACAACGTCTACAAGGAGAAGGTTGCATAGTAGACATCACCTACCCTCAACAAGTTTCAATCGTCATTCTTTTTATATGTGAAGCCATCACTTCCCATAAGATCATTACATGATCTTTCATGCTTTTGTTCTATTCTCACTCTTTTGATCATGGTAAGAGGCAAAGGCCTTCAACTAAGACACTCTTTATTATATGGCTCACGAGCTCGAATACATCAGGGGTGACACAAAGCAAAACTCAAGACTAAAACACTAAGACTTTTAATATACTAGAGAAAAAGAAAACTGAAAAGGAAAACTAAAACAAAGGTAAAAGCTAAAGATGTGATGGTGATACGATACCGGGGCAACTCCCCCAAGCTTGGCACAAGCCAAGGGGATTTCCCATACCCATGCTTAGTTGTCTTCCTTTGGTGGTGATGGTGGAGGAGTTGTTGCAATCTTTGACTCCAAGAGGGCCATTAATCTTTGATTTATACCTTGGAGATCTGCATATGTTTTTCCAGAAAAACAACTTCACAAGTGAGACAAGTATTGCGAGCACGAGTTGTTTCACAAAACCTCAAGAGTTCAGTCAAGGATGGAGACAGTAGGTGGAGGTAGGGTTGGAGGAAATCCACTTCCTCAACTTCTTCCCTGTTGAGCACAGATTGCGCTTCGTCCCACGCCTGATTCCTCTCCTTGGTTTCTTTAGGTAGCCTTTCCTTAGCCTCCATGACCTCCATCCTTTTCAGATCAGCACTTGCTTCTCCATAAACTTGAGGGAGATTGTTCTCCCCCACAGATTCCTGAGACGACATCTTGCTCTAAATCTGCGGCAGAAAACAGGCTCGAAACGTAAAACAGAGGAAATCTGCGTGATGCAGGGGTCAGACTAAACGAGAGTATATATAATGATTTTTTACAGACCAGAAGGAGTACCCCGCACAAAAACGGAGTCCGGGAGGCGCACGAGGTGGCCACAAGCCCTCCCGGCACGGCCAGGGGGGCCCGCGCCGGGCAGGCTTGTTGCCTCCTCGCGCACTTTCCGGACTACTTCCAATTTTTGTATTTTTTCAGATATTCCAAAACGGAGAATATTTCCTACTGGAAAAGTTTTGGACTCTGTTTTCTTACCGAATCACATACCTCTTCGTTTTCGGAGTCTGAAACAGGCTAATAAATGTCCCTTAGGTATTCTTCCGGAGTTATGGTATTGATGATATTGCTTTCAACATTTATGGGAGTACCTGAGATATAATGCTTGATTCTCTGCCCATTTACAACTCTCGGACAATTACCTTTTGTGTTGTTGATCTTGATAGCACTAGAACGATATACTTCGTCAACAACATAGGGACCTTCCCATTTAGAGAGAAGCTTGCTGATACGTCCATTTTGCATCATGTTTTCATGTTGATATTTATCGCTTCTTTGGATGTTATTTCACTTCATGGTACGTTTGCAAGGTTTACATGAAGAGGGAGAATACCGGCAACTGGAATTCTGGCCTAAAAGTGGAGCAAAGTTGAGATACCTATTCTACGCAACTCCAAACGTCGTGAAAATCAACGGGGATTTTTCCCTAATTTATCAAAAATACTGGGCTGAAGAAGTGCCGGAGGGGCACCAGGGGGTGCCCACAAGCCTGCACGGCACGAGCACCCCCCCAGGCCGCGCCATGGGGGCTTGTGGGCAGCCCACTGGCCCACTGGCCTCCTCTTTTGCTATATGGAGGGTTTCGTCCATGCAAATATCAGAAGGGAGCTTTTTTGTGGTTTCACCGCCGCCACGAGGCGGAACTTGAGTAGAACCAATCTAGAGCTCCGGCAGGACGATCCTGTCGGGGAAACTTCCCTCCCGGAGGGGGAAACCGTCGCCATCGTCATCGCCAACACTCCTCTCATCGGAGGGACTCGTCACCATCAACATCTTCATCAGCACCATCTCATCTCCAAACCCTAGTTCATCACTTGTAACCAATCTCCATCTCGCGACTCCGATTGGTACTTGTAAGGTTGCTAGTAGTGTTGATTACTCTTTGTAGGATGCTAGTTGGATTGTTCACATCCTTAATGCTACTCATTACCCCTCTGATCATGATTATGATTATGCTTTGTGAGTAGTTAGTTTTGTTCCAGAGGACATGGGATAAGTCATGCTAATAATAGTCATGTGAATTTGGTATTCGTTCGGTATTTTGATATGTTGTATGTTGTTTTTCCTCTAGTGGTGTTATGTGAACGTCGACTACATAACACTTCACCATTATTTGGGCCTAGAGGAAGGCATTAGGAAGTAGTAAGTAGATGATGGGTTGCTAGAGTGACAGAAGCCTAAACCCTAGTTTATGCGTTACTTCGTAAGGGGCAGATTTGGATCCACTAGTTTAATGCTATGGTTAGACATTGTCTTAATTCTTCTTTCGTAGTTGCAGATGCTTGCGAGAGGGGTTAATCATAAGTGGGATGCTTGTCCAAGTAAGGGAAGTACCCAAGCGCCGGTCCACCCACATATCAAACTATCAAAGTAACGAACGCGAATCATATGAACATGATGAAACTGGCATGACAGAAATTCCCGTGTGTCCTCGGGAGCGCTTTTCCTCCTATAAGACTTTGTCCAGGCTTGTCCCTTGCTACAAAAGGGATTGGGCCACTTTGCTGCACCGTTGCTACTTTTGTTACTTGTTGCTTGCTACGAATCATCTCACCACACAATCACTTGTTACCGACAATTTCAGTGCCTGCAGATTTTTCCTTGCTGAAAACCACTTGTCACATCCTTCTGCTCCTCGTTGGGTTCGAGACTCTTACTTATCGAAAGGACTATGATTGATCCCCTATACTTGTGGGTCATCACTTGCCTGCAAAAAATCTTAAACGAGAGTTATATAGCAAGACATAATCACCTACATTGAACTCCCGCTTTTGTATCCTCTTATCATGCCACCTCTTAACCTTCTCTTTGAACAACTTGGCATTCTCATATGCCTGAGTTCTCCATTCATCAAGCGAGCTAATGTCAAATAACCTCTTCTCACCGGCAAGTTTGAAATCAAAGTTGAGCTCTTTGATTGCTCAATAAGCTTTATGCTCTAGCTCAAGAGGTAAATGACATGCTTTACCGTACACCATTTTGTATGGAGACATGCCCATGGGATTCTTATAAGCAGTTCTATAAGCCCACAGTGCATCATCGAGCTTCTTAGACCAATTCTTTCTAGACCTGGTGACAGTCTTTTGCAGAATCAGTTTAATGTCTCTATTGCTTAGCTCTACTTGACCACTGGACCGAGGGTGATAGGGAGACGTAATTCTATGGTTGACATCGTACTTAGCAAGCATTTTACGGAAAGCACTATGAATGAAGTGTGAACCACCGTCGGTCATTAGATATCTAGGGACTCCAAATCTAGGGAAGATAACTTCTTTAAGCATCCTGATAGAAGTGTTATGATCAACACTACTAGTGGGGATAGCTTCTACCCACTTAGTGACGTAATCAGCATCAACTAGGATATGAGTATACCCGTTGGATTTTGGAAAAGGTCCCATATAATCAAAGCCCCAAACATAAAATGGTTCAATGACAAGTAAATAGTTCATAGGCATTTCCTGACGTTTGCTCATATTACCTATTCTTTGACATTCGTCACAAGACAAGACAAACTTACGGGCATCCTTGAAGAGAGTGGGCCAATAGAAACCTGATTGCAATACCTTGTGTGCAGTTCTATCTCCCGCATAGTATCCTCCGTAGGCCTCGGAGTGACACTTCTGTAGGATCTGTCCCTATTAATGTTCAGGTACACAACGTCTAATAACACCATCCACTCCTTCCTTATAAAGGTGAGGATCATCCCAAAAGTAGTGTCTCAAGTCAAAGAAGAATTTATTCTTTTGCTGGTATGTGAAACTAGGTGGTATATATTTGGCAACGATATAGTTTGCATAATAAGCATACCACGGTGCACTACGTGAAGCATTGATGACATTCAGTTGCTCATTGGGAAAGCTATCATCAATAGGTTGTGGGTCATCAAGAACGTTCTCCAACCTAGACAAGTTATCTCGTACGGGGTTATAAGCACCCTTCCTGTCGACAACATGCAAATCAAATTCTTGTAGCAAGAGAACCCATCTAATAAGTCTAGGTTTAGCGTCCTTCTTCTCCATGAGGTACTTAATAGCAGCACGATCAGTGTGAATAGTTACTTTGGAATCAACTATGTAAGATCTGAACTTTTCACATGCAAACACGACTGCTAAAAACTCCTTTTTCGTAGTGGCATAGTTTCTCTGGACACTGTCTAGGTTTTACTAGCGTAGTGAATAACATTCAACTTCTTATCGACTCTTTGCCCTAGAACAACACCAACGGCATAATCACTAGCATCACACATGATCTCAAAAGGAAAGTTCCAATCATGTGGTTGAACAATAGGTGCAGTTATCAAAGCCCTCTTCAGTATTTCGAAGGCTTCCTCACAATCATCGTCAAAAACAAAAGGAATATCCATTTGCAAGAGATTGGTAAGAGGCCTAGAAATCTTAGAGAAGTCTTTAATGAACCTTCTATAGAAACCAACATGACCAAGGAAACTTCTTATACCTTTGATATCTGTGGGGTATGGCATTTTCTCGATTGCATCAACCTTAGCCTTATCGACTTCAATACCTCTTTCAGAAATTTTATGTCCTAAGATGATGCCTTATTAACCATAAAGTGGCACTTCTCCCAATTCAAGACAAGATTGGTGTCTTTACATCTCTGCAAGACTCGATCAAGGTTGCTGAGGCAATCATCGAAAGAAGACCCGTAAACGGAGAAGTCATCCATGAAAACCTCAACAATCTTTTCACAAAAGTCAGAGAATATAGCCATCATACATCTTTGAAAAGTGGCAGGTGCATTACATAAGCCAAAAGGCATACGTCTATAAGCAAAGGTACCGAAAGGGCAGGTGAAAGTGGTTTTCTCCTGATCAGATTGTGCAACTGGTATTTGGGAGAAACCATAATAACCGTCTAGAAAGCAGAAGTGTGTGTGTGTTTAGACAGTCTTTCTAGAATTTGGTCGATAAATGGCAAAGGGTAATGATCTTTCCTAGTGGCTTTATTCAATTTCCTAAAATCGATCACCATCCTATAGCCAGTAATAATCCTCTGTGGGATTAATTCATCCTTACCATTAGGGACAATGGTAATACCTCCCTTCTTAGGGACGCAATGCACCGGACTCACCCAATCTCTATGAGCAACAGGATAGATAATACCCGCTTCGAGGAGCTTTAGTATTTCTTTTCTTACTACTTCTTTCATCTTAGGATTCAATCTCCTTTGATGATCAGCAACTGGTTTGAAATCAGGATCAGTTTTAATCTTGTGCTAGCATAGAGTGGGACTAATGCACTTAAGATCATCAAGAGTATATCCAATAGCAGCATGGTGCTTCCTCAGAGTTTTTAGCAACTTCTTTTCTTCATGCTCTGAGAGGCTAGCACTAATTATAACAGGATATATCTCTTTTTCATCAAGATAAGCATACTTAAGAGTATCAGGCAACTGTTTAAGCTCGAACACATGATCACCCTTTGGTGGGGGTGGATCCCCAAGCAGTTCAACATGCAGATTATTCTTAAGGATAGGATATTGTTCTAAGACAACTCTATCTATCTCATCCCTTTCATCCATATGCATATCATTTTCATGCTCAAGCAAGTATTGCTCTAAGGGATCTGTAGGAGGCACGGCAATAGAAGCTAGGGCAATAGTTTCATCCTTACTGGGCAACTCTTTTTCATGAGGTTGTCTACCAAACTTGGAGAAATTTAACTCATGTGACACACCCTCAAAGCCAACAGTGATAGTTTGCTTCTCACAGTCAATATGAGCATTGACGGTATTGAGAAAAGGTCAACCAAATATGATGGGACAAAATCTATTTTGTGCGGTAGGAAGAACGAGGAAATCAGCAAGATACTTTGTTTTACCACACAAGACTTCAACATCCCTAACAATTCCCACAGGGCAGATAGTATCTCTATTGGCAAGCTGAATAGTGACATCAATAGGCTCTATCTCAACAGGTGCAATCTCATCTTTGATTTCATCGTATAAGGATTGAGGTATTGTACTAACACTAGCACCCACGTCACATAAACCATGATAACAATGATCTCCTATCTTAACAGAAACCACAAGCATGCCAACAACAGGCCTATGTTTGTCTCTAGCGTGAGGTTTAGCAATTCTAGCAGCATCTTCAGAGAAGTGAATATTATGTCCCTCAACATCGTCGGACAGAAGATCTTTGATAATAGCAATGCTAGGTTCAACTCTAATTTGCTCAGGGGGTGTAGGTGTTCTAATGTAGCCTCTACGTATCACAGTTGAAGCTTTAGAATGATCCTTTATCCTAACAGGGAAAGGTGGTTTCTCAATGTAAGCACTGGGAACAATAGGATCACTATAGGCAATGACTCTCTCTTCAACTGGAGTGGGTTTAACTACATTGACTTCTAAAGGAGGATGATATTTAAACCACTTCTCTTTGGGGAGATCAATATGAGCAGCAAATGATTCACACAATGAAGGTACTATCTCAGAGTCAAGTCCATACTTAGTGCTAAAGTCACAAAAAGTATTTGTCTCAACAAAGGATTTAACGCAATCAAACTCGAAATTCATACCTGAATCCTTACCTTCTTCAAGCTCCCAATCTTCAGAGTTGCGTTTAATTCTCTCCAATAGATTCCATTTGAAGTCAACATCTCTCTTCATAAAAGAACCACTACAAGAAGTGTCAAGCATGGTGCGATCATCATGAGAAAGCCGAGCATAGAAGTTCTGAATGATAATTTCTCTCGAGAGCTCATGATTGGGGCATGAATATAGCATTGATTTAAGCCTCCCCCAAGCTTTAGCGATGCTTTCTCTGTCACGAGGCCAAAAATTATAAATATTATTCTGATCACGATGTACTAACTGCATAGGATAAAACTTTTGATGAAATTCCAATTTCAACCCATTGTAGTCCCATGATCCAGTATCATCACATAGCCTATACCATGTCAACGCCTTATCCTTCAAAGATAAAGGAAATACCTTCTTCTTGACCTCATCCTCGGGCAAACCTGCAAGCTTAAATAAACCACAAACTTCATCTACATAGATCAGATGCAAGTCTGGATGTGATGTTCCATCTCCTCTAAAAGGATTAGCCAGCAGTTTCTCAAGCATACCCGAAGGAAATTCAAAGCAAATATTTTCAGTAGGTGCAGTAGGTTGAGGAGAAACTCTTTGTGCTTCCGTTCGAGGTGAAGATACCCCGAAAAATCCCCTCAAAGGATTAGTATCCATAGTGACAAGTGACAATAAATTTCAGCACACTATATGAATGTTTCCTTACCAAGTTCCACTTACCAAAGGCGCTTCACTCCCCGGCAACGGCGCCAGAAAAGAGTCTTGATGACCCACAAGTATAGGGGATCAATCGTAGTCCTTTCGATAAGTAAGAATGTCGAACCCAATGAGGAGCAGAAGGATCTGACAAGTGGTTTTCAGCAAGGTAAAATCTGCAAGTACTGAAATTGTCGATAACAAGTAATTGTGTGGTGAGATGATTCGTAGCAAGCAACAAGTAACAAAAGTAGCAACGGTGCAGAAAGGTGGCCAAATCCCTTTTGTAGCAAGGGACAAGCCTGGACAAAGTCTTATATGAGGAAAAACGCTCCCGAGGACACACGGGAATTTCTGTCATGCTAGTTTTCATCATGTTCATATGATTCGCGTTCGTTACTTTGATCGTTTGATATGTGGGTGGACCAGCGCTTGGGTACGGCCCTTACTTGGACAAGCATCCCACTTATGATTAACCCCTCTCGCAAGCATCCACAACTACGAAAGAAGAATTAAGACAAAGTCTAACCATAGCATTAAACTAGTGGATCCAAATCAGCCCCTTACGAAGCAACGCATAAACTAGGGTTTAAGCTTTTGTCACTCTAGCAACCCATCATCTACTTACTACTTCCCAATGCCTTCCTCTAGGCACAAGTAATGGTGAAGTGTTATGTAGTCGATGTTCACATAACACCACTAGAGGAAAAACAACATACAACACATCAAATTACCGAACGAATACCAAATTCACAGGACTACTATTAGCATGACTTATCCCATGTCCTCAGGAACAAAAGTAACTACTCACAAAGCATAATCATATTCATGACCAGAGAGGTAATGAGTAGCATCAAGGATCTGAACATAAACTCTTCCACCAAGTAATCCAACTAGCATCGACTACAAAGAGTAATCAACACTACTAGCAACCTTACAAGTACCAATCGGAGTCGCGAGACGGAGATTGGTTAGAAGTGATGAACTAGGGTTTGGAGATGAGATGGTGCTGATGAAGATGTTGCTGGTGACGAGTCCCCTCCGATGAGAGGAGTTTTGGTGATGACGATGGCGACGATTTCCCCCTCCCGGAGGGAAGTTTCCCCGGCAGGATCGTCCTGCCGGAGCTCTAGATTGGTTCTCCTCAAGTTCCGCCTCGTGGCAGCGGCGAATCCACGAAAAAGCTCCTCCCAGATTTTTTTTTCTGGACCAAACCCTTCATATAGCTGAAGAGGGGGGGTCAGTGCACCAGCAGGCTGCCCACAAGCCCCCTTGGCGCGTCCTGGGGGGTGGCCGCGCCGTGCAGGCTTGTGGCCACCTGCTGGCGCCCCTGTGGCGCTTCTTCGGCCCAGTATTTTTTATAAATAAGGAAAAAAATCCTCATTGATTTTACGGCGTTTGGAGTTGCGCAGAATAGGTATCTCAACTTTGCTCCACTTTTAGGCCAGAATTCCAGCTGCCGGCATTCTCCCTCTTCATGTAAACCTTGCAAAATAAGAGAGAAAAGGCATAAGTATTGTACCATGAAGTGAAATAACAGCCCTAGAAGTGATAAATATCAACATGAAAACATGATGCAAAATGGACGTATCAGCCGGCTCACCACATGGGCATGGCCCGGTCGGTGGAGGTGCGAAGGGAGGCAGGCCGGCTGCTGGGCCGGTTGGGGCGCTGGCGTGGGTCGATTCTAGCTGCCACAAGCGGGAGGCTCCTGGGCCGCGGGAGGCTTCGTCTCCCTCCCGTCACGGCTGGAGCGAGGCCACGAGCCACGACGCTGCTTCCCAGCAAGGCAACAGAGACCAGCGGGGGATTCCAGGGGCACAAGGGGGCGGCGGATCCGGGCCGCGGCGATGCAGATCCGGGCGGACTCCGACAACTGGCAGCGGTGACGGCTGCAGGCGGAGGGCGGTGGCGTAGCTGAGCGTGGGGCCGACGGGAGGTAGCATGAGCTGCTGCTGCTCGAGGCGATGCGGCGGCTCGCATCGCTCCGGCGACGACGGGGCGGCCGGATATTGGCGAAGCTGCACGGAGGGGCCGACGACTGCTGGTTGCTCAGGGAGGGGCTGCCGCTGCGCCGTGCTTGGGGCTCGGTGCAGGCTGGTTGGATCGGGCTGGCACTGTGGACACTCGGACGTGTCCGGGTTGACCGCGGACATGTTCGATAGGTGGGGAACTGGGCGATTCTGGGCCATTGGATGGGGATCCAATTGTCCAGATTTGGCCTGGGATGAGATTTCGGGGGAGAGAGGAGATGGGGCTAGCAGGTGGGGTTTTTGAGGGGGGGGCTGCATTTTTGGCTAGGGGGAACCCTAGTGGAGTGAGAGAGGTCTCTCCATGGGGTGGTAATATATAGGGTTGGGCTATGGTGGGGTGGACCTCGTCCGTCCGATCGCGATCCGATTACCACGAACGGAGGAAGTGGCTAGATGGGTCTAATGGGCTGTGTAGTTCGGCTATGTAGAGATGAGACGGAAATGGTGCAGCCCGTGACAGAGTTTTTAAATACCGAACGTCTGACAATTAAACCGGCTATAGTGCCGCTATATAATAAACGGAACGGGTATCAAACGAGCTTCGATTGCGACAAAAATTGGCAGGCGGACTACCTACAATATATAAAGACCACACGCCAAGTTTCAACCTAATCCGAGAAATTTCATACACACTTTTAAAAACAAGATTTAACCGACGTTGCGGGCGCGTGCATGTGTGGTAGATCTCAAAATGCTCAACGACGAAAACGGAGAGAACCGACAACTAATAACGGATGCAAGTTTGAAAAGTGGCGGCAACTGAGTGCCAATGAAATGGAGATGATGTGAATGATGCGATGATGAAGGCGACAGACAACCTAATCACACGGCAGCAATGGAATAAAATGGGAATCTTATGGAGCGTCAGTCTCGGGCTGTCACAACAGTCCCCATCACGATCATCACCATCAGCCATGTGAACATCTCCATCATGTGCATGTGGTTGTGATTCCTCCACCTCCACATCGAGATCATAATGCACACCATCATATGACCACGGTGCAAAATCAGGGATGTGCTCAACATCCAACACAGTCACAAGTAATCTGGCGATCCCCCGCTTGCGCGTGAAAGGCATGTCTACTTTCTCAGTTTTACCAACCAGTGAGCCTATGCAACAGACAATAAGAAAATCATTGAGCAGAGTCTCTGGAATGCCTGAAAATCTGATCCAGACCTTCTCTAACCGCGTACCCTGTGGTACCGGTTTTTTATATTCCTCAAACTCTAACAAGCATTTGCTTCCACTCACCTTGCTAACCCCGAATGTCAACAAGCGGTGGAGATCTTCTCTTCTAGGAAACTCCACCAGATAAGTCTGCTCATCCACTCTAACTGGTGCCCATTGGTAAGTCTCAGACACAAGTCTTCTCAGCCGCTGAGAAACTTGCTCGACTGTCAGCGTACCATTAGTGACTTTTACCAATCCCGTCCGTGAGCTCTTCAGGCGTGGAGGTACAAGGCCTGATATAGATCATGGTGTCTCGAAAAACATATGTTCATTGTGGCAGATACAATATATGTTGAGCACCGGTTTGGGAGCTAGAAGAAGCGGACAAGCTGTTTCGTCGTGTCCTGGTTTCTGATAGATATCACAAAGCTCCGTGGTGCAGTCCACGACAAAGTGACCAGGTACCCCACATCTATAACACGTCAATTTTTCTTTCTTACGAGCTGCCTTATTGGCCCGTGCGGTGTTTCTATCCTCAGCCGTCAGCTTGGGTTCTACCACTTCTTCAGGCAAAGTAGAACCATCATTATTAACCAGAGCCACATCAGTTGACGTCGTTGCTACTTCTTTCCACTTCGGGAACGATTTGCTTCGACCAAAGTTACGCCCTCCTCCACCGCCGTGGTGTCGATAGTTTGTACCCCTGGCCCCTTCCACGAAGTTGCCTTCCGGGGGTAGAAAGTGTTGGGGAACGTCGCATGGGAAACAAAAATTTTCCTACGCGCACGAAGACCTATCATGGTGATGTCCATCTACGAGAGGAGATTTGGATCTACATACCCTTGTAGATAGCACTGCAGGAAGCGTTAAGAAACGTGGTTGATGTAGTGGAACTTCCTCACGTCCCTCGATCCGCCCCGTGAATCATCCCACGAACCGTACCGCGATCTGTCCCACGATCCGCTCCGATCTAGTGCCGAACGGACGGCACCTCCGCGTTCCACACACATACAGCTCGACGATGATCTCGGCCTTCTTGATCCAGCAAGCAAGATAGAGAAGTAGATGAGTTCTCCGGCAGCGTGACGGTGCTCCGGTGGTGGTGAAGGATCTACTCCTGCAGGGCTCCGCCCGAGCTCCGCAGAAATACGATCTAGAGGGAAAACCGTGGTGTTTGTGGTCGGGCTGCCGTGGCAAAAGTTGTCTCAAATCAGCCCTAAAACTCAACTATATATAGGAAGAGGGGGGGGAGGCTTGCCTTGAGGGCCAAGGCCCCCTTGGTGTGCCGGCTAGGGATAGGAGGAGTCCTCCTCCAATCCTTGTACAACTTGGATTGGAAGGTGGAGTCCTTCTCCTCCTTCCCACCTCCTTTTTTTTCTTTACTCTTTGATTTCTTATCCTTGGTGCATAGGAAACTCTTGGGCTGTCCCACCAGCCCACCAAGGGCTGGTGCACCACCCCTAGGGCCTATGGGCTTCCCGGGGTGGGCTGCCCCTCTCCCGGTGAACATCCGGAACCCATTCGTCACTCCCGGTACATTCCCAGTAATGCCAGAAAACCTTCCGGTAATCAGATGAGGTCATCCTATATATCAATCTTCGTCTCCGGACCATTCCGAAAACCCTCGTGACGTCCGTGATCTCATCTGGGACTCCGAACAACATTTGGTAACCACACATCAACTATAATAAAACATCGCCGAACCTTAAGTGTGCAGACCCTGTGGGTTCGAGAACTATGTAGACATGCCCCGAGGCACTCCTTGGTCAATATCCAACAACGGGACCTGGATGCCCATATTGGATCCTACATATTCTCCGAATAACTTATCGGTTGAACCTCAGTGTCAAGGATTCAGGCAATCCCGTATGTCATTCCCTTTGTCCTTCAGTATGTTACTTGCCCGAGATTCGATCGTCGGTATTCGCATACCTATTTCAATCTCGTTACCGGCAAGTCTCTTTACTCGTTCCGTAATATAAGATCTCGTGACTTACACTTAGTCACATTGCTTGCAAGGCTTGTGTGTGATGCAATATTACGGAGTGGGCCCCGAGATACCTCTCCGTCACACGGAGTGACAAATCCCATTCTTGATCCATACTAACTCAACGGACACCTTCGGAGATACCTGTAGAGCACCTTTATTGTCACCCAATTACGTTGCGATGTTTGATGCACACAAGGTATTCCTCCGGTGCCAGTGAGTTATATGATCTCATGGTCATAGGAACAAATACTTGACACGCAGAAAACAATAACAATAAAACGACACGATCAATATGCTACTTTCATAGTTTGGTTCTTGTCCATCACATGATTCTCCTAATGATGTGATCTCGTTATCAAGTGAGAACACTTGCCTATGGCCAGGAAACCTTGATCATCTTTGATCAACGAACTAGTCAACTAGAGGCTCACTAGGGACAGTGTGTTGTCTATGTATCCACACATGTATTTGTGTTTCCAACCAATACAATTATAGCATGGATAATAAACGATTATTATGAACAAGGAAATATAATAATAACTAATTTATTATTGCCTCTAGGGCATATTTCCCACTTGCACTTGAGTGAATAATCTAGTTCACATCACCATGCGATTTTGACGAATCCAACACCCATATAGTTCTGGGGTCTGATCACGTCTAGCTCGTGAGAGAGGTTTTACTCAACGGTTCTGAAACTTTCAGATCCGTATGTGCTTTACAAATCTTTATGTCATCTTACTACGTGCTATTCGAAAATACTCCAAATATCTACTATACTATATGAATCCGTTTCACTACTCATAGTTATTCCGATTAGTGTCAAAGCTTGCATCAACGTAACCCTTTACGACGAACTCTTTAACCACCTCCATAATCGAGAAAAATTCCTTAGTCCACTAGTTACTAAGGATAACTTTGACCGTTGTCCAGTGATTCAATCCTGGATCACTCTCTGTACCCCTTAACAGACTTGTGGCAAGGCACACATCAGGTGCGGTACACAGCTTGGCATACTTTAGAGTCTATGACTAAGGCATAGGGAACGACCTTTGTCCTTTCTCTTTCTTCTGCCGTGGTCGGGCTTTTGAGTCTTACTCATATTCACACCTTACAACACAACCAAGAACTCCTTCTTTGCTGATCTATTTTGAACTCCTTAAAAAAGTTGTGAAGTCATGCATTTCATTTGAAAGTTCTATTTAGAATTTTTGATATATCTCCATAGATCTTGATGCTCAATGTTTAAGTAGGTCTATCCAGGTCTTCCTTTGAAAAACCCCTTTCAAACAACGTTTATGTTTTATAGAAATTCTACATTACTTCCAATCAACAATATGTCCACCACATATACTTATCAGAAATACTATAGTGCTCCCACTCACTTCTTTGGAAATACAAGCTTCTCATAAACCTTGTACAAACCCAAAATCTTTGATCATCTCATCGAAGTGTATATTCCAACTCCGAGATGCTTGCACCAGTCCATTCAAGCATCGCTGGAGCTTGCATACTTGTTAGTATCCTTAGGATCGACAAAACCTTCTGGTTGTATCACATACAACCATTCCTCAAGAAAACCGTCGAGGAAACAATATTTTGACATCCTATGTGCAATATTTCATAAATAATGCAACAACTACTAACATAATTCCAACAGACTTTTAGCATCGCTACGAGTGAGAAAGTCTCATCATAGTCAACTCTTTTGATCTTGTCAGAAACATCTTTGCGACAAGTCGAGCTTTTCTTAATGGTGAATAGTCACCATAATCGTCTGTATTCCTTTCAAAGATCCATCTTTACTCAATAGTCCTACGACCATCAAGTAGCTCTTCCAAAGTCTACACTTTGTTTTCATACATGGATCCTCTCTCAGATTTCATGGCCTCTAGCCATTTGTTGGAATCCGGGCCCACCATCGCTTCTCCATAGCTCGTAGGTTCATTGTTGTTCAACAACATGACCTCTAAGACAGGGCTACCATACCACTCTGTTTTAGTACGTGACCTTTGTCGACCTACGAGGTTTGTAGTAACTTGATCCGAAGCTTTAATGATCACCATCATCAGCTTCCACTTCAATTGGTGTAGGCGCCACAGGAACATCTTCCTGCGCCCTGCTACACACTGGTTGAAGTGACGGTTCACTAACCTCATCAAGTTCCAACACCCTCCCACTCAATTCTTTCGAGAGAAACCTTTCCTTGAGAAAGGACCCGTTTCTAGAAACAAACACTTTGCTTCCGGATCTGAGATAGGAGATGTATCCAACTGTTTTGGATATCCTATGAAGATGCATTTATCCGCTTTGGGTTCGAGCTTATCGGAGTGAAATCTTTCCACATAAGCGTCGTAGCCGCAAACTTTTAAGAAACGACACCTTAAGTTTCTCTAAACAATAGTCTATACTGTGTCATCTCAATGGAAATATGTGGTGCCCTATTTAAAGTGAATGCGGTTGTCTCTAATGCATAACCCATAAACGATAGTGGTAGTTTGATAAGAGACATCATAGTATGCACCATATCAAAATAGGGCGTATCTATGACGTTCGGACACACCATCACACTATGGTGTTCAAGGTGGCACGAATTGCGAAACAATTTCCACATTGTCTTTAACTGTGTACAAAAACTCGCAACTCAAATATTCATCTCTATGATCATATCGTAGACAGTTTATCCTCTTGTCACGACGATCTTCACTTTGAAATAGCATTGAACTTTTCAATATTTCAAACTTGTGATTCATCAAGTAAATACTCTCGTATCTACTCAAATCGTCCGTGAAGTAAGAACATAACGATATCCACTGCGTGCCTTAGCACTCATTGGACTGCACACATCAAAAATGCATTACTCCCAACAAGTTACTCTCTTGTTTCATGTGGCATGATTTGCATGTCTCAAGTGATTCAAAATCAAGTGAGTCCAAACGATCCATCTCTATGTAGCTTCTTCATGCATTTATACCAACAGGTATGGTTTGCATGTCTCAAACGTTTCAAAAATGAGCGAGTACAAAGATCCATCGGTATGGAGCTTCTTCATGCATTTTATACCAACATGACTCAAGTGGCAGTGCCACAACTAAGTGGTACTATCATTATTACTTTGTATCTTTTGGCACCAATATTAAGAACATGTGTAACACCACGATCGAGATTCAATAAACCATTGAGGGTAATTATTCAAGCAAATAGAATAAATAGTATTCTCTTTAAATGAATAATCGTATTGCAATAAACACGATCCAATCATGTTCATGTTCTACGCAAACACCAAATAACAATTATTTAGGTTTTACCACCAATCTCGATGATAGAGGGAGCGTGCGATGTTTGATCACATCAACCTTGGAAACACTTCCAACACGTATCGTCACCTCGCCTTTAGCTAGTCTCCGTTTATACCGTAGCTTTCATTTCGAGTTACTAATCACTTAGCAACCGAAACGGTATCCAATACCCTCGTGCTACTAGGAGTACTAGTAAAGTACACATCAATATCATGTATATCAAATATACTTCTGTTGACTTTGCGAGCCTTCTTATCTACCAAGTATCTAGGGTAGCTCCGCCTCAGTGACCGTTCCCCTCATAACAGAAGCACTTAGTCTCGGGTTTGGGTTCAATTTTGGGTTTCTTCATTAGAGCAGCAACTGGTTTGCCATTTCATGAAGTATCCCTTCTAGCCCTTGCCCTTCTTGAAACTAGTGGTTTTACTAACCATCAACAATTGATGCTCCTTCTTGATTTCTACTTTCGCAGTGTCAAACATTGCGAATCACTCAAGGCTCATCATATCTATCCTTGATTTGTTTATAGTTCATCACGAAGCTCTAGCAGCTTAGTGGCAGTGACTTTGGAGAACCATCACTATCTCATCTGGAAGATCAACTCCCACTTGATTCAAGCAATTGTTGTACTCAGACAATCTGAGAACATGCTCGATGATTTGAGCTTTTCTCCTTTAATTTGTAGGCAAAGAATCTCGTCGGAGGTCTTATACCTCTCAACAAGGGCACGAGCATGAAATCTCAATTTCATCTCTTAGAACATCTCTTATGTTCCATGACGTTTTCAAAAACGTCTTCGGCGCCTTGCTTCTAAGCCATTAAGTATTGCGCACTAAACTATCACGTAGTCATCAAAAACATGTATGTCAGATGTTCGCAACATGCACAGAGGACGCTCGAGGTGCAGCACACCGAGTGGTGCATTAAGGACATAAGCCTTCTGCGCAGCAATGAGGACGATCCTCAGTTTTACGGACTCAGTCCGCAAATTTTCTACTATCAACTTTCAACTAAATTTTCTCTAGGAACATATAAAAACAGTAGAGCTATAGCGCAAGCTACATCGTAATTTGCAATGACCATTAGACTATGTTCATGATAATTAGTTCAATTAATCATATTACTTAAGAACTCCCTCTCAAAAGTACATCTCTCTAGTCATTTGAGTGGTACATGATCCAAATTCACTAACTCAAGTCCGATCATCATGTGAGTTGAGTATAGCTTGAGTGGTAAGCATCTATATGCTAATCATATCAACTATACAATTCATGCTCGACCTTTTGGTCTCTTGTGTTGCGAGGCCATGTCAGCACATGCTAGGCTCATCAAGTTTAACCCGAGTGTTCCGCGTGTGCAACTGTTTTGCACCGTTGTATGTGAACGTTAAGTCTATCACACACGATCATCACGTGGTGTCTCAAAACGACGAACTATCGCAACGGTGCACAGTCGGGGAGAACACAATTTATTCTTGAAATTTTAGTGAGAGATCACCTCATAATGCTACCGTCGTTCTAAGAAAAATAAGGTGCATAAAAGGATTAACGTCACATGCAATTCATAAGTTACATGATATGGCCATCATCATGTGCTTCTTGATCTCTATCACTAAAGCACCGACACGATCTTCTTGTCACCAGCGCCACACCATGATCTCCATCATCATGATATCCATCAACGTGTCGCCATCAGGGTTGTCGTGCTACTTATGATATTACTACTAAAGCAACTTCCTAGCAATATAGTAAATGTTGGAATTATGCCCTAGAGGCAATAATAAATGTATAGTTATTATTATAATTCCTGTATCAAGATAATAGTTTATTATCCATGCTATAATTGTATTGAATGAAGACTCATTTACATGTGTGGATACATAGACAAAACACCGTCCCTAGCATGCCTCTAGTTGGCTAGCCAGTTGATTGATGATAGTCAGTGTCTTCTGATTATGAACAAGGTGTTGTTGCTTGATAACTGGATCACGTCATTGGGAGAATCACGTGATGGACTAGACCCAAACTAATAGACGTAGCATGTTGATCGTGTCATTTTGTTGCTACTGTTTTCTGCGTGTCAAGTATTTATTCCTATGACCATGAGATCATATAACTCACTGACACCGGAGGAATGCTTTGTGTGTATCAAACGTCGCAACGTAACTGGGTGACTATAAAGATGCTCTACAGGTATCTCCGAAGGTGTTAGTTGAGTTAGTATGGATCAAGACTGGGATTTGTCACTCCGTGTGACGGAGAGGTATCTCGGGGCCCACTCGGTAATGCAACATGACACACAAGCCTTGCAAGCAATGTAACTTAGTGTAAGTTGCGGGATCTTGTGTTACGGAACGAGTAAAGAGACTTGCCGGTAAACGAGATTGAAATAGGTATGCGGATACTGACGATCGAATCTCGGGCAAGTAACATACCGAAGGACAAAGGGAATGACATACGGGATTATACGAATCCTTGGCACTGAGGTTCAAACGATAAAGATCTTCGTAGAATATGTAGGATCCAATATGGGCATCCAGGTCCCGCTATTGGATATTGACCGAGGATTCTCTCGGGTCATGTCTACATAGTTCTCGAACCCGCAGGGTCTGCACACTTAAGGTTCGACGTTGTTTTATGCGTATTTGAGTTATAGGGTTGGTTACCGAATGTTGTTCGGAGTCCCGGATGAGATCACGGACATCACGAGGGTTTCCGGAATAGTCCGGAAACGAAGATTGATATATAGGATGACCTCATTTGATTATCGGAAGGTTTTCGGAGTTACCGGGAATGTACCGGGAATGACGAATGGGTTCCGGGAGTTCACCGGGGGGGGGGGGGGCAACCCACCCCGGGGAAGCCCATAGGCTTTGGGGAGACACACCAGCCCTTAGTGGGCTGGTGGGACAGCCCCAAGGGGGCCTATGCGCCAAGAGAAAGAAATCAAAGGAAAAAAAAGAGGGAAGAAGTGGGAAGGGAGGGGGACTCCTCCCACCAAACCAAGTCCAACTCGGTTTGGGGGGGGGGAGTCCTCCCCTCCTTGGCCTGGCCGACCCCTTGGGAGTCCCTTGGACCCCAAGGCAAGGTCCCCCTCCCTCCTCCTATATATATGGGGCTTTTAGGGCAGATTTGAGACGACTTTCTCACGGCTGCCCGACCACATACCTCCATAGTTTTTCCTCTAGATCGCGTTTCTGCGGAGCTCGGGCGGAGCCCTGCTGAGACGAGATCATCACCAACCTCCGGAGCGCCGTCACGCTGCCGGAGAACTCTTCTACCTCTCCGTCTCTCTTGCTGGATCAAGAAGGCCGAGATCATCGTCGAGCTGTACGTGTGCTGAACGCGGAGGTGCCGTCCGTTCGGTACTAGATCGTGGGACTGATCGCGGGATTGTTCGCGGGGCGGATCGAGGGACGTGAGGATGTTCCACTACATCAACCGCGTTCTCTAACGCTTCTGCTGTATGATCTACAAGGGTACGTAGATCACTCATCCCCTCTCGTAGATGGACATCACCATGATAGGTCTTCGTGCGCGTAGGAAAATTTTTGTTTCCCATGCGACGTTCCCCAACAGTGGTATCAGAGCTAGGTTCATGCGTAGATGTCTTCTCGAGTAGAACACAAAAGGTTTTGTGGGCGGTGATGTGCGTTTTGCTGCCCTCCTTAGTCTTTTCTTGATTCCGCGGTATTGTTGGATTGAAGCGGCTTGGACTGACATTACTCGTACGCTTATGAGAGACTGGTTTCATCGTTACGAGTAACCCCCTTTGCTCAAAGATGACTGGCAAGTGACGGTTTCTCCAACTTTAGTTGAATCGGATTTGACCGAGGAGGTCCTTGGATTAGGTTAAATAGCAACTCATATATCTCCGTTGTGGTGTTTGCGTAAGTAAGATGCGATCCTACTAGATACCCTTGGTAACCACGTAAAACATGCAACAACAAAATTAGAGGACGTCTAACTTGTTTTTGCAGGGTATGATTGTGATGTGATATGGCCAACGATGTGATGTGATATATTGGATGTATGAGATGATCATGTTGTAATAGAAATATCGACTTGCACATCGATGGTACGGCAACCGGCAGGAGCCATAGGGTTGTCTTTATACTAACATATGTGCTTGCAGATGCGTTTACTATTTTGCTAGGATGTAGCTTTACTAGTAATAGCATAAGTAACACGACAACCCCGATGGCAACACGTTGATGGATGATCATGGTGTGGCGCCGGTGACAAGAAGATCGTGCCGGTGCTTTGGTGATGGAGATCAAGAAGCACGTGATGATGGCCATATCATGTCACTTATGAATTGCATGTGATGTTAATCCTTTTATGCACCTTATTTTTCTTAGAACGACGGTAGCATTATGAGGTGATCTCTCACTAAAATTTCAAGACGAAATTGTGTTCTCCCCGACTGTGCACCGTTGCTACAGTTCGTCGTTTCGAGACACCACGTGATGATCGGGTGTGATAGACTCAACATTCACATACAACAGGTGCAAAACAGTTGCGCACGCGGAACACTCGGGTTAAGCTTGACGAGCCTAGCATGTGCAGACATGGCCTCGGAACACATGAGACCGAAAGGTCGATCATGATTTATATAGTTGATATGATTAGCATAGGGATGCTTACCACTGAAACTATACTCAACTCACCTGATGATCGGATTTGGGATAGTGTAAGTGGATCATGAACCACTCAAATGACTAGAGAGATGTACTTTTTGAGTGGGAGTTTAGCATATAATTTGATTAAGTTGAACTCTAATTATCTTGAACATAGTCTAAGTCCACTTTGAATATATTTGTGTTGTAGATCATGGCTCACGCAAGTGTCATCCTGAATTTTAATACGTTCCTAGAGAAAGCTAAGTTGAAAGATGATGGAAGCAACTTTGTAGACTGGGCTCGTAATCTTAAGCTAATCTTACAAGCTGGAAAGAAGGATTATGTCCTTAATGCTGCGCTAGGAGATGAACCACCCGCTACGGCTGATCAGGATGTTAAGAACGCTTGGTTAGCGCGTAAGGAGGACTACTCAATAGTTCAATGTGCAGTCTTGTATGGCTTAGAACCGGGACTTCAACGTCGCTTTGAGCGTCATGGAGCATTTGAGATGTTCCAGGAGTTGAAGTTTATCTTTCAGAAGAAGGCTCGGATCGAGAGGTATGAGACCTTCGATAAATTCTATGCTTGCAAGATGGAGGAAAACTCGTCTGTAAGTGAACATGTGCTCAAAATGTCTGGGTACTCAAACCGTCTAGCTGAACTGGGGATTGAACTCCCGCAAGAAGCTATCACTGACAAAATCCTTCAATCACTGCCGCCAAGCTATAAAGGCTTTGTGTTGAACTACAACATGCAAGGGATGAACAAGTCTCCCGGCGAGTTGTTTGCGATGCTGAAAGTCGCAGAGTCTGAACTCCGTAAAGAGCATCAAGTGTTGATGGTGAGCAAGACCACTAGTTTCAAGAGAAACGACAAAGGAAAGAGTGGCAATTCGAAGAAGAGCGGCAAGCCTGTTGCCAATCCGCCGAAGAAGCCCAAAGCTGGACCTAAGCCTGAAACGGAGTGCTTCTATTGCAAGGGTATGGGTCACTGGAAGCGCAATTGCCCCAAGTATCTGGCAGATAAGAAGGCGGGCAAAGAAAAATCAGGTATATTTGATATACATGTTATTGATGTGTACTTAACCGGCTCTCGTAGTAGTGCCTGGGTATTTGATACCGGTTCTGTTGCTCACATTTGCAACTCGAAGCAGGAACCGCGGAATAGACGAAGGCTGGCAAAAGACGAAGTGACGATGCGCGTAGGAAACGGTTCCAAGGTTGATGCAATCGCCGTCGGCACAGTGTCACTTCAGCTACCATCGGGATTAGTGATGAACTTAAATCATTGTTATTTAGTGCCTGCGTTGAGCATGAGCATTATATCTGGATCTTGTTTATTGCGAGACGGTTACTCTTTTAAGTCTGAGAATAATGGTTGTTCTATTTCTATGAGTAACATCTTTTATGGTCATGCACCAAATGTGAGAGGATTGTTCATATTGAATCTTGATAGCGATACACATATACATAACATTGAGACCAAAAGAGTTAGAGTAAACAATGATAGCGCCATATTTTTGTGGCACTGCCGCTTGGGTCATATTGGTGTAAAGCGCATGAAGAAACTCCATGCTGATGGACTTTTGGAGTCACTTGACTTTGATTCACTTGACACGTGCGAACCATGCCTCATGGGCAAGATGACTAAGACTCCGTTCTCCGGAACAATGGAGCGTGCAAGTGACTTGTTGGAAATCATACATACCGATGTGTGTGGTCCAATGAGCGTGGAGGCACGCGGCGGATATCGTTATTTTCTCACCTTCACTGACGATTTAAGTAGATATGGTTATGTCTACTTGATGAAGCACAAGTCTGAAACATTTGAAAAGTTCAAGCAATTTCAGAGTGAAGTGGAAAATCATCGTAACAAGAAGATCAAGTTCCTGCGGTCTGATCGTGGGGGTGAATATCTGAGTTTCGAGTTTGGTGCTCACTTAAGACAATGTGGAATTGTTTCGCAGTTAACACCGCCTGGAACACCACAGCGTAATGGTGTGTCCGTACGTCGTAATCGTACTTTGTTAGAGATGGTGCAATCTATGATGTCTCTTACTGATTTTCCGTTATCATTTTGGGGTTATGCATTAGAAACAGCTGCATTCACTTTAAATAGGGCACCATCAAAATCCGTTGAGACGACACCATACGAACTGTGGTATGGCAAAAGACCAAAGTTGTCGTTTCTTAAAGTTTGGGGATGTGATGCTTATGTCAAAAAACTTCAGCCTGAAAAGCTGGAACCCAAAGCGGAAAAATGCGTCTTCATAGGTTACCCAAAAGAGACAGTTGGGTACACCTTCTATCTCAAATCCGAGGGCAAAGTGTTTGTTGCTAAGAACGGAACTTTTCTCGAGAAGGAGTTTCTCTCGAGAGAATTGAGTGGGAGGAAAATAGAACTTGACGAGGTTGTCGAACCTCTCATCCCTCTGGATGGTGGCGCAGGGCAAGGGGAAACCTCTATCATTGCGACGCCGGTTGAGGAGGAAGTTAATGATGATGATCATGAAACTCCAGTTCAAGTTTCTGTTGAACCACGCAGGTCGACGAGATCACGCGCTACTCCAGAGTGGTACGGTAATCCCGTCTTATCAATCATGTTGTTAGACAACAATGAACCTGCAAATTATGAAGAAGCAATGGTGGGCCCAGATTCCAACAAATGGCTAGAAGCCATGAAATCCGAGATAGGATCCATGTATGAGAACAAAGTGTGGACTTTGGAGATACTACCTGAGGGCCGCAAGGCTATTCAGAACAAATGGATCTTTAAGAAGAAGACGGACGCTGATGGTAATGTGACCGTTTATAAAGCTCGACTTGTGGAAAAGGGTTTTTCACAAGTTCCAGGAGTTGACTACGATGAGACCTTCTCACCCGTAGCGATGCTTAAGTCCGTCAGAATCATGTTAGCAATAGCTGCATTTTTCGATTATGAAATCTGGCAGATGGATGTCAAAACGGCGTTCCTTAACGGTTTCCTTAAGGAAGAGTTGTATATGATGCAACCCGAAGGTTTTGTCGATCCTAAAAATGCTGGCAAGGTGTGCAAGCTCCAGCGATCCATTTATGGACTGGTGCAAGTATCTCGGAGTTGGAACAAACGCTTTGATGAGGTGATCAAAGCATTTGGGTTTATACAAGTGGTTGGAGAATCTTGTATTTACAAGAAAGTGAGTGGGAGCTCTGTGGCGTTTCTAATATTATATGTGGATGACATATTACTGATTGGAAACAACGTAGAGCTTTTGGAGAGCATAAAAGGTTACTTGAATAAAAGTTTCTCTATGAAGGACCTAGGAGAAGCTGCTTACATTCTAGGCATTAAGATCTATAGGGATAGATCGAAACGCCTGATAGGACTTTCACAAAGCACATACCTTGATAAAGTTTTGAAGAGGTTCAAAATGGAACAGTCCAAGAAAGGGTTCTTGCCAGTTTTACAAGGTACGAGATTGAGTAAGACTCAGTGCCCAGCAACTGATGAAGATAGAGAGCATATGCACTCCGTCCCCTATGCTTCAGCCATAGGTTCTATCATGTATGCGATGCTGTGCACTAGACCGGATGTTAGCCTGGCCATAAGTATGGCAGGTAGGTTCCAGAGTAATCCAGGAGTGGATCACTGGACAGCGGTCAAGAATATCCTGAAGTACCTGAAAAGGACTAAGGAGATGTTTCTCGTGTATGGAGGTGACGAAGAGCTCGCCGTAAAAGGTTACGTCGATGCAAGCTTTGACACAGATCCGGACGACTCTAAGTCACAAACCGGATACGTATTTATTCTTAATGGGGGTGCAGTAAGCTGGTACAGTTCCAAGCAAAGCGTCGTAGCAGATTCTACATGTGAAGCGGAGTACATGGCTGCCTCGGAGGCGGCTAAGGAGGGTGTCTGGATGAAGCAGTTCATGACGGATCTTGGAGTGGTGCCAAGTGCACTGGATCCAATAACCTTGTTCTGTGACAACACTGGTGCCATTGCCTTAGCAAAGGAACCAAGGTTTCACAAGAAGACCAGACACATCAAACGACGCTTCAACCTCATCCGCGACTACGTCGAGGAGGAGGACGTAAATATATGCAAAGTGCACACGGATCTGAATGTAGCAGACCCGCTGACTAAACCTCTTCCACGGCCAAAACATGATCGACACCAGAACTGTATGGGTGTTAGATTTATTACAATGTAATTCACATGGTGATGCGAGGGCTAGATTATTGACTCTAGTGCAAGTGGGAGACTGTTGGAATTATGCCCTAGAGGCAATAATAAATGTATAGTTATTATTATAATTCCTGTATCAAGATAATAGTTTATTATCCATGCTATAATTATATTGAATGAAGACTCATTTACATGTGTGGATACATAGACAAAACACCGTCCCTAGCATGCCTCTAGTTGGCTAGCCAGTTGATCGATGATAGTCAGTGTCTTCTGATTATGAACAAGGTGTTGTTGCTTGATAACTGGATCACATCATTGGGAGAATCACGTGATGGACTAGACCCAAACTAATAGACGTAGCATGTTGATCGTGTCATTTTGTTGCTACTGTTTTCTGCGTGTCAAGTATTTATTCCTATGACCATGAGGTCATATAACTCACTGACACCGGAGGAATGCTTTGTGTGTATCAAACGTCGCAACGTAACTGGGTGACTATAAAGATGCTCTACAGGTATCTCCGAAGGTGTTAGTTGAGTTAGTATGGATCAAGACTGGGATTTGTCACTCCGTGTGACGGAGAGGTATCTCGGGGCCCACTCGGTAATGCAAAATCACACACAAGCCTTGCAAGCAATGTAACTTAGTGTAAGTTGCGGGACCTTGTGTTACGGAACGAGTAAAGAGACTTACCGGTAAACGAGATTGAAATAGGTATGCGGATACTGACGATCGAATCTCGGGCAAGTAACATACCGAAGGACAAAGGGAATGCCATACGGGATTATATGAATCCTTGGCACTGAGGTTCAAACGATAAAGATCTTCGTAGAATATGTAGGATCCAATATGGGCATCCAGGTCCCGCTATTGGATATTGACCGAGGATTCTCTCGGGTCATGTCTACATAGTTCTCGAACCCGCAGGGTCTGCACACTTAAGGTTCGACGTTGTTTTATGCGTATTTGAGTTATATGGTTGGTTACCGAATGTTGTTCGGAGTCCCGGATGAGATCACGGACGTCACGAGGGTTTCCGAAAAAGTCCGGAGACGAAGATTGATATATAGGATGACCTCATTTGATTACCGGAAGGTTTTCGGAGTTACCGGGAATGTACCGGGAATGACGAATGGGTTCCGGGAGTTCACCGGGGGGGGGGCAACCCACCCCGGGGAAGCCCATAGGCTTTAGGGAGACACACCAGCCCTTATTGGGCTGGTGGGACAGCCCCAAGGGGGCCTATGCACCAAGAGAAAGAAATCAAAGGAAAATAAAAAAAAAAGAGGGAAGAAGTGGGAAGGGAGGGGGACTCCTCCCACCAAACCAAGTCCAACTCGGTTTGGGGGGGAGTCCTCCCCCCCTTGGCTCGGCCGACCCCTTGGGAGTCCCTTGGACCCCAAGGCAAGGTCCCCCTCCCTCCTCCTATATATATGGGGCTTTTAGGGCAGATTTGAGACGACTTTCTCACGGCTGCCCGACCACATACCTCCATAGTTTTTCTTCTAGATCGCGTTTCTGCGGAGCTCGGGCGGAGCCCTGCTGAGACGAGATCATCACCAACCTCCGGAGCGCCGTCACGCTGCCGGAGAACTCTTCTACCTCTCCTTCTCTCTTGCTGGATCAAGAAGGCCGAGATCATCGTCGAGCTGTACGTGTGCTGAACGCGGAGGTGCCGTCCGTTAGGTACTAGATCGTGGGACTGATCGCGGGATTGTTCGCGGGGCGGATCGAGGGACGTGAGGACGTTCCACTACATCAACCGCGTTCTCTAACGCTTCTGCTGTACGATCTACAAGGGTACGTAGATCACTCATCCCCTCTCGTAGATGGACATCACCATGATAGGTCTTCGTGCGCGTAGGAAATTTTTTGTTTCCCATGCGACGTTCCCCAACAGTAAACGCATCTGCAAACACAAACGTTAGTTTAAAGACAACCCTATGGCTCCTGCCGGTTGCCGTACAATCGACGTGCAAGTCGATATTAACTATTACAACTTGATCATCTCAGACATCCAATATATCACATCACGTCATTGGCCATATCATATCACAAGCATACCCTGCCAAAACAAGTTAGACGTCCTTTAATTGTTGTTGCATGTTTTACATGGCTGCTATGGGTATCTAGTAGATCGCATCTTACTAACGCAAAAAGCACAATGGAGATGTGCAAATTGCTATTTAACCTCTCCAAGGACCACCTCGGTCAAAACCAATTCAACTAAAGTTGAAGAAACCGACACCCGCCAGTCATCTTTATGCAACGAGGTTGCATGTCAAGCGATGAAACCAGTCTTTCATAAGCGTACAAATAATGTCGGTCCGGGCTGCTTTAATCCATCAATACTGCTGAATTGAGAAAATACTAAGGAGGGAAGCAAATCGAACATCACCGTCCACAAAACCCTTTGTGTTCTACTCGATATTACATCTACACATGAACCTGGCTCATGATGCCACTGTTGGGGAACGTCGCATGGGAAACAAAATTTTTCCTACGCGCACGAAGACCTATCATGGTGATGTCCATCTATGAGAGGAGATTTGGATCTATAGACCCTTGTAGATCGCATAGCAGGAAGCGTTAAGAAACGCGGTTGATGTAGTGGAACGTCCTCACATCCCTCGATCCTCCCCGCGAACCGTCCCACGAACCGTCCCGCGATCCATCCCACGACCCGCTCCGATCTAGTGCCGAACGGACGACACCTTCGCGTTCAACACACGTACAACTCGACGATGATCTTGGCCATCTTGATCCAGCAAGCAAGACGGAGAAGTAGATGAGTTCTCCGGCAGCGTGACGACGCTCCAGTGGTGGTGAGGGATCTACTCCAGCAGGGCTCCGTCCGAGCTCTGCAGAAATACGATCTAGAGGGAAAACCGTGGTGTTTGTGGTCGGGCTGCCGTGGCAAAAGTTGTCTCAAATCAGCCCTAAAACTCCACTGTATATAGGAGGAGGGGAGGGGAAGCTTGCCTTGAGGGCCAAGGCCCCCTTGGTGCGCCGGCTAGGGATAGGAGGAGTCCTCCTCCAATCCTAGTCCAACTAGGATTGGAAGGTGGAGTCCTTCTCCTCCTTCCCACCTCCCTTTTTTTTCTTTTCTCTTTGATTTCTTATCCTTGGAGCATGGGGCCCTCTTGGGCTGTCCCACCAGCCCACCAAGGGCTGGTGCACCACCCTTAGGGCCTATGGGCTTCCCCGGGTGGGGTGGCCCCCTCCCGGTGAACATCCGGAACCCATTCGTCACTCCCGGTACATTCCCGGTAATGCCCAAAAACCTTCTGGTAATCAAATGAGGTCATCCTATATATCAATCTTCGTCTCCGGACCATTCCGGAAACCCTCGTGACGTCCGTGATCTCATCCAGGAAACCGAACAACATTTGGTAACCACACATATAACTCAACTATACTAGAGACATCGCCGAACCTTAAGTGTGTAGACCCTGCGGGTTCGAGAACTATGTAGACATGCCCCGAGGCACTCGTCGGTCAATATCCAACAACGGGACCTGGATGCCCATATTGGATCCTACATATTCTCCGAATAACTTATCAGTTGAACCTCAGTTTCAAGGATTGAGGCAATCCCGTATGTCATTCCCTTTGTCCTTCGGTATGTTACTTGCCCGAGATTCGATCGTCAGTATCCGCATACCTATTTCAATCTCGTTACCGGTAAGTCTCTTTACTCGTTCCGTAATACAAGACCCCGTGACTTACACTTAGTCACATTGCTTGCAAGGCTTGTGTGTGATGTTGTATTACCGAGTGGGCCCCGAGATACCTCTCCATCACACGGAGTGACAAATCCCAGTCTTGATCCATACTAACTCAACGGACACCTTCGGAGATACCTGTAGAGCACCTTTATTGTCACCCAGTTACGTTGCGATGTTTGATGCACACAAGGTATTCCTCCGGTGCCAGTGAGTTATATGATCTCATGGTCATAAGAACAAATACTTGACACGCAGAAAACAATAGCAATAAAACGACACGATCAATATGCTACATTCATAGTTTGGGTCTTGTTCATCACATGATTCTCCTAATGATGTGATCCCGTTATCAAGTGACAACACTTGTCTATGGCCAGGAAACATTGACCATCTTTGATCAACGAACTAGTCAACTAGAGGCTCACTAGGGACAGTGTGTTGTTTATGTATCAGCAAATGTATTTGTGTTTCCAACCAATACAATTATAGCATGGATAATAAACGATTATTATGAACAAGGAAATATAATAATAACTAATTTATTATTGCCTCTAGGGTATATTTCCAATAGAAAGGACCAGTGCCACTGGTTTGGACGTCCCCCAGGACCCCCTCCAGCATTCCACTGTCTGCAACCACCACCTGAACCTCCCGCGTGTTCGTTCCAGTGATTACCATAATTCATGTACCCTTGATATGCAGCACCACCACGAGCCGAACCCGCTGCGCCTCTCCCGGCGTAAGCGGTGCCGCGCCCCTGTCCCTCCCGCGAACCGGCGGCAGCAGCACCGCGGCCACCGTCTCCGATGCGTTGTCTGACAGAGGGATTTGCATCCTCGTCTGCACCGTGGGTAGCAGCCGAGGGTGGCTTAGCCTTCGAGGAAGCAGTAGGCTCCTTCCCGGAGCCCTGTGCGGCCATTGGCGCTGGTGCAAATGATAGCGTCGCCGAAGGGGCAGCTGGCTCCGGGACGCGTCGTGCCTTCCCTAGTCGCGACGGGAACCGAGTGTGCCGAGATTGATTTATGCCGCCAGCCGTAGCAACACTAGATGCATTATCGAGAGGAGCAGGCACCGGTTCGATTTCTTTTGTCGCAGGAGTCCCCCGACCGCACTCAGCATCGAACAAGAGTCTGCGTCGGTTTCATGCGGGCTATGTGTCGTGCACAACTGGGCCGTATACCTAGCTGTCACAGGCCCATCGCTGATAAAATTCGGCCCCTCGTGGCCCAGTAAAGCGCTCAACCGAGCCTGCCACGCCGCACGGATCCCTGGATCCGGATTGGCCGGAGCTGCCGCCGGTGACAGAGACGCCGCCGCCGGTCGGTTATACTTTCGTCGGTTTGGTATTTTCTTCCATGTGTCAATGAAATCAGCGAGAGTTAGAGACAGCAAACATACCTTCAGTAGAGGACCTTTCCATGGCCGCACCGCGGAGGCCGACGTTCGCCATTGCATGATCCGGCGAAGAACCTCCACCCTGTCTCCGTCCTCGCCTAGTCCGTCCCAGGCGCTATCGGTGGGAGGAACAACCTCATCGATGCAATTTTCTATGTGTTCTTCGGAATACCCTACCTGAATGGATTCACAAATCAAATCCGACGGCGTCGGCGAGGTCAACGCCGGCAGGTTGACGTCATCGTCATCCACCTCGTCGCCATCCGCTAGCGCCCAAAACCGGCCACCCACCCACCTGCGTCCGGGCCGATGGTCGGTGGCGTCGGCGGCGAGGAGCATCATTGCCTCTCAGTCGCTAGTCGCCAGTCTCTCCCTCCGTCTTGATTATATAAAATGGGAAAGATTTTCACTTCCCGGCCTCTGCACCAACTAGGGATGCATACAGCCATTTTAGTATGAGTATCAAGATAAACATGATCATCAGAATTTTATAAATGAGTATCAAGATTTTTTTTAATGGTGTATCGCAAACCGTAATACTTTCAATGACAATAGGTTCTCACATGAAGATTCATGCAGCTCTTCAAAACCCAGTCTTTTGCAAGTTCGTCACCAGTAGCAGGAAGAAGTCTCAAGATGGCTGCAGCGAAGCTAGAGAAGTTGACTTTAAAGAATCTTGTGTGAAATCTGAGTTTATGAAAGGATCCTTTTGGATGTTGTTGTCTTTTATTGCAGTCGATATCAAAACAAGGTAATAGACAAGTCTAACTCCAATATGTCGTTGACTCGTCCTGAATTGTAAGGCATTTAAACCAAAAAGATACAAATATATCTCCCCCATTCCCTCCTTTCCAAAAAGATTCAAATCTTTCAAAGTAAAACACACCCATTACACATTTCCTTCTAAAAAAACCCGCCTCTTCTTGGCAGCCATTAATAATTTTCTAAATTCATATGCCCCTCTTTGCTTCCCTGTAGTCTACATATATATGCAGGGAAGAGGGAAGACGGAAGAGGGGGAGTGTTTGAACAAAAGGCCACGGGATCTCTCTCTACCTCCACCGGCAAGGTCAGTTTATTGTCTCTAGATATACGTTTGTTGTTTCTTCCAGCGTGCTTTTTGTTTAACGAGATACAGATATAGTTTTTTGTGTGTGAAAGTGAGGAGATACTTCAGATCTATTACTAGGTAATATGCATGGTAAGCATGCACGCAAGTTCAACAGAGGCTATAGGTTTCAATTTTGTTTTGAACCCATAGAACAATTATTCTACGGTATATTTTTTATTAATAATATAAAATTATACAACAATTTGCAAGCAAAAGATAGTCTGGCACTATCCAACACCAGTTTTTTCTAACATGAGAAAATTATGAAAAGATCTTAGACAAGAGAGGAGTCCATCCAAGAATCAAGAGAGTCAAAAAACTTTTTGACAAACCTTTATTGTTTGCGGGAATATTCCAATTACAAATCTGATCTGACGTTCATATGTATTGATTTGTACGACCTTACTTTTTTCCATATAGTATAAGGCTATAATCTCGTTAAGTTTCTTCATCACACACACACAAAAAAGCTTGGTAAGTTTCTGAACTGTATCAAAGTGCACAATAGAGGTTAGACCATGTTTCTTTGCAGGCCAAGATATGTAACTTTTTTCAAAAAACAAAAAGAGAAAGGGTCTTAGGTCCAACGTTTGATCAAAACAACAAATCGATGACATTAGTTCAAGTATATATCTAACTCATATAGCAAAAGCTGATAAGTAGTCAATCAGATTCGCAACATCATGTTTGATGGAAGGGGGCATGATATATATAAAAGTACTACTTTACGAAATCTTCAATATTAATAGTACTTGTGCGTCACTTATTTGTGCTTTTCCATGTTAGAAGATTTGCAATTGCACACTATGATTGATGAAGATTTTATTGCATGGTTATTCAAATGAAAATGTGTGTTATAATTGTTTTAGTATAGATGCAATAAGATCTAGTAATTTGAAATAAAGTGGATTTGTTTTTACCAACATATATGACATGGAACTTCAAATTTCTTCAGTGTCCACTTAAGTCGTCTTTTGTTCGCAGGGTTCTAAAAACATAGGAATAGAGGAAGCATAGGATTGACATGCCATGACATATCAATTCCTATATCACTTGAAAAGACATGATTTAATTCATTGTAAATTCACAGGAATTATCCTTAAGGATTAGGCACATTGCATTGTTCTCTTAGAAACAAGGCGACAACCTTCCATGAGATTTGATTCAATGGGATTCTTTTGGATTTGCTTACAAATAAGACAATAAGAAGAAATCATATACTTGTTTATAGTCATACAAACCAAATAAACTTCATTTCCAATATACCACTACCTAGTAGGCTAGAATTGGCAGCAACACAAAATTTTCGAGGATGACGAGAAAATCATTCCAAAAATGGAAGTGTATTGAGATACGTGCACACTGTTCTGTTTGCATACTTGTGAATTTAAGAAAAAAAGGAAAATCATGGATAAATGTGTAATTTTTAGAACATATACTTGGCGTGTGAAAAACCTTCAAATGTTTTTTTATAAAATAGCTAGAAGGATTCGACCTATGCATGGTTATTTATTACATTCTTTGTTATGACAAAAATGTTAGAGTAACTAAAATTTGTGGATGCGCAAACACAAGTCTGAGTAATAAGATGCATATTAGACGCATGCCGACCAAAGTTGGGCATAAATTTCCTGGAAAGCAATTATAGCCTCTTGGCGCCAAGCTCCACTAACTCTGTGTTATGATCGTTGTAGCAAACCGTACAATCACAACCAACCAGTGCATGAGAGAAACTCCTGCATGCAATGCTAAAAGAAAAAAAATAAATCTCATCAAATGTTATATCAGTCCAGAACTACCGCGCATATTGATGAAAACACAATTGCAACCCTGAGAAAAATCAGGGAGCAAAGACACTCGATAACTCACTTAACCACAGCCCAGAAGTAAGGGACAAATTATGAACCGTTTTAAAATCCAGGGGAACAACCTGGTAATCACCTATGTTATTGCAAAATAAAAAAAAGTTTGAACCACCATTTGCCCACGATAAAGCCACAAATCATGCCACCTCCACCGTCAATTTCATTATTTAACCAAATTCTCTATTATAAGCATTAGAAACTAAAGAAAAAAATCTAGGCAAAACGGGTTAACTAAAAAAATGGATCATGCGATGTGCAGTTATTCTGGAGGATTTTTACATGATTTATGACCTCAGGATTTTTCTGTATGTGTAGCATTCGTTTCACAGGAATGGATTCACTATATTTCAGAGGATTGTGACCATATTGATCTGATTTCTAACCATTCTTAGCATTAAGGGAGGCCTCACGGAGATTTCCTAAGGTTTTGAGTGGGCATGGCATCCCAACCTTTTACTTTTCTTATTCCAGTGATTGGAAAACCGTGTAAACCCAATAAGCTCTAAGCAACTTAGTTTGTCTGTTGACTGGTACACTGACTGGTACAACTATTTATCAAATTTTGGTGTCTTTCTCTCAAACATCAGTCCATATTGACATAGCTAACCATATTTGATGTGATGTTTTCTACAAGCTCCGTCCCAAAATAAGTGTCGCAAATTTGTAACTAAACTAGTACAAATTTGATACTAAGTGAGCGACACTTATTTTGAAATGGAGGGAGTAGTTAATTAGCACTTCGAGAGCTTGGCTTGTGCCTGCTTTATCATCGCCCTGCAATGTGGGAACGAAGAGTCTTTTCGTTGTGTGTAGACAGGAAAGACCAAGTATTGGAATAAACAAAGTTAAATATCGATCCTGCCTTTTTCACTCGTACATGGCCATGGATGATGGATTAGAGCATTAGGCAAGTTCTGGTAAATGTATTTCATCCAAATCAGCTATACCGAAATATTGAACTCTAGTAATTGCTGTTGAGAAACATGGCGACAAACACAGACATGAAAAGAAAAATATCATGTGATCACGTCGAGGATGAATTTTTCTGTCGGTAGCCTCTCTAAAATTACCACATGTACTATTGTATGTCAGGCTTCATAGTTAAAACACAAGTCATTGCATCAATCAAACCGACTACGGAATCATCGTTGGTATTTCGTATTCATGCCGTCATGGCTATTACTTGGTAGACTGTGCATGCCTAACTTCGAGGAGTCGAGATGTTTCCGTTATGTGTTGGAAATCACAAAAAAGTTAAATACCTTTTTTTTATATATTATGAGTTTGAGGATATGAGTGCGTCTATCTTGCTGGCCGCACACAGAAGGTCATGTGTATATTGTCTTCCTTAGAAGACTCAAGAAGGATAACATATCTAATTAAGCTTGGTTATTGCTTTTGAAGGCCGAGCTTCATGGAGGCCTCCAAAAGAAAAATCATGGAAATTTATATTTTTACATTTTAAAAAAATCTGAAAAAATACAGAGATAGATGAAGGCAATACCCATATGTGTGTAAATTTTCAGGGCAAAATACGTTGAAATGTGGCCCGTGTCAGAAAAACAAATCTGATGTTTTTTAACACACAATACTATTTATCATCCTAAAATTTTACACACATACACATAACATCCCTTTTTACTTGCATAAATTTTTTTCAGATTTTTTTTAAAACAGAAAAATTTGAATTTCACAGGTAACCGAGGCGCCGAGAAATTTTGCAGAGACTTGGTTCAAGGCTACGTGAGGTAACATGCGACACTTTTTTCTTGCTGATCTTGATAATGTTTAGTAGGCTGGTCTTACTGTTGTACATACTTGGAAATGTAACGCGCCTCTATGTATTTGGTATTTTTTTTAAGTGCTTCAGGAATTCTTTGTCCTTATCAGTACTTATAAGAAAGTTATTTGTTCCTGCTGAATAAATTGGTTGTCCTTTTGAATAATATGGCCTCCTGTAGTATATTTACATTAAAATTATTGAAACATTTCACATCATACAACAGCCGTCCTCGTGATAATATATATCACAGGTCATTTTGTTTTGAAAAGACGTGTGCTTAAAGCAAAGTGAATTCAATTGTTTAGTGCTTAAATGACAGTTTTCCAGTTTGCTTTGTTAACAAGAAGCATGAAGCATCTTGTGACATCCGGTAGTCAATACATGATTTCAAGTTATACTGGAGCTGTCATGTCAATTTCTGCCCAAAGGCGCACTAGGTAGCTAGTTTTGTACCCACATAAAATGATTAATTATTTCCATACGGAAAACACAAAGAATTTTTGATTTATATTCTTACCAAATAGTTGCACTATAAATTAAGTATGCAGATTGTCCTTTCATAATGGATCAGTTAATATACATTTAACACTAAATTGGATATAAGCCAGGCATAAACGAACATGCATATTTCATATGCCTGGGAGCTTGATGAGGAAAATTGAACGGAAACTAGTAAGTGAGCTGGACCTAGTATTATATGTGCAGACTCTAAGTTTGTTACTTTCTTCTTTGTTCGTACTCTCTGCATATTAGTCTCGTTAAGACAAATGTTTGACCAAAAATACACTATCAATATGTAATTTTTGTGATACAAATTGTAATCATAAAGAACTGTCTTGGAATACAAATCTAACTGTGTCAATTTTATCACATAAAGTACATACCGTAGAGTAATTGCTGCTCAAAGGCTTGTCCTAGCAAGACCTAATATGTAGAGTAAATAAGGAGGGACTACAAAATATGTATCCTTGTGTCATGTGGAAAAAAGGACAAATTCAACACAACACAGTTATTATTCTACATATACATTCTTGTGTTTTTCCTGAAGAACAGAAATTGGCATGTTTTCTCACTAAAAACCACTAGTACATGTGTATATGACTATTTTTTTGGAAACATTAAAGTGCATTTCTGAATTTTCATCTACTGAGGAGTGCAAGTACCTGGGGTGCAACATTTTTTTTGAAACAGAGGCAAAATTTGCCTCATTGATTAATTAAGGAGAAGAATATTGCCTAGTTAATTAATAGAAAACCGGGTGGAAACCAAGGGCTGCAACAAATTCATGTCTGAAAAGAGACCGTAAATACGCGAGAACAAATTCAATGCAACAAATTGCTATTCTCCACACCCATTCTTGTGTTTTTCGGTGAAAAACATGAACTATTTGTTTTAGCACCAAAATTCACAGGAACATGGCAGACTTTTTATGAGAAGATGTACATGGATTGGTCCACACATGTATATGTGTGAATTTATTTTTCTTTTTACTTGTTTTTTTTCTGAAATAAGGAGTGCAAGTAGCTTGGGTGCAATAAATCTGAAAAAGTTATCATAAATATCTGCAACACCGTTCAAGGAAAAATGAGCTCGAAAACTGATTATAATATAGAAGTAGTAATTCTCAGGCAAGATATTAGCTAGCACGGCTCGACATAAAATGTGTAGATTTTCATTTTATCCAGGTCTGATTAGAAAAAGTGTTTGTCCAGCGAAGTGAGATTATGTTTTTCCCCTTTCATGTTTTTATTGCCCTTTTCCTTGTAAATTAGTACGTGTACGTAATGACCCATCATCAACATCTAAATGTTATCATTTTTTGAATAATCTAAATGCTATCATAGTTGAAGTTTTAGTATATATCTCAATTTTTATTTCGGATTTGATTCTAATGGAGCTTATGTTGAAAATGCATGGTCGGACGATAATTTGTTGATTTAACCAGAAAGAATAGAACGAAGAAGCTAACACCAGTTAATGCCATGAGTTACATGTATCATTTTAAACTATATGTAATCTCTACAGACAATCCATGATTAAGACTATTTTGCATACATTTGCTAAATTGTGTTATGCTAAATTGAGTAGCTTAGAAAAGTAGACATAAAATCAAATAGAGGAAATGATGGTTAACTATCATATCACCTGATGGCTTGTGCTGCCACACCCGCTAATTGAAAACCTTGACAAAGTCTTCTCTACTGTGCAGTCTTCCACGTGAAGTGCGGGCTTAATTACGTCCACTAGTGGAAAACGGGCCTTTGGCCGGGACCCTTTAGTCCCGGCCTGCCTCTGGACCGGGACTAAAGGCCCGGCCACGTCGCCCCAATTCTCAATGCCTTACTCGAGGCTTTAGGCCCGGCCCGTAAGGAGCCTTTAGTCCCGGTTCGTGTCCCAAACCGGGACTAAAGGGCTACGCGGTGGGCAGCCCGCACGTGCACCACCTTTAGTCTCGGTTTGTGTCTCAAACCGGGACTAAAGTCCTCTGCCTATATATAGCACAGCCGCCCTCTCCCCTCTTCCTTGCATTTTTCTTGGATGGAGGATTGTGGGTGTGTGCTAGCTCTCCACTTTTTTTGATGCACTAGAGGTGTTTGTTGAAATGTGTGTTGGAGCGATGCCGCCTCAGTTCACCGAACACAACTAGGATATGAGATGCCTAAGCCACGCTTAAACCTCTTCCTCTTTATTTCTACTTATTCTAAAAGGTTAGCAACTATATTTCCTCGTTTAGACCGTGTGGTACTAATTTTTAGGATCGTGATTGTATTTGATATACTGTCGTATAACACAGATGAGCCATCCATGGATGTATGGTGATCGACGCACAACCGCTTACAGAGAAGGCATGCATTCTTTTCGAGATGCAGCCGATGCGAACAAGCATGGTGGTGGCTATATGTTTTGTCCATGTGTTGAATGTCAGAATTAGAAGGATTACACTTCGTCAAGAGTCATTCAGAGCCACCTGCTTCGGTCCGGTTTTATGTCGGGCTATAATGTTTGGACCAAGCACGGAGAAAGAGGGGTTATGATGGAAGACGACGATGAAGAAGAAGAGAACGATGATGACAACTACCGATCTATGTTCCCTGAGTATGCTGATACCGCAATGGAAGACAATGAAGAAGAAGATCAGGATGAAGAACGGGAACCAGATGAGCCCGCTGATGATCTTGGCCGTGTCATTTCTGACGCACGGCGAGGTCGCGACACAGAAAAGGAGAGGTTGCAGTTCGAGCAGATGTTACAGGACCACCACAAATTGTTGTACCCAACTTATGAAGATGGCCAGAAGAAGCTGGGTAGCACACTGGAATTGCTGAAGTGGAAGGCAGAGACCGGTGTGACTGACTCGTCATTCGAAAAGTTGATGGTACTGATGAAGAAGATGCTTCCAAGAAAGAAAGAATTGCCTGCCAGCACGTACGAAGCAAAGAAGCTTGTCTGCCCTCTAGGATTAGACGTGCAGAAGATACATGCATGCCCTAATGACTGCATCCTCTACCGCAGTGAGAAGTACGAGAATATGGATAAATGCCCGGTATGCACTGCATTGCGGTATAAGATCAGAAAAGATGACCCTGGTGATATTGAGGGCGAGCCACCCAGGAAGAGGGTTCCTGCCAAGGTGATGTGGTATGCTCCTATAATACCACGGTTGAAACGTCTGTTCAGAAATAAAGATCATGCGAAGTTGTTGCGATGGCACATGGAAGATCGTATGGAAGACGATAAGTTGAGGCACACCGCTGATGGTCGGCAGTGGAGAAAAATCGAGAGAGAGTTCCCGAGATTTGCAGCTGATGCAAGGAACTTATGGTTAGGTCTGAGTACAGATGGCATGAATCCTTTTGGGGAGCAGAGTTGCAATCACAACACCAGGCCCGTTACTCTATGTATCTACAACCTTCCTCCTTAGTTGTGCATGAAGCGGAAGTTCATTATGATGCCAGTGCTTATCCAAGGTCCAAAGCAACCCGGCAACGATATTGATGTGTACCTAAGGCCATTAGTTGATGAACTTTTACAGCTGTGGGCCGAACCAGGTGTACGTCTGTGGGACGAGCACAAACAAGAGGAATTTGACCTTCGAGCGTTGCTTTTCGTAACCATCAATGATTGGCCTGCTCTTAGTAACATTTCTGGACAGTCAAACACGGGATACAATGCATGCACACACTGTTTGGATCAGACAGAAAGTATATATCTGGACAAATGTAGGAAGAATGTGTACCCGTACAATCGTCGTTTTCTTCCGCTCAAGCATCCCTTAAAGAAAAAAGGCAAGCATTTCAATGGCAAGGCAGAACCTCGGGGGAAGCCAGTCATCCGTACTGGTGCTAAAGTAATCTTTGGAAAGAGTCCTCGCAGCCAACCTGTTCCTAACGGCCCTGATAAGCGCGTACCCATGTGGAAGAAGAAATCTATATTTTGGGAGCTACCCTACTGGGAAGTCCATGAAGTCCGCTCGGCAATCGACGTGATGCACCTGACGAAGAATCTCTGCGTGAATATTCTAGGCTTCCTGGGCTTGTATGGGAAGTCAAAAGATACACCGGAAGCACGGGAGGACCAGGAATGTTGAAAGGATCGATATGGTTGGCTAGAGGGGGGGGGGTGAATAGACAACGACCACTTTTTAATTAATCTTAGCAAGTTAAGGTAAACACTATACGGGTTCACAAATAATATGATAATGAGGTGAACCCTATAGAAGCTAACAACGAGAGCTATTAAGACAAGTAAGATATAATCACAAGCATAAGTAAATACAAAGTAAAGGATAGAGATAACCACAAGTGGAACCGATGGAGACGAGGATGTGTTACCGAAGTTCCTTCCCTTTGACAGGAAGTACGTCTCCGTTGGAGCGCTGTGGAGGCACAATGCTCCCCAAAAAGCCACTAGGGCCACCGTATTCTCCTCACGCCCTCGCACAATGCAAGGTACCGTGATTCCACTATAGGTGCCCTTGAAGGCGGCGACCGAACCTTTACAAACAAGGTTGGGGCAACTCCACACAAAGCTTGGAGGCTCCCAACTAAACCACGAAGCTCCACCACAATGGAATATGGCTTCGAGGTGACCTCAACCGTCTAGGATGCTCAAACAACCAAGAGTAACAAGATCCGCAAGGGATTGGTGGGGGAATCAACTTTTCTCTTGGTGGAAGTGTGGATCCAGGCCTTCTCAACCAATCCCTAAAGAATCAACAAGTTTGATTGGCTAGGGAGAGAGATCAGGCACTTTTGAGCTTGGGGCGCAGCAATGGAGCTTAGAGAGGTAAGAGATAGAGTTCCTCAGCTAGAAGAACCCTTTATATAGTAAGGGAAAAATCAGACCGTTTTCCCACTCTCTGCCCGAGGTCCAGCAGTACTACCGCTGCCTGCAGCGGTACTACCGCTGGCACTCCAGCGGTACTACCGCTGAACAAGGGCGGTACTACCGCCGCCTGGCGGTACTACCGCTGGATGCAGCGGTACTACCGCTGACGCCAGCGGTACTACCGCTGGCCCCTTGGTAGTGCAAAAGCACTACTACCGCCAAAAAAGTCTTCGCAAAGAGGTCCGTCCATGAACTACCGCTAGGTAGGTGGAACAAAGCACCTGGAGCGGTACTACCGCTGGCCAGAGGCGGTACTACCGCCAGCTAGCGGTACTACCGCTAGTAGTCCAGCGGTACTACCGCTAGAACCAGCGGTACTACCGCTGGGGACCATTTTGCAAAGATGCGAGAAACAAAGTGGCGAGGGCCGCTCCAAAGATAAAGGAAAGGGAGAATGAAGTGTGCGTGTGCAAAGATAGATTCCACCCAAACCTTTCCAATACGGATCCCCTCTTAATAGTACGGCTTTCCTATGACTCAAATAAAGAGAATCGTAGAGAGCGTCGTGCTTCCGTTCCATGAGAGAGGAGACGTGTCGTCTTGTGCCGTTGACGTGTGTTATCTGAAACCTTAACACACACGGTTAGTCCTGTACGGTACTGTCATCAATCACCAAAATTACTTAGGCATAAACTATGCCCTAACAATCTCCCCCTTTTTGGTGGATTGATGACAATACCGGATTTGCACAGGGAATAATATGAGAACAAAAAGATAGAGATATATGACAATACGGGGCATATGACTCACATCATATGATGGAAATAAATCTCACATAAGTTCATGTCTCACAAAAGATAGCAAACTAGAAGCAAACCAAGTTCGAAGCAAACCACACGAAATAAAGCAAAGCAATGCAAAGTTCGAATATGAAAGCAAATCCTAGACTCTCTCCCCCTTTGGCACAAGACACCAAAAAGGGGCACACCTAATGCCACAGGTAGCTACTCCTCATCTTCAGCATCAGCAGACTCATCTGTCCCCTCCTGATCGGTCTGCTCCTCCTCTTCTGCCTCATCGCCAGACCACTGGTATCCTTGAGCCTGCATCCAAGTAGCCTCAGGAGTGATGTCGTCCTCTGATCCGCTGGAGATGTCCACATCCAGGGTCCTGAGAACACGCTTATGCCTCTGGCGGCTCTCCTTCTGAGCCACGTGCGTCTGGTACTGACCCTTGGCCTACATACAGAAAAGGGTCTTCATCTTGTCCTGCAGTTTGATAGCCCAAGATGGCATGGCAGATGAGCGGGACTGAGAGGCGGTTCCTCTGTCAGCAGCAGTCTCTGTATCAGTATCCATGTGCTGAGAGGAAGTAGAGGGGTTGGCCCATTTGTCCTTGACGCGAAGCCTGATCGGGTCGTGCACAATGTAGTGAGACTGAGCGTAGAGCAGCTCCTCCGGAAAAGCCTCTTGCCACTTATGGCGAATGTATGCGAACAGATAAGGCCCGTAGATGGGAACCTTACGCATGATGATGCAGTTCTAGAGCTCCGTGAACATCACATCAGAAATATCCAGCTGAGCAGACTCCTGAGACATAGCCTCCTCACAAAGCAGCAGCATCTCAGCCAAGGAGCCATGAACCTCGTCGAAGTTACCACTGCGAGGGAAGAGGGTGTTGCGAAAGATCCGATGCATGATGTCCAGGTGCTTGGGAAGCACCCCCTTCCTCAGATAAAGTTTCTGCAGTCTGTCCTTTGCGGGGGCCCTATCGGCGGGAGCTGCAGCATGAGGACGCAGCCCAAGAGGAGTGTCAGCACCCTCGAAGTCAATGTGGAGGAATTGCATGAACTCATGCCAGGTACCGGTCATCTTCTTTGATCCAGTCATCCACACCATGGAGCGGTCTGCATCAGGAGAGAAATGGACCGTGACATAGAACTGAGCAACAGCAGTGGGATCAAAATCTGTCTTGTAAGTGATGATGTCCTTGATCCCCAGTTTGTCAATCAGAGAGAGGGAATCACCAAAATAGTCCATGTTCCTGTGAAGATGTGCCAAGTTAATCCACTGAACAGAGACATAGTTTTTCTTGAAATGAGCGACAACATCACGGTAGATCCTGCACTGGTCCCTTGCCCAGACATGGTCAACATCCTTGATCACAACCCTCTCGTTGAGATAGTGATTCTGAGTGCGAAACTGCAGAAAGTCCTTGGGGGACATAGTTCGGACATTGACCCTCTTATCCTTGTGTGCAACCTTCTTGAAGGACTGCTTCTTGGGTTGCAGGCCTGAGGTGGCAGATCCCTCGGGTGCCTCTTGGTTGCGATACTGTTTGGACTGCGTGTCCCGTGGGGGGTTCGAACGGCGAGAGCCACCTGTGACACAAAACACACAGCGAAAAGAGGCGACAAAAAGAGTCAAGGCAACGAATCTTTGAAAAGCAGGACAAATAAACACGCGTTGCTAATCACATAAAAGGAATACATAGTGAATGCTCCTGGTGGTAGTACCGCTACCCCTGGCGGTAGTACCGCTAGGGCCTAGCGGTAGTACCGCTACCCCTGGCGGTAGTACCGCTGGGGGTCATAGCGGTAGTACCGCTACCCCGGGCGGTAGTACCGCCGGGGGTCATAGCGGTAGTACCGCTACCCCGGGTGGTAGTACCGCTACCCCTGGCGGTAGTACCGCTGGGGTTGACTTTTCATATCTGACAGATAAAAACCGTTACGAGGGCATGGGCTGTATATGAACATGAAGAACTCCACCCCAGCCCTACTTTGCATGAGGAACACTAGTAACACGAAATAAGTACATGCCTAGGTAAGAGAGAGCGGGTTTTAGATCTAATCCAAACATAGTTCAAGTGCTAGATCTAAAACAAGTAAATCCTAGGGCATGGCAACATCATCAACAACAATCCATAGGACTTATACTCCCCTCAAACATCTCCTTCATGCCATCCAAGAACTAGCCATAAGATCAAAGATATGGATTCAATCCCCAATGCTCCTATCCCTAGAACAAGAACATCAACCAAATATAAGAAGGGAGGAGCTTTACCGGGATTCATTGCTCTTGGAGGAGGAAGAAGAGGTGGAGCAACCCTTCCAAACCAACGGGGAGAAAGAGCTCCACGAAACGAGATCCAAACAGGGAGTTTTCGGGCTGGGGGAGGGAGGAGCCGCGAGGAAGAAGAAACAGGCTGAGAAAATCGGGCTCCCCCTCCTTTATATAGCCCAAGGGGTACGGGCCAGCGGTAGTACCGCTGAGAACCTAGCGGTAGTACCGCTACCTGGCGGTACTACCATGAGATGCAGCGGTAATACCGCTGGGGTCCTGGCGGTAGTACCGCTCCCCCTGGCGGTAGTACCGCTCCCCCTTGAGACTGCCCTAAAAATTTCCTAGCCGGTTGTGTCAGATGGGAATCCTGGCGGTAGTACCGCTATCCCTAGCAGTAGTACCGCTGGGGTCCTGGCGGTAGTACCGCTGTAAATGTTGCAACGCAGCTAAGGAAGAGAGATGAACTTGGGCACATGACAAGTGAGTAAAAACAGATAGCATCTAGGAAAATGTACTGACTTGTCATTGTATATCCTTTCTTCTATACGCAAGAAAGTATGGAGGGGCGGTGGCCGAGGCCACCTATGTTTGAAACAATGGTATGACACCGCGAAGAATTATCCTTGGGTTCATGACCAATGCTCGTCTTTGAAGCACAAGTGCCATTTGACAATGTCTAAAGTGAAAAACTAGATTGATTTATGCATAATGGGGGGAGGGAAAGTTCATTGAGAGAACAACACTCCCCCTATGTCCATGCCTACATCTAGGCCAAGATGGAATGCAAAGTGAGGTACAATATGCCTAGTTTCAATCCACATTACTTGAATCAATGATATTTAGCTCATGCGGTAACTCCCGGAACCTTGCTTCATCTAGAGGCTTAGTGAAAATATCTGCAAGTTGCTCTTCAGTGTTGATGAAGTGAACCTCAATATCACCTAGCTTGATATGTTCACGAATGAAGTGATGACGAATATCAATGTGTTTGATTTTGCTATGTTGCACTGGGTTGAGGGAAATCTTGATGGCGCTTTGATTGTCACATAGAAGAGGCACTTTGTCACAAGTGACACCATAATCCTTTAAAGTCTGCCTCATCCATAGCAATTGTGCACAACAACTTGCAGCTGCCACATACTCAGCTTCGGTGGATGATAAGGAGACGCAATTCTGCTTCTTTGAAGACCAACTTACCAAAGAGCGACCAAGGAATTGGCATCCTCCAGACGTTGACTTCCTCTCCACACAATCTCCTGCCCAATCTGAGTCAGAATAGACAACTAGATTGAAGTTTGCTCATTTGGGATACCAGAGGCCAAAGTTTGGGGTATGAGCCAAATATCGAAAGATTCGCTTAACAGCCATGTAATGACTTTCTTTTGGTGCGGATTGAAACCGTGCACATATCCCTACACTCAACATAATATCCGGTCTAGATGCACAAAGGTAAAGGAGGGATCCAATCATGGAGCGGTATACCTTTTGATCCACTGCTTTACCATTGGGATCACTGTCAAGCTTGCATCTTGTTGGCATGGGGAACTTGACCGGCTTGACATCTTCGAGCTCGAACCGTTTGAGCATGTCTTGTGTGTACTTGGCTTGTTTGATGAATGTCCCTTCTAGACCTTGTATAATCTCGAACCCGAGGAAGAACTTCAACTCTCCCATCATGGACATCTCAAACTTCTCAGTCATTAGTGCAGCAAATTCTTCATTGAATGAAATGTTAGGAGAGCCAAAGATAATATCATCAACATATAGTTGGCATATGAACAAATCCCCTTTAACCCTCTTAGTAAAAAGAGTGGGATCTATCTTCCCAATTTCAAACCCACGATCTTGTAACAACTCAGTAAGATACTCATACCACGCGCGTGGTGCTTGTTTAAGGCCATAGAGTGCCTTATTAAGTTTGTACACATGATTGGGGAGCTTGGGATGTTCGAATCCCGGGGGTTGTTTGACATAGACCAACTCATTCAAAGGACCATTAAGAAATGCACTTTTCACATCCATTTGCTGTAATTTGAAGTTATGATGAGAAGCAAATGCAAGTAACATGCGAATAGATTCTAAACGAGCAACAGGGGCAAAGGTTTCACCGTAGTCGATACCCTCGACTTGGGAGTAGCCTTGAGCCACCAATCTTGCCTTGTTTCAAATCACAATTCCATTGGCATCTTGCTTGTTCTTGAATATCCATTTGGTCCCGATGACATTATGTTCCTCCGTTGGCCGAGGCACTAAATCCCAGACTTGGTTGCGCTCGAAGTTGTTAAGTTCTTCGTACATGGCCATAAGCCAATCCTCATCATCGAGCGCTTCCTGTACCTGTTGAGGTTCACAATACGAGACAAACGCGTGATGCTCACAATAATTCCAAAGCTGTTGACGGGTGGATACTCCCTTTTTTAAACTACCAAGTACATTCTTCATAAGATGTGACTTGACTCTCAGCTTGTTCATATTCTTGGCTGCTCGACGCTCCAAGAGTTCTTCATTAGATAACGGGGGAGCATCGACTTGTTTCTTTTGCTTGCCCTTGCGTCTTGAGCCGGTTATTGGAGCTCCAAACGGGAATTGTGAGACAGTCTCCTGATCATCTTGTCCTTCGACTTGAGCAGGTTCACTGTTTGATCTTGTATTAGTGGTTTCTCTTGATCTTGATCTTGTGCTTCTACTTGGTCTGGATCTCGGGGTTGCACTTGATCTCGATCATGAGTAGGTTCGGAGTCTTGGGGTAGTGCTTGAATATCATGGGGCACATCATCATTGTTAGGCAATTGATCTTGACAGTGAGCTTGATCAACTTGTTGAGAGTCTTCTCTTTGTTCATCGAAAGCGTATGGGGCTTGTGGGGGTGATGGCTCCACTTGAGTAGAGCATTGTCCTTCTCCTTCGGCCACAAGGGGTTCCTCAATGGGGAGTATTTGACCAATCCCCATTCTTCTTATGGCTTCGGGAGGAATTTCATCACCTATATCACAAAGACCACTTTGCTCCACTTGGGAGCCATTATTTTCATCAAACTCTACGTTACACGTCTCCTCAATTAGTCCGGTGGACTTGTTGAGGACACGGTAAGCATGAGAGTTTGTAGCATAACCAACAAAGATACCCTCATGTGCTCTAGAATCAAATTTAGCTAACCGTGCTCCCTTTTTGAGAATGAAACACTTACAACCGAATACCCGGAAGTACTTGAGATTGGGTTTGTTTCCAGTTAGAATATCATACGGAGTCTTGTTCAAGCCTTTGCGGATGTAGAGCCGATTGGATGCATGACATGCTGTGTTGATGGCCTCTGCCCAGAAGTTACATGGAGATTTGAATTCTGCCATCATTGTCCTTGCAGCGTCTATCAAGGTCCGGTTCTTCCTTTCTGCCACGCCGTTTTGCTGAGGGGTATATGGTGCAGAATATTGGTGCTTTATTCCCTCATCACCTAGAAACTCATCTAGGGTGTAGTTCTTGAACTCGGTGCCGTTGTCACTCCTAATCATCAAGATCTTTGCTTCATGTTGACGTTGCGCTTCATTAGCAAAGTTGATGACCGTTTGTTGAGTTTCACTCTTCCTTTTAAAGAAATATACCCAGGTATATCTTGAGTAGTCGTCAACAATCACTAAGCAATATTTTCTGCCTCCAAGACTATCAAATGTTGGAGGACCAAACAGATCCATATGGAGAAGTTCCAATGGCCTCTTAGTGTAGATAAGAGTCGTTGGACAATGAGTAGTTTCATGAATCTTTCCTTCAATGCAAGCACTGCAAACACGATCTTTAGCAAAGCTCACATTTGTTAGTCCACGAACATGGTCCCCTGTGAGAAGACTTTGCAAAGATCTCATATTGACATGAGCTAAACGGCGATGCCAAAGCCAGCCCACGTCAACTTTAGCCATTAAACATGTCGTAGTCTTAGTGGGTCGCTTTGAGAAGTTCACCACATAAAGACCATTTTCGACATGTCCAACATAGGCTACTTTAAGAGTCTTGCTCCTTAGGAGGACCACAGTGTCAATATTAAAGAATGTGGAAAAACCCATAATTGCAAGTTGACGAACCAAAAGTAAATTGTAGGCAAGTGACTCAACAAGCATGACCTTCTCAATAGGTAAATCTTGAGAGACGACCACCTTACCAAATCCCAATACCTTTGACGAGGATGCATAAGCAAATTGGACATGGGTGGGCATATATGGAGAAGGATGCACATCCACCACTATGTCCTTGCTTCCGGTCATATGATTTGTTGCTCCACTATCGAGCAACCATGACACCCCACCGGAAGCAAACTCCTGCAATAGATCAAGGCTTGGTTTTAGGTACCCATTTTTTAATGGGTCCTTTCATGTTAGAGACAAGGGTCTTAGGAACCCAGATAGCCCATTCAATATCTTCATCGTAGGAACCAACAAATCTGGCATAAACATGCCCATCACTAGCACAACATAAAACATAAGAAGAATTGAGTTTGCCGGCTGTGTTAGTAGGAACGGTTTTGCCCTTCTTGGGGTTCCCATAGTCCACCTTGTTCCTGTTCACCTTCTGAGTCCCCTCACCCTCTTTGACAAAGATGTCCATGAGGGTGAGAGATCGTTTGTTCTTGTTCTTCCTTTTACCTTTTGACTTGGAGGTAAGTCCAAGTCCTTCCTTTCCTACAACACCCTTTTGAGTGCTCAAGAGATCGTTCAGACTCTTCTCACCTTGTCTGCATGCCACAAGGCCCTTCTCAAGTTTCTCCTTTAACTTGGCATTTTCCTCCACAAGATGAACATGCTCACAACAGGGGTTAGTTGCACAAGTATTATCAATTAACACAAAGGGAGGACAAGTAGAGATCTCCTTGGTAAGCTTTGCTTGGAGTTGATCATGAGACTCTTTCAGAGAGAAATGAGCACCTTTCAAGGCTTTGTAAGCCTTGTCAAGTATATCAAACTCCTCTTTGAGTCTGTCACGGCCAACCTCAAGAGCATAATTTTCAGATTTAAGCATGCGAGTAAGAACAACATCATGATCTAGTTTCTTTTGCATTTTAGCGCAGTCATCGTTATAGAGCCAAACGAAGAGTGCGCTCTTCCTCTAGAGCACTAGATAATTCGGCAATTTCATCGGCATAGTCACGACTATGTCCTTGGAGCTCGGAGATGGTCTCCTCATGAGACTCAATAAGGTTAGTGGCCTCACCCAGTTGTTCCAAGAGAGCAACAAAGTGCTTCTTGGGTTCTCCCTTAATAGTGCACAGAAACTTATCAAGATCATGCTCATTAAGTTCCCCAACATCACTATCTTCAACACAATTTAACAATGAAGGAGCAGAAGCAATGTTGGTCTTAATGATGGGAGTTACCTGATTGATACCTTTTGCCATGAGGCACTTGGTGATGTGGTTCTCGTTGGGGGCGTTGAAGAGAGACACCTTCTGGGGAGAGGTAGTGGCAATAGCAACAGTTGCCGTTGCCACTGTAGCATCATCATCACCATCATCATCGGAAGGATACTCTTCCAGGGCCACCATCCCTTTTGGGTGAGGTTTCTTCACAAAGTTGTTCTTGAGTGGAAATGATTTGGTTTTGTCTTCGCAAATGAGCTTGCCTCCGTTGTCTTCCCTTTTCTCATAGGGACATTCTGCCACGAAGTGACTCACGTTGCCACAGTTATAACATGTCCTTACTCGTTGTTTGGGTTTGAATCCACTTGAGTTGTTCTTGGTGAAGGTGGGTCTTGAGTTCCTTTTATTTCCCCATAATTGCCTTGATGCAAGAGCCATGTGCTCATGATAGGCATACTTTGTGTCTTCAGGGCAGCTCTCCTCTTCTTCATCTTCTTCTTCTTCTTCAAACATTGCTCTTGCTTTCAACGCAAGGTTGGGTGAAGTTGTCTTTGATCGAACACGAGCAAGTGCATTGTCGGCTGTTTCGTTCATGATTGACATTGCAATGAATTCATCCAACACCTCACTGGAAGATAAGGAGTGGAAGTCTGGCCGCTGACGAATGACAGATGACATGGCTTTGTTGAAAGGCATGATGGCTTTGAGGAACTTGCGCTTGACCCATGTATCATCCACATCCTTACTCCCATGATCTTTTAGTGCCACAGCAATAGCAGTCACCCTCCGATAGAGATCACGAGGGTCCTCGTCTTCCTTCATCACAAACTCATCGGCCTTATCAAGTATCACTTCATAGTTGGATCGTTGAATGCTTGAGCTTCCCTTGTACAACACCATAATATGCTCCCAACAGTCCTTGGCCAATGTGAAGGGACGTAAGTGGGGAAGATCTTCAGGTGGCACAGCAGACTGAAGAATAAACAACGCAGAGTGATTATATTTGTTGTCTGCATCTTCTCTTGGAGTGAGGTTGCTTGGGTCATGAGGATAATATCCTTGCTCGATAATTCTCCACAAGTTTGTTGAGCTGTGATTCAAATGAGACTTAATAGAAAATACCCAGTTAGCAAAGTCACCTTTCACAAGCTTAGGAGGAGGACCAACAAGATTAAGACGAGGTGCGGGAACGGATCCTCCATAGACCATGGGGGGTGGAACTCAGGCATATGTTCCAGTCCCATCCTTTTCGTGAGATGAAGCAGGTCGCATATCTTTAGCCGCTTCCTTAGAGGAGTTGGCCTCCGAATCGGGGATGGTGGGTTTAACCACTAAAGCCGGTTCGGGTGAACCTTTAAGGCCCTCAATTAACTCTTTAAGCATGGTCTTGACTTCGCTCGTCAAGGACGTCTTGAGGGCTGCCATAGCCGTATTCAAGTCGTCCCTTGTGACCGAAGTCAAGTCCATGTTTTCGGGTTGCCCATGGTTAACTTCCTCTCCGCCTTCCATACTCTTCGGGTGGTTAAACCCTTAATAAAGAGACGTGGCTCTGATACCAATTGAAAGGATCGATATGGTTGGCTAGAGGGGGGGGGTGAATAGACAACGACCACTTTTTAATTAATCTTAGCAAGTTAAGGTAAACACTATACGGGTTCACAAATAATATGATAATGAGGTGAACCCTATAGAAGCTAACAACGAGAGCTATTAAGACAAGTAAGATATAATCACAAGCATAAGTAAATACAAAGTAAAGGATAGAGATAACCACAAGTGGAACCGATGGAGACGAGGATGCGTTACCGAAGTTCCTTCCCTTTGACAGGAAGCACGTCTCCATTGGAGCGGTGTGGAGGCACAATGCTCCCCAAAAAGCCACTAGGGCCACCGTATTCTCCTCACGCCCTCGCACGATGCAAGGTACCGTGATTCCACTATAGGTGCCCTTGAAGGCGGCGACCGAACCTTTACAAACAAGGTTGGGGCAACTCCACACAAAGCTTGGAGGCTCCCAACTAAACCACGAAGCTCCACCACAATGGAATATGGCTTCGAGGTGACCTCGACCGTCTAGGATGCTCAAACACCCAAGAGGAACAAGATCCGCAAGGGATTGGTGGGGGAATCAACTTTTCTCTTGGTGGAAGTGTGGATCTAGGCCTTCTCAACCAATCCCTAAAGAATCAACAAGTTTGATTGGCTAGGGAGAGAGATCGGGCACTTTTGAGATTGGGGCGCAGCAATGGAGCTTAGAGAGGTAAGAGATAGAGTTCCTCAGCTAGAAGAACCCTTTATATAGTAGGGGGAAAAATCAGACCGTTTTCCCACTCTCTGCCCGAGCTCCAGCGGTACTACCGCCGCCTGGCGGTACTACCGCTGGATGCAGCGGTACTACCGCTGGGACTCCAGCGGTACTACCGCTGACCCAAGCGGTACTACCGCTGGCCCCTTGGTAGTGCAAAAGCACTACTACCGCCAAGAAAGTCTGCGCAAAGAGGTCCGTCCACGAACTACCGCTAGGTAGGTGGAACAAAGCACCTGGAGCGGTACTACCGCTGGCCAGAGGCGGTACTACCGCCAGCTAGCGGTACTACCGCTGGCTGGAGCGGTACTACCGCTAGGAGTCTAGTGGTACTACCGCTAGAACCAGCGGTACTACCGCTGGGGACCATTTTGCAAAGATGCGAGAAAAAAAGTGGCGAGGGCCGCTCCAAAGATAATGGAAAGGGAGAATGAAGTGTGCGTGTGTAAAGATAGATTCCACCCAAACCTTTCCACTACGGATCCCCTCTTAATAGTACGGCTTTCCTATGACTCAAATAAAGAGAATCGTGGAGAGCGTCGTGCTTCCGTTCCATGAGAGAGGAGACGTGTCGTCTTGTGCCGTTGACGTGTGTTATCTGAAACCTTAACACACACGGTTAGTCTTGTACGGAACTGTCATCAATCACCAAAATTACTTAGGCATAAACTATGCCCCAACAAACGTCATAAAAGAAGAGATGGCATGCATCCAGGGCAGTTTCAAGGGCGTGCCAGCTACGCTCTTACTAAGGAAGAGAAGGAAATCTTCTTTGAAGTCCTTTTCAGTATCAAGGTCCCGAATGGCTTCTCGTCGAATATAAAGGGAATCGTAAATATGAAAGACAAAAAATTCCGAAACCTAAAGTCTCATGACTACCACGTGCTTATGACGCAATTCCTTCCGGTTGCATTGAGGGGAATTCTACCGGAAATGTTCGCCTGGCAATTGTGAAGGTATGTGCATTCCTCAATGCAATTTCTCAGAAGGTAATCGATCGAGAAAGTCTATCAGGGTTACAGATTGATGTGGTCCAATGTCTGGTCAGCTTTGAGTTGTTGTTCCCGCCATCCTTCTTCAATATAATGACACACCTCCTAGTTCACCTAGTCGAAGATATTAGAATTCTCGGTCCTGTGTTTCTACACAATATGTTCCCCTTCGAGAGGTTCATGGGAGTCTTAAAGAAATATGTTCGTAACCGTGCTAGGCCAGAAGGAAGCATCTCCAAGGGCTATGGAACAGAGGAGGTCATTGAGTTTTGTGTGGACTTTCTTCCTGACCTTAAGCCGATTGGTGTTCCTGAATCTCGGTATGAGGGTAGGCTGACAGGAAAAGGCACACTAGGAAGGAAAGCAAAAGTATGTATGGACGGGCATTCTTTCTCTCAAGCACACTACACAGTTCTACGCAATTCCACCGTGGTGGCTCCGTATATCGTGAGGCACAAGAATATTCTACGCTCCGAAAACCCGGGGAAGGCTGACTCTTGGATTAAAGTGGAACACGAGAAGACTTTCGGCAGTTGGTTGCAGACACATTTCATGAATGACGACACCGTTGGAGATGAGTTGTACTGTTTGGCCAGGCCACCATCTTCGACTATATGTACTGTCCAAGGGTATGAGATAAATGGGAATACATTTTACACGGTTGCCCAAGATAAAAAGAGCACCAACCAAAATAGTGGTGTCCGCTTTGATGCAACAGACGAGAATGGGCACTGTTTGGAAACATATTACGGGTATATAGAGGAGATATGGAAACTTGACTATGGACCTACTTTTAAGATCCCTTTGTTTCGGTGCAAATGGGTGAAGCTGACAGGAGGCGGGGTAGTTGTAGACCAAAAGTACGGCATGACAACAGTGGATCTCAACAATCTTGCGTACATGGACGAACCATTTGTCCTAGCTAATGATGTCGCTCAGGTTTTCTATGTGAAGGACATGTCTACAAAAACGAGAAAAAGTAATCAGCAAAAGAGGATATCGTCCGATGAGCCAAAACTCCACATAGTTCTTTCAGGGAAAAGAAACATCGTGGGAGTAGATGACAAGACAGACATGTCAGAAGATTATAATAAGTTTCATGAAATTCCGCCCTTCAAAGTGAAAACTGACCCAAGCATCCTACTGAATGATGAAGATTCTTCATGGCTACGACCCAGAAGAAAACAGAAATAATAGATAGGAATATTGGTGCAATAATGTAATAATGTATTAAACCTTTTATGTAATGCATGTATGGAATGTACTAAATTTCAAACACTTTTCATTTTCATAGTTTTGTCAAATTCTCAAATACGCAAAAAGAATTTTAATAAACCTTTGTAAGAGATGAGTTCTCGTTCGAAACCCTAATACTTCGAGAGAGATTGTCCGTTTTGTACACGAAGTGCATCCAGTTTTTGTCGTAGCCCTCTCAACTTTAAAAAAAAATAAGTAAATGCACGAAATATACCAAATGAAGTCAGAAATTGTTGAAATTTTGTGATGTGCCTTTGAATGGTGCATTTTGAACACACAAAAAGTATGGAGTTCAAATAAGTTCAAAAAACCATATTATGAAATTAAATATTATCATTGGCGATTCATCTCTATTATGAAATTAAATATATCAAAAAACCATTGGAGAACATATGACGAAATTAATACAAGTTCATCATCACATTAAAGCCAAAGAATAGTAGTGATCAAATGTTATTATTGCAAAAAATAAATACATAAAGTTCTCTCATAAAACAACATACAACTATGTAAAACATTTAAATAAAACAAAAATTGCGATCAAAATCGCAACTAAGGTAACAATTGACCCAACAACATAATGATACCAAGCCTCTTTATCAATGGCATATTTTCTAATATTCCTAATCTTCAAGCGCATTTCATCCATCTTCAAGCGCATTGCATCCATCTTCAACCGCATCGCATCGATCTTCATCTTGCGATCATCGATGACATCGGCGACATGCAACTCCAGTTCCATATTCTTATCCTCAATTATTTTCAATTTTTTCTTCAAGTATTTGTTTTCTTTTTCAACCAAATTTAACTTCTCGACAAGAATTTCTATGTGGGTTGGAATTTCCGGTTCACATACCTCCTAGATTAAAAAATATATGTCACGTTGGTCGTCATAATTGTCATAAACACTAAATAAAACAAATAGTTATAAAAGATAATATATACCACATCCGAATCATAGACAGGACGAGGGCCGACGGAGGCGGATACCAAAACCATCGCACTATATAATAACAAAAAATAATGAAAGTGAGTAATTTATACAAGTATGTATCTAAATCATACAAGTAAGATTTTTTTCTTTTAAAAAGAAGATAAGAACAAGAGGCTCACCACGGTGGTGCTCGCGACGAGATCGGCGCGGGGCGATCGACAATGGTGAGGACGGGCACGGGACGACACCCTACGCATGTGTAGACTCTAAGAAGTTAATTTGAGCATTTGAAATGAGCTACACTAGCAGTGACAAATGAAAGGATGAAGTAGCTAACCTTTTAAAACATTTGTGCAGTTGGTGCACGGCCAAACCTAGACAAATATTAAGGAAAATGGAGCTTGGAGGTCGAGCTAGGAGAGGATAAAGCTTAAGTAGAGTGGCTCGGGCATTTCATCGAACACGTCATGTGCATGAACTAGAGTGGCAAGAGCATGGCATGGTCATACTTCAACAACCAAAAAACAGGGGAGATGGTGGGCAGGGGCGAGGGTTTATACAGGCAACACTTTAGTCCCGGCTTTTGTCTAAAACCGGGACTAATAGCCTAACCTTTAGTCCCGGTTCTTGCCACAAACCGGGACTAAAGGCCCCTGCTTCCCGCCTTCTAGTCTGCCGAAAAAGGGCCTTTAGTCCCGGGTCGTGGCTCCACCCGGGACTAAAGGGGGTCTTTAGTCCCGGGTCGAGCCGCGAACCGGGACTAAAGATCCACCTATATAAGCGGGAGTTAGAAAATTTCCAACCAAAATCGCATTTCCTTCTCTCCTTCTTCCTCGTTCTCCTGCCCGGCGCGGCACAGCGACGAACTCGACGACGCCGTCAGGCTGCCCGCCGTCCTGCTCGCCGCCGCCTGCCGTCCTCCTCGCCGTCGCCGTCGTCCTCCTCGCCGCCGCCGTCCTCCTCGCCGCGCGTCACCCTCCTCGCCGCGCGCCGCCGTCCTCCTCGCCGCGCGCCGTCGACACCTCGGGCCGGTAAGCCCCCCGCCTTTCGTACCCAACACTCCGGCCAGTAGAAGAGAAAAAGAAAAATGAGAAGAAAAGAAGAAAAAGGAGAAGAAAGGAAGAAAAAGAAGAAGAAAAGAAGAAGAAAGGAAGAAAAAGGAGAAGAAAGGAAGAAAAAGGAGAAGAAAGGAAGACAAAGGGAAGGAGAAGAAAAGAAGAAAAAGGGAAGAAAGGAAGAAAAAGGAGAAGAAATGAAGAAAAAGGAGAAGAAAGGAAGAAAAAGGGAAGAAAAGAAGAAAAATATTTTTTTTGTCATTTAATTCCTATTGTTATTAGGTTTGTGCTAGATTATTAGGGTTAGTAATATGTAGAATTAGGAAAAAGGAAAATAAGAAGAGGAGGAGGAGAAAAGAAGAAAAAGGAGAATAAGAAGAGGAGGAGAGGAGAAGAAGAGGAAAAATAGAAGAAGAGGAGAAGTAGAAGAAGAGAAAAAATTAGAAGAGGAGGAGAGGAGAAGTAGAAGAAGAGAAGAGGAGAAGTAGTAGAAGAAGAGGAGAAGTAGAAGTAGAAGAAGAAGTAGAAAAAGAGGAGAAATAGAAGAAGAGAAAAAATTAGTTTAGAGTTACAAGAAGAAGAAATATATTTTTTGTCATTTAATTTTGCTATTGTATAGTGTATATGCTTAAGTGTTAATAGTGTTTCTCAGATTATTGCTTAATTTTTCTATTGTATATGCTTAAGTGTTAATAGTTTAATTTTGCTATTGTATATGCTTAAGTGTTAATAGTTTATTTTTAGCAAGAAAATTAATAGAACTTCGAAGTTTAGATTCTAGCCAAGACCCGGGACTAAAGGTCCTCCTATATAAAACGACACTTCGAAGTTTCCAACCCCTCTTATATAGTTTGTTAGTTTATTAGTTAATCAAATGTCTGTTTTTTGCAGAACTATGGATCCACATATCAGGAACCTCGAAGAGGAAGAACTTCTCGAAGATATAATCAAAGACGGCCCCGACGTTGAACCAGTTGAATCTCCGTCGTCATATCTAAACCCCTCCGGATATGGAATGGAGGTCGAGCGACACGAAGATGAAGCCGATGGGGCAGGAGATAGGTCCAATGACGAAGAAGGTGATAGCTCCACTGATGGAGAAGCCGGTGGAGAAGCCAGTGAAGAAATAATAAAGTCCGGCGAGGTATACATATGAAGTTCGACAATCACTTGTAATATGTTTGCGAGACCATTCGCACGTTTACCTCTGAGCACAAGGATCACAGATTCGACGTAAGCAATGGACATTCACACATCTATTTTTACCCGTCATTCTTTGTTATCATGATTGATATTCATATTCATCTCGTCTTCTTATATAGTACACGGTCATGAGGACGAAGGTCCTACCAGAGCAACGCGCGATTGCTGTTGCAGAGGAGCTTGCGACCTTTCTGAGGACGGAAGCTATGGATGACAAAGGACGATTTAGTGTAGCTAGGGGCCATTACTGATGTTCGTCCATGTAATCGAATAGACGAGCTCTAGTCCCGATAATTCAGATCTCCATATAATTGTATATAAATGCTCGTTTGTAAGATAAGTTAATCTTATATATATGCATAATTATTTCTATTTAAATTATATGAAAACTAATTCCCGAACACCAAACGAGGCATCTGAAACCCTAAAACCCTAAAATAATTCCATTAAAAAAAAAACCATAAACCCTGAAACTTTTAAGTCCTGGTCCGCGTAACGAACCGGGACTAAAGGACCTGCCCCTGGGACGCTACGAGGCGCCCACGTGGAGCATCTTTAGTCCCGGCTTGTAACAGGGCCGGGACTAAAGGTTAAGCCTTTAGTCCCGCCCCTTTAATCCCGGTTGGTGAACCGGGACTAAAGCCCCTTACGGGCCGGGGCTAAATGCCCACTAGTAGTCGTAAGCTGCCATGGACCGCAACCCCAGGACACCGGCTCCCCGTGTGTACACCAGGTCCCGCCACATACAAACAGTCGTGCGTGCCGACGCGTCGAATTTGAAGGAGGTGGTGCAGCGTCTCACCGGCCAACCGGTGGCCGCAAATACCGTCGTCCATCGCCATGGTGCCACTGCTGAGGACGTGGAGATGGTGGACGCTGAAGAGGAGAAGGCCATCAAGGAGGGGAGGTTCTACCTGCATCCATCGCTGCGGTCAGTAAGGTGCAGCTGCTGCCACCGCGAGCCCAAGCTGCTTCCTTTGTTTCCAGTCACCCCTTCCCACAGTGATTGAAGCTGAGAATTATATGAAGCGCCTATGCGTCTGGGAGGAGGACTAGGTGAACACATATTATGCTGGTGTGTGTGATACCACCGTGATACTTCCAACTATCTCTTTATTAAGCAAATTAATGTGTTGGATTTTGCCGTTCTCGCTAAATAGTAATGTAAGGAGATAATGTGAACGAAAATAAAAAGGAACAAACGTTCCCTGGCTATCCTATCTTTTTTAAGTCACTAGTAACAGTGCACGTGCGTTGTACGTGTAATCGAATGAATTTCCTCATTCATCAGGTTGTATTAAGCTTGCACGTGTAACACACGTTTTATTGTAATTTAATGAATAAACAATATTTGAATATATGAAGCTTACATTTTAAGTTTACATATAGTCTCTTGCACAAGCAAGGATTTAGCAAACATTCCACATACTCTACGAAATTTAAATCTTGACGAGATATGTACTGACTTTTCTAAAGCATATTGATATCAAATCCGTCACCAGCATTCAAATTTCAACTTTCCTAAAGCATATTGATATCAAATCCGCCACCAGCATTCAAAAATCAAGAATCTTAATGAACATCCGTAACATTTCTTCCTTTCTTAGCCAATAAAATATGTATTATAATTCATAGGCATCTACAAATCGTATATACAAGGTAGAATTAATCAGAATATATTTTCACAATATTATGACAACTATTGTTCGCCACTATTTAGCTGCTAAGACCATCGCCAATGTTGCCCGAAACACCACCTCTAGTCTCTTATATTTGACATTAATCTGCAGGCTGAATCATGTTTTCCTGCATCATTTAGCGCATAGAATATCTTTCTTGTTTCCAGGCTACATGTTGTTTTTATCAAAATCAATAATTTAGTGACAATTGTTCTTCGCAAAATCAACAGTTTGCTTGCTCCTTGTCTCAACACACAAAAATGAAATTCAATATATCTTGAGGTAAGTAAATATAGAAATTTCATATAAAAATAAAACATAAAAGCTATGTCAGCCACATGAGAGTTTCATTCTGATTCCTGCAACCTCATTTGAAATCTCAACAAATTAAAGTATAATGTGCCTATTCATTAATTACATTATAATTCAATTCCATTTATGCTATAAAGGAATAAATCAGATCTATCTAAATATCATGAATATAGAATAACAAACTGCACACACATAAATATATTATTTACAACAATAATTCTAACTGAAAACAATCTTTAATAAAAAAATAGTTCCATTCATATTTATTATTCAAGTCCAAACATGATCACTGGTCAACAATGATTTGTGTCTTGTTCTTCTCAGTGATGGTCATCATCTTGATGTCAGTACCAACGAACTCCGCATCGGCCACGTTGTTGATCTCTAGGAAATTTAAATCCCTCTTCAATGGGCCGAGCCACCACCAAGCTTTGGCGAAGGCGCAAGCGGCGACGTCCGACTCGTCCCACATCTCGAGCCAGTAGCGCACGCCGCCCCTGCGTGATCTCAACCAAGTAGCGTCCGTTTTGACGCGACACACACTACAGAAGCCGGTGTGGCTCCTCGGGTGGCGGCCGAAACAGGGTAGAGAGAAGCCGGGGGAGAAGGCAGGGATGTTGGGTCCGCAACGGATTCAGTGATGACGACAGTGGCGACGCGGATGAATATATAGGCAGGGAAGGTCAAACCTATGGTGAGTAAGGCACGGTGGGGGAGGGGGGCATGTGGGTAGGGGGCACTAGCTGAAGTTCCACTTGCACGTGGTTGCAGCCATTTTTGCGTTTCAGCACACAGCCAGGTGATGCAAATTTACATCACCTTCGTCTGTTTTTACATCAAGCCCTAAAACTGGACCACACAAATTTATATATACATCATGTGTTGGTGCTCCTTTTTTGGGCATGGTGATGCAAAAAAAAACAGTTAATACATCAAGTGCCCTATTATACATCACCTTGTTTTTTTTGAAATCTATTATACATCACCTTGTTGGAGATGCTCTTAACAAATGAGAAAGTACAAACATGGCCCTGATGTTATTTACTACCAGTATATATTTTTGCGAAGGGTGATTTTGTGGATGGATTGACGACAACACCGGTTTTAGATATAAGAAGTGAGAGCACTCCACATTATCAAGTTTTAGGTGTGCGTGATGGCTTCAGATGAATTGATGTATGTTTTTATCAGAACTTTATGAAATGATTAATAAAAATGGCTGCATGGATTAATTGATGCAGAGACCGGAGGTTTAACCTCCTTTTCAAAAAAATAAGAGTAAAGGCAACAAGCAAGGCAAAACCTTTTGTTTACAACTTCTTGCACGCCATTTAGGAGCAATTTTCTCCCCTAAAAAAGCAGTAATTTCCAACCGCGTAGTCAACGGCTTAAATGTTTGGCAACGACTCAAAGCCCCATTTGCTAGATCCAGCTTCCAAGCTGGGCCATTCAGCCTATTATTGTTGCTGTTCCGTTGTATACTGTAGTAACTGTATTGTTGGTCCGAACTGCTCGACCAGCCACATATTAGTTAGAAATCACAACGAGCAAGTTGTGGAATGACAAATCGACCAGGCACGCCAAGCAGAGAGACATCCTGTCGACCGCAAAAGGGTTGGGTTATAGAAGTATAGGAGAACGGGAGGCAAGTTATTACACAGGTGGAACTCAACTTGCGGTGTCACGCGCGATTTTTACGCCTTCCAACTTGAAGAGGCAGCTCGGTGTCTATCTTTAGGGATATGTCGAGCGCCTTCACGGAATGCGTCAACGCTCCACTGCAACGGATCGACAAATTGTTCGAAAGGTACATTCAGAAGAGCGAAAATGAGAATTTTAAGGGGCTGTCAGTTAAGGGAATGATAAAGGTGTGTTCATGCCTTGAAATGTATGTAACTCCAGTCTCTCCGATTTTCTTCACCGTGTCGATCGTCACATTTCCAGATGCCTGCAGTTAAAAAAAGGAAGCATAGTAGCAAGCGACAACAAGCAATAGCAAAGATATAGTCACGTTGAAAAGATAACCTTTAATTAAAAAAGGGAGAGGGAAACATGAACGGATTTTTGCTTTCGAAACCTGAACTTTATACCTCGGTCTCAAATCTTCCATTTATCAACTGAACTGCATCTTTGAGCATTGATACATCTAGATCCCCATTGGGAAGAGGGACAACCATATTATCCAACATTATACGAGTTAATGAAGTTTTGTTCTCATCAGTATACTTCAATAAATCTCTAACTTCCTCGAGTGTCCTTGTCTCGACCTGATTCATAGAATAAACAAATATGAAGATATGCCTTGATTTCTCTCTATTTTTATTATAAGATATGGCGTTTTTTACAAAATAAATAGGAAGATAGGTATAGCAAACAGATCACTCTGAAACAGACAGGTGAACTGCTGGATTGTGAATACATGCACGGCAAATCACAGGGAAAACTTATTTTAGATGGTATATGCAACCACAATCATAATACCTCAACAGGAACTGCAAGGTTTTCCTTAACCAAGAACTGATCAACATATGTCATTGCATTTGTAATACCCCCGGCAACAGAAATATGATTATCTTTTATGATACCCATATCAAATAATCCAAGCATGTGATTCTTCCCACCACCAATTAGTACCTGCATGTATATCAAGCATGAGCAAAACTGCATCACAATGAAGGGCAAAGAACTAAAAGTGATGAAATGGCCACACAAAAAAGGTATGCTTACAGCCCACTTGTCAACGAGACGTAAACGTGGAGCAGTTTTTCTTGTTTCCAATATGCATGCTGGACGAGCAGCATCAGCCATGGCCTGAATGGAAATAGGAGCAAAGAAATTCTCATATGAGCAACATAGAAGCAAATTATGATAGAGAGGGGTACCATATGCTACAAAACAATAGCACCTATCACCTTTGTCATTGTAGCGATTCCACTCATTCTTTGCATGAAATTTAGCACAACCCTCTCAGCAACAATAATACTCTGGGCACACCCTTAATTAAAGAATGAAAATGGGGGAGAGAATATTAAGACTTGAAAAGGAGTTAACACAACATCACACTGTTAAGTGCTGCCGAATATGGTATTTTCAAGACTTTTATCATATTTATTATTCAACTCCAAACACATATAGGTAAAGTTTGATGATGGTCTTCATCTTCCTTTAGGGCTTCTCTGTCTGGTCTTCATATGTGCCGCCGGGTTGCAGTACCTTCTTTCATATGCGTGCACTTCCTCGCTCAATGGTGTATTTCCTCGAGCAGCCCGCACGAGTGCCTCCTCCCTTGTTCTTGGACTCGTTGAACGCGCCAACAGGTTCTCCCCAGGAGAACAAGAGCTCTCACCCACAACCTCCTTGACATTGTTGGAATCACTTGATCGCCTGTGTCAATGACCTCGGGCCGTAGCTGGTGGGAGGTCAAGGAAAAGTGTGTGATGTTGGTAGAGGCAGATGTAGAGGATAAGAATTCAACATACAATAAAAAATTGAACATACAAACTACCATGCCCTCCATATGTCTAAATTCAGATTAGGCATGTCTTACTACATCTCAGTACTTAACAAATAGTCCTCCTCAGCTTCGTCTACCAATTTATTTGCTTGTGTTCGCTGCTATTTTGTGAACAGAGTAAGCTATTTTCTTTCTTCTTTTATGCAAAATATAGCAGTAGTGCAAGTAGTACACTCCTTAGTAGCAACAAGAAGTAGTTATATAGGGTATATATGTCTCCCTTGACCATCACAATTACATATAGGATCACATCAGCTCCAACTAACGATGTAGCAGCAGTAGTAAATACACAAAGAATGGAAATCCCGATCATAGCCAAAAATAATAAACCAATTTGTTCCATCCTTGTTTGCATGTTGAGTAAGCTCCCTATCTCTCTAGCACATAAAAAGAATGGAATTTGATCAAGAAATACCAGCAGTCGGCTGCATGTTGCGTAAGTACCAAATCTCTGTTGCCGATCTTGAGCACTGTTGTTTAGGACTTCGTCGCCGCCGTGTCCATGGAGCGGCGCCCCGTCTCAATGTCATGGTGATCCTTCAACCTGCATGGCCTTCTCCTCGTATCCTCCTCTGCTGTAAAATGTGAGCTTCAGGTCATCACGGATGCAGAATGGGTCTTTCTTCTTCTTCTTCTTCTCATCGGTTTTCAAACTTGATCAACAACCAATCTAGGGGCATGAGTTTTCGTTGATTAGCAGAATATTTCTATTGCAAAAACAACTCAGTTTTTACCGCACATTGATTCAGATAACACTTTTTGTGAGGGATTTAGAAGATACTTAGTATCAGAAGCCAAACAAAAAAATCAATTCAGTTGCTTTTACATTAAAATGGACTAATTCATTAAGAATAATCACCAAGCAAGTTTATTAGCAGTTTGTTCAGAAAGTTGGGACTATGATTTAGAACCCAAAAAATCCATATATTGCCTAACAGAAACATCATAGAAAATTTGGATCTACGCCAGCAACACGATATGAGACATATCCGTTCCCCATGAGGAAGGGGATTACACGCAAACAAAAGGAAAATCAGGTCTGCATTAAAAAGTTCAAAAGAAAATCCTGTACGAGCAAATGGGTAAAGGAAAATATTGTTGCGTAGTGTGTACCTGAAGTCCTAGTTCTATATGAACTCATAGTCAATCTCCATGCTCCAAAGCTTCATGATTAGAATATATTTTCAGCACATATGATTATAATGCCTGTTATCATAGTATGCAGTGATATTCTCTTCCTGGTAGTTTGTGGTTAAATGCATTGCTTTTCTGAATTTGCAATGTGCTGCAGGCATGTGCAGAACAACAGGCTAACCGGGACACTCGATGTGCTGCGTGATCTTCCCCTGAAAGACGTGTAATTGCTTTACCAATTTACACAGATACCTCCTTAGCTCATACTGTTGAATGATGATGGTCACACTACTCCTTGACGAGATAAGGTGCAAAATCGTGCATGTTGTTGAGAGAGAAAAAACATTTCCACGAAACAAAGGTCTGACTGCATTTCTCGCATGCCTATTCCTGAATCTTGATTCTGTGAATGTTTACAGGAATGTGGAGAACAATCAGTTCGCAGGATCAATCCCAGAGAAGATGCTCAACATCCCAAAATTTCTGTAAGAGCTCCGTCCTCTCTTATCGAGATTCAAGAACCAAAAGAGCTTGGCTAACTACTGGCTGCCTAACAAATCAATATTCTTGCCTGAATTTTCTGCAGAAGAAACGATAACCATCTCACCATTCCGATCCCCGGTTCCTCTCCGACTCCAGCGACGTCGTCTCCTTCTCCAGCTGCGCATCCTCACATTACTGTAATTCCCGCAGTTAGTCCACAGGACACTACTCACGGTGGTGGTCTTGGGTGGCATGCCAACAAGGTGTCTCCGACCAAGGCTGCCGGATTCAGTATTCTTGCTGCCAGTTTATTGACCATTGCCGTCGTTGTAACTGTGTTCGCAACCTCGAGACGGCGGCAGGAGATGTCCACTCGGGAAGGGCACCTGAGGGCAGTTGTGAGGAGCGTGGCAATCTGGACAAGGAAGGCTCCAAAGCTAGGTGGAGCTGCCAACCCTGACAAACAACACATTAGAGGTACATGAAAAACAGAGGTAAAATTGATACATTGCACTGAACAGTGGCGGTATGAACCTTGTGCTCGCGCGTCGATGGTGGTCCGTCGGAGGAGGAACGCGAAGGTGCGGCAGGCCGCTGCGGCCGGGCGAGGAGGAGACGCCGGTGGAGGCTATCCGGAGGTGGGGGCGGACGAGCCGCGGGCTGCTGCAGCTCGGGCAGGAGGAGGTGCCCACCGGCCGCGAGAGGTGTAGGGGCGAGCGAGGCGAGCGGACGGCATGGGCGGGGCGCACGGGGTGCAGGGCGAGCGGGCGGCGCGGGCGGGCGGGGCGCGGGGGCGGCGCGGGCAGGCATGGCGCGGGGGCGGGGCGAGGGGGTGGCATGGACGGGGCGCACGGGGTGCAGGGGAGCGGGCGGCGCGGGCGGGCGGCGCGGGCGGGCGGGGCGAGGGGGCGGCGCGGGCGGCGGGGCGAGGCGGGCGAGCAGAGCGACCGGGAGGAGGCGCTGAGAGCGGGGCGTGGTGGGCGAGCGGGGGAAAAGGGAGGAGGCGGGCGAGCGGGGGGATAACCGCGAGACGACGTGGGGTGGACTATTAGCGCTAACGAAAATTGTTTAGTTCCGTTAACAACGTATCTTGATCGTTGATGATGTAATTAAATGGCTGAGATGGTGAGTTGGATCTGCCCTCTCGTGCTTTTAATAGTAGAGATGAACAAAGCGGACTTTTCTTTTAAGTCATGAATATTTTTTTTCCATATTCAGAAACATTTTTTTAAAGTTGTCCAGTGTATGAACATTCACGAACATTTTTTCATATTCGCAAATGATGCAAACATATTTTTTAACTCGTGAATATTTTTATCATATCCGCGAACCCTTTTTTCAATCATGAAACTATATGAATGTTCGCAAATGGCGCAACCATTTTAATAAAATTGCGAACATTTTTCCATATCCATGATCAATTTTTAAATAGTCATGAAAGTATATGAATCTTTGCGAAAAACGCGGATATTTTTTTAAAGTCTTGAACATTTTTTTTCATATTCACGAACATGTTTTTAAAGTCTTGAAAGTAAATGAATGTTTGTGAACATTTTTTCGATATTCGTGAACAACGCAAACATTGTTTTCCTTATTCGCAAACAACACGGACATATTTTTAAAGTTCATGAATTTGAATTTATTTGCATATTTATGTCACGGCGGTTAGCTTGCGGGCCCTAGACGTGTCATGGGTGAATGGTGCCAACTGGCCGACCAAGTGGGGTTGGACATATTTTAGACCTGTATGACACACTTAGCATTTTGAGGATCTAAATTCTTATTCTCATCGTTTAAGGACCTACATGAAACTATTGAAATAGTTCAGGAACCAACAACGCACTTCACTCACAGTGTTAAATCCCTACAATAAGATTTGGGTGCAATATAAGGTGTTGGATATTGCGCAACTGAGTCCTCATTAGATTTTCTTGATCACTCAAAGTAGATACTTAAAGTCTTTGCTTTTTTACTTCTTCCGAAAAGGATGATCTAACGCATGGCATGCATACAATCATCTTTATTCATTATTCAACTAAGGTCTGGGAAGAATATACGTCAAAGAATCCAAAGTCATCACTTACACCTACAAACTTGATAGTGTGGAATGTCTCACTCGCTATCATCTAGAATTAGGGTCACCATCGATCCGCTCGCATGACATATCAGGAGCATACACCCGGTGCAATAAACCTAACGTGTATATCACATGCACACGTTTTAGATCCGCCGATGCCACCACAACGTCAAATAGCGTCATCACCATGCAGTCGTCCATTCAGACGTATCTGTCACTCAGAATATGCCGCACCATGCTGCCAAGATTCACCGTCGTCGACGCAGTAGATGCAACACCACTCCACCTCTTTTCCCCTTCAACTAGCACCTGCTCTAAAACGATGCCCCCGAGAGAGAGAACGACATCGTGTCGTCACCTTCTAATCCGGGAAATCCAAGGGTTTCCCCAGAGCAACAGAACCGAAGTTGCAGCTCACACCCATCATACCAGTGCCCAAGACTACGCTTCCAAATAGTTAACGATATTGTAGCATCACTAACGCCCATTCACCGGGAACTAGGGTTTTCATGCGGGCAACTAGGACCTAAGGAGCAGGGGGAGCTATCATCAACGTCGCCAGTTGTAACAAACCACAACCAACGCTCCAGAAGATTCCCATTTTATTCCGTTGTCGTCGTGTGATTTATTTGGTTGCTGCATTCATCATCACATCATGTGAATCATCTGCATAGCATCGACACTTTGTTCTCCCTATTTTTCAAAACATGCATTTGTTATTAGTTGTCGGTTCTCTTCTTTCTTGTCGTTGACCATTTTGAGACCAACCACACACGCACACGCCAGCGACATATTTTAAATTTTGTTTTTAAAAGTATGTACACAACTTCCTCGGTTCGGGTTGAAAGTTTGCGTGCGGTCTTGTTTTACTATAGGTAGGCCGCCTCCCAAATTACATCGCAATCGGAGTCCATTTGATACCTGGACCGTTAAATATATAGCGGCACTAGCCTGTTTATTTGTCGGACATTTCAGTGTTTAAAAATCTTGTGCCGGTCCACAAACCTCCCCCTCATCCCTTCCTAGCCCATCTATACAACCCACTAGACCCGCCTAGTCCCTCCCTCCGTTCGTGGTCGTCGGATCGTGATCGGGCGGTCGTCATCCGAGTCACCATAGTCCAATCCCTATATATAACTCACCTTGTGGAGAGAGCCCCCTCACTCTCTAGGGTCCCCTTTTGCCAAATTGCGAGCACCCCCTCAAAAAACCCACTTGTTAGCTCCACCTCCTCCCATTCACGTAGATTTTGTCTTCCTAGCCCCAATGGACATGTCTGCGGCCAACCCGGACGTGTCCGGGCGACCATATTAGTCGCAGCCCGCTGCGCACACGCCCGCGCTCCTCCCTACATGGAGCCGATCTCCCTCGCGTCCCCGCCGCCATGATGCTCCGACGAGCCGCTGTCAGAGCCGTGTCACCTCCAGCCCGAGCCAGCATCTCCCCTCACCGCCTCCACCTCGCCTGCCCCATCGTCAATAAGCCGCAGTCGGCTGATGCCCCGCCGCCGGTGCCCAAGCCTCCCTCTGCCTCGCCCCGCGCGGATCCAGCCGCTGGTCGCCGCCTCGACCTCCTCCTCGCCGGATCCGGCCGCCCGAGGAACCGTCGCTGTCACCATCTCGGGCCTTGCCCCGTTGCCACCTCGGAGACTCGCCGCCGGCAGCACCTCTCCTCGCAAGTTCGAGCACGGAGACGACGCCCTCGACCTGCGCGTGGGCCATGTCGCAGTGCCCCGTGGGCCCGCCTCGCCCCTGTTGGCCTGCCCTACACCAAGCCCAGCGCGCCTCGCGTGGGTTACGCCCCAGCCCAACTAGCTCCATCGATCGTGCCTTGGCCCAAGGTGAGGACCCCTAGCCGAGCCCCCTTTGCTCTATTAGCGCCCTAGGCACAACTTCCTGTCCAATGCTCACCTGTGCGGCTTGTTGTATTTTTTTCTGTTGCGGCAAATTTGTCTATTATCCCAAGAATTTGAGAATTACCGAAAAATGCATGTTTTTAAAATGCCTATAAATTGTTAACCATGCATTGGATTAAAATGCTTAAAATATTATGTAGTTTCACAATATCCAACTTTCATCCATGATAAAAATGTTTAACCTACTGTTTGCATTTAATTTGCATAGATGCCATGTTAAAAGTATTTACTACATAAATAATTAACCGAGCTTCGATTAAAATGACCCACATATGTAACTTTACTAGAAAAATGTGTAGAAAAACATAGTTGTATTTATTTTCTCGTTTAACAACTCTAGAATTGTGTTGTAGGCAGAACAGTACCGAAATCTTAATTTGCATACGGGGACTTCTCAAAATTGTTATTCATTGTTTCCGCCTCATTTAAACTTCACTACAATTTTATGTTGTTTCATAATATCTTGTTGCATCCATCTTTTAACATGTTTGTGACTATCATTTGCATATATTTTGTATCCATTGTCATATTATCTTGTGTTGGTCATATCCTTTAGATCGTAGTTTCGTTTTAAATGATCTATATATGTAAATCGACTAGGATGACGTGTATAATCACATGGTGCACTTTATTTTGCTGTTAAATAAATATAAAATATGGTTAGTTGAGATCTGGAAAAATTTCAAAATTAACATATGGGGTCACTTCGGAAATGTTAAAATGCCTTGATAGTGTAGCTTAAATATGCTTCACCTCTTGTCATGTTAACATATAACATTGCTGCGTACTGATGTCTACTACAAACTTGTTCTTATAGACTCGTGTTGGGTCTCCAAGCGCATTTTGTAGGACAATAGCAAATTTCCCGTAAGTGGAGGACCTGAGGTTTATCAATCTATGGGAGGCGTAGGATGAAGATGGTCTCTCTCAAACAACCCTACAAACAAATAATAAAAAGTCTCTTGTGTCCCCAACACGCCAAATACAATGGTAAATTATATAGATGCACTAGTTCAGCGAAGAGATGGTGATATAAGTGTAGTAATGATAGTAGATATTGATTTTTGTAATAGGAACAATAAAAAACAGCAAGGTAGCAAGTAAAAAAAGTAAGCACAAATGGTATGGAAATGCTTGAAAATGAGGCCTAGGGTCCGTAATTTTGCTAGTGAAATCTCTCAAAAATGCTAATATAATTGGATCACATAAAAATCCCTCAACATGTGATAAACAATCACTCCAAAATTCTTATCTAGCGGAGAACATAAGAAGAAATTTTTTGTAGGGTACGAAACCACCTCAAAGTTATTCTTTCCGATCAATCTTTTCAAGAGTTCGTACTAGAATAACAATTTATCCTTTCCTATCGATATATTGAAGAGTTCGTACTAAAATAATACCATTGATACATATCAATCAACACTAATGTCACCTAGATATTCCAATGTCACCTCAAGTATCCGTGGGCTAATTATACGACATGCATAAAACAATTTCAGATTCTTCATATTCAATCCAACACAAAGAACTTCAAGGAGCACCCAAGATTTCTATTGGAGAACATAGTATGAAAACGTGCAATCAACCCCTATGTCTAGATCCCCAAGGTCATCGGAATTCACAAGTTGATGCAACAACATATATCAAGTGAATCACTTGAATAGCCCAATGTCACTATGGGTATCCGCATGCAAGACATACATCATGTGCTCTAAAACCTGAATATTCAATCCAAAATAATAAGATCTTAAAGTGAATGACTAAATTGATCACAGCAATAGCATGTGACAAACACCATATGACCCGACTATATTAACAAGGCGTGATATATCAAGATCATGACATCTCAAGGACACGAGAGAGAGAGAGAGATTAAACACATAGCTACTAGTACAAACCATCAGCCCTAATGATGGACTACTCCCTACTTGTCATGGCCTTCGTCAGGATGATGAAGATGGCCACCGGAGATTATCTCCCCCTCTGGCAGGGTGCCGGAGCAGGCTCCCGGTTGGTTTTTTGTGGCTACAGAGGCTTGCGTCGATGGAACTTCTCATCTAGGGTTATTCCTGGAGGTTTCTCTATTTATAGGAATTTTTGGCGTTGGAATCACGCCAAGATGGGCCATGAGGTGCCCACTAGGTACCAAGCCGCGCTAGGGGGGGGGGGGGGGCAGGCGCACCCTGGTGCCTAATGGGCAGCCTGGGCCTCCTCTGGTTGGTTTCCTTGGTCCTTTGGATGTCTTCTAGGAAGAAAAAAAAATCTCCAGAAAATTTCGTGATATTTGGACTTCGTTTGATATTGATTTTCAGTGATGTAAAAAACAAGTAAAAAACAACAACTGACACTGGCCACTATGTCAACAGTTTAGTCCAAAAATTATATAAACTTGCTATAAAATGATTGCAAAACATCCAAGAATGATAATATAACAACATTGAACAAAAAAATAATATAGATACGTTGGAGATGTATCAACATCCCCAACCTTAATTCCTGCTCATCCAAAAGTAGGTAAATGATGAAAACAATTTTTCTTAGGTGGAATGCTTCCTAACATGTTCATCCTATTCTTTTCATTATAGCGTGGACATATGGACTTGTAGATGATTAAAGGAATAGTCTATAATTTAACATGAAAAGTTTAATACTACAGCATATCAACAAGCAACCAAGTCTTTCAAAATACCAATGCTAAAGAACGATATCCCTAGCCGATCATGCTCAATCATTGATCCATTCATGCAACACACTCAAAAATTGGCTACATCCAATGCTCAAGTATGATAATAGTGCTTCGTCGTTGGTGCTTCATAAGAGAAGATGGAGACTCAAATAAAAAAAATCATAAAACTAAATAGATAGGCCCTTCGTAGAGGGAAGAACAAATTTGTAGAGGTGCGAGAGCTCAAAGCTTAAATTAAGAGATAAAGTTATTTTGAGTGGCATGCTTTTCCTGTCAATGAAAACGACTAAGAGTTTCCAATATCTTCCATGCTAAACAAATCATAGGCGGTTCACAAACTGAAAATAAAGTTTATTCCTTTTTCCACCATTCATTCACACTCCACGGCTAGCCTCATCCACGGGTACCGTCCATGCCAACACTTTCCAATGAATTTATTATTTAACAACATAAAGTAAATTTCTTTTCATTTTGGGACCGGGCATCCCTATTACCGCCATACTCTTGTGCAATGACAAGTGAATAAATACTCATCTTGAGAATAACCTATTTAACATGGAATATACCGGTCACCCCTCGCTGCTTCATGAGCAGTACGGGCACACAAAATAGAAGTTTATTTTGAATATTAGAGTTGGCACATACAAATTTACTTAGAACGATACTGAAATGCCACATATAGGTAGGTATGGTGGACCCATTTGGCACAACTTTGGGTTTAGGATTTGGATGCACAAGCAACATTCCCTCTTAGTACAAGTGAAGGCTAGCAAATAGATTGAGAAGCGCCCAACCAAGGAACGAAGACCATCAAAAGCAAACATTAAACATAACTAACACCGAATAATGCAATACAAGTAGGATGTAATTTCATAGAAGAATTATTGACTTCATGTGCATGCATAGGGAATCACAAACCTTAACACCAATATTCTTACTAAAGCATAATTACTCATCAACGTAACTCACATATCATTATCTTCATATCGCAAAACTATAGCAAAGAATCAGGTTTAACATCAAATGATCTTCATGAAAGTTTTTATTATATCTCCCCTGGATATCTATCACTTTGTGACCAATTTCATTTAAAGCAAATTGCCATTGCTAATAACAAGCTCTCAAACAAATATAAGTGAAGAAAGAGAGCACAAGTATCTTTAAATTTGTCAACTCTCAAAATAATATAAGTGAAGCAAGAGAGGATTTGTTCAAAGTTTCTACTACCTCGCAAAATAATGTAAGTTAAGCATGAGTGCATATGTTTTCCAAATAACAGTACCATCTTGCTCAAAAATATACAAGTAAAGTAATAGAGAAATTCAATCAAACTACTCTCAAAAGATATAAGTGAAGAACTGAAGATCAATGAGTAGTGAAACAATTAAGTAGCTATGTGAAGACCCTCTTTTAATAAAGACTTTCTGATCTGATATTTTATTTCAAACAGAAAATAAAACAAAAGACACTCCAAGAATAGCACATATCATGTGGAGAAATAAAAAATTTAGCCTCAACATAGGCTAACCGATAGTTGTTGATGAAGAAAGGTGGGATGCGTAGCATCCCCAAGCTTAGATGCTTGAGACTTCTTGGAATATTTACTTGGGTTGCCTTCGGCATCCCCAAGCTTGAGCTTTTTTATCTCGTTCAATCCTCCCATATCCGTTTTCACCTAAGTCTCATAAACTTCATCCACACAATACCTGAAAAGAACTCATGAGCTCGGTTGGCTATATTGTTATGGTGGATTGGTCCACTGGCAAAAGAATGGAGTTAGTAAGGATTGAAGGGGCTAAAGTTGCTGGTGTATATCATCCTTTGATCAATGAGAAGCTCATGAAGGTCATGCACACGTAATGACTATCCATTTTGAAATTAGACAAAGGAATTAGCTTGACAACTAACTAAAATTTGAACTGCTGGGTTCCATCAAACACAGAAATGACAGAAAAGTGTATCCGTGGACTGTTGACGATAGCGACTCCACGAAGACGATGATGTATGAGCAGGTTGACGCACTTGTGACAAGCAACCCTTCACTCCTGCAGCAGCTGATGCAGGAGACCAGAACAGAGTGCATGGAAGATGGTTTTGCCTTGCCTTAGTGATGGCTATAAACCTCACTGCATTTCCATGGTGGCTCCTTGTGTCTGCATGATAAGAGAGTACTCCCTTCGTCCAAAAATACTTCTCATAGGAATGGATGTATCTAGATATATTTTAGTTCTAGATACATTTATTTTTATACATTTAGGCAACAAGTAATTCGTGATGAGGGGAGTACGTAGTATAATGGACGAAAGGCGATTTTATTTTTGCCTCTCTATGGAGATTGGCGAGTAACACAGATGATCTTACGGTTCAAATGAGTTATGCCTCGATACCTTTTCTTTTTTTAGAGAAGGAGGATGACCCCCGGCCTCTGCATCTTGGAGATGCATGCGACCATTTTATTGATTATTCTCGAGGGCCTTACAAAGTATTACAACAATATGTCTGAATCCGCCAACTTCGCAACAGCTGTCGCTACTCCTATCCATGTGATGAAGGGGTGCTAGCTGGGCCACATACCCAGACCAGTAACCTAATCCTAACATCAAAAACCGGTCTAGCCATCTGCCACATGCCGGGTGTAGGGCACAAAACCGATCTGACCCACTCGTGTGCTGTCGCCGCAATCTTCCACCGGTCCGTCTTCAGAGCAGATATTGAGGCTTCTACCTTGTGTAGCCACTCTGCCATCAACGTCACCATGACGCCAGATAGCTACCTCCTCCTGCGCGAGTCCATCTTCATGCATCGGTCGTCGAGTCCCCACAGCGCCATGCCGCCGATATCCGCCGCCATCAATGTGTGAGATGAAGCACCGCTCCACCATTCCTCCAGCCAGCACTTACTCCAAAACGATGCCCCCAGGAGGGAAGGCGATAAAACGCCATCATCGTCCGATCCAGGAAGACCTAGATCTAGGGTTTTCCCCGAAGCACCCCGAGCCTGATGACGCAAACATCAATGCCGTTGCTCCACCAGACGAGTGTCGCTGACGTCACAGCCTCCAAGATGAAGCTGGCCAAAATGCGCCGACATCGGACCGCCGCCACCTCCACCGCCACTTGAGCCACCCTCGAGCAACGCTTTCAAGAAGGAAAACGCCACCGCGGTGTCGTCATCGCTTGGAAAAAGGGGATCTGAGGTTTTCACCTGAGCTCCCGGGAGGGGTGGAAGGAAGGGGATCCTCTCCGAAGCCTCCAACAAGGGGAACAACACCCAAAGGCGCTGCCTTCGGTGTGGCCGCTGCACCGGCCAAGGGACTCTCCCGGAATCCTTCCAACCACCGGATTTGCAAGGCCAACCCCCATCAGGGGCCGGATCCGCTGTAGATCGGAGTAGATCGGGGTCGAGGACAAGCAACACCATGGCCACCAACATCCAGCGAGGACCGCCGCCGTAGACGCCGCCACCCCCCGCGCCGTCCGGATCATATAGGGAGCCACCAACCGCGCACAGGGGCCAGCACCGCCTGCACACGCCGGAGCACCGTCGCTAGCCCAGCGCCCGCCACCGCCTGCCGAGGGCCGCCGCCGAGCACCCCGCTCCCGGCCACCGCTCGCCGAGGCCCGACCGCAATCGCCACAGGACACCGCCGTCAACCGCCTAGATCCGCCGCCCGCGGAGGAAGGGAAGCCGGGAGAGGGAGTCCCCCCGCCGCCGCCGTCTGCCACGCAGGTTTCACCCGGCGGCGTCACCTGGCGGCGGCAAGGAGGGGAGAAAGAAAGGGTGGCGGCGGCGCCTAGGGTTGGAAGCCCCGAGTCGCCCACGCGGGGGCGACGCGAGGGGAGTTTTTTCTTCAGATACCTTATGCCTCGATACCTACTCTACCATATACGGAGTAGCGAGATAACAGTGGTATTCATTCAGCATGCAGTCCGTTGCGTGCCCCCAACCGATCTACAGCCTCAAAGTTTGAATGTTCTACACTAAATCTACCTTGAAATGAGAGCCTCAAGCCAATCAAGGCTGATCTTCCCTTAGAGGTCGTGATCGTATGACCATGCACTTTCCAGTCTGCCACTACCTAGAACTGACAACAACAGACAGTTTGAAGACGTATGAGGTAGAATGAGAAAACACGGATGGTCATGGACGCACCTTTTTTGTTTGCCTACTTGAATTCCAGCAAAGAGAACTTACGAATGTTCATTGATGTGTAACATGTTAGAACTTATTCTTGTTACTTATTACCACGAACACTTCCCGCACAAAAGCAAGGAACTCTTCTCAATACTTCTCGCACAAAAGCAAGGAACTCTTCTCAATAAATGGAAGTAAGTGACATAAATAGATCTGATATATGGAAGTAATACGAATTACTCCCTTCGTTTCTAAATATAAGTCTTCTAAAGGTTTCATTAGACTACATACGGATGTATATAAACATACTTTAGAGTTTATGTTCAATCATTTTGCTTTATATGTACAGATCCCTAGTAAAATCGTTTAAAAGACTTATATTTAGGAACGGAGAGAGTATTATTTGTGTTTTGTACACGGTAAGGTGCAAATGCATGTACGATGATCCTTCCACTGTCTATGGAAAGAGGATACTATTAAATTATTAATCATTGCATTTTTATATGATAAACACGACACAAGCATTTTTTTTAAGTCGGCCTCTAAAGATCTTGATCCATTAAAAAAGAAGTGGGTTGCGTGGTCAATTAACAAAAAACCTGACTAAAACCGCTACAGCAGCCCATGGGCTAAAACCGTTACAGCAGCCCACACAAAGCAAAACCGGCCAACATGGCCATCGGCCAACCACACGAAGAAACAAATGCTGCAGGAGAAGAAATAAAAAAGTCAAGGTCGTCACCAAGCGTCATCGTCATCACTCCTCCATGAGCCAATGACTCCGATTTCACCATCGACTTCCATCAATGAAGCCGTTGTCGCCACAGGCACCGAAAACGATGTTGACCCATGCCAAGCAGTCGGACACCGGTGCAGGCGCCCAGACAACTCCGACTAAGAATACCACCAAAACACGTAAGAAATGAGCAGCCCTGGTGTCAACCAACACCTCCTTGAAGACCACCGATCACTTGTCATCGTCACCACCTAGGAATCTCTAAGGCATCTGGACTTCGAGGTGGCATGGTGAGACTCAGAAAAGACCAGTCAAGCACGTAGGGTAAAACAAACAGCTGAAGCCTTGCCCTGACCCTGCACCGTTGACCATCGACATCATTGTGAAACTAAACGCCACACCACCACATTGTCGGACGAGCACCTGCCAACCACAACATCGTGAGCGTCTAGCCCATTCAAAGCGCGAGCGAACATGATCGAAAGGTGTTCAAGACGACACCCCAAAGAGGGAAGTGTCGATGTCGACGCCGTCATCCGACTCGATTAGGTCTTAGGCTTTCACCCAAAAACTGGATCATGTGCATGGGTGGACTCCACGGCGACGTCTCCAAGGAGGTGAAATGACGTCCAGAAAAGCCGACGTCGTTGGCCGGCAAGAGCCCGACAAGCTTTTTCCCGTCACACCACCCAACACCACACCCTCACGCGCCACACCTCTACTAGCCCAAACACCTCCCATGAAGTTGTTGCATTGACAACATGCGAGAGCCATCACAAACCATCGCCATGCCTCTAGGTTTTCACTCGCCGTAACCGTTGTACCATGCCATCGGGAGGCAAGCCTCCCGCTAGGCGCCAAACCTATGTGCCGGAAACCCAACGCGCTTGCGCTGCGATTTGCATGTGCGTCGTGCCGCCCCGAACGCAGGCACCCTCGCCAGTGAGGGCATCTGCGCGAGCTCCTGCCAAAACGGATGATGGCGTTTCCCATGCCCGAGCTGGAGGAGGGAAAGGGCCCTGCCGTCGTCGAGCTTCGACCGTTGACATCCACCGACGATGACGAGCGGAGGAGGGGATGAAGGGGATTTTGCTGGCGTGACTAGGGTTCGCTCCCGAGCCGCCCATGGGAGCGACATGGTGAGTTTCTCTGTCCACGATAGAAACATAGATGCTCACATACACGTATACACACTCACCTCTATGGACACACACGGACACTCTACCCTATAAATACATTCGAGAGACCGAGATGACAAATGTTGATATTGATGAAGTCGCCAAAAGTGTGACATTTTAATCGTACACTGATCATACACGCAAGTGCGCACGATCATGATTAGGGACTCACTGAAAGATATCACAACACAACTCTAGACACAAATTAAGGTCATACAAGCTTCATATTACAAGTCAGTGGCCTCGAGGGCTCGAATGCATAAGCTCGGATACACATGAGTCAGCGAAAGCAAATAATATCTGAGTAAACACATAAGTAACCAAGTTTTGCCTTAAGAAAGCTAGCACAAACATAACATGGATCGAAACGGCAAGGACTCTTGCCTGGGAGCCTCCTAACTACTCCTGGTCATCAACGGTCTCCACGTAGTAGTAGGCTCCGTCGGGGTAGTCGTAGTCACGACAATCATATCAAGAGGAAAAAGAGGAGCAAAGCAACGGTGAGTACTCATATCCAAAGTACTCGCAAGACTGACATCAGAACTATGCCAAATATGGATCAGTATCAAAGGAATAGGGCTATATCTTTGGACTGACTGCAGAAATGCCAGAATAGAGAGAAGGCCTAGTCCTATCAAAGACTAGCATCGTCAGTGTCTTGCAACATTAGAAGAGTGTAGATCAGCATAAGTAAAATGTAGAAAGTTTATTAAGTAACACCCAGAGATCCTTCCTTGACTCGCTGCGAGAAAGCAATCTCGAAGCCAACATTTCATTTCAAGTCACCATTCTATTTATATTAGATCGGAATACAACTTCGAGCGGCCGTTATCATGGACACAATTATTTCCATATGACTTATAGATTATTTTATATAATTTTTATTAATATAATAAAATTAAAATATTTATTTTAGTTCAAAAAAGATTTAATAAATCATCATGACATCACGATGACATCACTAGCCGACCAACCAGTTTGACTGATCAAACTGATCAGTAGGACCCACCTGTTACAGACAGTGAGGTTAATCGAGTGTTTAATTTTAACATCAGTTTTATTAGCAGGGGACACACATGCGAGTGTATGTTTCACTTAAACTAATTAAGCAATTTAATTAACAGAGGATTAGGGGGGGGCACATGCACTTAAACTAATTAAGCAATTTAATTAACAGAGGATTAGGGGGGGCACATGCCAGCGACTGTGGGTGCCCAATTAGCGCAGTTGACTAGGTGAACTGGGCCCGCGTGCCCTCTAGCCAGTGACCCAAAGGGGCCACCTGGTCAGCCATGTCAATTCCGGCGATCGGAGCATCACGGACGACTATATCTCACGGCATCATGCTCGGGACCACTCTGAAAATCTCCTACAGGGGGCCGTTGGTGGCGCGGAGACGTGCGTTCGGACGCCCGCGGTGGTACGCATCTAATGGTGGCCATGGGGTTATCGGAGGGGCGTCGTAGCGATGCCGATGGCGACCAGGGCGGCGATGCAGAGACGCGGCAGTGGGCACTGATCGCGAAGCGGCTACGGGTTCGCATGGGCAGACGCGGGGGCACTGGTGCGGTCGGGCGTGATGAGCGGCATGGCTTGCGGAGCTCCAGGCGCGGGGAGCGAGCGGGGCGCGACGGGGAGAAAGGGAGGGGGAGGCCTGGGCCTCACCGGTGTTTGAGGGAATAGGGGCGACGAGGCTTGGTGGAGCCGGTGGGCAGGAGTTCGGAGATGACGGCGGGATGGTCCGACGATGGGGACGTGCGGCTCGGGTGAGGTTGAGCTCGAGCTCGAGGGTGCGAAGCGAGGGGGTAGGGTTAGGGTTGCATGGAGGGGTTGCCAGCGTTAATAGGAGGGGGCGGTTGGTGGATGGCTGCCACGAAGCCCTCACCGGCCGTGGCCATGGCCGGATGGCTGCCACGTCCCCCTCTATTCCTGTAGCGGGAGGAGGCGGGATGAGTGGGGTGGGCTGGGCCGGTTGGTGGAAGGGGCCGAGGGAAAATGGGGAGGGGGCTTTGCCTTTTTATTTTATTTATTTCTAATTTAAATTTCAGTTATTACTATTTTATTTAAAATCACAACCAAAACGACTTTTGTAAAATAAGCTACCTGGCCAAATATTAGTATTGCAATATTAGGCAGGGCCACCAAAAGTTTGGGGGCATTTTGAAAAGTTTGGCAATTTTCATAAATTCAAAGGCATTCAAATTATTCTTTTGACCTCTGATTTAAATGTTTTGAGGCACTAAAATACTTTATAAAAAGGTGATTTCAATTTTATAAATATTTAGGGAATATTTGTAACCCAACATGATTTTAATTTTTAGGTTTGCAAAAATATTTAAACCACTTATTAAATGAATTTTGAATTGCCATAGAAATTTGAAATGAGATATGATTCCAATTGTGATCCAACATTGGTTAGCAAAAGCATTAGCTTAATCTTATGATTGACTGTAGCTTAATTACATGCATCACTATAACTGATAATTACGGGTTGTCACAATAAGCACCTTGTAGTCGAGGGGAATGACACAGGAAAATGTGGTAAATTTTGAAATAAATCAGAAAAATGCACACATCCATGGCAAATATGGGTCTCGTCTGGTTCCACGATAAAAACATAACCATTTGAGCTACACTCCATTAACAAATTATTGTATTTCTATAGCATATACTCCCTACGTCCCAAAATTCTTGTCTTAGTTTTGTCTAGAAATGAATGTATCTAAATACTAGAACGTGACTAGATACATTAATATCTAGACAAAATTAAGACAAGATTTTTGGGACGGAGGGAGTACTCCCCAAAAGTCAAGTTTATCCATCTTCTTTTAGTTGGATCAACCCGTCTTTTGAATGGCATATCCCAAACCGTAATACTTTCAATGACAATATGTTCTCACATGAAGAATCACGCTGCTCTTCAAAACCCAGTCTTCTGCAAATTCGTCACCAGTAGCAAGAAGAAGTCTCAAGATGGCTGCAGCGAAGCTAGAGAAGTTGATTTTAATGAATCTTGTGTGAAATCTGAGTTTATGAAAGGATCCTTTTGGATGTTGTTGTCTTTTATTGCGGTCAATATCAAAACAAGGTAGTAGACAAGTCTAACCCAAATATGTCGTTGACTCGTCCTGAATTGTATGGCATTTAAACCAAAAACATACAAATATATATCCCCCATTCACTCCTTTCCAAAAAGATTCAAATCTTTTAAGAAACACATTTCAAAGGAAAATACACCCATTACACATTTCCTTCTAAAAAAACCCGGCTCTTCTTGGCAGCTAGAAGACATTAATAATTTTCTAAATTCATATGCCCCTCTTAGCTTCCCTGTAGTCTACATATGCACGGAAGAGGGGGAGTGTTTGAACAAAAGGCCGCGGGATCTCTCTCTCTACCTCCACCGGCAAGGTCAGTTTATTGTCTCTAGATATACGTTTGTTGTTTCTTCCAGCGTGTTCTTTGTTTGACGAGATACAGATATAGTTTTTTGTGTGTGAAACTGAGGAGATACTTCAGATCTATTACTAGGTAATATGCATGGTAAGCATGCACGCAAGTTCAACAGCGGCTATAGTTTTCTGATGCCAGGTTTCAATTTTGTTTTAAACTGGTCTACGGTATATTTATTATTAATAATATAAAATTATACAACAATTTGCAAGCAAAAGATAGTCTGGCACTATCCAACACCAGTTTTTTCTAAAATGAGAAAATTACAAAAAGATCTTAGCCAAGAGAGAGTCTATCCAAGAATCAGGAGAGTCGAAAAACTTTTTGACAAACCTTTATTTTTTACGGGAATATTCCAATTACAAATCTGATCTGACGTTCATATGTATTAATTTGTACGACCTTACATTTTTCCATATAGTATAAGGCTATAAGCTCGTTAAGTTTCTTCATCACACACACAAAAAAAAGCTCTGTAAGTTTTTGAACTGTATCAAAGTGCACAATAGAGGTTAGACCCTGTTTCTTTGCAGGCCAAGATATGTAACTTTTTTCAAAAAACAAAAAGAGAAAGGTTCTTAGGTCCAACGTTTGATCAAAGCAACAAATTGATGACATTACTTCATGTATAGATCTAACTCATATAGCAAAAGCTGATCAGTAGTCAATCAGATACGCAACATCATGTTTGATGGAAGGGTGCGTGATATATATAAAAGTACTACTTTACGAAATCTTCAATATTAATAGTACTCACTTATTTGTTCTTTTCCATGGCAGAAGATTTGCAATTGCACACTATGATCGATGAAGATTTTATTGCATGGTTATTCAGATGCACTAGTGGAAAACGGGCCGGGTCCCGGCCTGCCCGGCCACGTCGCCCCAATTCTCAATGCCTCTCTCGAGGATTTAGTCCCGGTTCGTGTCCCAAACAGGGACTAAAGGTCTGACACGTGGTGTTCCGCGGTGGTGGCAACCATTCGTATTCCCCTTAGTCCCGGTTGATGGCTCAACCCGGGACTAAAGGTCTGACACGTGGCCTGCCGTAGTGGTGGCAACCGTTGGTATCCCTCTTTAGTCCCGGTTGGTGGCTCAACCCGGGACTAAAGGCCCAAACGGTTTGCATCCCGCTGCCCAAAACCACAACCGAAGCAGAGTCTGTGTCGCGTCGCCATTTCTCTGTTCTTCTTCCTCTCTCGCTCTCGCTCTCGCTCTCTGTTCTTCCCCTCTCTTCTTCCCTTCTCTTCTTCCACCATGCCAACTTGCTTTGGAGAGGTGCTCGCACATGGCAAGATCAAGCTCGATGTCGTGTACACGAACGAGAGCAGGGAGGTGCCGCATTTTCTTACACAGTTGAAGGAATGGCTTGACGCCGCAGTGGATCATGAGAAGTTCTTGGGGCTTGATCTGGAGTACACGGCTGATCATCGCGGTGTTGCCGTCATCCAACTATGTTTCAAACACCATGTCTTGATCTTCCAATGGGCGAGGTAAGTTTTGAGGCTTTCTTTGATCCAAGGTAATGACATTGTAAGTTTATTTGTTTCAATCATAGTTGGTTCCCTTCAAATAGTTGTAGTGAAACAATTTTGATTAGTTGAAGGGGAACACAATCTTATTGGAATAGTGTTCCATAATCTGAAAAATCGTATTAGAATCAACTAGTGTTTAATATGTTCCATTGGAATCATAGTTGGTTCGCTTCAAATAGTTGCAGTGAAACAATTTTGATTAGTTGAAGGGAACACAATCTGATTGGAATAGTGTTCCACAATCTGAAAAATCTGATTGGTTCAATATGTTCCATTGAAATCATAGTTGTAGTGATACAATTTTATGCGGTGTTCTTTGATCCAAGGTTATGAAATTGCATATAGCTAGTGATCTCCCTAGGTTCCATTGGATAGCAATATGATATGTCATAGTCATGAAAATTGCATATAGCTAGTGATCTCTCTAGGTTCCATTGGATAGCTATAGTGATCTCTCTAGGTTCCATTGGATAGCAATATGCAATATGTCTAGCTTATTGAATATTTGCAAAACCGTGGGAGAATATATATATATATATATATATATATATATATATATATGTCATAGTTAATTTACGGTTTCTTGATCAATTCTTAGGATATGAAAATTGCATAGGATAGCAATATGTTCTATTTGAATCCTAAAGATAATTTTCTCTTTAGTTGTAGTGAAACATGTTTCCTTATTGCAGCAGTATGTAACATTTGTTCCATTTTAATTTGTTTCTGTTGCAGTAGTGACAAGCATTGTCCAGAACTCATGGACTTCCTTCGCAGCGGTATCACTTTTGCTACCGTTGACATAACAAACGACAAGCTGAATATGAGGTACAGCTTCGGTATTGAGATACCAACTGGTTGCCTCATTGATCTCCAAATGTTATTCAGGCTTCGACATGTCAGGACTTCGATGGCTCATATGGAAGTTGCCTTGATCGACGAGGAGTATGGTAATATGAAGACCAATTCCCAAAGTCTCAGCACAAACTTTGGGAGAAGGCCCCACTTGATCGTATCAACATTGAGTATGCATCAAAAGATGCATACGTTTCATACGAGTTGTACCGCAAGATTCGAGTCGTCAACTATGGCCAGCGTCACCTCGAATAAGGTGGACATTCTGATTCAGACGATTCAGACGAGTAGTGTTCTCAACGTCGAACACTTGTATATATATATATCTATGATAGCTATTATTATGTACTGTTTGGACTAGTATCATGTACTGCTTGGATCAATTTATATATGTCTAGTTTCTGTTTGTGCCATTATAGTTTCCAAATTTGAATGGTTTAGCCCTTTCTAACTTCATTTGCTACTTTTGAATGGTTTAGCCCTTTCTAACTTCATGGTATCATGCATTTCGACCACATATATATACAAAAAGTCTTCAGTTCAAATAAGTTCAAAAAATGAAATCCCTTTTGTAACAGATCTGTTTTTGATTAAAACAGTCATTTAAAAATGAAAGACCATTAATCCCACGTGGCGTGCAGCGGAACCACGTGGCGTGCCGCGGAACCACTTTTGTTGTGGGGGTCGCTTTTCCTTCTTCTCCTTGTGCTAGATATTTGTTATGCATTAGGGAAAGAAGGAATAGCGACCATCATCGACGGTCAAAAAATCAGGTGAGGGAGTGTCCACCATACATGAGAGAAGAAGAATGCCGACTGTTGTTGTGGGGGTGGCTTCTCCTTCTTCTCTTTGTGCTAGATATTTGTTATGCACTAGGGGGAGAAGGAGTAGCGACCATCATCGACGATCGAAAAATCAGGTGAGGGAGTGTCCACCATACATGAGAGAAGAAGAATGTCGACTGTTGCTGTGGGGGGTCGTTTCTCCTTCTTCTCCTTGTGCTAGATATTGGTTATGTACTAGGGGAAGTAGGAGTAGCGACCATCATCGACGGTTGAAAAATCAGGTGAGCTAGTGTCCACCATATATGAGAGAAGAAGAATGTCGTCTCTTATTGTGGGGGTCGCTTCTACTTCCAAAGAGATTGTCCATTTTGTACATGAAGTGCATCCAGTTGAAATGATGATAGCATGCCAACTTTCAACATTTTCAGAGTTCATTTGTAGTGATTTTCAATTTCAGGGTCAACTAGCTCAAAAAAAAGTAAATGCACGAAGAATACCAAATGAAGTCAGAAATTGTTGAAATTTTGTGATGTGCCTTTGAATGGTGCATTTTGAACACACAAAAAGTATGGAGTTCAAATAAGTTCAAAAAAATGAAATCCCTTTGTAAGAGATGAGTTCTCGTTCGAAACCCTGATACTTCGAGAGAGATTGTCCGTTTTGTACACGAAGTGCATCCAGTTTTTGTCGTAGCCCTCTCAACTTTTTAACACATGCTATGTGGGTGAAATGATGATAGCATGCCAACTTTCAACATCTTTAGAGTTCATTTGTAGTGCTTTTCAATTTCAGGGTCAACTAGCTCAAAAAAAAGTAAATGCACGAAGAATACCAAATGAAGTCAGAAATTGTTGAAATTTTGTGATGTGCCTTTGAATGGTGCATTTTGAACACACAAAAAGTATGGAGTTCAAATAAGTTCAAAAAAATGAAATCCCTTTGTAAGAGATGAGTTCTCATTTGAAACCCTCATACTTCGAGAGAGATTGTCCGTTTTGTTCACGAAGTGCATCCAGTTTTTGTCGGAGCCCTCCCAAATTTTTAACACATGCTATGTGGGTGAAATGATGATAGCATGCCAACTTTAAACATTTTCAGAGTTCATTTGTAGTGCTTTTCAATTTCAGGGTCAACTAGCTCAAAAAAATAAATAAGTAAATGCACGAAAAATACCAAATGAAGTCAGAAATTGTTGAAATTTTGTGATGTGCCTTTGAATGGTGCATTTTGAACACACAAAAAGTATGGAGTTCAAATAAGTTCAAAAAAATGAAATCCCTTTGTAAGAGATGAGTTCTCGTTCGAAACCCTGATACTTCGAGAGAGATTGTCCGTTTTGTACACGAAGTGCATCCAGTTTTTGTCGTAGCCCTCTCAACTTTTTAACACATGCTACGTGGGTGAAATGATGATAGCATGACAACTTTCAACATTTTTAGAGTTCATTTGTAGTGCTTTTCAATATCAGGGTCAACTAGCTCAAAAAAAAAAGTAAATGCATGAAGAATACCAAATGAAGTCAGAAATTGTTTAAATTTTGTGATGTGCCTTTGAATGGTGCATTTTGAACACACAAAAAGTATGGAGTTCAAATAAGTTCAAAAAAATGAAATCCCTTTGTAAGAGATGAGTTCTCATTCGAAACCGTGATACTTCGAGAGAGATTGTCCGTTTTGTACACGAAGTGCATCCAGTTTTTGTCGTAGCCCTCCCAAATTTTTAACACATGCTATGTGGGTGAAATGATGATAGCATGCCAACTTTCAACATTTTCACAGTTCATTTGTAGTGCTTTTCAATTTCAGGGTCAACTAGCTCAAAAAAAAGTAAATGCACGAAGAATACCAAATGAAGTCAGAAATTGTTGAAATTTTGTGATGTGCCTTTGAATGGTGCATTTTGAACACACAAAAAGTATGGAGTTCAAATAAGTTCAAAAAAAGAAAATCCCGTTGTAAGAGATGAGTTCTCGTTCGAAACCCTTATACTTCGAGAGAGATTGTCCGTTTTGTACACGAAGTGCATCCAGTTTTTGTCGTAGCCCTCTCAACTTTTTAACACATGCTATGTGGGTGAAATGATGATAGCATGACAACTTTCAACATTTTCAGAGTTCATTTGTAGTGCTTTTCAATTTCAGGGTCAACTAGCTCAAAACAAAAATAAGTAAATGCACGAAGAATACCAAATGAAGTCAGAAATTGTTGAAATTTTGTGATGTGCCTTTGAATGGTGCATTTTGAACACACAAAAAGTATGGAGTTCAAATAAGTTCAAAAAAATGAAATCCCTTTGTAAGAGATGAGTTCTCATTCGAAACCCAGATACTTCGAGAGAGATTGTCCGTTTTGTACACGAAGTGCATCCAGTTTTTGTCGTTGCCCTTCCAAATTTTTAACACATGCTATGTGGGTGAAATGATGATAGCATGCCAACTTTCAACATTTTCAAAGTTCATTTGTAGTGCATTTCAATTTCAGGGTCAACAAGCTCAAAAACAAATAAGTAAATGCACGAAGAATACCAAATGAAGTCAGAAATTGTGGAAATTTTGTGATGTGCCTTTGAATGGTGCATTTTGAACACACAAAAAGTATGGAGTTCAAATAAGTTCAAAAAAATAAAATCCCTTTGTAAGAGATGAGTTCTCGTTCCAAACCCTCATACTTCGGGAGAGATTGTCCGTTTTGTACACGAAGTGCATCCAGTTTTTGTCGTAGCCCTCTCAACTTTTTAACACATGCTATGTGGGTGAAATGATGATAGCATGACAACTTTCAACATTTTCAGAGTTCATTTGTAGTGCTTTTCAATTTCAGGGTCAACTAGCTCAAAAAAAAAAGTAAATGCACGAAGAATACCAAATGAAGTCAGAAATTGTTGAAATTTTGTGATGTGCCTTTGAATGGTGCATTTTGAACACACAAAAAGTATGGAGTTCGAATAAGTTCAAAAAAATGAAATCCCTTTGTAAGAGATGAGTTCTCGTTCGAAACGCTGATACTTCGAGAGAGATTGTCCGTTTTGTACACGAAGTGCATCCAGTTTTTGTCGTAGCCCTCTCAACTTTTTAACACATTCTATGTGGGTGAAATGATGATAGCATGCCAACTTTCAACATTTTCAGAGTTCATTTGTAGTGCTTTTCAATTTCAGGGTCAACTAGCTCAAAAAAGATATAAGTAAATGCACGAAAAATACCAAATGAAGTCAGAAATTGTTGAAATTTTGTGATGTGCCTTTGAATGGTGCATTTTGAACACACAAAAAGTATGGAGTTCAAATAAGTTCAAAAAAACGAAATCCCTTCGTAAGAGATGAGTTCTCGTTCGAAACCCTGATACTTCGAGAGAGATGAGTTCTCGTTTGAAACCCTGATACTTCGAGAGAGATGAGTTCAGTACCCCGATCCTAAGCCATAAGAATCTAGCCTGTAACACATCGCATCCCTTTGCGGTCTCACGCACGGTTAACTCCTCGGCTGCAGCCTTACCTTAGCCGGGACCATTTGCATCTTTTGACTCGCGTATGCAATAGTGTCGCTAGCATTCCAATGTCAAAGAACCCGGATCGACATGTCTAGTCATAAACCAAAGTGGCAGTTCCGCACAAGGACAGGCATACATGACCCAACAAAGCAGGTGTCGGTCATCAGCGATTGTAGACGAGTCGTAGCAAGCTACAAGGACTCCATTACATCGCGTGACATTTCCCCAAAGAGGACAGACACAGCAGCTAAGAAGGACACATGCCGGTCAACCAATGTGTCCGGAGCAGTAGCGAACTACCAAGGCTCATTGGATCACAAAGGGCATTTCCTTGTAAGGAGTGCTACTAAAGTTCACGACTAGGTAATCGAACCCCATACATATCAAGTACGACACACGTACGCATGGCATACCGATATGTATAGATACATCGATGGCATCACAACATAACTATAAACATACAACCTTTATTTAAGAGGCTCGGAAGAGCCACACACATAATATTACACATTAAGGGTCTCACGACCCATAATAGCAGTCATACAAATACAAGCCAGCGGAAGAGTTATAAACTGTCTGGGTACAGACAGTGCAACTAGAAGGCACATGGCCTGACTATACTACAGAGCCGACGTAGGGCCAGATCGTAGCTGGGACACCAGCTACTCGTCGTCGTCGATGTCTACGAAGAACCCTCCATTAGGGTCATTAGCAACCTCTGCAACATGTATTAAGCAAACATGAGTACGAAGGTACTCAGCAATACTTTAGGATGACTAACTGCTCATGCAAGGTATCAAAAAGGTATTGTGGGGTTTCATGCGGAAAGCCAGCATTTGACTCGTGGCTAGACAACTTGCATTTTTAAATAATTTTGACAACTTGATTTCTCGCACACGAGTCCACTAACACCACAACAATACACTATCGTGGAATCATTCCGTCTCCCTACGGAAATGCCGTCCACGACACTCATGCTTATCTTGGCAATTTTATGAGTAGCCATTGAAGTTATCTATGAACAACATATGTCTCCAAGTAGTCCATATCCGCGGACGCGGCTATTCGAATAGATCATAACCCTGCAGGGGTGTACTTCGTCACACACGCTCTCGCCACTTATCGCCATGTGCACGTCATGCACCTCAGCCACCTTCAAGCGGAAGCCCAGCTAGGGAGTCGGCCACGACCGTTAACCACACTAGTACGTAGTCCAGGTTTATCGCCTATCTGAGAGTAACCCGTACGGAAGTCCGGCCGAGGTTTCCGCCACGGCCTCAAACGATGTGCGCAGGGTTCCCAAGCCCACCATCCGGGTGCCACTTGGTACACCGTGCCACTGTCTACCGCATCACGGTCCACCTCTCAGGTCAGCACCATGCACGGCCTCCAGCATTACTATAAACATCAGAAACTACTTGCAACTCCTGGACCGAGTACTACGCGATTAATAGGCCGAGCGGGGTCATATTTCAGGGCCCAGCATGTGGTAGTATCTAGTCTTGTATTACATACACGGAACTCAGTTCCTAAGGACGGTTCCAATGAAACAACCCGCCATGTACTCCTACACAGCCTTTCACCGGTACCTTTACCAAATCAAGTTCAACACACAACCTTTGCTCACCCAACACATTCCACAATTCTGTTCATCTCCCAGATGACAGACCATACACAACTCTAAGCATAGCATGCATAGCAGGATAAGGCACATCATAGCTCAAGCAACTACCAGGTATGCTAGGTTGCAAGGTTCGGCTATTTTGCAAGTTTTAGCAATTTCCTGGAATTATTTCTATACTGGAAATACTTTTATTGCATCAGCATGATATCAGCAGGTCCATCTGGCCGTTGAAAGTCAAACCTGACCAGTGGGACCCACTGGTCAGTCTCTCTGGTCAATTTTAGCTTAAGATTAAACTTAATTAACTGATTAACCTTGCTGGACCCACATGTCAGTGACTGATTAGCTTATTTGATTTATTTTTATTAGTTTTAAACTTGCCAGAGGCTGGCCCCACCAGTCAGTGGCTCAGGCCAGCCGAGATCCACCGGCGGCGAGGTCGTCCTCGCCGGCGGGGAGCCTCCGGCGACCACCAGCACGGCGGAGGGACTCGGAAACGGCGCACAGGGGGCCAAATGCTGCACGGAGAGCAACAGAGGAACGACACGTCTCCCGCAGCTCCATTTCTGCACTTGGCCGGGGCTGATCTGGCCGGAGATGACGCCGGCGACGAGCTTGGCGGCGGCCAAGGCTCGGGCGTCATCGGGGTCTTTGAATCAGAGGGATCTACGCTCGGTTCTTAGCTCCTACGGCATCTACGCGTCGACCTGAAGCTGCTGGTGCCGTCGGAAGGACGAGCTGATCACCGGAGGGCTACCGGCGACGAGCTGCAGCGGCGGTCCTCGTCGGGCTCCGGTGAAACTAGAGCTAGAGGAGGGGATCGACGGGGAAAACTTCCGGGAAATGACCGCATGCTCACGGGGAGTGCAGAGCAGGGCTTAGACGGCTCGGGGAAGGCCTGGGGGCGACGAATCGACGGGAGAGGTCCGGCGGCCGGAGGTGGAAGACGATGGCGCCGCGGGCGTTGAAGAGCTTGGGGAAGCTTCGGCTTCTGCAGAGATGACCAGGGCGACGAGGCGGAGCTAACAGACTACTCAGAGGCGGGTTCCCATGGCTAGAGGTGCTGCGGCTCGAGCTCGAGCTCGGCTCCAATGGCGGCAGCAATGTGGAGGAGGAGATCCGGGAGGAGGGAGAGAGACGATGCGGGGAATGGATAGGGGAGGCCTCGGGGGGCTTATCCCCGGCCTTGCCAGCGCAAGGTGGCGGCCAGGCAGGCGCACAGGTGCGTGGCCGCGCCGGAGGAGGCGGCGGCCACCTCCTGCTGCCTACTGGCGCGAGGGAGGGGACGAGCGAGGGAGATGGGCCAGGCCAGGCTAGGCGACACGTAAGGGTTTTCCCATTTTTTTCTGTTTTTGTTTTTCTGTTTTCCTAACTATTGTTTTGCTAATTATTTCAGCTCCAAAACAAAAAGTAAAAACTATTTTAGACCTCGTGAAATATTGTTATAATATTCCCAACCATTTCCAAAGTTTTCAACATTTTTGAAAATTTATAGTTTCTGATTTCATATTTAAAACTTGAAACCAATAGCCTTTTGCATTTATTTAAAATGCTTAAAGTGTCAAGAATATAGTTTTATCCAATGCTCATTTACTTTCATGATTTATCAGAAAGTTTGAACATTTCTTGAGGCCATTTTGGATTCATTGATTTTGACTACTTTGAGATTTTCTTTAATTGAAATAGTGGCTAGGGTTTTGGGTTTTTCCTTTGCCACTTTGTTAGTTTTGTTGAAACTTCTTAGATGCAAATGCAAAGAAGACATGAGCACAAGACTAACTTTCTTAAGGGTTAGGGATGTGACAACTCACCCCCACTCAAAAGAATCTCGTCCCGAGATTTAGAAGTCGTCGGGAATAACGCAGGATACTCACGTCGGAGACGATCCTCTTTTTCCCAAGTTGCCTCCTTTTCAGAATGATTTGACCATTGAACTTTAAGAAACTTGAGGTTTCGACGTCGAGTGGTACGCTCAGCTTGATCAAGAATACGCACGGGGTATTCTCGGTATGAAAGGTTATCTTGGAGATCAAGCGTTTCATGGTCCACTTCACGGATAGGATCCGAAAAGCAACGCCTGAGTTGCGAGACGTGGAAAACATCATGAACCTTGGAAAGGTGCGGAGGATGTTCCAACTGGTAGGCAACTTCTCCTCGTTTGGCAAGAATGCGAAAAGGACCAATGTAACGAGGAGACAACTTGCCCTTGATACCGAAACGATGGGTACCCTTCAGAGGTGTAACCCGAAGGTAAGCCTTCTCGTCAACTTCAAAGGTCACAGCCTTATGATGACGATCATATTGGCTCTTTTGACGAGACTGGGCTGTTTTCAACTTTTCATGAATAATGCGAACCTGCTCTTCTGCATCCTGGATCATATCCGGACCAAAGAGTTGCCTCTCTCCGGTTTCTGACCAATTAAGAGGTGTTCGACATCTTCGTCCATAGAGAACTTGAAAAGGGGCTTTGCCCAAGCTTGATTGATAACTATTGTTATAAGCGAATTCGGCGAATGGAAGGAACTTCTCCCAATTCATACCGAACGAAATAACACAAGCTCGGAGCATATCTTCTAGGATTTGATTCACTCTTTCTACTTGACCACTTGACTGGGGATGGAAAGCAGTGCTAAAAGATAGGTGAGTCCCCATGGCATTCTGAAAACTTTCCCAGAAGCGAGAAGTAAAGATACTCCCACTGTCCGAGTTAATTTCCAGGGGAACACCATGAAGAGACACTATTCGAGAGATATATAACTCTGCTAGCTGGCTAGCTGTTATACTCTCACGGACAGGAAGAAAATGAGCCACTTTGGAAAGACGGTCGATGACCACAAAGATAGCATTATTTCCTTTTTTGGTCTTGGGAAATCCGGTAATGAAATCCATGCTAACTTTATCCCATTTCCATTCAGGAATAGCTAGAGGCTGAAGGGTGCCAGCAGGCCTTTGATGTTCTGCCTTAACTCGACGACAAATGTCGGAGTTAGCAACGAACTCAGCAATTTCTCTCTTCATCCTAGTCCACCAGAACCTTTGGCGTAGGTCCTGATACATCTTAGTACTACCGGGATGAATGGTGAGAGGAGAATCATGGGCCTCCTTAAGGATTAACTGCCTTAGATGTGGGTTCTTAGGAACCACTAAACGATTCTGGAAGAACACAACACCTTGATCGTTCATGGAAAATTCTTTAGCGTTTCCGCTAAAAATATTCTCCTTGATCCGTGATATACCCTTGTCATGATTTTGGCCAGCTATAATTTGATCCTTAAGAGTAGGCTTCGCCACCAGGGTAGAAAGGAATCCTTGAGGAACAATATGAAGATTCAACTTCCGAAGGTCCTCATGGAGATGTGGTTGACCTTGTTGTAGCATCAAATTGTTACAATAAGACTTACGACTTAGCGCATCGGCCATAACATTGGCCTTCCCCGGGGTGTAAGTTATCCCTAAGTCGTAATCCGAGATCAACTCAACCCACCGTCTTTGCCTGAGATTCAAATCCGGCTGGGTGAAAATATATTTCAGACTTTGGTGATCAGTGAAAATTTCGCAACGATTACCCAGAAGGTAATGTCGCCAGGTTTTTAGTGCATGGACCACAGCTGCACGCTCAAGGTCATGTGTGGGATAATTATCCTCATGTGGACGCAACTGTCGAGATGCGTATGCGATCACATGACGATCTTGCATGAGAATGCAACCTAATCCTTGTCGCGAGGCGTCGCAATAGATAACAAAGTCCTTAGACAAATCTGTTGGTAGGAACACAGGTGCGGAAGTCAGGCGTCTTTTCAGTTCGTGAAAACTATGCTCACACTGTGGTGTCCACTCGAACTTTTTATCCTTCTTGAGGAGTTCAGTTAGAGGCTTTGCAACCTTGGAGAAATTCTCGACAAAGCGGCGACAATAGCTCGCTAGACCAAGAAAACTCCTAACTTGCTTAACCGATTCAGGTTGAGTCCAATCAAGGACGGCTTGAACTCTCTCGGGATTGACAGCAATACCCTTACCAGAGATTACGTGGCCTAGATAGGTCACTTCTGGTAACCAGAATTCACATTTTGAAAATTTGGCATAAAGGCGATGCTCTCGAAGTTTCATCAATACCAGCCTTAGATGCTCGGCATGTTCTTGTTCATTCTTCGAGTAGATGAGAATATCATCGAGGTATACTACGACGAATTTATCCAAATACTCCATGAAGATTGAATTCATCAGTCGAGAGAAGGTGGCCGGGGCATTGGTTAAACCGAAGGACATAACGGTGTACTCATATTGGCCATAACGAGTAACAAAAGCCGTTTTTGGAATGTCCCCGTTCTTAATCTTGATTTGATGGTATCCCAACCTCAAATCCATTTTGGAGAAAACTGAGGATCCAGCGAGCTGATCGTATGGGTCGTTGATCCTGGGAGCGGATACTTGTTCTTAATGGTGACCAGATTAACTGGTCGGTAATCTACAACCATCCGATCCGTTCCGTCTTTCTTCTTGACGAAGAGGACGGGACAAGCCCAAGGAGAAGATCTAGGACGAATGAAACCTTTGTTCAAAGCCTCATCTAATTGCTTCTTAAGTTTGGCTAGCTCCAGGGTTGCCATCTTATAAGGTCTTCTGGCTATTGGGACAGTTCCCGGAACAAGATCTATTACAAACTCTACATCTCTGTCAGGTGGAATTCCTGGCAGTTCCTCTGGAATAACATCCGGGAAGTCACGGACTACCGGAATGTCTTCAAGTTCCGAAAGAGGGTTGGCATTTAGGGAATAGAGTTGGCATTTGGCAACTCGAGTAGAGACATTTACTATCTCACCCGAGGGATGGGTAAGCTGGACATTTCTAGAGTGAGTATCAATCTTGGCATAGTGAGCTGACATCCAGTCCATGCCCAAGATGATATTAATATCCTAAGATTTCAATGCTATCAATGAGGCTAGAAAAACTAGCCTATCTACTAGAATTTCATTGTCATAGGTTATCCTAGAGGTTTGCCATTTACTACGAGGGGTTTGGACAACCAATGGGATTGGCATATCACAAAATGACATGTTATGCAACTGTGCATAACTTTCTGAAATGAAGGAATGGGAAGACCCGGTGTCAAAGAGAACGGACGCTTGGTGATGATTAACAAGAAGCGTACCCAGCATGACATCGGGATCCTCTGCAGCTTCTTCTGCTGACACATAGTTCACACGGCCACGTGCAGGAGTTGGCTTCACATAGTAAGCTTTGCCCGACTTGGCCTGCCCGACGGACTTTCCGGGTTGCTTGGCACCCACATTCTGAGGACACTCACGGGAATAATGCCCTGGTTCTCCACACTTGTAGCATATCACCTGGTTGGCACGTGGTGCAGCATTGCTAGCTGGACCACCATAAGCTTTTGCTGGAGGGTTGGCCTGATTCGTCTGAGGCGCCACGTAGGATGGCCACGGAGTGTATCTTGGCGGCAGAGAACTGTTCGGAACCCACATCCTGCGTTTTGGAAACGCAGAACCAGAAGATGAGCCAAAGTCACGGGAGTGCTTCCTTGTGGCTTCGAAGTCAGTATGACCAGTCTCCGCACTGATCGCCCTGTTGACTAGGGCTTGAAAACTTGCACACTCATGGAGGCGCAGATCAGGACGGAGCTCAGGGCTCAGACCCTTACGGAACCTTGCTTGCTTCTTGGCGTCAGTAGACACCTCCTCTGTTGCATAGCGGGCGAGGTTACCGAACTCGCGGCTATAGGCATCCACAGACAACTTGCCCTGAGTAAAGGCACAAAACTCCTCTCTCTTTCTGTCCATCAGGCCCTCTGGAATATGGTGCAGACGAAAAGCTGCACTGAAGTCTGCCCATGTGGCCACTGGTTCAGCGGGACGCATAGCTTCAAAATTCTCCCACCACAGATTGGCGGGTCCTTCCAGGAAATACGCCGCGAAGGTCACCTTGTCGGCCTCAGACACATTCGCAGAGCGAATCTTGCGTGAGATGCTGCACAGCCAGTCATCAGCGTCGAGGGGATCGACGGAATGATGAAACTTTGGAGGATTCAGCTTCACAAAGTCATTGAGGGACACTGCAGCATTCCTAGGCTGTCGAGCCGTATTCTGCTCAATACGCTCTAGCAGTCGTTTGGTCTCCGTTTTGTTTCTTTCTGCCTCAAGCATCACTTCCACCAGAGAGGGTGGGTGAGGCAGGTCTTCCTGCGACGCTTGACTACCCTCGCCTTGCTCATGAGCAGGGGCACGGTTCAACCTGGTGAACACCATCCTGACAAACAAACTCATAGCTTAGACCAACATCATATCAATACTAGCTATGGATTAAGAATGTACTGAACACACGGAATGCGGAAATTAATATCCGAACAGCATGGTAACAAGCAACTGCTATATATACACCATGGTTCATACACACCCTTACATAGTTCAGTACAAACTTACTCGAAGAGCAAACTACTGAAATTATGAAACTACTCATCAGAGGCTTACAAGCTTCCTATACATTATTTATCTAGGCCTCCGGAATTCATTTCACATTATAGGCATACTTCACAAGTCACGCAGGACTGTGAACGTACGGCTGCTACCACACTATCCTTCCGCTCACTGCTCAGGCATCCGCATAAAACATCTCATAGAGATTACCTCCATGACCTGGAAGCTCAACCTTTGGATCAGGAAACACTCTAGCCTGAGATCCCTGGGATCCATAAGGACACGGATGTGGCCTTGGTCCCCGACTGGTGGTAAGAGGGGTCCCCGAAGAGGTGTGACTCCTCCTATAGCTGGCCAGTCAACGTGAGTCGGAAGATGGGTCCTAACAGGGTTCAACATCTCCATCTCTCCATACCCTGTCTGGACTACCGGTGCCAGCTGTGTCAAAGCTGTCCACTGACGGGCACGGGTAGCATAAAGCTCCATGCGGAGAGCACGAGCATCCCTGTCTCTGTTCTCTAGCATCTCAACAGTGGACTGCAGTAGTGGATCCTCCATAGAAGAATCAAAATAGAATCCACTGAGGTATCCCTCTTCACCAGGCTGAGAGGCCGGAACATAGCAGAACTCTGAATTCTGCAGCAGTGCATCTCTCTCTCTCATAATAGTCAGCATTGAATAGGCAGCATCCTGTACTGCCATGTCAACAGTGACCCCCAACCCATAGGACCAATGGATTGGCTTCTCAGCTCCAGGGTAGTCTGGAAATACCCTAACAGTGCAGATGTACTGGCTCTGGTTGAAGTCTCGGTACTGTTCCTCTACTGTGTACTCGGGGTACCAGCGGTAACCGCACACCGACATCACCCTGACCAGCATGGCCGTATGACCCGGTACATCAATGCACCTGGTCAGACGTACCACCTGACGAGAAGGACGGCCAGGCATCTGTAAATAGAGAGTAATGCAAAAGCATTAGAGCTCCGAAGGCAAAATTGGGCAGCATAACGGCTGTAAATGCTCAAAAACAAATTTTGAGACAACCCAAAAATGGAATAGCGTAACCACTCAACTATCAAGTTCAACTCTCTGGTCACCAAACTTACTTCCTGCTTCCTAGGAATAAAAGAAACCCAATATCTCTTGACCCGTAGTTCTATAAGCTACCGATCGGATACACGAGCCTAGGAGAAGATGAGCAACCTAGTCCTTAATTCCCGTAGAAGAGACAAGGATGACCAGAATAGAATAACTTGAGAAGAGAACAAGAGTCTTACGTTCCCTTCCACAAACAATTCCCTTATATATAACTAAAGCAATTCTAGACTCAATTCGACCAGTTTGGCTTAGTAATCCTACAGTCAGTCAGGCTCTGATACCAATGCTGTCGGGACCCCGATCCTAAGACATAAGAATCTAGCCTGTAACACATCGCATCCCTTTGCGGTCTCACGCACGGTTAACTCCTCGGCTGCAGCCTTACCTTAGCCGGGACCATTTGCGTCTTTTGACTCGCGTATGCAATAGTGTCGCTAGCATTCCAATGTCAAAGAACCCGGATCGACATGTCTAGTCATAAACCAAAGTGGCAGTTCCGCACAAGGACAGGCATACATGACCCAACAAAGCAGGTGTCGGTCATCAGCGATTGTAGACGAGTCGTAGCAAGCTACAAGGACTCCATTACATCGTGTGACATTTCCCCAAAGAGGACAGACACAGCAGCTAAGAAGGACACATGCCGGTCAACCAATGTGTCCGGAGCAGTAGCGAACTACCAAGGCTCATTGGATCACAAAGGGCATTTCCTTGTAAGGAGTGCTACTAAAGTTCACGACTAGGTAATCGAACCCCATACATATCAAGTACGACACACGTACGCATGGCATACCGATATGTATAGATACATCGATGGCATCACAACATAACTATAAACATACAACCTTTATTTAAGAGGCTCGGAAGAGCCACACACATAATATTACACATTAAGGGTCTCACGACCCATAATAGCAGTCATACAAATACAAGCCAGCGGAAGAGTTATAAACTGTCTGGGTACAGACAGTGCAACTAGAAGGCACATGGCCTGACTATACTACAGAGCCGACGTAGGGCCAGATCGTAGCTGGGACACCAGCTACTCGTCGTCGTCGATGTCTACGAAGAACCCTCCATTAGGGTCATTAGCAACCTCTGCAACATGTATTAAGCAAACATGAGTACGAAGGTACTCAGCAATACTTTAGGATGACTAACTGCTCATGCAAGGTATCAAAAAGGTATTGTGGGGTTTCATGCGGAAAGCCAGCATTTGACTCGTGGCTAGACAACTTGCATTTTTAAATAATTTTGACAACTTGATTTCTCGCACACGAGTCCACTAACACCACAACAATACACTATCGTGGAATCATTCCGTCTCCCTACGGAAATGCCGTCCACGACACTCACGCTTATCTTGGCAATTTTATGAGTAGCCATTGAAGTTATCTATGAACAACATATGTCTCCAAGTAGTCCATATCCGCGGACGCGGCTATTCGAATAGATCATAACCCTGCAGGGGTGTACTTCGTCACACACGCTCTCGCCACTTATCGCCATGTGCACGTCATGCACCTCAGCCACCTTCAAGCGGAAGCCCAGCGAGGGAGTCGGCCACGACCGTTAACCACACTAGTACGTAGTCCAGGTTTATCGCCTATCTGAGAGTAACCCGTACGGAAGTCCGGCCGAGGTTTCCGCCACGGCCTCAAACGATGTGCGCAGGGTTCCCAAGCCCACCATCCGGGTGCCACTTGGTACACCGTGCCACTGCCTACCGCATCACGGTCCACCTCTCAGGTCAGCACCATGCACGGCCTCCAGCATTACTATAAACATCAGAAACTACTTGCAACTCCTGGACCAAGTACTACGCGATTAATAGGCCGAGCGGGGTCATATTTCAGGGCCCAGCATGTGGTAGTATCTAGTCTTGTATTACATACACGGAACTCAGTTCCTAAGGACGGTTCCAATGAAACAACCCGCCATGTACTCCTACACATCCTTTCACCGGTACCTTTACCAAATCAAGTTCAACACACAACCTTTGCTCACCCAACACATTCCACAATTCTGTTCATCTCCCAGATGATAGACCATACACAACTCTAAGCATAGCATGCATAGCAGGATAAGGCACATCATAGATCAAGCAACTACCAGGTATGCTAGGTTGCAAGGTTCGGCTATTTACTGTGCCAAGGTTAGGTCATGCAAAGGAAGTGGGTTCAACTATCGTGGCAAAAGCAGATGAAGCATTTGATCCTAATGCAATAAATAGGTGCAGGAGCAAGAACATGGGATTTGTCGGGATGATCAAAAGAGTTGCTTGCCTTGTTGCTCAGAGGAGGAACGATATCCGTCAAACGGATATTCGGTGGAATCCGGGGGTGCGGAGCCTACTGAAATAAATGGTAGCATTCAATAACAATCATATGCAATCAAAATGATGCATGAGCATGGCATGAGAATGCAAGGTGATAAGTTATTATAATCAATATGTATTAGGTTTAGGGTTGATTTGAATCATATTCGAATATCAATTCAAACGGGATATTCTCGGATACCGTTTTAATTGATTCGACCTGATGCTCAGATCAACTTGATGTTAGCTTGCATGAGATGTCATGTTATGGTACTGATTTGTAGCTAGGACAGTGTGTGATCATTGCAATCATAATGAAATTTGAATCATTTTGCAAATTCCATTTAAAAAGTGATTATAGGAATTGAATTATTCCTTATTCCACAATTTAGGGTTCTGTAACTTTTTCAAACATATTTGAAAATAGCATATTCAGAATCCTTGAATTTTTCTGATACTTTTTCATATATAAATTATTTCCATTGGAGTTACAGATTAATTTCTATGAATTTTGCAAGTTTTAGCAATTTCCTGGAATTATTTCTATACTGGAAATACTTTTATTGCATCAGCATGATATCAGCAGGTCCATCTGGCCGTTGAAAGTCAAACCTGACCAGTGGGACCCACTGGTCAGTCTCTCTGGTCAATTTTAGCTTAAGATTAAACTTAATTAACTGATTAACCTTGCTGGACCCACATGTCAGTGACTGATTAGCTTATTTGATTTATTTTTATTAGTTTTAAACTTGCCAAAGGCTGGCCCCACCAGTCAGTGGCTCAGGCCAGCCGAGATCCACCGGCGGCGAGGTCGTCCTCGCCGGCGGGGAGCCTCCGGCGACCACCAGCACGGCGGAGGGACTCGGAAACGGCGCACACGGGGCCAAATGCTGCGCGGAGAGCTCCATTTCTGCACTTGGCCGGGGCTGATCTGGCCGGAGATGACGCCGGCGACGAGCTTGGCGGCGGCCAAGGCTCGGGCGTCATCGGGGTCTTTGAATCAGAGGGATCTAGGCTCGGTTCTTAGCTCCTACGGCATCTACGCGTCGACCTGAAGCTGCTGGTGCCCTCGGAAGGACGAGCGGATCACCGGAGGGCTACCGGCGACGAGCTGCAGCGGCGGTCCTCGTTGGGCTCCGGTGAAACTAGAGCTAGAGGAGGGGATCGACGGGGAAAACTTAGGGGAAATGACCGCATGTTCACGGGGAGTGCAGAGCAGGGCTTAGACGGCTCGGGGAAGGCCTGGGGGCGACGAATCGATGGGAGAGGTCCGTCGGCCGGAGGTGGAAGACGATGGCGCCGCGGGCGTTGCAGAGCTTGGGGAAGCTTCGGCTTCTGCACAGATGACCAGGGCGACGAGGCGGAGCTAACAGACTACTCAGAGGCGGGTTCCCATGGCTAGAGGTGATGCGGCTCGAGCTCGAGCTCGGCTCCAATGGCGGCAGCAAGGAGGAGGAGGAGATCCGGGAGGAGGGAGAGACACGATGCGGGGAATGGATAGGGGAGGCCTCGGGGGGCTTATCCCCGGCCTTGCCTGCGCGAGGCGGCGGCCAGGCAGGCGCACAGGTGTGTGGCCGCGCCGGAGGAGGCGGCGGCCACCTTCTGCTGCCTACTGGCGCGAGGGAGGGGACGAGCGAGGGAGATGGGCCGGGCCAGGCTAGGCGACAAGTAAGGGTTTTCCCATTTTTTCTGTTTTTGTTTTTCTGTTTTGCTAACTATTGTTTTGCTAATTATTTCAGCTCCAAAACAAAAAGTAAAAACTATTTTAGACCTCGTGAAATATTGTTATAATATTCCCAACCATTTCCAAAGTTTTCAACATTTTTGAAAATTTATAGTTTCTGATTTCAAATTTAAAACTTGAAACCAGTAGCCTTTTGCATTTATTTAAAATGCTTAAAGTGTCAAGAATATAGTTTTCTCCAATGCTCATTTACTTTCATGATTTATCAGAAAGTTTGAACATTTCTTGAGGCCATTTTGGATTCCTTGATTTTGACTACTTTGAGATTTTCTTTAATTGAAATAGTGGCTAGGATTTTGGGTTTTTCCTTTGCCACTTTGTTATTTTTGTTGAAACTTCTTAGATGCAAATGCAAAGAAGACATGAGCACAAGACTAACTTGCTTAACGGTTAGGGATGTGACAAATACCAAATGAAGTCAGAAATTGTTGAAGTTTTGTGATGTGCCTTTGAATGGTGCATTTTGAACACACAAAAAGTATGGAGTTCAAATAAGTTCAAAAAAATGAAATCCCTTTGTAAGAGATGAGTTCTCGTTCGAAACGCTGATACTTCGAGAGAGATTATCCGTTTTTTACACGAAGTGCATCCAGTTTTTGTCGTAGCCCTCTCAACTTTTTAACACATGCTATGTGGGTGAAATGATGATAGCATGCCAACTTTCAATATTTTCAGAGTTCATTTGTAGTGCTTTTCAATTTCAGGGTCAACGAGCTCACAAAAAAAAAGTAATTGCACGAAGAATACCAAATGAAGTCAGAAATTGTTGAAATTTTGTGATGTGCCTTTGAATGGTGCATTTTGAACACACAAAAAGTATGGAGTTCAAATAAGTTCAAAAACATGAAATCCCTTTGTAAGAGATGAGTTCTCGTTCGAAACCCTGATACTTCGAGAGAGATTGTCCGTTTTGTACACGAAGTGCATCCAGTTTTTGTCGTAGCCCTCCCAAATTTTTAACACATGCTATGTGGGTGAAATGATGATAGCATGCCAACTTTAAACATTTCCAGAGTTCATTTGTAGTGCTTTTCAATTTCAGGGTCAACTAGCTCAAAAAAAAGTAAATGCACGAAGAATACCAAATGAAGTCAGAAATTGTTGAAATTTTATGATGTTCCTTTGAATGGTGCATTTTGAACACACAAAATTATGGAGTTCAAATAAGTTCAAAAAATGAAATCCCTTTGTAAGAGATGAGTTCTCGTTCGAAACTCTGATACTTCGAGAGAGATTGTCCGTTTTGTACACGAAGTGCATCCAGTTTTTGTCGTAGCCCTGTCAACTTTTTAACACATGCTATGTGGGTGAAATGATGATAGCATGACAACTTTCAACATTTTCAGACTTCATTTGTAGTGCTTTTCAATTTCAGGGTCAACTAGCTCAAAAAAAAAAGTAAATGCACGAAGAATACCAAATGAAGTCAGAAATTGTTGAAATTTTGTGATGTGCCTTTGAATGGTGCATTTTGAACACACAAAAAGTATGGAGTTCAAATAAGTTCAAAAAAATGAAATCACTTTGTAAGAGATGAGTTCTGGTTCGAAACGCTGATACTTCGAGAGAGATTGTCCGTTTTGTACACGAGGATTTGCAATTGCACAGTATGATTGATGAAGATTTTATTGCATGGTTATTCAGATGAAAATGTGTGTTACAATTGTTTTAGTATAGATGCAAATAAGATCTAGTAATTTGAAAAAAAGAGGATATGTTTTTACCAACATATATGACATGGAACTTCAAATTTCTTCAGTGTCAACTTAAGTCATCTTTTGTTCGCAGGGTTCTAAAAACATAGGAATAGAGGAAGCATAGGATTGACATGCCATGACATATCAATTCCTATACACTTGAAAAGACATGATTTAATTCATTGTAAAATCAGAGGAATTATCCTTAAGGATTAGGCACATTGCATTGTTCTCTTAGAAACAAGGCGATAACCTTCCATGAGATTTGATTCAATGGGATTCTTTTGGATTTGCTTACAAATAAGACAATAAGAAGAAATCATATACTTGTTTATAGTCATACAAAGCAAACAAACTTCATTTCCAATATACCACTACCTAGTAGGCTAGAATTGACAGCAACACAAAAATTTCGAGGATGACGAGAAAATCATTCCAAAAATGGAAGTGTATTGAGATACGTGCACACTGTTCTGTTTGCATACTTGTGAATTTAAGAAAAAGTAAAATCATGGATAAATGTGTAAAATTTTAGAACATATACTTGGCGTGTGAAAAACCTTCAAATGTTTTTTTGTAAAATAGCTAGAAGGTTTCGACCTATGCATGGTTATTTATTACATTCTTTGTTATGAAAAAATGTTAGAGTAACTAATTAAAATTTGTGGATGCACAAACACAAGTCTGAGTAATAAGATGCATATTAGACGCATGCCGACCAAAGTTGGGCATAAATTTCCTCGAAAGCAATTATAGCCTCTTGGCGCCAAGCTCCACTAACTCTGTGTTATGATCGTTGTAGCAAACCGTACAATCATAACCAACCGGTGCATGAGAGAAACTCCTGCATGCAATGCTTTAAGAGAAAAAATATTCTCATCAAATGTTATATCATTCCAGAACTACCGTATAGATGAAAACACAATTGCAGCCCTGAGAAAAATCACAGAGCAAAGACACTCGATAACTCACTTAACCACGACCGAGAAGTATGGGGCAAATTATGAGGCAGAACCATATTAAAATCGAGGTGAACCACCTGCTAATCACCTATGTTATTGCAAAATAAAGAAAAATTTTGAACCACCATTTGCCCGCGATAAAGCCACAAATCATGCCACCTCCACCGTCAATATCATTATTTAACCAAATTCTCTATTATAAGCATAAGAAACTAAAGAAAAAAAATCTAGGCAAAACGGGTTAACTAAAAAAATGGATCATGCGATGTGCAGTTATTCTCGAGGATTTTTACATGATTTAGGACAGCAGGATTTTTCTCTATGTGTAGCATTCGTTTCACAGGAATGGATTCACTATATTTCAGAGGATTGTGACCATATTGATCTGATTTCTAATCATTCTGAGCATTAAGGGAGGCCTCATGGAGATTTCCTAAGGCTTTGAGTGGGCATGGCATCCCAACCTTTTACTTTTCTTATTCCAGTGATTGGAAAACCGTGTAAACCCAATGAGCTCTAAGCAACTTAGTTTGTCTCTTGACTGGTACACTGACTGGTACAACTATTTATCAAATTTTGGTGTCTTTCTCTCAAACATCAGTCCATAATGACATAGCTAACCATATTTGATGTGATGTTTTCTACAAGCTCCGTCCCGAAATAAGTGTCGCAAATTTATAACTAAGCTAGTACAAATTGGATACTAAGTGAGCGATACTTATTTTAGGATGGAGGGAGTAGTTAATTAGCACATTGAGAGCTTGGCTTGTGCCTGCTTTATCATCGCCCTGCAATGTGGGAATGAAGAGTCTTTTCGTTGCGTGTAGACAAGAAAGACTAAGTATTGGAATAAACAAAGTTAAATATTGATCCTGCCTTTTTCACTGGTACATGGCCATGGATGATGGATTAGAGCATTAGGCAAGTTCTGGTAAATGTATTTCATCCAAATCAGCTATACCGAAATATTGAGCTTTAGTAATTGCTATTGAGAAACATGGCGACAAACACAGACATGAAAAGCAAAATATCATGTGATCACGTCGAGGATGAATTTTCCTGTCGGTAGCCTCTCTAAAATTACCACATGTACTATTGTATGTCAGGCTTCATAGTTAAAACACAAGTCATTGCATCAATCAAACCGACTATGGAAACATCGCTGGTATTTCGTATTCATGCCGTCATGGCTATTACTTGGTAGACTATGCATGCCTAACTTCGAGGAGTCGAGATGTTTCTGTTATGTGTTGGAAATCACACAGAAGTTAAATACCTTTTTTATATATTATGAGTCTGAGGATATGATCGAGTGCGTCTATCTTGGTGGCCGCACACAGATGGTCATGTATATATTGTCTTCCTTAGAAGACTCAAGAAGGATAACATATCTATTTAAGCTTGGATATTGCTTTTGAAGGCCGAGCTTCATGGAGGCCTCCAAAAGAAAAATTCATGGAAATTCATATTTTTACATTTGAAATAAATCTGAAAAAATACAGAGATAGATGAAGGCATAACCCATATGTATGTAAATTTTTAGGGCAAAATACGTTGAAATGTGGCCCGTGTCAAAAAAAAAATCTGATGCCTTTTTAACACAAAATACTATTTATCAGCCTAAAATTTTACACACATACACATAACATCCTTGTTTACTTGCACAATTTGTTTTCAAATTTTTTTTAAAACTGAGAATTCGAATTTTGAATTGTTCAATTTTTTTGAGCTCGAGTGAGCTCAGTCACCAAACGGTCGTTCTCCCATTCTTAGCTCTTGTATCCGTGCTTCTGACTGTTGTCAAACTTGATGTCTTTTTACTATAGTTTTTTCACATGCATGCTGCTTTTCTTTGAATTTCACAGGTAACCGAGGCGCCGAGAAATTTTGCAGAGACTTGGTTCAAGGCTACGTGAGGTAACATGCGACACTTCTTTCTTGCTGATCTTAAAATGTTTAGTAGGCTGGTCTTACTGTTGTACATACTGTTGTACATGCTTGGTATTTCAAGGAGGTGGTGCAGCGTCTCACCGGCCAGCCGGCGGCCGCAAATACCGTCGTCCATCGCCATGGTGCCACTGCTGAGGACATGGAGATGGTGGACGCTGAAGAGGAGAAGGCCATCAAGGAGGGGAGATTCTACCTGCATCCGTCGCTGCGGTCGGTAAGGTGCAGCTGCTGCCACCGCGAGCCCAAGCTGCTTCCCTTGTTTCCAGTCACCCCTTCCCACAGTGATTGAAGCTGAGAATTATATGAAGCGCCTATGCGTCTGGGAGGAGGACTAGGTGAACACATATTATGCTGGTGTGTGTGATACCACCGTGATACTTCCAACTATCTCTTTATTAAGCAAATTAATGTGTTGGATTTTGCCGTTCTCGCTAAATAGTAATGTAAGGAGATAATGTGAACGAAAATAAAAAGGAACGAACGTTCGCTTGCTATCCTATCTTTTTTAAGTCATGAACAACGCAGACATTTTTTTTAAGTCATGAATAGTTTTTTTTTCCATATTCAGGAACATTTTTTTAAAGTTGTCAAGTGTATGAACATTCACGAACATTTTTCCATATTCGCAAATGATGCAAACATTTTTTTTTAACTCGTGAATATTTGTACCATATCCGCGAACCCTTTTTTCAATCATGAAACTATATGAATGTTCGCAAATGACGCAAACATTTTATTAAAATTATGAACATTTTTCCATATCCATGATCATTTTTTAAATAGTCATGAAATTATATGAATGTTTGCGAAAAACGCGGATATTTTTTTAAAGTCCTGAACATTTTTTCCATATTCATGAACATGCTTTTAAAGTCTTGAAAGTATATGAATGTTTGTGAACATTTTTTCCATATTCGTGAACGACGCAAACATTGTTTTCCTTATTCGCAAACAACGCGGACATATCTTTAAAGTTCATGAATTTGAATTTATTTGCATATTCATATCACCGGCAGTTAGCTTGCGGGCCCTAGACGTGTCATGGGTCAATGGCGCAACTGGCCGACCAAGTGGGGTTGGACATATTTTAGACCTGTATGACACACTTAGCATTTTGAGGATCTAAATTCTTGTTCTCATCGTTTAAGGACCTACATGAAACTATTGAAATAGTTCACGAACCAACAATGCACTTCACTCAGAGTGTTAAATCTCTACAATAAGATTTCGGTGCAATATAAGGTGTTGGATATTGCACAACTGAGTCCTCATTAGATTTTCTTGATCACTCAAAGTAGATACTTCAAGTCTTTGCTTTTTTTCTTCTTCCGAAAAGGATGATGTAACGCATGGCATGCATACAATCATCTTTATTCATTATTCAACTAAGTCTGAGAAGAATATACGTAAAAGAATCCAAAGTCATCACTTACACCTACAAACTTGATAGTGTGGAATGTCTCACTCGCCATCATCTAGAATTAGGGTCACCATCGATCCGCTCGCATAACGTATCAGGAGCATACACCCGGTGCAATAAACCTAACATGTATATCACATGTACACGTTTTAGATACGTCGATGCCACCACAACGTCAAATAGCGTCATCACCATGCAGTCGTCCATTCAGACGTATCTGTCACTGAGACTATGCCGCACCATGCTACCAAGATTCACTGTCGTCGACGCGGTAGATGCAACACCACTCCACCTCTTTTCCCCTTCAACTAGCACATGCTCTAAAATGATGCCCCCGAGAGAGAGAACGACATCGTGTCGTCACCGTCTGCTCCGGGAAATCCAAGGGTTTCCCCAGACCAACAGAACCGAAGTTGTAGCTCACACCCATCATACCAGTGCCTAAGACTACGCTCCAAATAGTTAACGATATTGTAGCATCACTAACGCCCATTCACCGGGAAGTAGGATTTTCATGCGGGCACCTAGGACCTGAGGAGCAGGGGGAGCTATTATCAACGTCGCCAGGTGTAACAACTCATAACCGACGCTCGAGAAGATTCCCATTTTATTCCGTTGGTCCCGTGTGATTTATTTGGTTGCTGCATTCATCATCACATCATGTGCATCATCTGCGTAGCATCGACACGCCGTTCTCGTCATTTTTCAAAACATGCATTTGCTATTAGTTGTCGTTCTCTTCTTTCTTGTCGTTGACCATTTTGAGACCAACCACACACGCACGCGCCCGCGACATATTTTAAATTTTGTTTTTAAAAGTATGTACAAAACTTCCTCGGTTCGGGTTGAAAGTTTGCGTGCGGTCTTGTTTTACTGTAGGTCGGCCGCCTCCCAAATTTCATCGCAATCCGAATTCATTTGATACCTGGACCGTTAAATATATAGCGGCACTAGCCTGTTTATTCGTCGGACATTTCAGTGTTTAAAAATCTTGTGCCGGTCCACAAACCTCCCTCTCAGCCCTTCCTATCCCATCTACACAACCCACTAGACCCCCCTAGCCCCTCCATCCGTTCATGGTCGTCGGATCATAATCGGACGGTCGTCATCCGACTCACCATAGTCCAATCCCTATATATAACCCACTTTGTGGAGAGAGCCTCCTCACTCTCTAGGGCCCCCCTTTGCCAAATTGCAGGCACCCCCTCAAAAAACCCACTTGTTAGCTCCACCTCCTCCCAATCCCGTAGATTTTGTCTTCCTAGCCCCACTGGCCATGTCCGCAGCCAACCCGGACGTGTCCGGACGACCATATTAGCCGCAGCCCGCAACGCACACGCCCGCGCTCCTCCCTACATGGAGCCGATCTCCCTCACGCCCCCGCCGCCATCATGCTCTGACGAGCCGCTGTCGGAGCCGTGTCACCTCCAGCCCGAGCCAGCACTTCCCCTCGCCGCCTCCACCTCGCCTGCCCCATCGTCAACAAGCCGCAGTCGGCCGGTGCCCCGCCGCCGGTGCCCAAGCCTCCCTCCGCCTCGCCCCGCGCGGATCCAGCCGCTGATCGCCGCCTCGACCTCCTCCTTGCCGGATCCGGCCACCCGAGGAATCGTCGCTGTCGCCATCTCGGGCCTTGCCCCGTCGCCACCTCGGAGACCCGCCGCGGGCGGCCACCTCTCCTCGCAAGTTCGAGAACGGAGACGACGCCCTCGACCTCCGCGTGGGACATGTCGCAGCGCCCCGTGGGCCCGCATCGCCCCTGCTGGCCTACCCTGCACCAGGCCCAGCGCGCCTCGCGTGGGTTACACCCCAGCCCGACCAGCTCCATCGATCGTGCCTTGGCCCAAGGTGAGGACCCCTAGCCGAGCCCCTTTGCTCTATTAGCGCCGTAGGCACAACTTCGTGTCCAATGCTCACCTGTGTGGCTTGTTGTATTTTTTCTTTTGCGGCGAATTTGTCTATTATCCCAAGAATTTGAGAATTACAGAAAAATGCATGTTTTTAAAATGCCTATAAATTGTTAACCATGCATCGGATTAAAATGCTTAAAATATTGTGTAGCTTCAAAATATCCAACTTTCATCCATGATAAAAATGTTTAACCTATTGTTTGCATTTTATTTGCATAGATGCCATGTTAAAAGTATTTACTTCATAAATAATTAACCGAGCTCCGATTAAAATGATCCACATATGTAACTTTACTAAAAAATGTGTAAAAAAACATGGTTGTATTTATTTTTCCGTTTAACAACTCTAGAATTGTGTTATAGAATAATACCAAAATCTTAATTTGCATACGCGGACTTCTCAAAATTGTTATTCGTTGTTTCAGCCTCATTTAAACTTCCCTAGAATTTTATGTAGTTTCATAATATCTTGTTGCATCCATCTTTTAACATGTTTGTGGCTGTCATTTGCATACATTTTGCACCCATTGTCATATTATCTTGTGTTGGTCATATCCTTTAGATCGTAGTTCCGTTTTAAATGATCTATATATGTAAATCGACTTGAATGACCTGTATAATCACATGGTGCACTTTATTTTGCTGTTAAATAAATATAAAATATGGTTAGTTCAGATCTGGACCAATTTCAAAATTAACCTATGGGGTCACTTCGAAAATGTTATATGTTCTTTCCGACCTCATTTTAAAATGCCTTGATAGTGTAGCTTAAATATGCTTCACCTCTTGTCATGTTAACATTTAACATTGCCGTGTACTCATGTCTACGACAAACTTGTTTTTGTAGACTTGTGTTGGGTCTCCAAGCGCATTTTGTAGGACAATAGCAAATTTCCCACAAGTGGATGACCTGAGGTTTAGAAATCTATGGGAGGCGTAGGATGAAGATGGTCTCTCTCAAACAACCCTGCAACCAAATAATAAAAAGTCTCTTGTGTCCCAACACGCCAAATACAATGGTAAATTGTATAGGTGCACTAGTTCGGCGAAGAGATGGTGATATAAGTGTAGTAATGATAGTAGATATTGATTTTTGTAATAGGAACAATAAAAAACAACAAGGTAGCAAGTACAAAAAGTGAGCACAAATGGTATGGAAATGCTTGAAAATGAGGCCTAGGGTTCTTAATTTTGCTAGTGCAATCTCTCAACAATGCTAATATAATTGGATCACATAAAAATCCCTCAACGTGTGATAAACAATCACTCCAAAGTTCTTATCTAGCGGAGAACATCAGAAGAAATTGTTTGTAGGGTACGAAACCACCTCAAAGTTATTCTTTCCGATCAATCTTTCCAAGAGTTCGTACTAGAATAACAAGTTATCCTTTCCTATCGATATATTGAAGAGTTCGTACTAAAATAATACCATTGATACATATTAATCAAAACTAATGTCACCTAGATATTCCAATGTCACCTCAAGTATCCGTGGGCTAATTATACGACATGCATAAAACAATTTCAGATTCTTCATATTCAATCCAACACAAAGAACTTCAAGGAGCATCCAAGATTTCTATTGGGGAACATAGTATGAAAACGTGCAATCAACCCCTATGCCTAGATCCCCAAGGTCATCGGAATTCACAAGTTGATGCAACAACATATATGTGAATCACTTGAATAGCTCAATGTCACTATGGATATCCGCATGCAAGACGTACATCATGTGCTCTCAAAGCTGAATATTCAATCCAAAATAATAAGATCTTAAAGTAAATGACTAAATTCATCACAACAATAGCATGTGACAAACACCATATGGCCCGACTATATTAAAACGGTGTTAGAGCATATATCTCCATATGTGGTTTTGGTAATTGATGACAATTCCTATGGACTAATGGTTGCCTTAAGTTATATTTATATGATTTGTCCATAGGCACTTCTTGAAGTCCATCTGTTGGGATCAAGGAGTTTATATGATGACCAAGGTTGTATTCAAGGTATTATCCGAAGAATGGTCATAGAGACACGAGGTTTATCAAGATCGTCAGACAAAGAGTAAATCAAGATGATCAACACACAAAGCATACAAGATGCACCGAGAGGGATCAAGTGATCCCATGGTATGGTAAGCATTGTCCAGTACGTATTTGTGTACTAACCCATGGTCTTCTTGAGAGTTCTATGTAGGGTTAGGTGTGTTTCCATGGGCTTGCGTCCAGAGGAATATCTCATACAACCCATGGAGGATGACGTCAAGTGATTGAGGATGGTGGCAATGGACTTGTGAAGATATGCTGAAGAGCGGCTCACCCATAATGTGTATGGGGGAGAAATCAACTAGTCTTCATCAAGCCAACGCAAGCAAGAAAGGTGGTCCATCTTGAGGAAGCCAAGATCATCATCATCTAGCTCGAGAGGAAGAGGTGCAAGGTATAGGTTTGCCCTTGATAGGTTTTCTGTTTTAGGATAGATTGTCGTACTGTCAAGGGGGGCTCTCAAGTGAGTAGCTTGATCGTATCTATCTTTGTGATCTCAAACCATTTGCATCCTTGCATCATACTTCTTGGTTCTTGTTTGGTATTTCTCTTTGTGAGTTTTAGAGATTATGGTCATCTTCATGACACGCTCGAGTTCATCGAAAACGGAGTCCATATGCATCTTTTATGATGTTTTCGATGTTGGGAGTTTTTACCGGTCTTATTCGAAGAAGGGTTCTCACCATTTTCTTATGGGACTTTTCTCACTTTCTTCTTATTGATATTTCTATCAAGACTGTGTTAGACCATGTCCTTAGCTTTCCAACAAACTTGGTTCATTTGAATTCGGAGTCCGTATGCGACAGTTAGCGCACTTTCACTATCCAGCGGTAGTACCGCTCCTCGTGCGAGTGGTAGTACCGCTCCTGTAGCGGTAGTACCACCCCCGGAGCGGTAGTAATTTTTTACTACCGCTCCAAGATCGGTAGTACCGCTCCGTCGGACTGTTTTTTGCATCCTTTTTGGCCTCAGCATGGTTGGTGAACCTACCGGGCGGTAGTACCGCTACATGAGCGGTAGTACCGCTCTGTGCGGGCTCTGAGGCTTAACGGTTGGATTTTTCCCCACCTATAAAAGGGGGTCTTCTTCCCCATTGAACCTTATCTCTTTAGCTCATGTTCTTCCCCCATTGTTGACCTTCTTCGAGCTTGCTAACTCTCAATCCCTCCAATGATTCGTGCTAGTTCTTGAGGAAAAAGAGAGAGGAGATCTAGATCCACATTTCCACCAATCACTTTCTCCTCTAAGTGAGGGGAACCCCTTGGGTCTAGATCTTGGAGTTCTTCGTGTTCTTCTTCGTTCTTCCTCTCATTTTCCTCCCTAGCATTAGTTGCTTTGGTGGGATTTGGGAGAGAAGGACTTGGGCACTCCGTGTGCCCTTGCCATTGCATTAGTTGCATCGTTTGAGTTCTCCACGGTGATACGTGGAAGTGAAGTTTGAGAAGCTTATTACTTTTGGTACTTAGTACCCTAGATATTGTTCTTCGTGGATGCTTTGACGTCCTAGAAGCTTGGTGGTATCTCGGAGCTCAATCATTGTGGTGTAAAGCTCTGGGCAAGCGTCAGGGTCTCCAATTAAGTTGTCGAGATTGCCCCGAGCAATTTGTACGGGTATCGGTGGCCAGCCCCAAGGTTTGCTATTTGTACGGTTCAGTGACCGCCCTCAAGGGTCCCTTAGTGGAATCACGACATCTTGCATTGTGCGAGAGCGTGAGGATATTACGGTGGCCTTAGTGGCATCTTGGGGAGCATTGTGCCTCCACACCGCTCCAACGGAGATTAGCATCTGCAAGGGTGTGAACTTCCGGATACATCATCGTCTCCGCGTGCCTCGGTTATCTCTTACTCGAACCCTTTACTTATGCACTTTACTTTGTGATATCCATATTGTTTATTGTCATATATCTTGCTATCACTTAGTTGTTTATCTTGCTTAGCATAAGTTGTTGGTGCACATAGGTGAGCCTAGTTGTTGTAGGTTTTGTGCTTGACAAATTAAACGTTAGTTTTATTCCGCATTTGTTCAAGCCTAAACCATAATTATTTTAAAGCACCTATTCACTCCCCCTCTAGGCGACATCCACGTCCTTTCAATTGGTATCAGAGCTAGGTCTCTGTTTATTAGGTTTAACTACCTAGAGAGTAAGGATGTCGACTAGTTTCGATGGCACAAATTTTGATGTTTGGGTAATTCGCATGCTTAATCACTTTCGGGTCTTGGACCCAAATTTAGAGTGAATTGTAGATATGGGTTTTTCTCCTCCAAAGGATTGTCAAAATATATCTTTAGGGGATGAGAAAAACTCTTATCTCAATGCTCAAGCGTCTAATGTGCTTTTTGATGCTTTGAGCAATGTAGTTATATTTCAACGCATGCCATTTCGGGATGCTCATGAGTTGTGGACAAAGCTTAAAGATAAATATGGTATGTCCAAGATTTGTGGGAATGATTGTTCTCCCTCCACCTCCCGTCGTGTGGTCTTCTCAACTTCATCTACTTCACCTACATGTGGATTGCCACAAGGTAATGATATGATGAGTAGTGGTGATCATTGCAACGATGATAGTGGGTTTATTGTTGATGATCCTTCATCACTATATTATTGCAATGCTTCATCTTTGGGATTAACACTTCGAGCACTCTAAATTTTTTACATGCTTGTGTTGATAGTCCTTGCATATCATGTAAAAACTGCTTGACTAAATCTCATGATGATATGCTTCCTATATCTTGTTGTCATGATAAAAATGTATATATTTCCTCGAGTTGTTGTGCTAACAATGTAGAGGAAATTCATCACTCCATGGAACAAGATGTGGCCTTGAATGATGCTTCAAGGGATCCTACATCATCATCTATTGTCTCACTTTTGCCTTATGGCTAGGGCTTCAAAGGTATCTCCTACTTTGAATCCCAATATATCTCATGATGATGATGTTGATGATAATGGGGATGAGAATAATGATGAAGAGAGTGATAATATTGCATCCTTAAAAAATAAGGGTGAAATGATTTTAAAATCTCTTTATAAGAATAAACTTGCTTGTTCCAACTTCTTGGAAATCATGTTTATTGCCACTGAGGGCAAGAAATACATTGAGGAGTTGGAAGCTCATCTCGAGGAGCATGAGGCCACCATTGAGACAATGGAAGGTCATGAGCGTGAATACGCTAACGAGACCGCGGAGCTATCTCAACCTCTTGAAAATGAATAAACCACCAAGGAATCTCTTGAGGAAACCTTTGCTATAGAATGATCTAGATTAAAGGAATCCCATGATAGAGCTCTCGAGGTGGCTAATGATTTTAGAACTAAAAACGATAAGCTTGAAGTTGCACATGCTAAACTCATTGAGGACTATGAGCACCTCGAAAATGGCTCAAAGGATATTAAGAGTTCGCTCATCGAACCCACCGAGTCTCATGCTCAACTTGAATCTTCATATGCTAAAGAGCTTGCCAAGTTTCCTTCTCCTCTTATTGTTAATAATGATGCTTGTGCTACTAATTCTACTTCTTGTGAAGCATCCATTTTAAAGGAGAATGTTGAGCTAAGGGCTCAACTCGAGTTGCTATCTAGCAATTATGGGAAATTGGAAGAAAGTCATGTAATGCTCACAAGCTCTCATGATGATCTTCTAGTATCCCATAATGTGCTAAAATTAGCTCATGAGGCTATTACTATCAAGGTAACATCGAGTGAGCCTCATGTAGACATTAGCACTACTTCTAGTCAAAAATCTATATTGCCATGTGCTAGTCCTCGTAATTCATCTACTCACAATGTTGCTACATCTTGTGATGAATTCTTTCCATGCCTTGTTGCTCTAACAATGAAGCTTATACTTCCTCTAGTACTTGTGTTGATACTAACCATGTAGAGGAAATCAAAGAGCTCAAGGCCCAAGTCACTTCCTTTAAGAAAGACTTGGAAAAGAGTCATGAAGGAATGTCCACACTCAACAATGACTTGTGTGGGCAAAAATCCCCAAATGAAAAATATGGACTTCGATTCAACTCCAACAAGAAGAATAATTCCAAAAGCTTCAAGAAGGAGTTCCAAGAACAAGTCAAGAATTCGGCCAAGATTATTTGCTTCAAGTAAAAAATTGAAGGGCACCATGTTAGATCTTTCCCACTAAAGAAGAAGCCCCAAAGTCACAAGCAACAAGGAAAGAGGCCACAAGTGCACTCACATACTCAACTACAAGTTGAAGAAAGGCCCCTTCCCAAGAAGACCCAAGCCAACACTCCTCGTGTTGAGAAATCAATAGGAAAGAAATTAAAGGGTAGATGTTGCTACTTATGTCGTGAGAAGGGTCACTTCTCTTCTTCTTGCACGAGAGGTAATTTATCCAACCCAACATTATTGATGATATCTATTCACGTGGGAAGGATAAGGTTGGCAATGTGTTTGCCAAGTTTGTTGGTACTCAAAGTGGTGTCAAGAAAAGTACAATTTGGGTTGCCAAGCCAATTGTGACTAACCTCTTAGGACCCAATGTGGTTGGGGACCAACAAGCTCAAACTTGATCAATAGGTGTTTGTGGAGGACATTAGAGACTTGGATATATAATGAAGAATTAAGGGGTCTTCATCATTCATATTTTCTCAAGCCAAGTCATTTGGATTATCGAGTTTCTATCTTATATCCAATGTGCCTCCTTACGGTAACTTGCACTTAAACTGTTTACATTGTTAGTTGCTTGCCCCTTTGCATGTTGTGGTTTTGTACCTTCATGTGTTTGTACATGTTGTGCTTCCAACTTGCTTATGTTGAGTAATCGAATATGTGTATGTTGGTTTGCATATCATGAACATGTGAGTCTTGTATTGAGCCTTTTTGCATCTTGTTTGTATCTTTGTTGGCTCTTGTGAGAGATTAATGGATTATCCCATTGTGGGGGAGTGATGTGCTTTGCACACCTCACAATCCTATAAATGTGTATAATACCACTTAGGATTGATATTTCAAGATTATCTAGTTTCTATGTGGTATGTCTTACTCATGAGAAATTCAAATTCTATATGGTCCATTAATTATCTCTTGTTGGTTTTAATTTGCCACTTGTTAATATTGTTGGGTTATCACGTTATGGGGGAGTAATATGCTATGTGCATATTACAAGCCTAGAGAATGTGTAGATTTGAGGTATTCCCACTTAGTGTTGATATTGTAAATTATCTTGTTCCTAGGTGGCATGTTTGCTCTACAAGTGTCATTTGCTTGCGTTTTATGGGTAAAGATGATCTTGGATATATTTGCGATCTACCAATGAGTATTATTTCCAAAATACTTCTTGTCCTTGACAATTGGTATTCCCATCATGTGGTAGGAATTGCTAATCGTCTTTACATTGGATTTTGTGTTTCGTTTGGCTTCCTTGCCTCTTGTGGATCTATTTTAACATGTCTAGTGTTTTTATAGATATAGAGAAAGTGATGATCCCATCTTGTGCATTTTGTATTTAAATGCAAATTCTATATAATGCACATCCCTTGGGGAGCTATCCTATTTTCTTTAGAACACTCTCTTTATTCGCCCATCATAAAATATTTTGATCCCCATCAAGTGTGTGTTGATGGGAGGCAAGTCTTTCTCTTTATGATGCTTTGTGCCATCATGAAAATTTGTCGAGGGTTTGGTTTGTTGGAACCTAGCTCTCTTTTGGAAACTAGATACCTCGTGTTTGTTTTCCTTCAATTGGTATCTTGTTTCCTTTTATTTGGCATGTGTAAATGGATATCTCATTCCTTGAGGTATCTTTTAATTGATATCCTTCAAGTGATAGTTTTTCGTTTGGTATCTTATTATCACTTGATACCTTGTCTTTTGGTGTATTATCAACTTTGTTTTGAGTTGATTCTTGAAAGCCTTGAGCATGCATATTTACTATATATAGCTTCTTTTGCTTGCTTTCTTTCTTTGACCCAATATATAGGGGAAACTCCACCTTGTCATAAATTGGCTAAAGTGTGCATGAAATTCAAATTCATATATATGTGCACATATGTATGTGGAATTTGTCCTATGTATTGTTGGTTTTCTAACTCTTTGGTCCCAATGAGCTTGGGCACCATTTTGTTTGTTTTGTTGTTCCAGGAACAATTGGAGATGCGTTGGATGCTCGGTTCACCTATAAGGAAGGTGTTTAGACCATGTGTTCATTGGAGCCAAGTTAGGATGATCAACGAACAACTATCTACTACATCAATCCAATGTTGTCTCGGTAACAAGTATCTACTTCATGCATTCATTTCTTGCAAAGGCCCAAACCTGTTTTTTCTTTTCCAGGTTGCATCATGGCATGAATCTCTTGATTCGTTATTGTAGTACTTGTTTCCTTTCTCAAAGCATCCGAACGATGATGTCTTATTGCTAGTTGGGATGTCTTTGATGTTCGTATGTTGGAAGTTCATATTGTACAATAAGAAAATATTAGGCCATGTGCTATGCTTCCAAGCAAAGATCTTATTGATATATTTATGACTTCCTTTTTGATATCTTGTTTGTTCCTTCTTGTAACCATTTCGTGTGTACATCCTCCTTTGTGGATATATATCATCATGATTCTCTTCTACTTAGAATCTTTTACACATGAGAGAAGTTACATCTCTAATTGATATCCTCTTTTCTTTCACGTCCACCGTTGCATTACCTTTTTCAGTTTTTGGTGGCTTCATGAAAGGATTTGTCTTGAGTGCGTATCTTATTTTCCTACATCTTGATGCACTCTTTGGCCGTGAAGATTATTTTTCCTCATGCTTGTCTAGATGAGGGTTTTGCCATTTCGATTGGTATCCCTCCTCTTGACAAGGTTCTTATTTCCTATCTTCACCATGGGTTGTCACAAGCGTTGGTTCTTATTTTGTTTATTAGTAAGCTTGTGAACCCATTTTCTAGTATGTGTGTGTGGGAATGATATGTCTTGCACTTTATGTCTCATTTCATCAAGACTATATTGATGAGTAATGCTCATCCTTATCTTAGTCTTCTCAAGTGCTTTGCCATGACTCACACACATTATTTTGGTTGAGCCTATTCTTAAGTTACTTCTTTTACATGTTGCTCAACAATTTGTTTTGTGCAAGTGATATGCTTATTGTCTCATTTATCTTCTGGCACTCGTTGTGTGTTTTTGTTAATTTTGGGGAAGCAACGGTCCTATTTTCTGCACTTGTATCAAATAAAAAAAATCTCTTATTAGTTCACAAATCATGGGGAGCTTCTCTAGTTTTGACAAAACACTCTGTTGCCTTTATCGTAATATCTTTTATTCACGTGGTTCGAAGGACCATATGGTTGTTTGTTCCATCTTTTATTCATGTATCTTTTGATTGCTTGCCTCTATTTTCGTATGTCTTTGTGGCATACGATCCTTTTATTTGCAATCTTTGGGTCCTCAATATAGTTTGTTTTCCTCCAACTACTTGTCATTGTATTTATGTATTTCTTTGCACTCATTTGCCGAGAAGTACACACTTTTTGGAGGACCACCTACTATATTGGCTTTCTAAACTTTTCGTCCATTTTGGCAATCAATGCCAATGGGGGAGAAGTTTAGAGAGTTTACTTTGCATATGTTTAGAGGGTTTTGCTTTTATTGCTTAAGCATTTAGATCTTGCACGCATGCATTATTGCTTTGTATGTGTGCGCTTGGTTATGCTTATTTCCTTATATAAACTCTTTTGAAGTGGTTGTCATCAATTACCAAAATGGGGGAGATTGTTAGAGCATATATCTCCATATGTGGTTTTGGTAATTGATGATAATTCCTATGGACTAATGGTTGCCTTAAGTTATATTTATAGGATTTGTCCATAGGCACTTCTTGAATTCCATTTGTTGGGTTCAAGGAGTTTATATGATGACCAAGGTGGTATTCAAAGTATCATCCAAATAATGGTCATAGAGACACAAGGTTGATCAAGATCGTCATACAATGAGTAAATCAAGATGATCAACACACAAAGCGTACAAGATGTACCGAGAGGGATCAAGTGATCTCATGGTATGGTAAGCATTGTCCAGTACGTATTTGTGTACTAACGCATGGTCTTCATGAGAGTTCTATGTGGGGTTAGGTGTGTTTCCATGGGCTTGCATCCAGAGGAATATCTCATACAACCCATGGAGGATGATGTCAAGTGATGGAGGATGGTGGCAATGGACTTGTGAAGATATGCTGAAGAGCGGCTCACCCATAGTGTGTATGGGGGAGCAATCAACTAGTCTTCATCAAGCCAACGCAAGCAAGAAAGATGGTCCATCTTGAGGAAGCCAAGATCATCGTCATCTAGCTCAAGAGGATGAGGTGCAAGGTATAGGTTTGCCCTTGATAGGTTTTCTGTTTTAGGATAGATTGTCGTACTGTCAAGGGGGGCTCTCAAGTGAGTAGCTTGATCGTATCGTTCGTTGAGAGCTCAAACCATTTGCATCCTTGCATCATACTTCTTGGTTCTTGTTTGGTATTTCTCTTTGTGAGTTTTAGAGATTATGGTCATCTTCATGACACGCTTGGGTTCATCGAAAACGGAGTCCATATGCATCTTCTATGATGTTTTCGATGTTGGGAGTTCTTACCGGTCTTATTCGAAGAAGGGTTCTCACCATTTTCTTATGGCACTTTCCACACTTGATTCTTATTGATATTTCTATCAATATTGTGTTAGCCCATGTCGTTAGATTTCCAACAAACTTGGTTTCGTTGAATTCGGAGTCTGTATGCGAAAGTTAGAGCAGTTTCACTATCCAGCGGTAGTACCGCTCCTCGTGCGAGCGGTAGTACCGCTCGTGTAGCGGTAGTACCGCTCCGTCGGAATGTTTTTTTGCATCCTTTTTGGCCTCAGCATGGTTGGTGATCCTACCGAGCGGTTGTACCGCTACATGAGCGGTAGTACCGCTCTGTGCGGGCTGTGAGACTTAATGGTTGGATTTTCCCCCACCTATAAAAGGGGGTCTTCTTCCCCATTGAACCTTATCTCTTTAGCTCGTGTTCTTCCCCCATTGTTGACCTTCTTCGAGCTTGCTAACTCATAATCCCTCCATTGATTCTTTCTAGTTCTTGAGGGAAAAGAGAGAGGAGATCTAGATCCAGATTTCCACCAATCACTTTCTCCTCTAAGTTAGGGGAACCCCTTGGGTCTAGATCTTGGAGTTCTTCGTGTTCTTCTTTATTCTTCCTCTCATTTTCCTCCCTAGCATTAGTTGCTTTGGTGGGATTTGGGAGAGAAGGACTTGGGAACTCCGTGTGCCCTTGCCATTGCATTAGTTGCATCCTTTGAGTTCTCCACGGTGATACGTGGAAGTGAAGTTTGAGAAGCTTATTACCTTTGGTACTTAGTACCCTAGATATTGTTCTTCGTGGATGCTTTGTCGTCCTAGAAGCTTGGTGGTGTCTCAGAGCTCAATCATTGTGGTGTAAAGCTCCGGGCAAGCGTCAGGGTCTCCAATTAGGTTGTGGAGATTGCCCCGAGCAATTTGTACGGGCATCGATGACCGCCCCCAAGGTTTGCCATTTGTACGGGTTCGGTGACCGCCCTCAAGGGTCCCTTAGTGGAATCACGGCATCTTGCATTGTGCTAGAGCGTGAGGAGATTACGGTGGCCTTAGTGGCATCTTGGGGAGCATTGTGCCTCCACACCGCTCCAACGGAGATTAGCATCCGCAAGGGTGTGAACTTCCGGATACATCATCGTCTCTGCGTGCCTCGGTTATCTCTTACCCGAACCCTTTACTTATGCACTTTACTTTGTGATAGCCATATTCTTTATTGTCATATATCTTGCTATCACTTAGTTGTTTATCTTGCTTAGCATAAGTTGTTGGTGCACATAGGTGAGCCTAGTTGTTGTAGGTTTTGTGCTTGACAAATTAAACATTAGTTTTATTCCGCATTTGTTCAAGCCTAAACCGTAATTATTTTAAAGCGCCTATTCACCCCCCTCTAGGAGACATCCACGTCCTTTCAGAAGGCGTGATATATCAAGATCATGACATCTCAAGGACACGAGAGAGAGAGAGAGATATTAAACACATAGCTACTAGTACAAACCATCAACCCCGATGATGGACTACTCCCTACTCGTCATGTCCTTCGTCAGGATGATGAAGATGGCCACCAGAGATTATCTCCCCTTCTAGCAGGGTGCCGGAGCAGGCTCCCGGTTGGTTTTTTGTGGCTATAGAGGCTTGCGGCGATGGAACTTCTCATCTAGGGTTATTACTGGAGGTTTCTCTATTTATAGGAATTTTTGGCGTTGGAATCACGCCAAGATGGGCCATGAGGTTCCCACTAGGTACCAAGCCGCGCTAGGGGGGGCAGGCGCGCACTGGTGCCTAATGGGTAGCGTGGGCCTCCTCTGGTTGGCTTCCTTGGTCCTCTGGATGTCTTCTAGGTAGAAAAAATCTCCAGAAAGTTTCGTGATATTTGGACTCCGTTTGATATTGATTTTCCGTAATGTAAAAAACAAGTAAAAAACGACAACTGGCACTGGGCACTATGTCAGTAGTTTAGTCCAAAAATTATATAAACTTGCTATAAAATGATTGAAAAACATCCAAGAATGATAATATAACAACATTGAACAGAAAAAATATAGATACGTTGGAGATGTATCAACGTCCCCAACCTTAATTCCTGCTCATCCACGAGTAGGTAAATGATAAAAACAAATTTTCTTAGGTGGAATGTTGCCTAACATGTTCATCCTATTCTTTTCATTATAGCGTGGACATATGGACTTGTAGATGATTAAAGGAATAGTCTATAATTTGACATGAAAAGTTTAATACTACAACATATCAACAAGCAACCAAGTCTTTCAAAATATCAATGCTAAAGAACGATATCCTAGCCGATCATGCTCAATCATTGATCCATTCATGCAGCACACTCAAAAATTGGCTACATCCAATGCTCAAGTATGATAATAGTGCTTCGTCGTTGGTTCTTCATAAGAGAAGATGGAGAGTCAAATAAAAAAATGAAAAAAATCATAAAACTAAAAAGATAGGCCCTTCGTAGAGGAAATAAGAAATTTGTAGAGGTGCGAGAGCTCAAAGCTTAAATTAAGAGATAAAGTTATTTTGGGTGGCATGCTTTTCCTGTCAATGAAAAGGACTAAGAGTTTCCAATATCTTCCATGCTAAACAAATCATAGGCGGTTCATAAACATAAAATAAAGTTTATTCCTTTTTCCACCATTCATTCACACTCCACGGCTAGCCGCGTCCACGGGTACCGTCCATGCCAACACTTTCCAAGGAATTTATTATTTAACAACATAAAGTAAATTTCTTTTTATTTTGGGACCGGGCATCCCTATTACCGCCATACTCTCGTGCAATGACAAGTGAATAAATACTCATCTTGAGAATAACCTATTTAACATGGAATATACCGGTCACCCCTCGCTGCTTCATGAGCAGTACCGGCATACAAAATAGAAGTTTATTTTGAATATTAGAGTTGGCACATACAAATTTACTTAGAACGATACTGAAATACCACATATAGGTAGGTATGGTGGACTCATTTGGCACAACTTTGGGTTTAGGATTTGGATGCACAAGCAACATTCCCTCTTAGTACAAGTGAAGGCTAGCAAATAGATTGAGAAGCGCCGAACCAAGGAACGAAGACCATCAAAAGCAAACATTAAACATAACTAACACCGAATAATGCAATACAAGTAGGATGTAATTTCATAGAAGAATTATTGACTTCATGTGCATGCATAGGGAATCACAAACCTTAACACCATAATTCTTACTAAAGCATAATTACTCATCAACATAACTCACATATCATTATCTTCATATCGCAAAACTATTGCAAAGAATCAGGTTTAACATCAAATGATCTTCATGAAAGTTTTTATTATATCTCCCCTGGATATCTATCACTTTGGGACCAATTTCATTTAAAGCAAATTGCCATTCCTAATAACAAGCTCTCAAACAAATATAAGTGAAGAAAGAGAGCACAAGTATCTTTAAATTTGTCAACTCTCAAAATAATATAAGTGAAGCAAGAGAGGATTTCTTCAAAGTTTCTACTAGCTCTCAAAATAATGTAAGTTAAGCATGAGTGCATATTTCTTCCAAATAACAGTACCATCTTTCTCAAAAATATACAAGTGAAGTACTAGAGCAATTCAATCGAACTACTCTCAAAAGATATAAGTGAAGAACTCAAGATCAATGAGTAGTGAAACAATTAAGTAGCTATGTGAAGACTCTCTCTTAATAAAGATTTTCAGATCTGATATTTTATTTCAAACAGAAAATAAAACAAAAGACACTCCAAGAATAGCACATATCATGTGGACAAATAAGAAATTTAGCCTCAACATAGGCTAACCGATAGTTGTTGATGAAGAAAGGTGGGATGCGTAGCATCCCCAAGATTAGATGCTTGAGACTTCTTGAAATATTTACTTGGGTTGCCTTCGGCATCCCCAAGCTTGAGCTTTTTTATCTCGTTCGATCCTCCCATATCCCATTTTCACCTAAGTCTCATAAACTTCATCCACAAAATACATGAAAAGAACTCGTGAGCTCGGTTGGCTATATTGTTATGGTGGATTGGTCCACTGGCAAAAGAATGGAGTTAGTAAGGATTAAAGGGGCTAAAGTTGCTGGTGTATATCATCCTTTGATCAATGAGAAGCTCATGAAGGTCATGCACAGGTAATGACTATCCTTTTTGAAATTAGGCAAAGGAATTAGCTTGACAACTAACTAAAATTTGAACTGCCGGGTTCCATCAAACACAGAAATGACAAAAAAGTGTATGCGTGGACCGTTGACGATAGCGACTCCATGAAGAGGATGATGTATGAGCAGGTTGACGCAATTGTGACAAGCAACCCTTCACTCCTGCACCAGCTGATGCAGGAGACCATATCAGAGTACATGGAAGATGGTTTTGCCTTGCCTTAGTGATGGCTATAAACCTCACTGCATTTCCATGGTGGCTCCTTGTGTCTGCATGATAAGAGAGTACTCCCTCCGTCCAAAAATACTTCTCATAGGAATGGATATATTTAGATGTATTTTAGTTCTAGATACATTTATTTTTATACATTTGTACGACAAGTAATTCCTGATGAGGGAAGTACGTAGTATAATGGACGAAAGGCGATTTTATTTTTGCCTCTCAATTGAGACTGGCCAGTAACACAGATGATCTTACGGTTCAAATGAGTTATGCCTCGATACCTTTTTTTAGAGAAGGAGGATGACTCCTGGCCTTTGCATCTGGGAGATGCATGCGGCCATTTTATTGATTATTCTCGAGGGCCTTACAAAGTATTACAACAATATGTCTGAATCCGCCAACTTCGCAACAGCTGCCGCTACTCCTATCCATGTGATGAAGGGGTGCTAGCTGGGGCACATACCCAGACCAGTAACCTAATCCTAACATCAAAAACCGGTCGAGCCATCTGCCACATACCGGGTGTAGGGCACAAAACCGATCTGATGCACTCGTGTGCTGTCGCCGCCATTTTCCACCGGTCCGTCTTCAGAGCAGATATTGAGGCTTCTACCTTGTGTAGCCACTCTGCCATCGACGTCATCACCATGACGCCAGATAGCTACCTCCTCCTGCGCGAGTCCATCTCCATGCATTGGTCGTCGAGGCCCCTCAACATCATGCTGCCGATATCCGCCGCCGTCAATGTGTGAGATGAAGCACCGCTCTGCCATTCCTCCAGCCAACACTTGCTCCAAAACGATGCCCCCAGGAGGGAAGGCCATAAAATGCCATCATCGTCCGATCCAGGAAGACCTAGATCTAGGGTTTCCCCCGGAGCACCCCGAGCCTGATGACGCAAACAGCAATGTTGTTGCTCCACCAGACGAGCGTCGCTGACGTCACAGCCTCCAAGATGAAGCTGGCCAAAATGCGCCGACAACGAACCGCTGCCACCTCCACCGCCACTTGAGCCGGCACCGAGCAACGCCTTCAAGAAGGAAAACGCCACCGCGGTGTCGTCATCGCTTGGAACAAGGGGATCTGAGGTTTTCACCTGAGCTCCTGGGAGGGGGTGGAAGGAAGGGGATCCTCTCTGAAGCCTCCAACTAGGGGAACCACACCCAAAGGCGCTGTCTTCGGAGTGGCCGCCACACCGGCCAAGGGACTCTCCCGGAACCCTTCCAACCATCGGATCTGCAAGGCCAGCCCCCATCAAGGGCCAGATCCGCTGCAGATCAGAGTAGATCGGGGTCGAGGACAAGCAACACCATGGCCACCAGCATCCAGCGAGGACAGCCGCCATCCCCCGCGTCGTCCGGGTCATAGAGGGAGCCGCCAACCGCGCACAGGGGACACCACCGCCTGCACACGTCGGAGCACTGTCGCTAGCCCAGCGCCTGCCACCGCCTGCCGAGGGCCGCCGCCGAGCGCCCCGCTCCCCGCCATCGCTCGCCGAGGCCTGGCCTCTCGCGCCTGACCGCGATCGCCACAGGACACTGCCGTCAACCGTCTAGATCCGCCGCCCGCGGAGGAAGGTAAGCCGGGAGAGGGAGTCCCCCCGCCGCCGCCATCTGCCACGCGGGTTTCATCCGGCGGCGTCACCTGGCGGTGGCAAGGAGGGGAGAAAGAAAGGGCGGCGGCGGCGCCTAGGGTTGGAAGCTCCCGAGTCGCCAGGGCGGGGGCGACGCAAGGGGAGTTTTTTCAGATACCTTATGCCTCGATACCTACTCTACCATATACGGAGTAGCCAGATAACAGTGGTATTCATTCAGCATGCAGCCCCTTGCGTGCCCCCCAACCGATCTACACAGCCTCAAAGTTTGAATGTTCTATACTAAATCTACCTTGAAATGAGAGCCTCAAGCCAATCAAGGCTGATCTTCCCTCGGAGGTCGTGATCGTATGACCATGCACTTTCCAGTCTGCCACTACCTAGAACTGACAACAACATACAGTTTCTTTGAAGACGTATGAGGTAGAAATGAGGAAACACGGATGGTCATGGACGCACCCTTTTTTGTTTGCCTACTTGAATTCCAGCAAAGAGAACTTACGAATGTTCATTGATGTGTAACATGTTAGAACTTATTCTTGTTACTTATTACCACGAACACTCGCACAAAAGCAAGGAACTCTTCTCAATACTTCTCGCACAAAAGCAAGGAACTCTTCTCAATAAATGGACGTAAGTGACATAAATAGATCTGATGTATGGAAGTTATACGAATTACTCCTTTCGTTCCTAAATATAAGTCTTTCTAGAGGTTTCACTAATGGACTACATACGGATGTATATAGACATACTTTAGAGTTTATATTCAATCATTTTGCTTTATATGTACAGACCCCTAGTAAAATCGTTTAAAAGACTTATATTTAAAAACGGAGGGAGTATTATTTATGTTATGTACACGGTAAGGTGCAAATGCCTGTACGATGATCCTTCCACTGTCTATGGAAAGAGGATACTATTAAATTATTAATCATTGCATTTTTTATATGATAAACACAACACAAGCATTTTTTTAAGTCAGCCTCTAAAGATCTTGATCCATTAAAAAAGAAGTGGGTTGCGTGGTTAATTAACGGAAAACCGGACTAAAACCGTTACAGCAGCCCACACAAAGCAAAACCGGCCAACATGGCCATCGGCCAACCACACGAAGAAACAAATGCTGCAGAGAAGAAATAAAAAAGTCAAGGTCGTCACCAAGCGTCATCGTCATCACTCCTCCATGAGCCAATGACTCCGACTTCACCATCGACTTCCATCAATAAAGCCGTTGTCGCCACAGGCACCGAAACCGATGTTGGCCCATGCCAAGCAGTCGGACACCGGTGCAGGTGCCCAGACAACTCCGACTAAGAATACCATCAAAACACGTAAAAAATGAGCAGCCCTGGTGCCAACCAACACCTCCTTGAAGACCACCAACCACTTGTCATCGTCACCACCTAGGCATCTCCAGGGCATCTCGACTTCGGGGTGGCATGGTGAGACTCAGAAAAAGACCAGTCAAGCACGTAGGATAAAACAAACAACTGAAGCCTTGCGATGACCCTGCACCGTTGACCATTGACATCACTGTGAAACTGAACGCCACATCACCACATTGTCGGACGGGCACCTGCCAACCACAACATTGTGAGCGTCTAGCCCATTGAAAACGCGAGCGAACAGGATCGAAACGTGTTGAAGACGACACCCCAAAGAGGGAAGTGTCGATGTCGACGTCGTCATCCAACTCGATTAGGTCTTAGGCTTTCACCCAAAAACTGGATCGTGTGCATCGGTGGACTCCACGGCGGCGTCTCCAAGGAGGTGAAATGACGTCCACAAAAGCCGACGTCGTTGGCCGGCAAGAGCCCGACAAGCTTTTTCCCATCACACCACCCAACACCACACCCCCACGCGTCACACCTCTACTAGCACAAACACCTCCCATGAAGTTGTTGCATTGACAACATGCGAGAGCCATCACAAACCATGGCCATGCCTCTAGGTTTTCACTCGCCGTAACCGTTGTACCATGCCAACGGGAGGCAAGCCCCCCGCCAGGCGCCAAACCTGTGTGCCGGAAACCCAATGCGCTTGCGCTGCGATTTGCATGTGCGTCGTGCCGCCCCGAACGCAGGCACCCTCGCCAGTGAGGGCATCTGCGCGAGCTCCTGCCAAAACGGATGATTGGCGTTTCACATGCCCGGGATGGAGGAGGGAAAGGGCCCTGCCGTCGTCGAGCTTCGACCGTTGACATCCACCGACGACGACGAGCGAAGGAGGGGATGAAGGGGATTTTGCTGGCGTGACTAGGGTTCGCTCCCGAGCCGCCCACGGGAGCGACCTGGTGAGTGGCTCTGTTCACGATAGAAACATAGATGCTCACATACACGAATACACACTCACCCTCTATGGATACACACGGACACTCTACCCTATGAATACATTCGAGAGAGTGAGATGACAAATGTTGATATTGATGAAGTCGCCAAAAGTGTAACATTTTAATCGTACACTGATCATACACGCAAGTGCGCACGATCATGATTAGGGACTCACTGGAAGATATCACAACACAACTCTAGACACAAGTTAAAATCATACAAACTTCATATTACAAGCCAGTGGCCTCGAGGGCTTGAATGCATAAGCTCGGATACACATGAGTCAGCGAAAGAAAATAATATCTGAGTAAACACATATGTAACCAAGTTTTGCCTTAAGAAAGCTAGCATAAACATAACATGGATCGAAAAGGCAAGGCCTCTTGCCAGGGAGCCTCCTAACTACTCCTGGTCATCAGCGGTCTCCACGTAGTAGTAGGCTCCGTCGGGGTAGTCGTAGTCGTCAGCGGGATTAACTGGCTCCTGGGCTCCCTCATGTGGTCGCGACAATCATATCAAGAGGAAAAATAGGAGCAAATCGACGATGAATACTCATATCCAAAGTACTCGCAAGAATGATATCAGAACAATGCCAAGTATGCATCAGTATCAAAGGAATAGGGCTATATCTTTGGACTGACTACAGAAATACCAGAATAGAGAGAAGGCCTAGTCCTATCAAAGACTAGCATCGTCAGTGTCTTGCAACATTAGAAGAGTGTAGATCAGCATAAGTAAAATGTAGAAAGTTTATTAAGTAACACCCAGAGATCCTTCCTTGACTCGCTGCGAGAAAGCAATCTCGGAGCCAGCATTTCATTTCAAGTCACCATTCTATTTATATTAGATCGGAATACAACTTCGAGCGACCGTTATCATGGACACAATTATTTTCATCTGACTTATAGATTATTTTATTAAATTTTTATTAATATAATGAAATTAACATATTTATTTTAATTCAAAAAAATTAATAAATCATCATGACATCACGATGACATCACTAGCCGACCAACCAGTTTGACTTGTCAAACTGATCAGTAGGACCCACCTGTTATAGACAGTGGGGGTAATCGAGTGTTTAATTTTAACATCAGTTTTATTAGCAGGGGACACACATGCCAGTGTATCTTTTACTTAAACTAATTAAGCAATTTAATTAACAGAGGATTAGGGGGGGCACATGCCAGCTACTGTGGGTGCCCAATCAGTGCAGTTGACTAGGTCAATTGGGCCCGCGTGCCCTCTCGCCAATGACCCAAAGGGGCCACCTGGTCAGCTATGTCAATTCCGGCGATCGGAGCATCGCCGACGACTATATCTCACGGCAGCATGCTCGGGACCACTCTGAAAATCACCTAGAGGGGCCGTTGGTGGCGCGGAGACGTGCGTTCGGACGCCCGTGGTGGTACGCATCTAATGGTGGCCATGGGGTGATCGGAGGGGCGTCGTAGCGATGCCGATGGCGACCAGGGCGGCGATGCAGAGACGCGGCAGTAGGCACTGATCGCGAAGCGGCTATGGGTTCGCACGGGCAGACGCGGGGGCACTGGTGCGGTCGGGCGTGATGAGCGGCATGGCTCGCGGAGCTCCAGGCACGGGGAGCGAGCGGGGCACGACGGGGAGAAAGGGAGGGGGAGGCTTGTGCCTCACTGGTGTTGGAGGGAATAGGGGCGGCGAGGCTTGGTGGGGCCGGTGGGGAGGAGTTCGGAGACGACGGCGGGATGGTCCGACGATGGGGACGTGCGGCTCGGGCGAGGTTGAGCTCGAGCTCGAGGGCGCGAAGCGAGGGGGTAGGGTTAGGGTTGCATGGAGGGGTTGCCAGCGTTAATAGGAGGGGACGACCGGTGGATGGCCGCCACGAAGCACTCGCCGGCCGTGGCCATGGCCGGATGGCTGCCACGCCCCCCTCTATTCGTGTAGTGGGAGGAGGGGGGATGAGTGGAGTGGGCTGGGCCGGTTGGGGAAGGGGCCAAGGGAAAATGGGGAGGGGGCTTTGCCTTTTTATTTTATTTATTTCTGATTTAAATTTCAGTTATTACTATTTTATTTAAAATCACAACCAAAACGATTTTTGTAAAATAAGCTACTTGGCCAAATATTAGTATTACAATATTAGGCAGGGCTAACAAAAGTTTGGGGGCAATTTTAAAAGTTTGGCAATTTTCATAAATTCAAAGGCATTCAAATTATTCTTTTGACCTCTGATTTAAATGTTTTGAGGCACTAAAATACTTTATAAAAAGGTGATTTCAATTTTATAAATATTTAGGGAATATTTGTAACCCAACATGATTTTAATTTTTAGGTTTGCAAAAATATTTAAACCACTTATTAAATGAATTTTGAATTGCCATAGAAATTTGAAATGAGATATGATTCCAATTGTGATCCAACATTGGTTAGCAAAAGCATTAGCTTAATCTTATGATTGACTGTAGCTTAATTATATGCATCACTATAACTGATAATTACGGGTTGTCACAATAAGCACCTTGTAGTCGAGGGGAATGACACAGGAAAATGTGGTAAATTTTGAAATAAATCAGAAAAATGCACACATCCATGGCAAATATGGGTCTCGTCTGGTTCCACGATAAAAACATAACCATTTGAGCTACACTCCATTAACAAATTATTGTATTTCTATAGCATATACTCCCTACGTCCCAAAATTCTTGTCTTAGTTTTGTCTAGAAATGAATGTATCTAAATACTAGAACGTGACTAGATACATTAATATCTAGACAAAATTAAGACAAGATTTTTGGGACGGAGGGAGTACTCCCCAAAAGTCAAGTTTATCCATCTTCTTTTAGTTGGATCAACCCGTCTTTTGAATGGCATATCCCAAACCGTAATACTTTCAATGACAATATGTTCTCACATGAAGAATCACGCTGCTCTTCAAAACCCAGTCTTCTGCAAATTCGTCACCAGTAGCAAGAAGAAGTCTCAAGATGGCTGCAGCGAAGCTAGAGAAGTTGATTTTAATGAATCTTGTGTGAAATCTGAGTTTATGAAAGGATCCTTTTGGATGTTGTTGTCTTTTATTGCGGTCAATATCAAAACAAGGTAGTAGACAAGTCTAACCCAAATATGTCGTTGACTCGTCCTGAATTGTATGGCATTTAAACCAAAAACATACAAATATATATCCCCCATTCACTCCTTTCCAAAAAGATTCAAATCTTTTAAGAAACACATTTCAAAGGAAAATACACCCATTACACATTTCCTTCTAAAAAAACCCGGCTCTTCTTGGCAGCTAGAAGACATTAATAATTTTCTAAATTCATATGCCCCTCTTAGCTTCCCTGTAGTCTACATATGCACGGAAGAGGGGGAGTGTTTGAACAAAAGGCCGCGGGATCTCTCTCTCTCTACCTCCACCGGCAAGGTCAGTTTATTGTCTCTAGATATACGTTTGTTGTTTCTTCCAGCGTGTTCTTTGTTTGACGAGATACAGATATAGTTTTTTGTGTGTGAAACTGAGGAGATACTTCAGATCTATTACTAGGTAATATGCATGGTAAGCATGCACGCAAGTTCAACAGCGGCTATAGTTTTCTGATGCCAGGTTTCAATTTTGTTTTAAACCCATAGAACAATTGTTCTACGGTATATTTTTTATTAATAATATAAAATTATACAACAATTTGCAAGCAAAAGATAGTCTGGCACTATCCAACACCAGTTTTTTCTAACATGAGAAAATTACAAAAAGATCTTAGCCAAGAGAGAGTCTATCCAAGAATCAAGAGAGTCGAAAAACTTTTTGACAAACCTTTATTTTTTGCGGGAATATTCCAATTACAAATCTGATCTGACGTTCATATGTATTAATTTGTACGATCTTACATTTTTCCATATAGTATAAGGCTATAAGCTCGTTAAGTTTCTTCATCACACACACAAAAAAAAGCTCGGTAAGTTTCTGAACTGTATCAAAGTGCACAATAGAGGTTTGACCCTGTTTCTTTGCAGGCCAAGATATGTAACTTTTTTCAAAAAACAAAAAGAGAAAGGTTCTTAGGTCCAACGTTTGATCAAAACAACAAATCGATAACATTAGTTCAAGTATAGATCTAACTCATATAGCAAAAGCTGATCAGTAGTCAATCAGATACGCAACATCATGTTTGATGGAAGGGTGCATGATATATATAAAAGTACTACTTTACGAAAACTTCAATATAAATAGTACTTGTGCGTCACTTATTTGTGCTTTTCCATGGCAGAAGATTTGCAATTGCACACTATGATTGATGAAGATTTTATTGCATGGTTATTCAGATGAAAATGTGTGTTATAATTGTTTTAGTATAGATGCAAATAAGATCTAGTAATTAGAAATAAAGAGGATATGTTTTTACCAACATATATGACATGGAACTTCAAATCTCTTCAGTGTCCACTTAAGTCGTCTTTTGTTCGCAGGGTTCTAAAAACATAGGAATAGAGGAAGCATAGGATTGACATGCCATGACATATCAATTCCTATATCACTTGAAAAGACATGATTTAATTCATTGTAAAATCACAGGAATTATCCTTAAGGATTAGGCACATTGCATTGTTCTCTTAGAAACAAGGCGATAACCTTCCATGAGATTTGATTCAATGGGATTCTTTTGGATTTGCTTACAAATAAGACAACAAGAAGAAATCATATACTTGTTTATAGTCATACAAACCAAACAAACTTCATTTCCAATATACCACTACCTAGTAGGCTAGAATTGACAGCATCACAAAAATTTCGAGGATGACGAGAAAATCATTCCAAAAATGGAAGTGTATTGAGATACGTGCACACTGTTCTGTTTGCATACTTGTGAATTTAAGAAAAAAAGGAAAATCATGGATAAATGTGTAAAATTTTAGAACATATACTAGGCGTGTGAAAAACCTTCAAATGTTTTTTTATAAAATAGCTAGAAGGTTTCGACCTATGCATGGTTATTTATTACATTCTTTGTTATGAAAAAAAATTTAGAGTAACTAAAATTTGTGGATGCACAAACACAAGTCTGAGTAATAAGATGCATATTAGACGCATGCCGACCAAAGTTGGGCTAAATTTCCTGGAAAGCAATTATAACCTCTTGGCGCCAAGCTCCACTAACTCTGTGTTATGATCGTTGTAGCAAACCGTACAATCACAACCAATCGGTGCATGAGAGAAACTCCTGCATGCAATACTAAAAGAAAAAAAATATTCTCATCAAATGTTATATCATTCCAGAACTACCGTATAGATGAAAACACAATTGCAACCCTGAGAAAAATCAGAGAGCAAAGACACTAGATAACTCACTTAACCACGGCCCAGAAGTATGGGACAAATTATGAGACAGAACCATATTAAAATCTAGGTGAACAACTTGCTAATCACCTATGTTATTGCAAAATAAAGAAAAAGTTTGAACCACCATTTGCCCGCGATAAAGCCACAAATCATGCAACCTCCACCGTCAATATCATTATTTAACCAAATTCTCTATTATAAGCATAAGAAACTAAAGAAAAAAAATCTAGGCAAAACGGGTTAACTAAAAAAATGGATCATGCGATGTGCAGTTATTCTCGAGGATTTTTACATGATTTAGGACCGCAGGATTTTTCTCTATGTGTAGCATTCGTTTCACAAGAATGGATTCACTATATTTCAGAGGATTATGACCATATTGATCTGATTTCTAATCATTCTTAGCATTAAGGGAGGCCTCATGGAGATTTCCTAAGGCTTTGAGTGGGCATGGCATCCCAACCTTTTACTTTTCTTATTCCAGTGATTGGAAAACCGTGTAAACCCAATGAGCTCTAAGCAACTTAGTTTGTCTGTTGACTGATACACTGAATGGTACAACTATTTATCAAATTTTGGTGTCTTTCTCTCAAACATCAGTCCATATTGACATAGCTGACCATATTTGATGTGATGTTTTCTACAAGCTCCGTCCCAAAATAAGTGTCGCAAATTTATAACTAAACTAGTACAAATTAGATACTAAGTGGGCGACACTTATTTTGGGATGGAGGGAGTAGTTAATTAGCACTTTCAGAGCTTGGCTTGTGCCTGCTTTATCATCGCCCTGCAATGTGGGAACGAAGAGTCTTTCCGTTGCGTATAGACAGGAAAGACTAAGTATTGGAATAAACAAAGTTAAATATTGACCCTGCCTTTTTCACTGGTACATGGCCATGGATGATGGATTAGAGCATTAGGCAAGTTCTGGTAAATGTATTTCATCCAAATCAGCTATACCGAAATATTGAATTTTAGTAATTGCTGTTGACAAACATGGCGACAAACAAAGACATGAAAAGCAAAATATCATGTGATCACGTCGAGGATGAATTTTTCTGTCGGTAGCCTCTCTAAAATTACCACATGTACTATTGTATGTCAAGCTTCATAGTTAAAACACAAGTCATTGCATCAATCAAACCGACTATGGAAACATCGCTGGTATTTCGTATTCATGCCGTCATGGCTATTACTTGGTAGACTATGCATGCCTAACTTCGAGGAGTCGAGATGTTTCTGTTATGTGTTGGAAATCACACAGAAGTTAAATACCTTTTTTTTATATTATGAGTCTGAGGATATGAGTGCGTCTATCTTGGTGGTCGCACACAGAAGGTCATGTATATATTGTCTTCCTTAGAAGACTCAAGAAGGATAACATATCTAATTAAGCTTGGATATTGCTTTTGAGGGTCGAGCTTCATGGAGGCCTCCAAAAGAAAAATTCATGGAAATTTATATTTTTACATTTTAAAAATTTTTGAAAAAATACAGAGATAGATGAAGGCATAACCCATATGTGTGTAAATTTTTAGGGCAAAATACGTTGAAATGTGGCCGTGTCAAAAAAACAAATATGATGCTTTTTAACACAAAATACTATTTATCAGCCTAAAATTTTACACACATACACATAACATCTTTTTTACCTGCACAATTTTTTTTTCATATTTTTTTAGAACTGAAAAATTCGAATTTTGAATTTTTCAAATTTTTTGAGCTCGAGTGAGCTCAGTCACCAAACGGCCGTTCTCCCATTCTTAGCTCTTGTATCCGTGCTTCTGACTGTTGTCAAACTTGATGTCTTTTTACTATAGTTTTTTCACATGCATGCTGCTTTTCTTTGAATTTCACAGGTAACCGAGGCGCCCACAAATTTTGCAGAGACTTGGTTCAAGGCTACGTGAGGTAAGATGTGACACTTTTTTCTTGCTGATCTTGATAATGTTTAGTAGGCTGGTCTTACTGTTGTACATACTTGGAAATGTAACGCGCCTCTATGTTGTTGGTTTTTTTTTTTGAGTGCTTCAGAAATTCTTTATCCTTACCTTTTGAATAAATTGGTTGTCCTTTTGAATAATGTGGTCTCCTGTAGTATAATTACTGTCAAATTATTGAAACATTTCACATCATACAACAGCCGTCCTCGTGATTATATATATCACAGGTCATTTTCTTTTGAAAAGACGTGTGCAGTCCTAGATATCTTTCCTTAAAGCAAAGTGAATTCAATTGTTTAGTGCTTAAATGACAGTTTTCCAGTTTGCTTTGTTAACAAGAAGCATGAAGCATCTTGTGACATCCGGTAGTCAATACATGATTTCAAGTTATACTGGAGCTGTCATGTCAATTTCTGCCCAATGGCGCACTATGTAGCTAGTTTTGTACCCACATAAAATGATTAATTACTTCCATACGGAAAACACAAAGAAATTTTGATTTACATTCTTACCAAACAGTTGCATTATAAATTAAGTATGCAGATTGTCCTTTCATAATGGATCAGTTAATATACATTTACCACTAAATTGGATATAAGCCAGGCATAAACGAACATGCATATTTCATATGCTTGGGAGCTTGATTAGGAAAATAGAACGGAAACTAGTAAAGTGAGCTGGACCTAGTATTATGTGCAAACTCTAAGTTTGGTACGTTCTTCTTTTTTCGTACTCTCTGCATATTTGTCTTGTTAAAACAAACGTTTGACCAAAAAATACACTATCAATATGTAACTTCTGTGATACAAATTGTAATCATAAAGAACTGTCTTGGAATACAAATCTAACTATGTCAATTTTATCACATAAAGTACATACCGTAGAGTAATTGATGCTCACAGGCTTGTCCTAGCAAGACCTAATATGTAGAGTAAATAAGGAGGGACTACAAAATATGTATCCTTGTGTCATGTGGAAAAAAGGACAAATTCAACACAACACACACTAGTAGAAAAGGGGCCTTTGGTCTGGACCATCTAGTCCCGGCCTGCCTTTAGTCCCGGCCACGTCGCCCCAATTCTCAATGCCTCCCTCGAGGCTTTAGTCCCGGCCCGTAAGGAGCCTTTAGTCCCGGTGCGTGTCCCAAACCGGGACTAAAGGGCTACGCGGCGGACAGTGATGGTGGCAACCGTTCGTATCCCCTTTTAGTCCCGGTTGGTGGTTGAACCCGGGACTAAAAGCCTAACACGTGGTCTGCCGTAGTGGTGGCAACCGTTTGGTATACCTCTTTAGTCCCAGTTGGTGGCTCAACCTGGGATTAAAGGCCCAAACGGTTTGCATCCCGCGTCGTTTCGGGCGATGAAAAGCACGAACCGAAGCGTACAGTCGCCATTCTCTGTTCTTCTTCTCTCTCGCGTCGCCCTCTCTGTTCTTCTCCTCTCTTCTTCCCTTCTCTTCTTCCATGCCAACTAGCTTTCATGAGGTGGTCGCGCATGGCACGACGAAGCTCCGTGTCGTGTACACGAACCTGAGCAAGGAGGTGCCGTTTTTCCTTCAACAGTTGAAGGAACGATGGTTTGACCATGCAGCGGATCATGAGAAGTTCTTCGGGCTTGATCTGGAGTACACGGCCGATCAACGCGGTGTTGCCATCATCCAAATATGCTTCGCAAGCCATGTCTTGATCTTCCAATGGGCGAGGTAAGTTTTGAGGCTTTCTTTGATCCAAAATAATGACATTGTATAAGTTTATTTGTTTGTTTCAATCATAGTTGGTTCCCTTCAAATAGTTGTAGTGAAACAATTTTGATTAGTTGAAGGGGAGCACAATCTAATTGGAATAGTGTTCCATAATCTAAAAAATCGCATTAGAATCAACTAGTGTTTAATATGTTCCATTGGAATCATAGTTGGTTCCCTTCAAATAGTTGTAGTGAAACAATTTTGATTACTTGAAGGGGAGCACAATCTAATTGGAATAGTTTTCCATAATCTGAAAAATCGTATTAGAATCAACTAGTGTTTAATATGTTCCATTGGAATCATAGTTGGTTCCCTTCAAATAGTTGTAGTGAAACAATTTTGATTAGTTGAAGGGGAACACAATGTGATTGGAATAGTGTTCCATAATCTGAAAAATCGTATTAGAATGAACTAGTGTTTAATATGTTCCATTGGAATCATAGTTGGTTCGCTTCAAATAGTTGTAGTGAAACAATTTTGATTAGTTGAAGGGGAACACAATCTGATTGGAATAGTGTTCCATAATCTGAAAAATCGTATTAGAATGAACTAGTGTTTAATATGTTCCATTGGAATCATAGTTGGTTCGCTTCAAATAGTTGTAGTGATCTCTCTAGGTTCCATTGCATATGTTCTATTTGAATCCTAAAGATAAGTTTCTTTTTAGTTGTAGTGAAACATGTTTCCTTATTGCAGCAGTATGTAACATTTGTTCCATTTTAATTTGTTTCTGTTGCAGGAGTGACAAGCATTGTCCAGGACTCATGGAGTTCCTTCGCAGCGGCGTCACTTTTGCTTCCGTTGACATAAGGAACGACAAGCTGAAGATGAGGCACAGCTTCGGTATTGAGATACCACCTGGTTGCCTCGTTGATCTCCAAACGATATTCAGGCTTCGACATGACAGGACTTCGACGGCTCATATGGCAGTTCTCTTGATCGACGAGTCATATGGTGATATGAAGACCAGTTTCCCAAAGTATCAGCACAAACTTTGGGAGAAGGGCCCACTTGATGATATCAACATTGAGTATGCAGCAAAAGATGCATACGTTTCATACGAGTTGTACCGCAAGATTCGAGTCGTCAACTATGGCCAGCGTCACCTCGAGGAACGTGGACATTCTGATTTAGATGATTCAAACGAGTAGTGTTCTGAACGTCGAACACTTGTATATATATATCTATGGTAGCTATTATTATGTACTGTTTGGGCTAGTATCATGTACTTCTTGGACCAATTTATATATGTCTAGCTTCTGTTTGTGCCATTATAGTTTCCAAATTTGAATGGTTTAGCCCTTTCTAACTTCATTTGCTACTTTTGAATGGTTTAGCCCTTTCTAACTTCATGGTATCATGCATTTCGACCACATATATATACAAAAAGTCTTCAGTTCAAATAAGTTCAAAAAATGAAATCCCTTTTGTAACAGATCTGTTTTTGATTAAAACAATCATTTAAAAATGAAAGATCATTAGTCCCACGTGGCGTGCAGCGGAACCACGTGGCGTGCCGCGGAACCACTTCTGTTGTGGGGGTCGCTTCTCCTTCTTCTCCTTGTGCTAGATATTGGTTATGCACTAGGGGAAGTAGGAGTAGCGACCATCATCGACGGTTGAAAAATCAGGTGAGCTATTGTCCACCATATATGAGAGAAGAAGAAATCCCTTTTTGATTTGCCTTTGAATGGTGCATTTAGAATACACAAAAAGTATGGAGTTCAAATAAGTTAAAAAATGAAATCCCTTTGTAAGAGATGAGTTCTCGTTCGAAACCCTGCTACTTCGAGAGAGATTGTCAGTTTTGTACACGAACTGCATCCAGTTTTTGTCATAGCCCTCTCAACTTTTTAACACATGCTATGTGGGTGAAATGATGATAGCATGCCAACTTTCAACATTTTCAGAGTTCATTTGTAGTTCTTTTCAATTTCAGGGTCAACTAGCTCAAAAAAATAAGTAAATGCACGAAATATATCAAATGAAGTCAGAAATTGTTGATCCCTTTGTGATGTGCCTTTGAATGGTGCATTTTGAACACACAAAAAGTATGGAGTTCAAATAAGTTAAAAAAATGAAATCCCTTTGTAAGAGATGAGTTCTCGTTCGAAACCCTGCTACTTCGAGAGAGATTGTCAGTTTTGTACACGAACTGCATCCAGTTTTTGTCGTAGCCCTCTCAACTTTTTAACACATGCTATGTGGGTGAAATGATGATAGCATGCCAACTTTCAACATTTTCAAAGTTCATTTGTAGTGCTTTTCAATTTCAGGGTCAACTAGCTCAAAAAAAAAAGTAAATGCACGAAATATACCAAATGAAGTCAGAAATTGTTGAAATTTGGTGATGTGCCTTTGAATGGTGCACTTTGAACACACAAAAAGTATGGAGTTCGAATAAGTTAAAAAAATGAAATCCCTTTGTAAGAGATGAGTTCTCGTTCGAAACCCTGCTACTTCGAGAGAGATTGTCAGTTTTGTACACGAACTGCATCCAGTTTTTGTCGTAGCCCTCTCAACTTTTTAACACATGCTATGTGGGTGAAATGATGATAGCATGCCAACTTTCAACATTTTCAGAGTTCATTTGTAGTGCTTTTCAATTTCAGGGTCAACTAGCTCAAAAAAAATAAGTAAATGCACGAAATATACCAAATGAAGTCAGAAATTGTTGATCGCTTTGTGATGTGCCTTTGAATGGTGCATTTTGAACACACAAAAAGTATGGAGTTCAAATAATTTAAAAAAAATGAAATCCCTTTGTAAGAGATGAGTTCTCGTTCGAAACCCTGCTACTTCGAGAGAGATTGTTAGTTTTGTACACGAACTGCATCCAGTTTTTGTCGTAGCCCTCTCAACTTTTTAACACATGCTATGTGGGTGAAATGATGATAGCATGCCAACTTTCAACATTTTCAAAGTTCATTTGTAGTGCTTTTCAATTTCAGGGTCAACTAGCTCAAAAAAAAAGTAAATGCACGAAATATACCAAATGAAGTCAGAAATTGTTGAAATTTGGTGATGTGCCTTTGAATGGTGCACTTTGAACACACAAAAAGTATGGAGTTCGAATAAGTTAAAAAAATGAAATCCCTTTGTAAGAGATGAGTTCTCGTTCGAAACTCTACTACTTCGAGACAGATTGTCAGTTTTGTACACGAACTGCATCCAGTTTTTGTTGTAGCCCTCTCAACTTTTTAACACATGCTATGTGGGTGAAATGATGATAGCATGCCAACTTTCAACATTTTCACAGTTCATTTGTAGTGCTTTTCAATTTCAGGGTCAACTAGCTCAAAAAAATAAGTAAATGCACGAAATATACTAAATGAAGTCAGAAATTGTTGATCCCTTTGTGATGTGCCTTTGAATGGTGCATTTTGAACACACAAAAAGTATGGAGTTCAAATAATTTAAAAAAAATGAAATCCCTTTGTAAGAGATGAGTTCTCGTTCGAAACCCTTCTATTTCGGGAGAGATTGTCAGTTTTGTACACGAACTGCATCCAGTTTTTGTCGTAGCCCTCTCAACTTTTTAACACATGCTATGTGGGTGAAATGATGATAGCATGCCAACTTTCAACATTTTGAGAGTTCATTTGTAGTGCTTTTCAATTTCAGGGTCAACTAGCTCAAAAAAATAAGTAAATGCACGAAATATATCAAATGAAGTCAGAAATTGTTGATCCCTTCGTGATGTGCCTTTGAATGGTGCATTTTGAACACACAAAAAGGATGGAGTTCAAATAAGTTAAAAAAATGAAATCCCTTTGTAAGAGATGAGTTCTCGTTCGAAACCCTGCTACTTCGAGAGAGATTGTCAGTTTTGTACACAAACTGCATCCAGTTTTTGTCGTAGCCCTCTCAACTTTTTAACACATGCTATGTGGGTGAAATGATGATAGCATGCCAACTTTCAACATTTTCAGAGTTCATTTGTAGTGCTTTTCAATTTCAGGGTCAACTAGCTCAAAAAAAAAGTAAATGCACGAAATATACCAAATGAAGTCAGAAATTGTTGATCCCTTTGTGATGTGCCTTTGAAATGTGCATTTTTAACACACAAAAAGTATGGAGTTAAAATAATTTTAAAAAAATGAAATCCCTTTGTAAGAGATGAGTTCTCGTTCGAAACCCTGATACTTCGAGAGAGATTGTTAGTTTTGTACACGAACTGCATCCAGTTTTTGTCGTAGCCCTCTCAACTTTTTAACACATGCTATGTGGGTGAAATGATGATAGCATGCCAACTTTCAACATTTTCAAAGTTCATTTGTAGTGCTTTTCAATTTCAGGGTCAACTAGCTCAAAAAAAAAGTAAATGCACGAAATATACCAAATGAAGTCAGAAATTGTTGAAATTTGGTGATGTGCCTTTGAACCGTGCACTTTGAACACACAAAAAGTATGGAGTTCTAATAAGTTAAAAAAAGAAATCCCTTTGTAAGAGATGAGTTCTCGTTCGAAACCCTGCTACTTCAAGAGAGATTGTCAGTTTTGTACACGAACTGCATCCAGTTTTTGTCGTAGCCCTCTCAACTTTTTAACACATGCTATGTGGGTGAAATGATGATAGCATGCCAATTTTCAACATTTTCAGAGTTTATTTATAGTGCTTTTCAATTTCAGGGTCAACTAGTTCAAAAAAAATAAGTAAATGCACGAAATATACCAAATGAAGTCAGAAATTGTTGAAATTTGGTGATGTGCCTTTGAATGGTGCACTTTGAACACACAAAAACTATGGAGTTCGAATAAGTTAAAAAAATGAAATCCCTTTGTAAGAGATGAGTTCTCGTTCGAAACCCTGCTACTTCGAGAGAGATTGTCAGTTTTGTACACGAACTGCATCCAGTTTTTGTCGTAGCCCTCTCAACTTTTTAACATATGCTATTTGGGTGAAATGATGATAGCATGCCAACTTTCAACATTTTCACAGTTCATTTGTAGTGCTTTTCAATTTCAGGGTCAACTAGCTCAAAAAAATAAGTAAATGCACGAAATATACCAAATGAAGTCAGAAATTGTTGATCCCTTTGTGATGTGCCTTTGAATGGTGCATTTTGAACACACAAAAAGTATGGAGTTCAAATAATTTAAAAAAAATGAAATCCCTTTGTAAGAGATGAGTTCTCGTTCGAAACCCTTCTACTTCGGGAGAGATTGTCAGTTTTGTACACGAACTGCATCCAGTTTTGGTCGTAGCCCTCTCAACTTTTTAACACATGCTATGTGGGTGAAATGATGATAGCATGCCAACTTTCAACATTTTGAGAGTTTATTTGTAGTGCTTTTCAATTTCAGGGTCAACTAGCTAAAAAAAATAAGTAAATGCACGAAATATATAAAATGAAGTCAGAAATTGTTGATCCCTTTGTGATGTGCCTTTGAATGGTGCATTTCGAACACACAAAAAGTATGGAGTTCAAATAAGTTAAAAAAAATGAAATCCCTTTGTAAGAGATGAGTTCTCGTTCGAAACCCTGCTACTTCGAGAGAGATTGTCAGTTTTGTACACGAACTGCATCCAGTTTTTGTCGTAGCCCTCTCAACTTTTTAACACATGCTATGTGGGTGAAATGATGAAATCATGCCAACTGTCAACATTTTCAGAGTTCATTTGTAGTGTTTTTCAATTTCAGGGTCAACTAGCTCAAAAAAAAAGTAAATGCACGAAATATACCAAATGAAGTCAGAAATTGTTGATCCCTTTGTGATGTGCCTTTGAATGGTGCATTTTTAACACACAAAAAGTATGCAGTTCAAATAATTTTAAAAAAATGAAATCCCTTTGTAAGAGATGAGTTCTCGTTCGAAACCCTCCTACTTCGAGAGAGATTGTCAGTTTTGTACACGAACTGCATCCAGTTTTTGTCGTAGCCCTCTCAACTTTTTAACACATGCTATGTGGGTGAAATGATGATAGCATGCCAACTTTCAACATTTTCAAAGTTCATTTGTAGTGCTTTTCAATTTCAGGGTCAACTAGCTCAAAAAAAAAGTAAATGCACGAAATATACCAAATGAAGTCAGAAATTGTTGAAATTTGGTGATGTGCCTTTGAACCGTGCACTTTGAACACACAAAAAGTATGGAGTTCTAATAATTTAAAAAAAGAAATCCCTTTGTAAGAGATGAGTTCTCGTTCGAAACCCTGCTACTTCAAGAGAGATTGTCAGTTTTGTACACGAACTGCATCCAGTTTTTGTCGTAGCCCTCTCAACTTTTTAACACATGCTATGTGGGTGAAATGATGATAGCATGCCAATTTTCAACATTTTCAGAGTTCATTTGTAGTGCTTTTCAATTTCAGGGTCAACTAGCTCAAAAAAAATAAGTAAATGCACGAAATATATCAAATGAAGTCAGAAATTGTTGATCCCTTTGTGATGTGCCTTTGAATGGTGCATTTTGAACACACAAAAATTATGGAGTTCAAATAAGTTTTAAAAAATGAAATCCCTTTGTAAAAGATGAGTTCTCGTTCGAAACCCTGCTACTTCGAGAGAGATTGTCAGTTTTGTACACGAACTGCATCCAGTTTTTGTCGTAGCCCTCTCAACTTTTTAACACATGCTATGTGGGTGAAATGATGATAGCATGCCAACTTTCAACATTTTCAGAGTTCATTTGTAGTGCTTTTCAATTTCAGGGTCAACTAGCTCAAAAAAAATAAGTAAATGCACGAAATATACCAAATGAAGTCAGAAATTGTTGAAATTTGGTGATGTGCCTTTGAATGGTGCACTTTGAACACACAAAAACTATGGAGTTCGAATAAGTTAAAAAAATGAAATCCCTTTGTAAGAGATGAGTTCTCGTTCGAAACCCTGCTACTTCGAGAGAGATTGTCAGTTTTGTACACAAACTGCATCCAGTTTTTCTCGTAGCCCTCTCAACTTTTTAACACATGCTATTTGGGTGAAATGATGATAGCATGCCAACTTTCAACATTTTCACAGTTCATTTGTAGTGCTTTTCAATTTCAGGGTCAACTAGCTCAAAAAAATAAGTAAATGCACGAAATATACCAAATGAAGTCAGAAATTGTTGATCCCTTTGTGATGTGCCTTTGAATGGTGCATTTTGAACACACAAAAAGTATGGAGTTCAAATAATTTAAAAAAAATGAAATCCCTTTGTAAGAGATGAGTTCTCGTTCGAAACCCTTCTACTTCGGGAGAGATTGTCAGTTTTGTACACGAACTGCATCCAGTTTTGGTCGTAGCCCTCTCAACTTTTTAACACATGCTATGTGGGTGAAATGATGATAGGATGCCAACTTTCAACATTTTGAGAGTTTATTTGTAGTGCTTTTCAATTTCAGGGTCAACTAGCTCAAAAAAATAAGTAAATGCACGAAATATATAAAATTAAGTCAGAAATTGTTGATCCCTTTGTGATGTGCCTTTGAATGGTGCATTTTGAACACACAAAAAGTATGGAGTTCAAATAAGTTAAAAAAAATGAAATCCCTTTGTAAGAGATGAGTTCTTGTTCGAAACCCTGCTACTTCGAGAGAGATTGTCAGTTTTGTACACGAACTGCATCCAGTTTTTGTCGTAGCCCTCTCAACTTTTTAACACATGCTATGTGGGTGAAATGATGAAATCATGCCAACTTTCAACATTTTCAGAGTTCATTTGTAGTGTTTTTCAATTTCAGGGTCAACTAGCTCAAAAAAAAAGTAAATGCACGAAATATACCAAATGAAGTCAGAAATTGTTGATCCCTTTGTGATGTGCCTTTGAATGGTGCATTTTTAACACACAAAAAGTATGCAGTTCAAATAATTTTAAAAAAATGAAATCCCTTTGTAAGAGATGAGTTCTCGTTCGAAACCCTCCTACTTCGAGAGAGATTGTCAGTTTTGTACACGAACTGCATCCAGTTTTTGTCGTAGCCCTCTCAACTCTTTAACACATGCTATGTGGGTGAAATGATGATAGCATGCCAACTTTCAACATTTTCAAAGTTCATTTGTAGTGCTTTTCAATTTCAGGGTCAACTAGCTCAAAAAAAAAGTAAATGCACGAAATATACCAAATGAAGTCAGAAATTGTTGAAATTTGGTGATGTGCCTTTGAACCGTGCACTTTGAACACACAAAAAGTATGGAGTTCGAATAAGTTAAAAAAAGAAATCCCTTTGTAAGAGATGAGTTCTCGTTCGAAACCCTGCTACTTCAAGAGAGATTGTCAGTTTTGTACACGAACTGCATCCAGTTTTTGTCGTAGCCCTCTCAACTTTTTAACACATGCTATGTGGGTGAAATGATGATAGCATGCCAACTTTCAACATTTTCAGAGTTCATTTGTAGTGCTTTTCAATTTCAGGGTCAACTAGCTCAAAAAAAATAAGTAAATGCACGAAATATATCAAATGAAGTCAGAAATTGTTGATCCCTTTGTGATGTGCCTTTGAATGGTGCATTTTGAACACACAAAAATTATGGAGTTCAAATAAGTTTTAAAAAATGAAATCCCTTTGTAAAAGATGAGTTCTCGTTCGAAACCCTGCTACTTCGAGAGAGATTGTCAGTTTTGTACACGAACTGCATCCAGTTTTTGTCGTAGCCCTCTCAACTTTTTAACACATGCTATGTGGGTGAAATGATGATAGCATGCCAACTTTCAACATTTTCAGAGTTCATTTGTAGTGCTTTTCAATTTCAGGGTCAACTAGCTCAAAAAAAATAAGTAAATGCACGAAATATACCAAATGAAGTCAGAAATTGTTGAAATTTGGTGATGTGCCTTTGAATGGTGCACTTTGAACACACAAAAACTATGGAGTTCAAATAATTTAAAAAAATGAAATCCCTTTGTAAGAGATGAGTTCTCGTTCGAAACCCTCCTACTTCGAGAGAGATTGTCAGTTTTGTACACGAACTGCATCCAGTTTTTGTCGTAGCCCTCTCAAATTTTTAACACATGCTATGTGGGTGAAATTATGATAGCATGCCAACTTTCAACATTTTCAGAGTTCATTTGTAGTGCTTTTCAATTTCAGGGTCAACTAGCTCAAAAAAAAATAAGTAAATGCACGAAATATACCAAATGAAGTTAGAAATTGTTGATCCCTTTGTGATGTGCCTTTGAATGGTGCATTTTTAACACACAAAAAGTATGGAGTTCAAATAATTTAAAAAAATGAAATCCCTTTGTAAGAGATGAGTTCTCGTTCGAAACCCTGCTACTTCGAGAGAGATTGTCAGTTTTGTACACGAACTGCATCCAGTTTTTGTCGTAGCCCTCTCAACTTTTTAACACATGCTATGTGGGTGAAATGATGATAGCATGCCAACTTTCAACATTTTCAAAGTTCATTTGTAGTGCTTTTGAATTTCAGGGTCAACTAGCTCAAAAAAAAATAAGTAAATGCACGAAATATACCAAATGAAGTCAGAAGTTGTTGAAATTTGGTGATGTGCCTTTGAGTGGTGCACTTTGAACACACAAAAAGTATGGAGTTCGAATAAGTTAAAAAAATGAATTCCCTTTGTAAGAGATGAGTTCTCGTTCGAAACTGTGCTACTTCGAGAGAGATTGTCAGTTTTGTACACGAACTGCATCCAGTTTTTGTCGTAGCCCTCTCAACTTTTTAACACATGCTATGTGGGTGAAATGATGATAGCATGCCAACTTTCAACATTTTCAGAGTTTATTTGTAGTGCTTTTCAATTTCAGGGTCAACTAGCTCAAAAAAATAAGTAAATGCACGAAATATACCAAATGAAGTCAGAAATTGTTGATCCCTTTGTGATGTGCCTTTGAATGGTGCATTTTGAACACACAAAAAGTATGGAGTTCAAATAATTTTAAAAAAATGAAATCCCTTTGTAAGAGATGAGTTCTCGTTCGAAACCGTGCTACTTCGAGAGAGATTGTCAGTTTTGTACACGAACTGCATCCATTTTTTGTCGTAGCCCTCTCAACTTTTTAACACATGCTATGTGGGTGAAATGATGATAGCATGCCAACTTTCAACATTTTCAGAGTTCATTTGTAGTGCTTTTCAATTTCAGGGTCAACTAGCTCAAAAAAATAAGTAAATGCACGAAATATATCAAATGAAGTCAGAAATTGTTGATCCCTTTGTGATGTGCCTTTGAATGGTGCATTTTGAACACACAAAAAGTATGGAGTTCAAATAATTTAAAAAAAATGAAATCCCTTTGTAAGAGATGAGTTCTCGTTCGAAACCCTGCTACTTCGAGAGAGATTGTCAGATTTGTACACGAACTGCATCCAGTTTTTGTCGTAGCCCTCTCAACTTTTTAACACATGCTATGTGGGTGAAATGATGATAGCATGCCCACTTTCAACATTTTCAGAGTTCATTTGTAGTGCTTTTCAATTTCAGGGTCAACTAGCTCAAAAAAAAAGTAAATGCACGAAATATACCAAATGAAGTCAGAAATTGTTGATCCCTTTGTGATGTGCCTTTGAATGGTGCATTTTTAACACACAAAAAGTATGGAGTTCAAATAATTTTAAAAAAATGAAATCCCTTTGTAAGAGATGAGTTCTCGTTCGAAACCCTGCTACTTCGAGAGAGATTGTCAGTTTTGTACACGAACTGCATCCAGTTTTTGTCGTAGCCCTCTCAACTTTTTAACACATGCTATGTGGGTGAAATGATGATAGCATGGCAACTTTCAACATTTTCAAAGTTCATTTGTAGTGCTTTTCAATTTCAGGGTCAACTAGCTCAAAAAAAATAAGTAAATGCACGAAATATACCAAATGAAGTGAGAAATTGTTGAAATTTGGTGATGTGCCTTTGAACCGTGCACTTTGAACACACAAAAAGTATGGAGTTCGAATAAGTTAAAAAAAGAAATCCCTTTGTAAGAGATGAGTTCTCGTTCGAAACCCTGCTACTTCGAGAGAGATTGTCACTTTTGTACACGAACTGCATCCAGTTTCTGTCGTAGCCCTCTCAACTTGTTAAGACATGCTATGTGGGTGAAATGATGATAGCGTTCCAACTTTCAACATTTTCAGAGTTCATTTGTAGTGCTTTTCAATTTCAGGGTCAACTAGCTAAAAAAAAAAGTAAATGCACGAAATATATCAAATGAAGTCAGAAATTGTTGATCCCTTTGTGATGTGCCTTTGAATGTTGCATTTTGAACACACAAAAATTATGGAGTTCAAATAAGTTAAAAAAAATGAAATCCCTTTGTAAAAGATGAGTTCTCGTTCGAAACCCAGCTACTTCGAGAGAGATTGTCAGTTTTGTACACGAACTGCATCCAGTTTTTGTCGTAGCCCTCTCAACTTTTTAACACATGCTATGTGGGTGAAATGATGATAGCATGCCAACTTTCAACATTTTCAGAGTTCATTTGTAGTGCTTTTCAATTTCAGGGTCAACTAGCTCAAAAAAAAAAAAGTAAATGCACGAAATATACCAAATGAAGTCAGAAATTGTTGAAATTTGGTGATGTGCCTTTGAATGGTGCACTTTGAACAAACAAAAAGTATGGAGTTCGAATAAGTTAAAAAAATGAAATCCCTTTGTAAGAGATGAGTTCTCGTTCGAAACCCTCCTACTTCGAGAGAGATTGTCAGTTTTGTACACGAACTGCATCCAGTTTTTGTCGTAGCCCTCTCAACTTTTTAACACATGCTATGTGGGTGAAATTATGATAACATGCCAACTTTCAACATTTTCAGAGTTCATTTGTAGTGCTTTTCAATTTCAGGGTCAACTAGCTCAAAAAAAATAAGTAAATGCACGAAATATACCAAATGAAGTCAGAAATTGTTGATCCCTTTGTGATGTGCCTTTGAATGGTGCATTTTGAACACACAAAAAGTATGGAGTTCAAATAATTTAAAAAAAATGAAATCCCTTTGTAAGAGATGAGTTCTCGTTCGAAATCCTGCTACTTCGAGAGAGATTGTCAGTTTTGTACACGAACTGCATCCAGTTTTTGTCGTAGCCCTCTCAACTTTTTAACACATGCTATGTGGGTGAAATGATGATAGCATGCCAACTTTCAACATTTTCAAAGTTCATTTGTAGTGCTTTTCAATATCAGGGTCAACTAGCTCAAAAAAAAAAGTAAATGCATGAAATATACCAAATGAAGTCAGAAATTGTTGAAATTTGGTGATGTGCCTTTGAATGGTGCACTTTGAACACACAAAAAGTATGGAGTTCGAATAAGTTAAAAAAATGAAATCCCTTTGTAAGAGATGAGTTCTCGTTCGAAACGGTGCTACTTCGAGAGAGATTGTCAGTTTTGTACACGAACTGCATCCAGTTTTTGTTGTAGCCCTCTCAACTTTTTAACACATGCTATGTGGGTGAAATGATGATAGCGTGCCAACTTTCAACATTTTCAGAGTTCATTTCTAGTGCTTTTCAATTTTAGGGTCAACTAGCTCAAAAAATAAGTAAATGCACGAAATATACCAAATGAAGTCAGAAATTGTTGATCCCTTTGTGACGTTCCTTTGAATGGTGCATTTTGAACACACAAAAAGTATGGAGTTCAAATAATTTAAAAAAAATGAAATCCCTTTGTAAGAGATGAGTTCTCGTTCGAAACCCTGCTACTTCGGGAGAGATTGTCAGTTTTGTACACGAACTGCATCCAGTTATTGTCGTAGCCCTCTCAACTTTTTAACACATGCTATGTGGGTGAAATGATGATAGCATGCCAACTTTCAACATTTTCAGAGTTCATTTGTAGTGCTTTTCAATTTCAGGGTCAACTAGCTCAAAAAAATAAGTAATGCACGAAATATATCAAATGAAGTCAGAAATTGTTGATCCCTTTGTGATGTGCCTTTGAATGGTGCATTTTGAACACACAAAAAGTATGGAGTTCAAATAAGTTAAAAAAATGAAATCCCTTTGTAAGAGATGAGTTCTCGTTCGAAACCGTGCTACTTCGAGAGAGATTGTCAGTTTTGTACACGAACTGCATCCAGTTTTTGCCGTAGCCCTCTCAACTTTTTAACACATGCTATGTGGGTGAAATGATGATAGCATGCCAACTTTCAACATTTTCAGAGTTCATTTGTAGTGCTTTTCAATTTCAGGGTCAACTAGCTCAAAAAAAAGTAAATGCACGAAATATACCAAATGAAGTCAGAAATTGTTGATCCCTTTGTGATGTGCCTTTGAATGGTGCATTTTTAACACACAAAAAGTATGGAGTTCAAATAATTTTAAAAAAATCAAATCCCTTTGTAAGAGATGAGTTCTCGTTCGAAACCCTGCTACTTCGAGAGAGATTGTCAGTTTTGTACACGAACTGCATCCAGTTTTTGTCGTAGCCATCTCAACTTTTTAACACATGCTATGTGGGTGAAATGATGATAGCATGCCAACTTTCAACATTTTCAAAGTTCATTTGTAGTGCTTTTCAATTTCAGGGTCAACTAGCTCAAAAAAAATAAGTAAATGCACGAAATATACCAAATGAAGTCAGAAATTGTTGAAATTTGGTGATGTGCCTTTGAATCGTGCACTTTGAACACACAAAAAGTATGGAGTTCGAATAAGTTTAAAAAAGAAATCCCTTTGTAAGAGATGAGTTCTCGTTCGAAACCCTGCAACTTTGAGAGAGATTGTCAGTTTTGTACACGAACTGCATCCAGTTTTTGTCGTAGCCCTCTCAACTTTTTAACACATGCTATGTGGGTGAAATGATGATAGCATGCCAACTTTCAACATTTTCAGAGTTCATTTGTAGTGCTTTTCAATTTCAGGGTCAACTAGCTCAAAAAAAATAAGTAAATGCACGAAATATATCAAATGAAGTCAGAAATTGTTGATCCCTTTGTGATGTGCCTTTGAATGGTGCATTTTGAACACACAAAAAGTATGGAGTTCAAATAAGTTAAAAAAATGAAATCCCTTTGTAAAAGATGAGTTCTCGTTCGAAACCCTTCTACTTCGAGAGAGATTGTCAGTTTTGTACACGAACTGCATCCAGTTTTTGTCATAGCCCTCTCAACTTTTTAACACATGCTATGTGGGTGAAATGATGATAGCATGCCAACTTTCAACATTTTCAGAGTTCATTTGTAGTGCTTTTCAATTTCAGGGTCAACTAGCTCAAAAAAATAAGTAAATGCACGAAATATATCAAATGAAGTCAGAAATTGTTGATCCCTTTGTGATGTGCCTTTGAATGGTGCATTTTGAACACACAAAAAGTATGGAGTTCAAATAATTTAAAAAAAAATGAAATCCCTTTGTAAGAGATGAGTTCTCGTTCGAAACCCTGCTACTTCGAGAGAGATTGTCAGATTTGTACACGAACTGCATCCAGTTTTTGTCGTAGCCCTCTCAACTTTTTAACACATGCTATGTGGGTGAAATGATGATAGCATGCCCACTTTCAACATTTTCAGAGTTCATTTGTAGTGCTTTTCAATTTCAGGGTCAACTAGCTCAAAAAAAAAGTAAATGCACGAAATATACCAAATGAAGTCAGAAATTGTTGATCCCTTTGTGATGTGCCTTTGAATGGTGCATTTTTAACACACAAAAAGTATGGAGTTCAAATAATTTTAAAAAAATGAAATCCCTTTGTAAGAGATGAGTTCTCGTTCGAAACCCTGCTACTTCGAGAGAGATTGTCAGTTTTGTACACGAACTGCATCCAGTTTTTGTCGTAGCCCTCTCAACTTTTTAACACATGCTATGTGGGTGAAATGATGATAGCATGGCAACTTTAAACATTTTCAAAGTTCATTTGTAGTGCTTTTCAATTTCAGGGTCAACTAGCTCAAAAAAAATAAGTAAATGCACGAAATATACCAAATGAAGTGAGAAATTGTTGAAATTTGGTGATGTGCCTTTGAACCGTGCACTTTGAACACACAAAAAGTATGGAGTTCGAATAAGTTAAAAAAAGAAATCCCTTTGTAAGAGATGAGTTCTCGTTCGAAACCCTCCTACTTCGAGAGAGATTGTCAGTTTTGTACACGAACTGCATCCAGTTTTTGTCGTAGCCCTCTCAACTTTTTAACACATGCTATGTGGGTGAAATTATGATAACATGCCAACTTTCAACATTTTCAGAGTTCATTTGTAGTGCTTTTCAATTTCAGGGTCAACTAGCTCAAAAAAAATAAGTAAATTCACGAAATATACCAAATGAAGTCAGAAATTGTTGATCCCTTTGTGATGTGCCTTTGAATGGTGCATTTTGAACACACAAAAAGTATGGAGTTCAAATAATTTAAAAAAAATGAAATCCCTATGTAAGAGATGAGTTCTCGTTCGAAACCCTGCTACTTCGAGAGAGATTGTCAGTTTTGTACACGAACTGCATCCAGTTTTTGTCGTAGCCCTCTCAAATTTTTAACACATGCTATGTGGGTGAAATTATGATAGCATGCCAACTTTCAACATTTTCAAAGTTCATTTGTAGTGCTTTTCAATATCAGGGTCAACTAGCTCAAAAAAAAAAGTAAATGCATGAAATATACCAAATGAAGTCAGAAATTGTTGAAATTTGTGATGTGCCTTTGAATGGTGCACTTTGAACACACAAAAAGTATGGAGTTCGAATAAGTTAAAAAAATGAAATCCCTTTGTAAGAGATGAGTTCTCGTTCGAAACTGTGCTACTTCGAGAGAGATTGTCAGTTTTGTACACGAACTGCATCCAGTTTTTGTCGTAGCCCTCTCAACTTTTTAACACATGCTATGTGGGTGAAATGATGATAGCATGCCAACTTTCAACATTTTCAGAGTTCATTTCTAGTGCTTTTCAATTTTAGGGTCAACTAGCTCAAAAAATAAGTAAATGCACGAAATATACCAAATGAAGTCAGAAATTGTTTATCCCTTTTTGATGTGCCTTTGAATGGTGCATTTTGAACACACAAAAAGTATGGAGTTCAAATAATTTTAAAAAAAATGAAATCCCTTTGTAAGAGATGAGTTCTCGTTCGAAACCCTGCTACTTCGGGAGAGATTGTCAGTTTTGTACATGAACTGCATCCAGTTTTTGTCGTAGCCCTCTCAACTTTTTAACACATGCTATGTGGGTGAAATGATGATAGCATGCCAACTTTCAACATTTTCAGAGTTCATTTGTAGTGCTTTTCAATTTCAGGGTCAACTAGCTCAAAAAAATAAGTAAATGCACGAAATATACCAAATGAAGTCAGAAATTGTTGATCCCTTTGTGATGTGCCTTTGAATGGTGCATTTTTAACACACAAAAAGTATGGAGTTCAAATAAATTTAAAAAAATGAAATCCCTTTGTAAGAGATGAGTTCTCGTTCGAAACCGTGCTACTTTGAGAGAGATTGTCAGTTTTGTACACGAACTGCATCCAGTTTTTGCCGTAGCCCTCTCAACTTTTTAACACATGCTATGTGGGTGAAATGATGATAGCATGCCAACTTTCAACATTTTCAGAGTTCATTTGTAGTGCTTTTCAATTTCAGGGTCAACTAGCTCAAAAAAAAAGTAAATGCACGAAATATACCAAATGAAGTCAGAAATTGTTGATCCCTTTGTGATGTGCCTTTGAATGGTGCATTTTTAACACACAAAAAGTATGGAGTTCAAATAATTTAAAAAAAATCAAATCCCTTTGTAAGAGATGAGTTCTCGTTCGAAACCCTGCTACTTCGAGAGAGATTGTCAGTTTTGTACACGAACTGCATCCAGTTTTTGTCGTAGCCATCTCAACTTTTTAACACATGCTATGTGGGTGAAATGATGATAGCATGCCAACTTTCAACATTTTCAAAGTTCATTTGTAGTGCTTTTCAATTTCAGGGTCAACTAGCTCAAAAAAAATAAGTAAATGCACGAAATATACCAAATGAAGTCAGAAATTGTTGAAATTTGGTGATGTGCCTTTGAATCGTGCACTTTGAACACACAAAAAGTATGGAGTTCGAATAAGTTAAAAAAAGAAATCCCTTTGTAAGAGATGAGTTCTCGTTCGAAACCCTGCAACTTTGAGAGAGATTGTCAGTTTTGTACACGAACTGCATCCAGTTTTTGTCATAGCCCTCTCAACTTTTTAACACATGCTATGTGGGTGAAATGATGATAGCATGCCAACTTTCAACTTTTTCAGAGTTCATTTGCAGTGCTTTTCAATTTCAGGGTCAACTAGCTCAAAAAAAATAAGTAAATGCACGAAATATATCAAATGAAGTCAGAAATTGTTGATCCCTTTGTGATGTGCCTTTGAATGGTGCATTTTGAACACACAAAAACTATGGAGTTCAAATAAGTTAAAAAAATGAAATCCCTTTGTAAAAGATGAGTTCTCGTTCGAAACCCTTCTACTTCGAGAGAGATTGTCAGTTTTGTACACGAACTGCATCCAGTTTTTGTCATAGCCCTCTCAACTTTTTAACACATGCTATGTGGGTGAAATGATGATAGCATGCCAACTCTTAACATTTTCAGAGTTCATTTGTAGTGCTTTTCAATTTCAGGGTCAACTAGCTAAAAAAAATAAGTAAATGCACGAAATATACCAAATGAAGTCAGAAATTGTTGATCCCTTTGTGATGTGCCTTTGAATGGTGCATTTTGAACACACAAAAAGTATGGAGTTCAAATAATTTTAAAAAAATGAAATCCCTTTGTAAGAGATGAGTTCTCGTTCGAAACCGTGCTACTTCGAGAGAGATTGTCAGTTTTGTACACGAACTGCATCCAGTTTTTGTCGTAGCCCTCTCAACTTTTTAACACATGCTATGTGGGTGAAATGATGATAGCATGCCAATTTTCAACATTTTCAGAGTTCATTTGTAGTGCTTTTCAATTTCAGGGTCAACTAGCTCAAAAAAAAAGTAAATGCACGAAATATACCAAATGAAGTCAGAAATTGTTGATCCCTTTGTGATGTGCCTTTGAATGGTGCATTTTTAACACACAAAAAGTATGGAGTTCAAATAATTTTAAAAAAATGAAATCCCTTTGTAAGAGATGAGTTCTCGTTCGAAACCCTGCTACTTCGAGAGAGATTGTCAGTTTTGTACACGAACTGCATCCAGTTTTTGTCGTAGCCCTCTCAACTTTTTAACACATGCTATGTGGGTGAAATGATGATAGCATGGCAACTTTCAACATTTTCAAAGTTCATTTGTAGTGCTTTTCAATTTCAGGGTCAACTAGCTCAAAAAAAATAAGTAAATGCACGAAATATACCAAATGAAGTGAGAAATTGTTGAAATTTGGTGATGTGCCTTTGAACCGTGCACTTTGAACACACAAAAAGTATGGAGTTCGAATAAGTTAAAAAAAGAAATCCCTTTGTAAGAGATAAGTTCTCGTTCGAAACCCTGCTACTTCGAGAGAGATTGTCACTTTTGTACACGAACTGCATCCAGTTTCTGTCGTAGCCCTCTCAACTTGTTAACACATGCTTTGTGGGTGAAATGATGATAGCGTTCCAACTTTCAACATTTTCAGAGTTCATTTGTAGTGCTTTTCAATTTCAGGGTCAACTAGCTCAAAAAAATAAGTAAATGCACGAAATATATCAAATGAAGTCAGAAATTGTTGATCCCTTTGTGATGTGCCTTTGAATGTTGCATTTTGAACACACAAAAATTATGGAGTTCAAATAAGTTAAAAAAAATGAAATCCCTTTGTAAAAGATGAGTTCTCGTTCGAAACCCAGCTACTTCGAGAGAGATTGTCAGTTTTGTACACGAACTGCATCCATTTTTTGTCGTAGCCCTCTCAACTTTTTAACACATGCTATGTGGGTGAAATGATGATAGCATGCCCACTTTCAACATTTTCAGAGTTCATTTGTAGTGCTTTTCAATTTCAGGGTCAATTAGCTCAAAAAAAATAAGTAAATGCACGAAATATACCAAATGAAGTCAGAAATTGTTTAAATTTGGTGATGTGCCTTTGAATGGTGCACTTTGAACAAACAAAAAGTATGGAGTTCGAATAAGTTAAAAAAATGAAATCCCTTTGTAAGAGATGAGTTCTCGTTCGAAACCCTCCTACTTCGAGAGAGATTGTCAGTTTTGTACACGAACTGCATCCAGTTTTTGTCGTAGCCCTCTCAACTTTTTAACACATGCTATGTGGGTGAAATTATGATAACATGCCAACTTTCAACATTTTCAGAGTTCATTTGTAGTGCTTTTCAATTTCAGGGTCAACTAGCTCAAAAAAAATAAGTAAATGCACGAAATATACCAAACGAAGTCAGAAATTGTTGATCCCTTTGTGATGTGCCTTTGAATGGTGCATTTTGAACACACAAAAAGTATGGAGTTCAAATAATTTAAAAAAAATGAAATCCCTATGTAAGAGATGAGTTCTCGTTCGAAACCCTGCTACTTCGAGAGAGATTGTCAGTTTTGTACACGAACTGCATCCAGTTTTTGTCGTAGCCCTCTCAACTTTTTAACACATGCTATGTGGGTGAAATTATGATAGCATGCCAACTTTCAACATTTTCAAAGTTCATTTGTAGTGCTTTTCAATATCAGGGTCAACTAGCTCAAAAAAAAAAAGTAAATGCATGAAATATACCAAATGAAGTCAGAAATTGTTGAAATTTGTGATGTGCCTTTGAATGGTGCACTTTGAACACACAAAAAGTATGGAGTTCGAATAAGTTAAAAAAATGAAATCCCTTTGTAAGAGATGAGTTCTCGTTCGAAACTGTGCTACTTCGAGAGAGATTGTCAGTTTTGTACACGAACTGCATCCAGTTTTTGTCGTAGCCCTCTCAACTTTTTAACACATGCTATGTGGGTGAAATGATGATAGCATGCCAACTTTCAACATTTTCAGAGTTCATTTCTAGTGCTTTTCAATTTTAGGGTCAACTAGCTCAAAAAATAAGTAAATGCACGAAATATACCAAATGGAGTCAGAAATTGTTTATCCCTTTTTGATGTGCCTTTGAATGGTGCATTTTGAACACACAAAAAGTATGGAGTTCAAATAATTTTAAAAAAAATGAAATCCCTTTATAAGAGATGAGTTCTCGTTCGAAACCCTGCTACTTCGGGAGAGATTGTCAGTTTTGTACACGAACTGCATCCAGTTTTTGTCGTAGCCCTCTCAACTTTTTAACACATGCTATGTGGGTGAAATGATGATAGCATGCCAACTTTCAACATTTTCAGAGTTCATTTGTAGTGCTTTTCAATTTCAGGGTCAACTAGCTCAAAAAAATAAGTAAATGCACGAAATATACCAAATGAAGTCAGAAATTGTTGATCCCTTTGTGATGTGCCTTTGAATGGTGCATTTTTAACACACAAAAAGTATGGAGTTCAAATAAATTTAAAAAAATGAAATCCCTTTGTAAGAGATGAGTTCTCGTTCGAAACCGTGCTACTTCGAGAGAGATTGTCAGTTTTGTACACGAACTGCATCCAGTTTTTGCCGTAGCCCTCTCAACTTTTTAACACATGCTATGTGGGTGAAATGATGATAGCATGCCAACTTTCAACATTTTCAGAGTTCATTTGTAGTGCTTTTCAATTTCAGGGTCAACTAGCTCAAAAAAAAAGTAAATGCACGAAATATACCAAATGAAGTCAGAAATTGTTGATCCCTTTGTGATGTGCCTTTGAATGGTGCATTTTTAACACACAAAAAGTATGGAGTTCAAATAATTTTAAAAAAATGAAATCCCTTTGTAAGAGATGAGTTCTCGTTCGAAACCCTGCTACTTCGAGAGAGATTGTCAGTTTTGTACACGAACTGCATCCAGTTTTTGTCGTAGCCCTCTCAACTTTTTAACACATGCTATGTGGGTGAAATGATGATAGCATGGCAACTTTCAACATTTTCAAAGTTCATTTGTAGTGCTTTTCAATTTCAGGGTCAACTAGCTCAAAAAAAATAAGTAAATGCACGAAATATACCAAATGAAGTGAGAAATTGTTGAAATTTGGTGATGTGCCTTTGAACCGTGCACTTTGAACACACAAAAAGTATGGAGTTCGAATAAGTTAAAAAAAGAAATCCCTTTGTAAGAGATGAGTTCTCGTTCGAAACCCTGCTACTTCGAGAGAGATTGTCACTTTTGTACACGAACTGCATCCAGTTTCTGTCGTAGCCCTCTCAACTTGTTAACACATGCTATGTGGGTGAAATGATGATAGCGTTCCAACTTTCAACATTTTCAAAGTTCATTTGTAGTGCTTTTCAATATCAGGGTCAACTAGCTCAAAAAAAAAAGTAAATGCATGAAATATACCAAATGAAGTCAGAAATTGTTGAAATTTGTGATGTGCCTTTGAATGGTACACTTTGAACACACAAAAAGTATGGAGTTCGAATAAGTTAAAAAAATGAAATCCCTTTGTAAGAGATGAGTTCTCGTTCGAAACTGTGCTACTTCGAGAGAGATTGTCAGTTTTGTACACGAACTGCATCCAGTTTTTGTCGTAGCCCTCTCAACTTTTTAACACATGCTATGTGGGTGAAATGATGATAGCATGCCAACTTTCAACATTTTCAGAGTTCATTTCTAGTGCTTTTCAATTTTAGGGTCAACTAGCTCAAAAAATAAGTAAATGCACGAAATATACCAAATGAAGTCAGAAATTGTTTATCCCTTTGTGATGTGCCTTTGAATGGTGCATTTTGAACACACAAAAAGTATGGAGTTCAAATAATTTAAAAAAAAATGAAATCCCTTTGTAAGAGATGAGTTCTCGTTCGAAACCCTGCTACTTCGGGAGAGATTGTCAGTTTTGTACACGAACTGCATCCAGTTTTTGTCGTAGCCCTCTCAACTTTTTAACACATGCTATGTGGGTGAAATGATGATAGCATGCCAACTTTCAACATTTTCAGAGTTCATTTGTAGTGCTTTTCAATTTCAGGGTCAACTAGCTCAAAAAAATAAGTAAATGCACGAAATATACCAAATGAAGTCAGAAATTGTTGATCCCTTTGTGATGTGCCTTTGAATGGTGCATTTTTAACACACAAAAAGTATGGAGTTCAAATAAATTTAAAAAAATGAAATCCCTTTGTAAGAGATGAGTTCTCGTTCGAAACCGTGCTACTTCGAGAGAGATTGTCAGTTTTGTACACGAACTGCATCCAGTTTTTGCCGTAGCCCTCTCAACTTTTTTACACATGCTATGTGGGTGAAATGATGATAGCATGCCAACTTTCAACATTTTCAGAGTTCATTTGTAGTGCTTTTCAATTTCAGGGTCAACTAGCTCAAAAAAAAAGTAAATGCACGAAATATACCAAATGAAGTCAGAAATTGTTGATCCCTTTGTGATGTGCCTTTTAATGGTGCATTTTTAACACACAAAAAGTATGGAGTTCAAATAATTTAAAAAAAATCAAATCCCTTTGTAAGAGATGAGTTCTCGTTCGAAACCCTGCTACTTCGAGAGAGATTGTCAGTTTTGTACACGAACTGCATCCAGTTTTTGTCGTAGCCATCTCAACTTTTTAACACATTCTATGTGGGTGAAATGATGATAGCATGCCAACTTTCAACATTTTCAAAGTTCATTTGTAGTGCTTTTCAATTTCAGGGTCAACTAGCTCAAAAAAAATAAGTAAATGCACGAAATATACCAAATGAAGTCAGAAATTGTTGAAATTTGGTGATGTGCCTTTGAATCGTGCACTTTGAACACACAAAAAGTATGGAGTTCGAATAAGTTAAAAAAAGAAATCCCTTTGTAAGAGATGAGTTCTCGTTCGAAACCCTGCTACTTCGGGAGAGATTGTCAGTTTTGTACACGAACTGCATCCAGTTTTTGTCGTAGCCCTCTCAACTTTTTAACACATGCTATGTGGGTGAAATGATGATAGCATGCCAACTTTCAACATTTTCAGAGTTCATTTGTAGTGCTTTTCAATTTCAGGGTCAACTAGCTCAAAAAAAATAAGTAAATGCACGAAATATATCAAATGAAGTCAGAAATTGTTGATCCCTTTGTGATGTGCCTTTGAATGGTGCATTTTGAACACACAAAAACTATGGAGTTCAAATAAGTTAAAAAAATGAAATCCCTTTGTAAAAGATGAGTTCTCGTTCGAAACCCTTCTACTTCGAGAGAGATTGTCAGTTTTGTACACGAACTGCATCCAGTTTTTGTCATAGCCCTCTCAACTTTTTAACACATGCTATGTGGGTGAAATGATGATAGCATGCCAACTCTTAACATTTTCAGAGTTCATTTGTAGTGCTTTTCAATTTCAGGGTCAACTAGCTAAAAAAAATAAGTAAATGCACGAAATATACCAAATGAAGTCAGAAATTGTTGATCCCTTTGTGATGTGCCTTTGAATGGTGCATTTTGAACACACAAAAAGTATGGAGTTCAAATAATTTTAAAAAAATGAAATCCCTTTGTAAGAGATGAGTTCTCGTTCGAAACCGTGCTACTTCGAGAGAGATTGTCAGTTTTGTACACGAACTGCATCCAGTTTTTGTCGTAGCCCTCTCAACTTTTTAACACATGCTATGTGGGTGAAATGATGATAGCATGCCAATTTTCAACATTTTCAGAGTTCATTTGTAGTGCTTTTCAATTTCAGGGTCAACTAGCTCAAAAAAAAAGTAAATGCACGAAATATACCAAATGAAGTCAGAAATTGTTGATCCCTTTGTGATGTGCCTTTGAATGGTGCATTTTTAACACACAAAAAGTATGGAGTTCAAATAATTTTAAAAAAATGAAATCCCTTTGTAAGAGATGAGTTCTCGTTCGAAACCCTGCTACTTCGAGAGAGATTGTCAGTTTTGTACACGAACTGCATCCAGTTTTTGTCGTAGCCCTCTCAACTTTTTAACACATGCTATGTGGGTGAAATGATGATAGCATGGCAACTTTCAACATTTTCAAAGTTCATTTGTAGTGCTTTTCAATTTCAGGGTCAACTAGCTCAAAAAAAATAAGTAAATGCACGAAATATACTAAATGAAGTGAGAAATTGTTGAAATTTGGTGATGTGCCTTTGAACCGTGCACTTTGAACACACAAAAAGTATGGAGTTCGAATAAGTTAAAAAAAGAAATCCCTTTGTAAGAGATGAGTTCTCGTTCGAAACCCTGCTACTTCGAGAGAGATTGTCACTTTTGTACACGAACTGCATCCAGTTTCTGTCGTAGCCATCTCAACTTGTTAACACATGCTATGTGGGTGAAATGATGATAGCGTTCCAACTTTCAACATTTTCAAAGTTCATTTGTAGTGCTTTTCAATATCAGGGTCAACTAGCTCAAAAAAAAAAAGTAAATGCATGAAATATACCAAATGAAGTCAGAAATTGTTGAAATTTGTGATGTGCCTTTGAATGGTGCACTTTGAACACACAAAAAGTATGGAGTTCGAATAAGTTAAAAAAATGAAATCCCTTTGTAAGAGATGAGTTCTCGTTCGAAACTGTGCTACTTCGAGAGAGATTGTCAGTTTTGTACACGAACTGCATCCAGTTTTTGTCGTAGCCCTCTCAACTTTTTAACACATGCTATGTGGGTGAAATGATGATAGCATGCCAACTTTCAACATTTTCAGAGTTCATTTCTAGTGCTTTTCAATTTTAGGGTCAACTAGCTCAAAAAATAAGTAAATGCACGAAATATACCAAATGAAGTCAGAAATTGTTTATCCCTTTGTGATGTGCCTTTGAATGGTGCATTTTGAACACACAAAAAGTATGGAGTTCAAATAATTTTAAAAAAAATGAAATCCCTTTGTAAGAGATGAGTTCTCGTTCGAAACCCTGCTACTTCGGGAGAGATTGTCAGTTTTGTACACGAACTGCATCCAGTTTTTGTCGTAGCCCTCTCAACTTTTTAACACATGCTATGTGGGTGAAATGATGATAGCATGCCAACTTTCAACATTTTCAGAGTTCATTTGTAGTGCTTTTCAATTTCAGGGTCAACTAGCTCAAAAAAAATAAGTAAATGCACGAAATATATCAAATGAAGTCAGAAATTGTTGATCCCTTTGTGATGTGCCTTTGAATGGTGCATTTTGAACACACAAAAACTATGGAGTTCAAATAAGTTAAAAAAATGAAATCCCTTTGTAAAAGATGAGTTCTCGTTCGAAACCCTTCTACTTCGAGAGAGATTGTCAGTTTTGTACACGAACTGCATCCAGTTTTTGTCATAGCCCTCTCAACTTTTTAACACATGCTATGTGGGTGAAATGATGATAGCATGCCAACTCTTAACATTTTCAGAGTTCATTTGTAGTGCTTTTCAATTTCAGGGTCAACTAGCTAAAAAAAATAAGTAAATGCACGAAATATACCAAATGAAGTCAGAAATTGTTGATCCCTTTGTGATGTGCCTTTGAATGGTGCATTTTGAACACACAAAAAGTATGGAGTTCAAATAATTTTAAAAAAATGAAATCCCTTTGTAAGAGATGAGTTCTCGTTCGAAACCGTGCTACTTCGAGAGAGATTGTCAGTTTTGTACACGAACTGCATCCAGTTTTTGTCGTAGCCCTCTCAACTTTTTAACACATGCTATGTGGGTGAAATGATGATAGCATGCCAATTTTCAACATTTTCAGAGTTCATTTGTAGTGCTTTTCAATTTCAGGGTCAACTAGCTCAAAAAAAAAGTAAATGCACGAAATATACCAAATGAAGTCAGAAATTGTTGATCCCTTTGTGATGTGCCTTTGAATGGTGCATTTTTAACACACAAAAAGTATGGAGTTCAAATAATTTTAAAAAAATGAAATCCCTTTGTAAGAGATGAGTTCTCGTTCGAAACCCTGCTACTTCGAGAGAGATTGTCAGTTTTGTACACGAACTGCATCCAGTTTTTGTCGTAGCCCTCTCAACTTTTTAACACATGCTATGTGGGTGAAATGATGATAGCATGGCAACTTTCAACATTTTCAAAGTTCATTTGTAGTGCTTTTCAATTTCAGGGTCAACTAGCTCAAAAAAAATAAGTAAATGCACGAAATATACTAAATGAAGTGAGAAATTGTTGAAATTTGGTGATGTGCCTTTGAACCGTGCACTTTGAACACACAAAAAGTATGGAGTTCGAATAAGTTAAAAAAAGAAATCCCTTTGTAAGAGATGAGTTCTCGTTCGAAACCCTGCTACTTCGAGAGAGATTGTCACTTTTGTACACGAACTGCATCCAGTTTCTGTCGTAGCCCTCTCAACTTGTTAACACATGCTATGTGGGTGAAATGATGATAGCGTTCCAACTTTCAACATTTTCAAAGTTCATTTGTAGTGCTTTTCAATATCAGGGTCAACTAGCTCAAAAAAAAAAAGTAAATGCATGAAATATACCAAATGAAGTCAGAAATTGTTGAAATTTGTGATGTGCCTTTGAATGGTGCACTTTGAACACACAAAAAGTATGGAGTTCGAATAAGTTAAAAAAATGAAATCCCTTTGTAAGAGATGAGTTCTCGTTCGAAACTGTGCTACTTCGAGAGAGATTGTCAGTTTTGTACACGAACTGCATCCAGTTTTTGTCGTAGCCCTCTCAACTTTTTAACACATGCTATGTGGGTGAAATGATGATAGCATGCCAACTTTCAACATTTTCAGAGTTCATTTCTAGTGCTTTTCAATTTTAGGGTCAACTAGCTCAAAAAATAAGTAAATGCACGAAATATACCAAATGAAGTCAGAAATTGTTTATCCCTTTGTGATGTGCCTTTGAATGGTGCATTTTGAACACACAAAAAGTATGGAGTTCAAATAATTTTAAAAAAAATGAAATCCCTTTGTAAGAGATGAGTTCTCGTTCGAAACCCTGCTACTTCGGGAGAGATTGTCAGTTTTGTACACGAACTGCATCCAGTTTTTGTCGTAGCCCTCTCAACTTTTTAACACATGCTATGTGGGTGAAATGATGATAGCATGCCAACTTTCAACATTTTCAGAGTTCATTTGTAGTGCTTTTCAATTTCAGGGTCAACTAGCTCAAAAAAATAAGTAAATGCACGAAATATACCAAATGAAGTCAGAAATTGTTGATCCCTTTGTGATGTGCCTTTGAATGGTGCATTTTTAACACACAAAAAGTATGGAGTTCAAATAAATTTAAAAAAATGAAATCCCTTTGTAAGAGATGAGTTCTCGTTCGAAACCGTGCTACTTCGAGAGAGATTGTCAGTTTTGTACACGAACTGCATCCAGTTTTTGCCGTAGCCCTCTCAACTTTTTAACACATGCTATGTGGGTGAAATGATGATAGCATGCCAACTTTCAACATTTTCAGAGTTCATTTGTAGTGCTTTTCAATTTCAGGGTCAACTAGCTCAAAAAAAAAGTAAATGCACGAAATATACCAAATGAAGTCAGAAATTGTTGATCCCTTTGTGATGTGCCTTTGAATGGTGCATTTTTAACACACAAAAAGTATGGAGTTCAAATAATTTTAAAAAAATCAAATCCCTTTGTTAGAGATGAGTTCTCGTTCGAAACCCTGCTACTTCGAGAGAGATTGTCAGTTTTGTACACGAACTGCATCCAGTTTTTGTCGTAGCCATCTCAACTTTTTAACACATGCTATGTGGGTGAAATGATGATAGCATGCCAACTTTCAACATTTTCAAAGTTCATTTGTAGTGCTTTTCAATTTCAGGGTCAACTAGCTCAAAAAAAATAAGTAAATGCACGAAATATACCAAATGAAGTCAGAAATTGTTGAAATTTGGTGATGTGCCTTTGAATCGTGCACTTTGAACACACAAAAAGTATGGAGTTCGAATAAGTTAAAAAAAGAAATCCCTTTGTAAGAGATGAGTTCTCGTTCGAAACCCTGCAACTTTGAGAGAGATTGTCAGTTTTGTACACGAACTGCATCCAGTTTTTGTCGTAGCCCTCTCAACTTTTTAACACATGCTATGTGGGTGAAATGATGATAGCATGCCAACTTTCAACATTTTCAGAGTTCATTTGTAGTGCTTTTCAATTTCAGGGTCAACTAGCTCAAAAAAAATAAGTAAATGCACGAAATATATCAAATGAAGTCAGAAATTGTTGATCCCTTTGTGATGTGCCTTTGAATGGTGCATTTTGAACACACAAAAACTATGGAGTTCAAATAAGTTAAAAAAATGAAATCCCTTTGTAAAAGATGAGTTCTCGTTCGAAACCCTTCTACTTCGAGAGAGATTGTCAGTTTTGTACACGAACTGCATCCAGTTTTTGTCATAGCCCTCTCAACTTTTTAACACATGCTATGTGGGTGAAATGATGATAGCATGCCAACTCTTAACATTTTCAGAGTTCATTTGTAGTGCTTTTCAATTTCAGGGTCAACTAGCTAAAAAAAATAAGTAAATGCACGAAATATACCAAATGAAGTCAGAAATTGTTGATCCCTTTGTGATGTGCCTTTGAATGGTGCATTTTGAACACACAAAAAGTATGGAGTTCAAATAATTTTAAAAAAATGAAATCCCTTTGTAAGAGATGAGTTCTCGTTCGAAACCGTGCTACTTCGAGAGAGATTGTCAGTTTTGTACACGAACTGCATCCAGTTTTTGTCGTAGCCCTCTCAACTTTTTAACACATGCTATGTGGGTGAAATGATGATAGCATGCCAATTTTCAACATTTTCAGAGTTCATTTGTAGTGCTTTTCAATTTCAGGGTCAACTAGCTCAAAAAAAAAGTAAATGCACGAAATATACCAAATGAAGTCAGAAATTGTTGATCCCTTTGTGATGTGCCTTTGAATGGTGCATTTTTAACACACAAAAAGTATGGAGTTCAAATAATTTTAAAAAAATGAAATCCCTTTGTAAGAGATGAGTTCTCGTTCGAAACCCTGCTACTTCGAGAGAGATTGTCAGTTTTGTACACGAACTGCATCCAGTTTTTGTCGTAGCCCTCTCAACTTTTTAACACATGCTATGTGGGTGAAATGATGATAGCATGGCAACTTTCAACATTTTCAAAGTTCATTTGTAGTGCTTTTCAATTTCAGGGTCAACTAGCTCAAAAAAAATAAGTAAATGCACGAAATATACCAAATGAAGTGAGAAATTGTTGAAATTTGGTGATGTGCCTTTGAACCGTGCACTTTGAACACACAAAAAGTATGGAGTTCGAATAAGTTAAAAAAAGAAATCCCTTTGTAAGAGATGAGTTCTCGTTCGAAACCCTGCTACTTCGAGAGAGATTGTCACTTTTGTACACGAACTGCATCCAGTTTCTGTCGTAGCCCTCTCAACTTGTTAACACATGCTATGTGGGTGAAATGATGATAGCGTTCCAACTTTCAACATTTTCAAAGTTCATTTGTAGTGCTTTTCAATTTCAGGGTCAACTAGCTCAAAAAAATAAGTAAATGCACGAAATATATCAAATGAAGTCAGAAATTGTTGATCCCTTTGTGATGTGCCTTTGAATGTTGCATTTTGAACACACAAAAATTATGGAGTTCAAATAAGTTAATAAAAATGAAATCTCTTTGTAAAAGATGAGTTCTCGTTTGAAACCCAGCTACTTCGAGAGAGATTGTCAGTTTTGTACACGAACTGCATCCAGTTTTTGTCGTAGCCCTCTCAACTTTTTAACACATGCTATGTGGGTGAAATGATGATAGCATGCCAACTTTCAACATTTTCAGAGTTCATTTGTAGTGCTTTTCAATTTCAGGGTCAACTAGCTCAAAAAAAATTAGTAAATGCACGAAATATACCAAATGAAGTCAGAAATTGTTGAAATTTGGTGATGTGCCTTTGAATGGTGCACTTTGAACAAACAAAAAGTATGGAGTTCGAATAAGTTAAAAAAATGAAATCCCTTTGTAAGAGATGAGTTCTCGTTCGAAACCCTCCTACTTCGAGAGAGATTGTCAGTTTTGTACACGAACTGCATCCAGTTTTTGTCGTAGCCCTCTCAACTTTTTAACACATGCTATGTGGGTGAAATTATGATAACATGCCAACTTTCAACATTTTCAGAGTTCATTTGTAGTGCTTTTCAATTTCAGGGTCAACTAGCTCAAAAAAAATAAGTAAATGCACGAAATATACCAAATGAAGTCAGAAATTATTGATCCCTTTGTGATGTGCCTTTGAATGGTGCATTTTGAACACACAAAAAGTATGGAGTTCAAATAATTTAAAAAAAATGAAATCCCTATGTAAGAGATGAGTTCTCGTTCGAAACCCTGCTACTTCGAGAGAGATTGTCAGTTTTGTACACGAACTGCATCCAGTTTTTGTCGTAGCCCTCTCAACATTTTAACACATGCTATGTGGGTGAAATTATGATAGCATGCCAACTTTCAACATTTTCAAAGTTCATTTGTAGTGCTTTTCAATATCAGGGTCAACTAGCTCAAAAAAAAAAGTAAATGCATGAAATATACCAAATGAAGTCAGAAATTGTTGAAATTTGTGATGTGCCTTTGAATGGTGCACTTTGAACACACAAAAAGTATGGAGTTCGAATAAGTTAAAAAAATGAAATCCCTTTGTAAGAGATGAGTTCTCGTTCGAAAATGTGCTACTTCGAGAGAGATTGTCAGTTTTGTACACGAACTGCATCCAGTTTTTGTCGTAGCCCTCTCAACTTTTTAACACATGCTATGTGGGTGAAATGATGATAGCATGCCAACTTTCAACATTTTCAGAGTTCATTTCTAGTGCTTTTCAATTTTAGGGTCAACTAGCTCAAAAAATAAGTAAATGCACGAAATATACCAAATGAAGTCAGAAATTGTTTATCCCTTTGTGATGTGCCTTTGAATGGTGCATTTTGAACACACAAAAAGTATGGAGTTCAAATAATTTTAAAAAAAATGAAATCCCTTTGTAAGAGATGAGTTCTCGTTCGAAACCCTGCTACTTCGGGGGAGATTGTCAGTTTTGTACACGAACTGCATCCAGTTTTTGTCGTAGCCCTCTCAACTTTTTAACACATGCTATGTGGGTGAAATGATGATAGCATGCCAACTTTCAACATTTTCAGAGTTCATTTGTAGTGCTTTTCAATTTCAGGGTCAACTAGCTCAAAAAAATAAGTAAATGCACGAAATATACCAAATGAAGTCAGAAATTGTTGATCCCTTTGTGATGTGCCTTTGAATGGTGCATTTTTAACACACAAAAAGTATGGAGTTCAAATAAATTTAAAAAAATGAAATCCCTTTGTAAGAGATGAGTTCTCGTTCGAAACCGTGCTACTTCGAGAGAGATTGTCAGTTTTGTACACGAACTGCATCCAGTTTTTGCCGTAGCCCTCTCAACTTTTTAACACATGCTATTTGGGTGAAATGATGATAGGATGCCAACTTTCAACATTTTCAGAGTTCATTTGTAGTGCTTTTCAATTTCAGGGTCAACTAGCTCAAAAAAAAAGTAAATGCACGAAATATACCAAATGAAGTCAGAAATTGTTGATCCCTTTGTGATGTGCCTTTGAATGGTGCATTTTTAACACACAAAAAGTATGGAGTTCAAATAATTTTAAAAAAATCAAATCCCTTTGTAAGAGATGAGTTCTCGTTCGAAACCCTGCTACTTCGAGAGAGATTGTCAGTTTTGTACACGAACTGCATCCAGTTTTTGTCGTAGCCATCTCAACTTTTTAACACATGCTATGTGGGTGAAATGATGATAGCATGCCAACTTTCAACATTTTCAAAGTTCATTTGTAGTGCTTTTCAATTTCAGGGTCAACTAGCTCAAAAAAAATAAGTAAATGCACGAAATATACCAAATGAAGTCAGAAATTGTTGAAATTTGGTGATGTGCCTTTGAATCGTGCACTTTTAACACACAAAAAGTATGGAGTTCGAATAAGTTAAAAAAAGAAATCCCTTTGTAAGAGATGAGTTCTCGTTCGAAACCCTGCAACTTTGAGAGAGATTGTCAGTTTTGTACACGAACTGCATCCAGTTTTTGTCGTAGCCCTCTCAACTTTTTAACACATGCTATGTGGGTGAAATGATGATAGCATGCCAACTTTCAACATTTTCAGAGTTCATTTGTAGTGCTTTTCAATTTCAGGGTCAACTAGCTCAAAAAAAATAAGTAAATGCACGAAATATATCAAATGAAGTCAGAAATTGTTGATCCCTTTGTGATGTGCCTTTGAATGCTGCATTTTGAACACACAAAAACTATGGAGTTCAAATAAGTTAAAAAAATGAAATCCCTTTGTAAAAGATGAGTTCTCGTTCGAAACCCTTCTACTTCGAGAGAGATTGTCAGTTTTGTACACGAACTGCATCCAGTTTTTGTCTTAGCCCTCTCAACTTTTTAACACATGCTATGTGGGTGAAATGATGATAGCATGCCAACTCTTAACATTTTCAGAGTTCATTTGTAGTGCTTTTCAATTTCAGGGTCAACTAGCTAAAAAAAATAAGTAAATGCACGAAATATACCAAATGAAGTCAGAAATTGTTGATCCCTTTGTGATGTGCCTTTGAATGGTGCATTTTGAACACACAAAAAGTATGGAGTTCAAATAATTTTAAAAAAATGAAATCCCTTTGTAAGAGATGAGTTCTCGCTCGAAACCGTGCTACTTCGAGAGAGATTGTCAGTTTTGTACACGAACTGCATCCAGTTTTTGTCGTAGCCCTCTCAACTTTTTAACACATGCTATGTGGGTGAAATGATGATAGCATGCCAATTTTCAACATTTTCAGAGTTCATTTGTAGTGCTTGTCAATTTCAGGGTCAACTAGCTCAAAAAAAAAGTAAATGCACGAAATATACCAAATGAAGTCAGAAATTGTTGATCCCTTTGTGATGTGCCTTTGAATGGTGCATTTTTAACACACAAAAAGTATGGAGTTCAAATAATTTTAAAAAAATGAAATCCCTTTGTAAGAGATGAGTTCTCGTTCGAAACCGTGCTACTTCGAGAGAGATTGTCAGTTTTGTACATGAACTGCATCCAGTTTTTGTCGTAGCCCTCTCAACTTTTTAACACATGCTATGTGGGTGAAATGATGATAGCATGGCAACTTTCAACATTTTCAAAGTTCATTTGTAGTGCTTTTCAATTTCAGGGTCAACTAGCTCAAAAAAAATAAGTAAATGCACGAAATATACCAAATGAAGTGAGAAATTGTTGAAATTTGGTGATGTGCCTTTGAACCGTGCACTTTGAACACACAAAAAGTATGGAGTTCGAATAAGTTAAAAAAAGAAATCCCTTTGTAAGAGATGAGTTCTCGTTCGAAACCCTGCTACTTCGAGAGAGATTGTCACTTTTGTACACGAACTGCATCCAGTTTCTGTCGTAGCCCTCTCAACTTGTTAACACATGCTATGTGGGTGAAATGATGATAGCGTTCCAACTTTCAACATTTTCAGAGTTCATTTGTAGTGCTTTTCAATTTCAGGGTCAACTAGCTCAAAAAAATAAGTAAATGCACGAAATATATCAAATGAAGTCAGAAATTGTTGATCCCTTTGTGATGTGCCTTTGAATGTTGCATTTTGAACACACAAAAATTATGGAGTTCAAATAAGTTAAAAAAAATGAAATCCCTTTGTAAAAGATGAGTTCTCGTTCGAAACCCAGCTACTTCGAGAGAGATTGTCAGTTTTGTACACGAACTGCATCCAGTTTTTGTCGTAGCCCTCTCAACTTTTTAACACATGCTATGTGGGTGAAATGATGATAGCATGCCAACTTTCAACATTTTCAGAGTTCATTTGTAGTGCTTTTCAATTTCAGGGTCAACTAGCTCAAAAAAAATAAGTAAATGCACGAAATATACCAAATGAAGTCAGAAATTGTTGAAATTTGGTGATGTGCCTTTGAATGGTGCACTTTGAACAAACAAAAAGTATGGAGTTCGAATAAGTTAAAAAAATGAAATCCCTTTGTAAGAGATGAGTTCTCGTTCGAAACCCTCCTACTTCGAGAGAGATTGTCAGTTTTGTACACGAACTGCATCCAGTTTTTGTCGTAGCCCTCTCAACTTTTTAACACATGCTATGTGGGTGAAATTATGATAGCATGCCAACTTTCAACATTTTCAAAGTTCATTTGTAGTGCTTTTCAATATCAGGGTCAACTAGCTCAAAAAAAAAAAGTAAATGCATGAAATATACCAAATGAAGTCAGAAATTGTTGAAATTTGTGATGTGCCTTTGAATGGTGCACTTTGAACACACAAAAAGTATGGAGTTCGAATAAGTTAAAAAAATGAAATCCCTTTGTAAGAGATGAGTTCTCGTTCGAAACTGTGCTACTTCGAGAGAGATTGTCAGTTTTGTACACGAACTGCATCCAGTTTTTGTCGTAGCCCTCTCAACTTTTTAACACATGCTATGTGGGTGAAATGATGATAGCATGCCAACTTTCAACATTTTCAGAGTTCATTTCTAGTGCTTTTCAATTTTAGGGTCAACTAGCTCAAAAAATAAGTAAATGCACGAAATATACCAAATGAAGTCAGAAATTGTTTATCCCTTTGTGATGTGCCTTTGAATGGTGCATTTTGAACACACAAAAAGTATGGAGTTCAAATAATTTTAAAAAAAATGAAATCCCTTTGTAAGAGATGAGTTCTCGTTCGAAACCCTGCTACTTCGGGAGAGATTGTCAGTTTTGTACACGAACTGCATCCAGTTTTTGTCATAGCCCTCTCAACTTTTTAACACATGCTATGTGGGTGAAATGATGATAGCATGCCAACTTTCAACATTTTCAGAGTTCATTTGTAGTGCTTTTCAATTTCAGGGTCAACTAGCTCAAAAAAATAAGTAAATGCACGAAATATACCAAATGAAGTCAGAAATTGTTGATCCCTTTGTGATGTGCCTTTGAATGGTGCATTTTTAACACACAAAAAGTATGGAGTTCAAATAAATTTAAAAAAATGAAATCCCTTTGTAAGAGATGAGTTCTCGTTCGAAACCGTGCTACTTCGAGAGAGATTGTCAGTTTTGTACACGAACTGCATCCAGTTTTTGCCGTAGCCCTCTCAACTTTTTAACACATGCTATGTGGGTGAAATGATGATAGCATGCCAACTTTCAACATTTTCAGAGTTCATTTGTAGTGCTTTTCAATTTCAGGGTCAACTAGCTCATAAAAAAAGTAAATGCACGAAATATACCAAATGAAGTCAGAAATTGTTGATCCCTTTGTGATGTGCCTTTGAATGGTGCATTTTTAACACACAAAAAGTATGGAGTTCAAATAATTTAAAAAAAATCAAATCCCTTTGTAAGAGATGAGTTCTCGTTCGAAACCCTGCTACTTCGAGAGAGATTGTCAGTTTTGTACACGAACTGCATCCAGTTTTTGTCGTAGCCATCTCAACTTTTTAACACATGTTATGTGGGTGAAATGATGATAGCATGCCAACTTTCAACATTTTCAAAGTTCATTTGTAGTGCTTTTCAATTTCAGGGTCAACTAGCTCAAAAAAAATAAGTAAATGCACGAAATATACCAAATGAAGTCAGAAATTGTTGAAATTTGGTGATGTGCCTTTGAATCGTGCACTTTGAACACACAAAAAGTATGGAGTTCGAATAAGTTAAAAAAAGAAATCCCTTTGTAAGAGATGAGTTCTCGTTCGAAACCCTGCAACTTTGAGAGAGATTGTCAGTTTTGTACACGAACTGCATCCAGTTTTTGTCGTAGCCCTCTCAACTTTTTAACACATGCTATGTGGGTGAAATGATGATAGCATGCCAACTTTCAACATTTTCAGAGTTCATTTGTAGTGCTTTTCAATTTCAGGGTCAACTAGCTCAAAAAAAATATGTAAATGCACGAAATATATCAAATGAAGTCAGAAATTGTTGATCCCTTTGTGATGTGCCTTTGAATGGTGCATTTTGAACACACAAAAACTATGGAGTTCAAATAAGTTAAAAAAATGAAATCCCTTTGTAAAAGATGAGTTCTCGTTCGAAACCCTTCTACTTCGAGAGAGATTGTCAGTTTTGTACACGAACTGCATCCAGTTTTTGTCATAGCCCTCTCAACTTTTTAACACAGGCTATGTGGGTGAAATGATGATAGCATGCCAACTCTTAACATTTTCAGAGTTCATTTGTAGTGCTTTTCAATTTCAGGGTCAACTAGCTAAAAAAATAAGTAAATGCACGAAATATACCAAATGAAGTCAGAAATTGTTGATCCCTTTGTGATGTGCCTTTGAATGGTGCATTTCGAACACACAAAAAGTATGGAGTTCAAATAAATTTAAAAAAATGAAATCCCTTTGTAAGAGATGAGTTCTCGTTCGAAACCGTGCTACTTCGAGAGAGATTGTCAGTTTGGTACACGAACTGCATCCAGTTTTTGTCGTAGCCCTCTCAACTTTTTAACACATGCTATGTGGGTGAAATGATGATAGCATGCCAATTTTCAACATTTTCAGAGTTCATTTGTAGTGCTTTTCAATTTCAGGGTCAACTAGCTCAAAAAAAATAAGTAAATGCACGAAATATATCAAATGAAGTCAGAAATTGTTGATTCCTTTGTGATGTGCCTTTGAATGGTGCATTTTGAACACACAAAAATTATGGAGTTCAAATAAGTTAAAAAAAATGAAATCCCTTTGTAAAAGATGAGTTCTCGTTCAAAACCCTGCTACTTCGAGAGAGATTGTCAGTTTTGTACACGAACTGCATCCAGTTTTTGTCGTAGCCCTCTCAACTTTTTAACACATGCTATGTGGGTTTAATGATGATAGCATGCCAACTTTCAACATTTTCAGAGTTCATTTGTAGTGCTTTTCAATTTCAGGGTCAACTAGCTCAAAAAAAATAAGTAAATGCACGAAATATACCAAATGAAGTCAGAAATTGTTGAAATTTGGTGATGTGCCTTTGAATGGTGCACTTTGAACACACAAAAAGTATGGAGTTCGAATAAGTTAAAAAAATGAAATCCCTTTGTAAGAGATGAGTTCTCGTTCGAAACCGTGCTACTTCGAGAGAGATTGTCAGTTTTGTACACGAACTGCATCCAGTTTTTGTCGTAGCCCTCTCAACTTTTTAACACCTGCTATGTGGGTGAAATGATGATAGCATGCCAACTTTCAACATTTTCACAATTCATTTGTAGTGCTTTTCAATTTCAGGGTCAACTTGCTCAAAAAAAAAGTAAATGCACGAAATATACCAAATGAAGTCAGAAATTGTTGATCCCTTTGTGATGTGCCTTTGAATGGTGCATTTTGAACACACAAAAAGTATGGAGTTCAAATAAATTTAAAAAAATGAAATCCCTTTGTAAGAGATGAGTTCTCGTTCGAAACCGTGCTACTTCGAGAGAGATTGTCAGTTTGGTACACGAACTGCATCCAGTTTTTGTCGTAGCCCTCTCAACTTTTTAACACATGCTATGTGGGTGAAATGATGATAGCATGCCAATTTTCAACATTTTCAGAGTTCATTTGTAGTGCTTTTCAATTTCAGGGTCAACTAGCTCAAAAAAAATAAGTAAATGCACGAAATATATCAAATGAAGTCAGAAATTGTTGATTCCTTTGTGATGTGCCTTTGAATGGTGCATTTTGAACACACAAAAATTATGGAGTTCAAATAAGTTAAAAAACTGAAATCCCTTTGTAAAAGATGAGTTCTCGTTCAAAACCCTGCTACTTCGAGAGAGATTGTCAGTTTTGTACACGAACTGCATCCAGTTTTTGTCATAGCCCTCTCAACTTTTTAACACATGCTATGTGGGTTTAATGATGATAGCATGCCAACTTTCAACATTTTCAGAGTTCATTTGTAGTGCTTTTCAATTTCAGGGTCAACTAGCTCAAAAAAAAATAAGTAAATGCACGAAATATACCAAATGAAGTCAGAAATTGTTGAAATTTGGTGATGTGCCTTTGAATGGTGCACTTTGAACACACAAAAAGTATGGAGTTCGAATAAGTTAAAAAAATGAAATCCCTTTGTAAGAGATGAGTTCTCGTTCGAAACCGTGCTACTTCGAGAGAGATTGTCAGTTTTGTACACGAACTGCATCCAGTTTTTGTCGTAGCCCTCTCAACTTTTTAACACCTGCTATGTGGGTGAAATGATGATAGCATGCCAACTTTCAACATTTTCACAATTCATTTGTAGTGCTTTTCAATTTCAGGGTCAACTTGCTCAAAAAAAAAGTAAATGCACGAAATATACCAAATGAAGTCAGAAATTGTTGATCCCTTTGTGATGTGCCTTTGAATGGTGCATTTTGAACACACAAAAAGTATGGAGTTCAAATAATTTAAAAAAATGAAATCCCTTTGTAAGAGATGAGTTCTCGTTCGAAACCCTCCTACTTCGAGAGAGATTGTCAGTTTTGTACACGAACTGCATCCAGTTTTTGTCGTAGCCCTCTCAACTTTTTAACACATGCTATGTGGGTGAAATGATGATAGCATGCCAACTTTCAACATTTTCAGAGTTCATTTGTAGTGCTTTTCAATTTCAGGGTCAACTAGCTCAAAAAAAAAAGTAAATGCACGAAATATATCAAATGAAGTCAGAAATTGTTGATCCCTTTGTGATGTGCCTTTGAATGGTGCATTTTGAACACACAAAAACTATGGAGTTCAAATAAGTTAAAAAAATGAAATCCCTTTGTAAAAGATGAGTTCTCGTTCGAAACCCTTCTACTTCGAGAGAGATTGTCAGTTTTGTACACGAACTGCATCCAGTTTTTGTCATAGCCCTCTCAACTTTTTAACACATGCTATGTGGGTGAAATGATGATAGCATGCCAACTCTTAACATTTTCAGAGTTCATTTGTAGTGCTTTTCAATTTCAGGGTCAACTAGCTAAAAAAAATAAGTAAATGCACGAAATATACCAAATGAAGTCAGAAATTGTTGATCCCTTTGTGATGTGCCTTTGAATGGTGCATTTTGAACACACAAAAATTATGGAGTTCAAATAATTTTAAAAAAATGAAATCCCTTTGTAAGAGATGAGTTCTCGTTCGAAACCGTGCTACTTCGAGAGAGATTGTCAGTTTTGTACACGAACTGCATCCAGTTTTTGTCGTAGCCCTCTCAACTTTTTAACACATGCTATGTGGGTGAAATGATAATAGCATGCCAATTTTCAACATTTTCAGAGTTCATTTGTAGTGCTTTTCAATTTCAGGGTCAACTAGCTCAAAAAAAATAAGTAAATGCACGAAATATATCAAATGAAGTCAGAAATTGTTGATTCCTTTGTGATGTGCCTTTGAATGGTGCATTTTGAACACACAAAAATTATGGAGTTCAAATAAGTTAAAAAAATGAAATCCCTTTGTAAAAGATGAGTTCTCGTTCAAAACCCTGCTACTTCGAGAGAGATTGTCAGTTTTGTACACGAACTGCATCCAGTTTTTGTCGTAGCCCTCTCAACTTTTTAACACATGCTATGTGGGTTTAATGATGATAGCATGCCAACTTTCAACATTTTCAGAGTTCATTTGTAGTGCTTTTCAATTTCAGGGTCAACTAGCTCAAAAAAAATAAGTAAATGCACGAAATATACCAAATGAAGTCAGCAATTGTTGAAATTTGGTGATGTGCCTTTGAATGGTGCACTTTGAACACACAAAAAGTATGGAGTTCGAATAAGTTAAAAAAATGAAATCCCTTTGTAAGAGATGAGTTCTCGTTCGAAACCGTGCTACTTCGAGAGAGATTGTCAGTTTTGTACACGAACTGCATCCAGTTTTTGTCGTAGCCCTCTCAACTTTTTAACACCTGCTATGTGGGTGAAATGATGATAGCATGCCAACTTTCAACATTTTCACAGTTCATTTGTAGTGCTTTTCAATTTCAGGGTCAACTAGCTCAAAAAAAAAGTAAATGCACGAAATATACCAAATGAAGTCAGAAATTGTTGATCCCTTTGTGATGTGCCTTTGAATGGTGCATTTTGAACACACAAAAAGTATGGAGTTCAAATAATTTAAAAAAATGAAATCCCTTTGTAAGAGATGAGTTCTCGTTCGAAACCCTCCTACTTCGAGAGAGATTGTCAGTTTTGTACACGAACTGCATCCAGTTTTTGTCGTAGCCATCTCAACTTTTTAACACATGCTATGCGGGTGAAATGATGATTGCATGCCAACTTTCAACATTTTCAGAGTTCATTTGTAGTGCTTTTCAATTTCAGGGTCAACTAGCTCAAAAAAAAAAAGTAAATGCACGAAATATACCAAATGAAGTCAGAAATTGTTGATCCCTTTGTGATGTGCCTTTGAATGGTGCATTTTGAACACACAAAAACTATGGAGTTCAAATAAGTTAAAAAAATGAAATCCCTTTGTAAAAGATGAGTTCTCGTTCGAAACCCTTCTACTTCGAGAGAGATTGTCAGTTTTGTACACGAACTGCATCCAGTTTTTGTCATAGCCCTCTCAACTTTTTAACACATGCTATGTCGGTGAAATGATGATAGCATGCCAACTCTTAACATTTTCAGAGTTCATTTGTAGTGCTTTTCAATTTCAGGGTCAACTAGCTAAAAAAAATAAGTAAATGCACGAAATATACCAAATGAAGTCAGAAATTGTTGATCCCTTTGTGATGTGCCTTTGAATGGTGCATTTTGAACACACAAAAATTATGGAGTTCAAATAATTTTAAAAAAATGAAATCCCTTTGTAAGAGATGAGTTCTCGTTCGAAACCGTGCTACTTCGAGAGAGATTGTCAGTTTTGTACACGAACTGCATCCAGTTTTTGTCGTAGCCCTCTCAACTTTTTAACACATGCTATGTGGGTGAAATGATGATAGCATGCCAATTTTCAACATTTTCAGAGTTCATTTGTAGTGCTTTTCAATTTCAGGGTCAACTAGCTCAAAAAAAATAAGTAAATGCACGAAATATATCAAATGAAGTCAGAAATTGTTGATTCCTTTGTGATGTGCCTTTGAATGGTGCATTTTGAACACACAAAAATTATGGAGTTCAAATAAGTAAAAAAAATGAAATCCCTTTGTAAAAGATGAGTTCTCGTTCAAAACCCTGCTACTTCGAGAGAGATTGTCAGTTTTGTACACGAACTGCATCCAGTTTTTGTCGTAGCCCTCTCAACTTTTTAACACATGCTATGTGGGTTTAATGATGATAGCATGCCAACTTTCAACATTTTCAGAGTTCATTTGTAGTGCTTTTCAATTTCAGGGTCAACTAGCTCAAAAAAAATAAGTAAATGCACGAAATATACCAAATGAAGTCAGAAATTGTTGAAATTTGGTGATGTGCCTTTGAATGGTGCACTTTGAACACACAAAAAGTATGGAGTTCGAATAAGTTAAAAAAATGAAATCCCTTTGTAAGAGATGAGTTCTCGTTCGAAACCGTGCTACTTCGAGAGAGATTGTCAGTTTTGTACACGAACTGCATCCAGTTTTTGTCGTAGCCCTCTCAACTTTTTAACACCTGCTATGTGGGTGAAATGATGATAGCATGCCAACTTTCAACATTTTCACAGTTCATTTGTAGTGCTTTTCAATTTCAGGGTCAACTAGCTCAAAAAAAAAGTAAATGCACGAAATATACCAAATGAAGTCAGAAATTGTTGATCCCTTTGTGATGTGCCTTTGAATGGTGCATTTTGAACACACAAAAAGTATGGAGTTCAAATAATTTAAAAAAATGAAATCCCTTTGTAAGAGATGAGTTCTCGTTCGAAACCCTCCTACTTCGAGAGAGATTGTCAGTTTTGTACACGAACTGCATCCAGTTTTTGTCGTAGCCCTCTCAACTTTTAAACACATGCTATGTGGGTGAAATGATGATAGCATGCCAACTTTCAACATTTTCAGAGTTCATTTGTAGTGCTTTTCAATTTCAGGGTCAACTAGCTCAAAAAAAAATAAGTAAATGCACGAAATATATCAAATGAAGTCAGAAATTGTTGATCCCTTTGTGATGTGCCTTTGAATGGTGCATTTTGAACACACAAAAACTATGGAGTTCAAATAAGTTAAAAAAATGAAATCCCTTTGTAAAAGATGAGTTCTCGTTCGAAACCCTTCTACTTCGAGAGAGATTGTCAGTTTTGTACACGAACTGCATCCAGTTTTTGTCATAGCCCTCTCAACTTTTTAACACATGCTATGTGGGTGAAATGATGATAGCATGCCAACTCTTAACATTTTCAGAGTTCATTTGTAGTGCTTTTCAATTTCAGGGTCAACTAGCTAAAAAAAATAAGTAAATGCACGAAATATACCAAATGAAGTCAGAAATTGTTGATCCCTTTGTGATGTGCCTTTGAATGGTGCATTTTGAACACACAAAAATTATGGAGTTCAAATAATTTTAAAAAAATGAAATCCCTTTGTAAGAGATGAGTTCTCGTTCGAAACCGTGCTACTTCGAGAGAGATTGTCAGTTTTGTACACGAACTGCATCCAGTTTTTGTCGTAGCCCTCTCAACTTTTTAACACATGCTATGTGGGTGAAATGATGATAGCATGCCAATTTTCAACATTTTCAGAGTTCATTTGTAGTGCTTTTCAATTTCAGGGTCAACTAGCTCAAAAAAAATAAGTAAATGCACGAAATATATCAAATGAAGTCAGAAATTGTTGATTCCTTTGTGATGCGCCTTTGAATGGTGCATTTTGAACACACAAAAATTATGGAGTTCAAATAAGTTAAAAAAATGAAATCCCTTTGTAAAAGATGAGTTCTCGTTCAAAACCCTGCTACTTCGAGAGAGATTGTCAGTTTTGTACACGAACTACATCCAGTTTTTGTCGTAGCCCTCTCAACTTTTTAACACATGCTATGTGGGTGAAATGATGATAGCATGCCAACTTTCAACATTTTCAGAGTTCATTTGTAGTGCTTTTCAATTTCAGGGTCAACTAGCTCAAAAAAAAAAAGTAAATGCACGAAATATACCAAATGAAGTCAGAAATTGTTGAAATTTGGTGATGTGCCTTTGAATGGTGCACTTTGAACACACAAAAAGTATGGAGTTCGAATAAGTTAAAAAAATGAAATCCCTTTGTAAGAGATGAGTTCTCGTTCGAAACCGTGCTACTTCGAGAGAGATTGTCAGTTTTGTACACGAACTGCATCGAGTTTTTGTCGTAGCCCTCTCAACTTTTTAACACATGCTATGTGGGTGAAATGATGATAGCATGCCAACTTTCAACATTTTCACAGTTCATTTGTAGTGCTTTTCAATTTTAGGGTCAACTAGCTCAAAAAAATAAGTAAATGCACGAAATATACCAAATGAAGTCAGAAATTGTTGATCCCTTTGTGATGTGCCTTTGAATGGTGCATTTTGAACACACAAAAAGTATGGAGTTCAAATAATTTAAAAAAATGAAATCCCTTTGTAAGAGATGAGTTCTCGTTCGAAACCCTGCTACTTCGGGAGAGATTGTCAGTTTTGTACACGAACTGCATCCAGTTTTTGTCGTAGCCCTCTCAACTTTTTAACACATGCTATGTGGGTGAAATGATGATAGCATGCCAACTTTCGACATTTTCAGAGTTCATTTGTAGTGCTTTTCAATTTCAGGGTCAACTAGCTCAAAAAAAAAAGTAAATGCACGAAATATACCAAATGAAGTCAGAAATTGTTGAAATTTGGTGATGTGCCTTTGAATGGTGCATTTTGAACACACAAAAATTATGGAGTTCAAATAAGTAAAAAAAATGAAATCCCTTTGTAAAAGATGAGTTCTCGTTCAAAACCCTGCTACTTCGAGAGAGATTGTCAGTTTTGTACACGAACTGCATCCAGTTTTTGTCGTAGCCCTCTCAACTTTTTAACACATGCTATGTGGGTTTAATGATGATAGCATGCCAACTTTCAACATTTTCAGAGTTCATTTGTAGTGCTTTTCAATTTCAGGGTCAACTAGCTCAAAAAAAATAAGTAAATGCACGAAATATACCAAATGAAGTCAGAAATTGTTGAAATTTGGTGATGTGCCTTTGAATGGTGCACTTTGAACACACAAAAAGTATGGAGTTCGAATAAGTTAAAAAAATGAAATCCCTTTGTAAGAGATGAGTTCTCGTTCGAAACCGTGCTACTTCGAGAGAGATTGTCAGTTTTGTACACGAACTGCATCCAGTTTTTGTCGTAGCCCTCTCAACTTTTTAACACCTGCTATGTGGGTGAAATGATGATAGCATGCCAACTTTCAACATTTTCACAGTTCATTTGTAGTGCTTTTCAATTTCAGGGTCAACTAGCTCAAAAAAAAAGTAAATGCACGAAATATACCAAATGAAGTCAGAAATTGTTGATCCCTTTGTGATGTGCCTTTGAATGGTGCATTTTGAACACACAAAAAGTATGGAGTTCAAATAATTTAAAAAAATGAAATCCCTTTGTAAGAGATGAGTTCTCGTTCGAAACCCTCCTACTTCGAGAGAGATTGTCAGTTTTGTACACGAACTGCATCCAGTTTTTGTCGTAGCCCTCTCAACTTTTTAACACATGCTATGTGGGTGAAATGATGATAGCATGCCAACTTTCAACATTTTCAGAGTTCATTTGTAGTGCTTTTCAATTTCAGGGTCAACTAGCTCAAAAAAAAATAAGTAAATGCACGAAATATATCAAATGAAGTCAGAAATTGTTGATCCCTTTGTGATGTGCCTTTGAATGGTGCATTTTGAACACACAAAAACTATGGAGTTCAAATAAGTTAAAAAAATGAAATCCCTTTGTAAAAGATGAGTTCTCGTTCGAAACCCTTCTACTTCGAGAGAGATTGTCAGTTTTGTACACGAACTGCATCCAGTTTTTGTCATAGCCCTCTCAACTTTTTAACACATGCTATGTGGGTGAAATGATGATAGCATGCCAACTCTTAACATTTTCAGAGTTCATTTGTAGTGCTTTTCAATTTCAGGGTCAACTAGCTAAAAAAAATAAGTAAATGCACGAAATATACCAAATGAAGTCAGAAATTGTTGATCCCTTTGTGATGTGCCTTTGAATGGTGCATTTTGAACACACAAAAATTATGGAGTTCAAATAATTTTAAAAAAATGAAATCCCTTTGTAAGAGATGAGTTCTCGTTCGAAACCGTGCTACTTCGAGAGAGATTGTCAGTTTTGTACACGAACTGCATCCAGTTTTTGTCGTAGCCCTCTCAACTTTTTAACACATGCTATGTGGGTGAAATGATGATAGCATGCCAATTTTCAACATTTTCAGAGTTCATTTGTAGTGCTTTTCAATTTCAGGGTCAACTAGCTCAAAAAAAATAAGTAAATGCACGAAATATATCAAATGAAGTCAAAAATTGTTGATTCCTTTGTGATGTGCCTTTGAATGGTGCATTTTGAACACACAAAAATTATGGAGTTCAAATAAGTTAAAAAAATGAAATCCCTTTGTAAAAGATGAGTTCTCGTTCAAAACCCTGCTACTTCGAGAGAGATTGTCAGTTTTGTACACGAACTGCATCCAGTTTTTGTCGTAGCCCTCTCAACTTTTTAACACATGCTATGTGGGTGAAATGATGATAGCATGCCAACTTTCAACATTTTCAGAGTTCATTTGTAGTGCTTTTCAATTTCAGGGTCAACTAGCTCAAAAAAAAAGTAAATGCACGAAATATACCAAATGAAGTCAGAAATTGTTGAAATTTGGTGATGTGCCTTTGAATGGTGCACTTTGAACACACAAAAAGTATGGAGTTCGAATAAGTTAAAAAAATGAAATCCCTTTGTAAGAGATGAGTTCTCGTTCGAAACCGTGCTACTTCGAGAGAGATTGTCAGTTTTGTACACGAACTGCATCCAGTTTTTGTCGTAGCCCTCTCAACTTTTTAACACATGCTATGTGGGTGAAATGATGATAGCATGCCAACTTTCAACATTTTCACAGTTCATTTGTAGTGCTTTTCAATTTTAGGGTCAACTAGCTCAAAAAAATAAGTAAATGCACGAAATATACCAAATGAAGTCAGAAATTGTTGATCCCTTTGTGATGTGCCTTTGAATGGTGCATTTTGAACACACAAAAAGTATGGAGTTCAAATAATTTAAAAATATGAAATCCCTTTGTAAGAGATGAGTTCTCGTTCGAAACCCTGCTACTTCGGGAGAGATTGTCAGTTTTGTACACGAACTGCATCCAGTTTTTGTCGTAGCCCTCTCAACTTTTTAACACATGCTATGTGGGTGAAATGATGATAGCATGCCAACTTTCGACATTTTCAGAGTTCATTTGTAGTGCTTTTCAATTTCAGGGTCAACTAGCTCAAAAAAAAAAGTAAATGCACGGAATATACCAAATGAAGTCAGAAATTGTTGAAATTTGGTGATGTGCCTTTGAATGGTGCATTTTGAACACACAAAAATTATGGAGTTCAAATAAGTAAAAAAAATGAAATCCCTTTGTAAAAGATGAGTTCTCGTTCAAAACCCTGCTACTTCGAGAGAGATTGTCAGTTTTGTACACGAACTGCATCCAGTTTTTGTCGTAGCCCTCTCAACTTTTTAACACATGCTATGTGGGTTTAATGATGATAGCATGCCAACTTTCAACATTTTCAGAGTTCATTTGTAGTGCTTTTCAATTTCAGGGTCAACTAGCTCAAAAAAAATAAGTAAATGCACGAAATATACCAAATGAAGTCAGAAATTGTTGAACTTTGGTGATGTGCCTTTGAATGGTGCACTTTGAACACACAAAAATTATGGAGTTCGAATAAGTTAAAAAAATGAAATCCCTTTGTAAGAGATGAGTTCTCGTTCGAAACCGTGCTACTTCGAGAGAGATTGTCAGTTTTGTACACGAACTGCATCCAGTTTTTGTCGTAGCCCTCTCAACTTTTTAACACCTGCTATGTGGGTGAAATGATGATAGCATGCCAACTTTCAACATTTTCACAGTTCATTTGTAGTGCTTTTCAATTTCAGGGTCAACTAGCTCAAAAAAAAAGTAAATGCACGAAATATACCAAATGAAGTCAGAAATTGTTGATCCCTTTGTGATGTGCCTTTGAATGGTGCATTTTGAACACACAAAAAGTATGGAGTTCAAATAATTTTAAAAAATGAAATCCCTTTGTAAGAGATGAGTTCTCGTTCGAAACCGTCCTACTTCGAGAGAGATTGTCAGTTTTGTACACGAACTGCATCCAGTTTTTGTCGTAGCCCTCTCAACTTTTTAACACATGCTATGTGGGTGAAATGATGATAGCATGCCAACTTTCGACATTTTCAGAGTTCAGTTGTAGTGCTTTTCAATTTCAGGGTCAACTAGCTCAAAAAAAAAAGTAAATGCACGAAATATACCAAATGAAGTCAGAGATTGTTGAAATTTGGTGATGTGCCTTTGAATGGTGCACTTTGAACACACAAAAAGTATGGAGTTCGAATAAGTTAAAAAAATGAAATCCCTTTGTAAGAGATGAGTTCTCGTTCGAAACCCTGCTATTCGAGAGAGATTGTCAGTTTTGTACACGAACTGCATCCAGTTTTTATCGTAGCCCTCTCAACTTTTTAACACATGCTATGTGGGTGAAATTACGATAGCATGCCAATTTCAACATTTTCAGAGTTCATTTGTAGTGCTTTTCAATTTCAGGGTCAACTAGCTCAAAAAAAATAAGTAAATGCACGAAATATACCAAATGAAGTCAGAAATTGTTGATCCCTTTGTGATGTGCCTTTGAATGGTGCATTTTGAACACACAAAAAGTATGGAGTTCATATAATTTAAAAAAAATGAAATCCCTTTGTAAGAGATGAGTTCTCGTTCGAAACCCTCCTACTTCGAGAGAGATTGTCAGTTTTGTACACGAACTGCATCCAGTTTTTGTCGTAGCCCTCTCAACTTTTTAACACATGCTATGTGGGTGAAATGATGATAGCATGCCAACTTTCGACATTTTCAGAGTTCATTTGTAGTGCTTTTCAATTTCAGGGTCAACTAGCTCAAAAAAAATAAGTAAATGCACGAAATATACCAAATGAAGTCAGAAATTGTTGAAATTTGGTGATGTGCCTTTGAATGGTGCATTTTGAACACACAAAAAGTATGGAGTTCGAATAAGTTAAAAAAATGAAATCCCTTTGTAAGAGATGAGTTCTCGTTCGAAACCCTGCTATTCGAGAGAGATTGTCAGTTTTGTACACGAACTGCATCCAGTTTTTGTCGTAGCCCTCTCAACTTTTTAACACATGCTATGTGGGTGAAATTATGATAGCATGCCAATTTCAACATTTTCAGAGTTCATTTGTAGTGCTTTTCAATTTCAGGGTCAACTAGCTCAAAAAAAATAAGTAAATGCACGAAATATACCAAATGAAGTCAGAAATTGTTGATCCCTTTGTGATGTGCCTTTGAATGGTGCATTTTGAACACACAAAAAGTATGGAGTTCAAATAATTTAAAAAAAATGAAATCCCTTTGTAAGAGATGAGTTCTCGTTCGAAACCCTTCTACTTCGGGAGAGATTGTCAGTTTTGTACACGAACTGCATCCAGTTTTTGTCGTAGCCCTCTCAACTTTTTAACACATGCTATGTGGGTGAAATGATGATAGCATGCCAACTTTCGACATTTTCAGAGTTCATTTGTAGTGCTTTTCAATTTCAGGGTCAACTAGCTCAAAAAAATAAGTAAATGCACGAAATATATCAAATGAAGTCAGAAATTGTTGATCCCTTTGTGATTGCCTTTGAATGGTGCATTTTGAACACACAAAAAGTATGGAGTTCAAATAAGTTAAAAAAAATGAAATCCCTTTGTAAGAGATGAGTTCTCGTTCGAAACCCTGCTACTTCGAGAGAGATTGTCAGTTTTGTAAACGAACTGCATCCAGTTTTTGTCGTAGCCCTCTCAACTTTTTAACACATGCTATGTGGGTGAAATGATGATAGCATGCCAACTTTCAACATTTTCAGAGTTCATTTGTAGTGCTTTTCAATTTCAGGGTCAACTAGCTCAAAAAAAAGTAAATGCACGAAATAGACCAAATGAAGTCAGAAATTGTTGATCCCTTTGTGATGTTCCTTTGAATGGTGCATTTTTAACACACAAAAACTATGGAGTTCAAATAATTTAAAAAAAATGAAATCCCTTTGTAAGAGATGAGTTCTCGTTCGAAACCCTGCTACTTCGAGAGAGATTGTCAGTTTTGTACACGAACTGCATCCAGTTTTTGTCGTAGCCCTCTCAACTTTTTAACACATGCTATGTGGGTGAAATGATGATAGCATGCCAACTTTCAACATTTTCAGAGTTCATTTGTAGTGCTTTTCAATTTCAGGGTCAACTAGCTCAAAAAAAATAAGTAAATGCACGAAATATATCAAATGAAGTCAGAAATTGTTGATCCCTTTGTGATGTGCCTTTGAATGGTGCATTTTGAACACACAAAAAGTATGGAGTTCGAATAAGTTAAAAAAATGAAATCCCTTTGTAAGAGATGAGTTCTCGTTCGAAACTCTGCTACTTCGAGAGAGATTGTCAGTTTTGTACACGAACTGCATCCAGTTTTTGTCGTAACCCTCTCAACTTTTTAACACATGCTATGTGGGTGAAATGATGATAGCATGCCAACTTTCAACATTTTCAGAGTTCATTTGTAGTTCTTTTCAATTTCAGGGTCAACTAGCTCAGAAATATAAGTAAATGCACGAAATATATCAAATGAAGTTAGAAATTGTTGATCCCTTTGTGATGTGCCTTTGAATGGTGCATTTTGAACACACAAAAAGTATGGAGTTCAAATAAGTTAAAAAAAATGAAATCCCTTTGTAAGAGATGAGTTCTCATTCGAAACCGTGCTACTTCGAGAGAGATTGTCAGTTTTGTACACGAACTGCATCCAGTTTTTGTCGTAGCCCTCTCAACTTTTTAACACATGCTATGTGGGTGAAATGATGATAGCATGCCAACTTTCAACATTTTCAGAGTTCATTTGTAGTGCTTTTCAATTTTAGGGTCAACTAGCTCAAAAAAATAAGTAAATGCACGAAATATACCATATGAAGTCAGAAATTGTTGATCCCTTTGTGATGTGCCTTTGAATGGTGCATTTTGAACACACAAAAAGTATGGAGTTCAAATAATTTAAAAAAATGAAATCCATTTGTAAGAGATGAGTTCTCGTTCGAAACCCTGCTACTTCGACATAGATTGTCAGTTTTGTACACGAACTGCATCCAGTTTTTGTCGTAGCCCTCTCAACTTTTTAACACATGCTATGTGGGTGAAATGATGATAGCATGCCAACTTTCAACGTTTTCAAAGTTCATTTGTAGTGCTTTTCAATTTCAGGGTCAACTAGCTCAAAAAAATAAGTAAATGCACGAAATATACCAAATGAAGTCAGAAATTGTTGAAATTTGGTGATGTGCCTTTGAATGGTGCACTTTGAACACACAAAAAGTATGGAGTTCGAATAAGTTAAAAAAATGAAATCCCTTTGTAAGAGATGAGTTCTCGTTCGAAACTCTACTACTTCGAGACAGATTGTCAGTTTTGTACACGAACTGCATCCAGTTTTTGTCGTAGCCCTCTCAACTTTTTAACACATGCTATGTGGGTGAAATGATGATAGCATGCCAACTTTCAACATTTTCACATTTCATTTGTAGTGCTTTTCAATTTCAGGGTCAACTAGCTCAAAAAAATAAGTAAATGCACGAAATATACCAAATGAAGTCAGAAATTGTTGATCCCTTTGTGATGTGCCTTTGAATGGTGCATTTTGAACACACAAAAAGTATGGAGTTCAAATAATTTAAAAAAAATGAAATCCCTTTTGTAAGAGATGAGTTCTCGTTCGAAACCCTTCTACTTCGGGAGAGATTGTCAGTTTTGTACACGAACTGCATCCAGTTTTTGTCGTAGCCCTCTCAACTTTTTAACACATGCTATGTGGGTGAAATGATGATAGCATGCCAACTTTCAACATTTTCAGAGTTCATTTGTAGTGCTTTTCAATTTTAGGGTCAACTAGCTCAAAAAAATAAGTAAATGCACGAAATATACCATATGAAGTCGGAAATTGTTGATCCCTTTGTGATGTGCCTTTGAATGGTGCATTTTGAACACACAAAAAGTATGGAGTTCAAATAATTTAAAAAAATGAAATCCATTTGTAAGAGATGAGTTCTCGTTCGAAACCCTGCTACTTCGACATAGATTGTCAGTTTTGTACACGAACTGCATCCAGTTTTTGTCGTAGCCCTCTCAACTTTTTAACACATGCTATGTGGGTGAAATGATGATAGCATGCCAACTTTCAACGTTTTCAAAGTTCATTTGTAGTGCTTTTCAATTTCAGGGTCAACTAGCTCAAAAAAATAAGTAAATGCACGAAATATACCAAATGAAGTCAGAAATTGTTGAAATTTGGTGATGTGCCTTTGAATGGTGCACTTTGAACACACAAAAAGTATGGAGTTCTAATAAGTTAAAAAAATGAAATCCCTTTGTAAGAGATGAGTTCTCGTTCGAAACTCTACTACTTCGAGACAGATTGTCAGTTTTGTACACGAACTGCATCCAGTTTTTGTCGTAGCCCTCTCAACTTTTTAACACATGCTATGTGGGTGAAATGATGATAGCATGCCAACTTTCAACATTTTCACATTTCATTTGTAGTGCTTTTCAATTTCAGGGTCAACTAGCTCAAAAAAATAAGTAAATGCACGAAATATACCAAATGAAGTCAGAAATTGTTGATCCCTTTGTGATGTGCCTTTGAATGGTGCATTTTGAACACACAAAAAGTATGGAGTTCAAATAATTTAAAAAAAATGAAATCCCTTTTGTAAGAGATGAGTTCTCGTTCGAAACCCTTCTACTTCGGGAGAGATTGTCAGTTTTGTACACGAACTGCATCCAGTTTTTGTCGTAGCCCTCTCAACTTTTTAACACATGCTATGTGGGTGAAATGATGATAGCATGCCAACTTTCAACATTTTCAGAGTTCATTTGTAGTGCTTTTCAATTTTAGGGTCAACTAGCTCAAAAAAATAAGTAAATGCACGAAATATATCAAATGAAGTCAGAAATTGTAGATCCCTTTGTGATGTGCCTTTGAATGGTGCATTTTGAACACACAAAAAGTATGGAGTTCAAATAAGTTAAAAAATGAAATCCCTTTGTAAGAGATGAGTTCTCGTTCGAAACCCTGCTACTTCGAGACAGATTGTCAGTTTTGTACACGAACTGCATCCAGTTTTTGTCGTAGCCCTCTCAACTTTTTAACACATGCTATGTGGGTGAAATGATGATAGCATGCCAACTTTCAACATTTTCAGAGTTCATTTGTAGTGCTTTTCAATTTCAGGGTCAAGTAGCTCAAAAAAAAGTAAATGCACGAAATATACCAAATGAAGTCAGAAATTGTTGATCCCTTTGTGATGTGCCTTTGAATGGTGCATTTTTAACACACAAAAAGTATGGAGTTCAAATAATTTTAAAAAAATGAAAGCCCTTTGTAAGAGATGAGTTCTCGTTCGAAACCCTCCTACTTCGAGAGAGATTGTCAGTTTTGTACACGAACTGCATCCAGTTTTTGTCGTAGCCCTCTCAACTTTTTAACACATGCTATGTGGGTGAAATGATGATAGCATGCCAACTTTCAACATTTTCTAAGTTCATTTGTAGTGCTTTTCAATTTCAGGGTCAACTTGCTCAAAAAAAAAGTAAATGCACGAAATATACCAAATGAAGTCAGAAATTGTTGAAATTTGGTGATGTGCCTTTGAATGGTGCACTTTGAACACACAAAAAGTATGGAGTTCGAATAAGTTAAAAAAATGAAATCCCTTTGTAAGAGATGAGTTCTCGTTCGAAACCGTGCTACTTCGAGAGAGATTGTCAGTTTTGTACACGAACTGCATCCAGTTTTTGTCGTAGCCCTCTCAACTTTTTAACACCTGCTATGTGGGTGAAATGATGATAGCATGCCAACTTTCAACATTTTCACAGTTCATTTGTAGTGCTTTTCAATTTCAGGGTCAACTAGCTCAAAAAAATAAGTAAATGCACGAAATATACCAAATGAAGTCAGAAATTGTTGATCCGTTTGTGATGTGCCTTTGAATGGTGCATTTTGAACACACAAAAAGTATGGAGTTCAAATAATTTAAAAAAATGAAATCCCTTTGTAAGAGATGAGTTCTCGTTCGAAACCCTCCTACTTCGAGAGAGATTGTCAGTTTTGTACACGAACTGCATCCAGTTTTTGTCGTAGCCCTCTCAACTTTTTAACACATACTATGTGGGTGAAATGATGATAGCATGCCAACTTTCGACATTTTCAGAGTTCATTTGTAGTGGTTTTCAATTTCAGGGTCAACTAGCTCAAAAAAATAAGTAAATGCACGAAATATACCAAATGAAGTCAGAAATTGTTGAAATTTGGTGATGTGCCTTTGAATGGTGCACTTTGAACACACAAAAAGTATGGAGTTCGAATAAGTTAAAAAAATGAAATCCCTTTGTAAGAGATGAGTTCTCGTTCGAAACCCTACTATTCGAGAGAGATTGTCAGTTTTGTACACGAACTGCATCCAGTTTTTATCGTAGCCCTCTCAACTTTTTAACACATGCTATGTGGGTGAAATTATGATAGCATGCCAATTTCAACATTTTCAGAGTTCATTTGTAGTGCTTTTCAATTTCAGGGTCAACTAGCTCAAAAAAAAAATAAGTAAATGCACGAAATATACCAAATGAAGTCAGAAATTGTTGAAATTTGGTGATGTGCCTTTGAATGGTGCACTTTGAACACACAAAAAGTATGGAGTTCGAATAAGTTAAAAAAATGAAATCCCTTTGTAAGAGATGAGTTTTCGTTCGAAACCGTGCTACTTCGAGAGAGATTGTCAGTTTTGTACACGAACTGCATCCAGTTTTTGTCGTAGCCCTCTCAACTTTTTAACACCTGCTATGTGGGTGAAATGATGATAGCATGCCAACTTTCAACATTTTCACAGTTCATTTGTAGTGCTTTTCAATTTCAGGGTCAACTAGCTCAAAAAAATAAGTAAATGCACGAAATATACCAAATGAAGTCAGAAATTGTTGATCCGTTTGTGATGTGCCTTTGAATGGTGCATTTTGAACACACAAAAAGTATGGAGTTCAAATAATTTAAAAAAATGAAATCCCTTTGTAAGAGATGAGTTCTCGTTCGAAACCCTCCTACTTCGAGAGAGATTGTCAGTTTTGTACACGAACTGCATCCAGTTTTTGTCGTAGCCCTCTCAACTTTTTAACACATACTATGTGGGTGAAATGATGATAGCATGCCAACTTTCGACATTTTCAGAGTTCATTTGTAGTGCTTTTCAATTTCAGGGTCAACTAGCTCAAAAAAATAAGTAAATGCACGAAATATACCAAATGAAGTCAGAAATTGTTGAAATTTGGTGATGTGCCTTTGAATGGTGCACTTTGAACACACAAAAAGTATGGAGTTCGAATAAGTTAAAAAAATGAAATCCCTTTGTAAGAGATGAGTTCTCGTTCGAAACCCTGCTATTCGAGAGAGATTGTCAGTTTTGTACACGAACTGCATCCAGTTTTTATCGTAGCCCTCTCAACTTTTTAACACATGCTATGTGGGTGAAATTATGATAGCATGCCAATTTCAACATTTTCAGAGTTCATTTGTAGTGCTTTTCAATTTCAGGGTCAACTAGCTCAAAAAAAATAAGTAAATGCACGAAATATACCAAATGAAGTCAGAAATTGTTGATCCCTTTGTGATGTGCCTTTGAATGGTGCATTTTGAACACACAAAAAGTATGGAGTTCAAATAATTTAAAAAAAATGAAATCCCGTTGTAAGAGATGAGTTCTCGTTCGAAACCCTCCTACTTCGAGAGAGATTGTCAGTTTTGTACACGAACTGCATCCAGTTTTTGTCGTAGCCCTCTCAACTTTTTAACACATGCCATGTGGGTGAAATGATGATAGCATGCCAACTTTCGACATTTTCAGAGTTCATTTGTAGTGCTTTTCAATTTCAGGGTCAACTAGCTCAAAAAAAAAATAAGTAAATGCACGAAATATACCAAATGAAGTCAGAAATTGTTGAAATTTGGTGATGTGCCTTTGAATGGTGCATTTTGAACACACAAAAAGTATGGAGTTCGAATAAGTTAAAAAAATGAAATCCCTTTGTAAGAGATGAGTTCTCGTTCGAAACCCTGCTATTCGAGAGAGATTGTCAGTTTTGTACACGAACTGCATCCAGTTTTTGTCGTAGCCCTCTCAACTTTTTAACACATGCTATGTGGGTGAAATTATGATAGCATGCCAACTTTCAACATTTTCACAGTTCATTTGTAGTGCTTTTCAATTTCAGGGTCAACTAGCTCAAAAAAATAAGTAAATGCACGAAATATACCAAATGAAGTCAGAAATTGTTGATCCCTTTGTGATGTGCCTTTGAATGGTGCATTTTGAGCACACAAAAAGTATGGAGTTCAAATAATTTAAAAAAAATGAAATCCCTTTGTAAAAGATGAGTTCTCGTTCGAAACCCTTCTACTTCGGGAGAGATTGTCAGTTTTGTACACGAACTGCATCCAGTTTTTGTCGTAGCCCTCTCAACTTTTTAACACATGCTATGTGGGTGAAATGATGATAGCATGCCAACTTTCGACATTTTCAGAGTTCATTTGTAGTGCTTTTCAATTTCAGGGTCAACTAGCTCAAAAAAAATAAGTAAATGCACGAAATATATCAAATGAAGTCAGAAATTGTTGATCCCTTTGTGATGTGCCTTTGAATGGTGCATTTTGAACACACAAAAAGTATGGAGTTCAAATAAGTTAAAAAAAATGAAATCCCTTTGTAAGAGATGAGTTCTCGTTCGAAACCCTGCTACTTCGAGACAGATTGTCAGTTTTGTACACGAACTGCATCCAATTTTTGTCGTAGCCCTCTCAACTTTTTAACACATGCTATGTGGGTGAAATGATGATAGCATGCCAACTTTCAAAATTTTCAGAGTTCATTTGTAGTGCTTTTCAATTTCAGGGTCAACTAGCTCAAAAAAAAAGTAAATGCACGAAATAGACCAAATGAAGTCAGAAATTGTTGATCCCTTTGTGATGTGCCTTTGAATGGTGCATTTTTAACACACAAAAAGTATGGAGTTCAAATAATTTTAAAAAAATGAAATCCCTTTGTAAGAGATGAGTTCTCGTTCGAAACCTTGCTACTTCGAGAGAGATTGTCAGTTTTATACACGAACTGCATCCAGTTTTTGTCGTAGCCCTCTCAACTTTTTAACACATGCTATGTGGGTGAAATGATGATAGCATGCCAACTTTCGACATTTTTAGAGTTCATTTGTAGTGCTTTTCAATTTCAGGGTCAACTAGCTCAAAAAAAATAAGTAAATGCACGAAATATACCAAATGAAGTCAGAAATTGTTGAAATTTGGTGATGTGCCTTTGAACCGTGCATTTTGAACACCCAAAAAGTATGGAGTTCGAATAAGTTAAAAAAAGAAATCCCTTTGTAAGAGATGAGTTCTCGTTCGAAACCCTGCTACTTCGAGGGAGATTGTCAGTTTTGTACACGAACTGCATCGAGTTTTTGTCGTAGCCCTCTCAACTTTTTAACACATGCTATGTGGGTGAAATGATGATAGCATGCCAAGTTTCAACATTTTCAGAGTTCATTTGTAGTGCTTTTCAATTTCAGGCTCAACTAGCTCAAAAAAAATAAGTAAATGCACGAAATATATCAAATGAAGTCAGAAATTGTTGATTCCTTTGTGATGTGCCTTTGAATGGTGCATTTTGAACACACAAAAATTATGGAGTTCAAATAAGTTAAAAAAATGAAATCCCTTTGTAAAAGATGAGTTCTCGTTCAAAACCCTGCTACTTCGAGAGAGATTGTCAGTTTTGTACACGAACTGCATCCAGTTTTTGTCGTAGCCCTCTCAACTTTTTAACACATGCTATGTGGGTGAAATGATGATAGCATGCCAACTTTCAACATTTTCAGAGTTCATTTGTAGTGCTTTTCAATTTCAGGGTCAACTAGCTCAAAAAAAATAAGTAAATGCACGAAATATACCAAATGAAGTCAGAAATTGTTGAAATTTGGTGATGTGCCTTTGAACCGTGCATTTTGAACACCCAAAAAGTATGGAGTTCGAATAAGTTAAAAAAAGAAATCCCTTTGTAAGAGATGAGTTCTCGTTCGAAACCCTGCTACTTCGAGGGAGATTGTCAGTTTTGTACATGAACTGCATCGAGTTTTTGTCGTAGCCCTCTCAACTTTTTAACACATGCTATGTGGGTGAAATGATGATAGCATGCCAATTTTCAACATTTTCAGAGTTCATTTGTAGTGCTTTTCAATTTCAGGGTCAACTAGCTCAAAAAAAATAAGTAAATGCACGAAATATATCAAATGAAGTCAGAAATTGTTGATTCCTTTGTGATGTGCCTTTGAATGGTGCATTTTGAACACACAAAAATTATGGAGTTCAAATAAGTTAAAAAAATGAAATCCTTTTGTAAAAGATGAGTTCTCGTTCAAAACCCTGCTACTTCGAGAGAGATTGTCAGTTTTGTACACGAACTGCATCCAGTTTTTGTCGTAGCCCTCTCAACTTTTTAACACATGCTATGTGGGTGAAATGATGATAGCATGCCAACTTTCAACATTTTCAGAGTTCATTTGTAGTGCTTTTCAATTTCAGGGTCAACTAGCTCAAAAAAAATAAGTAAATGCACGAAATATACCAAATGAAGTCAGAAATTGTTGAAATTTGGTGATGTGCCTTTGAACCGTGCATTTTGAACACCCAAAAAGTATGGAGTTCGAATAAGTTAAAAAAAGAAATCCCTTTGTAAGAGATGAGTTCTTGTTCGAAACCCTGCTACTTCGAGGGAGATTGTCAGTTTTGTACACGAACTGCATCCAGTTTTTGTCGTAGCCCTCTCAACTTTTTAACACATGCTATGTGGGTGAAATGATGATAGCATGCCAATTTTCAACATTTTCAGAGTTCATTTGTAGTGCTTTTCAATTTCAGGGTCAACTAGCTCAAAAAAAATAAGTAAATGCACGAAATATATCAAATGAAGTCAGAAATTGTTGATTCCTTTGTGATGTGCCTTTGAATGGTGCATTTTGAACACAAAAAAATAATGGATTTCAAATAAGTTAAAAAAATGAAATCCCTTTGTAAAAGATGAGTTCTCGTTCAAAACCCTGCTACTTCGAGAGAGATTGTCAGTTTTGTACACGAACTGCATCCAGTTTTTGTCGTAGCCCTCTCAACTTTTTAACACATGCTATGTGGGTGAAATGATGATAGCATGCCAACTTTCAACATTTTCAGAGTTCATTTGTAGTGCTTTTCAATTTCAGGGTCAACTAGCTCAAAAAAAATAAGTAAATGCACGAAATATACCAAATGAAGTCAGAAATTGTTGAAATTTGGTGATGTGCCTTTGAATGGTGCACTTTGAACACACAAAAAGTATGGAGTTCGAATAAGTTAAAAAAATGAAATCCCTTTGTAAGAGATGAGTTCTCGTTCGAAACCGTGCTACTTCGAGAGAGATTGTCAGTTTTGTACACGAACTGCATCTAGTTTTTGTCGTAGCCCTCTCAACTTTTCAACACCTGCTATGTGGGTGAAATGATGATAGCATGCCAACTTTCAACATTTTCACAGTTCATTTGTAGTGCTTTTCAATTTCAGGGTCAACTAGCTCAAAAAAATAAGTAAATGCACGAAATATACCAAATGAAGTCAGAAATTGTTGATCCCTTTGTGATGTGCCTTTGAATGGTGCATTTTGAACACACAAAAAGTATGGAGTTCAAATAATTTAAAAAAATGAAATCCCTTTGTAAGAGATGAGTTCTCGTTCGAAACCCTGCTATTCGAGAGAGATTGTCAGTTTTGTACACGAACTGCATCCAGTTTTTGTCGTAGCCCTCTCAACCTTTTAACACATGCTATGTGGGTGAAATGATGATAGCATGCCAACTTTCAACATTTTCACAGTTCATTTGTAGTGCTTTTCAATTTCAGGGTCAACTAGCTCAAAAAAATAAGTAAATGCACGAAATATACCAAATGAAGTCAGAAATTGTTGATCCCTTTGTGACGTGCCTTTGAATGGTGCATTTTGAACACACAAAAAGTATGGAGTTCAAATAATTTAAAAAAAATGAAATCCCTTTGTAAGAGATGAGTTCTCGTTCGAAACCCTTCTACTTCGGGAGAGATTGTCAGTTTTGTACACGAACTGCATCCAGTTTTTGTCGTAGCCCTCTCAACTTTTTAACACATGCTATGTGGGTGAAATGATGATAGCATGCCAACTTTCGACGTTTTCAAAGTTCATTTGTAGTGCTTTTCAATTTCAGGGTCAACTAGCTCAAAAAAATAAGTAAATGCACGAAATATACCAAATGAAGTCAGAAATTGTTGAAATTTGGTGATGTGCCTTTGAATGGTGCACTTTGAACACACAAAAAGTATGGAGTTCGAATAAGTTAAAAAAATGAAATCCCTTTGTAAGAGATGAGTTCTCGTTCGAAACCGTGCTACTTCGAGAGAGATTGTCAGTTTTGTACACGAACTGCATCTAGTTTTTGTCGTAGCCCTCTCAACTTTTCAACACCTGCTATGTGGGTGAAATGATGATAGCATGCCAACTTTCAACATTTTCACAGTTCATTTGTAGTGCTTTTCAATTTCAGGGTCAACTAGCTCAAAAAAATAAGTAAATGCACGAAATATACCAAATGAAGTCAGAAATTGTTGATCCCTTTGTGATGTGCCTTTGAATGGTGCATTTTGAACACACAAAAAGTATGGAGTTCAAATAATTTAAAAAAATGAAATCCCTTTGTAAGAGATGAGTTCTCGTTCGAAACCCTGCTACTTCGAGAGAGATTGTCAGTTTTGTACACGAACTGCATCCAGTTTTTGTCGTAGCCCTCTCAACTTTTTAACACATGCTATGTGGGTGAAATGATGATAGCATGCCAACTTTCAACATTTTCAGAGTTCATTTGTAGTGCTTTTCAATTTCAGGGTCAACTAGCTCAAAAAAAATAAGTAAATGCACGAAATATATCAAATGAAGTCAGAAATTGTTGATCCCTTTGTGATGTGCCTTTGAATGGTGCATTTTGAACACACAAAAAGTATGGAGTTCGAATAAGTTAAAAAAATGAAATCCCTTTGTAAGAGATGAGTTCTCGTTCGAAACTCTGCTACTTCGAGAGAGATTGTCAGTTTTGTACACGAACTGCATCCAGTTTTTGTCGTAACCCTCTCAACTTTTTAACACATGCTATGTGGGTGAAATGATGATAGCATGCCAACTTTCAACATTTTCAGAGTTCATTTGTAGTTCTTTTCAATTTCAGGGTCAACTAGCTCAGAAATATAAGTAAATGCACGAAATATATCAAATGAAGTCAGAAATTGTTGATCCCTTTGTGATGTGCCTTTGAATGGTGCATTTTGAACACACAAAAAGTATGGAGTTCAAATAAGTTAAAAAAAATGAAATCCCTTTGTAAGAGATGAGTTCTCATTCGAAACCGTGCTACTTCGAGAGAGATTGTCAGTTTTGTACACGAACTGCATCCAGTTTTTGTCGTAGCCCTCTCAACTTTTTAACACATGCTATGTGGGTGAAATGATGATAGCATGCCAACTTTCAACATTTTCAGAGTTCATTTGTAGTGCTTTTCAATTTTAGGGTCAACTAGCTCAAAAAAATAAGTAAATGCACGAAATATACCATATGAAGTCAGAAATTGTTGATCCCTTTGTGATGTGCCTTTGAATGGTGCATTTTGAACACACAAAAAGTATGGAGTTCAAATAATTTAAAAAAATGAAATCCATTTGTAAGAGATGAGTTCTCGTTCGAAACCCTGCTACTTCGACATAGATTGTCAGTTTTGTACACGAACTGCATCCAGTTTTTGTCGTAGCCCTCTCAACTTTTTAACACATGCTATGTGGGTGAAATGATGATAGCATGCCAACTTTCAACGTTTTCAAAGTTCATTTGTAGTGCTTTTCAATTTCAGGGTCAACTAGCTCAAAAAAATAAGTAAATGCACGAAATATACCAAATGAAGTCAGAAATTGTTGAAATTTGGTGATGTGCCTTTGAATGGTGCACTTTGAACACACAAAAAGTATGGAGTTCGAATAAGTTAAAAAAATGAAATCCCTTTGTAAGAGATGAGTTCTCGTTCGAAACTCTACTACTTCGAGACAGATTGTCAGTTTTGTACACGAACTGCATCCAGTTTTTGTCGTAGCCCTCTCAACTTTTTAACACATGCTATGTGGGTGAAATGATGATAGCATGCCAACTTTCAACATTTTCACATTTCATTTGTAGTGCTTTTCAATTTCAGGGTCAACTAGCTCAAAAAAATAAGTAAATGCACGAAATATACCAAATGAAGTCAGAAATTGTTGATCCCTTTGTGATGTGCCTTTGAATGGTGCATTTTGAACACACAAAAAGTATGGAGTTCAAATAATTTAAAAAAAATGAAATCCCTTTTGTAAGAGATGAGTTCTCGTTCGAAACCCTTCTACTTCGGGAGAGATTGTCAGTTTTGTACACGAACTGCATCCAGTTTTTGTCGTAGCCCTCTCAACTTTTTAACACATGCTATGTGGGTGAAATGATGATAGCATGCCAACTTTCAACATTTTCAGAGTTCATTTGTAGTGCTTTTCAATTTTAGGGTCAACTAGCTCAAAAAAATAAGTAAATGCACGAAATATACCATATGAAGTCGGAAATTGTTGATCCCTTTGTGATGTGCCTTTGAATGGTGCATTTTGAACACACAAAAAGTATGGAGTTCAAATAATTTAAAAAAATGAAATCCATTTGTAAGAGATGAGTTCTCGTTCGAAACCCTGCTACTTCGACATAGATTGTCAGTTTTGTACACGAACTGCATCCAGTTTTTGTCGTAGCCCTCTCAACTTTTTAACACATGCTATGTGGGTGAAATGATGATAGCATGCCAACTTTCAACGTTTTCAAAGTTCATTTGTAGTGCTTTTCAATTTCAGGGTCAACTAGCTCAAAAAAATAAGTAAATGCACGAAATATACCAAATGAAGTCAGAAATTGTTGAAATTTGGTGATGTGCCTTTGAATGGTGCACTTTGAACACACAAAAAGTATGGAGTTCTAATAAGTTAAAAAAATGAAATCCCTTTGTAAGAGATGAGTTCTCGTTCGAAACTCTACTACTTCGAGACAGATTGTCAGTTTTGTACACGAACTGCATCCAGTTTTTGTCGTAGCCCTCTCAACTTTTTAACACATGCTATGTGGGTGAAATGATGATAGCATGCCAACTTTCAACATTTTCACATTTCATTTGTAGTGCTTTTCAATTTCAGGGTCAACTAGCTCAAAAAAATAAGTAAATGCACGAAATATACCAAATGAAGTCAGAAATTGTTGATCCCTTTGTGATGTGCCTTTGAATGGTGCATTTTGAACACACAAAAAGTATGGAGTTCAAATAATTTAAAAAAAATGAAATCCCTTTTGTAAGAGATGAGTTCTCGTTCGAAACCCTTCTACTTCGGGAGAGATTGTCAGTTTTGTACACGAACTGCATCCAGTTTTTGTCGTAGCCCTCTCAACTTTTTAACACATGCTATGTGGGTGAAATGATGATAGCATGCCAACTTTCAACATTTTCAGAGTTCATTTGTAGTGCTTTTCAATTTTAGGGTCAACTAGCTCAAAAAAATAAGTAAATGCACGAAATATACCATATGAAGTCGGAAATTGTTGATCCCTTTGTGATGTGCCTTTGAATGGTGCATTTTGAACACACAAAAAGTATGGAGTTCAAATAATTTAAAAAAATGAAATCCATTTGTAAGAGATGAGTTCTCGTTCGAAACCCTGCTACTTCGACATAGATTGTCAGTTTTGTACACGAACTGCATCCAGTTTTTGTCGTAGCCCTCTCAACTTTTTAACACATGCTATGTGGGTGAAATGATGATAGCATGCCAACTTTCAACGTTTTCAAAGTTCATTTGTAGTGCTTTTCAATTTCAGGGTCAACTAGCTCAAAAAAATAAGTAAATGCACGAAATATACCAAATGAAGTCAGAAATTGTTGAAATTTGGTGATGTGCCTTTGAATGGTGCACTTTGAACACACAAAAAGTATGGAGTTCTAATAAGTTAAAAAAATGAAATCCCTTTGTAAGAGATGAGTTCTCGTTCGAAACTCTACTACTTCGAGACAGATTGTCAGTTTTGTACACGAACTGCATCCAGTTTTTGTCGTAGCCCTCTCAACTTTTTAACACATGCTATGTGGGTGAAATGATGATAGCATGCCAACTTTCAACATTTTCACATTTCATTTGTAGTGCTTTTCAATTTCAGGGTCAACTAGCTCAAAAAAATAAGTAAATGCACGAAATATACCAAATGAAGTCAGAAATTGTTGATCCCTTTGTGATGTGCCTTTGAATGGTGCATTTTGAACACACAAAAAGTATGGAGTTCAAATAATTTAAAAAAAATGAAATCCCTTTTGTAAGAGATGAGTTCTCGTTCGAAACCCTTCTACTTCGGGAGAGATTGTCAGTTTTGTACACGAACTGCATCCAGTTTTTGTCGTAGCCCTCTCAACTTTTTAACACATGCTATGTGGGTGAAATGATGATAGCATGCCAACTTTCAACATTTTCAGAGTTCATTTGTAGTGCTTTTCAATTTTAGGGTCAACTAGCTCAAAAAAATAAGTAAATGCACGAAATATATCAAATGAAGTCAGAAATTGTAGATCCCTTTGTGATGTGCCTTTGAATGGTGCATTTTGAACACACAAAAAGTATGGAGTTCAAATAAGTTAAAAAATGAAATCCCTTTGTAAGAGATGAGTTCTCGTTCGAAACCCTGCTACTTCGAGACAGATTGTCAGTTTTGTACACGAACTGCATCCAGTTTTTGTCGTAGCCCTCTCAACTTTTTAACACATGCTATGTGGGTGAAATGATGATAGCATGCCAACTTTCAACATTTTCAGAGTTCATTTGTAGTGCTTTTCAATTTCAGGGTCAAGTAGCTCAAAAAAAAGTAAATGCACGAAATATACCAAATGAAGTCAGAAATTGTTGATCCCTTTGTGATGTGCCTTTGAATGGTGCATTTTTAACACACAAAAAGTATGGAGTTCAAATAATTTTAAAAAAATGAAAGCCCTTTGTAAGAGATGAGTTCTCGTTCGAAACCCTCCTACTTCGAGAGAGATTGTCAGTTTTGTACACGAACTGCATCCAGTTTTTGTCGTAGCCCTCTCAACTTTTTAACACATGCTATGTGGGTGAAATGATGATAGCATGCCAACTTTCAACATTTTCTAAGTTCATTTGTAGTGCTTTTCAATTTCAGGGTCAACTTGCTCAAAAAAAAAGTAAATGCACGAAATATACCAAATGAAGTCAGAAATTGTTGAAATTTGGTGATGTGCCTTTGAATGGTGCACTTTGAACACACAAAAAGTATGGAGTTCGAATAAGTTAAAAAAATGAAATCCCTTTGTAAGAGATGAGTTCTCGTTCGAAACCGTGCTACTTCGAGAGAGATTGTCAGTTTTGTACACGAACTGCATCCAGTTTTTGTCGTAGCCCTCTCAACTTTTTAACACCTGCTATGTGGGTGAAATGATGATAGCATGCCAACTTTCAACATTTTCACAGTTCATTTGTAGTGCTTTTCAATTTCAGGGTCAACTAGCTCAAAAAAATAAGTAAATGCACGAAATATACCAAATGAAGTCAGAAATTGTTGATCCGTTTGTGATGTGCCTTTGAATGGTGCATTTTGAACACACAAAAAGTATGGAGTTCAAATAATTTAAAAAAATGAAATCCCTTTGTAAGAGATGAGTTCTCGTTCGAAACCCTCCTACTTCGAGAGAGATTGTCAGTTTTGTACACGAACTGCATCCAGTTTTTGTCGTAGCCCTCTCAACTTTTTAACACATACTATGTGGGTGAAATGATGATAGCATGCCAACTTTCGACATTTTCAGAGTTCATTTGTAGTGGTTTTCAATTTCAGGGTCAACTAGCTCAAAAAAATAAGTAAATGCACGAAATATACCAAATGAAGTCAGAAATTGTTGAAATTTGGTGATGTGCCTTTGAATGGTGCACTTTGAACACACAAAAAGTATGGAGTTCGAATAAGTTAAAAAAATGAAATCCCTTTGTAAGAGATGAGTTCTCGTTCGAAACCCTACTATTCGAGAGAGATTGTCAGTTTTGTACACGAACTGCATCCAGTTTTTATCGTAGCCCTCTCAACTTTTTAACACATGCTATGTGGGTGAAATTATGATAGCATGCCAATTTCAACATTTTCAGAGTTCATTTGTAGTGCTTTTCAATTTCAGGGTCAACTAGCTCAAAAAAAAAATAAGTAAATGCACGAAATATACCAAATGAAGTCAGAAATTGTTGAAATTTGGTGATGTGCCTTTGAATGGTGCACTTTGAACACACAAAAAGTATGGAGTTCGAATAAGTTAAAAAAATGAAATCCCTTTGTAAGAGATGAGTTTTCGTTCGAAACCGTGCTACTTCGAGAGAGATTGTCAGTTTTGTACACGAACTGCATCCAGTTTTTGTCGTAGCCCTCTCAACTTTTTAACACCTGCTATGTGGGTGAAATGATGATAGCATGCCAACTTTCAACATTTTCACAGTTCATTTGTAGTGCTTTTCAATTTCAGGGTCAACTAGCTCAAAAAAATAAGTAAATGCACGAAATATACCAAATGAAGTCAGAAATTGTTGATCCGTTTGTGATGTGCCTTTGAATGGTGCATTTTGAACACACAAAAAGTATGGAGTTCAAATAATTTAAAAAAATGAAATCCCTTTGTAAGAGATGAGTTCTCGTTCGAAACCCTCCTACTTCGAGAGAGATTGTCAGTTTTGTACACGAACTGCATCCAGTTTTTGTCGTAGCCCTCTCAACTTTTTAACACATACTATGTGGGTGAAATGATGATAGCATGCCAACTTTCGACATTTTCAGAGTTCATTTGTAGTGCTTTTCAATTTCAGGGTCAACTAGCTCAAAAAAATAAGTAAATGCACGAAATATACCAAATGAAGTCAGAAATTGTTGAAATTTGGTGATGTGCCTTTGAATGGTGCACTTTGAACACACAAAAAGTATGGAGTTCGAATAAGTTAAAAAAATGAAATCCCTTTGTAAGAGATGAGTTCTCGTTCGAAACCCTGCTATTCGAGAGAGATTGTCAGTTTTGTACACGAACTGCATCCAGTTTTTATCGTAGCCCTCTCAACTTTTTAACACATGCTATGTGGGTGAAATTATGATAGCATGCCAATTTCAACATTTTCAGAGTTCATTTGTAGTGCTTTTCAATTTCAGGGTCAACTAGCTCAAAAAAAATAAGTAAATGCACGAAATATACCAAATGAAGTCAGAAATTGTTGATCCCTTTGTGATGTGCCTTTGAATGGTGCATTTTGAACACACAAAAAGTATGGAGTTCAAATAATTTAAAAAAAATGAAATCCCGTTGTAAGAGATGAGTTCTCGTTCGAAACCCTCCTACTTCGAGAGAGATTGTCAGTTTTGTACACGAACTGCATCCAGTTTTTGTCGTAGCCCTCTCAACTTTTTAACACATGCCATGTGGGTGAAATGATGATAGCATGCCAACTTTCGACATTTTCAGAGTTCATTTGTAGTGCTTTTCAATTTCAGGGTCAACTAGCTCAAAAAAAAATAAGTAAATGCACGAAATATACCAAATGAAGTCAGAAATTGTTGAAATTTGGTGATGTGCCTTTGAATGGTGCATTTTGAACACACAAAAAGTATGGAGTTCGAATAAGTTAAAAAAATGAAATCCCTTTGTAAGAGATGAGTTCTCGTTCGAAACCCTGCTATTCGAGAGAGATTGTCAGTTTTGTACACGAACTGCATCCAGTTTTTGTCGTAGCCCTCTCAACTTTTTAACACATGCTATGTGGGTGAAATTATGATAGCATGCCAACTTTCAACATTTTCACAGTTCATTTGTAGTGCTTTTCAATTTCAGGGTCAACTAGCTCAAAAAAATAAGTAAATGCACGAAATATACCAAATGAAGTCAGAAATTGTTGATCCCTTTGTGATGTGCCTTTGAATGGTGCATTTTGAGCACACAAAAAGTATGGAGTTCAAATAATTTAAAAAAAATGAAATCCCTTTGTAAAAGATGAGTTCTCGTTCGAAACCCTTCTACTTCGGGAGAGATTGTCAGTTTTGTACACGAACTGCATCCAGTTTTTGTCGTAGCCCTCTCAACTTTTTAACACATGCTATGTGGGTGAAATGATGATAGCATGCCAACTTTCGACATTTTCAGAGTTCATTTGTAGTGCTTTTCAATTTCAGGGTCAACTAGCTCAAAAAAAATAAGTAAATGCACGAAATATATCAAATGAAGTCAGAAATTGTTGATCCCTTTGTGATGTGCCTTTGAATGGTGCATTTTGAACACACAAAAAGTATGGAGTTCAAATAAGTTAAAAAAAATGAAATCCCTTTGTAAGAGATGAGTTCTCGTTCGAAACCCTGCTACTTCGAGACAGATTGTCAGTTTTGTACACGAACTGCATCCAATTTTTGTCGTAGCCCTCTCAACTTTTTAACACATGCTATGTGGGTGAAATGATGATAGCATGCCAACTTTCAAAATTTTCAGAGTTCATTTGTAGTGCTTTTCAATTTCAGGGTCAACTAGCTCAAAAAAAAAGTAAATGCACGAAATAGACCAAATGAAGTCAGAAATTGTTGATCCCTTTGTGATGTGCCTTTGAATGGTGCATTTTTAACACACAAAAAGTATGGAGTTCAAATAATTTTAAAAAAATGAAATCCCTTTGTAAGAGATGAGTTCTCGTTCGAAACCTTGCTACTTCGAGAGAGATTGTCAGTTTTATACACGAACTGCATCCAGTTTTTGTCGTAGCCCTCTCAACTTTTTAACACATGCTATGTGGGTGAAATGATGATAGCATGCCAACTTTCGACATTTTTAGAGTTCATTTGTAGTGCTTTTCAATTTCAGGGTCAACTAGCTCAAAAAAAATAAGTAAATGCACGAAATATACCAAATGAAGTCAGAAATTGTTGAAATTTGGTGATGTGCCTTTGAACCGTGCATTTTGAACACCCAAAAAGTATGGAGTTCGAATAAGTTAAAAAAAGAAATCCCTTTGTAAGAGATGAGTTCTCGTTCGAAACCCTGCTACTTCGAGGGAGATTGTCAGTTTTGTACACGAACTGCATCGAGTTTTTGTCGTAGCCCTCTCAACTTTTTAACACATGCTATGTGGGTGAAATGATGATAGCATGCCAAGTTTCAACATTTTCAGAGTTCATTTGTAGTGCTTTTCAATTTCAGGCTCAACTAGCTCAAAAAAAATAAGTAAATGCACGAAATATATCAAATGAAGTCAGAAATTGTTGATTCCTTTGTGATGTGCCTTTGAATGGTGCATTTTGAACACACAAAAATTATGGAGTTCAAATAAGTTAAAAAAATGAAATCCCTTTGTAAAAGATGAGTTCTCGTTCAAAACCCTGCTACTTCGAGAGAGATTGTCAGTTTTGTACACGAACTGCATCCAGTTTTTGTCGTAGCCCTCTCAACTTTTTAACACATGCTATGTGGGTGAAATGATGATAGCATGCCAACTTTCAACATTTTCAGAGTTCATTTGTAGTGCTTTTCAATTTCAGGGTCAACTAGCTCAAAAAAAATAAGTAAATGCACGAAATATACCAAATGAAGTCAGAAATTGTTGAAATTTGGTGATGTGCCTTTGAACCGTGCATTTTGAACACCCAAAAAGTATGGAGTTCGAATAAGTTAAAAAAAGAAATCCCTTTGTAAGAGATGAGTTCTCGTTCGAAACCCTGCTACTTCGAGGGAGATTGTCAGTTTTGTACATGAACTGCATCGAGTTTTTGTCGTAGCCCTCTCAACTTTTTAACACATGCTATGTGGGTGAAATGATGATAGCATGCCAATTTTCAACATTTTCAGAGTTCATTTGTAGTGCTTTTCAATTTCAGGGTCAACTAGCTCAAAAAAAATAAGTAAATGCACGAAATATATCAAATGAAGTCAGAAATTGTTGATTCCTTTGTGATGTGCCTTTGAATGGTGCATTTTGAACACACAAAAATTATGGAGTTCAAATAAGTTAAAAAAATGAAATCCTTTTCTAAAAGATGAGTTCTCGTTCAAAACCCTGCTACTTCGAGAGAGATTGTCAGTTTTGTACACGAACTGCATCCAGTTTTTGTCGTAGCCCTCTCAACTTTTTAACACATGCTATGTGGGTGAAATGATGATAGCATGCCAACTTTCAACATTTTCAGAGTTCATTTGTAGTGCTTTTCAATTTCAGGGTCAACTAGCTCAAAAAAAATAAGTAAATGCACGAAATATACCAAATGAAGTCAGAAATTGTTGAAATTTGGTGATGTGCCTTTGAACCGTGCATTTTGAACACCCAAAAAGTATGGAGTTCGAATAAGTTAAAAAAAGAAATCCCTTTGTAAGAGATGAGTTCTTGTTCGAAACCCTGCTACTTCGAGGGAGATTGTCAGTTTTGTACACGAACTGCATCCAGTTTTTGTCGTAGCCCTCTCAACTTTTTAACACATGCTATGTGGGTGAAATGATGATAGCATGCCAATTTTCAACATTTTCAGAGTTCATTTGTAGTGCTTTTCAATTTCAGGGTCAACTAGCTCAAAAAAAATAAGTAAATGCACGAAATATATCAAATGAAGTCAGAAATTGTTGATTCCTTTGTGATGTGCCTTTGAATGGTGCATTTTGAACACAAAAAAATAATGGATTTCAAATAAGTTAAAAAAATGAAATCCCTTTGTAAAAGATGAGTTCTCGTTCAAAACCCTGCTACTTCGAGAGAGATTGTCAGTTTTGTACACGAACTGCATCCAGTTTTTGTCGTAGCCCTCTCAACTTTTTAACACATGCTATGTGGGTGAAATGATGATAGCATGCCAACTTTCAACATTTTCAGAGTTCATTTGTAGTGCTTTTCAATTTCAGGGTCAACTAGCTCAAAAAAAATAAGTAAATGCACGAAATATACCAAATGAAGTCAGAAATTGTTGAAATTTGGTGATGTGCCTTTGAATGGTGCACTTTGAACACACAAAAAGTATGGAGTTCGAATAAGTTAAAAAAATGAAATCCCTTTGTAAGAGATGAGTTCTCGTTCGAAACCGTGCTACTTCGAGAGAGATTGTCAGTTTTGTACACGAACTGCATCTAGTTTTTGTCGTAGCCCTCTCAACTTTTCAACACCTGCTATGTGGGTGAAATGATGATAGCATGCCAACTTTCAACATTTTCACAGTTCATTTGTAGTGCTTTTCAATTTCAGGGTCAACTAGCTCAAAAAAATAAGTAAATGCACGAAATATACCAAATGAAGTCAGAAATTGTTGATCCCTTTGTGATGTGCCTTTGAATGGTGCATTTTGAACACACAAAAAGTATGGAGTTCAAATAATTTAAAAAAATGAAATCCCTTTGTAAGAGATGAGTTCTCGTTCGAAACCCTGCTATTCGAGAGAGATTGTCAGTTTTGTACACGAACTGCATCCAGTTTTTGTCGTAGCCCTCTCAACCTTTTAACACATGCTATGTGGGTGAAATGATGATAGCATGCCAACTTTCAACATTTTCACAGTTCATTTGTAGTGCTTTTCAATTTCAGGGTCAACTAGCTCAAAAAAATAAGTAAATGCACGAAATATACCAAATGAAGTCAGAAATTGTTGATCCCTTTGTGACGTGCCTTTGAATGGTGCATTTTGAACACACAAAAAGTATGGAGTTCAAATAATTTAAAAAAAATGAAATCCCTTTGTAAGAGATGAGTTCTCGTTCGAAACCCTTCTACTTCGGGAGAGATTGTCAGTTTTGTACACGAACTGCATCCAGTTTTTGTCGTAGCCCTCTCAACTTTTTAACACATTCTATGTGGGTGAAATGATGATAGCATGCCAACTTTCGACATTTTCAGAGTTCATTTGTAGTGCTTTTCAATTTCAGGGTCAACTAGCTCAAAAAAATAAGTAAATGCCTTAAATATATCAAATGAAGTCAGAAATTGTTGATCCCTTTGTGATGTGCCTTTGAATGGTGCATTTTGAACACACAAAAAGTATGGAGTTCAAATAAGTTAAAAAAAATGAAATCCCTTTGTAAGAGATGAGTTCTCGTTCGAAACCCTGCTACTTCGAGAGAGATTGTCAGTTTTGTACACGAACTGCATCCAGTTTTTGTCGTAGCCCTCTCAACTTTTTAACACATGCTATGTGGGTGAAATGATGATAGCATGCCAACTTTCAACATTTTCAGAGTTCATTTGTAGTGCTTTTCAATTTCAGGGTCAACTAGCTCAAAAAAAAGTAAATGCACGAAATAGACCAAATGAAGTCAGAAATTGTTGATCCCTTTGTGATGTGCCTTTGAATGGTGCATTTTTAACACACAAAAAGTATGGAGTTCAAATAATTTTAGAAAAATGAAATCCCTTTGTAAGAGATGAGTTCTCGTTCGAAACCCTGCTACTTCGAGAGAGATTGTCAGTTTTGTACACGAACTGCATCCAGTTTTTGTCGTAGCCCTCTCAACTTTTTAACACATGCTATGTGGGTGAAATGATGATAGCATGCCAACTTTCGACATTTTCAGAGTTCATTTGTAGTGCTTTTCAATTTCAGGGTCACCTAGCTCAAAAAAAATAAGTAAATGCACGAAATATACCAAATGAAGTCAGAAATTGTTGAAATTTGGTGATGTGCCTTTGAACCGTGCACTTTGAACACACAAAAAGTATGGAGTTTGAATAAGTTAAAAAAAGAAATCCCTTTGTAAGAGATGAGTTCTCGTTCGAAACCCTGCTACTTCGAGGGAGATTGTCAGTTTTGTACACGAACTGCATCCAGTTTTTGTCGTAGCCCTCTCAACTTTTTAACACATGCTATGTGGGTGAAATGATGATAGCATGCCAACTTTCAACATTTTCAGAGTTCATTTGTAGTGCTTTTCAATTTCAGGGTCAACTAGCTCAAAAAAAATAAGTAAATGCACGAAATATATCAAATGAAGTCAGAAATTGTTGATTCCTTTGTGATGTGCCTTTGAATGGTGCATTTTGAACACACAAAAATTATGGAGTTCAAATAAGTTAAAAAAATGAAATCCCTTTGTAAAAGATGAGTTCTCGTTCAAAACCCTGCTACTTCAAGAGAGATTGTCAGTTTTGTACACGAACTGCATCCAGTTTTTGTCGTAGCCCTCTCAACTTTTTAACACATGCTATGTGGGTGAAATGATGATAGCATGCCAACTTTCAACATTTTCAGAGTTCATTTGTAGTGCTTTTCAATTTCAGGGTCAACTAGCTCAAAAAAAATAAGTAAATGCACGAAATATACCAAATGAAGTCAGAAATTGTTGAAATTTGGTGATGTGCCTTTGAATGGTGCACTTTGAACACACAAAAAGTATGGAGTTCGAATAAGTTAAAAAAATGAAATCCCTTTGTAAGAGATGAGTTCTCGTTCGAAACCCTGCTATTCGAGAGAGATTGTCAGTTTTGTACACGAACTGCATCCAGTTTTTGTCGTAGCCCTCTCAACTTTTTAACACATGCTATGTGGGTGAAATTATGATAGCATGCCAATTTCAACATTTTCAGAGTTCATTTGTAGTGCTTTTCAATTTCAGGGTCAACTAGCTCAAAAAAAATAAGTAAATGCACGAAATATACCAAATGAAGTCAGAAATTGTTGATCCCTTTGTGATGTGCCTTTGAATGGTGAATTTTGAACACACAAAAAGTATGGAGTTCAAATAATTTAAAAAAAATGAAATCCCTTTGTAAGAGATGAGTTCTCGTTCAAAACCCTCCTACTTCGAGAGAGATTGTCAGTTTTGTACACGAACTGCATCCAGTTTTTGTCGTAGCCCTCTCAACTTTTTAACACATGCTATGTGGGTGAAATGATGATAGCATGCCAACTTTCAACATTTTCAAAGTTCATTTGTAGTGCTTTCAATTTCAGGGTCAACTAGGTCAAAAAAAATAAGTAAATGCACGAAATATACCAAATGAAGTCAGAAATTGTTGAAATTTGGTGATGTGCCTTTAAATGGTGCATTTTGAACACACAAAAAGTATGGAGTTCGAATAAGTTAAAAAAATGAAATCCCTTTGTAAGAGATGAGTTCTCGTTCGAAACTCTGCTACTTCGAGAGAGATTGTCAGTTTTGTACACGAACTGCATCCAGTTTTTGTCGTAGCCCTCTCAACTTTTTAACACATGCTATGTGGGTGAAATGATGATAGCATGCCAACTTTCAACATTTTCACAGATCATTTGTAGTGCTTTTCAATTTCAGGGTCAACTAGCTCAAAAAAATAAGTAAATGCACGAAATATACCAAATGAAGTCAGAAATTGTTGATCCCTTTGTGATGTGCCTTTGAATGGTGCATTTTGAACACACAAAAAGTATGGAGTTCAAATAATTTAAAAAAAAATGAAATCCCTTTGTAAGAGATGAGTTCTCGTTCGAAACCCTTCTACTTCGGGAGAGATTGTCAGTTTTGTACATGAACTGCATCCTGTTTTTGTCGTAGCCCTCTCAACTTTTTAACACATGCTATGTGGGTGAAATGATGATAGCATGCCAACTTTCGACATTTTCAGAGTTCATTTGTAGTGCTTTTCAATTTCAGGGTCAACTAGCTCAAAAAAATAAGTAAATGCACGAAATATATCAAATGAAGTCAGAAATTGTTGATCCCTTTGTGATGTGCCTTTGAATGGTGCATTTTGAACACACAAAAAGTATGGAGTTCAAATAAGTTAAAAAAAATGAAATCCCTTTGTAAGAGATGAGTTCTCGTTCGAAACCCTGCTACTTCGAGAGAGATTGTCAGTTTTGTACACGAATTGCATCCAGTTTTTGTCGTAGCCCTCTCAACTTTTTAACACATGCTATGTGGGTGAAATGATGATAGCATGCCAACTTTCAACATTTTCAGAGTTCATTTGTAGTGCTTTTCAATTTCAGGGTCAACTAGCTCAAAAAAAAAGTAAATGCACGAAATAGACCAAATGAAGTCAGAAATTGTTGATCCCGTTGTGATGTGCCTTTGAATGGTGCATTTTTAACACACAAAAAGTATGGAGTTCAAATAATTTTAAAAAAATGAAATCCCTTTGTAAGAGATGAGTTCTCGTTCGAAACCCTGCTACTTCGAGAGAGATTCTCAGTTTTGTACACGAACTGCATCCAGTTTTTGTCGTAGCCCTCTCAACTTTTTAACACATGCTATGTGGGTGAAATGATGATAGCATGCCAACTTTCAACATTTTCACAGTTCATTTGTAGTGCTTTTCAATTTCAGGGTCAACTAGCTCAAAAAAAATAAGTAAATGCACGAAATATACCAAATGAAGTCAGAAATTGTTGAAATTTGGTGATGTGCCTTTGAACCGTGCACTTTGAACACACAAAAAGTATGGAGTTTGAATAAGTTAAAAAAATGAAATCCCTTTGTAAGAGATGAGTTCTCGTTCGAAACCCTTCTACTTCGGGAGAGATTGTCAGTTTTGTACACGAACTGCATCCAGTTTTTGTCGTAGCCCACTCAACTTTTTAACACATGCTATTTGGGTGAAATGATGATAGCATGCCAACTTTCAACATTTTCAGAGTTCGTTTGTAGTGCTTTTCAATTTCAGGGTCAACTAGCTCAAAAAAAATAAGTAAATGCACGAAATATATCAAATGAAGTCAGAAATTGTTGATCCCTTTGTGATGTGCCTTTGAATGGTGCATTTTAAACACACAAAAATTATGGAGTTCAAATAAGTTAAAAAAATGAAATCCCTTTGTAAAAGATGAGTTCTCGTTCGAAACCCTACTACTTAGAGAGAGATTGTCAGTTTTGTACACGAACTGCATCCAGTTTTTGTCGTAGCCCTCTCAACTTTTTAACACATGCTATGTGGGTGAAATGATGATAGCATGCCAACTTTCAACATTTTCAGAGTTCATTTGTAGTGCTTTTCAATTTCGGGGTCAACTAGCTCAAAAAAAATAAGTAAATGCACGAAATATACCAAATGAAGTCAGAAATTGTTGAAATTTGGTGATGTGCCTTTGAATGGTGCACTTTGAACACACAAAAAGAATGGAGTTCGAATAAGTTAAAAAAATGAAATCCCTTTGTAAGAGATGAGTTCTCGTTCGAAACCCTGCTACTTCGAGAGAGATTGTCAGTTTTGTACACGAACTGCATCCAGTTTTTGTCCTAGCCCTCTCAACTTTTTAACACATGTTATGTGGGTGAAATTATGATAGCATGCCAACTTTCAACATTTTCAGAGTTCATTTGTAGTGCTTTTCAATTTCAGGGTCAACTAGCTCAAAAAAATAAGTAAATGCACGAAATATACCAAATGAAGTCAGAAATTGTTGATCCCTTTGTGATGTGCCTTTAAATGGTGCATTTTGAACACACAAAAAGTATGGAGTTCAAATAATTTAGAAAAAATGAAATCCCTTTGTAAGAGATGAGTTCTCGTTCGAAACCCTGCTACTTCAAGAGAGATTGTCAGTTTTGTACACGAGCTGCATCCAGTTTTTGTCGTAGCCCTCTCAACTTTTTAACACATGCTATGTGGGTGAAATTATGATAGCATGCCAACTTTCAACATTTTCAAAGTTCATTTGTAGTGCTTTTCAATTTCAGGGTCAACTAGCTCAAAAAAAATAAGTAAATGCATGAAATATACCAAATGAAGTCAGAAATTGTTGAAATTTGGTGATGTGCCTTTGAATGGTGCATTTTGAACACACAAAAATTATGGAGTTCGAATAAGTTAAAAAATGAAATCCCTTTGTAAGAGATGAGTTCTCGTTCGAAACCCTCCTACTTCGAGAGAGATTGTCAGTTTTGTACACGAACTGCATCCAGTTTTTGTCGTAGCCCTCTCAACTTTTTAACACATGCTATGTGGGTGAAATGATGATAGCATGCCAACTTTCAACATTTTCAAAGTTCATTTGTAGTGCTTTCAATTTCAGGGTCAACTAGGTCAAAAAAAATAAGTAAATGCACGAAATATACCAAATGAAGTCAGAAATTGTTGAAATTTGGTGATGTGCCTTTAAATGGTGCATTTTGAACACACAAAAAGTATGGAGTTCGAATAAGTTAAAAAAATGAAATCCCTTTGTAAGAGATGAGTTCTCGTTCGAAACTCTGCTACTTCGAGAGAGATTGTCAGTTTTGTACACGAACTGCATCCAGTTTTTGTCGTAGCCCTCTCAACTTTTTAACACATGCTATGTGGGTGAAATGATGATAGCATGCCAACTTTCAACATTTTCACAGATCATTTGTAGTGCTTTTCAATTTCAGGGTCAACTAGCTCAAAAAAATAAGTAAATGCACGAAATATACCAAATGAAGTCAGAAATTGTTGATCCCTTTGTGATGTGCCTTTGAATGGTGCATTTTGAACACACAAAAAGTATGGAGTTCAAATAATTTAAAAAAAAATGAAATCCCTTTGTAAGAGATGAGTTCTCGTTCGAAACCCTTCTACTTCGGGAGAGATTGTCAGTTTTGTACATGAACTGCATCCTGTTTTTGTCGTAGCCCTCTCAACTTTTTAACACATGCTATGTGGGTGAAATGATGATAGCATGCCAACTTTCGACATTTTCAGAGTTCATTTGTAGTGCTTTTCAATTTCAGGGTCAACTAGCTCAAAAAAATAAGTAAATGCACGAAATATATCAAATGAAGTCAGAAATTGTTGATCCCTTTGTGATGTGCCTTTGAATGGTGCATTTTGAACACACAAAAAGTATGGAGTTCAAAAAAAATAAGTAAATGCACGAAATATACCAAATGAAGTCAGAAATTGTTGAAATTTGGTGATGTGCCTTTGAATGGTGCACTTTGAACACACAAAAAGAATGGAGTTCGAATAAGTTAAAAAAATGAAATCCCTTTGTAAGAGATGAGTTCTCGTTAGAAACCCTGCTACTTCGAGAGAGATTGTCAGTTTTGTACACGAACTGCATCCAGTTTTTGTCCTAGCCCTCTCAACTTTTTAACACATGCTATGTGGGTGAAATTATGATAGCATGCCAACTTTCAACATTTTCAGAGTTCATTTGTAGTGCTTTTCAATTTCAGGGTCAACTAGCTCAAAAAAAATAAGTAAATGCACGAAATATACCAAATGAAGTCAGAAATTGTTGATCCCTTTGTGATGTGCCTTTGAATGGTGCATTTTGAACACACAAAAAGTATGGAGTTCAAATAATTTAAAAAAAAATGAAATCCCTTTGTAATAGATGAGTTCTCGTTCGAAACCCTGCTACTTCGATAGAGATTGTCAGTTTTGTACACGAACTGCATCCAGTTTTTGTCGTAGCCCTCTCAACCTTTTAACACATGATATGTGGGTGAAATTATGATAGCATGCCAACTTTCAACATTTTCAGAGTTCGTTTGTAGTGCTTTTCAATTTCAGGGTCAACTAGCTCAAAAAAAATAAGTAAATGCACGAAATATATCAAATGAAATCAGAAATTGTTGATCCCTTTGTGATGTGCCTTTGAATGGTGCATTTTAAACACACAAAAATTATGGAGTTCAAATAAGTTAAAAAAATGAAATCCCTTTGTAAAAGATGAGTTCTCGTTCGAAACCCTACTACTTAGAGAGAGATTGTCAGTTTTGTACACGAACTGCATCCAGTTTTTGTCGTAGCCCTCTCAACTTTTTAACACATGCTATGTGGGTGAAATGATGATAGCATGCCAACTTTCAACATTTTCAGAGTTCATTTGTAGTGCTTTTCAATTTCGGGGTCAACTAGCTCAAAAAAAATAAGTAAATGCACGAAATATACCAAATGAAGTCAGAAATTGTTGAAATTTGGTGATGTGCCTTTGAATGGTGCACTTTGAACACACAAAAAGAATGGAGTTCGAATAAGTTAAAAAAATGAAATCCCTTTGTAAGAGATGAGTTCTCGTTCGAAACCCTCCTACTTCGAGAGAGATTGTCAGTTTTGTACACGAACTGCATCCAGTTTTTGTCGTAGCCCTCTCAACTTTTTAACACATGCTATGTGGGTGAAATGATGATAGCATGCCAACTTTCAACATTTTCAAAGTTCATTTGTAGTGCTTTCAATTTCAGGGTCAACTAGGTCAAAAAAAATAAGTAAATGCACGAAATATACCAAATGAAGTCAGAAATTGTTGAAATTTGGTGATGTGCCTTTAAATGGTGCATTTTGAACACATAAAAAGTATGGAGTTCGAATAAGTTAAAAAAATGAAATCCCTTTGTAAGAGATGAGTTCTCGTTCGAAACTCTGCTACTTCGAGAGAGATTGTCAGTTTTGTACACGAACTGCATCCAGTTTTTGTCGTAGCCCTCTCAACTTTTTAACACATGCTATGTGGGTGAAATGATGATAGCATGCCAACTTTCAACATTTTCACAGATCATTTGTAGTGCTTTTCAATTTCAGGGTCAACTAGCTCAAAAAAATAAGTAAATGCACGAAATATACCAAATGAAGTCAGAAATTGTTGATCCCTTTGTGATGTGCCTTTGAATGGTGCATTTTGAACACACAAAAAGTATGGAGTTCAAATAATTTAAAAAAAAATGAAATCCCTTTGTAAGAGATGAGTTCTCGTTCGAAACCCTTCTACTTCGGGAGAGATTGTCAGTTTTGTACATGAACTGCATCCTGTTTTTGTCGTAGCCCTCTCAACTTTTTAACACATGCTATGTGGGTGAAATGATGATAGCATGCCAACTTTCGACATTTTCAGAGTTCATTTGTAGTGCTTTTCAATTTCAGGGTCAACTAGCTCAAAAAAATAAGTAAATGCACGAAATATATCAAATGAAGTCAGAAATTGTTGATCCCTTTGTGATGTGCCTTTGAATGGTGCATTTTGAACACACAAAAAGTATGGAGTTCAAATAAGTTAAAAAAAATGAAATCCCTTTGTAAGAGATGAGTTCTCGTTCGAAACCCTGCTACTTCGAGAGAGATTGTCAGTTTTGTACACGAATTGCATCCAGTTTTTGTCGTAGCCCTCTCAACTTTTTAACACATGCTATGTGGGTGAAATGATGATAGCATGCCAACTTTCAACATTTTCAGAGTTCATTTGTAGTGCTTTTCAATTTCAGGGTCAACTAGCTCAAAAAAAAAGTAAATGCACGAAATAGACCAAATGAAGTCAGAAATTGTTGATCCCGTTGTGATGTGCCTTTGAATGGTGCATTTTTAACACACAAAAAGTATGGAGTTCAAATAATTTTAAAAAAATGAAATCCCTTTGTAAGAGATGAGTTCTCGTTCGAAACCCTGCTTCTTCGAGAGAGATTCTCAGTTTTGTACACGAACTGCATCCAGTTTTTGTCGTAGCCCTCTCAACTTTTTAACACATGCTATGTGGGTGAAATGATGATAGCATGCCAACTTTCAACATTTTCACAGTTCATTTGTAGTGCTTTTCAATTTCAGGGTCAACTAGCTCAAAAAAAATAAGTAAATGCACGAAATATACCAAATGAAGTCAGAAATTGTTGAAATTTGGTGATGTGCCTTTGAACCGTGCACTTTGAACACACAAAAAGAATGGAGTTTGAATAAGTTAAAAAAATGAAATCCCTTTGTAAGAGATGAGTTCTCGTTCGAAACCCTTCTACTTCGGGAGAGATTGTCAGTTTTGTACACGAACTGCATCCAGTTTTTGTCGTAGCCCACTCAACTTTTTAACACATGCTATTTGGGTGAAATGATGATAGCATGCCAACTTTCAACATTTTCAGAGTTCGTTTGTAGTGCTTTTCAATTTCAGGGTCAACTAGCTCAAAAAAAATAAGTAAATGCACGAAATATATCAAATGAAGTCAGAAATTGTTGATCCCTTTGTGATGTGCCTTTGAATGGTGCATTTTAAACACACAAAAATTATGGAGTTCAAATAAGTTAAAAAAATGAAATCCCTTTGTAAAAGATGAGTTCTCGTTCGAAACCCTACTACTTAGAGAGAGATTGTCAGTTTTGTACACGAACTGCATCCAGTTTTTGTCGTAGCCCTCTCAACTTTTTAACACATGCTATGTGGGTGAAATTATGATAGCATGCCAACTTTCAACATTTTCAAAGTTCATTTGTAGTGCTTTTCAATTTCAGGGTCAACTAGCTCAAAAAAAATAAGTAAATGCATGAAATATACCAAATGAAGTCAGAAATTGTTGAAATTTGGTGATGTGCCTTTGAATGGTGCATTTTGAACACACAAAAATTATGGAGTTCGAATAAGTTAAAAAATGAAATCCCTTTGTAAGAGATGAGTTCTCGTTCGAAACCCTGCTACTTCGAGAGAGATTGTCAGTTTTGTACACGAACTGCATCCAGTTTTTGTCGTAGCCCTCTCAACTTTTTAACACATGCTATGTGGCTGAAATGATGATAGCATGCCAACTTTCAACATTTTCAGAGTTCATTTGTAGTGCTTTTCAATTTCAGGGTCAACTAGCTCAAAAAAAATAAGTAAATGCACGAAATATACCAAATGAAGTCAGAAATTGTTGAAATTTGGTGATGTGCCTTTGAATGGTGCACTTTGAACACACAAAAAGAATGGAGTTCGAATAAGTTAAAAAAATGAAATCCCTTTGTAAGAGATGAGTTCTCGTTCGAAACCCTGCTACTTCGAGAGAGATTGTCAGTTTTGTACACGAACTGCATCCAGTTTTTGTCCTAGCCCTCTCAACTTTTTAACACATGTTATGTGGGTGAAATTATGATAGCATGCCAACTTTCAACATTTTCAGAGTTCATTTGTAGTGCTTTTCAATTTCAGGGTCAACTAGCTCAAAAAAATAAGTAAATGCACGAAATATACCAAATGAAGTCAGAAATTGTTGATCCCTTTGTGATGTGCCTTTAAATGGTGCATTTTGAACACACAAAAAGTATGGAGTTCAAATAATTTAGAAAAAATGAAATCCCTTTGTAAGAGATGAGTTCTCGTTCGAAACCCTGCTACTTCAAGAGAGATTGTCAGTTTTGTACACGAGCTGCATCCAGTTTTTGTCGTAGCCCTCTCAACTTTTTAACACATGCTATGTGGGTGAAATTATGATAGCATGCCAACTTTCAACATTTTCAAAGTTCATTTGTAGTGCTTTTCAATTTCAGGGTCAACTAGCTCAAAAAAAATAAGTAAATGCATGAAATATACCAAATGAAGTCAGAAATTGTTGAAATTTGGTGATGTGCCTTTGAATGGTGCATTTTGAACACACAAAAATTATGGAGTTCGAATAAGTTAAAAAATGAAATCCCTTTGTAAGAGATGAGTTCTCGTTCGAAACCCTGCTACTTCGAGAGAGATTGTCAGTTTTGTACACGAACTGCATCCAGTTTTTGTCGTAGCCCTCTCAACTTTTTAACACATGCTATGTGGCTGAAATGATGATAGCATGCCAACTTTCAACATTTTCAGAGTTCATTTGTAGTGCTTTTCAATTTCAGGGTCAACTAGCTCAAAAAAAATAAGTAAATGCACGAAATATACCAAATGAAGTCAGAAATTGTTGAAATTTGGTGATGTGCCTTTGAATGGTGCACTTTGAACACACAAAAAGAATGGAGTTCGAATAAGTTAAAAAAATGAAATCCCTTTGTAAGAGATGAGTTCTCGTTCGAAACCCTGCTACTTCGAGAGAGATTGTCAGTTTTGTACACGAACTGCATCCAGTTTTTGTCCTAGCCCTCTCAACTTTTTAACACATGTTATGTGGGTGAAATTATGATAGCATGCCAACTTTCAACATTTTCAGAGTTCATTTGTAGTGCTTTTCAATTTCAGGGTCAACTAGCTCAAAAAAATAAGTAAATGCACGAAATATACCAAATGAAGTCAGAAATTGTTGATCCCTTTGTGATGTGCCTTTAAATGGTGCATTTTGAACACACAAAAAGTATGGAGTTCAAATAATTTAGAAAAAATGAAATCCCTTTGTAAGAGATGAGTTCTCGTTCGAAACCCTGCTACTTCAAGAGAGATTGTCAGTTTTGTACACGAGCTGCATCCAGTTTTTGTCGTAGCCCTCTCAACTTTTTAACACATGCTATGTGGGTGAAATTATGATAGCATGCCAACTTTCAACATTTTCAAAGTTCATTTGTAGTGCTTTTCAATTTCAGGGTCAACTAGCTCAAAAAAAATAAGTAAATGCATGAAATATACCAAATGAAGTCAGAAATTGTTGAAATTTGGTGATGTGCCTTTGAATGGTGCATTTTGAACACACAAAAATTATGGAGTTCGAATAAGTTAAAAAATGAAATCCCTTTGTAAGAGATGAGTTCTCGTTCGAAACCCTGCTACTTCGAGAGAGATTCTCAGTTTTGTACACGAACTGCATCCAGTTTTTGTCGTAGCCCTCTCAACTTTTTAACACATGCTATGTGGCTGAAATGATGATAGCATGCCAACTTTCAACATTTTCAGAGTTCATTTGTAGTGCTTTTCAATTTCAGGGTCAACTAGCTCAAAAAAAATAAGTAAATGCACGAAATATACCAAATGAAGTCAGAAATTGTTGAAATTTGGTGATGTGCCTTTGAATGGTGCACTTTGAACACACAAAAAGAATGGAGTTCGAATAAGTTAAAAAAATGAAATCCCTTTGTAAGAGATGAGTTCTCGTTAGAAACCCTGCTACTTCGAGAGAGATTGTCAGTTTTGTACACGAACTGCATCCAGTTTTTGTCCTAGCCCTCTCAACTTTTTAACACATGCTATGTGGGTGAAATTATGATAGCACGCCAACTTTCAACATTTTCAGAGTTCATTTGTAGTGCTTTTCAATTTCAGGGTCAACTAGCTCAAAAAAAATAAGTAAATGCACGAAATATACCAAATGAAGTCAGAAATTGTTGATCCCTTTGTGATGTGCCTTTGAATGGTGCATTTTGAACACACAAAAAGTATGGAGTTCAAATAATTTAAAAAAAATTAAATCCCTTTGTAATAGATGAGTTCTCGTTCGAAACCCTGCTACTTCGATAGAGATTGTCAGTTTTGTACACGAACTGCATCCAGTTTTTGTCGTAGCCCTCTCAACCTTTTAACACATGATATGTGGGTGAAATTATGATAGCATGCCAACTTTCAACATTTTCAAAGTTCATTTGTAGTGCTTTTCAATTTCAGGGTCAACTAGCTCAAAAAAAATAAGTAAATGCACGAAATATACCAAATGAAGTCAGAAATTGTTGAAATTTGGTGATGTGCCTTTGAATGGTGCACTTTGAACACACAAAAAGAATGGAGTTCGAATAAGTTAAAAAAATGAAATCCCTTTGTAAGAGATGAGTTCTCGTTAGAAACCCTGCTACTTCGAGAGAGATTGTCAGTTTTGTACACGAACTGCATCCAGTTTTTGTCCTAGCCCTCTCAACTTTTTAACACATGCTATGTGGGTGAAATTATGATAGCATGCCAACTTTCAACATTTTCAGAGTTCATTTGTAGTGCTTTTCAATTTCAGGGTCAACTAGCTCAAAAAAAATAAGTAAATGCACGAAATATACCAAATGAAGTCAGAAATTGTTGATCCCTTTGTGATGTGCCTTTGAATGGTGCATTTTGAACACACAAAAAGTATGGAGTTCAAATAATTTAAAAAAAAATGAAATCCCTTTGTAATAGATGAGTTCTCGTTCGAAACCCTGCTACTTCGATAGAGATTGTCAGTTTTGTACACGAACTGCATCCAGTTTTTGTCGTAGCCCTCTCAACCTTTTAACACATGATATGTGGGTGAAATTATGATAGCATGCCAACTTTCAACATTTTCAGAGTTCGTTTGTAGTGCTTTTCAATTTCAGGGTCAACTAGCTCAAAAAAATAAGTAAATGCACGAAATATATCAAATGAAGTCAGAAATTTTTGATCCCTTTGTGATGTGCCTTTGAATGGTGCATTTTGAACACACAAAAAGTATGGAGTTCAAATAAGTTAAAAAAAATGAAAAACCTTTGTAAGAGATGAGTTCTCGTTCGAAACCCTTCTACTTCGGGAGAGATTGTCAGTTTTGTACACGAACTGCATCCAGTTTTTGTCGTAGCCCTCTCAACTTTTTAACACATGCTAAATTATGATAGCATGCCAACATTCAACATTTTCAGAGTTCATTTGTAGTGCTTTTCAATTTCAGGGTCAACTAGCTCAAAAAAATAAGAAAATGCACGAAATATATCAAATGAAGTCAGAAATTGTTGATCCCTTTGTGATGTGCCTTTGAATGGTGCATTTTGAACACACAAAAAGTATGGAGTTCAACTAAGTTAAAAAAAATGAAATCCGTTTGTAAGAGATGAGTTCTCGTTCGAAACCCTACTACTTCGAGAGAGATTGTCAGTTTTGTACACGAACTGCATCCAGTTTTTGTCGTAGCCCTCTCAACTTTTTAACACATGCTATGTGGGTGAAATGATGATAGCATGCCAACTTTCAACATTTTCAGAGTTCATTTGTAGTGCTTTTCAATTTCAGGGTCAACTAGCTTAAAAAAAAGTAAATGCACGAAATATACCAAATGAAGTCAGAAATTGTTGATCCCTTTGTGATGTGCCTTTGAATGGTGCATTTTTAACACACAAAAAGTATGGAGTTCAAATAATTTTAAAAAAATGAAATCCCTTTGTAAGAAATGAGTTCTCGTTCGAAACCCTGCTACTTCGAGAGAGATTGTAAGTTTTGTACACGAACTGCATCCAGTTTTTGTCGTAGCCCTCTCAACTTTTTAACACATGCTATGTGGGTGAAATTATGATAGCATGCCAACTTTCAACATTTTCAGAGTTCATTTGTAGTGCTTTTCAATTTCAGGGTCAACTAGCTCAAAAAGAATAAGTAAATGCACGAAATATACCAAATGAAGTCAGAAATTGTTGAAATTTGGTGATGTGCCTTTGAATGGTGCACTTTGAACACACAAAAAGAATGGAGTTCGAATAAGTTAAAAAAATGAAATCCCTTTGTAAGAGATGAGTTCTCGTTCGAAACCCTGCTACTTCGAGAGAGATTGTCAGTTTTGTACACGAACTGCATCCAGTTTTTGTCCTATCCCTCTCAACTTTTTAACACATGCTATGTGGGTGAAATTATGATAGCATGCCAACTTTCAACATTTTCAGAGTTCATTTGTAGTGTTTTTCAATTTCAGGGTCAACTAGCTCAAAAAAAATAAGTAAATGCACGAAATATACAAAATGAAGTCAGAAATTGTTGATCCCTTTGTGATGTGCCTTTGAATGGTGCATTTTGAACACACAAAAAGTATGGAGTTCAAATAATTTAAAAAAAATGAAATCCCTTTGTAAAAGATGAGTTCTCGTTCGAAACCCTGCTACTTCGAGAGAGATTGTCAGTTTTGTAAACGAACTGCATCCAGTTTTTGTCGTAGCCCTCTCAATATTTTAACACATGATATGTGGGTGAAATTATGATAGCATGCCAACTTTCAACATTTTCAAAGTTCATTTGTAGTGCTTTTCAATTTCAGGGTCAACTAGCTCAAAAAAAATTAAGTAAATGCACGAAATATACCAAATGAAGTCAGAAATTGTTGAAATTTGGTGATGTGCCTTTGAATGGTGCATTTTGAACACACAAAAAGTATGGAGTTCGAATAAGTTAAAAAAAAGAAATCCCTTTGTAAGAGATGAGTTCTCGTTCGAAACTCTGCTACTTCGAGAGAGATTGTCAGTTTTGTACACGAACTGCATCCAGTTTTTGTCGTAGCCCTCTCAACTTTTTAACACATGCTATGTGGGTGAAATGATGATAGCATGCCAACTTTCAACATTTTCACAGTTCATTTGTAGTGCTTTTCAATTTCAGGGTCAACTAGCTCAAAAAAAAAAAGTAAATGCACGAAATATACCAAATGAAGTCAGAAATTGTTGATCCCTTTGTGATGTGCCTTTGAATGGTGCATTTTGAACACACAAAAAGTATGGAGTTCAAATAATTTAAAAAAAACGAAATCCCTTTGTAAGAGATGAGTTCTCGTTCGAAACCCTGCTACTTCGAGAGAAATTGTCAGTTTTGTAAACGAACTGCATCCAGTTTTTGTCGTAGCCCTCTCAACTTTTTAACACATGATATGTGGGTGAAATTATGATAACATGCCAACTTTCAACATTTTCAAAGTTCATTTGTAGTGCTTTTCAATTTCAGGGTCAACTAGCTCAAAAAAAATAAGTAAATGCACGAAATATACCAAATGAAGTCAGAAATTGTTGAAATTTGGTGATGTGCCTTTGAATGGTGCATTTTGAACACACAAAAAGTATGGAGTTCGAATAAGTTAAAAAAATGAAATCCCTTTGTAAGAGATGAGTTCTCGTTCGAAACTCTGCTACTTCGAGAGAGATTGTCAGTTTTGTACACGAACTGCATCCAGTTTTTGTCGTAGCCCTCTCAACTTTTTAACACATGCTATGTGGGTGAAATGATGATAGCATGCCAACTTTCAACATTTTCAGAGTTCATTTGTAGTGCTTTTCAATTTCAGGGTCAACTAGCTTAAAAAAAAAGTAAATGCACGAAATATACCAAATGATGTCAGAAATTGTTGATCCCTTTGTTTGTGCCTTTGAATGGTGCATTTTTAACACACAAAAAGTATGGAGTTCAAATAATTTAAAAAAAATGAAATCCCTTTGTAAGAAATGAGTTCTCGTTCGAAACCCTGCTACTTCGAGAGAGATTGTCAGTTTTGTATACGAACTGCATCCAGTTTTTGTCGTAGCCCTCTCAACTTTTTAACACATGCTATGTGGGTGAAATTATGATAGCATGCCAACTTTCAACATTTTCAGAGTTCATTTGTAGTGCTTTTCAATTTCAGGGTCAACTAGCTCAAAAAAAATAAGTAAATGCACGAAATATACCAAATGAAGTCAGAAATTGTTGAAATTTGGTGATGTGCCTTTGAATGGTGCACTTTGAACACACAAAAAGAATGGAGTTCGAATAAGTTAAAAAAATGAAATCCCTTTGTAAGAGATGAGTTCTCGTTCGAAACCCTGCTACTTCGAGAGAGATTGTCAGTTTTGTACACGAACTGCATCCAGTTTTTGTCCTATCCCTCTCAACTTTTTAACACATGCTATGTGGGTGAAATTATGATAGCATGCCAACTTTCAACATTTTCAGAGTTCATTTGTAGTGTTTTTCAATTTCAGGGTCAACTAGCTCAAAAAAAATAAGTAAATGCACGAAATATACAAAATGAAGTCAGAAATTGTTGATCCCTTTGTGATGTGCCTTTGAATGGTGCATTTTGAACACACAAAAAGTATGGAGTTCAAATAATTTTAAAAAAATGAAATCCCTTTGTAAAAGATGAGTTCTCGTTCGAAACCCTGCTACTTCGAGAGAGATTGTCAGTTTTGTAAACGAACTGCATCCAGTTTTTGTCGTAGCCCTCTCAATATTTAAACACATGATATGTGGGTGAAATTATGATAGCATGCCAACTTTCAACATTTTCAAAGTTCATTTGTAGTGCTTTTCAATTTCAGGGTCAACTAGCTCAAAAAAAATTAAGTAAATGCACGAAATATACCAAATGAAGTCAGAAATTGTTGAAATTTGGTGATGTGCCTTTGAATGGTGCATTTTGAACACACAAAAAGTATGGAGTTCGAATAAGTTAAAAAAATGAAATCCCTTTGTAAGAGATGAGTTCTCGTTCGAAACTCTGCTACTTCGAGAGAGATTGTCAGTTTTGTACACGAACTGCATCCAGTTTTTGTCGTAGCCCTCTCAACTTTTTAACACATGCTATGTGGGTGAAATGATGATAGCATGCCAACTTTCAACATTTTCACAGTTCATTTGTAGTGCTTTTCAATTTCAGGGTCAACTAGCTCAAAAAAAATAAGTAAATGCACGAAATATACCAAATGAAGTCAGAAATTGTTGATCCCTTTGTGATGTGCCTTTGAATGGTGCATTTTGAACACACAAAAAGTATGGAGTTCAAATAATTTAAAAAAAACGAAATCCCTTTGTAAGAGATGAGTTCTCGTTCGAAACCCTGCTACTTCGAGAGAAATTGTCAGTTTTGTAAACGAACTGCATCCAGTTTTTGTCGTAGCCCTCTCAACTTTTTAACACATGATATGTGGGTGAAATTATGATAACATGCCAACTTTCAACATTTTCAAAGTTCATTTGTAGTGCTTTTCAATTTCAGGGTCAACTAGCTCAAAAAAAAAATAAGTAAATGCACGAAATATACCAAATGAAGTCAGAAATTGTTGAAATTTGGTGATGTGCCTTTGAATGGTGCATTTTGAACACACAAAAAGTATGGAGTTCGAATAAGTTAAAAAAATGAAATCCCTTTGTAAGAGATGAGTTCTCGTTCGAAACTCTGCTACTTCGAGAGAGATTGTCAGTTTTGTACACGAACTGCATCCAGTTTTTGTCGTAGCCCTCTCAACTTTTTAACACATGCTATGTGGGTGAAATGATGATAGCATGCCAACTTTCAACATTTTCACAGTTCATTTGTAGTGCTTTTCAATTTCAGGGTCAACTAGCTCAAAAAAAATAAGTAAATGCACGAAATATACCAAATGAAGTCAGAAATTGTTGAAATTTGGTGATGTGCCTTTGAACCGTGCACTTTGAACACAAAAAAAGTATGGAGTTCGAATAAGTTAAAAAAAGAAATCCCTTTGTAAAAGATGAGTTCTTGTTCGAAACCCTGCTACTTCGAGGGAGATTGTCAGTTTTGTACACGAACTGCATGCAGTTTTTGTCGTAGCCCTCTCAACTTTTTAACACATGCTATGTGGGTGAAATGATGATAGCATGCCAACTTTCAACATTTTCAGAGTTCATTTGTAGTGCTTTTCAATTTCAGGGTCAACTAGCTCAAAAAAAATAAGTAAATGCACGAAATATATCAAATGAAGTCAGAAATTGTTGATCCCTTTGTGATGTGCCTTTGAATGGTGCATTTTGAACACACAAAAAGTATGGAGTTCAAATAAGTTTAAAAAAATGAAATCCCTTTGTAAAAGATGAGTTCTCGTTCGAAACTCTGCTACTTCGAGAGAGATTGTCAGTTTTGTACACGAACTGCATCCAGTTTTTGTCGTAGCCCTCTCAACTTTTTAACACATGCTATGTGGGTGAAATGATGATAGCATGCCAACTTTCAATATTTTCAGAGTTCATTTGTAGTGCTTTTCAATTTCAGGGTCAACTAGCTCAAAAAAAATAAGTAAATGCACGAAATAGACCAAATGAAGTCAGAAATTGTTGAAATTTGGTGATGTGCCTTTGAATGGTGCACTTTGAACACACAAAAATAATGGAGTTCGGATAAGTTAAAAAAATGAAATCCCTTTGTAACAGATGAGTTCTCGTTCGAAACCCTGCTACTTCGAGAGAGATTCTCAGTTTTGTACACGAACTGCATCCAGTTTTTGTCGTAGCCCTCTCAACTTTTAAACACATGCTATGTGGGTGAAATGATGATAGCATGCCAACTTTCAACATTTTCAAAGTTCATTTGTAGTGCTTTTCAATTTCAGGGTCAACTAGCTCAAAAAAAAAGTAAATGCACGAAATATACCAAATGAAGTCAGAAATTGTTGATCCCTTTGTGATGTGCCTTTGAATGGTGCATTTTTAACACACAAAAAGTATGGAGTTCAAATAATTTTAAAAAAATGAAATCCCTTTGTAAGAGATGAGTTCTCGTTCGAAACCCTGCTACTTCGAGAGAGATTGTCAGTTTTGTACACGAACTGCATCCAGTTTTTGTCGTAGCCCTCTCAACTTTTTAACACATGCTATGTGGGTGAAATTATGATAGCATGCCAACTTTCAACATTTTCAGAGTTCATTTGTAGTGCTTTTCAAATTCAGGGTCAACTAGCTCAAAAAAAAAGTAAATGCACGAAATATACCAAATGAAGTCAGAAATTGTTGAAATTTGGTGATGTGCCTTTGAATGGTGCACTTTGAACACACAAAAAGAATGGAGTTCGAATAAGTTAAAAAAATGAAATCCCTTTGTAAGAGATGAGTTCTCGTTCGAAACCATGCTACTTCGAGAGAGATTGTCAGTTTTGTACACGAACTGCATCCAGTTTTTGTCCTAGCCCTCTCAACTTTTTAACACATGCTATGTGGGTGAAATTATGATAGCATGCCAACTTTCAACATTTTCAGAGTTCATTTGTAGTGCTTTTCAATTTCAGGGTCAACTAGCTCAAAAAAAATAAGTAAATGCACGAAATATACCAAATGAAGTCAGAAATTGTTGAACCCTTTGTGATGTGCCTTTGAATGGTGCATTTTGAACACACAGAAAGTATGGAGTTCAAATAATTTAAAAAAAATGAAATCCCTTTGTAAGAGATGAGTTCTCGTTCGAAACCCTGCTACTTCGAGAGAGATTGTCAGTTTTGTACACGAACTACATCCAGTTTTTGTCGTAGCCCTCTCAACTTTTTAACACATGATATATGGGTGAAATTATGATAGCATGCCAACTTTCAACATTTTCAAAGTTCATTTGTAGTGCTTTTCAATTTCAGGGTCAACTAGCTCAAAAAAAAATAAGTAAATGCACGAAATATACCAAATGAAGTCAGAAATTGTTGAAATTTGGTGATGTGCCTTTGAATGGTTCATTTTGAACACACAAAAAGTATGGAGTTCGAATAAGTTAAAATAATGAAATCCCTTTGTAAGAGATGAGTTCTCGTTCGAAACTCTACTACTTCGAGACAGATTGTTAGTTTTGTACACGAACTGCATCCAGTTTTTGTCGTAGCCCTCTCAACTTTTTAACACATGCTATGTGGGTGAAATGATGATAGCATGCCAACTTTCAACATTTTCACAGTTCATTTGTAGTGCTTTTCAATTTCAGGGTCAACTAGCTCAAAAAAATAAGTAAATGCACGAAATATACCAAATGAAGTCAGAAATTGTTGATCCCTTTGTGATGTGCCTTTGAATGGTGCATTTTGAACACACAAAAAGTATGGAGTTCAAATAATTTTAAAAAAATGAAATCCCTTTGTAAGAGATGAGTTCTCGTTCGAAACCCTTCTACTTCGGGAGAGATTGTCAGTTTTGTACACGAACTGCATCCAGTTTTTGTCGTAGCCCTCTCAACTTTTTAACACATGCTATGTGGGTGAAATGATGATAGCATGCCAACTTTCAACATTTGCAGAGTTCATTTGTAGTGCTTTTCAATTTCAGGGTCAACTAGCTCAAAAAAATAAGAAAATGCACGAAATATATCAAATGAAGTCAGAAATTGTTGATCCCTTTGTGATGTGCCTTTGAATGGTGCATTTTGAACACACAAAAAGTATGGAGTTCAAATAAGTTAAAAAAAATGAAATCCCTTTGTAAGAGATGAGTTCTCGTTCGAAACCCTACTAGTTCGAAAGAGATTGTCAGTTTTGTACATGAACTGCATCCAGTTTTTGTCGTAGCCCTCTCAACTTTTTAACACATGCTATGTGGGTGAAATGATGATAGCATGCCAACTTTCAACATTTTCAGAGTTCATTTGTAGTGCTTTTCAATTTCAGGGTCAACTAGCTCAAAAAAAATGTAAATGCACGAAATATCCCAAATGAAGTCAGAAATTGTTGATCCCTTTGTTATGTGCCTTTGAATGGTGCATTTTTAACACACAAAAAGTATGGAGTTCAAATAATTTTAAAAAAATGAAATCCCTTTGTAAGAGATGAGTTCTCGTTCGAAACCCTGCTACTTCGAGAGAGATTGTCAGTTTTGTACACGAACTGCATCCAGTTTTTGTCGTAGCCCTCTCAACTTTTTAACACATGCTATGTGGGTGAAATGATGATAGCATGCCAACTTTCAACATTTTCAGAGCTCATTTGTAGTGCTTTTCAATTTCAGGGTCAACTAGCTCAAAAAAAATAAGTAAATGCACGAAATATACCAAATGAAGTCAGAAATTGTTGAAATTTGGTGATGTGCCTTTGAATGGTGCACTTTGAACACACAAAAAGAATGGAGTTCGAATAAGTTAAAAAAATGAAATCCCTTTGTAAGAGATGAGTTCTCGTTCGAAACCCTGCTACTTCGAGAGAGATTGTCAGTTTTGTACACGAACTGCATCCAGTTTTTGTCCTAGCCCTCTCAACTTTTTAACACATGCTATGTGGGTGAAATTATGATAGCATGCCAACTTTCAACATTTTCAGAGTTCATTTGTAGTGCTTTTCAATTTCAGGGTCAACTAGCTCAAAAAAATAAGTAAATGCACGAAATATACCAAATGAAGTCAGAAATTGTTGATCCCTTTGTGATGTGCCTTTGAATGGTGCATTTTGAACACACAAAAAGTATGGAGTTCAAATAATTTAAAAAAAATGAAATCCCTTTGTAAGAGATGAGTTCTCGTTAGAAACCCTGCTACTTCGAGAGAGATTGTCAGTTTTGTACACGAACTGCATCCAGTTTTTGTCGTAGCCCTCTCAACTTTTTAACACATGATATATGGGTGAAATTATGATAGCATGCCAACTTTCAACATTTTCAAAGTTCATTTGTAGTGCTTTTCAATTTCAGGGTCAACTAGCTCAAAAAAAATAAGTAAATGCACGAAATATACCAAATGAAGTCACAAATTGTTGAAATTTGGTGATGTGCCTTTGAATGGTGCATTTTGAACACACAAAAAGTATGGAGTTCGAATAAGTTAAAAAAATGAAATCCCTTTGTAAGAGATGAGTTCTCGTTCGAAACTCTACTACTTCGAGACAGATTGTTAGTTTTGTACACGAATTGCATCCAGTTTTTGTCGTAGCCCTCTCAACTTTTTAACACATGCTATGTGGGTGAAATGATGATAGCATGCCAACTTTCAACATTTTCACAGTTCATTTGTAGTGCTTTTCAATTTCAGGGTCAACTAGCTCAAAAAAATAAGATAATGCACGAAATATACCAAATGAAGTCAGAAATTGTTGATCCCTTTGTGATGTGCCTTTGAATGTTGCCTTTTGAACACACAAAAAGTATGGAGTTCAAATAATTTTGAAAAAATGAAATCCCTTTGTAAGAGATGAGTTCTCGTTCGAAACCCTTCTACTTCGGGAGAGATTGTCAGTTTTGTACACGAACTGCATCCATTTTTTGTCGTAGCCCTCTCAACTTTTTAACACATGCTATGCGGGTGAAATGATGATAGCATGCCAACTTTCAACATTTTCAGAGTTCATTTGTAGTGCTTTTCAATTTCAGGGTCAACTAGCTCAAAAAAATAAGAAAATGCACGAAATATATCAAATGAAGTCAGAAATTGTTGATCCCTTTGTGATGTGCCTTTGAATGGTGCATTTTGAACACACAAAAAGTATGGAGTTCAAATAAGTTAAAAAAAATGAAATCCCTTTGTAAGAGATGAGTTCTCGTTCGAAAGCCTGCTACTTCGAGAGAGATTGTCAGTTTTGTACACGAACTGCATCCAGTTTTTGTCGTAGCCCTCTCAACTTTTTAACACATGCTATGTGGGTGAAATGATGATAGCATGCCAACTTTCAACATTTTCAGAGTTCCTTTGTAGTGCTTTTCAATTTCAGGGTCAACTAGCTCAAAAAAAATAAGTAAATGCACGAAATATACCAAATGAAGTCAGAAATTGTTGAAATTTGGTGATGTGCCTTTGAACCGTGCACTTTGAACACACAAAAAGTATGGAGTTCGAATAAGTTAAAAAAAGAAATCCCTTCGTAAGAGATGAGTTCTCGTTCGAAACCCTGCTACTTCGAGGGAGATTGTCAGTTTTGTACACGAACTGCATCCAGTTTTTGTCGTAGCCCTCTCAACTTTTTAACACATTCTATGTGGGTGAAATGATGATAGCATGCCAACTTTCAACATTTTCAGAGTTCATTTGTAGTGCTTTTCAATTTCAGGGTCAACTAGCTCAAAAAAAATAAGTAAATGCACGAAATATATCAAATGAAGTCAGAAATTGTTGATCCCTTTGTGATGTGCCTTTGAATGGTGCATTTTGAACACACAAAAATTATGGAGTTCAAATAAGTTAAAAAAATGAAATCCCTTTGTAAAAGATGAGTTCTCGTTCGAAACCCTGCTACTTCGAGAGAGATTGTCAGTTTTGTACACGAACTGCATCCAGTTTTTGTCGTAGCCCTCTCAACTTTTTAACACATGCTATGTGGGTGAAATGATGATAGCATGCCAACTTTGAACATTTTCAGAGTTCATTTGTACTGCTTTTCAATTTCAGGGTCAACTAGCTCAAAACAAATAAGTAAATGCACGAAATATACCAAATGAAGTCAGAAATTGTTGAAATTTGGTGATGTGCCTTTGAATGGTGCACTTTGAACACACAAAAAGTATGGAGTTCGAATAAGTTAAAAAAATGAAATCCCTTTGTAAGAGATGAGTTCTCGTTCGAAACCCTGCTACTTCGAGAGAGATTGTCAGTTTTGTACACGAACTGCATCCAGTTTTTGTCCTAGCCCTCTCAACTTTTTAACACATGCTATGTGGGTGAAATTATGATAGCATGCCAACTTTCAACATTTTCAGAGTTCATTTGTAGTGCTTTTCAATTTCAGGGTCAACTAGCTCAAAAAAAATAAGTTTATGCACGAAATATACCAAATGAAGTCAGAAATTGTTGATCCCTTTGTGATGTGCCTTTGAATGGTGCATTTTGAACACACAAAAATTATGGAGTTCAAATAATTTAAAAAAAATGAAATCCCTTTGTAAGAGATGAGTTCTCGTTAGAAACCCTGCTACTTCGAGAGAGATTGTCAGTTTTGTACACGAACTGCATCCAGTTTTTGTCGTAGCCCTCTCAACTTTTTAACACATGATATATGGGTGAAATTATGATAGCATGCCAACTTTCAACATTTTCAAAGTTCATTTGTAGTGCTTTTCAATTTCAGGGTCAACTAGCTCAAAAAAAATAAGTAAATGCACGAAATATACCAAATGAAGTCACAAATTGTTGAAATTTGGTGATGTGCCTTTGAATGGTGCATTTTGAACACACAAAAAGTATGGAGTTCGAATAAGTTAAAAAAATGAAATCCCTTTGTAAGAGATGAGTTCTCGTTCGAAACTCTACTACTTCGAGACAGATTGTCAGTTTTGTACACGAACTGCATCCAGTTTTTGTCGTAGCCCTCTCAACTTTTTAACACATGCTATGTGGGTGAAATGATGATAGCATGCCAACTTTGAAAATTTTCAGAGTTCATTTCTACTGCTTTTCAATTTCAGGGTCAACTAGCTCAAAAAAAATAAGTAAATGCACGAAATATACCAAATGAAGTCAGAAATTGTTGAAATTTGGTGATGTGCCTTTGAATGGTGCACTTTGAACACACAAAAAGTATGGAGTTCGAATAAGTTAAAAAAATGAAATCCCTTTGTAAGAGATGAGTTCTCGTTCGAAACCGTGCTACTTCGAGAGAGATTGTCAGTTTTGTACACGAACTGCATCCAGTTTTTGTCCTAGCCCTCTCAACTTTTTAACACATGCTATGTGGGTGAAATTATGATAGCATGCCAACTTTCAACATTTTCAGAGTTCATTTGTAGTGCTTTTCAATTTCAGGGTCAACTAGCTCAAAAAAAATAAGTAAATGCACGAAATATACCAAATGAAGTCATAAATTGTTGATCCCTTTGTGATGTGCCTTTGAATGGTGCATTTTGAACACACAAAAAGTATGGAGTTCAAATAATTTAAAAAGAATGAAATCCCTTTGTAAGAGATGAGTTCTCGTTCGAAACCCTGCTACTTCGAGTGAGATTGTCAGTTTTGTACACGAACTGCATCCAGTTTTTGTCGTAGCCCTCTCAACTTTTTAACACATGATATGTGGGTGAAATTATGATAGCATGCCAACTTTCAACATTTTCAAAGTTCATTTGTAGTGCTTTTCAATTTCAGGGTCAACTAGCTCAAAAAAAATAAGTAAATGCACGAAATATACCAAATGAAGTCAGAAATTGTTGAAATTTGGTGATGTGCCTTTGAATGGTGCACTTTGAACACACAAAAAGTATGGAGTTCGAATAAGTTAAAAAAATGAAATCCCTTTGTAAGAGATGAGTTCTCGTTCGAAACCCTGCTACTTCGAGAGAGATTGTCAGTTTTGTACACGAACTGCATCCAGTTTTTGTCCTAGCCCTCTCAACTTTTTAACACATGCTATGTGGGTGAAATTATGATAGCATGCCAACTTTCAACATTTTCAGAGTTCATTTGTAGTGCTTTTCAATTTCAGGGTCAACTAGCTCAAAAAAATAAGTAAATGCACGAAATATACCAAATGAAGTCAGAAATTGTTGATCCCTTTGTGATGTGCCTTTGAATGGTGCATTTTGAACACACAAAAAGTATGGAGTTCAAATAATTTAAAAAAAATGAAATCCCTTTGTAAGAGATGAGTTCTCGTTAGAAACCCTGCTACTTCGAGAGAGATTGTCAGTTTTGTACACGAACTGCATCCAGTTTTTGTCGTAGCCCTCTCAACTTTTTAACACATGATATATGGGTGAAATTATGATAGCATGCCAACTTTCAACATTTTCAAAGTTCATTTGTAGTGCTTTTCAATTTCAGGGTCAACTAGCTCAAAAAAAATAAGTAAATGCACGAAATATACCAAATGAAGTCACAAATTGTTGAAATTTGGTGATGTGCCTTTGAATGGTGCATTTTGAACACACAAAAAGTATGGAGTTCGAATAAGTTAAAAAAATGAAATCCCTTTGTAAGAGATGAGTTCTCGTTCGAAACTCTACTACTTCGAGACAGATTGTTAGTTTTGTACACGAATTGCATCCAGTTTTTGTCGTAGCCCTCTCAACTTTTTAACACATGCTATGTGGGTGAAATGATGATAGCATGCCAACTTTCAACATTTTCACAGTTCATTTGTAGTGCTTTTCAATTTCAGGGTCAACTAGCTCAAAAAAATAAGATAATGCACGAAATATACCAAATGAAGTCAGAAATTGTTGATCCCTTTGTGATGTGCCTTTGAATGTTGCCTTTTGAACACACAAAAAGTATGGAGTTCAAATAATTTTGAAAAAATGAAATCCCTTTGTAAGAGATGAGTTCTCGTTCGAAACCCTTCTACTTCGGGAGAGATTGTCAGTTTTGTACACGAACTGCATCCATTTTTTGTCGTAGCCCTCTCAACTTTTTAACACATGCTATGCGGGTGAAATGATGATAGCATGCCAACTTTCAACATTTTCAGAGTTCATTTGTAGTGCTTTTCAATTTCAGGGTCAACTAGCTCAAAAAAATAAGAAAATGCACGAAATATATCAAATGAAGTCAGAAATTGTTGATCCCTTTGTGATGTGCCTTTGAATGGTGCATTTTGAACACACAAAAAGTATGGAGTTCAAATAAGTTAAAAAAAATGAAATCCCTTTGTAAGAGATGAGTTCTCGTTCGAAAGCCTGCTACTTCGAGAGAGATTGTCAGTTTTGTACACGAACTGCATCCAGTTTTTGTCGTAGCCCTCTCAACTTTTTAACACATGCTATGTGGGTGAAATGATGATAGCATGCCAACTTTCAACATTTTCAGAGTTCCTTTGTAGTGCTTTTCAATTTCAGGGTCAACTAGCTCAAAAAAAATAAGTAAATGCACGAAATATACCAAATGAAGTCAGAAATTGTTGAAATTTGGTGATGTGCCTTTGAACCGTGCACTTTGAACACACAAAAAGTATGGAGTTCGAATAAGTTAAAAAAAGAAATCCCTTCGTAAGAGATGAGTTCTCGTTCGAAACCCTGCTACTTCGAGGGAGATTGTCAGTTTTGTACACGAACTGCATCCAGTTTTTGTCGTAGCCCTCTCAACTTTTTAACACATTCTATGTGGGTGAAATGATGATAGCATGCCAACTTTCAACATTTTCAGAGTTCATTTGTAGTGCTTTTCAATTTCAGGGTCAACTAGCTCAAAAAAAATAAGTAAATGCACGAAATATATCAAATGAAGTCAGAAATTGTTGATCCCTTTGTGATGTGCCTTTGAATGGTGCATTTTGAACACACAAAAATTATGGAGTTCAAATAAGTTAAAAAAATGAAATCCCTTTGTAAAAGATGAGTTCTCGTTCGAAACCCTGCTACTTCGAGAGAGATTGTCAGTTTTGTACACGAACTGCATCCAGTTTTTGTCGTAGCCCTCTCAACTTTTTAACACATGCTATGTGGGTGAAATGATGATAGCATGCCAACTTTGAACATTTTCAGAGTTCATTTGTACTGCTTTTCAATTTCAGGGTCAACTAGCTCAAAACAAATAAGTAAATGCACGAAATATACCAAATGAAGTCAGAAATTGTTGAAATTTGGTGATGTGCCTTTGAATGGTGCACTTTGAACACACAAAAAGTATGGAGTTCGAATAAGTTAAAAAAATGAAATCCCTTTGTAAGAGATGAGTTCTCGTTCGAAACCCTGCTACTTCGAGAGAGATTGTCAGTTTTGTACACGAACTGCATCCAGTTTTTGTCCTAGCCCTCTCAACTTTTTAACACATGCTATGTGGGTGAAATTATGATAGCATGCCAACTTTCAACATTTTCAGAGTTCATTTGTAGTGCTTTTCAATTTCAGGGTCAACTAGCTCAAAAAAAATAAGTTTATGCACGAAATATACCAAATGAAGTCAGAAATTGTTGATCCCTTTGTGATGTGCCTTTGAATGGTGCATTTTGAACACACAAAAATTATGGAGTTCAAATAATTTAAAAAAAATGAAATCCCTTTGTAAGAGATGAGTTCTCGTTAGAAACCCTGCTACTTCGAGAGAGATTGTCAGTTTTGTACACGAACTGCATCCAGTTTTTGTCGTAGCCCTCTCAACTTTTTAACACATGATATATGGGTGAAATTATGATAGCATGCCAACTTTCAACATTTTCAAAGTTCATTTGTAGTGCTTTTCAATTTCAGGGTCAACTAGCTCAAAAAAAATAAGTAAATGCACGAAATATACCAAATGAAGTCACAAATTGTTGAAATTTGGTGATGTGCCTTTGAATGGTGCATTTTGAACACACAAAAAGTATGGAGTTCGAATAAGTTAAAAAAATGAAATCCCTTTGTAAGAGATGAGTTCTCGTTCGAAACTCTACTACTTCGAGACAGATTGTCAGTTTTGTACACGAACTGCATCCAGTTTTTGTCGTAGCCCTCTCAACTTTTTAACACATGCTATGTGGGTGAAATGATGATAGCATGCCAACTTTGAAAATTTTCAGAGTTCATTTCTACTGCTTTTCAATTTCAGGGTCAACTAGCTCAAAAAAAATAAGTAAATGCACGAAATATACCAAATGAAGTCAGAAATTGTTGAAATTTGGTGATGTGCCTTTGAATGGTGCACTTTGAACACACAAAAAGTATGGAGTTCGAATAAGTTAAAAAAATGAAATCCCTTTGTAAGAGATGAGTTCTCGTTCGAAACCGTGCTACTTCGAGAGAGATTGTCAGTTTTGTACACGAACTGCATCCAGTTTTTGTCCTAGCCCTCTCAACTTTTTAACACATGCTATGTGGGTGAAATTATGATAGCATGCCAACTTTCAACATTTTCAGAGTTCATTTGTAGTGCTTTTCAATTTCAGGGTCAACTAGCTCAAAAAAAATAAGTAAATGCACGAAATATACCAAATGAAGTCATAAATTGTTGATCCCTTTGTGATGTGCCTTTGAATGGTGCATTTTGAACACACAAAAAGTATGGAGTTCAAATAATTTAAAAAGAATGAAATCCCTTTGTAAGAGATGAGTTCTCGTTCGAAACCCTGCTACTTCGAGTGAGATTGTCAGTTTTGTACACGAACTGCATCCAGTTTTTGTCGTAGCCCTCTCAACTTTTTAACACATGATATGTGGGTGAAATTATGATAGCATGCCAACTTTCAACATTTTCAAAGTTCATTTGTAGTGCTTTTCAATTTCAGGGTCAACTAGCTCAAAAAAAATAAGTAAATGCACGAAATATACCAAATGAAGTCAGAAATTGTTGAAATTTGGTGATGTGCCTTTGAATGGTGCACTTTGAACACACAAAAAGTATGGAGTTCGAATAAGTTAAAAAAATGAAATCCCTTTGTAAGAGATGAGTTCTCGTTCGAAACCCTGCTACTTCGAGAGAGATTGTCAGTTTTGTACACGAACTGCATCCAGTTTTTGTCCTAGCCCTCTCAACTTTTTAACACATGCTATGTGGGTGAAATTATGATAGCATGCCAACTTTCAACATTTTCAGAGTTCATTTGTAGTGCTTTTCAATTTCAGGGTCAACTAGCTCAAAAAAAATAAGTTTATGCACGAAATATACCAAATGAAGTCAGAAATTGTTGATCCCTTTGTGATGTGCCTTTGAATGGTGCATTTTGAACACACAAAAATTATGGAGTTCAAATAATTTAAAAAAAATGAAATCCCTTTGTAAGAGATGAGTTCTCGTTAGAAACCCTGCTACTTCGAGAGAGATTGTCAGTTTTGTACACGAACTGCATCCAGTTTTTGTCGTAGCCCTCTCAACTTTTTAACACATGATATATGGGTGAAATTATGATAGCATGCCAACTTTCAACATTTTCAAAGTTCATTTGTAGTGCTTTTCAATTTCAGGGTCAACTAACTCAAAAAAAATAAGTAAATGCACGAAATATACCAAATGAAGTCACAAATTGTTGAAATTTGGTGATGTGCCTTTGAATGGTGCATTTTGAACACACAAAAAGTATGGAGTTCGAATAAGTTAAAAAAATGAAATCCCTTTGTAAGAGATGAGTTCTCGTTCGAAACTCTACTACTTCGAGACAGATTGTCAGTTTTGTACACGAACTGCATCCAGTTTTTGTCGTAGCCCTCTCAACTTTTTAACACATGCTATGTGGGTGAAATGATGATAGCATGCCAACTTTGAAAATTTTCAGAGTTCATTTCTACTGCTTTTCAATTTCAGGGTCAACTAGCTCAAAAAAAATAAGTAAATGCACGAAATATACCAAATGAAGTCAGAAATTGTTGAAATTTGGTGATGTGCCTTTGAATGGTGCACTTTGAACACACAAAAAGTATGGAGTTCGAATAAGTTAAAAAAATGAAATCCCTTTGTAAGAGATGAGTTCTCGTTCGAAACCGTGCTACTTCGAGAGAGATTGTCAGTTTTGTACACGAACTGCATCCAGTTTTTGTCCTAGCCCTCTCAACTTTTTAACACATGCTATGTGGGTGAAATTATGATAGCATGCCAACTTTCAACATTTTCAGAGTTCATTTGTAGTGCTTTTCAATTTCAGGGTCAACTAGCTCAAAAAAAATAAGTAAATGCACGAAATATACCAAATGAAGTCATAAATTGTTGATCCCTTTGTGATGTGCCTTTGAATGGTGCATTTTGAACACACAAAAAGTATGGAGTTCAAATAATTTAAAAAGAATGAAATCCCTTTGTAAGAGATGAGTTCTCGTTCGAAACCCTGCTACTTCGAGTGAGATTGTCAGTTTTGTACACGAACTGCATCCAGTTTTTGTCGTAGCCCTCTCAACTTTTTAACACATGATATGTGGGTGAAATTATGATAGCATGCCAACTTTCAACATTTTCAAAGTTCATTTGTAGTGCTTTTCAATTTCAGGGTCAACTAGCTCAAAAAAAATAAGTAAATGCACGAAATATACCAAATGAAGTCAGAAATTGTTGAAATTTGGTGATGTGCCTTTGAATGGTGCATTTTGAACACACAAAAAGTATGGAGTTCGAATAAGTTAAAAAAATGAAATCCCTTTGTAAGAGATGAGTTCTCGTTCGAAACTCTACTACTTCGAGACAGATTGTTAGTTTTGTAGACGAACTGCATCCAGTTTTTGTCGTAGCCCTCTCAACTTTTTAACACATGCTATGTGGGTGAAATGATGATAGCATGCCAACTTTCAACATTTTCACAGTTCATTTGTAGTGCTTTTCAATTTAAGGGTCAACTAGCTCAAAAAAATAAGTAAATGCACGAAATATACCAAGTGAAGTCAGAAATTGTTGATCCCTTTGTGATGTGCCTTTGAATGGTGCATTTTGAACACACAAAAATTATGGTGTTCAAATAATTTTAAAAAAATGAAATCCCTTTGTAAGAGATGAGTTCTCGTTCCAAACCCTTCTACTTCGGGAGAGATTGTTAGTTTTGTACACGAACTGCATCCAGTTTTTGTCGTAGCCCTCTCAACTTTTTAACACATGCTATGTGGGTGAAATGATGATAGCATGCCAACTTTCAACATTTTCAGAGTTCATTTGTAGTGCTTTTCAATTTCAGGGTCAACTAGCTCAAAAAAATAAGTAAACGCATGAAATATATCAAATGAAGTCAGAAATTGTTGATCCCTTTGTGATGTGCCTTTGAATGGTGCATTTTGAACAAACAAAAAGTATGGAGTTCAAATAAGTTAAAAAAAATGAAATCCCTTAGTAAGAGATGAGTTCTCGTTCGAAACCCTGCTACTTCGAGAGAGATTGTCAGTTTTGTACACGAACTGCATCCAGTTTTTGTCGTAGCCCTCTCAACTTTTTAACACATTCTATGTGGGTGAAATGATGATAGCATTCCAACTTTCAACACTTTCAGAGTTCATTTGTAGTGCTTTTCAATTTCAGGGTCAACTAGCTCAAAAAAAATAAGTAAATGCACGAAATATACCAAATGAAGTCAGAAATTGTTGATCCCTTTGTGATGTGCCTTTGAATGGTGCATTTTTAACACACAAAAAGTATGGAGTTCAAATAATTTAAAAAAAATGAAATCCCTTTGTAAGAGATGAGTTCTCGTTCGAAACCCTGCTACTTCGAGAGAGATTGTCAGTTTTGTACACGAACTGCATCCAGTTTTTGTCGTAGCCCTCTCAACTTTTTAACACATGCTATGTGGGTGAAATGATGATAGCATGCCAACTATCAACATTTTCAAATGAAGTCAGAAATTGTTGAAATTTGGTGATGTGCCTTTGAACCGTGCACTTTGAACACACAAAAAGTATGGAGTTCGAATAAGTTAAAAAAAGAAATCCCTTTGTAAGAGATGAGTTCTCGTTCGAAAGCGTGCTACTTCGAGGGAGATTGTCAGTTTTGTACACGAACTGCATCCAGTTTTTGTCGTAGCCCTCTCAACTTTTTAACACATGCTATGTGGGTGAAATGATGATAGCATGCCAACTTTCAACATTTTCAGAGTTCATTTGTAGTGCTTTTCAATTTCAGGGTCAACTAGCTAAAAAAAATAAGTAAATGCACGAAATATATCAAATGAAGCCAGAAATTGTTGATCCCTTTGTGATGTGCCTTTGAATGGTGCATTTTGAACACACAAAAATTATGGAGTTCAAATAAGTTAAAAAAAATGAAATCCATTTGTAAGAGATGAGTTCTCGTTCGAAACACTGCTACTTCGAGAGAGATTGTCAGTTTTGTACACGAACTGCATCCAGTTTTTGTCGTAGCCCTCTCAACTTTTTAACACATGCTATGTGGGTGAAATGATGATAGCATGCCAACTTTCAAAATTTTCAGAGTTCATTTGTAGTGCTTTTCAATTTCAGGGTCAACTAGCTCAAAAAAAAAGTAAATGCACGAAATATACCAAATGATGTCAGAAATTGTTGATCCCTTTGTGATGTGCCTTTGAATGGTGCATTTTTAACACAAAAAAAGTATGGAGTTCAAATAATTTTAAAAAAATGAAATCCCTATGTAAGAGATGAGTTCTCGTTCGAAACCTTTCTACTTCGGGAGAGATTGTCAGTTTTGTACACGAACTGCATCCAGTTTTTGTCGTAGCCCTCTCTACTTTTTAACACATGCTATGTGGGTGAAATGATGATATCATGCCAACTTTCAACATTTTCATAGTTCATTTGTAGTGCTTTTCAATTTCAGGGTCAACTAGCTCAAAAAAATAAGTAAATGCACGAAATATATCAAATGAAGTCAGAAATTGTTGATCCCTTTGTGATGTGCCTTTGAATGGTGCATTTTGAACACACAAAAAGTATGGAGTTCAAATAAGTAAAAAAAATGAAATCCCTTTGTAAGAGACGAGTTCTCGTTCGAAACCCTGCTACTTCGAGAGAGATTGTCAGTTTTGTACACGAACTGCATCCAGTTTTTGTCGTAGCCCTCTCAACTTTTTAACGCATGCTATGTGGGTGAAATGATGATAGCATGCCAACTTTCAACATTTTCAGAGTTCATTTGTAGTGCTTTTCAATTTCAGGGTCAACTAGCTCAAAAAAAAAGTAAATGCACGAAATATGCCAAATGAAGTCAGAAATTGTTGATCCCTTTGTGATGTGCCTTTGAATGGTGCATTTTTAACACACAAAAAGTATGGAGTTCAAATAATTTAAAAAAAATGAAATCCCTTTGTAAGAGATGAGTTCTCGTTCGAAACCCTGCTACTTCGAGAGAGATTGTCAGTTTTGTACACGAACTGCATCCAGTTTTTGTCGTAGCCCTCTCAACTTTTTAACACATGCTATGTGGGTGAAATGATGATAGCATGCCAACTTTCAACATTTTCAAACTTCATTTGTAGTGCTTTTCAATTTCAGGGTCAACTAGCTCAAAAAAAATAAGTAAATGCACGTAATATACCAAATGAAGTCACAAATTGTTGAAATTTGGTGATGTGCCTTTGAACCGTGCACTTTGAACACACAAAAAGTATGGAGTTCGAATAAGTTAAAAAAAGAAATCCCTTTGTAAGAGATGAGTTCTCGTTCGAAACCCTGCTACTTCGAGGGAGATTGTCAGTTTTGTACACGAACTGCATCCAGTTTTTGTCGTAGCCCTCTCAACTTTTTAACACATGCTATGTGGGTGAAATGATGATAGCATGACAACTTTCAACATTTTCAGAGTTCATTTGTAGTGCTTTTCAATTTCAGGGTCAACTAGCTCAAAAAAAATAAGTAAATGCACGAAATATATCAAATGAAGTCAGAAATTGTTGATCCCTTTGTGATGTGCCTTTGAATGGTGCATTTTGAACACACTAAAACTATGGAGTTCAAATAAGTTAAAAAAAATGAAATCCCTTTGTAAAAGATGAGTTCTCGTTCGAAACCTTCTACTTCGAGAGAGATTGTCAATTTTGTACACGAACTGCATCCATTTTTTGTCATAGCCCTCTCAACTTTTTAACACATGCTATGTGGGTGAAATGATGATAACATGCCAACTCTTAACATTTTCAGAGTTCATTTGTAGTGCTTTTCAATTTCAGGGTCAACTAGCTAAAAAAAAAAGTAAATGCACGAAATATACCAAATGAAGTCGGAAATTGTTGATCCCTTTGTGATGTGCCTTTGAATGGTGCATTTTGAACACACAAAAAGTATGGAGTTCAAATAATTTAAAAAAAATGAAATCCCTTTGTAAGAGATGAGTTCTCGTTCGAAACCGTGCTACTTCGAGAGAGATTGTCAGTTTTGTACACGAACTGCATCCAGTTTTTGTCGTAGCCCTCTCATCTTTTTAACACATGCTATGTGGGTGAAATGATGATAGCATGCCAACTTTCAACATTTTCAGAGTTCATTTGTAGTGGTTTTCAATTTCAGGGTCAACTAGCTCAAAAAAATAAGTAAATGCACGAAATATACCAAATGAAGTCAGAAATTTTTGAAATTTCTTGATGTGCCTTTGAATGGTGCACTTTGAACACACAAAAAGTATGGAGTTCGAATAAGTTAAAAAAATGAAATCCCTTTGTAAGAGATGAGTTCTCGTTCGAAACCCTGCTACTTCGAGAGAGATTGTCAGTTTTGTACACGAACTGCATCCAGTTTTTGTCGTAGCCCTCTCAACTTTTTAACACATGCTATGTGGGTGAAATGATGATAGCATGCCAACTTTCAACATTTTCAGAGTTCATTTGTAGTGGTTTTCAATTTCAGGCTCAACTAGCTCAAAAAAATAAGTAAATGCACGAAATATACCAAATGAAGTCAGAAATTGTTGATCCCTTTGTGATGTGCCTTTGAATGGTGCATTTTGAACACACAAAAAGTATGGAGTTCAAATAATTTAAAAAAAAAGAAATCCCTTTGTAAGAGATGAGTTCTCGTTCGAAACCCTGCTACTTCGGGAGAGATTGTCAGTTTTGTACACGAACTACATCCAGTTTTTGTCGTAGCCCTCTCAACTTTTTAACACATGCTATGTGGGTGAAATGATGATAGCATGCCAACTTTCAACATTTTCAGAGTTCATTTGTAGTGCTTTTCAATTTCAGGGTCAACTAGCTCAAAAAAATAAGTAAATGCACGAAATATACCAAATGAAGTCAGAAATTGTTGATCCCTTTGTGATGTGCCTTTGAATGGTGTATTTTGAACACACAAAAAGTATGGAGTTCAAATAAGTTAAAAAAAATGAAATCCCTTTGTAAGAGATGAGTTCTCGTTCGAAACCCTGCTACCTCGAGAGAGATTGTTAGTTTTGTACACGAAGTGCATCCAGTTTTTGTCGTAGCCCTCTCAACTTTTTAACACATGCTATGTGGGTGAAATGATGATAGCATGGCAACTTTCAACATTTTCAGAGTTCATTTGTAGTGCTTTTCAATTTCAGGGTCAACTAGCTCAAAAAAAATAAGTAAATGCACGAAATATACCAAATGAAGTCAGAAATTGTTGATCCCTTTGTGATGTGCCTTTGAATGGTGCATTTTTAACACACAAAAAGTATGGAGTTGAAATAATTTTAAAAAAATGAAATCCCTTTGTAAGAGATGAGATCTCGTTCGAAACCCTGCTACTTCGAGAGAGATTGTCAGTTTTGTACACGAACTGCATCCAGTTTTTGTCGTAGCCCTCTCAACTTTTTAACACATGCTATGTGGGTGAAATGATGATAGCATGCCAACTTTCAACATTTTCAAAGTTCATTTGTAGTGCTTTTCAATTTCAGGGTCAACTAGCTCAAAAAAAATAAGTAAATGCACGAAATATACCAAATGAAGTCAGAAATTGTTGAAATTTGGTGATGTGCCTTTGAATCGTGCACTTTGAACACACAAAAAGTATGGAGTTCGAATAAGTTAAAAAAATGAAATCCCTTTGTAAGAGATGAGTTCTCGTTCGAAACCCTGCTACTTCGAGAGAGATTGTCAGTTTTGTACACGAACTGCATCCAGTTTTTGTCGTAGCCCTCTCAACTTTTTAACACATGCTATGTGGGTGAAATGATGATAGCATGCCAACTTTCAACATTTTCAAACTTCATTTGTAGTGCTTTTCAATTTCAGGGTCAACTAGCTCAAAAAAAATAAGTAAATGCACGTAATATACCAAATGAAGTCACAAATTGTTGAAATTTGGTGATGTGCCTTTGAACCGTGCACTTTGAACACACAAAAAGTATGGAGTTCGAATAAGTTAAAAAAAGAAATCCCTTTGTAAGAGATGAGTTCTCGTTCGAAACCTTGCTACTTCGAGGGAGATTGTCAGTTTTGTACACGAACTGCATCCAGTTTTTGTCGTAGCCCTCTCAACTTTTTAACACATGCTATGTGGGTGAAATGATGATAGCATGACAACTTTCAACATTTTCAGAGTTCATTTGTAGTGCTTTTCAATTTCAGGGTCAACTAGCTCAAAAAAAATAAGTAAATGCACGAAATATATCAAATGAAGTCAGAAATTGTTGATCCCTTTGTGATGTGCCTTTGAATGGTGCATTTTGAACACACTAAAACTATGGAGTTCAAATAAGTTAAAAAAAATGAAATCCCTTTGTAAAAGATGAGTTCTCGTTCGAAACCTTCTACTTCGAGAGAGATTGTCAATTTTGTACACGAACTGCATCCATTTTTTGTCATAGCCCTCTCAACTTTTTAACACATGCTATGTGGGTGAAATGATGATAACATGCCAACTCTTAACATTTTCAGAGTTCATTTGTAGTGCTTTTCAATTTCAGGGTCAACTAGCTAAAAAAAAAAGTAAATGCACGAAATATACCAAATGAAGTCGGAAATTGTTGATCCCTTTGTGATGTGCCTTTGAATGGTGCATTTTGAACACACAAAAAGTATGGAGTTCAAATAATTTAAAAAAAATGAAATCCCTTTGTAAGAGATGAGTTCTCGTTCGAAACCGTGCTACTTCGAGAGAGATTGTCAGTTTTGTACACGAACTGCATCCAGTTTTTGTCGTAGCCCTCTCATCTTTTTAACACATGCTATGTGGGTGAAATGATGATAGCATGCCAACTTTCAACATTTTCAGAGTTCATTTGTAGTGGTTTTCAATTTCAGGGTCAACTAGCTCAAAAAAATAAGTAAATGCACGAAATATACCAAATGAAGTCAGAAATTTTTGAAATTTCTTGATGTGCCTTTGAATGGTGCACTTTGAACACACAAAAAGTATGGAGTTTGAATAAGTTAAAAAAATGAAATCCCTTTGTAAGAGATGAGTTCTCGTTCGAAACCCTGCTACTTCGAGAGAGATTGTCAGTTTTGTACACGAACTGCATCCAGTTTTTGTCGTAGCCCTCTCAACTTTTTAACACATGCTATGTGGGTGAAATGATGATAGCATGCCAACTTTCAACATTTTCAGAGTTCATTTGTAGTGGTTTTCAATTTCAGGCTCAACTAGCTCAAAAAAATAAGTAAATGCACGAAATATACCAAATGAAGTCAGAAATTGTTGATCCCTTTGTGATGTGCCTTTGAATGGTGCATTTTGAACACACAAAAAGTATGGAGTTCAAATAATTTAAAAAAAAAGAAATCCCTTTGTAAGAGATGAGTTCTCGTTCGAAACCCTGCTACTTCGGGAGAGATTGTCAGTTTTGTACACGAACTACATCCAGTTTTTGTCGTAGCCCTCTCAACTTTTTAACACATGCTATGTGGGTGAAATGATGATAGCATGCCAACTTTCAACATTTTCAGAGTTCATTTGTAGTGCTTTTCAATTTCAGGGTCAACTAGCTCAAAAAAATAAGTAAATGCACGAAATATACCAAATGAAGTCAGAAATTGTTGATCCCTTTGTGATGTGCCTTTGAATGGTGTATTTTGAACACACAAAAAGTATGGAGTTCAAATAAGTTAAAAAAAATGAAATCCCTTTGTAAGAGATGAGTTCTCGTTCGAAACCCTGCTACCTCGAGAGAGATTGTTAGTTTTGTACACGAAGTGCATCCAGTTTTTGTCGTAGCCCTCTCAACTTTTTAACACATGCTATGTGGGTGAAATGATGATAGCATGGCAACTTTCAACATTTTCAGAGTTCATTTGTAGTGCTTTTCAATTTCAGGGTCAACTAGCTCAAAAAAAATAAGTAAATGCACGAAATATACCAAATGAAGTCAGAATTTGTTGATCCCTTTGTGATGTGCCTTTGAATGGTGCATTTTTAACACACAAAAAGTATGGAGTTGAAATAATTTTAAAAAAATGAAATCCCTTTGTAAGAGATGAGATCTCGTTCGAAACCCTGCTACTTCGAGAGAGATTGTCAGTTTTGTACACGAACTGCATCCAGTTTTTGTCGTAGCCCTCTCAACTTTTTAACACATGCTATGTGGGTGAAATGATGATAGCATGCCAACTTTCAACATTTTCAAAGTTCATTTGTAGTGCTTTTCAATTTCAGGGTCAACTAGCTCAAAAAAAATAAGTAAATGCACGAAATATACCAAATGAAGTCAGAAATTGTTGAAATTTGGTGATGTGCCTTTGAATCGTGCACTTTGAACACACAAAAAGTATGGAGTTCGAATAAGTTAAAAAAATGAAATCCCTTTGTAAGAGATGAGTTCTCGTTCGAAACCCTGCTACTTCGAGAGAGATTGTCAGTTTTGTACACGAACTGCATCCAGTTTTTGTCGTAGCCCTCTCAACTTTTTAACACATGCTATGTGGGTGAAATGATGATAGCATGCCAACTTTCAACATTTTCAAAGTTCATTTGTAGTGCTTTTCAATTTCAGGGTCAACTAGCTCAAAAAAAATAAGTAAATGCACGAAATATACCAAATGAAGTCAGAAATTGTTGAAATTTGGTGATGTGCCTTTGAATCGTGCACTTTGAACACACAAAAAGTATGGAGTTCGAATAAGTTAAAAAAATGAAATCCCTTTGTAAGAGATGAGTTCTCGTTCGAAACCGTGCTACTTCGAGAGAGATTGTCAGTTTTGTACACGAACTGCATCCAGTTTTTGTCGTAGCCCTCTCAACTTTTTAACACATGCTATGTGGGTGAAATGATGATAGCATGCCAACTTTCAACATTTTCAGAGTTCATTTGTAGTGCTTTTCAATTTCAGGGTCAACTAGCTAAAAAAAAATAAGTAAATGCACGAAATATATCAAATGAAGTCTGAAATTGTTGATCCCTTTGTGATGTGCCTTTGAATGGTGCATTTTGAACACACAAAAATTATGGAGTTCAAATAAGTAAAAAAAATGAAATCCCTTTGTAAAAGACGAGTTCTCGTTCGAAACCCTGCTACTTCGAGAGAGATTGTCAGTTTTGTACACGAACTGCATCAAGTTTTTGTCATAGCCCTCTCAACTTTTTAACACATGCTATGTGGGTGAAATGATGATAGCATGCCAACTTTCAACATTTTCAGAGTTCATTTGTAGTGCTTTTCAATTTCAGGGTCAACTAGCTCAAAAAAATAAGTAAATGCACGAAATATACCAAATGAAGTCAGAAATTGTTGATCCCTTTGTGATGTGCCTTTGAATGGTGCATTTTGAACACACAAAAAGTATGGAGTTCAAATAAAAAAAATGAAATCCCTTTGTAAGAGATGAGTTCTCGTTCGAAACCCTGCTACTTCGAGAGAGATTGTTAGTTTTGTACACGAACTGCATCCAGTTTTTGTCGTAGCCCTCTCTACTTTTTAACACATGCTATGTGGGTGAAATGATGATAGCATGCCAACTTTCAACATTTTCAAAGTTCATTTGTAGTGCTTTCCAATTTCAGGGTCAACTAGCTCAAAATTAAAAGTAAATGCACGAAATATACCAAATGAAGTCAGAAATTGTTGAAATTTGGTGATGTGCCTTTGAATGGTGCACTTTGAACACACAAAAAGTATGGAGTTCGAATAAGTTAAAAAAATGAAATCCCTTTGTAAGAGATGAGTTCTCGTTCGAAACCCTGCTACTTCGAGAGAGATTGTCAGTTTTGTACACGAACTGCATCCAGTTTTTGTCATAGCCCTCTCAACTTTTTAACACCTCCTATGTGGGTGAAATGATGATAGCATGCCAACTTTCAACATTTTCAGAGTTCATTTGTAGTGCTTTTCAATTTCAGGGTCAACTAGCTCAAAAAAATAAGTAAACGCATGAAATATATCAAATGAAGTCAGAAATTGTTGATCCCTTTGTGAATTGCCTTTAAATGGTGCATTTTGAACAAACAAAAAGTATGGAGTTCAAATAAGTTAAAAAAATGAAATCCCTTAGTAAGAGATGAGTTCTCGTTCGAAACCCTGCTACTTCGAGAGAGATTGTCAGTTTTGTACACGAACTGCATCCAGTTTTTGTCGTAGCCCTCTCAACTTTTTAACACATTCTATGTGGGTGAAATGATGATAGCATGCCAACTTTCAACACTTTCAGAGTTCATTTGTAGTGCTTTTCAATTTCAGGGTCAACTAGCTCAAAAAAAATAAGTAAATGCACGAAATATACCAAATGAAGTCAGAAATTGTTGATCCCTTTGTGATGTGCCTTTGAATGGTGCATTTTTAACACACAAAAAGTATGGAGTTCAAATAATTTAAAAAAAATGAAATCCCTTTGTAAGAGATGAGTTCTCGTTCGAAACCCTGCTACTTCGAGAGAGATTGTCAGTTTTGTACACGAACTGCATCCAGTTTTTGTCGTAGCCCTCTCAACTTTTTAACACATGCAATGTGGGTGAAATGATGATAGCATGCCAACTATCAACATTTTCAAATGAAGTCAGAAATTGTTGAAATTTGGTGATGTGCCTTTGAACCGTGCACTTTGAACACACAAAAAGTATGGAGTTCGAATAAGTTAAAAAAAGAAATCCCTTTGTAAGAGATGAGTTCTCGTTCGAAAGCGTGCTACTTCGAGGGAGATTGTCAGTTTTGTACACGAACTGCATCCAGTTTTTGTCGTAGCCCTCTCAACTTTTTAACACATGCTATGTGGGTGAAATGATGATAGCATGCCAACTTTCAACATTTTCAGAGTTCATTTGTAGTGCTTTTCAATTTCAGGGTCAACTAGCTAAAAAAAATAAGTAAATGCACGAAATATATCAAATGAAGCCAGAAATTGTTGATCCCTTTGTGATGTGCCTTTGAATGGTGCATTTTGAACACACAAAAATTATGGAGTTCAAATAAGTTAAAAAAAATGAAATCCATTTGTAAGAGATGAGTTCTCGTTCGAAACACTGCTACTTCGAGAGAGATTGTCAGTTTTGTACACGAACTGCATCCAGTTTTTGTCGTAGCCCTCTCAACTTTTTAACACATGCTATGTGGGTGAAATGATGATAGCATGCCAACTTTCAAAATTTTCAGAGTTCATTTGTAGTGCTTTTCAATTTCAGGGTCAACTAGCTCAAAAAAAATAAGTAAATGCACGAAATATATCAAATGAAGTCAGAAATTGTTGAAATTTGGTGATGTGCCTTTGAATGGTGCACTTTGAACACACAAAAAGTATGGAGTTCGAATAAGTTAAAAAAATGAAATCCCTTTGTAAGAGATGAGTTCTCGTTCGAAACCCTGCTACTTCGAGAGAGATTGTCAGTTTTGTACACGAACTGCATCCAGTTTTTGTCGTACCCCTCTCAACTTTTTAACACATGCTATGTGGGTGAAATGATGATAGCATGCCAACTTTCAACATTTTCAGAGTTCATTTGTAGTGCTTTTCAATTTCAGGGTCAACTAGCTCAAAAAAAAAGTAAATGCACGAAATATACCAAATGATGTCAGAAATTGTTGATCCCTTTGTGATGTGCCTTTGAATGGTGCATTTTTAACACAAAAAAAGTATGGAGTTCAAATAATTTTAAAAAAATGAAATCCCTATGTAAGAGATGAGTTCTCGTTCGAAACCTTTCTACTTCGGGAGAGATTGTCAGTTTTGTACACGAACTGCATCCAGTTTTTGTCGTAGCCCTCTCTACTTTTTAACACATGCTATGTGGGTGAAATGATGATATCATGCCAACTTTCAACATTTTCATAGTTCATTTGTAGTGCTTTTCAATTTCAGGGTCAACTAGCTCAAAAAAAATAAGTAAATGCACGAAATATATCAAATGAAGTCAGAAATTGTTGATCCCTTTGTGATGTGCCTTTGAATGGTGCATTTTGAACACACAAAAAGTATGGAGTTCAAATAAGTAAAAAAAATGAAATCCCTTTGTAAGAGACGAGTTCTCGTTCGAAACCCTGCTACTTCGAGAGAGATTGTCAGTTTTGTACACGAACTGCATCCAGTTTTTGTCGTAGCCCTCTCAACTTTTTAACGCATGCTATGTGGGTGAAATGATGATAGCATGCCAACTTTCAACATTTTCAGAGTTCATTTGTAGTGCTTTTCAATTTCAGGGTCAACTAGCTCAAAAAAAAAGTAAATGCACGAAATATGCCAAATGAAGTCAGAAATTGTTGATCCCTTTGTGATGTGCCTTTGAATGGTGCATTTTTAACACACAAAAAGTATGGAGTTCAAATAATTTTAAAAAAATGAAATCCCTTTGTAAGAGATGAGTTCTCGTTCGAAACCCTGCTACTTCGAGAGAGATTGTCAGTTTTGTACACGAACTGCATCCAGTTTTTGTCGTAGCCCTCTCAACTTTTTAACACATGCTATGTGGGTGAAATGATGATAGCATGCCAACTTTCAACATTTTCAAACTTCATTTGTAGTGCTTTTCAATTTCAGGGTCAACTAGCTCAAAAAAAATAAGTAAATGCACGTAATATACCAAATGAAGTCACAAATTGTTGAAATTTGGTGATGTGCCTTTGAACCGTGCACTTTGAACACACAAAAAGTATGGAGTTCGAATAAGTTAAAAAAAGAAATCCCTTTGTAAGAGATGAGTTCTCGTTCGAAACCCTGCTACTTCGAGGGAGATTGTCAGTTTTGTACACGAACTGCATCCAGTTTTTGTCGTAGCCCTCTCAACTTTTTAACACATGCTATGTGGGTGAAATGATGATAGCATGACAACTTTCAACATTTTCAGAGTTCATTTGTAGTGCTTTTCAATTTCAGGGTCAACTAGCTCAAAAAAAATAAGTAAATGCACGAAATATATCAAATGAAGTCAGAAATTGTTGATCCCTTTGTGATGTGCCTTTGAATGGTGCATTTTGAACACACTAAAACTATGGAGTTCAAATAAGTTAAAAAAATGAAATCCCTTTGTAAAAGATGAGTTCTCGTTCGAAACCTTCTACTTCGAGAGAGATTGTCAATTTTGTACACGAACTGCATCCATTTTTTGTCATAGCCCTCTCAACTTTTTAACACATGCTATGTGGGTGAAATGATGATAACATGCCAACTCTTAACATTTTCAGAGTTCATTTGTAGTGCTTTTCAATTTCAGGGTCAACTAGCTAAAAAAAAAAAGTAAATGCACGAAATATACCAAATGAAGTCGGAAATTGTTGATCCCTTTGTGATGTGCCTTTGAATGGTGCATTTTGAACACACAAAAAGTATGGAGTTCAAATAATTTAAAAAAAATGAAATCCCTTTGTAAGAGATGAGTTCTCGTTCGAAACCGTGCTACTTCGAGAGAGATTGTCAGTTTTGTACACGAACTGCATCCAGTTTTTGTCGTAGCCCTCTCATCTTTTTAACACATGCTATGTGGGTGAAATGATGATAGCATGCCAACTTTCAACATTTTCAGAGTTCATTTGTAGTGGTTTTCAATTTCAGGGTCAACTAGCTCAAAAAAATAAGTAAATGCACGAAATATACCAAATGAAGTCAGAAATTTTTGAAATTTCGTGATGTGCCTTTGAATGGTGCACTTTGAACACACAAAAAGTATGGAGTTCGAATAAGTTAAAAAAATGAAATCCCTTTGTAAGAGATGAGTTCTCGTTCGAAACCCTGCTACTTCGAGAGAGATTGTCAGTTTTGTACACGAACTGCATCCAGTTTTTGTCGTAGCCCTCTCAACTTTTTAACACATGCTATGTGGGTGAAATGATGATAGCATGCCAACTTTCAACATTTTCAGAGTTCATTTGTAGTGGTTTTCAATTTCAGGCTCAACTAGCTCAAAAAAATAAGTAAATGCACGAAATATACCAAATGAAGTCAGAAATTGTTGATCCCTTTGTGATGTGCCTTTGAATGGTGCATTTTGAACACACAAAAAGTATGGAGTTCAAATAATTTAAAAAAAAAGAAATCCCTTTGTAAGAGATGAGTTCTCGTTCGAAACCCTCCTACTTCGGGAGAGATTGTCAGTTTTGTACACGAACTACATCCAGTTTTTGTCGTAGCCCTCTCAACTTTTTAACACATGCTATGTGGGTGAAATGATGATAGCATGCCAACTTTCAACATTTTCAGAGTTCATTTGTAGTGCTTTTCAATTTCAGGGTCAACTAGCTCAAAAAAATAAGTAAATGCACGAAATATACCAAATGAAGTCAGAAATTGTTGATCCCTTTGTGATGTGCCTTTGAATGGTGTATTTTGAACACACAAAAAGTATGGAGTTCAAATAAGTTAAAAAAAATGAAATCCCTTTGTAAGAGATGAGTTCTCGTTCGAAACCCTGCTACCTCGAGAGAGATTGTTAGTTTTGTACACGAAGTGCATCCAGTTTTTGTCGTAGCCCTCTCAACTTTTTAACACATGCTATGTGGGTGAAATGATGATAGCATGGCAACTTTCAACATTTTCAGAGTTCATTTGTAGTGCTTTTCAATTTCAGGGTCAACTAGCTCAAAAAAAATAAGTAAATGCACGAAATATACCAAATGAAGTCAGAAATTGTTGATCCCTTTGTGATGTGCCTTTGAATGGTGCATTTTTAACACACAAAAAGTATGGAGTTGAAATAATTTTAAAAAAATGAAATCCCTTTGTAAGAGATGAGATCTCGTTCGAAACCCTGCTACTTCGAGAGAGATTGTCAGTTTTGTACACGAACTGCATCCAGTTTTTGTCGTAGCCCTCTCAACTTTTTAACACATGCTATGTGGGTGAAATGATGATAGCATGCCAACTTTCAACATTTTCAAAGTTCATTTGTAGTGCTTTTCAATTTCAGGGTCAACTAGCTCAAAAAAAATAAGTAAATGCACGAAATATACCAAATGAAGTCAGAAATTGTTGAAATTTGGTGATGTGCCTTTGAATCGTGCACTTTGAACACACAAAAAGTATGGAGTTCGAATAAGTTAAAAAAATGAAATCCCTTTGTAAGAGATGAGTTCTCGTTCGAAACCCTGCTACTTCGAGAGAGATTGTCAGTTTTGTACACGAACTGCATCCAGTTTTTGTCGTAGCCCTCTCAACTTTTTAACACATGCTATGTGGGTGAAATGATGATAGCATGCCAACTTTCAACATTTTCAAAGTTCATTTGTAGTGCTTTTCAATTTCAGGGTCAACTAGCTCAAAAAAAAATAAGTAAATGCACGAAATATACCAAATGAAGTCAGAAATTGTTGAAATTTGGTGATGTGCCTTTGAATCGTGCACTTTGAACACACAAAAAGTATGGAGTTCGAATAAGTTAAAAAAATGAAATCCCTTTGTAAGAGATGAGTTCTCGTTCGAAACCGTGCTACTTCGAGAGAGATTGTCAGTTTTGTACACGAACTGCATCCAGTTTTTGTCGTAGCCCTCTCAACTTTTTAACACATGCTATGTGGGTGAAATGATGATAGCATGCCAACTTTCAACATTTTCAGAGTTCATTTGTAGTGCTTTTCAATTTCAGGGTCAACTAGCTAAAAAAAAATAAGTAAATGCACGAAATATATCAAATGAAGTCTGAAATTGTTGATCCCTTTGTGATGTGCCTTTGAATGGTGCATTTTGAACACACAAAAATTATGGAGTTCAAATAAGTAAAAAAAATGAAATCCCTTTGTAAAAGACGAGTTCTCGTTCGAAACCCTGCTACTTCGAGAGAGATTGTCAGTTTTGTACACGAACTGCATCAAGTTTTTGTCATAGCCCTCTCAACTTTTTAACACATGCTATGTGGGTGAAATGATGATAGCATGCCAACTTTCAACATTTTCAGAGTTCATTTGTAGTGCTTTTCAATTTCAGGGTCAACTAGCTCAAAAAAAATAAGTAAATGCACGAAATATACCAAATGAAGTCAGAAATTGTTGATCCCTTTGTGATGTGCCTTTGAATGGTGCATTTTGAACACACAAAAAGTATGGAGTTCAAATAAAAAAAATGAAATCCCTTTGTAAGAGATGAGTTCTCGTTCGAAACCCTGCTACTTCGAGAGAGATTGTTAGTTTTGTACACGAACTGCATCCAGTTTTTGTCGTAGCCCTCTCTACTTTTTAACACATGCTATGTGGGTGAAATGATGATAGCATGCCAACTTTCAACATTTTCAAAGTTCATTTGTAGTGCTTTCCAATTTCAGGGTCAACTAGCTCAAAATAAAAAGTAAATGCACGAAATATACCAAATGAAGTCAGAAATTGTTGAAATTTGGTGATGTGCCTTTGAATGGTGCACTTTGAACACACAAAAAGTATGGAGTTCGAATAAGTTAAAAAAATGAAATCCCTTTGTAAGAGATGAGTTCTCGTTCGAAACCCTGCTACTTCGAGAGAGATTGTCAGTTTTGTACACGAACTGCATCCAGTTTTTGTCATAGCCCTCTCAACTTTTTAACACCTCCTATGTGGGTGAAATGATGATAGCATGCCAACTTTCAACATTTTCAGAGTTCATTTGTAGTGCTTTTCAATTTCAGGGTCAACTAGCTCAAAAAAATAAGTAAATGCACGAAATATATCAAATGAAGTCAGAAATTGTTGATCCCTTTGTGATGTGCCTTTGAATGGTGCATTTTGAACACACAAAAAGTATGGAGTTCAAATAAGTTAAAAAAATGAAATCCCTTTGTAAGAGATGAGTTCTCGTTCGAAACCCTGCTACTTCGAGAGAGATTGTCAGTTTTGTACATGAACTGCATCCAGTTTTTGTCGTAGCCCTCTCAACTTTTTAACACATGGTATGTGGGTGAAATGATGATAGCATTCCAACTTTCAACATTTTCAGAGTTCATTTGTAGTGCTTTTCAATTTCAGGGTCAACTAGCTCAAAAAAAAAGTAAATGCACGAAATATACCAAATGAAGTCAGAAATTTTTGATCCCGTTGTGATGTGCCTTTGAATGGTGCATTTTTAACACACAAAAAGTATGGAGTTCAAATAATTTAAAAAAAATGAAATCCCTTTGTAAGAGATGAGTTCTCGTTCGAAACCCTGCTACTTCGAGAGAGATTGTCAGTTTTGTACACGAACTGCATCCAGTTTTTGTCGTAGCCCTCTCAACTTTTTAACACATGCTATGTGGGTGAAATGATGATAGCCTGCCAACTTTCAACATTTTCAGAGTTCATTTGTAGTGCTTTTCAATTTCAGGGTCAACTAGCTAAAAAAAAAGTAAATGCACGAAATATACCAAATGAAGTCAGAAATTGTTGAAATTTGGTGATGTGCCTTTGAATCGTGCACTTTGAACACACAAAAAGTATGGAGTTCGAATAAGTTAAAAAAATGAAATCCCTTTGTAAGAGATGAGTTCTTGTTCGAAACCCTCCTACTTCGAGAGAGATTGTCAGTTTTGTACACGAACTGCATCTAGTTTTTGTCGTAGCCCTCTCAACTTTTTAACACATTCTATGTGGGTGAAATGATGATAGCATGCCAACTTTCAACATTTTCAGAGTTCATTTGTAGTGCTTTTCAATTTCAGGGTCAACTAGCTAAAAAAAATAAGTAAATGCACGAAATATATCAAATGAAGTCAGAAATTGTTGATCCCTTTGTGATGTGCCTTTGAATGGTGCAGTTTGAACACACAAAAAGTATGGAGTTCAAATAAGTAAAAAAAATGAAATCCCTTTGTTAAAGATGAGTTCTCGTTCGAAACCCTGCTACTTCGAGAGAGATTGTCAGTTTTGTCCACGAACTGCATCCAGTTTTTGTCATAGCCCTCTCAACTTTTTAACACATGCTATGTGGGTGAAATGATGATAGCATGCCAACTTTCAACATTTTCAGAGTTCATTTGTAGTGCTTTTCAATTTCAGGGTCAACTAGCTCAAAAAAAATAAGTAAATGCACGAAATATACCAAATGAAGTCAGAAATTGTTGATCCCTTTGTGATGTGCCTTTGAATGGTGTATTTTGAACACACAAAAAGTATGGAGTTCAAATAATTAAAAAAAAATGTAATCCCTTTGTAAGAGATGAGTTCTCGTTCGAAACCCTGCTACTTCGAGAGAGATTGTTAGTTTTGTACACGAACTGCATCCAGTTTTTGTCGTAGCCCTCTCAACTTCTTAACACATGCTATGTGGGTGAAATGATGATAGCATGCCAACTTTCAACATTTTCAGAGTTCATTTGTAGTGCTTTTCAGTTTCAGGGTCAACTAGCTCAAAAAAAATAAGTAAATGCACGAAATATACCAAATGAAGTCAGAAATTGTTGAAATTTGGTGATGTGCCTTTGAATGGTGCACTTTGAACACACAAAAAGTATGGAGTTCGAATAAGTTAAAAAAATGAAATCCCTTTGTAAGAGATGAGTTCTCGTTCGAAACCCTGCTACTTCGAGAGAGATTGTCAGTTTTGTACACGAACTGCATCCAGTTTTTGTCGTAGCCCTCTCAACTTTTGAACACCTGCTATGTGGGTGAAATGATGATAGCATGCCAACTTTCAACATTTTCAAAGTTCATTTGTAGTGCTTTACAATTTCAGGGTCAACTAGCTCAAAAAAAATAAGTAAATGCACGAAATATACCAAATGAAGTCAGAAATTGTTGAAATTTGGTGATGTGCCTTTGAATCGTGCACTTTGAACACACAAAAAGTATGGAGTTCGAATAAGTTAAAAAAATGAAATCCCTTTGTAAGAGATGAGTTCTCGTTCGAAACCGTGCTACTTCGAGAGAGATTGTCAGTTTTGTACACGAACTGCATCCAGTTTTTGTCGTAGCCCTCTCAACTTTTTAACACATGCTATGTGGGTGAAATGATGATAGCATGCCAACTTTCAACATTTTCAGAGTTCATTTGTAGTGCTTTTCAATTTCAGGGTCAACTAGCTAAAAAAAAAATAAGTAAATGCACGAAATATATCAAATGAAGTCTGAAATTGTTGATCCCTTTGTGATGTGCCTTTGAATGGTGCATTTTGAACACACAAAATTTATGGAGTTCAAATAAGTAAAAAAAATGAAATCCCTTTGTAAAAGATGAGTTCTCGTTCGAAACCCTGCTACTTCGAGAGAGATTGTCAGTTTTGTACACGAACTGCATCAAGTTTTTGTCATAGCCCTCTCAACTTCTTAACACATGCTATGTGGGTGAAATGATGATAGCATGCCAACTTTCAACATTTTCAGAGTTCATTTGTAGTGCTTTTCAATTTCAGGGTCAACTAGCTCAAAAAAAATAAGTAAATGCACGAAATATACCAAATGAAGTCAGAAATTGTTGATCCCTTTGTGATGTGCCTTTGAATGGTGCATTTTGAACACACAAAAAGTATGGAGTTCAAATAAAAAAATGAAATCCCTTTGTAAGAGATGAGTTCTCGTTCGAAACCCTGCTACTTCGAGAGAGATTGTTAGTTTTGTACACGAACTGCATCCAGTTTTTGTCGTAGCCCTCTCTACTTTTTAACACATGCTATGTGGGTGAAATGATGATAGCATGCCAACTTTCAACATTTTCAAAGTACATTTATAGTGCTTTCCAATTTCAGGGTCAACTAGCTCAAAAAAAAAGTAAATGCACGAAATATACCAAATGAAGTCAGAAATTGTTGAAATTTGGTGATGTGCCTTTGAATGGTGCACTTTGAACACACAAAAAGTATGGAGTTCGAATAAGTTAAAAAAATGAAATCCCTTTGTAAGAGATGAGTTCTCGTTCGAAACCCTGCTACTTCGAGAGAGATTGTCAGTTTTGTACACGAACTGCATCCAGTTTTTGTCGTAGCCCTCTCAACTTGTTAACACCTCCTATGTGGGTGAAATGATGATAGCATGCCAACTTTAAACATTTTCAGAGTTCATTTGTAGTGCTTTTCAATTTCAGGGTCAACTAGCTCAAAAAAATAAGTAAATGCACGAAATATATCAAATGAAGTCAGAAATTGTTGATCCCTTTGTGATGTGCCTTTGAATGTTGCATTTTGAACACACAAAAAGTATGGAGTTCAAATAAGTTAAAAAAAATGAAATCCCTTTGTAAGAGATGAGTTCTTGTTCGAAACCCTGCTACTTCGAGAGAGATTGTCAGTTTTGTACATGAACTGCATCCAGTTTTTGTCGTAGACCTCTCAACTTTTTAACACATGCTATGTGGGTGAAATGATGATAGCATTCCAACTTTCAACATTTTCAGAGTTCATTTGTAGTGCTTTTCAATTTCAGGGTCAACTAGCTCAAAAAAAAAGTAAATGCACGAAATATACCAAATGAAGTCAGAAATTGTTGATCCCTTTGTGATGTGCCTTTGAATGGTGCATTTTTAACACACAAAAAGTATGGAGTTCAAATAATTTAAAAAAAATGAAATCCCTTTGTAAGAGATGAGTTCTCGTTCGAAACCCTGCTACTTCGAGAGAGATTGTCAGTTTTGTACACGAACTGCATCCAGTTTTTGTCGTAGCCCTCTCAACTTTTTAACACATGCTATGTGGGTGAAATGATGATAGCATGCCAACTTTCAACATTTTCAGAGTTCATTTGTAGTGCTTTTCAATTTCAGGGTCAACTAGCTAAAAAAAAAAGTAAATGCACGAAATATACCAAATGAAGTCAGAAATTGTTGAAATTTGGTGATGTGCCTTTGAATCGTGCACTTTGAACACACAAAAAGTATGGAGTTCGAATAAGTTAAAAAAGTGAAATCCCTTTGTAAGAGATGAGTTCTCGTTCGAAACCCTCCTACTTCGAGAGAGATTGTCAGTTTTGTACACGAACTGCATCCAGTTTTTGTCGTAGCCCTCTCAACTTTTTAACACATTCTATGTGGGTGAAATGATGATAGCATGCCAACTTTCAACATTTTCAGAGTTCATTTGTAGTGCTTTTCAATTTCAGGGTCAACTAGCTCAAAAAAAAATAAGTAAATGCACGAAATATACCAAATGAAGTCAGAAATTGTTGAAATTTGGTGATGTGCCTTTGAATCTTGCACTTTGAACACACAAAAAGTATGGAGTTCAAATAAGTAAAAAAAATGAAATCCCTTTGTAAAAGATGAGTTCTCGTTCGAAACCCTGCTACTTCGAGAGAGATTGTCAGTTTTGTCCACGAACTGCATCCAGTTTTTGTCATAGCCTCTCAACTTTTTAACACATGCTATGTGGGTGAAATGATGATAGCATGCCAACTTTCAACATTTTCAGAGTTCATTTGTAGTGCTTTTCAATTTCAGGGTCAACTAGCTCAAAAAAAAAATAAGTAAATGCACGAAATATACCAAATGAAGTCAGAAATTGTTGATCCCTTTGTGATGTGCCTTTGAATGGTGTATTTTGAACACACAAAAAGTATGGAGTTCAAATAATTTAAAAAAAATGTAATCCCTTTGTAAGAGATGAGTTCTCGTTCGAAACCCTGCTACTTCGAGAGAGATTGTTAGTTTTGTACACGAACTGCATCCAGTTTTTGTCGTAGCCCTCTCAACTTTTTAACACATGCTATGTGGGTGAAATGATGATAGCATGCCAACTTTCAACATTTTCAGAGTTCATTTGTAGTGCTTTTCAATTTCAGGGTCAACTAGCTCAAAAAAAATAAGTAAATGCACGAAATATACCAAATGAAGTCAGAAATTGTTGAAATTTGGTGATGTGCCTTTGAATGGTGCACTTTGAACACACAAAAAGTATGGAGTTCGAATAAGTTAAAAAAATGAAATCCCTTTGTAAGAGATGAGTTCTCGTTCGAAACCCTGCTACTTCGAGAGAGATTGTCAGTTTTGTACACGAACTGCATCCAGTTTTTGTTGTAGCCCTCTCAACTTTTTAACACCTGCTATGTGGGTGAAATGATGATAGCATGCCAACTTTCAACATTTTCAGAGTTCATTTGTAGTGCTTTTCAATTTCAGGGTCAACTAGCTCAAAAAAAAAATAAGTAAATGCACGAAATATACCAAATGAAGTCAGAAATTGTTGATCCCTTTGTGATGTGCCTTTGAATGGTGTATTTTGAACACACAAAAAGTATGGAGTTCAAATAATTTAAAAAAAATGTAATCCCTTTGTAAGAGATGAGTTCTCGTTCGAAACCCTGCTACTTCGAGAGAGATTGTTAGTTTTGTACACGAACTGCATCCAGTTTTTGTCGTAGCCCTCTCAACTTTTTAACACATGCTATGTGGGTGAAATGATGATAGCATGCCAACTTTCAACATTTTCAGAGTTCATTTGTAGTGCTTTTCAATTTCAGGGTCAACTAGCTCAAAAAAAATAAGTAAATGCACGAAATATACCAAATGAAGTCAGAAATTGTTGAAATTTGGTGATGTGCCTTTGAATGGTGCACTTTGAACACACAAAAAGTATGGAGTTCGAATAAGTTAAAAAAATGAAATCCCTTTGTAAGAGATGAGTTCTCGTTCGAAACCCTGCTACTTCGAGAGAGATTGTCAGTTTTGTACACGAACTGCATCCAGTTTTTGTTGTAGCCCTCTCAACTTTTTAACACCTGCTATGTGGGTGAAATGATGATAGCATGCCAACTTTCAACATTTTCAGAGTTCATTTGTAGTGCTTTTCAATTTCAGGGTCAACTAGCTCAAAAAAATAAGTAAATGCACGAAATATATCAAATGAAGTCAGAAATTGTTGATCCCTTTGTGATGTGCCTTTGAATGGTGCATTTTGAACACACAAAAAGTATGGAGTTCAAATAAGTTAAAAAAATGAAATCCCTTTGTAGGAGATGAGTTCTCGTTCGAAACCCTGCTACTTCGAGTGAGATTGTCAGTTTTGTACACGAACTGCATCCAGTTTTTGTCGTAGCCCTCTCAACTTTTTAACACATGCTATGTGGGTGAAATGATGATAGCATGCCAACTTTCAACATTTTCAGAGTTCATTTGTAGTGCTTTTCAATTTCAGGGTCAACTAGCTAAAAAAAAAAGTAAATGCACGAAATATATCAAATGAAGTCTGAAATTGTTGATCCCTTTGTGATGTGCCTTTGAATGGTGCATTTTGAACACACAAAAATTATGGAGTTCAAATAAGTAAAAAAAATGAAATCCCTTTGTAAAAGATGAGTTCTCGTTCGAAACCCTGCTACTTCGAGAGAGATTGTCAGTTTTGTACACGAACTGCATCAAGTTTTTGTCATAGCCCTCTCAACTTTTTAACACATGCTATGTGGGTGAAATGATGATAGCATGCCAACTTTCAACATTTTCAGAGTTCATTTGTAGTGCTTTTCAATTTCAGGGTCAACTAGCTCAAAAAAATAAGTAAATGCACGAAATATACCAAATGAAGTCAGAAATTGTTGATCCCTTTGTGATGTGCCTTTGAATGGTGCATTTTGTACACACAAAAAGTATGGAGTTCAAATAAAAAAAAATGAAATCCCTTTGTAAGAGATGAGTTCTCGTTCGAAACCCTGCTACTTCGAGAGAGATTGTTAGTTTTGTACACGAACTGCATCCAGTTTTTGTCGTAGCCCTCTCAACTTTTTAACACATGCTATGTGGGTGAAATGATGATAGCATGCCAACTTTCAACATTTTCAAAGTTCATTTGTAGTGCTTTCCAATTTCAGGGTCAACTAGCTCAAAAAAAAAGTAAATGCACGAAATATACCAAATGAAGTCAGAAATTGTTGAAATTTGGTGATCTGCCTTTGAATGGTGCACTTTGAACACACAAAAAGTATGGAGTTCGAATAAGTTAAAAAAATGAAATCCCTTTGTAAGAGATGAGTTCTCGTTCGAAACCCTGCTACTTCGAGAGAGATTGTCAGTTTTGTACACGAACTGCATCCAGTTTTTGTCGTAGCCCTCTCAACTTTTTAACACCTCCTATGTGGGTGAAATGATGATAGCATGCCAACTTTCAACATTTTCAGAGTTCATTTGTAGTGCTTTTCAATTTCAGGGTCAACTAGCTCAAAAAAATAAGTAAATGCACGAAATATATCAAATGAAGTCAGAAATTGTTGATCCCTTTGTGATGTGCCTTTGAATGGTGCATTTTGAACACACAAAAAGTATGGAGTTCAAATAAGTTAAAAAAAATGAAATCCCTTTGTAAGAGATGAGTTCTCGTTCGAAACCCTGCTACTTCGAGAGAGATTGTCAGTTTTGTACACGAACTGCATCCAGTTTTTGTCGTAGCCCTCTCAACTTTTTAACACATGCTATGTGGGTGAAATGATGATAGCATGCCAACTTTCAACATTTTCAGAGTTCAATTGTAGTGCTTTTCAATTTCAGGGTCAACTAGCTAAAAAAAAAAGTAAATGCACGAAATATACCAAATGAAGTCAGAAATTGTTGAAATTTGGTGATGTGCCTTTGAATCGTGCACTTTGAACACACAAAAAGTATGGAGTTCGAATAAGTTAAAAATATGAAATCCCTTTGTAAGAGATGAGTTCTCGTTCGAAACCCTGCTACTTCGAGAGAGATTGTCAGTTTTGTACACGAACTGCATCCAGTTTTTGTCGTAGCCCTCTCAACTTATTAACACATTCTATGTGGGTGAAATGATGATAGCATGCCAACTTTCAACATTTTCAGAGTTCATTTGTAGTGCTTTTCAGTTTCAGGGTCAACTAGCTAAAAAAAATAAGTAAATGCACGAAATATATCAAATGAAGTCAGAAATTGTTGATCCCTTTGTGATGTGCCTTTGAATGGTGCATTTTGAACACACAAAAATTATGGAGTTCAAATAAGTAAAAAAAATGAAATCCCTTTGTAAAAGATGAGTTCTCGTTCGAAACCCTGCTACTTCGAGAGAGATTGTCAGTTTTGTCCACGAACTGCATCCAGTTTTTTTCATAGCCCTCTCAACTTTTTAACACATGCTATGTGGGTGAAATGATGATAGCATGCCAACTTTCAACATTTTCAGAGTTCATTTGTAGTGCTTTTCAATTTCAGGGTCAACTAGCTCAAAAAAAAAAGTAAATGCACGAAATATACCAAATGAAGTCAGAAATTGTTGATCCCTTTGTGATGTGCCGTTGAATGGTGCATTTTGAACACACAAAAAGTATGGAGTTCAAATAATTTAAAAAAAATGTAATCCCTTTGTAAGAGATGAGTTCTCGTTCGAAACCCTGCTACTTCGAGAGAGATTGTTAGTTTTGTTAACGAACTGCATCCAGTTTTTGTCGTAGCCCTCTCAACTTTTTAACACATGCTATGTGGGTGAAATGATGATAGCATGCCAACTTTCAACATTTTCAAAGTTCATTTGTAGTGCTTTTCAATTTCAGGGTCAACTAGCTCAAAAAAAATAAGTAAATGCACGAAATATACCAAATGAAGTCAGAAATTGTTGAAATTTGGTGATGTGCCTTTGAATGGTGCACTTTGAACACACAAAAAGTATGGAGTTCGAATAAGTTAAAAAAATGAAATCCCTTTGTAAGAGATGAGTTCTCGTTCGAAACCCTGCTACTTCGAGAGAGATTGTCAGTTTTGTACACGAACTGCATCCAGTTTTTGTCGTAGCCCTCTCAACTTTTTAACACATGCTATGTGGGTGAAATGATGATAGCATGCCAACTTTCAACATTTTCAGAGTTCATTTGTAGTGCTTTTCAATTTCAGGGTCAACTAGCTCAAAAAAAATAAGTAAATGCACGAAATATATCAAATGAAGTCAGAAATTATTGATCCCTTTGTGATGTGCCTTTGAATGGTGCATTTTGAACACACAAAATGTATGGAGTTCAAATAAGTTAAAAAAATGAAATCCCTTTGGAAGAGATGAGTTGTCGTTCGAAACCCTGCTACTTCGAGAGAGATTGTCAGTTTTATACACGAACTGCATCCAGTTTTTGTCATAGCCCTCTCAACTTTTTAACACATGGTATGTGGGTGAAATGATGATAGCATGCCAACTCTTAACATTTTCAGAGTTCATTTGTAGTGCTTTTCAATTTCAGGGTCAACTAGCTAAAAAAAATAAGTACATGCACGAAATATACCAAATGAAGTCAGAAATTGTTGATCCCTTTGTGATGTGCCTTTGAATGGTGCATTTTGAAGACACAAAAAGTATGGAGTTCAAATAAGTTAAAAAAAATGAAATCCCTTTGAAAGAGATGAGTTCTCGTTCGAAACCGTGCTACTTCGAGAGAGATTGTCAGTTTTGTTCACGAACTGCATCCAGTTTTTGTCGTAGCCCTCTCAACTTTTTAACACATGCTATGTGGGTGAAATGATGATAGCATGCCAACTTTCGACATTTTCAGAGTTCATTTGTAGTGCTTTTAAATTTCAAGGTCAACTAGCTCAAAAAAAAGTAAATGCACGAAATATACCAAATGAAGTCAGAAATTGTTGAAATTTTGTGATGTGCCTTTGAATGGTGCATTTTGAACACACAAAAAGTATGGAGTTCGAATAAGTTAAAAAAAAATGAAATCCCTTTGTAAGAGATGAGTTCTCGTTCGAAACCCTACTACTTCGAGAGAGATTGTTAGTTTTGTACACGAACTGCTTCCAGTATTTGAAAATAACAAAAAGATAATAGTTTGCATAGTCAAAATTATTAATTATGAAAATAAAAAATAGTTTGCATTATTTATTCAATTTGAAACACTTTTCATTATCATAGTTTTGTCAAATTCTCAAATATGCAAAAAGAATTTTTAAAAACATAGTTTTTAATTGAAAATAACAAAATCGATAATAGTTTGGATAGTCAAAATTATTAATTATGAAAATAAAAATAGTTTTGCATTATTTATTCAATTTGAAACACTTTTCATTATCATAGTTTTGTCAAATTCTCAAATATGCAAAAAGAATTTTTAATAAGCATAGTTTTTAATTGAAAATAACATAATAAGTTAATAGTTTGGATTGTCAATATTATTAATTTTGAAAATAGAAAATAGTTTTGAATTATTTATTCAATTTCAAACACTTTTCATTATCATAGTTTTGTCAAATTCTCAAATATGCAAAAAGAATTTTTAATAAACATAGTTTTTAATTGAAAATAACAAAATAAGTTAATAGTTTGGATAGTCAAAATAATTAATTTTGAAAATAGAAAATAGTTTTGAATTATTTATTCAATTTCAAACACTTTTCATTATCATAGTTTTGTCAAATTCTCAAATATGCAAAAATAATTTTTAATAAACATAGTTTTTAATCGAAAATAACAAAATAAGTTAATAGTTTGGATAGTCAAAATAATTAATTTTGAAAATAGAAAAAAATTGAAACTGTATGAGAAATCATGGACAAAATTCGACCTGAATTCACTTTGAATTCAGATTGAATTTTATCCACAATTTCGAATATAGTTTCAACTTTCAGTAAGTTTAGGCCCGTAAGCCTGCTTTAGAGAGGAGCTCGATGGACAAGCTGCGACGGGGCTTATAAACAAGTGTTAGTCCCCCTCGCTGGGCGAGGTGGGACTAAACTTATCGTGCAGCCGAGGAGGGGCTTTAGTCCCGGGTGGAGCCACGCCCCGGGACTAAAGACCCCCTTTAGTCCCGGCTGGTGCCACGCACGAGGACTAAAGACCCCCTGCTTCCCGCCTCTTGGTCTGCCCGAAAAGAGGCCTTTAGTCCCGGGTCGCGGCTCCACCCGGGACTAAAGGGGGTCTTTAGTCCCGGCTCGAGCCACGCACCGGGACTATAGATCCACCTATATAAGCGGGACTTCGAAAATTTCCAACCCAATTCGTCCATTTCTCTTCTTCTTCCTCTCGTTCTCCTGCCCGACGCGGCACAGCGACGAACTAACCGACGCCGTCAGGCTGCCCGCCGTCCTGCTCGTCACCGCCTGCCGTACTCCTCGCCGTCGGCCGTCCTCCTCGCCGCCGCGCCGTCCTCCTCGCCAACACTCCGGCCAGTAAGCCCCTCGCCCCCTCCTCCCCAACACTCCGGCCAGTATAGAAGAAAAGAAGAAAAATGAGAAGAGAAGAAGAAAAAGGAGAAGAAAGGAAGAAAAAGGAGAAGAAAAGAAGAAAAAGGAGAAGAAAAGAAGAAAAAGAAAAGATTTTTTTGTCATTTAATTCCTATTGTTATTAGGTTTGTGCTAGATTATTAGGGTTAGTAATATTTAGAATTAGGTTAGGGTTACAAGAATAAGAAATATGAACAAAAATAAGAAAATAAGATTAGGAAAAATGAAAATAAGAAGAGGAGGAGAAGAAAAGAAGAAAAAGTGTATATTGTATAGTGTATATGCTTAAGTGTATAGTGTATATAGTGTATAGTTTATAAGGAGAGGAGGAATTTTGCTATAGTGTATATAGTGTATAGTGTATAAGAAAAGAAGAAAAAAGGAGGAGGAGGAGAGAAGAAAAGAAGAGGAGGAGAAGAGAAGAAAGAAGAGGAGGAGAAGAAAAATGAAAATAAGTGTTAATAGTTTAATTTTGCTATTGTATATGCTTAAGTGTTAATAGTTTATTTTTAGCAAGAAAATTAATAGAACTAGTTTATTTTTTTAGTTCATTTTACGATGCCTGTCCCACATCCTCGTCGTCGACTCGGCGGAGGACACCTGCTTGATCAGAGGGGCCCTGTCCGGGACTGGGCTCCGCCCGGCTGGTATTGGGAGGTGCTACCTTCTGGGGGGCGTAGGTTGGTGAGGAGCCAGCCCGTCGTTGACCCGATCCTTGTTTGGTGGCGGTCGCGTGGGCCAGTGAGGGTGCTGAGGCTTCCGGACACCGTGGAGGTGGTACGTCACCGTGTCAGCGAGGAGGATGAGCACGTCCGTCGCTACATGGTTGCGTTGGAGGGCAGGTTCGAGCATACCTGGCAGGTTCTTCGGGGATCTCACTGGAGCTATGATCCTGTGATGGTTCCTTCTCTTTGGGTGTCCACCGCCCGCGCCGATACCCGTCGGGCGTTATGGTTCTAGATGTATTAGTGATGCTATATGTATGATAGTATTCGAGGAGTATTAATGATAATATTCGACGATGTACGGACAAAAGTGATGATGTATTAGCTTATAATTGAATGCATGCTAATTTGAATACTACTTTATTTTACGATTTGGTTTTGCTTATTGAATGCTCAAATTGTAAAAGTACTCCTACTTTGAATACTATGAAGAAATCTAGGAGTCTCAAATTGGAAAAGTACTCCTACTTTGAATACTATGCAGAAATCTAGGAGTCTCAAATTGGAAAAGTACTCCTACTTTGGTTTTTGGTACAAAGGTTAAGAGAATCCGTTTTTTGCAGAACTATGGATCCACATATGAGGAACCTCGAAGAGGAAGAACTTCTGGAAGATATAATCAAAGACGACCCCGACGTTGAACCAGCTGAATCTCCGTCGTCATATCTAAACCAGGACGTTGGAATGGAGGTCGAGCGACACGAAGATGAAGCCGATGGGGCAGGAGATAGGTCCAATGACGAAGAAGGTGATAGCTCCACTGATGGAGAAGCCGGTGAAGAGGAGAAGTCTGGCGAGGTATACATACGAAGTTTGACAATCACTTGTAATATGTGAAAAATATTGGAGATAGCTCTATATTGTATACATATACATTCATTTGACGACAATTTCTCCCTCTTAGGCCTCCACATCGAGCAAAACTACGAAATGAGGCCCGACTAGAAAGTTGGATGCACGGACGCATTACACATTTGAGGTGATATTTCCTACGGGCGAACCCAAGCTTCCTAAGAATGCTGCCGACACATTCAAGAAGCAATGCGGAGTTCTCATTAGGGATCACGTCCCGATCAGCGTTCGGGAGTGGAACAAGCGCAAAGGGGCAGCCTGATGGAAATATGCCCTAGAGGAAATAATAAATTAGTTATTATTATATTTCTTTGTTCATGATAATCGTTTATTATCCATGCTATAATTGTATTGATTGGAAACACAATACTTGTGTGGATACATAGACAAAACACTGTCCCTAGTAAGCCTCTAGTTGACTGGCTCATTGATCAAAGATGGCCAAGGTTTCCTGGCCATAGGCAAGTGTTGTTACTTGATAACGGGATCACATCATTAGGAGAATCATGTGATGGACTAGACCCAAAATAATAGACGTAGCATGTTGATCGTGTCATTTTGTTGCTACTGTTTTCTGCGTGTCAAGTATTTGTTGCTATGACATGAGATCATATAACTCACTGACACCGGAGGAATGCTTTGTGTGTATCAAACATCGCAACGTAACTGGGTGACTATAAAGATGCTCTACAGGTATCTCCGAAGGTGTTAGTTGAGTTAGTATGGATCAAGACTGGGATTTGTCACTCCGTATGACGGAGAGGTATCTCGGGGCCCACTCGGTAATACAACATCACACACAAGCCTTGCAAGCAATGTGACTTAGTGTAAGTTGCGGGATCTTGTATTACGGAACGAGTAAAGAGACTTGCCGGTAAACGAGATTGAAATAGGTATGCGGATACTGACGATCGAATCTCGGGCAAGTAACATACCGAAGGACGAAGGGAATGACATACGGGATTATATGAATCCTTGGCACTGAGGTTCAAACGATAAGATCTTCGTAGAATATGTAGGATCCAATATGGGCATCCAGGTCCCGCTATTGGATATTGACCGAGGAGTCACTCGGGTCATGTCTACATAGTTCTCGAACCCGCAGGGTCTGCACACTTAAGGTTCGACGTTGTTTTATGCGTATTTGAGTTATATGGTTGGTTACCGAATGTTGTTCGGAGTCCCGGATGAGATCACGGACGTCACAAGGGTTTCCGGAATGGTCCGGAAACGAATATTGATATATAGGATGACCTCATTTGATTACTGGAAGGTTTTTGGAGTTACCGGGAATGTACCGGGAATGACGAATGGGTTCCGGGAGTTCACGGGGGGGGGGGGGGGGGGGGGGGGAACCCACCCCGGGGAAGCCCATAGGCCTTGAGGGTGGCGCACCAGCCCTTAGTGGGCTGGTGGGACAGCCCAAAAGGGCCCTATGCGCATTGGAAGAAAAAGCAAAGAGAAAAGAAAAAAAAGGAGGAGGTGGGAAAGGAAAGAAGGACTCCACCCACCAAACCAAGTAGGACTCGGTTTGGGGGGGAGTCCTTCCCCCCTTTGGCTCGGCCGACCCCCTTGGGGCTCCTTGAGCCCCAAGGCAAGGTCCCCCCCTCTCCCACCTATATATACGGAGGTTTTAGGGCTGATTTGAGACGACTTTTCCATGGCAGCCCGACCACATACCTCCACGGTTTTTCCTCTAGATCGCGTTCCCGCGGAGCTCGGGCGGAGCCCTGCTGAGACGAGATCATCACCAACCTCCGGAGCGCCGTCACGCTGCCGGAGAACTCTTCTACCTCTCCGTCTCTCTTGCTCGATCAAGAAGGCCGAGATCATCGTCGAGCTGTACGTGTGCTGAACGCGGAGGTGCCGTCCGTTCGGCACTAGATCGTGGGACTGATCGCGGGATGGTTCGCGGGGCGGATGGAGGGACGTGAGGACGTTCCACTACATCAACCGCGTTTCTTAACGCTTCTGCTGTGCGATCTACAAGGGTACGTAGATCGGAAATCCCCTCTCGTAGATGGACATCACCATGATAGGTCTTCGTGCGCGTAGGAAAATTTTTGTTTCCCATGCGACGTTCCCCAACACAGCCGATAGTGACTATGTCGCCGAAAGGTACAAATATAATCTTTGGAATGATCTCATGTCACATTTCAACCTGCCAGAATGTGAGAATGAAGACGCCACAGACAAACTGAGGGCCAAAGTCAAGCAGTGGACTCTGAAGAAGATGGCCGAACTGTTCCGTAGCTGGAAGAAGAAGCTATGGAAAAACTATCTGAAGAGACAGAAAGTGCCAGTATTCGAGGGGTATCTAGCCAAGCAGGCGAATCACTGGAAGGCATTTCAAGAGTACAAGGAGTCAGAAGATGCCCAGGAATTATCAGAAAAGAACAAGATAAATGCCGACAAGAAGAAATATCACCACAAGCTCGGGCCACGGGGCTATGAGACTGCCATCCCAAAGTGGGATAAGAAAGAGCAAGATCTGATAGATAAAGGCGTCGTACCTAAACCACTCCGTGATGAGTGGGAATTGAGAGCAAGAAATTGGTTCCTTGCGCATGGTGGGTCGTACGACGAAACAACAGGGGACCTCATCTGCAATGACAATCTTACGATACCCAGGGAGAATTGGAAAAGGATAGTGAAAGAAATTAAGGAGGGACAAAAAAGTTCACTGCAGATAGAGATAAAGATTTGCTTACACTGGTCCTCGGCAATGACGAACATGGAGGACGAACGCGAGGCTTCGGTCCTTCTTACCCGTGGTGTCTTGGGTTTGCTAGAGACCAAGACACTTACAGAAGCCGAGAGAGAGCAAAGAAGCGGCAGCAGGATGAGGAGAATGACAAGTTCAACCAGTTGCTTGCCAGGATTAACGAGCAACAAAAGCAGATTGATGAGCTTAGAGGAGTACCGCGCGAGGAAGCTCCTGCAGTTGATATTACCGGCGCCCCATCTAAGCGGAAAAGCAGCGTGGCTGAATCTGAGGCCCCGCCCGATGATGAACGAAGAATGATAGAGGGTGGTCCCGGCTACCCCGTGGATGGAATCAAGGAGTCAACATCATGTGAACTCCATCAGAAATTCAAGAACATATCCATGAAGGTGGCCGTCGGACAAGCTTTACCTTCTGGCCCTGATGCACGCTGGCATGGCCGTGAGATTCGAGCTGGCTTTGCTAAAGTCGGGGTGGATGAAATCATGACGGGGTTTAATGATATGGAGCTCGACATAGCTGGACCCGAAGATGAGAGGACACTCGGAGAAGTACTGGGTGGAGTCATCCTATGGGACAAGAACTACATCAAGCTTCCAGGCTCGGCCCCAAGGACAACACCGCCTCCGAGTCGTCGCAGGTCACCTACACCTCCACTACCTCCAAGCCCTCCACATGACGTCGGCCAACACAACACGAGTCCATCTCGATCACCGCCGTCGGACTTGGGTAGTCCGTCTCCGCCGCCGCCCGCACATGATACTAAGCGGAAGCGTGCCAGCAAGAACGCTTTGTCGATGATTTCTAAGGGACGGAGCTCCCCAAAGCGCAAACTGTCGCCCCTCCCAGAGGTACCTCATGCTAATCTTCCTACCAGACCTTATGATCGTACCCCCGAGGAAAACGCCAGGATAGCAAAGGAACAGCATGATGCGCAGATGAAAAGGAAGGAACCCGAGCCCCGCCCTAAATACACCGAGAAGAACATAGCATGGGCAAAAGACTTCATAACCACTCCATCACAGTATGACTTACACTATAAGCCTGATGACTATACACGCACATTGCAGAAGGAAGTGAAAAAGAGCAGGTCACATGCAAGTGCGAGTGGGAGCAAATCAAGTTCAACTACAAGCAAGAAAAAATCAGACGTTTCTCAGCTTGGACAACAGGCCAAACAGTCGATCCCACCCCTCAAGGTGTTAACCGAGAATGTTCCCCCTCCGGTGCAGGGCCAAGCTTTTGAAAAAGCAAAGGAGTTGGCGGATGAATGTGGTATCTTGGTTGAAAATTTGCTGGCTTCCCAAGATGACAGGATACCCAAGGCTGTGGTAGCCCCTAAGCCACAGTTTGTCATGGGAGAGCCTTTGGTCAGCAAAGATGATCTCCCAACAAATATGCGTTACTTGCATAAATGGTACTTAAGTGAATCAAAGAATGGGAGAACGATGATCGTGCTGAGTGTCCCACAGGAGTACTACGGCCGCTCCGAAGAAATCCATATCAACTTTGACGAACTCTTCCAGATGTACAATGGCGACGCCCTCGACAAATCGCTTATGAGTTGCTATTGTTTGTAAGTTTTTCAATTCGTTGTCTACATATAACTTGTTTAGTTATTTCAATTCATTGTCTATATATAACTTGTACTCTATTATGCAGAATGAAGATTCTGGAGTGTAAAAGTAAGAGCATCCTAAATATTGGGTTTATTGATCCAGATAAAATACATATAGCGACGCTAACTAATTATCCCAAGGAGACGGAGGAAAACCTTCTAAGGTTTCTAAGAGATCAAAATTTCTGTGACCACATACTGTTTCCATATAACTTCAGGTGAGGCTCTTTACTCTGTTGTGTCCATTCACTTATAAGTGTAATTGATAAGTTACTCACACACACACACACACACACATATATATACATATGCAGCTTCCATTGGATTCTGTTGGACATTCAAATTGATAAGGGAAGAGTTGATGCCTTCGACCCATTATCGAGTCCCTTGGAACAGTTCCAAAGCATGCAGGACATGCTCCAAGGGTAATTTTAATCATTCTTGCGCTCTATCGGTCTCTTTCGATGATTTTCTGATATATCAATTAATGAAAAACTTAGCAAATCATTATCCTTGTCGGGGAGGGTTTGGAATCGGTTCAAGTGCGTGACTCCCGGTAACTTTCGTGAGAAGCTGACCTTTAGAGCGGCTCAGGTAAGTAGTAGTATGATATACTTCTATTAATTTTCAATACATTTATGATGGTAGATTATTATTTTGATTATATATATTCTATTCTCGTAAAGTGCGACCAGCAGCCACGGGGAACGCATCTATGCGGATACTATGTTTGCGAGACCATTCGCACGTTTACCTCTGATTTCAAGGATCACACATTCGACGTAAGCAATGAACATTCACACCTTTATTTTTACCCGTCATTCTTTGTTATCATGATTGATATTCATATTCATCTCCTCTTCTTATATAGCACACAACCATGAGGACGAAGGTCCTACCAGAGCAACGCGCGATTGCTGTTGCAGAGGAGCTTGCGGGATTTCTGAGGACGGAAGCTATAGAAGACAAAGGACGATTTAGTGTAGCTAAGGGTCATTACTGATGTTCGTCCATGTAATCGAACAGATGGGCTCTAGTCCCGATAATTCAGATCTCCATATAATTGTATATATCTGATCGCTTGTAAGATAAGTTAATCTTATATATATATGCATAATTATTTCTATTTTAAATTATATAAAAACTAATTCCCGAACACCAAACGAGGCATCACGTTAATCTCCTGAACACCTAAACCCTAAAACCCTAAAATCCAAAAATAATTTCATTCAAAAAAAAAACCCAAAAGGCAGCAAAATCTGAAAATCTTTAGTCCCGGACCGTGTAACGAACCGGGACTAAAGGGCCTGCCCTGGGGTGCTACGAGGCGCCCACGTGGAGCACCTTTAGTCCCGGCGTGTAAGAGGGCCGGGACGAAAAGGTTATGCCTTTAGTCCCGCCCCTTTAGTCCCGGTTGGTGAACCGGGACTAAAGCCCCTTACGGGCCGGGGCTAAAGGCCCCGTCCCCACTAGTGACAGTTATTATTCTAGATATATATTCTTGTGTTTTTTTCCTGAAGAACACAAATTGGCATGTTTTCTCACTACAAACCACTAGTACATGTGTATATGACTATTTTTTTGGAAACCTTAAAGTGCATTTCTGAATTTTCATCTACTGAGGAGTGCAAGTACCTGGGGTGCAACATTTTTTTTGAAACGGAGGCAAAATATTTGCCTCATTGGTTAATTAAGCAGAAGAATATTGCCTAGTTAATTAATAGAAAACCGGGTGGAAACCAAGGGCTGCAACAAATTCATGTCTGAAAAGAGACCGTAAATACGCGAGAACAAATTCAATGCAACAAATTGCTATTCTCGACCCCATTCTTGTGTTTTTCAGTGAAAAACATGAACTATTTGTTTTAGCACAAAATTCACAGGAACATGACAGGCTTTTTATGAGCGGATGTACATGGATTGGTACCACACATGTATATGGGTGAATTTATTTTTCTTTTTACTTGTTTTTTTTCTGAAATAAGGAGTGCAAGTAGCTTGGGTGCAATAAATCCGAAAAAGTTTTCATAAATATCTGCAACACCGTTCAAGGAAAAATGAGCTCGAAAACTGATTATAATATAGAAGTAGTAATTCTCTGGCAAGATATTAGCTAGCACGGCTCGACATAAAATGTGTAGATTTTCATTTTATCCAGATCTGATTAGAAAAAGTGTTTGTCCAGCGAAGTGAGATTATGTTTTTCCCCTTTCATGTTTCTTTTTCCCTTTTCCTTGTAAATTAGTACGTTTACGTAATGACCCATCAGCAACATCTAAATGTTATTATTTTTTGAATAATCTAAATGCTATCATCGTTGAAGTTTTAGTATACATCTCAATTTTTATTTCGGATTTGATTCTAAACGAGCTTATGTTGAACATGCATGTTCGTACGTTAATTTGTTGATTTAACCAGAAAGAATAGGACGAAGAAGCTAACACCAGTTAATGCATGAGTTACATGTATCATTTTAAACTATATGTAATCTCTATAGTGATTTTACCCAGTGATTGAAGCTGAGAATTATATGAAGCGCCTATGCGTCTGGGAGGAGGACTAGGTGAACGCATATTATGCTGGTGTGTGTGATACCACCGTGATACTTCCAACTATCTCTTTATTAAGCAAATTAATGTGTTGGATTTTGCCGTTCTCGCTAAATAGTAATGTAAGGAGATAATGGGAACGAAAATAAAAAGGAACGAACGTTCCCTTGCTATCCTGCTGGTCAGCGCCATCCCTCAGCGGCTGGACAGCGTTCGAGTGAAGTGCACTATAGTTCCCTGAACTTCTTTAGGGGTGTCATGTAGGTCTTCAAACTATGAAAATCAGCATTTAGGTTGTCAAAATGCAGTAGGGCCCTCTTTGATTTGCAGGATATTAAAACGTGGGAATAAGAAAAATATAAGATTTAAGTGACATGTACACTTGAATCTGATAGAATTGGCATTGAGCGTTTGATGCCACTGAAAAAACAAAGGAATTAGAAAAAAAATGTTGAAATGAATGCTAGATTTCCAATGAAATATTACACTTGGTTCCACAGGAAAATATTCGTGAACAACGCGGACATTTTTTTTAAGTCATGAACAACGCGTACATTTTTCTTAAGTCATGAATATTTTTTTTCCATATTCAGGAACATTTTTTTAAAGTCGTCAAGTGTATGAACATTCACGAACATTTTTCCATATTCGCAAATCACGCAAACATTTTTTTAACTCGTGAATATTTTTACCATATCCGTGAACCCTTTTTTCAATCATGAAACTATATGAATGTTCGCAAATGACCCAAGCATTTCATTAAAATTGTGAACATTTTTCCATTTCCATGATCATTATTTAAATAGTCATGAAAGTATATGAATGCTCGCGAAAAAAGCGGATACTTTTTTAAAGTCCTGCCATTTTTTCCATATTCATGAACATGTTTTTAAAGTCTTGAAAGTATATGAATGTTTGTGAACATTTTTTCCATATTTATGAACGACGTGAACATTGTTTTCCTTATTCGCAAACAACGTGACCATATTTTTAAAGTTCATGAATTTGAATTTATTTGCATATTTATGTCACCAGCAGTTACCTTGCAGGCCCTAGACGTGTCATGGGTCAACGACGTCAACTGGCCGACCAAGTGGGGTTGGACAGATTTTAGACCCGTATGACACACTTAGCATTTTGAGGATCTAAGTTCTTATTCTCATCGTTTAAGGACCTACATGACATTATTGAAATGGTTCACGAACCAACAATGCACTTCACTCACAGTGTTAAGTCCGTACAATAAGATTTCGGTGCAATATGAGGTGTTGGATATTGCGCAACTCAGTCCTCATTAGATTTTCTTGATCACTCAAAGTAGATACTTAAATTCTTTGCTTTTTTTCTTCTTTCGAAAAGGATGATGTAACCCATGGCATGCATACAATCATCTTTATTCATTATTCAACTAAGGTCCGAGAAGAATATATATCAAAGAATCCAAAATCATCACTTACACCTACAAACTTGATAGTGTGGAATGTCTCACTCGCCATCATCTAGAATTGGGGTCACCATCGATCCGCTCGGATGACGTATCAGGAGCATATACCCGGTGTAATAAACCTAACGTGTATATCACATGCACACGTTTTAGAAATCGCTTCCACCATCGATGTGCTGTCCCATCTCTAGTAAAGAGATCTACACCATTCTTGTCAAGCCGACCACCCGCCGATACCACCACAACATCAAATAGCGTCATCACCATACACTCGTCCATTCAGACGTATCTGTCACTGAGACTATGCCGCACCAAGCTGACAAGATTCGCCGTCGTCGACGCGGTAGATGCAACACCACTCCACCTCTTTTCCCCTTCAACTAGCACCTGCTCTAAAATGATGCCCCCGAGAGAGAGAGAGAGAACGACATCGTGTCGTCACCGTCTGATCCGGGAGATCCAAGGGTTTCCCTAGAGCAACAAAACCGAGGTTGCAGCACACACCCATCATACGAGTGCTCAAGACTACACCTCCAAATAGGTAACGATATTGTAGCATCACTGCCGCCCATTCACCGGGAACTAGGGTTTCACGCGGGCACACAGGACATGAGGAGCAGGGATAGCTATCATCAACCTCGCCAGCTGTAACAACCCAGAACCGACGCTCCAGAAGATTCTCATTTTATTTCTTTGTCGCCGTGTGATTTATTTGGTTGTTGCATTCATCATCACATCATGTGCATCATATGCATAGCATAGACACTCTGTTCTCGTCATTCTCCAAAACATGCATCTTTTATTAGTTGCCGGTTCTCTTCTTTCTTGTCGTTGACCGTTTTGAGACCAACCACACACGCACGCGTCCGCGACATATTTTAAATTTTGTTTTTGAAAGCGTGTATAAAAACATACTTGGTTCACGTTGAAAGTTTGTGTGCGGTCTTGTTTTACTGTAGGTAGGCTGCCTACCAAATTTCATCACAGTCGGAGTCCGTTTGATACGTGGACCGTTAAATATATAGCGACACTAGCCGGTTTATTCGTCGGTTGTTTCAGTGTTTAAAAATCTTGTGCCGGCCCACAAACCTCCCTCTCATCCCTTCCTATCTCATCTACACAACCCACTAGACTCACCTAGCCCCTCCCTCCGTTCGTGGTCGTCGGATCGTGATCGGACGGTCGTCATCCGACTCACTATAGTCCAATCCCTATATATAACCCATCTTGTGGAGAGAGCCCCCTCACTCTCTAGGGTCCCCCTTTGCCAAGTCGCACGCACCCCCCCCCTAAAAAAACCACTTTCTAGGTCCACCTCCTCCCAATCTCGTAGATTTTGTGTTCCTAGCCCCACTGGACATGTCCGCGGCCAACCCGGACGTGTCCGGGCGACCATATTAGCCGCAGCCCACAGCGCACACGCTCCTCCCTACATGGAGCCGATCTCCCTCACGCCCCCGCCTCCATGATGCTCCGGCGAGCCGCCGTCGGAGCCGCGTCCCCTCTCGACTGCCCCATCGCCAACAAGCCGTAGTCGGCTGGTGCCCCGCCGTGGATGCGAAAGCCGCCCTCCGCCTCGCCCCGTGCAGATCCAGCCACTGGACGCCGCCTCGACCTCCTCCTTGCCGGATCCGGTGGCCCGAGGCACTGTCGCTGTCGCCATCTTGGGCCTTGCCCCGTCGCCACCTCGGAGACCCGTCGCCGGCGACCACCTCGCTAGTTCGAGCACGGAGACGACGCCCTCGACCTCCGCGTGGGCCATGTCGCAGCGCCCCATGGGCCGGCCTCGCCTGCCCCGCGTCAGGCCCAGCGCGCCACGCGTGGGCTACGCCCCAGCCCAACCAGCTCCATTGATCGTGCCTTGGCCTAAGGTGAGGACCCCTACCCGAGCCTCTTTGCTCTATTAGGGTCGTAGGCACAACTTAGTGTCCAACTCTCACCTGTGTGACTTGTTGTATTTTTTTATGTTGCGGCGAATTTCTCTATTATCCCAAGAATTCAGGAATTACAGAAAAATGCATGTTTTTAAAATGCCTATAAATAGTTAACCATGCATCGGATTAAAATGATTTAAACATGTAAAATGCTTAAAATATTGTGTAGTTTCACAATATCCAACTTTCATCCATGATAAAAATGTTTAACCTATTGTTTGCATTCAATTTGCATAGATGTCATGTTAAAAGTATTTATTTCATAAATAATTAACCGAGCTCCGATTAAAATGATCCACACATGTAACTTTACTAGAAAAATGTGTAGAAAAACATGGTTGTATTTATTTTGCTGTTTAACAAATCTACAATTGTGTTATAGGCAGAACAATACTGGAATCTAAATTTGCATACTGGGACTTCACGAAATTGTTATTCGTTGTTTCGGCCTCATTTAAACTTCCCTAGAAATTTATGTAGTTTCATAATATCTTATTGCATGCATATTTTAACATGTTTGTGGCTCTCATTTGCATACATTTTGCATCCATGTCATATTATCTTGTGTTGGTCATATCCTTTAGATCGTAGTTTCTTGTTAAATGATCTATAGATGTAAATCGACTAGAATGACGTGTATAATCACATGGTCCACTTTATTTTGCTGTTAAATAAATATAAAATATGGTTAATTCAGATCTGGACCAATTTCAAAATTAACATATGATGTCACTTCGGAAATGGTATATGTTCTTTTCGACCTCATTTAAAATGCCTTGATAGCGTAGCTTAAATATGCTTCACCTCTTGTCATGTTTAGCAACATTTAACATTGACGTGTACTGATGTCTACTACAAACTTGTTCTTGTAGACTCGTGTTGGGTCTCCAAGCGCATAGTTTTGTAGGACAATAGCAAATTTCTCATAAGTGGATGACCCGAGGTTTATCAATCTATGGGAGGCATAGGATGAAGATGATCTCTCTCAAACAACCCTACAACCAAATAATAAAAAGTCTCTTGTGTCCCCAACACGCCAAATACAATGGTAAATTGTATAGGTGCACTAGTTCGGTGAAGAGATGGTGATATAAATGTAGTAATGATAGTAGATATTGATTTTTGTAATAGGAATAATAAAAAACAGCAAGGTACGTAGCAAGTAAAAAAGTAAGCACAAATGGTATGGAAATGCTTGAAAATGAGGCCTTGGGTCCGTAATTTTGCTAGTACAATCTCTCAACAATGCTAATATAATTGGATCACATAAAAATCCCTCAACGTTTGATAAACAATCACTCCAAAGTTCTTATCTGGTGGAGAACATAAGAAGAAATTGTTTGTAGGGTACAAAACCACCTCAAAGTTATTCTTTTCCACCAATCTTTTCAAGAGTTCGTACTAGAATAACAAGTTATCCTCTCCTATCGATATATTGAAGAGTTCGTACTAAAATAATACCATTGATACATATCAATCAACACTAATGTCACCTAGATACTCCAATGTCACCTCAAGTATCCGTGGGCTAATTATACGACATGCATAAAGCAATTTCAGATTCTTCATATTCAATCCAACACAAAGAACTTCAAGGAGCACCCAAGATTTCTATTGGAGAACATAGTATGAAAAAGTGCAATCAGCCCCTATGCCTAGATCCCCAAGGTCATCGGAATTCGCAAGTTGATGCAACAACATATATCAAGTGAATGTCTTGAATAACCCAATGTCACTATGGGTATCGGCATGCAAGACATACATCATGTGCTCTCAAACCTGAATATTCAATCCAAAATAATAAGATCTTAAAGTGAAGGACTAAATTCATCACAACAATAGCTTGGGACAAACACCATATGATCCGACTATATTAACAAGGCGTGATATATCAAGATCGTGACATCTCAAGAACACGAGAGAGAGAGAGAGAGCGAGAGAGCGAGCGAGCGAGAGATAGATAGATAGAGAGAGAGAGAGATTAAACACATAGCTACTAGTGCAAACCATCAGCCCCGAGGATGGACTACTCCCTACTCGTCATGGCCTTCGTCGGGATGATGAAGATGGCCACCGGAGATGATCTCCACCTCTGGCAAGGTGCCGGAGCAGGCTCCCGATTGGTTTTTTGTGGCTACAGAGGCTTGCGGCGATGGAACTTCTCATCTAGGGTTATTTCTGGAGGTTTCTCTATTTATAGGAATTTTGGCATTGGAATCACGCAAAGATGGGCCATGAGGTGCCCACCAGGTACCAAGCCGCGCTAGGGGGGGCAGGGGCACCCTGGTGCCTAATGGGCAGCCTGAGCCTCCTCTGGTTGGCTTCCTTGGTCCTCTGGATGTCCTCTAGGTAGAAAAAAATCTCCAGAAAGTTTCGTGATATTTAGACTCCGTTTGATATGGATTTTCCGTGAAGTAAAAAACAACAACTGGCACTGGGCACTATGTCAATAGGTTAGTCCCAAAAATCATATAAATTTGCTATAAAATGATTGCAAAACATCCAAGAATGATAATATAACAACATGGAACAGAAAAAAATATAGATACATTGGAGATGTATCAACATCCCCAACCTTAATTCCTTCTCATCCACGAGTAGGTAAATGATAAAAACAAATTTTTTAGGTGGAATGCTACCTAACATGTTCATCCTATTCTTTTCATTATAGCATGGACATATGGACTTGTAGATGATTCAAAGCAATAGTCTATAATTTGACATGAAAAGTTTAATACTCCAGCATATCAACAAGCAACCAAGTCTTTTAAAATATCAATACTAAATAACGATATCCCTAGCCGATCATGCTCAATCAATGATCCATTCATGAAACACACTCAAAAATTAGCTACATCCAATGCTCAAGTATGATAATAGTGCTTCGTCGTTGGTGCTTCATAAGAGAAGATGGAGACTCAAATAAAAAAATAAAAAATGCATAAAAAATAAATAGATAGGCCCTTCGTAGAGGGAAGAAGAAATTTGTAGAGGTGTGTGAGCTCCAAACTTAAATTAAGAGATAAAGTTATTTTGGGTGGCATGCTTTTCCTGTCAATGAAAACGACTAAGAGTTTTCAATATCTTCCATGCTAAACAAATCATAGGCGGTTCGCAAACTGAAAATAAAGTTTATTCCCTTTTCCACCATTCATTCACACTCCACGGCTAGGCGCATCCACGGGTACCGTCCATGCCAACACTTCCCAAGGAATTTGTTATTTAACAACATAAAGTAAATTTATTTTCATTTTGGGACCGGGCATCCCTATTACCGCCATATTCTCGTGCAATGACAAGTGAATAGATACTCATCTTGAGAATAACCTATTTAACATGGAAGGTACCAGCCATCCCTCGCTGCTTCATAAGCGGTACGGGCACACAAAATAGAAGTTTATTTTTAATATTAGAGTTGCCACATACAAATTTACTTAGAACGACACTTAAATACCACATATTAGTAGGTATGGTGGACTCATTATGCACAAATTTGGGTTTAGAATTTGGATGCACAAGCAACATTCCCTCTTAGTACAAGTGAAGGCTAGCAAATATATTGAGAAGCGCACAACCAAGGAACGAAGACAATAAAAACAAACATTAAACATAACTAACACCGAATAATGCAATACAAGTAGGATGTAATTTCATAGCAGAATTATTGACTTCATGTGCATGCATAGGGAATCACAAACATTAACACCAATATTCTTACTAAAGCATAATTACTCATCAACATAACTCACCTATCATTATCTTCATATCGCAAAACTATTACAAAGAATCAGATTTAACATAAAATGATCTTCATGAAAGTTTTTATTATATCTCCCGTGGATATCTATTACTTTGGTACCATTTTCATTTAAAGCAATTTGCCATTGCTAATAACAAGCTCTCAAACAAATATAAGTGAAGAAAGAGAGCACAAGTATCTTTAAATTTGTCAACTCTCAAAATAATATAAGTGAAGCAAGAGAGGATTTCATCAAAGTTTCTACTACCTCTCAAAATAATGTAAGTTAAGCATGAGTGCATATTTCTTCGAAATAACAGTACCATCTTGCTCAAAAAACTAAAAGTGAAGTACTAGAGCAATTCAACCAAACTACTCTCAAAAGATATAAGTGAAGAACTGACGATCAATGAGCAGTGAAACAATTAAGTAGCTATGTGAAGACTCTCTCTTAATAAAGATTTCCAGATCTGATATTTTATTTCGGAAATAAAATAAAACAAAAGACACTCCAAGAATAGCACATATCATGTGGACAAAGAAAAATTTAGGCTCAACATAGGCTAACCGATAGTTGTTGATGAAGAAAGGTGGGATGCGTAGCATCCCCAAGCTTAGATGCTTGAGACTTCTTTAAATATTTACTTGGGTTGCCTTCGGCATCCCCAAGATTGAATTTTTTTTATCTCGTTCAATCCCCCCATATCCCGGTTTCATCTAAGTCTCATAAACTTCATCCACACAATACTTGAAAAGAACTCGTGAGATCGGTTAGTGCACATAAGCATAAATTACCTCTTTATGTACTGCCAAGACAAGTTGAATAATAATTTTCAAACATTAGGTAATTTATAGTATCATTTACACAATTTAACAACCAATATAAGCTATGGAAACTATAGGATGAGTAGATAATAATACTATGATAGCAATCTGTCTAAAGAGGACAGTTTGTAGAAATCACCTTAAAAAGTGTACTTTTGTATATCAAAAAATTCTGAAAACTTAGGACATGATAAATTTTTTGTATGAAAGTGCCATGTAGAAATTTCGAAATTTTCTACGTCCAAATAAAATATGATTATTCAAATACTACAACATGCGTTTCTATTATTGTACAGCACACATCGCACATGCAATTCAAGCATTGTATAGACAATTCTTGGAACTTTTTATCGAAATTTTTTGGTAAATAAAATCTAAAAGAGAAAAAAATAAAATTACGCTCCAAGCAAAATACATATCATATAATGAATAAAAATATAACTTCAAGTAAGATATATCGATAATGTTGGAGACGAAAGAGGTGATGCCTTACGGGGCATCCCCAAGCTTAGACGCTTGAGTCTTCCTTGGATATTACCTTGGGGTTCCTTGGGCATACCAAATCTTAGGTTCTTGTTTCTTATTTCTCTCCTCATATTAGTATCTCACCGAAAACTTGAAAACTTCAATCACACAAAACTTAACGGAACTTCGTGAGATGGGTTAGTATGATAAAGATAGACCATTCACCTAGGTACTGTCATGACAAGATTCATCATTGTTATCACATTATAACTACTATATTCTATCATTCCCTTAATTTATATCACCAAATATTAAAATTATGGAAACATTAAAACAAGCAAACTATGCACACAAAATAGAATGTGTCAAAAATAGAACAGTCTGTGAAGCTCTGCATGAAAACCATACTTACGTGACTCTAAAAATTCTGAAAAATTAGAAAAACACACAGAATTTGCATGATAAAACATTTTAGAAATGTCAGAATTTTTTGACATTCCAGTAAAATCAGAGTAATTCTACACTGGACGTAAACATTTCTGTTTTTACACATAATCAAACAAACGAGTATCCACACTATCCCAAATGCTTTAGTTGTCACTTTATTGAAATAAAAGCTATAAAACATGATTACCACAATAGCTTAATAATGTGAACACACAAAAATAGAAATTAAAAGTGTTGGGTTGTCTCCGAACAAGCGCTTTTCTTTAATGCCTTTTAGTTAGGCATGATGATTTCAATGATGCTCGCATAACAAGTAGTAATTGAGACATGCAAGAGAGCATCATGAATCACATGACAAACACATTTATGTCTAACTCACTTCCTATGCATAGGGACTTTTCAGGCAAATACTTTATTATAGCAATATTAACTAGCATAGGAAGGCAAAAACAAGCATAACTTTAAAACTTTGAACACATAGGGAGGAAACTTGAAATTATTGCAATTACTACAAGCATATGTTCCTCCCTCATAATAACTTTCAGTAGCATCATGAAGGAATTCAATAATATAACTATCACGTAAAGCATTCTTTTCATGATGCACAAGCATAGAATTTTTATTACTACCCACACAAACAAAATTCTTATCATTCATAGTAGTGGGAGCAAACTCAACAAAATAAATATCATTAGATACTTGAGTGGCATAATCCAATTGAAAATTAAAATCATGATTTCAAGTTTCATTGTTTTTATTACTCTTTGTAACATACATGTCATCACAATGATCATCATACATAGTAACTTTCTTGTCATAGTCAATTGAAACCACTTCCAAAATAGTGGATTCATCACTAAATAAAGTCATGACCTCTCCAAATCCACTTTTATCATAATGAAAAGATTCAACACCCTCCAAAATAATGCTATCACTACTTCCTAGAGTTCACACTATTCCAAACCTACATTCATCAATATAATCATCATAAATAGGAGGCATACTTTCATCAAAATAAATTTGCTCATCAAAACTTGGGAGACTGAAAATACCATCTTCATCAAACATAACATCCCCAAGCTTGTGGCTTTGCATATCATTAGCATCATGAACATTGAGAGAATTCATAGCAACAATATTGATATCATGCTCATAATTTAAGGTTTCACATTAAGCATTTCCATAAATTCTTCCTCTAGCAATTGAGCACAATTTTCCTTTCCATCATTTTCAAGAAGAACATGGTAAAGATGAACAATATGAGACCACCTCAATACCACTTTGTATTTTTCTTTTTATAAACCAAACTAGTGATAAAACAAGAAACTAACAAATTCAATTGCAAGATCTAAAGATATACTTTGAAGCACTCACCTCCCCGGTAACGACACCAGAAAAGAGCTTGATGTCTACTACACAACTTGTTCTTGTAGACTCGTGTTGGGCCTCCAAGCGTAGAGTTTTGTAGGACAGTAGCAAATTTTCCTAAAGTGAATGACGTAAGGTTTACCAATCTGTGGGAGGTATAGGATGAAGATGGTTTTTCTCAAACAACCCTGCAACTAAATAAGAAAAAGTCTCTTGTGTCTCAACACACCAAATACAATGGTAAATTGTATAGGTGCACTAGTTCGTCGAAGAGATGGTGATACAAGTGTAGTAATGATAGTAGATATTGATTTTTGTAATAGGAACAATAAAAAAAAGCAAGGTAGCAACTAACAAAAGTGAGCACAAACGATATTGCAATGCTTGAACATGAGGCCTAGCGTCTGGTGCAATCTCTCAACAATGCTAATATAATTGGATCACATAACAATCAAAGTTGTCAGAATCGTGACTCAAGTCTTAGAATTTTACGATCTTATGATCCAAACTAGCCCCTCCGATTCCACGATTTTGCTCATAGAATCTAAGTTTCTACGATCCTGTTAGTTATGATTCTACGATTCACGATCCTAAAAACTAAGCTCCGATCCAATTCAGAATCGCGATTCTCACAACTTTGATAACAATCCCTCAACTGCGATAAATAATCACTCAAAATTTACTATCTAGCGGACAACATAAGAAGAAATTGTTTGTAGGGTACAAAACCACCTCAAATTTATTATTTCCGATCAATCTTTCCAAGAGTTTGTACTAGAATAACAAGTTATCCTTTCAAATCGATCTATTCAAGAGGTCGTACTAAAATAACACCATTGATAGATATCAATCAAATCTAATGTCACCTAGATACTCCAATGTCACCTCAAGTATCCGTGGGCTAATTATACGACATGTATCAAACAATTTCAGATTCTTCATATTCAATCCAACACAAAGAACTTCAGGGAGCACCTAAGATTTCTATTGGAGAACATAATATGAAAACGTTCAATCAACCCCTATGCCTAGACCCCCAAGGTCACTGAATCCACAAGTTGATGCCACAACATATATCAAGTGAATCACTTGAATACCCCAATGTCACGAAGGGTAACCGCATGCAAGATATACATCATGCGCTCTCATACCTTAATATTCAATCCAACATAGCGATAGCGTAAAGTGAAAGACTCAATTCATCACAAAATAGCATGGGACAAACACCATATGATCCGACTATATTAACAAGGCCCGTGATATATCAAGATCATGACATCTCAATAACACGAGAGAGGGAGAGATTAAACACATAGGTACTGGTACAAACCCACAGCCCCGAGGGTGGACTACTCCGTCCTTGTTATGGCCTCCGCCGAGATGATGCAGATGGCCATTGGAGATGATCTCTCCTCTGAAAAGCTGCTGGAACAGGCTCCCGATTGTTTTTTCATGGCTACACAGGCTTGCGGCGACAAAACTTCTCATCTAGGGTTATTTCTGGAGGTTTCTTTATTTATAGGTATTTTTGGTGTTGGAATCACGCCAAGATGGACCACGAGGCGCCCACTAGGTACCAGGCCGCGCCAGGGGTGGGGTGGGGGCAAGCACGCCCTGGTGCCTAGTGGGCAGCCTCGGCCTCCTCTGGTCGTCTTCCTTGGTCCTCTGGATGTCTTCTGGGCAGAAAAATTCTATAGAATTTTTTGTGCCATTTGGACTCCATTTCATATTAATTTCCTGCGAAGTAAAAAACAAGAAAAAAATAGCAACTAGTACTGGGCAGTATGTCAATAGGTTAGTCCCAAAAAATGATATATAGTTGCTATAAAATGATTGCAAAACATCCAAGAATGCTAATATCATAGTATGGAAAAATAAAATTTTATACATACATGGGACACGTATCATGTACCCAAACGGGAGTGAACTAAGTAATTAAAATGTGGAGTTTTGTCAATATGCAACTCGTTGCATATTGAGCTTCACCTAATGTGTAAAAGTTGATTATTGTGTTTTGCCGTGTCTTGCATAATTAAATGGACATGCATCATATTTTCTTGCACATCATGTCATGCATATTTTGTGGTGTTCATTATGTGTTGATTGTTTATTTCTGGACTGTTTCTTCTCGATAGAGTTTTCAACCGCTTTGGAGTGTGAGGATTCGTTCAACTATGTTGGTTCGTATACTTCACGAAGTCATTCTTCTTCCAAGCGAGAACACATGCAAGATAATCATTTCCCTAGATACTATTACTATCATTTCCATGCTAGTTGTCTCGTTTCTATCTCTATGTCTCACTGCCTACCACCTCTTATCTCAAGCCTCTCAACATTGCCATGAAAGCCTCTAACCCCCTCCACATCCCTCCAAACCTTTGTTTGGCTATGTTACACTTGCTCAACCTTCTTATAGCGTTGCTAGTTGCAGGTGTAGTTGCTTCCATGTGACAACTTGGATTCTTTTGTATATCACCATATTATTGCTATTTAATTTAATGCACCTATATACTTGGTAAAAGGCGGAAGGCTTGGCCTTCTAGATCGGTGTTTTGTTCCATCTTTGCCACCCTAGTTACTTGTGTATCGATGTTATGTTGCATAATTGAGCGATCCTAACATGTTTGGGGTTGTTATGTGGACCATCTTGATTTTTGTTTTGGGATAAAACTTGTTTGGCAAGGTCCAACATTGGTACTACATTTCCCTAATAATTAATGAACCGCATAGGTAGTAATTAACTCGTGGATAATTAATGAACCCCCGGGCCAGTGCTCCTCATGAGTGTTGGTCCAACCCAGCGCAGCTAATTAACACTCCACGGGGCAATTAGGTGTTTTGGTGTGGTAACCATATCTCAGCCGTTGTGCACTGAGAATGAGATACGCGGCTCCTATCAGGATTGTCGGCACATCGCGCGGCCTCCCTGGATTTGTTTTACCCTTCCCGAATGTCTTGTGCGAGGAATTCCGAGGTTACTTTGGGCTATCTGAAGGTTGAGGTTTTCCACCAGGAAGCCGAGGAGGTCATGGGTTTTCCATGTTCAAATTTCTGACGCAGCTTGTGGTAGTCTATGATGGGCTTGTTGGATCACCCTTCTAGGGTGAAATCTTTCGGAAATCCATGCCCGTGGTTATGTGTCAACTTGGAAACTTTCTATAACACCCATTCATAACAAACTTGAAGTAAACTTGATTAAAACTTGCTAATGGTGTGCGTAACCATGACTGTCTCTTCTCGTGAGTTTCTAATTTGAGACATGACATGGTGGGGTTATGTTTGACGTAAGTAGGTGTTCAGGATCACTTCTTGATCATTACTAGTTTACATCCGTTATGTGTAGATCACTCCCTCTCTTATTCTTGTACTCGTTAGTCGGCCACTCAAGTAAGTGCTTAGTGCTTGGCGCAGCCTCACCACTTAACCATACCTCACCCATTAATCTTTGCTAGTCTTGATACCTTTGGAAATGAGATTGCTCAGTCCGTGTGGCTCACAAATTATTGCAACAATAGTTGTAGGTACACGTAAAGCGATACTTTGATGTGAGCGCGATGATTGTTCTATTTGGAGTTCTTCTTCTTGTTGCTCTTCATCGATTATAGGATGGGTTCGAGGCCGACAGCCTCGAATAGCAAGGATGGACATCGTTCTTTTATCATTTGATTTCGTCCGTAGTCGGGCCATGCTCTTCTACATGATGATTGAATGTATTGTTGAATTGAGTTGTTCATGCTATAGCTTGTGGAGAGTGTAAGCCAACTCCATATACTCATCTCTTATGTACATCTACTTTTAACGATATCCATTCTTGCAAAATGAAGAGATGCGCTTCTATCCCTGTCGAGGCACTCGATCCAAAAATAGGGATAGGATCGCATCTTGGATGTTACAAGTTGGTATCAGAACAATACCGACTGAAAGTGCATGTAGTCCTTATGTGTGGTTTTGGTAATTGATGACAATCCTAATGGACTAATGTTTGCATTGAGTTATACATTTGAAGGATTGTTCTATTTGCAATGCATTAAGAATATTGGGTGAATTGAAGGATGTTTGTTCCATGAATATGCAAGAAGGAGCTCAAAACAATTCTAAATGAAGGTCATATACATATTGTTGTGCATGCATCAAGGATGATCTTAACGATTGAATCAAATATGATATGATCAAGATGAATTCTATGTGATGAACAAGATGTGATCAATGTGGAGTTCATTGAGGATATCATACATTCTAATGCTTTTGCTTATGGTTTGAACCATGATGGATCAATATCTCGAGAGAATAGTTTAGGAGAAGAATTGTACATATGTCTTGAAAATAGGATCATGATGATCTCATACGTTGAGTCATGGATGATTATGTCTTCAAGCAAGTAATTCAAGTGAAGAATTCATTGTGCCTCTGAAGAGACTATGTTGTATCATGAATACGAGCAAGTTATAGCCAATCTGAGATTCTTGGAGAAACTTGATATGGTCATGGTGAATCGAGGTATTGGTAATCATGTCTTGAAGCAACGAAGCATATTGAAGAAATCAAAAGGGCATTCGACACATCATGTTTAATCATGGATCAAGATAAATATTAACCAAGATGAAGATCAAAGATTTAACTCAAAGATGGCCATCACACAAGGGATCTTGTGGTATGGTAAGTAATTGTCATTTGCACTTTGTGTACTAACCCAAACTATTTATTTTCTACATCTATGTTCATTAGGTGATTCTGATGGTCTTGCATCAAGATAAAGATTCCAAGTGTCCCTGAGAGGATGGCATAAGGATACGATGATCATGGTTGCCAAGGGAAGCTCAATATAAGCATCCTGAAGGATTACATTCTTGAAGCTTGTGGATGATCACATGATGTACATGTGAAGATACAATGCAATTAAATAATCCCCATATGTTGTGTGGGGGAGCTATCTGAAGCCTTCATCAAATGGTGTGATCAAGGCTATGCTTACATCTTGAGCCAAAAATAAATGTCAATATCAAGCTCAAGTGGAATGCTCAAGTCAAATGTATTAGTTCCGTTGGTTGTAGTTGTTGGAAATATGCCCTAGAGGCAATAATAAATTAGTTATTATTATATTTCTTAGTTCATGATAATCATTTATTATCCATACTATAATTGTATTGATTGGAAACACAATACTTGTGTGGATACATAGACAAAACACTGTCCCTAGTAAGCCTCTAGTTGACTAGCTCGTTGATCAAAGATGGTCAAGGTTTCCTGGCCATAGGCAAGTGTTGTCACTTGATAACGGGATCACATCATTAGGAGAATCATGTGATGGACTAGACCCAAACTAATAGACGTAGCATGTTGATCGTGTCATTTTGTTGCTACTGTTTTCTGCGTGTCAAGTATTTGTTCCTATGACCATGAGATCATATAACTCACGGACACCGGAGGAATGCTTTGTGTGTATCAAACGTCGCAACGTAACTGGGTGACTATAAAGATGCACTATAGGTATCTCCGAAGGTGTTAATTGAGTTAGTATGGATCGAGACTGGGATTTGTCACTCCGTGTAACGGAGAGGTATCTCGGGGCCCACTCGGTAATACAACATCACACACAATCCTTGCAAGCAATGTGACTTAGTGTAAGTCATGGGATCTTGTATTACGGAACGAGTAAAGAGACTTGCCGGTAAACGAGATTGAAATAGGTATGCGGATACTGACGATCGAATCTCGGGCAAGTAACATACCGAAGGACAAAGGGAATGACATACGGGATTATATGAATCCTTGGCACTGAGGTTCAAACGATAAGATCTTCGTAGAATATGTAGGATCCAATATGGGCATCCAGGTCCCGCTATTGGATATTGACCGAGGAGTCTCTCGGGTCATGTCTACATAGTTCTCGAACCCGCAGGGTCTGCACACTTAAGGTTCGACGTTGTTTTATGCGTATTTGAGTTATATGGTTGGTTACCGAATGTTGTTCGGAGTCCTGGATGAGATCACGGACGTCACGAGGGTTTCCGGAATGGTCCGGAAACGAAGATTGATATATAGGATGACCTCATTTGATTACCAGAAGGTTTTCGGAGTTACCGGGAATGTACCGGGAATGACGAATGGGTTCCGGGAGTTCACCGGGGGGGGGGGGGCAACCCACCCCGGGGAAGCCCATAGGCCATAAGGGTGGCGCACCAGCCCTTAGTGGGATGGTGGGACAGCCCAAAAGGGCCCTATGCGCCATACAAAGGAAAATCAAAGAGAAAGAAAAAAAAGGGAGGTGGGAAGGAAGGGAAGGACTCCCACCCACCAAACCAAGTCCAACTCGGTTTGGGGGGGGGAGCCTTCCCTCCTTGAGCCCCAAGGCAAGGTCCCCTCCCTCCCACCTATATATACGGAGGTATTGGGGCTGATTTGAGACGATTTTTCCATGACAGCCCAACCACATACCTCCATGGTTTTTCCTCTAGATCGCGTTTCTGCGGAGCTCGGGCGGAGCCCTGCTGAGACAAGGTCATCACCAACCTCCGGAGCGCCGTCACGCTGCCGGAGAACTCTTCTACCTCTCCGTCTCTCTTGCTAGATCAAGAAGGCCGAGATCATCGTCGAGCTGTACGTGTGCTGAACGCGGAGGTGCCGTCCGTTCGGTACTAGATCGTGGGACTGATCGCGGGATTGTTCGCGGGGCGGATCGAGGGACGTGAGGACATTCCACTACATCAACCGCGTTCACTAAGGCTTCTGCTGTACGATCTACAAGGGTACATATATCACAAATCCCCTCTCGTAGATGGACATCACCATGACAGGTCTTCGTGCGCGTAGGAAATTTTTTGTTTCCCATGCGACGTTCACTAACAGTGGAATCATGAGCTAGGTTCATGCGTAGATGGCTTCTCGAGTAGAACACAAAAGTTTTTGTGGGCGGTGATGTGCGTTTTGCTGCCCTCCTTAGTCTTTTCTTGATTCCGCGGTATTGTTGGATTGAAGCGGCTTGGACCGACATTACTCGTACGCTTACGAGAGACTGGTTTCATCGTTACGAGTAACCCCGTTGCTCAAAGATGGCTGGCAGGTGTCAGTTTCTCCTACTTTAGTTGAATCGGAATTGACCGAGGAGGTCCTTGGATGAGGTTAAATAGCAATTCATATATCTCCGTTGTGGTGTTTGCGTAAGTAAGATGCGATCCTACTAGATACCCATGGTCACCACGTAAAACATGCAACAACAAAATTAGAGGACGTCTAACTTGTTTTTGCAGGGTATGCTTGTGATGTGATATGGCCAACGATGTGATGTGATATATTGGATGTATGAGATGATCATGTTGTAATAGATAATATCGACTTGCACGTCGATGGTACGGCAACCGGCAGGAGCCTTATAACTAACGTTTGTGCTTGCAGATGCGTTTACTATTTTGCTAGGACGTAGCTTTAGTAGTAATAGCATGAGTAGCACGACAACCCCGATGGCGACACGTTGATGGAGATCATGGTGTGACGCCGGTGACAAGAAGATCGTGCCGGTGCTTTGGTGATGGAGATCAAGAAGCACGTGATGATGGCCATATCATGTCACTTATGAATTGCATGTGATGTTAATCCTTTTATGCACCTTATTTTGCTTAGTACGACGGTAGCATTATGAGGTGATCTCTCACTAAAATTTCAAGACGAAATTTTGTTCTCCCCGACTGTGCACCGTTGCTACAGTTCGTCGTTTCGAGACACCACGTGATGATCGGGTGTGATAGACTCAACGTTCACATACAACGGGTGCAAAACAGTTGCGCACGCGGAACACTCGGGTTAAGCTTGACGAGCCTAGCATGTGCAGACATGGCCTCGGAACACATGAGACCGAAAGGTCGAGCATGAATCATATAGTTGATATGATTAGCATAGAGATGCTTACCAATGAAACTATTCTCGACTCACGTGATGATCGGACTTGAGATAGTGGATTTGGATCATGTACCACTCAAATGACTAGAGAGATGTACTTTTTGAGTGGGAGTTCTTAAGTAATATGATTAATTGAACTAATTATCATGAACATAGTCTAATGGTCTTTGCGAATTACGATGTAGCTTGCGCTATAGCTCTACTGTTTTTATATGTTCCTAGAGAAAATTTAGTTGAAAATTGATAGTAGCAAACTTTGCAGACTAAGTCTGTAAAACCGAGGATTGTCCTCGTTGCTGCGCAGAAGGCTTATGTCCTTAATGCACCACTCGGTGTGCTGCACCTCGAGCGTCATCTGTGGATGTTGTGAACATCCGACATATACGTTTCTGATGACTACACGATAGTTCAGTGCAAAATACTTAATGGCTTAGAAGCAAGGCACCGAAAACGTTTTGAAACGTCGCGGAACATAAGTGATGTTCTAAAGAGATGAAATTGTGATTTCATGCTTGTGCCCTTGTTAAGAGGTACAAGACCTCCGACAAGATTCTTTGTCCACAAAGTAAAGGAGAAAGGCTCAATCGTTGAGCCTGTGCTCAGATTGTCTGAGTACGACAATCACTTGAATCAAGTGGGAGTTAATCTTCCAGATGAGATAGTGATGGTTCTCCAAAGTCACTGCCACCAAGCTGTGAGAGCTTCGTGATGAACTATAACATATCAAGGATAGATACAATGATCCTTGAGCGATTCGCGATGTTTGACACTGCGAAAGTAGAAATCAAGAAGGAGCATCAATAGTTGATGGTTAGTAAAACCACTAAGTTTCAAGAAAGGCGAGGGCTAGAAGGGATACTTCGTGAAACGGCAAAACAGTTGTTGCGCTAATGAAGAGACCCAAGATTAAACCCAAACCCGAGACTAAGTGCTTCTGTAATGAGGGGAACAGTCACTAAGGCGGAGCAACTCTAGATACTTGGTAGATAAGTGGGCTGGCATTAGTCGAAAGAAGTATATTTGATATACATGATGTTGATGTGTACTTTACTAGTACTCCAAGTAGCATAAGGGTATTGGATACCGGTTCGGTTGCTAAGTGATTAGTAACACGAAATGAGAGCTACGGCATAAATGGAGACTAGCTAAAGGCGAGGTGACGATACGTGTTGGAAGTGTTTCCAAGGTTGATATGATCAAACATCGCACGCTCCCTCTACCATCGGGATTGGTGTTAAACCTAAATAATCGTTATTTGGTGCTTGTGTTAAGCATGAACATGATTGGATCGTGTTTATTGCAATATGATTATTCATTTAAAGAGAATAATGGTTACTCTATTTGCTTGAATAATCACCTTCACTGGTTTATTGAATCTCGATCGTAGTGTTACACATGTTCATGATATTTGTGCCAAAAGATACGAGTTAATGATGATAGTACCACTTACTTGTGGCACTGCCGCTTGAGTCATTTTAGTATAAATTGCATGAAGAGGCTCCATGCTGATGGATCTTTGTACTCACCTGATTTCGAATCACTAGTGACATGCAAATCATACCACATGAGCAAGGCCTTGTTTTCATTGAGATGAAACAAGATAGTAACTTGTTGGAAGTGATACATTTTGATGTATGCAGTCCAATGGGTGCTGAGGCACGCAGTGGATATCATTATGTTCTTACTTCACTGATGATTTGAGTAGATACTAGAGTATTTACTTAATGAATCACAAGTCTGAAATATTGAAATGTTCAATTCTGTTTCGGAGTGAAGTTCGTCGTAACAAGAGGATAAACTGTCTACGATATGATCATAGAAATGAATATCTGTGTTACGAGTTTTGGTACGCATTTAAGACAATATGGAAATTGTTTCGCAGTTCATGCCACCTGGAACATCATAGTGTGATGATGTGTCAGAACATCATAGCCACACACTATTTGGTACGGTGCACACTAAGATGTCTCTTATCGAATTACCACTATCGTTTATGGGTTATGCATTAGAGCCAACCGCATTCACTTTAAATAGGGCACCACGTATTTCCGTTGAGATGAAACAGTATATACCGAGGTTTAGAGAAATCTAAACCGTCGTTTCTTGAAAGTTTGGGGCTTCGACACTTATGTGAAAAAGTTTCAGTCTGATAAGCTCGAACCCAAAGCGGATAAATGCATCTTCATAGGATATCCAAAACAGTTGGGTACATCTCCTATCTCAGATCCGAAAGCAAAGTGTTTGTTTCTAGAAACGGATCCTTTCTCGAGGAAAGGTTTCTCTCGAAAGAATTGAGTGGGAGGGTAGTAGAACTTGATGAGGTTATTGAACCATCACTTCAACCAGTGTGTAGCAGGGCGCAGGAAGTTGTTCCTGTGGTGCCTACACCAATTGAAGTGGAAGCTGATGGTGGTGATCATCAAGCATCGGATCAAGTTACTACAAGCCTCGTAGGTCGACAAGGTCGCGTACTACTGCAGAGTGGTACGGTAACCCTGTCTTGGAGGTCATGTTGTTGAGCAACAGTGAACCTACGAGTTATGGAGAAAGCGATGGTGGGCCCGGATTCCGACAAATGGCTGGAAGCCATGAAATCCGAGAGAGGATCCATGTATGAAAACGAAGTGTAGACTTTGGAAGAACTACTTGATGGTCATAAGACTATTGAGTAAAGATGGATCTTTGAAAAGAAGACAAACAATGATGGTGACAAGTCACTATTAAGAAAAAGCTCGATTTGTCGCAAAGATGTTTTTGACAAGATCAAACAGTTGACTATGATGAGACTTTCTCACTGATAGCGATGCTAAAAGTCTGTTAGAATTATGTTAGTTGTTGATGCATTATTTATGAAATATTGCACGTAGGATGTCAAAACGTTGTTTCCTCGACGGTTTCCTTGAGCAAACATTGTATGTGATACAACCAGAAGGTTTTGTCGATCCTAAAGATACTAGCAAGTATGCAAGCTCCAGTGATCCTTCAATGGACTGGTGCAAGCATCTCGGAGTTGGAATATACACTTTGATGAGATGATCAAAGATTTTGGGTGTGTAAAAGGTTTATGAGAAACTTGGATTTCCAAAGAAGTGAGTGGGAGCACTATAGAATTTCTGATAAGTATATGTGGTTGACATATTGTGGATCAGAAGTGATGTAGAATTTATGTAAAGCATATAAGGTTGTCTGAAAGGAGTTTTCAAAGGAATACCTGGATTGCGCTACTTGAACGTTGAGCATCAAAGATCTATGGAGATAGATCAAAAGCGCTTAATGAAAGTTTCAATAAGATGCATGCCTTAACAAGTTTTTGAATGAGTTCAAAATAGATCAGCGAAGAAAGAGTTCTTGGTTGCGTTGTGAGGTGTGAATTTGAGTAAGACTCAAAACCCGACCACGGCAGAATAAAGAGAATAGACGAAGGTCATCTTCTATGCCTTAGCCATAGAACCTAAAGTATGCCATGCTGTGTACCGCACCTGATGTGTGCCTTGACTCAAAGTCTGTTGAGAGGTACAGAGAGTGATCCATGATTGAATCACTAGCAGCGGTCAAAATTTATCCTTAGTAACTAATGGACTAAGGAATTTTTTCTCGATTATGGAGGTGGTTAAAGAGTTCGTCGTAAAGGGTTACGTTGATGCAAGCTTTGACACTAATCCGAATAACTATGAGTAGTGAAACGGATTCGTTTAGTAGAGTAGATATTTGGAGCATTTCCGAATAGCACGTAGTAGCAACATCTGTAAGATGATGTAAAGATTTGTAAAGAACACACGGATCTGAAAGTTTCAGAACCGTTGACTAAAACCTCTCTCACGAGCAAGACGTGATCAGACCCCAGAACTATATGGGTGTTGGATTCGTTGGAATCACATGGTGATGTGAACTAGATTATTGACTCTAGTGCAAGTGGGAGACTGTTGGAAATATGCCCTAGAGGCAATAATAAATAAGTTATTATTATATTTCTTAGTTCATGATAATCGTTTATTATCCATACTATAATTGTATTGATTGGAAACACAATACTTGTGTGGATACATAGACAAAACACTGTCCCTAGTAAGCCTCTAGTTGACTAGCTCGTTGATCAAAGATGGTCAAGGTTTCCTGGCCATAGGCAAGTGTTGTCACTTGATAACGGGATCACATCATTAGGAGAATCATGTGATGGACTAGACCCAAACTAATAGATGTAGCATGTTGATCGTGTCATTTTGTTGCTACTGTTTTCTGCGTGTCAAGTATTTGTTCCTATGACCATGAGATCATATAACTCACGGACACCGGAGGAATGCTTTGTGTGTATCAAACGTCGCAACGTAACTGGGTGACTATAAAGATGCACTACAGGTATCTCCGAAGGTGTTCGTTGAGTTAGTATGGATCGAGACTGGGATTTGTCACTCCATGTAACGGAGAGGTATGTCGGGGCCACTCGGTAATACAACATCACACACAAGCCTTGCAAGCAATGTGACTTAGTGTAAGTCACGGGATCTTGTATTACGGAACGAGTAAAGAGACTTTCCGGTAAACGAGATTGAAATAGGTATGCGGATACTGACGATCGAATCTCGGGCAAGTAACATACCGAAGGACAAAGGGAATGACATACGGGATTATATGAATCCTTGGCACTGAGGTTCAAACGATAAGATCTTCGTAGAATATGTAGGATCCAATAAGGGCATCCAGGTCCCGCTATTGGATATTGACCGAGGAGTCTCTCGGGTCATGTCTACATAGTTCTCGAACCCGTAGGGTCTGCACACTTAAGGTTCGATGTTGTTTTATGCATATTTGAGTTATATGGTTGGTTACCGAATGTTGTTCGGAGTCCCGAATGAGATCACGGACGTCAGGAGGGTTTCCGAAATGGTCCGGAAACGAAGATTGATATATAGGATGACCTCATTTGATTACCGGAAGGTTTTCGGAGTTACCGGGAATGTACCGGGAATGACGAATGGGTTCCGGGAGTTCACCGCGGGGGGAAACCCACCCTGGGGAAGCCCCCAGTCCATAAGGGTGGCGCACCAGCCCTTAGTGGGCTGGTGGGACAGCCCAAAAGGGCCCTATGCGCCATACAAAGGAAAATCAAAGAGAAAGAAAAAAAGGGAGGTGGGAAGGAAGGGAAGGACTCCCACCCACCAAACCAAGTCCAACTCGGTTTGGGGGGGAGCCTTCCCCCCTTGGACTCGGCCGACCCCCTTGGGGCTCCTTGAGCCCCAAGGCAAGGTCCCCTCCCTCCCACCTATATATACGGAGGTATTGGGGCTGATTTGAGACGATTTTTCCACGGCAGCCCGACCACATACCTCCACGGTTTTTCCTCTAGATCGCGTTTCTGCGGAGCTCGGGCGGAGCCCTGCTGAGACAAGGTCATCACCAACCTCCGGAGCGCCGTCACGCTGCCGGAGAACTCTTCTACCTCTCCGTCTCTCTTGCTGGATCAAGAAGTCCGAGATCATCGTCGAGTTGTACGTGTGCTGAACGCGGAGGTGCCGTCCGTTCGGTACTAGATCGTGGGACTGATCGCGGGATTGTTCGCGGGGCGGATTGAGGGACGTGAGGACGTTCCACTACATCAACCGCGTTCACTAACGCTTCTGATGTACGATCTACAAGGGTACATAGATATCACTCATCCCCTCTCGTAGATGGACATCACCATGACAGGTCTTCGTGCGTGTAGGAAATTTTTTGTTTCCCATGCGACGTTCACTAACAGTAGTTGCATGGATCAACGAGTTATAGGTATTTTTGAAAGCTATGTAGTATAGCTATTTTATGTTTCTTGAGTTATAGGTATCCCGCACTATGAACAGGGGATCAAAGGGTTTCGTAATGGACTTGCTCAAGTCAACATGTTCTATACACAATTCCACTCATATCATATATCCCAAAGTAAAACCGTAAGACAAAAAGGGTTCCCCAAATTCTTTACTCAAGTACTTGCATTAGTTGAAGCATCCATTTTGTTTGATATTGGGCGGTTCTCTATGTGGGGACCTGGAGCTTTTCAATAGCTACAAAACAAGCCCAAGATCATCAAAATCAGAGTTCATACTAAATGCTATGCATATTTTACTATTGGTATGTTGGCTGTTTATTGGGGTCCCAGAAGTTCTCGGCTTGACACCCCAGCAGTTCCGGGCTAAACAGAAAGTTTGCAAAAACCTGGCCCAAAGGGAACCCGGAAGTTCCGGGGGCCAGAAGTTCCACGCAGGTTCTGGGCTAACCAGAAAGTTTACATCGTGTGCCTCAATGGGGAGCCCGGAAGTTCTGAGCAAGCCCAGAGTTTCGGGCTACTTTTTTCTATGCATAACGGGCAGATTTGGTGGGACATCATATAAGGTACCCTTCTTCCCCAATGAGTTAGAGCTTTTGGATCTCAAATTTCCCCATCGTTTTGAGTAATCTCCTCCTCCCCAAGCCTAAAAACTCCAATCCAATTGGGGGAAATCTATCCCATGGATCTAGGGTTCATTTGTTGATCTCTTCCATTATTCCTCTCCTTTTCCATCCCTCCATAACATTAGTTGCTTTTGGTGGGATTTGAGAGAGATGGATTTGAGCATTCTTGTGGTAAATCTAGAAGAGATTTCTAAGAGTTCTTGAGAGAGATTCCATCCAAGTATAAATCCACTCCTCTCTCTTTTGACAAAGTAATTTGTGTTTTGAGCAAGACTTGAGCATTTCCCCTTTGATCTTGTTACTTTTGGTGGTTGGAGAATCCTAGGCGGTAGGAGTGTTTCTGTGAGCAATCCACTTGTGATTTGTCCCTTGAAAAGTTTATGAAGGTTTGGAGGCCGCCTCAAGGTCTAGACCTAGTGGTTGGGAATAACCTTCGTGGTTATATCTCAAGGAGAATGGGGTGAGACTTCATAGTGTTGGTGTGCCTTCGTGGTAACATCCACCTCTCTAACGATGACTAGCTTACCTCCAAGGAAGTGAACATCGGGATACATCCTTGTGTCCGTGACTTTGCTTATCCCTAACCCTAACTCCTTACTTGTGGTTTACTTCGGCTACTTGAGTATACATTAAATGTATATATTGTTGTCCTAATTATATTGTGTTGCCTACTTCCTTCTAAAGACTAATTATTAAGGCCTACACTTTATATCTCATAATTCATACTTTCTACTATTGATATATCTTGTATTTAGTGTGAATTGTTAACTTGTGTCATACACTTCCATATCTTGTGATCTTGCTGAAGTAGGTTTCTGTAACTTACTTGTGCTTGTTTAGTATCCTTGTTGTGCTCATCTTATTAGAACAAGTTGCTGGTGCACTTAGTTGAGCCTACTAGATTTAGGATTTGTGCTTGAGACATATACGCTTAGTTTATTTGCACATTAGGATATAGCCAAATCCGTAAAAGATTTTAAAACGCCTATTCACCCCCCTCTAGGCAACATCGTGGTCCTTTCACCGACCTAGGAGCTCCCTTGATTGATTGAACTTGGCCGAGTCGAGTCTAGTGAAAAACTACTTTGCGTTTAGTTATTTGTCGGAGAATAGGATTCTTTTTACTCCTCATCTATGCTTTGGTGAGGAATCTTGACGTAAGAATTTGAATTGTACTCCTCTTCTCACCCAATTTTTTTAGGATTCTTTCTTTGATAAAATTCTAAAGGCTGTGGGGGGCTACAGTATTCGGTCAAAAAATAAATTAGGATCACGCGGGTATTTTGGAATCTATATGATCTTTGATGTGACATAATTCTGACTAGGTGCCTCCTGTTATTGAGGAGTAGAGCTCCAAGGGTTTTCGACACATCTTTATCATTCAGCTTCCGTAGCATCTGAGGACGCGTACATCGAAATGCTTCAATACTTTGGTTGGTGGCAAATACTGTCGTGACTTTTCCCCGGTACTAGTGGAGATAGCTCAGATGATCTACCGGGTTTGGTATCGTTGTTGTTTCGAAGGTCTGAGATAGATGAATTTGCGTAAGTTCTCGGATATGTCTTGACATTTGCATGAAACGTTTTGTGGCCGATTACATTGAGTAGGTTCCCGGACCCGCAACCTGATAGCATAACCAAGAAAGATTTCGGAAGTTCTCAGGTGGAAATTCAATTAGTCACCTAGGATTATCTTCCAACAAATGCATGATGTGAGGTTGGGGTTCGACATCTAGTGGATTTGTTTGTTCATGGTATTTTTTATACACGACAGTCTCGATATGCTTCATCACATATTCTCCGTCAAGCCTTGTAGTTCGCTACTCCTAGGGAGCATATTCGAGCGTTAATTCAATATGACAATCCAATGTACGATCGAGACCGTGCGAGCCTTACCACAAAAATATCGAGCAAAATCGTTGTCATATACTTTTTTTTCTTGTTTCGTAAGCCTTATCCTTCGTTTTGTTGGAATATGGTAATTCGAGTTCCTTCGATGTCAAGTGGTGATTTCATATTTTTCCTAAGCAGTGTTCTCGTATTTCTATGATAATGTTAATCCTTTTGATCAATCGGGCTCGTCATGTCAATTCTTTCCAACCGGTGGGCTTCTCTTCAAGTCAATTCAACCGTTTCCAATATTTGCAAGATCCATCCACATATTTCTTCCCGGAGTTCATCTCATCTGTCCCAAGTTGTCTTTGTTTTCCCAACCCTCCTACCCTTTTATTCAATGATTTAAGTATCATCCCACTTCCCTTATTTTAATTAATTCTTCCTATCCCTTTTGTTCCATATTGTTTCTCATGATTCATTGTGAAGATGCTCAGTGTTAAGTTCATCATTTCTTATTTCTTGTTTTTCTTCTCCCATGGATTCAATTCAAGGTGTAGATGTTCATCAAATCCTTTTCATTGACTAGTGCTTTCCCATTTTGGAAATTCCTAGCCTAGCCTCTCTTGTGTTTTCATCCCTCTCTAATCTATCTGGAGTGCTGAAGATATGTGTTTTGGTCAATCCTTTTAATTATCTCGAGGTTCTCACCTCATCAAGATTTCATGTGTACTGGTGAAATATCTCATTCTAAGCAATTATTTCAACAATGTTCTCTTCGAGTGGGCCCATGACCCACAGGTTTTCCCAGGATCTTACTTGGTTGCTCTAATCTTTTTCGAAGATCTCTAATTCTTTCAAGTGTGACGTAACTATGGATTCCATCAGTCATATTCCTTCTCCAAGATCGATCTGAATTATTTTCATTATTGGATCAACCATTTCCTTATTAATTTCTTTCTGAGTGTCTCAATAATTCATGATGTTGTTTCTTGTCATCATTCTCAGTGTTGAATACCATAGAATTGTTTCTCTTCAATCTTGGTCCATTCTCTTGAAGATTCATGGTTTGAGCTTCCTGCTATCCTCTCAATTTTTTTCGATCATGAGTAATTCCTTTGTTGTCTATCTGAAGCATTTCAGAGTTGTTGGCATTTCTCGATCCTACGAAGGCCATCATTTCAGAAGATTTCTCCGTTCTTGGCTTTCAGCTTTCATTCTCAAATTCTTCTCAATTGTTGTATCTTTGTTCGTCTTTCAATTATTTCGGTGCCTCATTCAAGTTTTCTCCTAGGAGGATCATGATCTTTTCATTCTCCTGTATCTCCATTCATTCTTGGTATCTGAATTCATTTCTGAATTCTTACCGGTGGTTCTTTCAAGATTTCTTCAATTTTGTGCCCTATCTCTCTCTTCAATCTTTCAAGAGGATTAAGTGGTATGCTAAATCCATTGCTTTTCATCAATTTAACTTGATGAAGGATAGACATAACATAATTCTTATTCTTGTATATCAAGGTGATTTCAATTCCTCTTCCGGAGTTATTCATGATATTAGATTGTTGGATCTAATGGTTTATCTTTTCTTTTGTGGAGTTCCAAGTCTTCTCAAGTATTTCTTCGTGAAGCTTCATCTAAATCATTTAAGGCCTTAAATCTTATTATTTTCAACCTTTAAATCTTTGCTATCATCCTTTGATTCCGGAGTCCTTCCCGGTGGTTCATCATGCTAGTTCTTCAAGAATTTAATTCATTCTCAAAGTATTCGTCAAGAATCTTGTTGGAGAACCTCAAGTATTCTTTCTCTTGCATTTCAAAGGCAATTCTTCCTACATTTTCCTTTGAGGTGATTCTATAGCATTTTTGATTCATGAGGAGTTTCGAAGATAATTTGTTTCAAGAATGAGATGTTTAAACCCACCAATTCTTTGCTCATGAGATATTTTCAACCCATGATTTCTTCATTGAAGCAATTTTCGATTGGATTTCACCTAAAGCTTTTTCTAAGGAATGTTTTTATTATGGTGGTTATCGTTGACCCAAGTTCCCAATATATCATCTTGGTGAAAGAAGTTTTGCGTCTCTTGTTGCTCCCAAGGAATCAACTGTTTCCTATAGTGGCCCATTGTCACCTCATTATTTGAGATGGTTTTCATAAGTCCACGACAAGATTGTTGTTTTCGTTGTTGATTTACAACAACTCTGTTCAATTATTCTTGTAAGGCTGCTTATCAAATTCAATTATGGAAGAAGTTATCATTTTTCTTGTCCTTCAAATGATCTAGTTTCTATTCGTTTGTTCCGCACGCATTGTGATATTGCTATCTTCAACCCACCATTTTGTTTTGAAAAGATCATGTTCTTCCCTTGATTGTCCATTCAACCTGAGTGCTGTGAAATCTTTTCAAGATATGTCCATCTTATCAAGTTTTTCCTCTATTTCCTACCAAAGTGTTGCCGAAATTTCTTGTGAATGCTTGCTTGTTCTTCAGGTAACTCTTCATCTCTTTGCAACCTTCAAGGATTGGTTTCACTCATTTGTCAAAGAAGCAACTAAGTTTCACGTCTTCTGTTTCTTCCTCTTCTTATTTCATTCTAAGATCTCAGGTCGAGATCTCTTGTTAGAGGAGGAGACTTGTAACAGACCGGAACCGACGCTCGAGAAGATTCCCATTTTATTCCGTTGTCGCCATGTGATTTATTTAGTTGTCGCTTTCATAATCACATCATACGCATCATCTTCATAGCATTGACACTCCATTGTCGTCATTTTTCAAAACTTGTATCCGTTATTAATTCCCGGTTCTCTTCGTTCTTGTCGTTGACCATTTCGAGACCAACCACACACGCACGCGCCCGTCACATCATTTAAATCTTGTTTTTAAAAGTGTGGATAAAACTTCCTCGGATTTGGTTGAAAGATGGCATGCGGTCTTGTTCTAGTGCAGGTAGGCCGCGTGCCAAATTTCATTTCAATCAGCGTTCGTTTGATACCCAAACTCTTAAATATATAGCTGCACTAGCCACTTTACTCGTCGGACGTTTCAGTGTTTAAAAATCACGTGCCGGGCCACAAACCTCCCTCTCATCCCTTCCTAGCCCATCTACACACCCCACTAGACCTACCTAGCCCCTCCCACTTTTCGTGGTCGTCGGATCACAATTAGACGGACGTGATTCGACCCACCATAGTCCAATCCCTCTATTTAACCCAAATTTTGAAGAGAGCCCTTTCACTCTCTAGGGTTCTGCCTTGCAAAAATTGCAGCCACCCCCCTCAAAAAACCCACTTGGTAGCTCCACCTCCTCCCAATCCAGCAACTCTAGCCCCCGAGCCAAATCTCTCAGTCAGATCTGAAATTTGGGGCTCAGATTTCACCTTCCTAGCCCCGCCGGACAATGTGTCACAACAACCACAACAGCCGCAGCCCGCAGTGCACGCGTCCGCGCTCCTCCCCGCATGGAGCCGAGCTCCCCCGCGCCTCCGGTGCTGTGCCTCTATGGCGAGCCACCGCTGGAGCCCCATCGCCTCCAGCCCAAGCCGACAGGTACCCTTGCCGCCTCCACCCCGCCAGCCCTGCTTCTAGCAAGTCGCCGCCGGCTGGTACCCCGCCACCGCTGCCCAAGACGCCCGCCGCCTCGCCCCTGTCACATCCCTAAAACCTAAGCTAGATAGCATTGTGCTCATGTCTTCTTTGCATTTGCATCTAAGAAGTTTCAACAAAAACAACAAAGTGGCAAAGGAAAAACTCAAAACCCTAGCCACCATTTCAATTAAAGGAAATTTCAAACTAGTTCAAAATCAATGAACCCAAAATGGCCTCAAGAAATGTTCAAACTTTCTGATAAATCATGAAATTAAATGAGCATTGGAGAAAACTATTTCCTTGGCACTTCAAGCATTTTAAATAAATGCAAAAGCCACTGGTGTCAAATTTGAAAATTTGAAAACAGAAGCTATAATTTTCCAAAAATGTTGAAAGTCTTGGAAATGAGTGGGGACATTATAACAAATATTTCAGGAGGTTTAAAATAGTTTTTACTTTTTGTTTTGGAGCTGAAATAATTAGCAAAGCAATAAATAGCAAAACAGAAAAACAAAAGCAGAAGAAAAAGGAAAAGACTTACCTGACGCCCACGCCACGCCCAACCCATCTCGCCGCTCGTCCCCTTCCCCGCGCCAGTAGGCAGCAGGAGGTGGCCGCCGCCTCCTCCGGCGCGGCCACGCACCTGCGTGCCTGCCTGGCCGCCGGTTCGCGCTGGCGACGGCGGGGATAAGCTCCCTAGAGCCTCCCTATCCATTCCCCGCCTCGGTTCTTTCCCTCCGCCTGGATCCCCTCCTTCTCCCTGCTGCCGCCATTAGAGCCGAGCTCGAGCTCGAGCTGGCCGTTGCCCTGGCCATAGGAACCCCTCCCCGAGCATGCCATTAGATCCGCCTCGTCGCCCAGGTCGTCTCTGCAGAAGCCGAAGTCCCCTCGAGCCCTGCAACGCCCGCAACGCCGTCGTCTTCTTCCTCCGGCCGCTGGACCTCTCCCGTCGATTCATCGCCCCCAGGCCTTCCCCGAGCCGTCTGAGCTCTTCTCTGCACTCCCTGTGAGCATGCGGTGGTTTTCCCTAAGCTTTCCCCGTCGATCCCCTCCTCTAGCCCTAGTTCCACCGGAGCCCGACGAGCACCGCCGCTGCCGCTCGTCGCCGGTAGCCCTCCGATGTCCAGCTCGTCCTCCCGTGAGCACCAGAAGCTCCAGGACGACGCGTAGATGCTGTAGCAGCTAAGATCTAAGCGTGGAACCCTGTGATTCAAGCCCCCCGATGACGCCCGAGCTTCGGCCGCCGCTCCGGATCGTCGCCGACGCCTCTTTCGGCGACCCTAGCCTTCCAAGTTGGTCCTGCCAGATCGGCCGCTTCGCGAGCTTGCTGTAGCTGCCATCCGCGTGCGATTTGGTGCTGTGCAGCGCCGTCTAGGTCGCCTCCGGCGAGCCCTCCGCCGCGGGTTTGGTCGCCGGCGACCACCCTCCGGTGGCCGTCGACGTGGCCGGCCATTAGGGCCTAATCGCCCTCCCCTGAGTCGCTGCCAGAGGGCCCCACGCCTGGTCAAACCCCAATTAGGGGCTGGTCAGCGCGGGATTAGCCCAGAGAGGCTGACCAGTGGGGCCCCCCTGTCAGGTTTGACCTGCACAGGTCGGCTGACCTGCTGACGTCAGCCTGATGCAATAAATGGAATTTCCAGTATAGAAATAATTCAGGAAATTGCTAAAAATTGCAAAAATCATAGAAATTAATCTGTAACTCCAATGAAAATAATTTATATATGAAAAAGTATCAGAAAAATTCAAGGATTCTGATTATGCTATTTTCAACTATGTTTGAAAAAGTTACAGAACCCTAAATTGTGAAACAAGGAATAATTCAATTCTTTTAATCACTTTATAAATGGAATTTGCAAAAATATCCAAATTTCATTATAAATGCAATGATCACACACTGCCCTAGATGTAAATCAGTACCATAACATGACATTTCATGCATGTTAACAATAGGTTGATCTGAGCATCAGGTCGAATCAATTAAACCGGTATCCGGGAATACCCGTTTGAATTGCTATTCGAATGTGATTCAAATCAACTCTAAACCTAAAACATCTTGATTATAATAACTTATCACTTGCATTCTCATGTCATGCTCATGCATCATTTTGATTGCATATGATTGTTATTGAATGTTGCCGTTCATTTCGGTAGGCTCCGCACCCCCGGATTCCACCGAATATTCGTCCAACGGATATCGTTCCTCCTCTGAGCAACAAGGCAAGCAACCTTTTGATCATCCCGATAACACCTATGTTCTTGCTCCTGCACCTATTTAATGCATTAGGATCAAATGCTTCAACTGCTTTTGCCACGATAGTTGGACCCACTTCCTTTGCATGACTTAACCTTGTCACAGTAAATAGCTGAACATTGCAACCTAGCATACCTGGTAGTTGCTTGAGCTATGATGTGCCTTATCTTGCTATGCATGCTATGCTTAGAGTTGTGTATGGTCTGTCATCTGGGAGATGAACAGAAATGTGGAATGTGTTCGGTGAGCAAAGGTCGTGTGTTGAACTTGATTTGGTAAAGGTACCGGTGAAAGGCTGTGTAGGAGTACATGGCGGGTTGTTTCATTGGAACCGTCCTTAGGAACTGAGTTCCGTGTATGTAATCCAAGACTAGATACTACCACATGCTGGGCCCTGAAATATGACCCCGCTCGGCCTATTAATCGCGTAGTACTCGGTCCAGGAGTTGCAAGTAGTTTCTGGTGTTTATAGTAATGCTGGAGGCCGTGCATGGTGCTGACCTGAGAGGTGGGCCGTGATGCGGTAGGCAGTGGCACGGTGTACCAAGTGGCACCCGGATGGTGGGCTTGGGAACCCTGCGCACATCGTTTGAGGCCGTGGCGGAAACCTTGGCCGGACTTCCGTACGGGTTACTCTCAGATAGGCGATAAACCTGGACTAGGTACTAGTGTGGTTAACGGTCGTGGCCGACTCCCTCGCTGGGCTTCCGCTTGAAGGATGCCGAGGTGCATGACGTGCACATGGCGATAAGTGGCGGGAGCGTGTGTGATGAAGTACACCCCTGCAGGGTTATGATCTTTTCGAATAGCTGCGTCCGCGGATATGGACTACTTGGAGACATATGTTGTTCATAGATAATTTCAATGGCTACTCATAAAATTGTCAAGATAAGCGTGAGTGTCGTGGACGGCATTTCTGTATGGAGACAGAATGATTCCACGATAGTGTATTGTTGTGGTGTTAGTGGACTCGTGTGCGAGAAATCTAGTTGTCAAAACTAATTTCAAAAGCAAGTTGTCTAGCCACGAGTCAAATGCTGGCTTCCCGCATGAAACCCCACAATACCTTCTTGATACCTTGCATGAGTAGTTAGCCATCCTAAAGTCTTGCTGAGTACCTTCGTACTCATGTTTGCTTAATCATGTTGCAGAGGTTGTTAATGACCCTAATGGAGGGTTCTTCGTAGACATCGACGACGACGAGTAGCTGGTGTCCCAGCTATGATCTGGCCCTACGTCGGCTCTGTAGTATAGTCAGGCCATGGGCCTCCTAGTTGCTCTGTCTGTACCCAGACAGCTTATAACTCTTCCGCTGGCTTGTATTGTGTGACTGATATTTTGGGTCGTGAGACCCTTAATGTGTAATAATATGTGTGTGGCTCTTCCGAGCCTCTTCAATAAAGCTTGTATGTTTATGGTTATGTTGTGATGCCATCGATGTATCTATACATATCGGTATGCCATGCGTACGTGTGTCTTACTTGATATGTATGGGGTTCGATTACCTAGTCGTGAACTTTAGTAGCACTCCTTACAAGGAAATGCCCCTTTGTGATCCAACGAGCCTTGGTAGTTCGCTACTGCTCCGGACGCATTGGTTGACCGGCATGTGTCCTTCTTAGCTGCTGTGTCTGTCCCCTTTGGGGAAATGTCACACGACGTAATGGAGTCCTTGTAGCTTGCTACGACTCGTCTACGTTCGTTGATGACCGACACCTGCTTTGTTGGGTCATGTATGCCTGTCCTTGTGCGGAACTGCCACTTTGGTTTATGACTAGACATGTCGATCCGGGTTCTTTGACATTGGAATGCTAGCGACACGATCACATACGTGAGTCAAAACACGCAAACGGTCCCGGCTAAGGTAAGGCTGCAGCCGTGGAGTTAACCGTGCGTGAGACCACAAAGAGATGCGATGTGTTACAGGCTGGATTCCTATGGCTTAGGATCGGGGTCCCGACAGCCCCATAGATCCGGCCGCCGGTCACCGCCCCAGCCTACTCCTCACGAGATCTGTCCGCCCTAGGAACCACCGTTGTCGCCATCCCAGGCCTCGCCCCATCGCCGCCCCAGAGACCTGCCGCTGGCGGTCACTTCGCATCTCCAGTTCGAGTATGGGGACGACACCCTCGAGCTTTGCATGGGCCATGTCGCAGCTCCCCATGGGCCGGCCTCGTCCCTGTCGGCCTGCCCCGCGCCAAGCCCAGCGCGCCTCGCGTGGGCCATGCCCCAGCCCAGCTAGCTCCACCGATCGGGCCTTGGCCCATGGTGAGGACCCCAGCCTAGCCCCTTTGCTCTATTAGTCTCCGTAGCCACAACTTAGTATCCAACGCTCACCTGTGCGGCACGTTGTACCTTTTCTTTCACGACGAATTTGTCTATTATCCCTAGAATTTAAGAATTACAGAAAAATGAATGTTTTTCAAATGCCTATAAATATTTAACCATGGATCGTATTAAAATGATTTGAACATGTAAAATGCTTAGAATTTTGTGTAGTTTCACAATATCCAACATTCATCCATGATAAGAATGTTTAACGTGCTGTTTGCAATTAATTTGCGTAGATGCCATGTTAAAAGTATTTATTTCATAACTAACTAACCATAGCTCCGGTTATAATGATCCACATACATAACTTGACTAGAAAAATGTGTATAAAAACATGGTTTCATTTATTTTGCTGTTTAACAACTCTGAAATTTTGTTATAGGCAGAAGATACCGAAATCTCAATTTGCACATGGGGACTTTTAGGAATTGTTATTCATTGTTCCGTCCTCATTTAAACTTGCCTAGGATTTCATGTAGGTTCACAATATCTTATTGCATCCATCTTTTAACATGCTTGTGGCTGTCATTTACATACATTTTGCATCCATATCATATTATCTTGTGTTGGTCATATCTTTTAGATCGTAGCTCCGTTACAAATGATCTATATATGTAAATCGACTAGAATGACGTGTAGAATCACATGGTCCACTTTATTTTGCTTTTAAATAAATATCAAAGATGGTTAGCACAGATCTGGGCTAATTTTGAAATTAACATATCGAGTCGCTTCAAAAATGATATATGTTGTTTCCGACCTCAATTAAAATGTCTAAATATTGTACCTTAATTATGCTTCACCTCTTGTCATGTTTACCATCATTTCACATTGTTGTGTACCTAAATGGGAGTGAACTAAGTAATTCAAATGTGGAGTTTCGTCAATGTGCAACTCGTTGCATATTGAGCTTCACTTAAAGTGTAGAAGTTGATTGTTGTTCTTTGTCGTGTCTTGCATAAATAAATGGACATGCATCATATTTTCTTGCACTTCATGTCATGCATATGTTGTGGTGTTCATCGTGTGTTGATTTTTGTTTTCGGATGTTTCTTCTAGGTAGAGTTCTGAACCGCTTCGAAGTGTGAGGATTCGTCCGACTACGTTGCTTTGTGTACTTTATGGAGTCGTTCTTCTTCTAAGCAGGATTACACTCAATATGATCATTTCCCTAGATAACACTACTATCATTGCCATGCTAGTTTTCTCATTTCTATCGCTATGTCTCGCTACCTACCACCTGTTATGTCAAGGCTCCCAACATTGCCATGAAAGCCTCTAATCCCCTCCACATCCGAGAAAACCTCTGTTTGGCTATGTTACCTCTTGCTCAACCTTCTTATAGAGTTGCTAGTTGCAGATGCATTTTCTTCCATGTGACAACATGGATTCCTTTGAATATCACCATATTATTGCTATTTAATTCAATGCACCTATATACTTGGTAAAAGGTGGAAGGCTTGACCTTCTAGCTCGGTGTGTTGTTCCACCTTTGCCACCCTAGTTACTTGTGTACCGGTGTTATGTTCGATAATTGAGCGCTCCTAACATGTTTGGGGTAGTTATGTGGACCCCCTTGATTCTTGTTTTGGAACAAAACTCATCTGGCAAGGTCCAACATTGGTACTACATTTACCTAATAACTAATGAACCACATAGGGAGTAATTAAACCGTGGATAATTAATCAACTCCCGTGTTAGTGCTCCTCATGAGTGTTGGTCCAACCTAGAGCAGCTTATTAATACTCCCCACGGCAACTCGGTGCTTTGGTGTGGTAACCATAGCTCATCCGTTGTGCCCTGAGAACGAGATACACGGCTCCTATTGGGATCGTCGGCACATCGGGTGGCCTTGATGGATTCGTTTTACCCTTCTCAACCGTCTTGTGCGAGGAATTTTGAGGATACTTTGGGCCATCTCGAGGTTGAGGTTTTCCACCAGGAATCCATGGAGATCACGGGTTATCCTTGGTTGTGGTTTCTGATACAACTTGTGGTAGTTTGTGATGGGATAGTTGGAGCACCCATGGAGGGTCAAATCTTTCAAAATGCCATGCCCGCGGTTATGTAGCAACTTAGAAACCTTGTTTAACACCCGGTCATAGCAAACTTGATGTAAACTCAATTAAAACTTGCCAACAATGTGCGTAACCATGAGTGCCTCTTCTCATGAGTTTCGAATTCGAGAGATGACATGGTGGGGTTATGTTTGACGTAAGTATGCGTTAAGCATTACTTCATGATCATTACTAGTTCACGTCCGTTATGCATAGATCACCCCCTCTCCTATTCTTTTACTCTAAGTTAGCCACTCAAATGAATTTTTAGTGCTTGTTGCAGCGTCACCACTTAACCATACCTCACCCATTAAGCTTTGCTAGTCTTGATACCTTTGTAAATGAGATTATTGAGTCCCTCCGGCTCATAGATTATTACAACAATAGTTGCAGGTATAGGTAAATTTGTACTTTTATGTGAGCGCGATGATTGCTCTATTTGGAGTTCTTCTTCTTGTTGTTTTTGTGCATCGATTATAGGATTCGTTCCAGGCCGACAACCTGGGATAGAAAGGATGGACGTCCTTCTTTTATCATTTGATTTCATCCGTAGTCGGACCCTTCTCTTTTACATGATGTTTGAATGTATAGTTGAATTGAGATGTTCATGCAGTAGCTTGTAGCGAGTGTATGCCAATTCCATATACTCATTTCTTCTGTACATGTACTTGTAACGATACCCATTCTTGCAAAATGACGAGATGCGCTTCTATCCCTGTCCAGGCCCTCGAGCAAAAAATAAGGATAGGATCTCATCTTGGGTGTTACACCACCAAGTAGGAAACGACGCCTGGACAAGCATCGATGTCGTGGCCGCCGCCACTAGCTAGTGGTTTCCCCCAGACGAGGTCCCATCCCAACATCCTTCTAGCTAGTCACTTGCAACCCCAAGCACAAACGCCGGAGTCAATACTGGCCGAAGGAGGTGTGCCACATCCATGGATGGGAATTACGACGACCGTCTGGTTTGGGGGTAGCCATCCCATGTCACAAGATTTGACCCACGACCTCGCAATCGATCCTCCCAACGACCCATGGAAATCGCCGGCAAAAACCCCTAGTCGGAGAAGGGACGTCGTCCATGCATAAGTCCGCACGCCCTGTCGAAATCGTCGGTAGCGAGCGCCAGCTCACTACGCCGACAGCTAAGAAGTCCGCCCCACACCACCCCTCTCGGTCAGGAGGAGAGATGGCCCCACAGTTGCCAAGGCAGTCAGGATTTTCTTTTCAGCACATGACGGTGGCGGCGAGGAAGCGTAAAGGCTGAGGGGGTCGGGGGTTCTTGTGGCAACTGATCTAGGCCTCCCTCCCGGTTGCCCGTGGGTGTGACATGCGGAGATTTACTTTTGGGAGGATAAGTGGTGCATGATATTTTTTGCATGTGTAGGCATCTCTCTTTTTTCCCGGTCACAGTTAAAACAAGAAGAAATGGTGAAATTGTATCATTTTTTTGGTATTTCAGTCGTTGCTTGGATTTTTCATACTTTTTATGAATTATACACTGTTTTATGACGTTGTCATATATATATATGTATGTATGTATATATATATATGTATATATATATATATACGTGTTTCAAAGTAAACAGTTCAAACACATGGAATATACCCTGGTCCGGAGTTATATCCTATCGATCTTCAGTGCATTGAGCAAAAGTGACACGTGACCCCTCCCTCGCCACCAATCGAGGGGTGTCGGGGAGGGCACCCGATCTCCGTCGCTAGCACCCCTCCTCCTCACCCCTCCACCCTTTCCGACACCAAAGGGAGCGGCCATGCGAAACCCGACCGGCTGCGGGGCTAGGCTTCTTCCTTGCACGGTGGCGTGGCGCAGGCTGACCTCATCGAGTTAGGCCGTGGCGCGAGTGTAGGGTGCCTCGGCGCGTCGGTGCTATGGCTTGAATTTGCACGCACACACATGGCGACAACGTGAAGGGCTCCATGATGGGGGAGAATGTCTCGGAAACAATGGATGATGCGGGCCGCGACGGCTTTGGCCACTGATTCTTCTCTACTACTTGGCCTCTAAAGGGCCGTCTCGGTGGTGCCTTGTTGCTGGCTAGGGCCTGTCTACGGCTTTGGCATGGCATTGCAGCGGGGTGTGCCTTGCTGGCTTCGGTAGTTCTATAGTCGGGGCTTTACATGCAGTGTAGCGTGATGGAGGTAGCATACTATTCCTAGACATGCGCCAATGATGCGTCGGTCTCGGCGGGCATAGATGGTGTAGCGTCGGCTGCACAAGCGACATCGACGACATTGATCTAGGGTTCGTGCTCTTCGGCAGGCATCATTGTGGTGGTGGTGGCTATCCTCCTAGGTTGTGTGAGAAACAGTTAACGGGAGTTGAAGTGGTGGGTATCTCGGATGCGGCCTCTCTCTTCGGAAGGGGGGCATCCTTATTTGGTTATGAGTGTCTAACATGTGCGTCTCCTCGTGTCCTCGTGGTGGGACGAGTGAGTTGCCGAGTGAAAGCTCTGTGCTTTGGCGCCGATGACGGTGAGACCCGTGGGTGCCATGCTCTTCTTGAAGATGTCTTGTGGTTCTTGTCTCTGTGTGAGGGCTCCGGGTGAAGACATTTGTCCTATATGGACTCAATAGTGGCAACGCTCTATGTTGTTCTCCCTCTAAGGAGCGTTGTCATGGAGCTTAGGTTTGTTAGGTCATTGTGTGGAGGTGTTTAGTTCGTCTCGTGCTTGTTGCTGGTACCATAGCCATGTGCATCTAAGTGTGTTGGATATCTCAGGATTGGCTTAGCCTACCGCAGGAAGGTCCTAAGATGACACATGCATCTGAGACCCTTTGACAAAACTGTGTGCGATCCATCAATTACAAATGGTATAGTTCCAGCTCTGTCGCCAATAACACGAGCTGTGTGTAATGGTTGATCCATCAGACATGATTCAGATGAGACTTCCATGTGCCATGCGTTGCATACAACTGGTCCTCATGAACTGTTTACGATTAGCCATGATAACACAAATGGTTAATAAAATACATATGTGTTCCAGGTACGGCATATAGTTCACTCGAATAAACCGTTTGCGTTGATCCATCAGAACACAAATGATTTAGTGTAAGAAGGTGTGTGTGATACCCGACAAACAGTTCAGTAATAAGAATTGTGTGGGAAGACCAATAATAACACAGACGATTCATCCTGATAAGTTGTGTGTGTTTTGGGCAGATGATTGGTGGTAAACAATTGTTAGTTATTGATGAAATCATTAGAGCATCTCCAACAGACGCGCGATTTTAGCACCGCACTAGAAAAATTGCCTTTTTTGCGTGCGCGCAACCGTTCCAGGTGCTCCAGCGGACAAGCAAAAAACGTGTGTGTGCTATAGTTGGTTCAGCGCGCGGAGAAAAATGACATTGCGTGCCGCTTATTTCATGCGCCCAATCCCACGCGCTGGACAACGATGAGTCACACGCGACTTCCACCAACAGCTGGATCCAGCCGCTGACGCCACCGCCCACACCTCCCCAATTTACTCCGGCAACCCGACGGCGCTTCCCTGGCGTATCCCCGCATGCCACCATTTGTTCCTTTGCCTCCTCTCGTCGCCGCTGCCCCTCGAGCGCGCCATTCCTCCGACGAATAGCGCCCATCCTCCCACTGCCGCTCGACGCCCACAAGGTGTTTGACTTCAATATTGTAGATGAGTTCGTCATATGCTTCCTCCGATGAAGAACTGTCCTAAGGAATGGCATGTACAATTCCATGGCCAGAAAAAGGGTTCCACTATAATCCTTGAAGCAGTGGCCTTGGCATCCTTTTTTGGAATGCCTGGATCTTTGAATGACACCAACGTTCTCAATCGGTTACCACTCATGAATAGGATTGCAAATGGTGAACTGCCACCGGTGCTGTTTGTAGAAAATGGCCAAACATAAAACTATGGATACTATCTTGCGGATGGCATGTACCCAAAGTGGCAAACATTTGTGAAGCCCTTGAAAAAACTGAAAGGTAAGAAAAATATTGATTTCCACAATGCTCATGCGGCGGCTAGGAAAGATGTGGAGAGAGCTTTTGGGATTTTGCAAGACCAATTTTCTATTGTGAGAGGATCGACTAGATTTTAGGATCAAAAGATCCTTCGGTACATCATGAACGCTTGTGTGATCATGCATAACATGATCATCGAGAATGAGCATGGGCAAGATTTAGACTACTCCGAGTATGAGCTCTTGGGAAATCCATTGCGAGTGCGACAGAGGGCTGAGAGGGTGGCCCGAGTTGTTGCCTCCTATCATGGCATTTGACGTGCCGAAATGCATGATGATATTTAGAAGGATCTATTCAAGGAGTGGTGGGGATGGAATGGCCGACAAAACTAATGATTTATATGTTTGATGTTGTATTGTTGAACTATTTGTTGTATTGGAAGATAAAATATTTTTTTGAGTTGTAAATAAAATTGAACTATTTATTTTTGATTTTCTTTATGTGTTAGAAATTCTTGGTTTTGTTTGAGAGTCAAATGTTGTTTGTGCTGGGCGCGTGATACGTCCATTTTGCATCATGCTTTTATGTTGATATCGATCGCTTTATGGGCTGTTATTACACTTCACGGTACAATACTTATGCCTTTTCTCTCTTATTTTATAAGGTCTACATGAAGAGGGAGAATGCCAGCAGCTGGAATTCTGGCCTGAAAAAGGAGCAAGTTTGAGATACCTATTCTGCGCAACTCCAAAAGCCATGAAAATCAACGAGGAATTATTTTGGAATTTGTAAAATACTGGACGGAAGAAGTACCAGAGGGGAGCCACCAGGAGGCCACAAACATACGAGGCGCGGCCTACCCCCCTGGTCGCGCCTAGGTGGCTTGTGGGCCCCCTGTTGCCCCTCTGGCTCCCATCTTTTGCTATGAGGAGGGTTTCGTTCTAGAAAAAATTAAGAGGAGGTTTTCGGGAGGAATCACCGCCGCCACGAGGCAGAACTTGAGCAGAACCAATCTAGAGCTCCGGCAGGGCCGTCCTGCCGGGGAATCTTCCCTCCTGGAGGGGGAAATCGTCGCCATCGTCATCACCAACACTCCTCTCATAGGAGGGGACTCATCACCATCAACATCTTCATCAGGACCATCTCATCTCCAAACCCTAGTTCATCTCTTGTAACCAATCTTCGTTTCGTGACTCCGATTGGTACTTGTAAGGTTGCTAGTAGTGTTAATTACTCTTTGTAGTTGATTCTAGTTGGATTACTCGGTGGACGATTATATGTTCATATCCTTGATGCTATTCAATACCTCTCTGGTCATGAACATAATTATGCTTTATGAGTAGTCACGTTTGTTCCTGAGGACATGGGATAAGTCTTGCTATAAGTAGTCATGTGAATTTGGTATTCGTTCGATATTTCGATGTGTTGTATGTTGTCTCTCCTCTAGTGGTGTTATGTGAACGTCGAATACATAACACTTCACCATTATTTGGGCCTAGAGGAAGGCATTGGGAAGTAATAAGTAGATGATGGGTTGCTAGAGTGACAGAAGCTTCAACCCTAGTTTATGCGTTGCTTCGTAAGGGGCTGATTTGGATCCACTAGTTTAATGCTATGGTTAGACTTAGTCTTAATTCTTCTTTCGTAGTTGCGGATGCTTGTAAGAGGGGTTAATCATAAGTGGGATGTTTGTCCAAATAAGGGCAGCACCCAAGCACCGGTCCACCCACATATCAAACTATCAAAGTAGCGAACGCGAATCATATGAACATGATGAAAACTAGCTTGACAGAAATTCCCATGTGTCCTCTGGAGCGCTTCACCTCCTATAAGAGTTTGTCCAGGCTTGTCCCTTGCTACAAAAGGGATTGGGCCAATTTGCTGCACCTTTGTTACTATTGTTACTTGCTACTTGCTACGAATCATCTCACCACACAACTATCTGTTGCCGATAATTTCAGTGCTTGCAGAGAATACCTTGCTGAAAACCACTTGTCAGTTCCTTCTGCTCCTCGTTGGGTTCGACACTCTTACTTATCAAAAGTACTAAGATAGATCCCCTACACTTGTGGGTCATCAAGACTCTTTTCTGGCGCCGTTGTCGGGGAGTGAAGAGCCTTTGGTAAGTGCAATTTGGTAAGGAAACAATTACATAGTGTGCTGAAATTTATAGTCACTTGTCACTATGGAAACTAATCCTTTGAGGAGCTTGTTCGGGGTATCTTCACCTGGAACGGAAGCAGAAGGAGTTGCTCCTCAACCTGCTGCACCTATTGAAAATATTTGTTATGAAATTCCTTCGGGTATGCTAGAGAAACTGTTGGCTAATCCTTTTACAGGAGATGGAACATCACATCCCGACTTGCATCTAATCTATGTAGATGAAGTTTGTGGTTTATTTAAGCTAGCAGGTTTGCCTGAGGATGAGGTCAATAAGAAGGTCTTTCCCTTATCTTTGGGGGATAAATCATTGACATGGTATAGGCTATGTGATGATACTGGATCATGGAACTACAACCGATTGAAATTGGAATGTCATCAAAAGTTTTATCCTATGCATTTGGTACATCCTGATCGGAATTATATGTATAATTTTGGCCTCGTGATAGAGAAAGTATCACTCAAGCTTGGGGGAGGCTTAAGTCAATGTTATATTCATGCCCCAACCATGAGCTCTCGAGAGAAATTATCATTCAGAACTTTTATGCTCAGCTTTCTCATGAGAATCGCACCATGCTTGACACTTCTTGTACCAGTTCTTTTATGAAGAGAGATATTGACTTCAAATGGAATTTATTGGAAAGAATTAAATGCAACTCTGTATATTGGGAGTTTGATGAAGGTAAGGAGTCAGGTATGAATCTTAAGTTCGGTTGCGTTAAATCCTTTGTTGAAACAAAGACTTTTTGTGATTTTAGCACTAAATATGGACTTGACTCTGAGATAGTAGCTTCATTGTGTGAATTGTTTGCTGCTCATATTGATCTCCCAAAAAAGAAGCGGTTTAAATATCATCCTCCCTTAGAAGTCAATGTAGTCAAACCCAATCCAGTTGAACAGAAAGTCATCGCTTATAGTGATCCTATTGTTCCTAGTGCTTACATTGAGAAACCACCTTTCCCTGTTAGAATAAAGGGTCATTCTAAAGCTTCAACTGTGATACGTAGGGGCTACATTAGAACACCTACACCCCCTGAGAAAATTAGAGTTGAACCTAGAATTGCTATTATCAAAGATCTCCTACCCGACAATGTTGATGGCCATGATATTCAGTTCTGTGAAGATGCTACTAGAATTGCTAAACCTCATGCTGGAGACAAACATAGGCCTGTTGTTGGCACGCCTGTTGTTTTTGTTAAGATAGGAGATCATTGTTATCATGGTTTATGTGACGTGGGTGCTAGTGTTAGTGCAATACCTCAATCTTTATATGATGAAATTAAAGACGAGATTGCACCTGTCGAGATGGAACCTATTGACGTCACTATTCAGCTTGCCAATAGAGATACTATCTGCCCTTTGGGAATTGTTAGAGATGTTGAAGTCTTATATGGTAAGACCAAGTATCCTGCTAATTTTCTCGTTCTTCCTACCACACAAGATAGCTTTTGTCCCATCATATTTGGCACACCTTTCCTCAATACTGTTGATACGTCTCCAACGTATCTATAATTTTTGATGGTTTCATGCTATTATCCTGTCAAACTTTGGATGTTTTGTATGCCTTTTATATATTTTTGGGACTAACTTATTAACTCAGTGCCAAGTGCCAGTTCCTGTTTTTTTCTGTGTTTTTTACCCCTTTCAGAGGAGGATTTTAAACGGAGTCCAAACGGAACGAAACTTCCAAAAATATTTTTTCCCGAAACAGAAGAAGATCGGGAAGCTTGAGAACCAAGGCAGGGGGCCACCAGGGACCCCACAAGCCCCCTACCCACGGCCAGGGGGGACCGCGCCTCCCAGGCTTGTGGGCTCCGTGGGCCACCTCTACCCTGGGTCTTTCGCCTATATATTCCCATAAATTCCAGATAAAATCAAGAGATCATCAAAAGTACTTTTCCGCCGCCGCAAGCTTCTGTCTCCGCAAGATCCCATCCGGGGCACATTCTGGTGCCCTGCCGGAGGGGGGTTCGGATACGGAGGGTTTCTTCATCAACACCATGACCTCTCCGATGATGCGTGAGTAGTTCACCATAGACCTACGGGTCCATAGCTAGTAGCTAGATGGCTTCTTCTATCTCTTGGATCTTCAATACAAAGTTCTCCATGATCTTCATGGAGATCTATCCGATGTAATCTTCTTTTGCGGTGTGTTTGTCGAGATCCGATGAATTGTGGATTTATGATCAGATTATCTATGAATTTTATTTGAGTTCCTTCTGATCTCTCTTATGCATGATTTCATATCCTTGTAATTCTCTTCGAGTTGTGGGTTTTGTTTAGCCAGCTTGATCTATGATTCTTGCAATGGGAGAAGTGCTTAGTTTTGGGTTCATACCATGCGGTGACCTCACCCAGTGACAGAAGGCGTAGTGAGGCATGCATCGTGTTGTTGCCATCAAGGGTAAAAAGATGGGGTTTTCATCATTGGATTGAGTTTATCCCTCTACATCATGTCATCTTGCTTAAAGCATTACTCTATTCATCATGAACTCAATACACTAGATGCATGCTGGATAGTGGTCGATGTGTGGAGTAATAGTAGTAGATGCAGAAAGTATCGGTATACTTGTCTCGGACGTGATGCCTATATGTATGATCATTGCCTTAGATATCGTAATGACTTTGCGCGGTTCTATCAATTGGTCGACAGTAAATTGTGCACCCACCGTAATATTTGCTATTTTGAGAGAAGCCTCTAGTGAACACTATGGCCCCCGGCTCTACTTCACACCATATTTTCAGCCTTACACTTTTACTTCGTTGCACTTTTCGCCTTCATATCTCACTCTGCAACCAATCTTGAAGGGATTGACAACCCCTTTATAGCGTTGGGTGCAAGGTCTTTTGTGTTTGCGCAGGTACTCTGGACTTGACGAGATTCTCCGACTTGATTGATACCTTGGTTCTCAAACTGAGGGAAATACTTACTGCTCCTGTGCTGCATCACCCTTTCCTCTTCAACGGAAAAAATCAACACAAGCAAGTCTCCGTCAACGTGTCAATTTCTGGCGATGTTGTTTGAGAAGTAGCAGAAGGATTTCTGGCCCCGTTGCTGGGGAGGATCAAGTCAAGAACTCATCCAAGTAAGTGTCGCAAACTCATCTCTTGGAGTTACCTTTTTTGCCTCTCGTTTTCCTCTCCCCCACTTATGAAAAACAAAAAATTATTTGCCTTTTTCGTTTGCCTTTTTTTTCGTTCGCCTTTTTCGTTCGCCCTTTTCTCTCGCTTGCTTTCAGTTCTCTTGTGTTGCCATATGCCTTAATTATGCTTGCATCTTCGCTTGCTGAAAATCTAGGGATATTGATCCTCATCCACTTGCTAATTTCTTTAAGAGATCCAATTATGTTGATCCAATTGCTAGTGAGTTGAGTGCACTTGACTTTCTCTATGGAGTTTTGCTTGAGATGCATGAATCTGAAAATCGTGATGAAGAAATTTATGAAGTGATTCACGAGGGCTCCTTGAATGAAAAGCATGATTGCAATGATTTCATTATAAATTCTATTAATGACAATCATGCTAAAAATATGCGAAACCCTAAGCTTGGGGATGCTAGTTTTGCTATGTCCTCTACTTGTTGCAATGATCATGAATGGGGTGATGATTTTTCTTATGATCTTGAAAATTTGTTTAAACCTCATGATGAATATGATATTAGCAGTATTATTGAAAGTGGGTTTGGAGAAGTCATGACTTTAGTTGATGATAATCCCACTATTTTAGAAGAGCGTCAACTTTGCATGCATGTGGATCATGAAAAGAATATCCTATGGGATAGCTATATTATTGAATTTGAATATGATCCCACATGTAATTATTATGAGAGAGGAAAATATTGTGGTAGAAACTTTCATGTTACTAAACCACCTCTCGTTGTGTTGAGATCGCTATTGTCTCTTTCTTCTTCCTTGCATATGGTAACTATTGGTTGTCTTGATGCTACTTCTCAAACAACAACGCCAAAAATTGACACGTTGACGGATACTTGCTTGCGTTGGTTTTTCCCTTGAAGAGGAAAGGGAGATGCAGCACAGGAGCAGTAAGTATTTCCCTCAGTTTGAGAACCAAGGTATCAATCCAGTAGGAGAATCTCGTCAAGTCCAGAGTACCTACGCAAACACAAAAGAGCTTGCACCCAACGCTATAAAGGGGTTGTCAATCCCTTCAAGATTGATTGCAAAGTGAGATCTGAAGGCAGAAAGCGCAAAGAAGAAAAAGAGTAAGGCTGAAAATATGGTGTGGAGTAGACCCGGGGGCCATAGTGTTCACTAGAGGCTTCTCTCAAAATAGCAAATATTATGGTGGGTGAACAAATTACTGTCGAGCAAGTGATAGAACCGCGCAAAGTCATGACGATATCTAAGGCAATGATCAAACATATAGACATCACGTCCGAGACAAGTAGACCGATACTTTCTGCATCTACTACTATTACTCCACACATCGACCGCTATCCAGCATGCATCTAGTGTATTGAGTTCATGACGAACAGAGTAACGCCTTAAGCAAGATGACATGATGTAGAGGGATAAACTCAAACCAATGATGAAAACCCCATCTTTTTACCCTTGATGGCAACAACACGATACGTGCCTCACTACCCCTTCTGTCATTGGGTGAGGTCACCGCACGGTATGAACCCAAAACCAAGCACTTCTCCCATTGCAAGAATCATAGACCTAGTTGGCCAAACAAAACCCACAACTCGAAGAGAATTAAAAGTATATGAAATCATTCATAAGAGAGATCAGAAGAAACTCAAATAAGATTCATAGATAATCTGATCACAAATCCACAATTCATCAGATCTCAACAAACACACCGCAAAAGAAGATTACATCGGAAATATGTCCATGAAGATCATGGAGAACTTTGTATTGAAGATCCAAGAGAGAGAAGAAGCCATCTAGATACTAGCTATGGACCCGTAGGTCTATGGTGAACTACTCACGCATCATTGGAGAGGACATGGTGTTGATGAATAAGCCCTCCGCATTCGAATCCCCCCTTTGGCAGGGCACTAGAACGTGCCCTAGGTGGGATCTTTCGGAGACAGAAGGTTGCGGCGGCGGAAAAGTACTTTCGATGATCTCCTAATTTTTTTATGGGATTTTAGGGAATATATAGGCGAAAATACCTAGGGCAGAGGTGGCCCAGGGAGCCCACAAGCCTGGGAGGCACGCCCCCCTGGCTGCGGCTAGGGGGCTTTTGGGGTCCCTGGTGGCCCCCTGCCCTGATTCTTAGGCTTCCCGATCTTCTTCCGTTTCGGAAAAAATCTTTTTGGAAGTTTCCTTCCGTTTGGACTCAGTTTAAAATCCTCCTCGGAAAGGGGTCAAAAACATGAAAAAAAACAGGAACTGGCACTTGGCACTGAGTTAATAAGTTTTTCCCAAAAAAGATATAAAAGATGTACAAAACATCCAAAGTTTGACAAGATAATAGCATGAAACCATCAAAAATTATAGATACGTTGGAGACGTATCAAGCATCCCCAAGCTTAACTCCTGCTCTTCCTCGAGTAGGGAAGTGATAAGGACTGAATTTCTGATGTGGAATGCTACCTAGCATAGTTGTCCTTTGTAACTTCTTTCATATGACATGAATGATCAGAACCGTAAGATTCAAAACAATAGTTTGCTATTGACATGAAAACAATAATTCTTCAAGCAAACTAGCAAGGTAATCATGAACTTTCAAAATAATAAGGCCAAAGGAAGTTATCCCTACAAAATCATATAGTCTGGCTATGCTCCATCATCCTCAGACAACTAATGTAAATCATGCACAACCCCGGTATTGGCCAAGTAATTGTTTTCGCACTCTTACTTTCTCAATACTTTTTATAACTATCACGCAATACATAAGCGGGAGCCATGGATATAGCACTATAGGTGGAATAGAGTGTTGTGGTGGTTGTGAGACAAAAAGGAGGAGATGGTCACATTGCCTCGGCGTATCAAAGGGCTATGGAGATGCCCATTATTAGATATCAATGTGAATGAGTAGGGATTGCCATACAAAGGATGCACTAGAGCTATAAGTATGTGAAAGCTCGAAAGGAGAACTAGTGGGTGTGCATCCAACTTGCTTGCTCACGAAGACCTAGGGCAATTTTGAGGAAGCCCATCATTGGAATATACAAGCCAAGTTATATAATGAAGATTCCCACACTACTGAAGTTCAGAAATTTGCCGTCTGGCAACGCGGACGGCAAAGGGGGCAACCACGGACGACAAAGGCTTTGTCGTCTGCCCCCTCATGGCAAAGTAGACAGTAAAAAAAATCCGGTGAAGAGGCTCTTTGCCGTCTGCTTTCACAAAGCGGACGGTAAAGAATCTTTGCCATGAGGGGGCAGACGGCAAAATAAATGGGACGACATATATTGCAACGTCCCCGTTAAGTGTTAACGGCAGGCCTCCTCTCTTTGTCGTCTGCCTTCCCCCCTTTGCCATGTGGGGGCAGACGGCAAAGAGGGGAGACAGAGGGGGCAGATTCCCCCTTTGCCATGTGCCTCCCCCCTTTGCCATGTGGGGGCAGACGGCAAAGAGGGGAGAGAGAGGGGGCAGATTCCCCCTTTGCCCTGTGCCTTCCCCCCTTTGCCATGTGTTGGCAGACGGCAAAGAGGGGAGAGAGAGGGGGCAGATTCCCCCTTTGCCATGTGCCTTCCCCCCTTTGCCATGTGTTGGCAGACGGCAAAGAGGGGAGAGAGAGGGGGCAGATTCCCCCTTTGCCATGTGCCTTCCCCCCTTTGCCATGTGTTGGCAGATGACAAAGAGGGGAGAGAGAGGGGGCAGATTCCCCCTTTGCCATGTGCCTCCCCCCCTTTGCCATGTGTTGGCAGATGGCAAAGAGGGGAACCAGCCCCTTATTTATTTATTTTTTGTTATATCCAGCATTTTTAACAATAATCAGGATATATATATATATTTGACATAAATAAATTTCTTTCCGTACTCATAACCATATTAAAATAACTCTCATCCATAGTGCATACATATTATGGAAGTTACATCCGTACCAAACCATATATTACACCAGTTTCATCCACGTGCATACAAAGTTTCATATATTCATATACTACAATAGTTTCAATACAACCCATGGTACAAGAAATCATCTTCAAGCATTCCATCAACCAAGCTTCCCGTGAAGTGAAGGTAATCTGCAAAATGACAAATAAGAAAGTTAGAAAAATAATACTAGATGAAGTAGTGTAGATATAGGTTATTTCGGAGAGAAATTAGCTAAGTATAGACCATTTAGGAGCTAACTAAGCTAATTATGTCATTTAGGTGGAACCCTAGCTAACTATAGGAGAAGAGAAAGAGAAGAAGAAGTAAAAGAAGGAGGAGGAGGAGGAGAAGGAGAAGGAAGAGGAGAAGAAGAAGAAAAAGGAGGAGGAGGAGGAGGAGGAGGAGAAGGAGAAGGAAGAGGAGAAGAAGAAGAAGGAGAAGAAGGAGAAGAAGAAGGAGAAGGAGCGGGAGATATACAATGAAATGGTCCGCCATTCTTCGACATCCAACGATTTCCCTTTCGAAGCACCGGATGGTGCGAGCTTACCTTTGAATAGGCTGAGGTTGGATCGAACTTTTTCTCGATCGACATCATTGTACCGAGGCTTCGGGTTATGCAAATGATGATTTTTGGCTTCGTAGTGTGCTGTAACGAAGTTTGCCGCCCCTCAGTAATGAATGCCTCGGCCATCGATGCTTCAATTCTACGTTTATTTTTACACTTAGCTCGAAGCGTCTTCCGCATCCTCTCAGTTGAGTAGCACCATCGATTTTGAACGGGCCACCCCATTCTTGCCTCGGTCGGGAGATGCAAAATCAAATGTTGCATTGGATTAAAGAAGCCCGGTGGAAAGATCTTTTCTAATTTGCAGACCAACTCCGGCGCCAACTCTTCCATTTCATCTAGCACGCCAGGCGATAGTTCTTTCGCACAAAGAGAACGGAAGAAATAGCTCAGCTCTGCCAGTACTAGCCATTCATCCTCAGGGATAAAGCCACGCAACATCACCAGCATTACCCGCTCAATCCATATGTGCCAATCATGACTCTTGAGCCCAAATATTTTCAATTTCTCAAGACTCGCTCCCCTCTTTAGATTCGCAGTGTACCCATTGGGGAACATCAACCGCATTTTCACCCACAATAGCATTTCCCTCATAGCTGGCCTTTCAAGATTGAACCATGCCTTTGGCTTCGCTATGCTTTGCTTTCCTTTCTGTTGTCGCAAGTTTTGCAACGGTCTATCACATAGAGCCTCCAGGTCGATTCTAGCCTTAGGATTATCTTTTGACTTCCCCTCTATGCCGAACAATGTACCAAAAATGGCCTCTGCAATATTCTTTTCAGTGTGCATCACGTCAATGTTGTGTGGGAAAAGGAGGTCTTTGAAGTAAGGGAGATCCCATAAGTATGACTTGTGAGTCCAGGCGTGTTACGTATTATACCCTTTGAAGTATCCTGGACGCAAAGGATCAGGCTCGAGAGCGTTTAACTGATCAAGGGTCTGTTGGCCTGTCAACGCAGCTGGTGCAGTGTTTTTGACAACTCTACCTTTGATGAAATTCTTCTTGTCTTTTCTGAACTTATGGTCAGGATCCAGGAATTGTCTATGCATGTCGAAGCAAGAATACTTGCGACCAGCCTGCAGCCAACGGAACTGAAGAGCTGCCTTGCATGTGGTGCACGGGAACCTTCCATGCACACACCAGCCAGCGAATAGCGCAAACGCCGGATAATCATGCGTCGAGTACATGTACCACACATGCATTTTGAAATTTGTTTTGGTAGCCGCGTCGTAGGTCTTGATCCCATTATCCCAGGCTTCTTGCAACTCATCCTTAAGCGGCTGCATGTACACATTCATATTCTTCCCCGGATAGTTGGGCCCTGGAATTATCAACGTCAGGAAAATGTTCTTTCTTTTCATAATCTCTCCGGGTGGCAAATTTAGTGGAATGACAAATACAGGCCAACAACTGTATTGTGCTGCCGTCATACCATACACATTGAACCCATCCGTGCTGATGGCAACTCTAGGTTTCCTTGGATCTTCCGATTTATCCTTATGTAATGCATCTAAGTGCCTCCACGCAAAACCATCTGAAGTGTGTACCAGCATCTTGTTCCCATCCGCATCTAGTTCGGTTCTTTTGCCCAATTTGTGCCATGTCATGTGTCTGGCCGTCTCTTCGACCATGAAAAGACGTTGAAGTCTTGGTACGATTGGCAGATATCGAAGAACACTAATGGGGATTTTGGTCTGATTCTTCTCACCCATGCCGTTGTCTACCACAATATACCTGGAAGAATTGCAAATGGGGCAATAGTTTAAGGCCGCATACTCAAGCCTAAATAAGGCACATCCATTCTCACAGGCATGTATCTTCTCATAGGGCATCTTAAGTACACGGAGGATTTTCTCTGACTGGTACAAGTTTGCAGGCAGTACATGGCCTTTGGGTAGAAAGCGTCCAAATATCGTCATCATTGCGTCGTAGCATTCTCTGCCTAGGTTGAATTGAGCCTTCAGAGCCATTACTTGCGCGATGGCATCCAGCTGACAAAGCTCAGTCTGCTCGTGGAGAGGACATTTTGAAGACTCCAGCATTTCATAGAAGGCCTTTGCAGATTCCTCCATCTCCTCGTCCGAATCACGAGCATCATCAAAGTGTTGCACCATGTCTTCAATCCCGGTACCATGCTCGTCAGTGCGACGACGAATCACCTCAGCTCTGGCACGTTGGTCAGACTCACCATGAAAAGTCCACACCGTATAATTAGGCGTAAAACCCCAGTTCTGCAGGTGTTTACCCATTTCAAACTCTGTCTGCTTTTTCCAGTTGTCGCAGTTGGGACAGGGGCACCATGTTTTATGCTGGCCATTTGCAAATGCGGCTCTCACAAACCCCCTGGTTTTTGTTAACCATTCATGGGTCATGTCTTTCTGACTAGGGTGACAAGTGTACATCCAAGCACGATCACTCATGTTGCCTAGCTACCTATGGGGGCACAAGAAATAAATATATAATTCATCATCTATATTCATACGCTAATCAAGTTTGTCAGTTTTATTACGTCCATGCAACCTACACGCTAATAGGTAAAGATAGGTCCTAATCCCACCCGAGTATGTGTAGACTGGGTTCGTTTTCCCATGCTCTGCTCGAGATGCGACGCAGAATTTCGACAGCACCTCCCCGCTGTTCTCCTGATACACGTCTCGGCAATAAGCAGAGAGGATGTGTACCCGGAGAACAATAGGGGAGGCACTGACGAAATTCCGCATCGGATCCGGAGCACAGCATACGGGAAAACAAACCCAATCTACACATACTCGGGCTGTCCATGGATAATGTTGGACAATTCGAAAGGATGGCGGTTATAAATATGCAAAGAAATGCATATTTATAGATGTCGCCCTTTCGAATGGGAGACGCATACTGGTCACGCATACTCTTGATTGAAGAAACCTATAGCTAGCAAGTTTCATCGGCACGAAGACCGGGACAGAGCAAATTAAGGGGGTAGGAGGAGAAGTCATTTGTGCTCACCAACAATGCAAGGGCAGAGCTCGTCCAACGCACGTGGAGGTCATCGAACAACTTCACATTGAAATTCACCCGATCAACACAAATATGATGTTTTTATAATTAACATAACTATATGACCTAACTCATAACTATGTGGGTCAGTGTCATCGGGGGTCGAAGGTCACTAGCGTCGGGGATTGGGGTCTTTTCGGTCAACAAGAGGCCGAAAAGGTGTCGGGGCTCGGGGGTTGGGGGTCAGTGGCGTCGGGGGTCGGGGTAGGGGGTCGGGGGTCGAGGGTGAGTGTTGTCGGGGGTCGGGGGTCGAGGGTCAGTGGCGTCGGGCGTCGGGGGTCGGGGGTTAGTGGCGTCGGAGGTCGGGGTAGGGGGTCGGAGGTCGAGGGTGAGTGTTGTCGGGGGTCGGGGGTCGAGGGTCAGTGGCGTCGGGCGTCGGGGATCGGGGGTCAGTGGCGTCGGGGGTCGGGGTCGGGGGTCGGGGGTCGAGGGTGAGTGTTGTCGGAGGTCGTCGAACAACTGCGCATTGAAATTCACACGATCAACACAAATTTGATGTTTTTATAATTAAGATAACTATGTGACCTAACTCATAACTATGTGGCTCAGTGTCGTCGGGGGTTGAGGGTCACTAGCGTCGGGGGTTGGGGTCTTTTCGGTCAACAAGAGGCCAAAGAGGTGTCCGGGCTCGGGAGTTGGGGGTCAGTGGCGTCACGGTCGGGGTAGGGGGTCGGGGGTCGAGGGTGAGTGGCGTCGGGGGTCAGGGGTCAGTGGCGTCGGGGGTCGGGGGGTCGGGGGTTCGCGTACTACGGCATCTCCTCCAACTTCATCAGCTACCTGACCGGCCCGCTCGGGGAGAGCAAGGCCGCCGCCTCCGCTGTCAACGCCTGGTCCGGCGCCGCGTCCATGTTTCAAAATTTCATTGTTTTGTCCGGTGGAAGCACACACACCACAACATAGTGCTTCCCACGTCGCTGTGCTCCTGAATCAGCTGGACTGGGTCGATCTTTTTTTTGGGAGGGTACCGGGTCGATCTTCGAAGATAGAATAATGTGCTCAACCCTAAACCTTTTTCTTTTCTAATGACACCACTTTTTTCTTGAAACACATCATCAGTACTCCCGAGTCAAAAAAATATATTGTTTTTTAGCCATTCCGATGAAGAGGTACTATGAGAAAAAAATATTTTTTGTAGATAATAAGTGTCACATGTGTGACACAGAACACATCGGCGTTTTCAAACTACAAATACCATTAAATAGAAACAAAACCAAAAAACACATCATGCTTGACAACTAATGTTATCAGCCTCGTGTCATTAATTTTACCATAAACAATTAGCATATATAGTATAACCTAACAAGCTAATTACCACAAACTAATTACCATGAACTAATTACCATGAACCTAAAAATGACAAAAGAGGAAAAAAAAACAAAAATAAATTTACCTACGGAGGAAGGGCGGTGCAGGGAGGAGGGGCGGCGCAGGGAGGAGGCGCAGGGACGAGGGGCGACGCAGGGAGGAGGGGTGCCGCAGGGAGGAGGGGCGGCGCAGGAGGGGCGGTGTAGGAGGGGCGGTGCAGGGTGGGGGAGGCGCCGGGAGGGGCAGGCGCCAGGGGAGTGGGCGGCGCACGGAGGAGGGGCGGCGCAGGGAGGAGGGGCGGCGCGGGGCAGGGAGGAGGGGCGACGCGGGGCAGCGGCGTAGGGCAGGCGGCGCGGGACATCGGCAGGCGGCAGCGCGGGGCAGGGAGGAGGGGCGACGCGGGGCAGCGGCGTAGGGCAGGCGACGGCGCGGGGCAGGGAGGAGGGCGACGCGGGGAAGCGGCGCAGGGCAGGCGGCGGCGTGGGGCAGGGAGGAGGGGCGACGCGGGGCAGCGGCGCAGGGCAGGCGGCGCGGGACGTCGGCAGGCGGCGGCGCGGTGAGGGGTTCGAGCAACGGGGTGGGCTACGTGGGAAGGGTTGGAGGGGGGCGGGCGTGCGTGTGTACGTGGGAAGGCTGCTGCGCCTTTGCCGTCTGCCGCGCTCCTAGGCAGACGGCAAAGGCCCCCAAGGCAGACGGCAAAGGCCCCAGGGGGGAGGCACCGGGTGGGGGTTGGGTTGGTGGGCCGCCGTCCCCTTTGCCGTCCGCCGCGCTACCAGGCAGACGGCAAAGGCCCACAAGCAGACGGCAAAGGGGAGGGGTGGGTGGGGGTGGTGTTTCGACCGTTGGGGGGGCCTTTGCCGTCCGCATAGGGCTTCTTTGCCGTCGGCCAGCGGACGGCAAAGAGGTGGCCGACGGCAAAATAAACTTTTTCCATCTGCCACCTCTTTGTCGTGAGCACTGTGACAGCTGACGGCAAAGAGTACCTTTTCCATGTGTCAGCTGACGGCAAAGGCCAAGCAGACGGCAAATTTCTGAATTCCATAAGTGCCACTAGCATATGGTGGTCACGAACCGAGTAGCATTGTCCCTTCTCTCTTTTTCATTTTAGCACCATATGCTATAATTATAGCACCATATTCTTCATGATTGAGAGCCTCTCGGTTCGTGACCACCATATGCTAGTGGGAATCTTCATTATATAACTTGTCTTGTATATTCCAATGATGGGCTTCCTCAAAATTGCCCTAGGTCTTCGTGAGCAAGCAAGTTGGATGCACACCCACTAGTAATCCTTTTGAGCTTTCACATACTTATAGCTCTAGTGCATCCTTTGTATGGCAATCCCTACTCATTCACATTGATATCTATTAATGGCATCTCCATAGCCCTTTGATATGCCGAGTCAATGTGACCATCTCCTCCTTTTTTGTCTCACAACCACCACCACACTCTATTCCACTTATAGTGATATATCCATGGCTCACGCTCATGTATTCCCTGATAGTTATAAAAAGTTTGAGAAAGTAAGAGTGAGAAAACAATTACTTGGCCAATACCGGGGTTGTGCATGATTTAAATTAGTTGTGTGGGTATGATGGAGCATAGCCAGACTATATGATTTTGTAGGGATAACTTTCTTTGGCCTTGTTATTTCGAAAGTTCATGATTAACTTGCTAGTTTGCTTGAAGTATTATTGTTTTCATGTCAATAGCAAACTATTTTTTTGAATCTTATGGATCTGAACATTCATGTCACACGAAAGAAGTTGCAAAGGACAACTATGCTAGGTAGCATTCCACATCAAAAATTCAATCTTTATCACTTCCGTACTCGAGGACGATCAGGAGTTAAGCTTGGGGATGCTTGATACGTCGCCAACGTATCTATAATTTTTGATGGTTTCATGCTGTTATCGTGTCAAACTTTGGATGTTTTGTATGCCTTTTATATCGTTTTGGGACTAACTTATTAACTCAGTGCCAAGTGCCAGTTCCAGTTTTTTTTTCGTGTTTTTGACCCCATTCAGAGGAGGATTTTAAATGGAGTCCAAACGGAACGAAACTTCCAAAAAGATTTTTTTCTGAAACAGAAGAAGATCGGGAGGCTTGAGAACCAAGGCAGGGGGCCACCAGGGACCCGACAAGCCCTCTAGCCACGGCCAGGGGGGCTCGCGCCTCCCAGGCTCGTGGGCTCCCTGGGCCACCTCTGCCCTAGGTCTTTCGCCTATATATTCCGATAAATTCCAGAAAAAATCAAGAGATCATCGAAAGTACTTTTCCGTCGCCACAAGCTTCTGTCTCCGCAAGATCCCATTTGGGGCATGTTCTGGTGCCCTGCCTGAGGGGAGATTCGGATACGGAGGGCTTCTTCATCAACACCATGACCTCTCTGATGATGCGTAAGCAGTTCACCATAGACCTACGGGTCCATAGCTAGTAGCTAGATGGCTTCTTCTCTCTCTTGGATCTTCAATACAAAGTTCTCCATGATCTTCATGGAGATCTATCCGATGTAATCTTGTTTTGCAGTGTGTTTGTCGAGATCCGATGAATTGTGGATTTATGATCAGATTATCTATGAATCTTATTTGAGTTTCCTCTGATCTCTCTTATGCATGATTTCATATCCTTGTAATTCTCTTCGAGTTGTGGGTTTGTTTGGCCAGCTTGGTCTATGATTCTTGTAATGGGAGAAGTGCTTGGTTTTGGGTTCATACCGTGCGGTGACCTCACCCAGTGATAGAAGGGGTAGCGAGGCACGCATCGTGTTGTTGCCATCAAGGGTAAAAAGATTGGGTTTTTCATCATTGATTTGAGTTTATCCCTCTACATCACGTCATCTTGCTTAAAGCGTTACTATGTTTGTCATGAACTCAATACACTAGATGCATGCTGGATAGCGGTCGATGTGTGGAGTAATAGTAGTAGATGCAGAAAGTATCGGTCTATTTGTCTCGGACATGATGCCTATATGTATGATCATTGCCTTAGATATCTTCATGACTTTGCGCGGTTCTATCACTTGCTCGACAGTAATTTGTTCACCGACCATAATATTTGCTATTTTGAGAGAAGATTCTAGTGAACACTATGGCCCCCCAGGTCTACTTCACACAATATTTTCAGCCTTACACTTTTACTTCATTGCACTTTCCGCCTTCAGATCTCACTTTGCAACCAATCTTGAAGGGATTGACAACCCCTTTATAGCGTTGGGTGCAAGCTCTTTTGTGTTTGCGCAGGTACTCTAGACTTGATGAGATTCTCCTACTGGATTGATACATTGGTTCTCAAACTGAGGGAAATACTTACTGCTCATGTGCTGCATCACCCGTTCCTCTTCAAGGGAAAAAACCAACGCAAGCAAGTCTCCATCAACGTGTCAATTTCTGGCACTGTTGTTTGAGAAGTAGCAATTGTCAATGCTCATATTGACTGTGAGAAGCAAACTGGCACTATTGGATTTGAAGGTGTGTCACGTGAGTTCAATTTCTCCAAGTTTCGTAGACAACCTCATGAAAAAGAGTTTTCTAGTAAGGATGAAATTATTGCTCTAGCTTCTATTGTTGTGCCTCCTACTGATCCTTTAGAGCAATATTTGCTTGAGCATGAAAATTATATGCATATGGATGAAAGGAATGAGATAGATAGAGTTATCTTTGAACAACATCCTATCCTTAAGAATAATTTGCCTGTTGAACTGCTTGGAGATCCACCCCCACCAATGGGTGATCCTGTGTTTGAGCTTAAGTAGTTACCTGATACTCTTAAGTATGCTTATCTTGATGAAAAAGAGATATATCCTCTTATTATTAGTGCTAGACTTCCAGAGCATGAAGAAAAGAAATTATTGAAAACTCCGAGGAAGCACCGTCCTGCTATTGGATATACTCTTGATGATCTTAAGGGCATTAGTCCCACTCTATGCCAGCACAAAATTAAAACCGAGCCTGATTCCAAACCAGTTGTTGATCATCAACGGAGATTAAATCCTAAGATGAAAGAGGTAGTAAGAAAAGAAATAGCTATTATCTATCCTGTTGCTCATAGTGATTGGGTAAGTCTGGTGCATTCCGTCCTCAAGAAAGGAGGTATTACCGTTGTCCCTAATGATAATGATGAATTGATCCCACAGAGGATTATTACTGGAAGCAGGTATTATCTATCCTGTTGCTCATAGTGATTGGGTAAGTCCGGTGCATTGCGTCCTCAAGAAAGGAGGTATTACCGTTGTCCCTAATGATAATGATGAATTGATCCCACAGAGGATTATTACTGGCTATAGGATGGTGATTGATTTTAGGAAATTGAATAAAGCCACTAGGAAAGATCATTACCCTTTTCCTTCTATTGACCAAATGCTAGAAAGATTGTCTAAACACACACACTTCTGCTTTCTAGATGGTTATTCTGGTTTCTCCCAAATACATGTTGCACAATCTGGTCAAGAGAAAACCACTTTTACTTGCCCTTTCGGTACCTTTGCTTACAGACGCATGCCTTGTGGCTTATGTAATGCACCTGCTACCTTTCAAAGATGTATGATGGCTATATTCTCTTACTTTGTGAAAAGATTGTTGACGTTTTCATGGATGACTTCTCCGTTTACGGGTCTTCTTTTGATGATTGCCTCAGCAACCTTGATCGAGTTTTGCAGAGATGTAAAGATACCAACCTTGTCTTGAATTGGGATAAGTGCCACTTTATGGTTAATGAAGGCATCGTCTTAGGACATAAAATTTCTGAAAGAGGTATTGAAGTCGATAAGGCTAAGGTTGATGCGATCGAGAAAATGCCATTCCCTACAGATATCAAAGGTGTAAGAAGTTTCCTTGGTCATGTTGGTTTCTATAGAAGGTTCATTAAGGACTTTTCTAAGATATCTAGGCCTCTTACCAATCTCTTGCAAAAGGATATTCCTTTTGTTTTTGACTATGATTGTGAGGAAGCCTTTGAAATACTTAAGAGGGCCTTGATAATTGCACCTATTGTTCAACCACCTGATTGGAACTTACCTTTTGAAATTATGTGTGATGCTAGTGATTATGTTGTTGGTGTTGTTCTAGGACAAAGAGTTGATAAGAAGTTGAATGTTATTCACTATGCTAGTAAAAATCTAGACAGTGCCCAAAGAAACTATGTTACTACTGAAAAGGAATTTTTAGCAGGCGTGTTTGCATGTGAAAAGTTCAGATCTTACATTGTTGATTCCAAGGTTACTATTCACACTGATCATACTGCTATTAAGTACCTCATGGAAAATAAAGATGCTATACCTAGACTTATCAGATGGGTTCTCTTGCTACAAGAATTTGATTTGCATGTTGTTGATAGGAAGGGTCCTGAGAACCCCGTAGCAGATAACTTGTCTAGGTTGGAGAATGTTCTTGATGACCCACGACCTATTAACGATAGCTTTCCTGATGAGCAATTGAATGTCATCAATGCTTCACGTAGTACACCGTGGTATGCTGATTATGCAAATTATATTGTTGCCAAATATATACTACGTAGTTTCACATACCAGCAAAAGAAGAAATTCTTCTTTGATTTGAGACATTACTTCTGGGATGATCCTCACCTTTATAAGGAAGGAGTAGATGGTGTTATTAGGCGTTGTGTACCTGAGAATGAATAGGGACAGATCCTACAGAAGTGTCACTCTCAGGCTTACGGAGGACACCATGCAGGAGATAGAACTGCACACAAGGTATTGCAATCAGGTTTCTATTGGCCTACTCTCTTCAAGGATGCCGCCCCCAACCTGGAGGTGATAGTGGCTAACCCTGTTGCCCCTGATGCTGACATGGCATCGGCTGACCAGGGTCCTGATGCTGAGCCGGAGGAGGATGTGCTTGGATGGAGGAGGCGCATGATGACAATCCTCTGGCAATTGTCCTATACAAACCCCCTCACATTCAGTCTGACAACCTCTTTGTTGGGGCGGCCATGGTTTTTTACGGGCCTCCTCTGCCGCTAGTTCTAGCCTGGTCCCGCACTTTTGATGCTCTCATGGGAGCTGCTACTTCTATGCACGTGCCTCGCCAGCTGCAGATGCCAATTCTGGCGCCCATTGTGATCCCCAAGCGATCATGGGCGGCGGCTTTCGACCCTGCTGCTCCAGGGCTACCACCACCAGAGCCTGCTAGCAGCACACTTTCAGTACAGGAGGTCATCCCTCTCAGTCCATCTTCATCTACGGAGGACTTCTGTTTTCATTCTCCTGCTCCAACAAAGAAAGGGACCCGCAAGAAGGCCAGTCCTGTCGTCGACTCCTCTGTTCGTCGATGTACTCGCGGCTCCATCAAGCACGATGGCTTCAAACCGATCCTGCATGAGCTGCCAGCGCACGTCCCCAAGAAGAGGAAGCCCAAGGCCAGGCCAATGCCCTCGCCATCGCAGGAGTCTGATGAAGTGCAAGTACCTCCTGCCACTCCTATTCCGGTGATACAGGAGGTTGGGCAGTCACTAGGCATTGCCTGTGAGAAGCTAACGGTGGATTGACTTATGGAAGATCATGCTGATTCAGTGCCATCGTCTGTTGATGTTTAGCTCACCTATGTTAATTTGTTACTATATTGGCTCCATGTACTGTGAGACTTCTGCTTGCTCTGTCTTTTGGTTATCTGAACCTTGGTCGCACAGGCTATTACATATCCCTGCTTTTTCTCTATATATATTGTGCAATGGATAGTCGTTCTACACGAAGTTGGCGTGTGCTGTGTTGGAATGTGCGTGGCCTAAATTCAGATCATAGGCAACGTGCGGTCCGTAACAAGATCGATGAGAGCCTAGCTGCTGTGGTGTGCTTGCAGGAAACCAAAATGCAGTCAATTGAGTTTCGTACAGTCAAATGTTTCTCTCCCAAACGCTTTGATCAGTTTGCCTACTCTCCCTCCAGGGGTGCATCAGGGGGGCTTATCACCCATTGGAACTCCTCCGTTCTTACTGGTCAGTTAGTTGAATGCACACCCTATGGCTTGATCATCTCCTTTACCTCAAATCATACTGGTGAATCCTGGACTTTAGTGAATGTCTATGGTCCTTGTCAAGGTGAAGCCAGAGATCTTTTTGTTAGCTGGCTGTACAATCTTCATATACCCACTGGGGCTAATTGGTTGCTTCCTGGAGATTTTAATTTCATTAGATCCCCTCATAACAGAAACCTTCCTGGGGCTGATGTAAATGACATGTTCATCTTCAATGAAATTATTGGGCATCTGGGATTGCTGGAACTACCCATTAAAGGCAGATCTTTCACTTGGTCCAATATGCAAGATTCCCCTCTTCTGGAGCAGCTTGACTGGTTTTTCACATCAGCCAACTGGATCTCCTCATATCCTCTTACACAAGTGCTACCCCTTGCAAAGACAACTTCTGATCATGTTCCTTGTGTGGTCACAGTCAACACTTCCATCCCTAAGTGCAACCTATTCCGCTTTGAAAATTACTGGGTTGAAATGGAGGGCTTCATGGAATGTGTTCAGCAATCCTGGCTCATTCCTTCCAGGAAAACCCATATTACTGCTGTAATTATGGATAAGATGAAACATCTTAGGCAGGCTCTCAAAAACTGGCAGACAAATCTATCTCAGTTGAAAACTTTCATCTCCAGATGTAATCAAGTTGTGTTGTCTTTGGATGAGCTTGAGGAATTGAGGACACTTTTCAGATCAGAGGTTAACTTCAGGAAAATTGTTAAATTACATTTGGAGCATCTTTTGCATCTTCAGTGCTTATACTGGAAAAAGAGAGCCACTATAAGATTTGTTAAAGTTGGTGAGGAAAACACTAAATTCTTCCATGCTATGGCTACTGAGAGATATAGGAGGAATTCCATTGCATCTCTCAAGTTAAATGATGGTTCCATCATATCTGATCATGATCAAATTGCTGCATGCTTTTGGGCATATTTTAAGGATAGAATGGGAACTTCTCTTGGCATTAACATGGCATTTGATTTACAATCCATGCTTCATAAGGTGACGGGTCTGGATACTCTCATAAAACCTTTTTCTAAGTCTGAAATGGACAAGATTGTTCAGGAGATGCCGAGTGACAGAGCTCCAGGTCCTGATGGGTTTAATGGTCTTTTCTTCAAGAAATGCTGGCCCATTATCTCCCCTGAGTTTTATCAACTTGCTGCTGCTTTCCATGCTGGTCATGCTCAACTTGAGAACATGAACTCATCTTATATGACTCTGATTCCCAAGAAGAGATCACCTGAACAAGTGAGAGATTACAGACCAATATCACTTACTGGGATGGGTCTCAAATTTCTGTCCAAAATGATTGCTAACAGGCTACAGTTGCAGATTGTGAAGTGTCTTCACAAGAATCAGTATGGTTTTATCAAGTCTAGAACCATTCAAGATTGTGTTGGATGGACTCTAGAGTACCTGCACCAATGCCATCAATCCAAGAAACATATAGTCATTCTCAAGCTAGATTTTGAAAAGGCATTTGAAACTGTGGAACATGAGTTCATTTTTCAGATTCTCAAGCACAAAGGCTTCAATGACAGATGGATACTTTGGGTCCAGCAGCTACTAACTTCTGGCTCATCTTCGGTCCTGATCAATGGTGTGCCTGGAAAGAAGTTTATGTGCAAGAAAGGAGTCACGCAGGGAGATCCCATGTCCCCACTGCTTTTTGCTATTGCTGCTGATTTTTTACAGACTCTGGTTAACCAGCTGCTGGTGGAGGGTCTTATTCAGCTGCCCATACCTTGTCATGATAAGGATTTCTCCATAGTGCAATATGCTGATGATACCCTTATCATCCTACCTGCAGATAAATCTCAATTGTTACACTTCAAGAAAATGCTCTTACTTTTCTCCCAGTCCAGTGGATTACACGTGAATTATCACAAATGTGCCCTTCTACCTGTCAACACTCCTCCACAGCAACTCCAGGACCTGGCAGACTCCATTGGCTGCAAAGTGGGATCTTTGCCCTTCACATACCTTGGCCTACCAGTTGGGACAACTAAACCAATAATTATTGATCTCATGCCACTCGTTGATAACATGGAAAGAAGACTCAGTGCTAGTTCATCTTTTCTAGCTCAGGGGGGAAGGCTACAGTATTTAAACTCAGCAATGTCTTCTGTGCCTATCTTCTTTCTATGCAGTCTGGATATCCCACCAGGCATACTGAAGCAGCTTGAAAGAATTCAAAGGCAATGTCTATGGAGAAAAAATGGGCAAGATCATGCACCCCCTCTTCCTGCCTGGCAGCTGGTGTGCACACCTAAAAATAAAGGGGGTTAGGAATTATGAACCTAGCAATCCAGAATGAAGCACTCCTGCTCAAGCATGTTGATAAATTTTTAAATCATTCTGATATCCCATGGGTTCACTTGATTTGGAACACTTACTATCATGACACAGTACCTCAGGGAACTGCCCTTTGTGGTTCTTTTTGGTGGAAGGATATGTGTAAATGGCTTGACATATTCAGACCAGTTACATATGTTCAGCCTAACAAGGGTGATTCCTTCCTGTTTTGGTCTGACTCCTGGTTGATTGGCAACTCCACTAGGCCCCTGGCTGCTAGATTCCAAATACTGTTTTCTTTTGTGGCCGATCCTTTTTGCATAGCTCAAGAGATATTTACAGCCTTTTATGATGACAGCATGCTCTCTATGTTCCACTTGCCACTGTGTGCTCAAGCTTACCAGGAGCTGCTTTCAGTCCAATCTTGGCTTCAAGACCTGGATATTGATCATCAGGCCTCTGACAGATGGGTATGGGGAAAAGATGCTAAGGCCTACACAACCAAGAGATATTATACTCACATTCACAGCAGTATTACACCAAACCCTTTACTCAACTGGATCTGGAAAAGCTGTTGTACCATGAGGATTAAGATGTTTGCGTGGATGCTCATCATGGACATGCTTAACACTCAAGACATGCTTGAACGGCGTCACTGGAATGTTTCCGACTCCAATCTTTGTGTTCTATGTCATGCTCGAGTCAAGGAAGACAGAGATCACTTATTCTTCACATGTCTTTTCAGTACCAGGGTCTGGAATTACCTGCAAATCACATGTCAGGGTCCATCCACGTGGAGTGCTAGTGTTGCTGCTAAAAGAGACTTCCATAACCCATTCTTTGCCGAGGTGGTCTTCACTGCATGTTGGAACATCTGCACTATCAGAAATGCAAAGGTCTTCAACCAGGAGCAGCCAAAGTTCAGAAAATGGAGATCTGGCTTCCTTCATGACATTTCCCTGTTAGCTCATAGAATTAAGGCTAGTTTCAGGGATGATCTCCTTAAATGGGTTTCCTTTTTGCCTCCTTGAGGTTTGTAGCCTTAGCTCCTCTTCCCTTTTGTACATTCTAATTTCTTCTTGTACATACTACTCTGATATATGGGAATAAAAGAAAAAAGGCTGTGGGGGGTTTCCCTACAGTAGCCGGTCAAAAAAAAAGTTTGTCTTGTCTTGTGATGAATGTCAAAGAATAGGTAATATCAGTAAACGTCAGGAAATGCCTATGAATTATTCACTTGTCATTGAACCATTTGATGTTTGGGGTTTTGATTATATGGGACCTTTTCCAAAGTCCAACGGGTATACTCGTATCCTATTTGCTGTTGATTACATTACTAAGTGGGTAGAAGCTATCCCAACTAGTAGTGCTAATCATAACACCTCTATTAGGATGCTTAAGGAAGTTATTTTCCCTAGATTTGGAGTCCATAGATATCTAATGACTGATGGTGGTTCACATTTTATTCATGGTGCTTTCCGTAAAACGCTTGATACGTATGATGTCAACCATAGAATTGCATCTCCCTATCATCCTTATTCGAGTGGTCAAGTAGAGCTAAGTAATAGAGAGATTAAACTAATTCTGCAAAAGTCTGTTAATAGGTCTAGAAAGAATTGGTCTAAGAAGCATGATGATGCACTGTGGGCTTATAGAACTACTTATAAGAATTCCATGGGCATGTCTCTGTACAAAATGATTTACGGTAAAGCATGTCATTTACCTCTTGAGCTAGAGCATAAGGCTTATTGGGCAATCAAAGAGCTCAACTTTGATTTCAAACTTGCTGGTGAGAAAACGTTATTTGATATTAGCTCACTTGATGAATGGAGAACTTAGGCATATGAAAATTCCAAGTTGTTCAAAGAAAGGGTTAAGAGGTGGCATGATAAAAGGATACAAAAACTTGAGTTCAATGTAGGTGATTAGGTCTTGCTATACAATTCTCGTTTAAGATTTTTTGCAGGCAAGCTTCTCTCTAAATGGGAAGGTCCTTACATTGTTGAGGAAGTATATCGTTCCGGTGCCATCAAGATCAACAACACGGAGGGTAATTTTCCGAGAGTGGTAAATGGGCAAAGAATCAAGCATTATATCTCACGTACTCCCATAAATGTTGAAAGCAATATTATTAATACCATAACTCTGGAGGAGTATATAAGGGATATTTATCACCCTGTTTCAGACTCCAAAAACAAAGAGGTATGTGATTCGGTAAGTAAACCGACTCCAAAACTTTTCCAGTAGCAATTTTTCTCCGTTTTGGCATTTTTTGAAAAATAGAAAAATTTAAAGTAGTCCGGGAAGCGCACGAGGAGGTGACAAGCCTGCCAGGCGCGGCCTACCCCCTGGCCGTGCCTGGGGGGCTTGTGAGCACCTCGTGCGCCTCCCGAACTCCATTTTCTTGCGGAGTACTCCTTCTGGTCGGGAAAAATTCATTATATATTCTCCCGAAAGGTCAGACACTCGTATCACGCAAATATCCTTTGTTTTCGTTTCGAGCTACTGTGCAGATGTTGCTGACTACGCCTATAGGGATTTCCTTGGCAAATATGCAAAGGATTCCCCCACGGCCTTGGAGCCTTGTCTGGGTGTTCCCTTGAAGAGGAAAGGGTGATGTAGCACAGCGGTGGTAAGTATTTCCCTCAGTTTGAGAACCAAGGTATCAATCCAATAGGAGGATCGTGTCAAGTCACAAGTACCTGCGCAAACACAAAGAGCTTGCACCCAACGCTATGAAGGGGTTGTCAATCCCTTATAGATTGTTTGCAAAGTGAGAACTGAAAGAAAAAAGTAAACGAAGCAAAGTAAAAGTAAAAGCTGAGATGATAATTGTGAGTAGACCTGGGGGCCGTAGTGTTCACTAGTGGTTTCTCTCATGAAAGCAAATAGACGGTGGGTGAACGAATTACTGTCGAGCAATTGATAGAACCGCGCAAAGTCATGAAGTTATCTATGGCAATGATCATACATATAGGCATCATGTCCAAAACAAGTAGACCGATACTTTCTGCATCTACTACTATTACTCCACACGTCGACCACTATCCAGCATGCATCTAGTGTATTGAGTTCATAAGAACAGAGTAACGCCTTAAGCAAGATGACATGATGTAGATGGACAATCTCAAATCTATGATTAAAGCCCATCTTGTTACCCTTGATAGCAACAACACGATGCGTGCCTTGCTGCCCCTTTTGTAACTGGGAAAGTTCACCGCACGGTATGAACCGAAAACCAAGCACTTCTCCCATTGCAAGAATCATAGATCTAGTTGACCAAACAAAACCCAAGACTCGGAGAGACTTACAAGGATATCAAATCATGCATATAAGAAATCAGCATATACTCAAATATAATTCATAGGTAATCTGATCACAAATCCACAATTCATCGGATCTAGACAAACTCACCGCCAAAGAGGATTACATCGGATAGATCTCCATGAAGATCATGGAGAACTTTGTATTGAAGATCCAAGAGAGAGAAGAAGCCATCTAGCTACTAACTACAGACCCGTAGGTGTGATGTAGACTACTCACGAGTCATTGGAGAGGCAATGATGTTGATGTAGAAGCCCTCCAGCTCCAAAGTCCCCTCCGGCAGGGCACCGGGAAGGGTCTCGAGATGATATCTCGCGGAAACGGAAGCTTGCAGTGGCAGAAAAGTGGTTTCGTGGACGCCCTTCTTTTTTCTAGGATTTTAGGGAATATATAGGTCAAAGAGCAAGGGCAGGGAAGCTCCAGGGAGGCCACAAGCCTGGTAGCCGCGGGCCCCCCTGGCCGTGGCTACAAGGCTTGTGGGCTCCGTGTGGGCTGATACGTCCATTTTGCATCATGCTTTTCATGTTGATATTTATTGCTTTTTGGGCTGTTATATTACTTGTGGTACCATATTTATGCCTTTTCTCTCTTATTTAGCAAGGATTATTTGAAGAAGGAGAATTCAGGCAGTTGGAATTCTGGACTAGAAAAGGAGCAAATCTGAATCCACTATTCTGCACATCTCCAAATGCCCTGAAAAGTTACGTGGATTTTTTTGGGATTATATAAAAATTACTGGGCGAAAGAACTACCGGAGGGGGGCTGCTAGGGCGCCACAAGCCCTGACACCGCCACCCCCTTGGTGGTGGAGTGGGGGCTTGTGGGCAGCCTGACGGCCCACTAGCCCCCCACTTTTTCTATATGAAGCGTCTTGGTCCAGAAAAAATCAGATAGGAGCTTTTTCATGGTTTCGCCGCCGCCACGAGGCGGAACTTGAGCAGATCCAATCTAGAGCTCCGGTAGGACGATACTTCCGGGGAAACTTCCCTCTCGGAGGGGGAAATCGTCGCCATCGTCATCACCAACACTCCTCTCGTCGGAGGGGAGGCATCTTCATCAACATCTTCATAAGCACCATCTCCTCTGCAATCCCTAGTTCATCTCTTGTAACCAATCTTCGTCTCGCAACTCCGATTGGTACTTGTAAGGTTGCTAGTAGGGTTGATTACTCTTTGTAGTTGATGCTAGTTGGATTACTTGGTGGAAGAGTTTATGTTCAGGTCCTTGATGCTATTCATTACACCTCTGATCATGATTATGATTATGTTTTGTGAGTAGTTACTTTTGTTCGTGAGGACATGGGATAAGTCATGTTAATAATAGTCATGTGAATTTGATATTCGTTCGGTATTTTGATATGATGTATGTTGTCTTTTCCTCTAGTGGTGTTATGTGAATGTCGACTACATAACACTTCACCATATTTGGGCCTAGAGGAAGGCATTGGGAAGTAGTAAGTAGATGATGGGTTGCTGGAGTGACAGAAGCTTAAACCCCAGTCTATGCGTTGCTTCGTAAGGGGCTGATTTGGATCCACTAGTTTAATGCTATGGTTAGACTTTGTCTTAATTCTTCTTTTGTAGTTGCGTATGCTTGCAAGAGAGGTTAATCATAAGTGGGATGCTTGTCCAAGTAAGGGTAGTACCCAAGCGCCGGTCCACCCACATATCAAACTATCAAAGTAATGAACGTGAATCATAGAACATGATGAAACTAGGATGACAGAAATTCCCGTGTGTCCTTGGGAGCGTTTTTCCTCCTATAAGACCTTGTTCAGGCTTGTCCCTTGCAACAAAAGGGATTGGGCCACTTGCTGCACCGTTGCTGCTACTTGTTACTTGTTACTCTTTGCTTGCTACGTTTCACCTTGCTACACAATCACTTGTTATCGCAATTTCAGTGCTTGCAGTTATTACCTTGCTGAAATCCGTTTATCACAGCCTTCTGCTCCTTGTTGGGTGCGACACTCTTACTTATCGAAAGGACTACGATTGATCCCCTATACTTGTGGGTCATCAAGACTCTTTTCTGGCGCCGTTGCCGGGGAGTGAAGCGCCTTTGGTAAGTGGAAATTGGTAAGGAAACATTTTTATACCATGCTGAAATTTATTGTCACTTGTCACTATGGAAACGGTTCGTTTGAGGAGTTTTTTCGGGCTATCTTCACCACGAATGGAAGCACGAGGAGTTGTTCCTCAACCTGAGGTACATACTAAAAATATCTTTTATGAAATTCCTTCGAGTATGCTTGAGAAACTGCTAGCTAATCCTTTCACACGAGATGGATCTTCACATCCAGACTTGCACCTGATCTATGTAGATGAAGTTTGTGGTTTATCTAAGCTTGAAGGTTTGCCCGAGGATGAGGTAAAGAAGAAAGTCTTTCCTTTATCTTTGAAGGATAAGGCGTTGACATGGTATAGGCTATGTGATGATACTGAATCATGGGGCTACAATCGGTTGAAATTGGAATTTCATTAAAATTTCTATCCTATGCATTTAGTACATCGTGATCGTAACTTTATTTATAACTTTTGGCCTCGTGACAGGGAAAGCATAGCTCAAGCTTGGGGGAGGCTTAAATCAATGCTATATTCATGCCCCAATCATGAGCTCTCGAGAGAAATCATAATTGAAAACTTTTATGCTTGGCTTTCTGATGAAGATCGTACCATGCTTGACACTTCTTGTACTGGTTCTTTTATGAAGAAGGATATTGATCACAAATGGAATTTATTGGAGAGAATCAAACGCAACTCTGAAGATTGGGAGCTGGAGGAAGGTAAGCAGTCAGGTATGAATTTCCAGTTTGATTGCGTTAAACCTTTTGTTGAGACAAACACTTCTAGAGATTTTAGCGCTAAGTATGGACTTGACTCTGAGATAGTAGCTTCTCTATGTGAATCTTTTGCTGCTCATGTTGATCTTCCCAAAGATAAGTGGTTTAAATATCATCCTCCTGTAGAAAGCAACATAGCCAAAACCAATCTAGTTGAGGAGAAAGTCATTGCTTTTAGTGATCCTATTGTTCCTTGTGCTTACACTGAGAAACCACCATACCCTGCTAGGATAAAGGATTATTCTAAAGCTCCAACTGTGATACGTAGGGGTTACATTAGACCACTTGCAACCCCTGAGGATATTAGAGTTGAACCTAGTGTTGCTATTATCAAAGATCTCTTAGCCGAAGACGTAGACGGGCATGTTATCAAATTCTGTGAGGACTCTGCTAGAATTGCTAAACCTCACGCGAAAGACAAATACGGACCTGTAGTTGGCCTGCCCGTTATTTCTATCAAGATAGGAGATCACTGTTACCATGGTTTATGTGATATGGGAGCTAGTGTCAGTGCAATACCCCGTTCTCTATATGATGAAATCAAAGATGAGATTGCACCTGCTGAGTTAGAACCCATTGATGTCACTATTATGCTAGCTAATAGAGACACTATCTGCCCTTTGGGAAATGTGAGAGACATAGAAGTCCTGTGTGGAAAGACGAAGTATCCTACTGATTTCCTCGTCCTTGGTACTGCACAAGATAGCTTCTGTCCCATCATATTTGGTAGACCCTTTCTCAACACTGGCAATGCTCACATTGATTGCATTAAGCAGACTGTCACGGTTAGTTTCGAGGGTGTGTCTCATGAATTTAACTTCTCCAAGTTTGGAGGACAACCTCATGAAAGAGAGTCGTCTGGTAGAGATGAAATTATTGCTCTTGCCTCTATTGCCGTAACTCCTACGGTTCCTTTAGAGCAGTATCTTCTTGAGCATGAAAATGATATGCATATGGAGGACAGATATGAGATAGTTAAAATTGTCTTAGAACAATATCCTATTCTCAAGAATAATTTGCCTGTTAAACTGCTTGGGGATCCTACCCCACCAAAGGGTGATCCTATGTTAGAGCTTAAACAGTTGCCTGATACTCTTAAGTATGCCTATCTTGATGAGAAGGAGATATATCCTGTCATTATTAGTGCCCTCCTCTGAGAGCACGAAGAGAAGAAGTTACTAAGGACTCTGAGGAAGCACCGTGCCGCTATTGGATATACTCTTGATGATCTTAAGGGTATTAGTCCTACTCTATGTCAGCACAAGATTAAAACCGATCCTGACTTTAAACCAGTTGCTGATCATCAAAGGAGATTAAATCCTAAGATGAAAGAGGTCGATAGAAAAGAAATATTAAAGCTTCTGGAAGCAGGAATCATTTATCCGGTTGCTCATAGTGGTTGGGTAAGTCCAGTACATTGCGTACCTAAGAAGGGAGGTATCACCGTCGTTCCTAATGATAAGGATGAACTAATCCCACAAAGGATTATTACCGACTATAGGATGGTGATAGACTTCCGGAAACTGAACAAGGCAACCAGGTAAGATCATTATCCTTTGCCGTTTATCGACCAAATGCTAGAAAGGTTATCAAAACACACACACTTCTACTTTCTAGACGGTTATTCAGGTTTCTCGCAAATACCTGATGCACAATCTGATCAAGAGAAAACCACTTTTACCTGCCCTTTTGGTACCTTTGCCTATAGACGTATGCCTTTTAGCTTATGCAATGCACCTGCCACCTTCCAAAGATGTATGATGGCTGTATTCTCTGACTTTTTGAAAAGATTGTCGAGGTTTTCATGGATGACTTCTCGGTTTACGGGTCTTCCTTTGATGATTGCCTCAGCAACCTTGATCGAGTCTTACAGAGATGCGAAGAAACCAACCTCGTCTTGAATTGGGAGAAGTGCCACTTTATGGTTAATGAAGGTATCGTCTTAGGACACAAGATCTCTGAAAGAGACATTGAAGTTGATATGGCTAAGGTTGATGCAATTGAGAAAATGCCTTGCCCCACAGATATCAGAGGTATACGAAGTTTCCTAGGTCATGCTGGTTTCTATAGAAGGTTCATTAAAGACTTCTCTAAGATTTCTAGGCCTCTTACCAACCTCTTGCAGAAGGATGTTCCTTTTGTTTTTGATGAGTATTCTGAGGGAGCCTTTGAAATAATTAAGAAGGCTTTGATAACCGCACCTATTGTTCAACCACCTGACCGGAACTTCCCCTTTGAAATCATGTGCGACGCTAGTGATTATACTGTTGGCGCTGTTCTAGGACAAAGAGTTGACAAGAAGTTGAATGTCATACACTACGCTAGTAAAACTCTAGACAGTGCCAAAAGAAACTATGCCACTACGGAGAAGGAATTTTTAGCAGTCATGTTTGCATGTGAAAAGTTTAGATCTTACATAGTTGACTCCAAAGTCACTATTCACTCTGATCATGCTGCTATTAACTAACTCATGGAGAAGAAGGACACTAAGCCTAGGCTGATCCGATGGGTTCTCCTGCTATAGGAATTTGATTTGCACGTCGTTGATCGAAAGGGTGCTGATAACCCTGTAGCAGACAACTTGTCGAGGTTAGAGAAGGTCTTTGATGACCCACTACCTATTGATGATAACTTTCCTGATGAGCAATTAAATGTCATCCGCACTTCACATAGTGCACGGTGGTATGCCGATTATGCAAACTATATTGTAGCCAAATACATACCACCTAGTTTCACCTATGAGCAAAAGAAGAAATTCTTCTTTGATTTGAGACACTACTTTTGGGATAATCCTCACCTTTATAAGGAATGAGTAGATGGTGTTATTAGACGTTGTGTGCCTGAACATGAACAGGGACAGATCTTGCCGAAGTGTCATTCCGAAGCCTACGGAGGACACCATGCTGGAGATAGAACTGCCCATAAGGTATTGCAATCAGGTTTCTATTGGCCCACTCTCTTCTAAGATGCCCGTAAGTTTGTCTTGTCTTGCGACGAATGCCAAAGAATAGGGAATATCAGTAAGCGTCAGGAAATTCCTATGAACTATTCACTTGTCATTGAACCATTTGATATCTGGGGCTTTGATTATATGGGACCCTTCCCGAGTTCCAATGGGTACACTCACATCTTAGTTGCTGTGGATTACGTTACTAAGTGGGTAGAGGCTATCCCCACTAAAAATGATGATCACCACACCTCTATTAAGATGCTTAAAGAAGTCATATTCCCAAGATTTGGAGTCCCTAGATACTTGATGACTGATGGCGGTTCACACTTCATTCATGGTGTTTTCCGCAAGATGCTAGCTAAGTATGATGTCAACCATAGAGTTGCATCCCCTTATCATCCTCAGTCTAGTGCTCAAGTGGAGTTGAGTAATAGGGAGATCAAGTTGATCCTACAAAAGACATCAATAGATCTCGAAAGAACTGGTCTAGCAAACTTGACGATGCACTATGGGCTTATAGGACTACATATAAGAATCCCATGGGCATGTCACCGTATAAAATGGTTTACCTCTTGAGCTGGAACACAAAGCTTATTGGGAAACCAAAGAGCTCAACTTTGATTTCAAACTTGCCGGTGAGAAGCGGTTGTTTGATATCAACTCGTTAGATGAATGGAGAGCCCAGGAATATGAGAATGCCAGGTAGTTCAAGGAACAGGTTAAGAGATGGCACGACAAACGAATACAGAAGCGAGATTTCAATGTAGGTGATTATGTCCTGCTATACAATTCTCGTTTGAGATTCTTTGCATTCAAGCTTCTCTCTAAATGGGAAGGTCCCTATGTTATCGGGGAAGTATATCGTTCCGGTGCCATCAAAATCAATAACACGGAAGGAAATTTTCCTAGAGTGGTAAATGGGCAAAGAATCAAGCATTACATCTCTGGTACTCCCATAAATGTTGAGACCAATATCATCAATGTCATAACTCCAGAGGAGTACATAAGGGATGTTTATCAGAATGTTTCAGACCTTGAAAACGAAGATGTATCTGTTTCGGTAAGAAATTGGACTCCCATGCTTTTCCAATAGGAAATTTCTTCCGTTTTGGAATTTTTGGAAAATTAGAAAAATAAAAAGCAGTCCGGAGAGCGAACGAGGCGGCCACAAGCCCTGCCACCGCCCCCTACCCCCTGGTGGCGGAGGGCAAGCTTGTGGGCACCACGTGTGCCTCCCGGACTCCGTTTTCTTGCGGAGGACTCCTTCTGGCCTAGAAAAAACTAATATATACTCGCCCGAAGGTTTTGATCTCCGTATCGCGCAGTTTTCCTCTGTTTTCGTTTCGAGCTTGTTGTCTGTCGCAGATTTAGAGCAAAGATGTCTCAGGAATCTGTTGGGGAGAATGATCTTCACCAAGTTCATGAGGAAGTAGATGCTGATATGAAAAGAGTAGAAGTCACGGAAGCCAGGGACCAAGCTAAGGAGAAAACCCAAGTTATGGAGGAAGTTCAACCTATGTTCAACATTGAAGACGTTGAAGGGGTAGACTTTCTCCAACCCTTCCTCCACGTGTTGTCTCCATCCTTGATTGAACTCTTGAGGTTTTGCGAAACAACTCGTGCTCGCAATATTTCCCTTTCTCGTGAAGTTGTTTTGCTGGAAAACCATGTCACAAATCTCAAAGGTATAACTCAAAGATTGATAGCTCTCTTGGAATCAAAGGCGACAACAACACCACCATCACCGCCAAAGGAAGACAACTAAGCATTGGTATGGGCAATCCCCTTGGCTTCTGCCAAGCTTGGGGGAGTTGCCCTGGTATCGTATCACCTTTATATCTTTTGCTTTTACCTTTGTTTTAGTTCTTTCCTTTTCAGTTTTTATTTCTTCCCTTAGAGGAATAAGTCTTTAGTTTTTAGTTTGAGTCTTTTGCTTTTGTCTCTCTCCCGATGTATTCGAGCTTACGAGCTATATAATAAAGTGTATCTTAGTCAAGGGCTTTGCTCTGTGCCATGATCAAAAGTATGAAAACAATGATAGCATGAAAGATCATGAGACGATCTTATGGAAAGTGATAACTTCACTTATGACACGTGTGATGATTGAAACTTGTTGAGAATAAATCAACATAGACCTCAGTCATTGTTGCAATTAATAAGAAGTAATAAGGAAAGAGAGGTTCACATATAAATATATCATCTTAGACACTTTTTACAATTGTGAGCACTCACCAAACTATTACATGCTTAGGAGTAGATGTTGGACAAGGAAGACAACATAATGAATTGTGTTTGCTTGGTTCCAAACAATGTTATATGATTAGAGATCCCTTAGCATGTGACGATTGCTTCCACCTCATATTAGCCAAAACTCCCGCACCAAGTAGAGATACTACTTGTGCATCCAGAAACCTCCAACCCAGTTTTGCCATGAGAGTCCACCATACCTACCTATGGATTGAATAAGATCCTTCAAGTAAGTTGTCATCGGTGCAAGCAATAAAAATTGCTCTCTAATATGTATGATCTATTAGTGTGTGGAAAATAAACTTTGTATGAACATGTGATGAGGAATACATAAAAGTGACAAACTGCATAATAAAGTTCTTTATGACAGGAGGCAATATAAAGTGACGTTCCTCCTCACTAAGAGGACACGCATTCAAACCTCAAAAGCGCATGACAACCTCTGCTTCCCTCTGCGAAGGGCCTATCTTGTACCTTTACTTTTTGCCCTTGTAAGAGTCATGGTGGTCATCACCAATTCCCTATTTTTGCCTTTGTCTTGGCTACCGTCACATGTTTGGGAAAGATCTATATTCATATATCAACTTGGAGTTGAGTACTTATACTTTATTGTTGTTGACTTTACCCTTGAGGTAAATGGTTGGGAGGCAAGACTATAAGCCCCTATCTTCCTCTGTGTCCAGCTGAAACTTTGACACCATGAGTACCACGTGAGTTGTAACAATTGCGGAAAACAAAAGAGATGATTGAGTATGTGGGTTTGCCTTACAAGCTCTTATTTGACTGTTTCTGATGTTATGATAAATTGCAATTGCTTCAATGACTATGGACTATTGTTGGTTACTTATCGATAAGGTTTTTGCTTCATGCTTTGCTTTGTGAAGGAATTGTTACTTTCCCATAAGAATCTTTATGATGTATTGTTGTCCTATGTGTGATCATGATGCCCTCATGTCCGTATTATGTTTCATCAACACCTTCGTCCCACAACATGTGGACATGTTTATGGAACTTGGTTTTCGCTTGACGACAAGCGAGGTCTAAGCTTGGGGGAGTTGATACGTCCATTTTGCATCATGCTTTCCTGTTGGTATTTATTACTTTTTGGGCTGTTATATTACTTGTGGTACCATATTTATGCCTTTTCTCTCTGATTTTGCAAGGTTTATTTGAAGAAGGAGAATTCAGGCAGCTGGAATTCTGGACTGGAAAAGGAGCAAATCTTAGTTCACTATTCTTAACATCTCCAAATGCCGTGAAAAGTTACATATATTTTTTTGGGATTATATAAAAAATACTGGGCGAAAGAACTACCGGAGGGGGGCTGCCAGTTCGCCACAAGCCCTGACACCGCCACCCCCCTGGTGGCGGAGTGGGGGCTTGTGGGCTCCCTGACGGCCCACTAGCCCCCCTCTTTTGCTATATGAAGCATCTTGGTCCACAAAAAATCAGACGGGAGCTTTTTCGTGGTTTCGCCGCCGTCACGAGGCGGAACTTGAGCAGATCCAATCTAGAGCTCCCGCGGGACGATCCTGCCGGGGAAACTTCCCTCCCGGAGGGGGAAATCGTCGCCATCGCCATCACCAACACTCCTCTCGTCGGAGGGGAGGCATCTTCATCAACATCTTCATCAGCACCATCTCCTCTCCAATCCCTAGTTCATCTCTTGTAACCAATCTTCGTCTCGCAACTCTGATTGTTACTTGTAAGGTTGCTAGTAGTGTTGATTACTCTTTGTAGTTGATGATAGTTGGATTACTTGGTGGAAGAGTTTATGTTCAAATCCTTGATGCTATTCATTACACCTCTGATCATGATTATGATTATGTTTTGTGAGTAGTTACTTTTGTTCGTGAGGACATGGGATAAGTCATGTTAATAATAGTCATGTGAATTTGATATTCGTTCGGTATTTTGATATGTTGTATGTTGTCTTTTCCTCTAGTGGTGTTATGTGAACGTCGACTACATAACACTTCACCATATTTGGGCCTAGAGGAAGGCATTGGGAAGTAGTAAGTAGATGATGGGTTGCTGGAGTGACAGAAGCTTAAACCCCAGTCTATGCGTTGCTTCGTAACGGGCTGATTTGGATCCACTAGTTTAATGCTATGGTTAGACTTTGTATTAATTCTTCTTTTGTAGTTGAGTATGCTTGCGAGAGAGGTTAATCATAAGTGGGATTCTTGTCCAAGTAAGGGCAGTACCCAAGCGCCGGTCCACCCACATATCAAACTATCAATGTAACGAACGCGAATCATATGAACATGATGAAACTAGCATGACAGAAATTCCCGTGTGTCCTTGGGAGCGTTTTTCCTCCTATAAGACTTTGTTCAGGCTTGTCCCTTGCTACAAAAGGGATTGGGCTACTTGCTGCACCGTTGCTACTACTTGCTACTTGTTACTCTTTGCTTGCTACGTTTCACCTTGCTACACAATCACTTGTTACCTCTACTTTCAGTGCTGGCAGTTATTACCTTGCTGAAATCCGTTTATCAGAGCCTTCTGCTCCTCGTTGGGTTTGACACTCTTACTTATCGAAAGGACTAGGATTGATCCCCTATACTTGTGGGTCATCATGGGCCTCCTGCCTTGGCCCTCAAGTCCCCCGATCTTCTTGTGTTCTGGAAAGATTCATTTCGGGGATTTTATTCCGTTTGGACTCCGTTCCAAAACCAGATCTGAAAAGAGTCAAAAACACACACAAAATAGGAACTAGCACTTGGCACTGAATTAATAAGTTAGTCCCAAAAAAGATATAAAAGGTATATAAAACATCCAAAGTTGACAAGATAACAACATGAAACCATAAAAAAATTATAGATAAGTTTGAGACGTATCAAGCATCCCCAAGCTTAACTCCTGCTCGTCCTCGAGTAGGGAAGTGATAAAGAATGAATTTTTGATACTTTCATGCTACCTAGCATAGATGTCCTTTGTAAATCCTCTTATGTGACATGAATGTTCAAATCCATTAGATTCAAAACAATAGTTTGCTATTGACGTGGAGACAATAATACTTCAAGAAAACTAGCAAGGTAATCGTGAACTTTCAAAATAACAAGGCCAAAAGAAAGTTATCCCTACAAAATCATATAGTCTGGCTATGCTCTATAATCCTTGCACAACGAATTTAAATCATGCACAACCTCGGTATTTGCCAAGTAATTGTTTTCACACCTTTACTTTCTCAAACTTTTTCAACTCTCACGCAATACATGAGCGTGAGCCATGGTTTTAGCATTATAAGTGGAATGGAGTGTGGTGGAGGTGGCAAGCCAAACAAGGAGAAGATGATCACATTGACTAGGCATATAAATCAGCTATGGAGATGCTCATCAATAGATATGAATGTGAATGAGTAGGGATTGCCATACAAATGATGCACTAGAGCTAAGAGTATGTAAAAGCTCTTAAAGAAAACTGGTGGGTGTGCATCCAACTTGCTTGCTCACGAAGACCTATGGCAATTTTGAGGAAGCCCATCATTGGAATATACAAGCCAAGTTATATAATGAAAATTTCCCACTAGCTATATGGTGGTGACAAAACGAGAGACTCTCAATCATGAAGATCATGGTGCTTAATAAGCACAAGTGTGGAAAGATAGTTGCATTGTCCCTTCTCTCTTTTTCTCTCATATTTTTGGTGGGCTCTTTGGCCACTTTTTTTTGGTGGGCATATTTGGCCTCTTTTTGTAAATGGGCTTCGCTGGCCTCTTTTATTTCCTCACATGGGACAATGCTCCATCAATGATGATCATCACACTTACAACTCAAAACTTAGAGCAATGATGACTCTATATGAAATGCCTTCGGTAGTGTACCGTGACAATGATCTAGCATGGAATAGACATCAATGGAAACATCATGCTAGCTATCTTATGATCATGCAATGGCAATTTAGAAGTGGTGGCACATGTCATGGTGGTAGTTGCATGGCAATATATCTCGGAATGGCGTTGAAAATGCCATAGTAGGTAGGTATGGTGGCTGTTTTGAGGGAGGCTAATGGTGGTTTTATGCACCGACGAAAATTGCACGGCACTAAAGAAGATAGTGATGGTGGAAGGTGAAAGTAAATCTAAACCATGGACTCAACATTAGTCATGAAGAACTCATATACTTGTTGCAAAAGTTTTAGTAGTAATCCAAACAAAGCATTCAACGCATACTCCTAGGGGAAGGGTTGGTAGGTATAAACCATCGCGCGACCCCGACCGCTACACATAGGATGACAATCAATAAAATAATCGTGCTCAGACTTCATCACATAGGGGTTCACCATACATGCATGCTACGGGAATAACTAACTTCAACACAAGTATTTCTAGATCCACAACACCTAACTAGTATAACTTCAATATTACCACAACCACAACTCAAAAGTAATTGAGATGAATCAAACTTCTCTAACTACTCAAGGCACATAAAGGTGGAAGTTTTCATATCCCTTTAGATAACTACCCCTTTTGAGACTACTTTCAAAGCATAGATAAACTACCACGGCACGCACTTCCGTGCTCTAAAAGATAGAAGTGAAGAACATAGAGAACAATCAACTAGCTCAAAAGATATAAGTGAAACACATGTGAGCTGAATTGTCTAACCAAAGGATATAAGTGAAGCTCGACAAAATCACGGTGAGTGCATGTCTCTCTCTCTAGGTGTGCAGCAAGGAAGACTGTGACACAACAAAAATAAAAGACTCCTACGATACAAGACACTCCTAGTAAAACACATAACATGTGGTGAATAAAAATATAGCCCCAAGTAACGTTACCGATGGATTGAAGACGAAAGAGGGGATGCCTTCCCGGGGCATCCCCAAGCTTAGGATTTTTCGGCATCCTTGAATCAACTTGGGGTGCCTTGGGTATCCCCGAGATTGAGCTCTTGCCACTCTTTATCTCTTTGGCCATAGGAACTTCACCCAAAACTTGAAAACTTCACAACACGAAACTTAAACAGAAACTCGTGATATCATTAGTATAAGAAAGGAAATCACCACTTCCTTAGGTACTGTAGCAAACTTAAATTCTACTTATGTTGATGTTGGGTTACTGTATTTTCAATCTTCCATGGCTAATATCCCCCGATACTATCCATAATAAGCAACCAACTCAACAAAAACAGAATCTGTTAACAGCAAACCAGTCTATAGCAATCTGTATACTTCGTATACTTATGGTACTTCAAAAATTCTGATAAATTACGACGGTCTCAAGAATTTTCGTAGCAATCAGCAGCTAATAGAATCAACTCAAAAGCTCTCACAGAAAAAAATGATAATTCTTTTCGTTAGCAGAAAGTTTCTGTCTTTTCGAGCAAGATCAAACGATCATCCCCAAGACTAATCATAACGGTTTTACTTGGCACAAATGCAAAAGAAACATAAAAAACACAATCACAACAGAATTATGAAAGTGTGTACGCAAGAAAACAAAAAGAAAGATAAATTCATTGGGTTGCCTCCCAACAAGCGCTATTGTTTAACGGCCTTAGCTAGGCATTGATAATTCAATGATGCTCACACAAAAGACAAGAATTGAAGCACAACGAGAGCATCATAAAGCATGTGAAAATAACATCTAAGTCTAACATACTTCCTATGCATAGGCATTTTATAGGAAAACAAATTATCAAGACAAGCAATAACTGCCATATGCAAGGAAGAAGAAAGAGACAAGAGCAATCTCAACATAACGAGAGGTGATTTAGTGATATGGAAGTTTCTACCACCATATTTACATCTCTCATAATAATTACATGTGGGATCATATTTGAATTCAACAATGTAACTATCACAAAGGATATTCTTTTCATGATCCACATGCATGCAAAGTTGATGCTCTTCAAAAATAGTGGGATTATCATCTCCAAACCCACTTCCAATATTATTGCAAATATCATATTCATCATGAGGCTTAAACAAATTTCAAGATCATGAGAAAAATCATCACCCCACTCATGATCATTGCAACAAGTAGTGGACATAGCAAAACTAGCATCCCCAAGCTTAGGGTTTTGCATATTTTTAGCATGATTGTCACTAATAGATTTTATAGTGAAACCATTGCAGTCATGCTTTTCATCCAAGGAGCCCTCGTGAATCACTTCATAAATTTCTTCCTCACAATTTTTAGATTCACGCATCTCAAGCAAAACTTCATAAAGGTAGTCAAGTGCACTCAACTCACTAGCAATTGGATGAACATAATTGGATCTCTTAAAGAGATTAGCAAGTGGATGAGGATCCATATCACTAGATTTTCAGCAAGCGAAGATGCAAGCATATTGAAGGAACATGGCACACAAGTGAACAAAAAGCAAGCGAGAGAAAAGGGCGAACAAAAAGGCAAACGGAAAAAGGCAAACGAAAAAGGGAAATTGGTGAAGTGGGGGAGAGGAAAACGAGAGGCAACTGGCAAACAAAGTAAATGCAAGAGATGAGTTTGTCACACTTACTTGGATAGATCTTGACTTGATCTCTCCCCGGCAACGGCGCCAGATATCCTTTTGCTGCTGGCTAAGCCTATAGGGATTTCCTTGGCAAATATGCAAAGGATTCCCCCGCGGCCTTGGAGCCTTGCGTTGGTGTTCCCTTGAAGAGGAAAGGGTGATGTAGCATAGCGGAGGTAACTATTTCCTTAAGTTTGAGAACCAAGGTATCAATCCAGTAGGACGATCGCGTCAAGTCACAAGTGCCTGCACAAACACAAAGAGCTTGCACCCAACGCTATGAAGGGGTTGTCAATCCCTTATAGATTGTTTGCAAAGTGAGAACTGAAAGCAAAAAGTAAACAAAGCAAAGTAAAAGTAAAAGCTAAGATGATAATTGTGAGTAGACCCGGGGGCCGTAGTGTTCACTAGTGGCTTCTCTCATGAAAGCAAGTAGACGGTGGGTGAACGAATTACTGTCGAGCAATTGATAGAACCGCGAAAAGTCATGACGTTATCTATGGCAATGATCATACATGTAGGCATCACGTCCAAAACAAGTAGACTGATACTTTCTGCATCTACTACTATTACTCCACACGTTGACCGCTATCCAGCATGCATCTACTGTATTGAGTTCATAAGAACAGAGTAACGCCTTAAGCAAGATGACATGATGTAGATGGACAATCTCAAATCTATGATGAAAGCCCATCTTGTTACCCCTGATGGCAACAACACGATGCGTGCCTTGCTGCCCCTTCTGTCACTGGGAAAGGTCACCGCACGGTATGAACCCAAAACCAAGCACTTCTCCCATTGCAAGAATCATAGATCTAGTTGGCCAAACAAAACCCAAGAGTCAGAGAGACTTACAAGGATATCAAATCGTGCATATAAGAAATCAGCAATGACTCAAATATAATTCATAGATAATCTGATCACAAATCCACAATTCATCGGATCTCGACAAACACACCGCCAAAGAGGATTACATCGGATAGATCTCCATGAAGATCATGGAGAACTTTGTATTGAAGATCCAAGAGAGACAGAAGAAGCCATCTCACTACAAGGAATATGCTAATACACGACGCTGTTTTTTCGTCGCTACATTGTCACGGTTTTTAATTTACGACGATCTCACGACGAAAAAGCAAACGTCGAAAGCGGAGCGTCACAAATGAAGAGCAGCGACGTTTTGATCAAAATCATCATAACTTTTAGGACGAATCCTGGGGTCGTAACCGTTACGACGATCCTAAATCGTCGTTGGCAATCAAACCCAGTCCTACGTGCCAGTCCTACATGGCAAAATTAGGACGAAATCAAAACATCATGGTTGAAATCAGCCCAACCCATTTCAATTGATCACATGGGCTGGTTTTAATTTTGTGGGCTTTTTCTTATTGGGCTTCTTTTTGGGCCTTAGCCTATTTACAACCACTTCTATTTACAGCCTAGGCCCAAATACATTTGGTCCAGTTTCAGTTTTAGCCTTTTTTATTTTTTATTTCAGCAACTTTTTGTTCCAGAACTTGGTTTCATTTCTATTTGTTGGGCCTTTTCAACCCAATTATTTGTCCAATATTAAATCCAACACTATTTCATATTCAAATCAAGAAAACTCCAAGTCGAATCAAAATCATCCATCATATAACATTACATAATACATCTTCCAGGTTTACATAACACAATAAGTAATCTCCTAAATACATTTCCTTACACATGAATATAGCAAAAACAAACATAATTACACAATAGAACAATGGCACATCTGCTACTCTCACTACAATGGACTTCATTCCACTCTCCTATGAGACATGCTCGAGATGCGACAACTTGTCATCCTACAAGTAGACTCTCCTGCAATCATCTCTATCTGAGCCTGAAAGAGCAGCAAATCCCATTTTATTTAGCAGACAACCTGTACAGGAGTAAGAAATGCAAGAGTCAAATAAGATCCATCAACCAATGAACAGACAAGAAAGCTACCAGATCTTCAGGAAGTAAAACAATTAAACAGTCACAATTTATAGATACACCAACATCTATGAACCTAATCTGCACTATGGGTTCAATGCCATCATCATCTCTAGGGTTTATAAGACAAAAAGTGAACCCCAGGAAAAGTATTCATACTTAAGACTGAAAAACAAAGATAAATGCTGTCCTTAGCAGAATCCATACTTGTACTACTGGAATAAATCATGCGTGAGACTGAGACCAGATTTAGAAACGAACAATAACACAGAAGACAGAAAGTGTGCAAGATACTCTTATCAAGTGTAACTTACACCAGGTCTGAATTGGTACATATGCAGTAGGAATTAAAACGAGTCAAATGGAACCGGCTGCTAGCTCAAAGCAAGAGCATACCAACCAGATGAGACTTATCCTAGTCAGAGAACTACTAGCAAGGACTCACTAGCCCCTTGCAAGCATATTTGAATGCTGCAACCAAAGCTACTCCAAACCTTTCCAAGAAAGAAAGAAACCTTTCCATATGGCCAGCATCACCGAAGCGTCAATGCTTCAAACCAAACCTGGCATGACAAGAAGGCACAGTCTGACAGTTAGATATTATTTCATCAGCAAGCTTTATCAGAACAGAATATTCTAGATATGGCCATCATCTAAATGAACACAATGAAGAATAAAGTGCACAGTCAGTAAGTAATCTATACGTTCAGCTTCCAATGTACCATTAAGCCAGATGTATATGAAATTGCCGAGAACTAAGCCAGATGTACATTTTTCCTGGTGCACTGATTTCACTAGAATTGTAAAGCACTGATTATAGGAAGTGAAGTGTTTTGTGGCAGAATCAAATAGCAGTTAATGGGGTTCAGAAATTGCAGGTTACTGTTCCACTATACAATTTCCTTAAAACTGCAAGTAAATGATAAGTGTAGCAGGTCGTAAAAACAAGCATATTAACCAATCAATGGATACGAGAGTATTTTGATTGTATATATACGGAGTTACAAAAGGATTGCTCTAAAAATCACCATGTCAACCAGCAAACCAACGTAGACCTGCCGAACATTTTGGCATAGCTGATCTGATACTGAGAAGTGACAAGCATGCACATAAGCAGCAGGTACATACAGTTCAGTGATCCCAGGACTATAAGCCCTACTGTAATTTATTCCAGCGCCATTAACCCCGGCATAAAATCAGGCATAACCCCAATTCGGCAATTCAGCAGCCAAAAAATAGCCAGAGTTACAAGGTAGTGAGCTAGATCCATTGATCCCTATGTTTGATCCATTAACATCATATCTAAATTATGCACGGCGTCGCCTCAAACAGCATGGATCGAAGAGCAGGACAAGGAACCAATACACTAGTACCTAGCTACGCGTTCAAGAACAGACACAGACATATGCGTACGCACCTCGAGGAGGTCCACGTTTGAGGCATCGGCAGCGAGGGCCTCGTCGACGGCGGTGAGGGAGGACCGCTGCTCCTCCAAGTGCTGCTCCAGTAAAGTGACCTATTCCCGCACCAAGTTCCAACACTAATTTTCCTTCATATGATGGAAGTAAAGACAGTACCTAAAAAGTAAGAGTAGAATTATATGAGAGTGTTGACTACAAGTCCAGCTAAACATGTTCTAAAGTCCTAATTTCCAAGAAATCATGTCTACTTCATGGGAACTACACCTTATTCTAGTACTCTGCATATAGCATGGTGAGTCTTCTTAAATGATACCTGATGTAATATGTCATATTGATGTTGAATGTAAAATACAGAAAGATGGATTATTATATCTCTTATTATCCTTTGTTTCATGTTTTCCTGGTGAGCGCACATGCTTTTCAAGTATTTCCCAACATGTCATAGGAATTAGCTTCATGCAGGTAGGTAGGAATAAGTTTGTGATCAATCAAAGACAATGAATACATTTACTAAAAAATATACGAGGGACCCTGTGAATTACTTTGGTTCAAAGACATATCAATCTATGCGTATTAGCCACTAAATTTGCAGACTTATGTATTGTTAGTATCTTTGAGGCTCTTGGCTTCTCCACGTACTAAATTAACAAAATTGTAATGTTGAGGAGATGATGCGGCGCTCTAAAAAACTTATCATAGTAGTTACCAAATCATTGTATATTTCCAGTTTTGCACTTATTCTTTTCTTCATTTATAATACTACTACTATTTTGGGGGAAAGACATCACCTTTTTCTATCTTTCTGTACATGAATGCTGAGTTTTGATATTAGTCTTCAACATTGCATGGTGTGATTATCTTCAGCAATAGATATTTATATCACAGGTTGATAACGTATGAAGGCTGCCTTGACGAGAGCTACTCATGGGCGCACATGTTTCAGTATGGAGGCACAGCCATTCCGGCAACAGTACTAATGCAATAGCAAAATGTAGCGTATACTGGAGTAGTGTATAGTTAGATTTAATTATTATTTTCTAGACGCAGCTACTGGATCATGTCTCTTAGTTAACAACAACACATCAATTCTAGCCAGAGTCAACCTTGTTTTTTTTGGAAATAGACTCATATCTACACATGGCTTTTTCAGCAATAGGCATATCACGTGTTAACCTTATTATTATGTGGCGTGACACATGACTTTTTCAAGAAAAGGCATATGAATTTGTCGAACATGTTGAACTTATTCTTATGTGATGTGTCAATCCTTTGGCATGTTCACTTTATAATATTTGCATGTAATGGCATATTTTTTTCTATAGGGAGCTGTGTTAATCTAGTCTGTTCATATTTCTTAACTTTTGAGCGGTCAATCTCTGCCGTTACTTTTCTATCGTTTTAAGTATATAATAGATGAAAGCGCATCTAGCTACAATAACCAAAGTGAATTAACAAATATACATTATAGACATTTCAGCGTCGAGCGATGTTTATGCTTTTATTAACAGGAAAGTAATTTCTCCGCAATAACTTACTTTTACTTGTTTGCTATGAACCTCTCAAAATTTGCAAATCCTCGATATTTCCATTTTTGGAAAAAAAATCAGTCAATTCAGTATCTGCTACATTTTTTGGAAGCATTCCATGAAAAGATTGTGTTCTGAAAGAAATAGCAAATGCAAATGTGAATGTCCTGTTCACTGTCAACAGAAAATAGGGACAAAATATCTTGAGCAAACACTCTCTACTAAATGACTGCAAATTATGACCATACCCAGCCTCTCCAACTCTCCATCAGCATATTTTACTTGCAAAGGACTTGCTGCCTGTATTTCACACAGAAAGAAAATGTCATCAGCCAGCCAAGGGAAGCAGCAACAGGCTTATAAAAACTGTACTTTTGGGAGTCTTGAAGAGAAGACATGTCAACTATACCCAACTAAGGCATCACAAGAGTAGTAATAACACTAAAACAAAATACTAACCATGTGCATGTGTCTGACTGGCTCCACAAGTCAATGATTATCTACTACCATAAACTGAAGCATTTATGCTCTTGTCCACATTAACATATTGGCAATTAATTGCCACGACAACAATAACAATGCATACCATGATTCCATCATGGTATTCACTGTATCATGTCTTATGAACTTTTTCCTTTGATTAAACATTTTGGCTGTATTTGATAGGAGCCAGGTCACAACTAGCCACACTTTGCAGTTAGGTTTGCTGGGACCTCAGGTAGGTGTGACACAAAACTGAAGCTACAATAAGTTCATGACAAAAGGGCAAGCGTGGTGGCTAAATTGTCTTTCAAAACAAGAGGGTCAAATTACATCGATGACCAAGCATAAAAATGTGCAGGCTGCATAACATAAGCTAATACTGCACACTACATGACCGTACCAGACACTAAAATCTCCTTCTAGCCAGTTGCCCAGCCACTGAAAGAAACCCTTCATCTCTGTGCAGTAAAAATAGATCATTCTGACAACCAAAGACAGAGCAGCTGATGCTGAATACAGGAAGGCGCAACAAAATTTCGTTCCAAAACCATAGCACACCATTAGTGCCTACAATCTAATCAGCCTACCTGACAACATTCAGCGACATGTGTGTGGCTTAACCCAGGAACTCGCACCCACTAACAGGGCTAGGAACCACCCAAATCAGCCAGCAACTAAGCCCGCCTCATACGCACCAATCCATCCATCTAGAACCACCAACGGGGTCAGCAGGAGATGAACGGAGCGCCAGATCCACAGTTCAGCGCGCACAACAAACGGATCTAACAGGGTCGGACGCCGGTGCGCAGACGCGACCGTGTGGCGAAGGGGCGGTCGGCGATGGGGTTTCGTGGGAGAGGAGGAGGGCGTGGCCGGTGGTCGGTCAGTTGGTTACCTTGTCGCCGAAGAGGAAGACCCCTGCGAGGTCGACGGCGCCGATGCTGCCCCAGATGACGATCGTGGAGGAGAACAGGGACCAGTTGCGGTAGATCATCCTCTACCATGGCGTTGTCCCACTTTCTCTCCCGGTCCCCGGGCGTAGTTGTCGCGGCCCGGCTCAGATCTGGCCGTGGCCGTACCTTGTCGGCTCGATCTGGGCCATGGGGAGGAGCAAGGTACGGAGGCCGGGGAAGGAGCAGCGAAGAAGGGATGCGAGGGGCGGAGGGAGAGGAGTCCGGCGTCAGGGTTGGGGGAGAAGCGGTCGGCCGCTAGTTTGGGAACGGGGAGCATCCTCTGTCATCCCCGGGTAGAGCGGCGCGGAGGTGCCACTGGCCTCGAGGTCGAGGTCCGGGGCCTTCTGATACCCGAACATCGCGCCTCGCCTCGCCTTGCCTGGCTCCCTCGCTAGCTAGGGTTTCGGTGTGGGTGGGTGGGGTGGGGGCGGGGAGAGGGGGAGAGGAAAAGGAAGCAGATGGAGTTGGACACGGAGATAGCCCACCTCTCACTGGACGACGGAGGAAAAGGGCGCGGGGGTTGGGCGAAAATTTTGGCCGCGCGCGGGGTGCCGGTTTGGCGTGTGGAATTTCATGGAAGTTTTGGCAGGAATTTTTTTCTTCTTGTAAAGAATTGGAGGGAAGTTTTGATAGTTATTTTTTAATAGTTTTTATGCAAAATATTACAATCCTAAAATATGGGCCTTTTTGACAAACCACAAACCAGCCCATTAGCAAGCATGGAGGATAAAATATCAGTCCAATATAAAAAGTAAGTTGAAAAAATAGCCCAACAGAAAAGTGGTATAAAAAATAGTTCAATACATGGATGAGGTGGGATAGAATGGACCCACGAGTGACATGTCAACATAGTTAGAACATGTTACGACATTTTTATATTCGTCGTAAAAGTTATGACGATCTCATCTTATGCGGTTACGACGTTTTTGACTCACATCGTCGTAATTTATATGTAGATTTGATCCCCTCAAAAGGTTTACAACAATCTCATATGAAATCGTCATAGATTTATGACAAATTCATCAACGATGTCTTAATAAATATCATGTATGAGCACATTTCTTGTAGTGTCTAGCTACTAACTACGGACCCGTAGGTCTCAAGTAGACTACTCACGAGTCATTGGAGAGGCAATGATATTGATGTAGAAGCGCTCCACCTCCAAAGTCCCCTCCGGCAGGGCACCGGGAAGGGCCTCCAGATGAGATCTCGCGGAAATGCAGGCTCGTGGCGGAGGAAAAGTGGTTTGTGGACGCCCTTATTTTTTCTGGGATTTTAGGGAATATATAGGCCAAAGAGCTAGGGCAGGGGAGCTCCAGGGAGGCCACAAGCCTGGTAGCCGCAGGCCCCCCTGGCCGTGGCTACAGGGCTTGTGGGCTCCCTGTGGGCCTCCTGCCTTGGCCCTCAAGTCCCCCGATCTTCTTCTGTTCCAAAAAATTTCATTTCGGGGATTTTATTCCGTTTGGACTCCGTTCCAAAATTAGATCTGAAAAGAGTCAAAAACACAGAAAAACAGGAACTCGCACTTGGCACTGAATTAATAAGTTAGTCCCAAAAAAGATATAAAAGGTATATAAAACATCCAAAGTTGACAAGATAACATCATGAAACCATCAAAAATTATAGATACATTTGAGACGTATCAGCAGACAAATCTAGATCACTATGACATCCCCAAAAGTTCCAAAGGACAAGTTCTTCGAGAAGGTCATCAATCCTAACCTCGCGGGCATGCTGCAACACCCTCAATCAATCGAGATGCGTGAGGGGGTGCTGCACATCCGTGATGTTGAGGCACTACAAGAAATATGTCAACTAACGAGCTTCAATATTGGTCACTGAATGGTCATTGATTTCCATTTGTGACCTTTTTATGACCAAAAACAGAAGGTCTAAAGCTGAGGGTCTTTAATGAACTATAACGACCTTTTTCTGGATTGGTCATAGGATTTTATGACCAAACAGAAGGTCGTAGGTTTTACGACCAAATGATTTGGTCACTAGCAATCTGCCCGCACCACGTCAGATCCACCGTGGCAGGATGACGTGGCAGAATTATGACCAAATGAAAAGGTCGTAAATCAAATTCAGCCCGGTCCATTCCGGTCATCTACATGGGCCGGACCCAATAATTTGGCCTTTTATTTTCTGGGATAGAATCTTTTACTAAGCAGGTTTTTTATTAGTCCACTTTTCTTTTGGGCCTTGGCCTACTCTTTTTAGTCCAGTTATTGTTTGGGCCTTGGCCTACTCTTTTTTTAGGCCCAAGCCATTTTAGACAAATTCTAATTTGGGCCTTGGCCTACTCTTTTTTTAGGCCCAAGACTTCTTAGTCTATTTCTTGTTTGGGCCTCGGCCTTTTTGCTGTCCAAACTAACATTAGTGCCCAAACAAAATGGTCCAAACAAAACTTAAATAATTGACAACTTCACAGGTGCACAGCTTCACAAAGTACTTCATCAGATTCACAGGTTCAAATAGAGACAGACATTGTTTCATCACCAGAATGACCAATCAAGTGGGCTAACTTCATCAGGTTCTTGAGAAGTTAGCCCACTTCACTATTTCTAGGACAGGTTCTACGACAGGTTCAACTTCTACAATGCTTTAGCGCCGAAGAGAGCCATCAAGTGGGCTAACTTCTCTTCCTGTTCCTGAGACTTCTTGCGCAGCAGCTCAAGTTCCTTGTCGCGTGCAGCTTCATATTCTTCCGCCTTTAGCTTGATTGCTGCCATTTCTTCTTGCATCACTTCAACTTGAAGCTCCGACCTCTCCAGCTTCTGCTAAAGATCACGAACATGAGCAGCCACAAGAGCAGTTCCTTTGCCAGAGTTGTTACTAGATGACTTGAGCCCAACATTCCTGAGGGATGTGCTTTGCTTGACTCCGGTCTTGAGCACTTCTTCAACAATCTCAGCATAAGACTTTGGTTCTTCACCTTCTGGTACCGGCGCATCCTTCATTTTTCCATCTCAAGCTAGCATATGGAGGAAAATGATAGACATTAGTGGCAGATCTATTTCACATTCTGCAAGAGAAACCAAACAAGAATGCCACCAAACCAGAACAAGAAATGGACTAATTGAAGTAATCAAACCAGCACACAAAATATATATGTAGATATTTTACTCAAACTCAAAACGGAAGTAGATGATAACTACTAAACTTAAAGCATTATTTCAATCTGGCTACATCAAGTGTACACACAAGCTAGCATATGGAGGAAAATGATAGACATTAGTGGCAGATCTATTTCACATTCTGCAAGAGGAACCAAACAAGAATGCCACCAAACCAGACAAAGAAATGGATTATTTGAAGTAATCAAACCAGCACACCAAATCTATTTTTAGATATTTTACTCAAACTCAAACAGAAGTAGATGATAATTACTAAACTTAAAGCATTATTTGAATCTGGCTACAGCAAGTGTACACACTTATGTGATCCAGAGACATGCAATCGGAACAATATGGTGGTTCTATATAATATGGCTTCTTTGTTGAGAACTAACATTCAGATCAATTTTCATCATATCATAAAAATGCAACAAATAGCTACAACAAATTCTGATATCTTTGTTGAGAACTCTACAACAAATTCCGATATCTTTGTTGAGATACCAAACCTATCTTAGGCTCTAGCAAACAGCATCAAATCATGGAACATAGTGTGTGTTCTTGCTGGCTATGAATCAAACAGGGCTGAGGTCTATAGACAAAAGTTTGAACTAGCTGGACAAAAGCATGGAGTGACTTACTATAGCAATTTTGACTGGCTCCGAAAACCCGTGCTTCTTGCTGTTGTGGGTGGCCTTGAACAAGTCAATCGCAGACAGCTCCTCACCCTTACGCTCTTCTTTCTAAAATGTTTTGCAACAAAAATCGAAATGTTATTCAGCAAGAATGAGAAATGATATTCAACGAGGATCAAACGGTAAGGTCTTTAGAAAAAGTTACTCACAATGGCAAAAATGTGTGCGGTGTAGTGCCTCGAACCAGTTGTCTATTGGTACACGACCTTTTCTCGATTAATCTTGTTCGACGCACAGGTTTCCTACAAAAACGCATAATGTTATTTGCCAAGTTGAAAGAAAGTGGAATAGGCAGTAGTATAGTAGGACAATACGAGTCTGAGCATACATGAAGAATTAGTACTATATAAGAGTGAGTGTATTACATATGGTGTTGATTTTGAAAGTTGATGCTCTCTATTGTTCCTACTCTGATCAGAAACATGGAAGAGGAAGAAGGGGACCATGGCCCATTCCCATCCTGATGTGCAGAACATAAATCAGCAAACAGAGCATATACATACCTTGTGTCTTGGGGTAGACCACATCTGCACCAGAGCTTGCCATTCACCGTCCGTCACATCTGGCACCGGAGACTTGGTGCCCACTTTGTTTGCTGCTACCGCATCAAAATACTTCTTCTTGATATTGTGGCGTCGATTCTTTGAACTTTTCTGCAAAACATCTTTGCACGCGTACTTGATGGTCTCTGAGTCTGTGTTTATCTCAAAATTTTCCTACCAAGACAGCAAACAAGGAAGGAACAACATTAGTGTTCATTAACTACAAAACAAAAAATAGAGTAGCACATTAACTATGAAACAAGTAGCTTACAACAACTTTCCCAATGTAGTCCTCCACTAGAGTAGCATTATTTTTGTATTCCTTGAAGTGAGGAAGAACCGGAGATGGCTTCTTGCAATGAGTCCACACTCAGAAGCAAACTTTGCTGCGTGTAGAGGCTTCTCTGGACGCTTCATCCCTTGGGCAATTTGGATAGGCACCTTTGTGCCAAGCGACTTGGTGATTCTCTCTAGCCTTTTGCCCTTTCTAAGTCTATGCTTGTTAGTCATTGCATCTGAAAATGAAATTGAACTCGTAAATTAGAAGAGAAATCGACAAATGCAGGAATGGTTCTGCTAAACAGGTAAGCATACATGATCACTTCCATTTGCAAAATGCACTAGTAAAAGAGAAGGTGAACTTGTCTGGTTGAAGCAGAAGCTGATGTTCTTCTTCACTGACGACATCATTCCTGTCAATAGAAGGTGCACCACGCCTGAGGCGTACGCAGACAGTGCCGCTTTCATCCATGCAAGAGTGGTTTCTTCGTCCATCGGCGAAAACTCATCACGCATTTCCACCGAGCTCTCAAAGTCCATGCCCAGCGGACTTTCCTGATGGTCCGTCGCAGCTGCCATAGTTGCTTTTTGCCTTTTGACTCTATCAGGTTCACCAGGTTCCAGGATCCTCTTTGTTTGTCTTGGAGGTGGGGCCATCACCCTTCCTGGAGGCATTGCATCAGATGCTTCTGAGCTCTTCCTTTTCTTGTTGGCTGTCTTCTTAACACCAGGCCTCTTCGTTCTAGATTCCTTCAGTGCCTTGTATAAATAGCATAGTAAAAAATTAGATCACAGGATAAATATGTGAGCACAAGGAAACACAGAGCATACAAGAACATGAACCCTACAAGTAAGACAGAGTTTGCATCTTAACAGTCTTGTGCACTACAACTTCATCCTCCTTAGGATTGTACTTTGGGTCATCACTGATAACTCCACTACCTTCTTGAACCCCATTAGTTGTAACTTCTTGTACATCATTTGGTTTCCTAATCATTGACGCTATTGCATCAATGCCAAGGGACTGGAATATCCGATTGTTCCTCATCATATTTCTAGCCCTAACCTTCTCGTACTCAGTGAGAGGATGCTCATCTTCACAAGGCAAAGTGAACATAATTATTAGGTTAATTGTTGGAATGCGTGGACAGACAGCCAAACATATCTTATGATATTTTATTATCATTTAATCCTACTTATTCATCTAAGGAAGAGTAACAGCACACAGGCAGAGCTAAGCCAGCTAATTCAGATTACAGCATATACATTTGCATAATAAAATCTGACAGTATTTTAAATGACCAGCCTCCAAGATATTTTACTTAGCATATTACATTTCACTTAGCATATTAAGACACATTTTATAAATCTGATAGTATAACCACAAGGAGCAACTTGCATACCACTGGTTGGCCTCGGGTTTGACCTTGTCATCCTTCACATGGATGATCTTGAGGTGGTGCTTGCAAAATAGAATAAACAACAATCAGATACAAAAGGGATAAAGTAAAATGATGCACTTATATCAATAAAGGAAAGCATTTAGACGAGCATGCACATACATGTAATACATGTGAAGCAAACTTGTTGGATCAACAATATAGTGATGTAGTTAATGCATCACTACTAATATATGTAAACCACTTGGACCAGCATCCACATACACGTGTAGAAATGCACATACAGTTAATGCATCGGTACTAAACTGACTGTTAAAGCAAGCAACTAAATTAAAATACTTGGACTAGCATGCACATACAAGTGTAGCAATGCATCAGTATTAAAACATGTGAAACAGGAGGTAGTAATGTACTAAACTGATAGTTGAAGAAAACTATATATGTGAAGCAATGCATTAACTATTTACAACAATTACTTTTATGTTTTAACTTGCAATTTTATCCATGTACCTGCAATCATCTATAAGCAAAGTAATTACTCAACTGTATCCCTAATGGAGGCAAACATATGCATTCGTAGCAACTGGTTGCCCAACATTTGGTGAATAAAGAAGCAAGCAATGTGCAAGCAAGCAAGCAAAGTGCATAAGTGCTACTAATACAAGCAAGCAAGCAAGCAAGCAAAGTGCATAAGTGCTACTAATACAAGCAAGCAATCAAAAGAAGTGCTACTGATAGAAACAAGCATAGTGCTACTGATAGAAACAAGCAAGCAAGGAAGAAAATTGAAGAGGAGCAAGCAAGCAAGTACTGTTGATGCCAACCCTAGTAGCTTCTTCTCCAAGTGCTACTGATACAAGCAAGTATTGCTGATGGAAAGTCTAATTAACCATGTATGCTAGCAAGAAAGCAAGCCATAGTAGTCAAGCAACATGAACATGAACCCTAACCCCATGAAGCAGACTACTAGAGGGGGATAGAACGAACCACTAGGAATAAATACCATGAACATGAAAAAGAACCTTCAGGAGCTCCTAGATTGACTGAATCCTAACCCTAGATCGACCAGGTGGGGGATGTACCCCCATTTGTTACCCATCACAAATGCAGGACCCCATGATCCAGCCCCATGACAACTACAACCCTAACCCCATGAATCTACAGAACCACGTCAGCGGACATATTTACCCCATGAACCCTAACCCTAACCCCATGAATGTACCGAACCATCCCCATTGATCCAGCCCCATGAACCCTAGAAGAACACATGAGGGGGATCTATCAAACCCTAGAACATCTAATACAAGAACACATGAGGGGATCTATCAACAGGAGATGGGTCGAGGGGAGAGGTACCTATCGTCGTCGACTGTTGATTATGTCGATGTACCCGCTGTTGTCGTCGATGTAGTCATAGCCGTCGACGTTGATGTAGATGTAGACATCGTCGTCGATGTAGATGTAGCCGTCGACGTCGTCGATGTAGATGTAGCCGTCGACGTCGTTGATGTAGTCGTCGTCGGGGAGAGGGGAGAGGGGCGGAGGGGCGGCGCGGAGCACGGGAGGGGCGGCACGGAGCAGGGGAGGGGCGACGGAGTGGGGAGTTGAATGGATCCCGCGTGGGTAGTGGGGAGTCGAATGGAGAGAGGAGTGGGAGAGGGAGTAGTGGGTCCTGCGTGGTAGTGGGAGAGGGAGTGGAGGGAAATTTTGGTAGGGTGAGAGGGAAAATTTGGTGGGGTGGGAGGGAAAATTTTCATTAGCTTTTTGGGGTTTGGAGGCAGACTTTTTCTTTTTCTTTTTATAAACATTGTAGAAATAATGGTTAAAATCATAGCGAATAGTTCAAGAAGACATCGGTACTCAAATTTATATATCTTTTCTAGTTGGCAGGTCACATGTGATGATGCGACACGAAGGTTTCCCATTTTTTTTGATTTTTTTTAAAAATTTCATGGCCATTTCAAAATGCAGTCGAAACGGCGGGCATGACCGTTCCTACCTAGTGGTTGAATCTTGGAAACCTTTTGGAATTTATATGCTTAAATAGATACTTGTGTACCTAGAAATGATTTTTTGGAAAAAATAAAGAGCAAACTATAAGGTAGCCGCAGTTCAAATTTGACCCGCTTCCACCTGATTCAGCATAGATTTGTCTTTTTCACGAGAAATGGATAAAAGCTTTTGACACCCAACCATTTTGTCAATTACACATTAAATATGTCCTAGTATGTTAGAAAAATGATTTGGACCAATTTTGAAACAAATATATGGTAGGTCCTTCACAGAAAAACTCATTTCGGGCACTTGAAAAATGAAAAATGAAATTTTCATACAAGGAAGATGAAAACTTCCTTAATCAACATTGTTTGTCATTCCAACATGCACCATTATGCAAAATATGAGACCATTTCAACAAACTATGCCATGAATATGGCCATGAGATTGATCATGTGGCTTGAAAGCCATGAATCTTCACACATGATAGCTCATTTGTGTGAACACTTTTTAAAAATAATTGTCGTATTACAAGTTTATTATTTTACATGATAGCTTTATCACATATTATTACATAATGCAAAGGTTTCCCATTTTTTTGATTATTTTGAATTTTTCATGCCCGTTTCAAAATGCGGTCAAAACGGCACGCATGACCGTTCCTACCTAGTGGTTGAATCTTGGAAACCTTTTGGTGTTTCTATGATTAAATAGATACTTGTGTACCTAGAAATGATTTATGGAAAAAATAAAGAGCAAACTATAAGGCAGCCGCAATTCAAATTTGACCCGCTTCCAGCTGAGTCGACATAGATTTGTCTTTTTCACTAGAAATAGATAAAAGCTTTTGACACCCAACCATTTTGTCAATTGTACATTAAATATGGCCTAGTATGTTAGAAAAATGATTTGGACCAATTTTGAAACAAATATATGGTAGGTCCTTCACAAAAAAACTCATTTCGGGCACTTGAAAAAAGAAAAATGAATTTTTCATACAAGGAAGATGAAAACTTCCTTAATCAACATTGTTTGTCATTATTGTGTGACTTTGTACATTATTGATGTGTTAATGTGGATTTTTTTCATATTTTGTAAGATGTCCATGCCATTTGTTTTTTTAAGGTGTCTATGCCATTTGTTTTTCAAAGATCGTATAAAGAGGGAACTGCCTCCGGGCGCATCGTCTCCCTCGTCGCCTCGTCTCCCACTCCTCCCACTTCGTCTTCTCGCTCTCTCCCGTCGCACCATCTCCCAGTTACTCTCGTCTCCCACACCCAATGGAGGGCGCTCGTCGCGCCGTCGCCGTTGCGGATCGTGAGAAGGAGGTGCCGAAGCAGGAGGACACGACCGCAACCGCTGTCGCCGCTGCGGATCTGGAGAAGGAGGTGCCGAAACAGGAGGACACGACCTCGAGCGGTAATCCTTCCCGTTCCCCTGCTTTCATAGTTATTGTTGCTAAGAAGGAGATTTAGCATATATTCAGAGAGCAGAACACACTCTGCTTTTGCATGTGTTGGCGAACTTTTGCATTTTGTTGGCTTGAATCAACGGAATCTTTCTCTTATTAGTAAAGATTTTACCTAGGTCATGTGCTTGATATATACGAACACCCATTCCTAAATTTCGCCTAGGTCTGCCCCTCTCTTTTATTTTATTGGGATTATTAGTAAGGATTTAATAAGAGTTAGGTTTTGAATTGGGATCTTGATTGCTGCATGTGCTTAGATTTTTATTATGTGTCGCATATGTTGATAGATTTGTTGTGGTTATCCCCTCACCGGGGCATGGCAGGGGTGTAACATCCCAATTTTCGTAAATTCGGATGTTAATAGATCATTCATTTGCATCTCATATTTTATGCATCATTGCGTTTTTCCGAAAAAATTTATCGTTATGTGGCTGCGGGCAATTTATCGGAGTGGAGATAATATGACTTCTCCCCTGTGAGTTAAAGTCGCCATTTTGGTTTTTTGCAAATTTTTCTAAACTCCGAATTATTTTAGTTGAGTTGTTTTTTTCAATCCCGTTGTGTGACCTAGTGCATAAAACTATTTTTAAAAGTTGCATTAGGTGGAACTAGGGTTTCCTATATATATTATATATATATTAGTTGTATATGTTATTTTGTTTTTCCTAAGTATTCTAGTGCATATATGTATAATAGTACCTACTTTTTTTTCTAGTATTTTGTTAGCTAGGAAAATATATTTTACTGTTTTTTTTCTTTCTTTTTGTTGCTGCTGTTTGTTTGTTTTTTCAAAAAGAAAAAGAAACCTGCCAGGCCGAGCCAAAGTGGCTCAGCCCAGCCGCCACCCCAGCATGCATCGCATGCAAACCATGCATGCACTCCCCCACGTTCTCTTTTCTCTTTCTCTCCCCACGTCCTAATCTCCTCTCTCTCCCTTATTTCTCTCCTCCCTCTCCTTCCTTAATTCTCTCTTCCTTTCTCCTCCCCACGTCTCTCCCTCTCTTTCCTTTTTTCTTCAAGACCGCAGCTTCCTCCCAGCTTCCTCTCTTCTCCCTTGATTTCCATCCACCCCGTGCACTCTCCTCCTTCCTTCTTTCTCCTCCCTCTCTTTCCTTCCCTACAGGAACCGTGATTTCTTTCTTTTATTCTCCCTCCCCTTGCATAGCTGCCACCTCCCCTAGGCCTATATAAACCCCTCCCCACCGCCACCCCTCCCCAACCCTAGCCGCCGCCACTTCACCCCGCCGCCGCTACCTCACCCCGCCGCCGCCCTAGCCGCCGCCGCGAGCAGCGGCAGCAGCCCGAAAAGCTGCTACACCTCGGCCTCGCCAGGAGGAGGAGCCCTCCCCGAGCTCTCTCTCCATCGCCGCCTCTTCCCCGCGGAGGAGGAAACACTCCCCCGCCGCCCGACGTCTCCACCGCCGGAGCTACTCCCTCCTCCCCGTCGGCCAACTCTCCTTCCACGGTGCAACACCCTCCAGCAACAGGTAGCTAACTCCCTCTCTCTCTCTATTGGCATGCAACCCCTCCTAGCCATTAGATCCCATGCAATCCCATGCAATGGCTAGGATTAGAACACTAGTACCCCTTCGGTTTATTACAGAAAACCATTAGGTTCTTTTAGCCACTTATGCATTAACTGGCGACCTTGTTAGCCTTAGGCCATTTGCTCGAAGTCACGAAACAAACGCCACCGCAGCTTGCCACGTGTTAGTACTAGTAGCAGCAGTTTTTTTTCGGTTTTGACTGCAAAAACAGAAAGTTTCAATTTTGTTTTGGCCACAACTTTTTATCCCTACGTCCAATGACATTGATTCGTTTTCCAGTAGCTCAAAAATTTCCTGTAGTTTTTAAAAATATATAATTTGTCTATGTTTGAATTTTTTTATATAAGTTAGAGAAGATTTAGTTTAAACACTGTTTTGCTTATTCCAGGACTTTGAAAAATGATATTGAGTTGATTCTTTTTGCTACTGTTTTCTAGTGATAAAATCTTACCGTGGTAGAATTTTCAGAATTTTTTAAAGTATGTTTACTGGTGTTTTCAACAGAAACAAGTTTCTGTCCTACCGGCGCGCGATAAATTCTTTTGCGTAGTCTTTTGCAAATCATTGCATGTGATGTTATTTTTACTTGTGGCGTGATGGAATTGCTTATGGTGTGCTTTGTGTTTGTATCGGTAGATCATCCGGAGTGCGAAGCGTGTTACTTAGATACGCTCGAGCAGGACAACTATCATCAAGGCAAGTCATCTTTGATCATGTTATTTTTACCTATGTTTTCAATGCATAATTGATCACCTTCTTTGCCCAATTTGCATGCTGCCTAGGTACTTGGAAACTTTAATCCTAGTTGTAGTATCATGTGGTAGGAACACCAACACCCCGATACTTGGCCCCGGGACGACAATGTTATATATGCTATGCTCTAGTAGACGGGTTATCGGTTGAGTGTATTCCACGAGTGATGCGAGGTTGATATAATAATCAAGACCGTACTAAGACAAGATTTTCAAGACCTCGGACGTAATGCAACACTGGGTGAAGGACGGTTGACCGGCTCCCTGGAAAACCCAGTGGATGTCCGGGATGCTGGAGAGGCCATGTCATCCTGCGGAAAGCTTCACCCAGGCTCAAAGGGACGGACGGAGACTTCAAGACTCAAGGCTTACCTGCACAGCCAGAAGTCATTATGGGCTCTGGCTTGGTTGGACAACGCGGCGACTCTGGACAGGCGGTGCTAGCAGATGTAGACGAACGGTAGGAATGGATGGGCACCGACAGGGATTCCGAGGGACCCGTTGAAAGACCATGTTTTGATCATCCGGTCTTCAAACACCCTGAAGTGCGAGGACAAACCCGGAGGCGATCAAATCTTGTGGGGAACGTGTGCAAAACTCTGCAGAGTACTCAACCTAATCGATTAGCCGTGTCCACGGTCATGGACAACTTGAGCCGAAGGCATTGAATTTCCCCTGAACTCTCGACACAACTTAATAATGATGTGGGTGTTAACAACTATTCGGGTACGAGAACTGGTTGGCGGAACCATCTCGTTAACAACAAACATTGTAGTAATATTTTTGCTTCAACCCCTTTTGTTGTAGGAGAAAACTGGCTTTATGCAAAACTTAGCTCCACCGGCCAAATATGCATGTAGAGATAGTTGATTATTATTTTACCCCCTCTCTTGATGATTTGCCAGCATATTCAATATGCTGACCTACACGGCTGCAACGTATCATGTTGCAGAGTACTTTTCCGACCAGGAGTGAGGCTACGATTCTACGCTCAGCGACATGCCCTTGGAGTCGGATGGACTCGTCTACCTGATGCTTCCGCTTAGTCTTCGTTAGATAATCTCATGAGTTGGCCTTCAGCCACTTTATTATACTCCTTTATTGTAATAAAGTACTCTTTATGAGATTTCGATTAATAAAGCTGTGTGATTGCACTCTTGAATATATACATTATGTACTATGTGTGTACCAGCATGATCTTGGGATGGTACAGAAACACCAGAGGCTTGACTCGTTGAGTCGGGTCGCTACAGAAATGGTATTCAGAGCACACGCTGACCTTAGGACGTAACCTCTAGGATTGGAAAAGCCTTAGGAAGAAAACTATTTTCTCTTATATCTTCTATTTCCTCTTCTGATCATTTCTGACTTCTCTCCAATTTTACAATATTTAGATGGCCACCTTCGTCCCTGTTAAGTTCACGGAGTTTTGCCAGCCCGACACCACTATGCCGTTCGGAAAAGAGCTGGTGGAGATCACCAAGGATTTGAGGATTGCTGTGCCGACTATCACAGGGAAGCCAACTTCGTCTTACCCGGAGGATTCACGCTACAGGATCGAGGTGCATATTCCCGGAAGGACATTCGAACCGCGCACTGAGCCGATGGATTTCAAGTTCATCGCACCCAACTGGATTTTCGGAAGGGACATGGCGATCCATTGTGCACTCGGACGTATCAAGGATGAATACAAAGGCTGCCCTATTTCTCCAGACCTATTCGCTGTATCCCGGAGAAATGAAGACGGAGATATCCTCTCAAGCAAGACCAATGACGCTCTCTTGTCTTATGCCCAGACCTTGGAGAAGCACAGCGGAACTCTGGAGTATCACGCGATCAAGGACGCCAGGAAGATCAAGAAACTGTCACTCCGCGAGCTTGAACTTGAAGATGCAGCTCGGGAAGCCCACTATGAGCATGAGCTGGAAGTGAAGGATTTTCTGGAGCGGATCGAGAAGCTGAAGACTCGAGTTGCATACCTCGAGGAGGAACTGGACATGGGCGAGAACCTTCATCCCGAAGGAGACGTAGCCCCCGTGATCAGCAACGACGAGGACTATGAAGAAAGCTCCACCGAAGGACCCGACACCATGCCATTCTGAGGAGGACACTTAGACTAGACCACCAAATTTACTTTATCGTTTTACGTGTTAGGCCGATGTTTAGGATTATCGATTTTGTATCCCCGTGTGAACCTTTGTGATGATTGAATGGAATGTGTGGTGTGATACTTGTGTGTTGCATTCATATGGGTAGTGTAATTCCACTAGACCATTGTTCTATGCTAATCTCACCCCTCTACAAACATCAGATGCCTCCGAGATGCGCCCCTACCTCCAACTTTCCGCAGGAACTCACCCAGTTGATCCAGCAACAAAACACCCTGATGGAGCTGATCATCCAGAACCAGAACAACAACAACCGTCCCCCACCCCAGGCTGACAACCTTACCCGTTTTCTGAGGTTGAACCCTCCAACTTTCTCCAGCAGCATTGAGCCCATTGTGGCAGATGATTGGCTTCGCAAGATGGAGCGTGAACTTATCACTGCTGGTTGTTCCGAAGCTGAGAAGGTGCGTTTTGCCGCGCATCAACTTGAAGGCCCTGCAGCTGCTTGGTGGGAGAACTACAGCACCACTTATCCCATTGCTGGAGTCACTTGGGAGCAATTCAAGCAAGCCTTCCGCACCGCACATGTCTCAGCTGGTGCAATGAGTTTGAAGAAGCGTGAGTTTCGCAACTTACGCCAGGGGAATCGCACTGTGGCCCAGTACGTTGATGAATTCAGCATGCTCGCCCGTTATGCACCTGGAGATGTGGCCGATGATGCGGCCAAGCAGGAGAAGTTCTTGGAAGGACTGAATGATGAGATGAGCATTCAGTTGACGCTAGCCACCTTCAACAACTACCAGGAGCTGGTTGATAAGGCCCTCATCTTGGAGGGGAAACATCAGCAGATGGAGAACCGCAAGCGAAATTATGGGGTTGGAAAGTTCAACTTCGGCACTCAGCAGAAGCCTCGCTACACCCCCTATCCAGGGAATGCCGGGACTGGATCCGGTAAGTTTGGAGGACACATTCAGCATAACCACCCTGTGCACAACCATGGAGGCCACAACCATGGAGGAAATGGGAATCACCGCAACAACAGCAACTTCAAGAATGGCGGTACTCGCACTCAGCAGAATTCAGCTCCAGCTCAGAAGGATCTGACTCACATCACTTGCTTCAAGTGTCAGAAGAAGGGACACTATGCCACTGATTGTCCCCAGAACAAGCAGGGAAATGGAAACGGCAACGGAAATGGCAACGACAACGGCAACTCTGCAGCTAAGAAGCCCAATCCTTTTCCTCGAGCTCAGGTGAACCACATTGATGTGGAAGAAGTCTATGATCACCCCGATACTGTGGTTGGTAAGTTTTTGTTAAATTCACATCCAGTATTGGTACTTTTTGATTCTGGTGCAACGCATTCATTCATATCAAGGGTAGTTGTCGAAAAGTATAGTTTGCCAACTAGAACCCTCAGCCAACCTATTAAGGTCAGTTCCCCAGGAGGCATGATGACAGCCGGGATAGGATGCCATGCTTGAGTCTCAACATCGGGAACCATAATTTTCCCACCGACCTCATCGTATTAGAGTCCCTAGGATTGGATGTAATTCTAGGCATGGATTGGTTGGCCAAGTATGAAGGGAATATCGATTGTGCCCTTAAGTCTATTTTGCTCACCACCCCCGAGCAGAAGCGGATTAAGTACGTGTCTCAGCGCCCGACACAGAGTAAGCGAGTAAACTCTCTCATGGGAGTAGTCCAGGAGGAAGTACCGATTGTACATGAGTACCCAGATGTATTTCCGGAGGAATTGCCGGGCATGCCACACGATAGAGACATTGAGTTCTTGATTGAGCTATTACCCGGAACAGCTCCGATATCCAAGAGACCTTATCGGATGCCCGCAAATGACTTGATAGAAATCAAGAAGCAAATTAAGGAGTTATTGGACAAAGGGTATATTCGCCCAAGTTCTTCACCTTGGGGAGCCCAGTGCTCTTGGTTGAAAAGAAGGACAAGTCCCTGAGAATGGTTGTCGATTATCGTGCATTGAACGATGTGACCATCAAGAACAAGTACCCCTTGCCGATGATCAATGATCTGTTTGATCAGTTAGTTGGAGCTCGCATATTCTCAAAGATCGATCTTCGATCCGGGTATCATCAGTTGAAGATTCGTGAACAGGATATACCCAAGACAGCCTTTACCACTCGGTACGGCTTGTATGAGTACACGGTCATGTCATTTGGACTGACTAATGCTCCAGCATATTTTATGAATCTGATGAACAAGGTATTTATGGAGTACTTGGACAAGTTTGTCGTGGTGTTCATCGATGACATACTGATATTCTCCAAGAATGAAGAGGAACACAAGGAACATCTGCGTTTAGTTCTGGAGAAGCTTCGAGAGCATAAGCTATATGCAAAGTTCAGCAAATGTGAGTTTTGGTTGAAGGAAGTCGGATTTCTCGGACACGTCATCTTAGGAGAAGGAATAGCAGTGGACCCTGCCAAGGTCGCAGCAGTCTCCGAATGGGTAGACCCACTTCAGTCAAGGAGATCCGCAGTTTCCTCGGACTTGCCGGATATTACCGGAGGTTCATTGAGAATTTCTCAAAGATTGCCAAGCCCATGACAGAGTTATTGAAGAAGGAGTCCAAGTATGTTTGGACTGAGGAATGTGAAACCATTTTTCAAGAGCTGAAGAAACGTCTTGTTACAGCCCCAGTGCTGATATTGCCGAACATTCGGTAGGATTTCCAGGTTTATTGTGACGCTTCTCGTCAAGGACTTGGAGGAGTGCTCATGCAAGAAGGCAAAGTTGTAGCCTATGCATCCAGACAGCTCAGACCTCATGAGTTGAATTATGCCACACATGACTTGGAACTACCAGCCGTAGTGCACGCACTCAAGACCTGGAGACATTTCCTGATCGGAAATAGTTGTGATGTTTACACTGATCACAAGAGCCTGAAATATATCTTCACGCAGAAGGAGTTGAACCTCAGACAGAGGCGATGGCTAGAATTGATCAAGGACTATGACATGAGATTGCATTATCACCCAGGCAAGGCAAAAGTTGTAGCCGATGCATTGAGTCGCAAGAGTTATGTGAACACGCTCACAGCGGGAGGATTACCCCAGGAGTTAGTCGATGATCTCCGAGAACTCAAACTGGAGATAGTTCCAAGAGGGTTTGTTGCCACCTTGGAAATTCAGTCTACTTTGACGGAAAAGATCCGTGAAGCATAGAAAGCTGACAAAGAGATAGCCGAGATTAAGCAGAAAATGGAAGACGGGAAAGCTAAAGGTTTTCGTGAGGATGAACACGGGACTTTATGGTTTGAGGATCGCATCTATGTGCCCAATGATCCCGAACTCAGGAAGTTGATACTTCAGGAGGCTCATGATTCCCCGTACTCGATACACCCCGGTAACACCAAGATGTATCTGGATCTGAAAGAAAGTTTCTGGTGGACACGATTGAAGAAAGACATTGCCAAGTACGTAGCTATATGCGATGTTTGTCAGCGAGTAAAAGCCGAGCATCAGAAGCCAGCAGGTTTGCTCCAACCTCTACCGATACCCGAATGGAAATGGGAAAAGCTTGGTATGGACTTCATCACAGGATTACCCAGGACCCGTTCTGGCTATGATTCTATTTGGGTTGTGGTCGATCGTTTGACCAAGGTAGGTCACTTCATTCTGGTGAAGACTACCTACACGAGTGCCAAGCTGGCCAAGATTTATATGACGAGGATCGTATGTCTGCACGGAGTACCAAAGAGGATTGTGTCTGATAGAGGGACTAAGTTCACATCAAAATTTTGGCACCAAGTGCATGAAACCTTGGGAACGAGATTGGAGTTCAGCACAGCATTTCACACGCAGACAGATGGACAGACCGAGAGAGTTAATCAGATTCTGGAGGACATGTTGAGAGCTTGCGCACTAGACTATGGGTCTAGTTGGGATGACAATTTACCGTATGCCGAGTTCTCATACAACAACAGCTACCAGACCAGTCTGAAGATGGCCCCTTTCGAAGCTCTATACGGAAGCAGGTGCAAAACACCGTTGATGTGGGATGGAGTTGGAGACCGACAACTTTTTGGTCCCGACCTCATCCGAGATTCTGAAGAGAAGTTCAAGCTTATTCGTGACCGACTCAAGATAGCTCAGTCTAGGCAGAAGAGTTATGCCGACAGCAAACACAAGGAAGTAACGTACGAAGTGGGAGATCGAGCATATCTTTGGGTGTCTCCACTTCGAGGAATCAAGAGATTCGGTGTGAAAGGAAAATTAGCCCCACGATTTATTGGCCCCTACAAAATTCTTGAACGTAGAGGCGAAGTTGCATACAAACTGGAACTGCCGGAAGGATTGTCCGGAGTTCATGATGCCTTCCATGTTTCCCAGTTGAAGAAATGCCACGCTGAGATGGCCGATGTTCCGTTGAGAGATACAGTGCCCCTAGAGGCCATACAGCTTGACAGCGATCTGACGTATGAGGAGAAACCCGTCGGGATTCTCGAGACCGCCAACAGAGTTACCCGCAGCAAGATCATCAAGTTCTGCAAGGTGTTGTGGAGCCACCACACCGAGGAAGAAGCCACCTGGGAACGAGAAGAGGATCTTCGTCGAGACCACCCGCACCTATTTTCTAGCCAACCCGAATCTCGAGGGCGAGATTCAACTTAAGGTGGGTAGGTTTGTAACATCCCAATTTTCGTAAATTCGGATGTTAATAGATCATTCATTTGCATCTCATATTTTATGCATCATTGCGTTCTTCTGAAAAATTTTATCGTTATGTGGCTTCGGGCAATTTATCGGAGTGGAGATAATATGACTTCTCCCCTGTGAGTTAAAGTCACCATTTTGGTTTTTTGCAAATTTTTCTAAACTCCGAATTATTTTAGTTGAGTTGTTTTTTTCAATCGCGTTGTGTGACCTAGTGCATAAAACTATTTTTAAAAGTTGCATTAGGTGGAACTAGGGTTTCCTATGTATATTATATATATATTAGCTGTATATGTTATTTTGTTTTTTCTAAGTATTCTAGTGCATATATGTATAATAGTACCTACTTTTTTTCTAGTATTTTGTTAGCTAGGAAAATATATTTTACTGTTTTTTTTCTTTCTTTTTGTTGCTGCTGTTTGTTTGTTTTTTCAAAAAAAAAAACCTGCCAGGCCGAGCCAAAGTGGCTCAGCCCAGCCGCCACCCCAGCATGCATCGCATGCAAACCATGCATGCACTCCCCCACGTTCTCTTTTCTCTTTCTCTCCCCACGTCCTAATCTCCTCTCTCTCCCTTATTTCTCTCCTCCCTCTCCTTCCTTAATTCTCTCTTCCTTTCTCTTCCCCACGTCTCTCCCTCTCTTTCCTTTTTTCTTCAAGACCGCAGCTTCCTCCCAGCTTCCTCTCTTCTCCCTTGATTTCCTTCCAGCCCGTGCACTCTCCTCCTTCCTTCTTTCTCCTCCCTCTCTTTCCTTCCCTACAGGAACCGTTATTTCTTTCTTTTATTCTCCCTCCCTTCCATAGCTGCCACCTCCCCTAGGCCTATATAAACCCCTCCCCACCGCCACCCCTCCCCAACCCTAGCCGCCGCCACTTCACCCCGCCGCCGCTACCTCACCCCGCCGCCGCCCTAGCCGCCGCCGCGAGCAGCGGCAGCAGCCCGAAAAGCTGCTGCACCTCGGCCTCGCTAGGAGGAGGAGCCCTCCCCTTGCTCTCTCTCCACCGCCGCCTCTTCCCCGCGGAGGAGGAACCACTCCCCCGCCGCCCGACGTCTCCACCGCCGGAGGTACTCCCTCCTCCCCGCCGGCCAACTCTCCTTCCACGGTGCAACACCCTCCAGCAACAGGTAGCTAACTCCCCCTCTCTCTCTATTGTCATGCAACCCCTCCTAGCCATTAGATCCCATGCAATCCCATGCAATGGCTAGGATTAGAACACTAGTACCCCTTCGGTTTATTCCAGAAAACCATTAGGTTCTTTTAGCCACTTATGCATTAACCGGCGACCTTGTTAGCCTTAGGCCATTTGCTCGAAGTCACGAAACAAACGCCACCGCAGCTTGCCACGTGTTAGTACTAGTAGCAGCAGTTTTTTTCGGTTTTGACTGCAAAAACAGAAAGTTTCAATTTTGTTTTGGCCACAACTTTTTATCCCTACGTCCAATGAGATTGATTATTTTTCCAGTAGCTCACAAACTTCCTGTAGTTTTTAAAAATATATAATTTGTCTATGTTTGAAAAAAAATTATATAAGTTAGAGCAGATTTAGTTTAAACACTGTTTTGCTTATTCCAGGAGTTTGAAAAATGATATTGAGTTGATTCTTTTTGCTACTGTTTTCTAGTGATAAAATCTTACTGTGGTAGAATTTTCAGAATTTTTTAAAGTATTTTTACTGGTGTTTTCAACAGAAACAAGTTTCTGTCCTACCGGCGCGCGATAAATTCTTTTGCGTAGTCTTTTGCAAATCATTGCATGTGATGTTATTTTTACTTGTGGCGTGATGGAATTGCTTATGGTGTGCTTTGTGTTTGTATCGGTAGATCATCCAGAGTGCGAAGCGTGTTACTTAGAGACGCTCGAGCAGGACAACTATCATCAAGGCAAGTCATCTTTGATCATGTTAATTTTTACCTATGTTTTCAATGCATAGTAGATCACCTTCTTTGCCCAATTTGCATGCTGCCCAGGTACTTGGAAACTTTAATCCTAGTTGTAGTATCATGTGGTAGGAACACCAACACCCCGATACTTGGCCCCAGGACGACAATGTTATATATGTTATGCTCTAGTAGACGGGTTATCGGTTGAGTGTATTCCACGAGTGATGCGAGGTTGATATAATAATCAAGACCGGACTAAGACAAGATTTTCAAGACCTCGGACGTAATGCAACACTGGGTGAAGGACGGTTGACCGGCTCCTTGGAAAACCCAGTGGATGCCCGGGATGCTGGAGAGGCCATGTCATCCTGCGGAAAGCTTCACCCAGGCTCAAAGGGACGGACGGAGACTTCAAGACTCAAGGCTTACCTGCACAGCCACAAGTCATTATGAGCTCTGGCTTGGTTGGACAACGCGGCCACTCTGGACAGGCGGTGCTAGCAGATGTAGACGAACGGTAGGAATGGATGGGTACCGACAGGGATTCAGAGGGACCCATTGAAAGACCATGTTTTGATCATCCGGTCTTCAAACACCCTGAAGTGCGAGGACAAACCCGGAGGCGATCAAATCTTGTGGGGAACGTGTGCAAAACTCTGCAGAGTACTCAACCTAATCGATTAGCCGTGTCCACGGTCATGGACAACTTGAGCCGAAGGCATTGAATTTCCCCTGAACTCTCGACACAACTTAATAATGATGTGGGTGTTAACAACTATTCGGGTACGAGAACTGGTTGGCGGAACCATCTCGTTAACAACAAACATTGTAGTAATATTTTTGCTTCAACCCCTTTTGTTGTAGGAGAAAACTGGCTTTATGCAAAACTTAGCTCCACCGGCCAAATATGCATGTAGAGATAGTTGATTATTATTTTACCCCCTCTCTTGATGATTTGCCAGCATATTCAATATGCTGACCTACACGGCTGCAACGTATCATGTTGTAGAGTACTTTTCCGACCAGGAGTGAGGCTACGATTCTACGCTCAGCGACATGCCCTTGGAGTCGGATGGACTCGTCTACCTGATGCTTCCTCTTAGTCTTCGTTAGATAATCTCATGAGTTGGCCTTCAGCCACTTTATTGTACTCCTTTATTGTAATAAAGTACTCTTTATGAGATTTCGATTAATAAAGTTGTGTGATTGCACTCTTGAATATATACATTATGTACTGTGTGTGTACCAGCATGATCTTGGGATGGTACAGAAACACCAGAAGCTTGACTCGTTGAGTCGGGTCGCTACAAGGGGCGGAGCAACCGAATTGTGCAATAGTATGTTCCTGAATAGGGTGGCTGATGCAGCAGCACTATGAATGTAATTAGAAGCACATTGTTGAAAGCTTGACCTTTTGAATACTGTGTTACATAGTTTGTACTAATCGAATTACTTATATTGTAGGAAAAGGAAGCTGCAGGCATGAAGAGGAAGCTCGCAAAGACTGGGTTCAAGAGCCCGTATGACTCTGACTACGACGACGACGACGACCCATATGAGGTAATCCCAACTTATTTAGTTCAGCGTAAGCACTATATGAATGCATGTTGGTGGGCTTTTTAATGAAATTGATGTAGAGAGTGCTTTAATGTTGCTTGTTTAATTATATTACTGTACATGACTTTTTTCTTTGTTTGTTCATTAAAATTTGGTAAATGGGAATTATCTGATGTTTGTTCATTGCATCATTCTGAATCAGAAGTGTGTGTTCTGGCTCCATAATGCCTATATGAATGCATAATGTGTTCCTGCAATTAATTTTGTGTGTAGTATAACTCTGGAGATGACGTGGAGGACGGCAACAAAGAGTCCTTCATTGAGAAGGAAGCCCAGAAGATCAGGGAGAAGGGGAAGGCGACGTACTTCAAGAGGGGAATGTTCAGATGCCCATACTGCACCACAAAGCCAAAGCCCAAGGATGGGATTTATGAACACCTTATGTCGCATGCACGCGGTTTATCGACGAGTGCTGCAGACATCAAGACCAGGGCAGAGCATGCAGCCCTCCTGAAGGCTCTAGGTCCCATTTAGTCACCCTCCATGATCTAGATGTCGTTGTGAACTGTTTTAATTTTGCGCAAATGGCAGGTTGTTGTGAACTGTTGGAATGTTATGGCAGGTTGTTGTGAATTGTTGGAATGTTCTACTTTTGATGTTGGAATGTATTATGAGTTTATGTGCTGCAACGATCACGGTAGCTGCTTCTATTTTGCTTCACTGATCATAAAGAATTTCATCAACAGAAATTCTCTTCACAATTTCGACCAAATTCATCAATGGAGAGGAGAGGGGGACAGGAGAGGGGGAAGAGCGAAGAGGGGGAAGAGGAGATTGGTAAGAGAGCATACCGGCGGCAGCAGCGAGTCCCCCATGCTCGGCGGTGAGTCCCTCATGCTCGGCGGCGGCGAGTCCCCCATGTGTGGGCGAGGTCACTGTTCGAGGCGAGCGGCACCGCCACCACAACCAGTGGGCGCTGAGGCGAGCGGCACCACCACTGCTACCTCCACTGGTCGGGCGACGTCGTCGTGGCCGAGGCATGGCCGAGGTGGCCGTGGCTTCGGCACCACCACCACTGCCGATGGGTGAGGTGGCCGTGGCGTCAGCACCACCACCGCTGGTCAATGCCCCCGTTGGTCGTTGCCCCCATCCCCGTCGGTCGCCGCCGCCCCCATCCCCGTCGATCGCCGCCGCCCCGTCCCCATCGATCGCCGCCGCCCCCGAGATCTAGATTTGCTAAGTGTTGGAAACTGGCTAAGTGTTGGCCCTTGTCGGAAACTGGCTAAGTGTTGGCCCCTGTCGGAAATTGGCTAAGTGTTGGCCGTCCCCCTCGGTCCCACTTGTCAATGATACGAGAGACCCGCGATTGAATATAATATACACCCGAATACCGATACCTGAGAAACAGTCCCTCTCTAGCCCAGCGGTAGCACACACTTAGAGTCCCCGCTCGGTCGTCGGTGTGGGTTCGAGTCCCCGCTCGTGCAGCTTTTTTCGGGAATTAAGCGCTCGGCCCCTCGTGCCATTGTGTGCTCATCTGCCTGTCAAATGGGTCATACCTCGGTGACATGTAAGCGAGGCTGCTGAGGTGGCTGCTTAACCAGCCTAGTGCATTCGAACTATTTAGTAACGACCATTCATATTGGTCATTATCACCTAGAAATAAGGCAGTGCCAGGTGTTGTCCGCTTTATGACCTTTTCCAGTAAGCAAGTTATGACCTTTATGATGAAAAAGGTCATTAGTTTTTGGGTTTAGGACCCCTCCGGACAGCTTACGACCAATTGGTGTCAAATGGTCATAGATTTATGACCATTCCTTCCAGCGTCACTCACAACAGGTCGTTAGTTCACTACTAGAATCCAGTTCTTTACCGTCAGCGAGTTCTTTGCCGTCTGCTGGCTGATGGCAAAGAACCTCTTTGCCATGAGTTGACACAAGACAGACGACAAAGGGCTGACACATGGCAAAAAAACTATCTGCCATGTGTCAGCCCTTTGCCGTGTGCCAGCGGACGGCAAAGAGACCCAGGGCAGAAGGCAAAGAGGACGGGTGGGTCCCATGCCTGCCGTGTCCGACATCCGGGGGCCTTTGCCGTCCGGGGGGCTTTGCCGTCTGCCATGGGGCCCACCCCCCCCCCCCCCCCCCCGCGCGGCGAGCCCCTCCCCGCGGCGACACACCCCGGCAGCGACCCACCCCCACGGCGAGCCCCCTGCCGCGCGCCCCCTGACCCCCCTGTCGCCGTCCACCGCCGCAGCCGTCGCCCCCTGGCGTCGTCCACCGCCGCCCACACCACCACGGCGGTGAGTTCTTCTTCTTTTTCTTTTTAAAAAGTTAATTACTTTAGTTAGTTTATTAGGTTAGTTTTTTTTATTATATATAGGGTAATTTAGTTAGTTTATTTGGTTAGATTATTAGGCTAATTAGGTTAGTTAGTTATGTTAGAAGAAAAAAAGAGGAAAAGCAGAAGGAAAAAAATGAAAAAGAAAAAAGGAAAAGAAGAAAATAGTTAGAAGAAGAACGAAAAGAAGAAGGAGAAGAAGAAGAAGAAGAAGAGGAGAAGGAGGAGGAGGAGAAAAAGGAAGAAGAAGAAGAAGAAGAAGAAGAAGAAGAGGAGGAGGAGGAGGAGGAGGAGAAAGAAGAAGAAGAAGAAGAAGAAGAAGAAGAAGAAAGAGAAGAAGAAAAAGAATAGGAGGAGAAAAAGAGGAGGGGAGGAGGAGGAGAAAAAATAAGAAGAAGAAGAAGAAGAAGAAGAATAAAAGAAGAAGAAGAAGAAAAAGGGGAGAGAGGAAAACGGAACCCCGGCACCCCGAAACTGACCCTCGACCCCCGACCCGTGACGCCCGACGCCACTGACCCTCACCATCGACCCCACCCCCGACGCCACTGACCCCCGACCCCCGACCCTCGACACCACTGACCCCCGACGCCACTAACACTCGACCACCGACGCCACTGACCCCCGACCCAGACCCCCGGCCCAAGACTCCCGACCCCCGACGCTCGACGCCACCAACCCCCGACCCCCGACGCCACTAACACCCGACATCACTGACCCTCGACCCCCAACGTCACTGACCCTCGACCCCCGACGCCACTGACCCCCCACAACCGACGCCACTAACCCCCGACCCCCGATGCCACCGACACCCGACACCACCGACCCTCGACGGCCCTGACTCCCGACGCCACTAAGCCCCGACCCACGACACCTCTTCTGCCATCTGTTGAACGAGAAGGTGATTTTCGGCCTTCCAAAGGCCCACGAGGTCATAGTTTTGTAAATTATGAGTTAGGTCACATATTTTACGATTATGTTAATTATAAAAACATCGTATTTGTGTTGATCGTGTGAATTTCAATGTGCAGTTGTTCGACGACCTCCACGTACGTTGGACGAGCTCCGCCCCTGCGTTTGTTGGTGAGCGCAAATTACTTCTCCTCCTACCCCCTTAATTAGCTCTGTCCCGGTCTTCGTGCCGATGAAACTTGCTAGCTATAGGTTTCTTTGCATATAAGTATACTGCTTCATGAGTATGCATGACCAGTATGTGTATCCCGTTCGAAAGGGCGACATCTATAAATATACATTTCTTTGCATATTTATAACCGCCATCCTTTCGAATTGTCCAACATTATCCATGGACAGCACAAGTATGTGTAGATTAGGTTTGTTTTCCCGTATGCTGTGCTCCAGATCCGATGCGGAATTTCGTCAGTGCCTCCCCTGTTGTTCTCCGGGTACACATCCTCTCTGCTTATTGCCGAGACGTGTATGAGGAGAACAGCGGGGAGGTGCTGCCGAAATTCTGTGTCGCATCTGGAGCAGAGCATGGGAAAACGAACCCAATCTACACATACTCGGGTGGGATTAGGATCTATCTTTACCTATTAGCGTGTAGGTTGCCGTCTGCCCCCACATGGGAAAGGGGGGAATCAACCGCCTCTCTCTCCCCTCTTTGCCGTCTATCCCCACATGGCAAAGGGGGGACGGAAGACGGCAAAGAGGGGAGAGAGAGGGGGCTGGTTCCTCCCTTTGCCGTCTGCCCCCACATGGCAATGGGGGGATGGCAGACAGCAAGGAGAGGAGGCCTGCCGTTAACACTTAACGGGGTCATTGCAGTATGTGTCGTCCCATTTAATTTGCCGTCTGCCCCTCATGGCAAAGATTCTTTGTCGTCCGCTTTAAAAAAGTAGACGGCAAAGAACCTCTTCACCGGATATTTTTTGCCGTCTACTTTGCTGTCTTCTGACCGACGGCAAAGCCTTTGCCGTCCGAGGTTCCCCCCTTTGCTGTCTGCCATGGCAGACGACAAATTTCTGAATTTCAGTAGTGGTTGACATATTTCTTGTAGTGAGGGGCCCAAGAAGACCGGAAGCATGGAGGCGAGGCTCCAAGCAATGGAGCAGCAAGTCTTAAAGTGCCAAGGGATGATGGAACGCGGACTCAATGCCAACCACATGATGATCACGGAGTTCACCAACAAGCAGAAGATCGATGCCAATGACATCGGGAAGCACCTCTCCAGGCTCTATGACATAATTGATCACCTCCAAGCCCAGATCTATGACCTGCAGAACCAAAACTGTGAGTATGAGTATAGATTTAAATCAATACGGTTGGCTGCAGATTTGAGGATCCCGGAGACTCGATCATCTTTCCATGATGGAGAACCTATGCCTTGGAAGACGGAGAATCAAACCCAGGTTGCAACAACTCCACCACCATCACCTTCAAAGGAAGACAATTAAGCACGAGTATGGGCAATCCCCTTGGCTTGTGCCAAGCTTGGGGGAGTTGCCCCAGTATCGTATCGCCATCACATCTTTTGCCTTTACCTTTTTCTTAGTTCGATCCTTTTTGGTTTTATATTTTTCTAATAGAATAAAGTTCTTAGTGTTCTAGGCTTGAGTTTTGCTTTGTGTCACCCCCAATGTATTCGAGCTCGTGAGTCATATAATAAAGAGTATTTTAGTTAACGCCTTTCCTCATGCCATGACCTAAAGAAAAGAATGATGAAAGAACAAAAGCATGAAAGATCATGTAATGATCTTATGGGAAGTGATGGCTTCACATATAAAAAGAATGTTGATTGAAACTTGTTGTGGGTGGACAAACGTAGACCTTGGTCATTGTTGCAATTAACAGGAAGTAATAAAGAAAGAGAGGTTCACATATAAATATATCATCTTTGACACCGTCTATGATTGTGAACACTCAGTAAACTATTACGTGCTTAGAAGTAGATGTTGTACAAGGAAGACAACATAATGAATTATGTTTGCTTGGTTCCGAACAAGGTTATTTGACTATAGATCCCTTAGCATATAACGACTGCTTCCATTTCATATCAGCCAAAACTTCTGCACTAAGTAGAGATACTATTTGTGCATCCATAAACCTTCAACCCAATTTTGCCATGAGAGTCCACCATACCTACCCATGGATTGAATAAGATCCCTCAAGTAAGTTGTCATAGGTGCAAGCAATAAAAATTGCTCCCTAAATATGTATGATCTATTAGTGTGTGGAAAATAAGCGTTGTACGAACCTGTGATGAGGAAGACATAAAAGCGACAGACTGCATACTAAAGTTCTTTATCACAGGAGGCAATATAAAGTGACGTTCCTTCACACTAAGAGGTCACACATCCAACCCTCAAAAGCGCATGACAACCTCTGCTTCCCTCTGCGAAGGGCCTATCTTGTACCTTTACTTTTTGTCCTTAAAAGAGTCATGGTGATTGATACGTCTCAAAAGTATCTATAATTTTTGATGGTTTCATGTTGTTATCTTGTCATCTTTGGATGTTTTATGTACCTTTTATATCTTTTTTGGGACTAACTTATTAATTCAGCGCCAAGTGCCAGTTCCTGTGTTTTCTGTGTTTTTGGCTCTTTTCAGATCTGATTTTGGAACAGAGTCCAAACGGAATAAAATCCACGAAATGATTTTTCCCGAACGAAAGAAGATCAGGGGGCCTGTGGGCCAAGCCAGCAGGGCTACAGGGAGCCCACAAGCCCCCACTCCGCCACCAGGGGGCGGCGGTGGGCAGGCTTGTGGCCTCCCTGGTGCCCCCTGACCTAGATCTTGCGCCTATATATTCCCTAAAAATCAGGAAAAAAATCAAGGGATCCACGAAAATACTTTTGCACCGCCACAACCTTCCGTTTCCGCGAGATCTCATCTGGAGACCCTTCCCGGCGCCTTGTCGGAGGGGACTTTGGAGTTGGAGGGCTTCATCATTATCATCATCACCATCCAATGACTCGTGAGTAGTTCACTTCAGACCTACAGGTCCGTAGTTAGTAGCTAGATGGCTTCTTCTCTCTCTTGGATATTCAATACAAAGTTCTCCATGATCTTCATGGAGATCTATCCGATGTAACCTTCTTTGGCGGTCTGTTTGTCGAGATCTGATGAATTGTGGATTTGTGGTCAGATTATCTATGATATATATTTGAGTCTTTGCTGATTTCTTATATGCATGATTTGATATCCTTGTAAGTCTCTTCGAGTCTTGGGTTTTGTTTGGCCAACTAGATCTATGATTCTTGCAATGGGAGAAGTGCTTGGTTTTTGGTTCTTACCATGTGGTGACCTTTCCCAGTGACAGTAGGGGCAGCAAGGCACACATTGAGTAGTTGTCATCAAGGGTAACAAGGTGGGCTCTGTCGTTGATATGAGATTGTCCATCTACATCATGTCATCTTGCTTAAGGCGTTACTCTGTTCTTTTGGACTTAATACACTAGATGCATGCTGGATAGCGGTCGACGTGTGGAGTAATAGTAGTAGATGCCGAAAGTATCGGTCTACTTCTTTTGGATGTGATGCATATAGATATAATCATTTCCATAGATGACGTCACGAGTTTGCGCGATTCTATCAATTGCTCGACAGTAATTTGTTCACCCACCGTCTACTTGCTTTCATGACAGAAGCCACTAGTAAACACTACGGCCCCCGGGTCTATTCACATCTATCGTTTACACCTCCGCTTTTACTTTGCTTTGTTACTTTGTTGCTTTCAGTTCACACTTTGCGAACAATCTATACGGGATTGACAACCCCTTCATAGCATTGGGAGCAGGTTCTTTGTGTTCGTGCAGGCACTTGTGATACTCCTGCACTGGAACGATACCTTGGTTCTCAAAACTGAGGGAAATACTTACCACCGCTGCACTACATCACCCTTTCCGCTTCGAGGGAACACCAACGCAAGGCTCCAAAGCCACGGGGAAATCCTTTGCATATTTGCCTAGGAAGTCCCTAAAGGCGTAGCTGTAGCAGAAGGATTCCTGGTGCCGTTGCTGAGGAGAATCAAGACAAGAATAGTCTCCCGTCAGCATGTGTTTCTGGCGCCGTTGGAAGGTCTTTTGTTGAAGTAGCAGAAGTATTTCTCGCACCGTTGCCGGGGAAGGAGAGATCTATCCAAGTACGTCTCACAAACTCATCTCCTGCATTTTTTTTGCCAGCTGCCTCTCGTTTCCCTCTCCCCCACTTCACATTTGCCGTTTTCATTTGCCCCATTTTTTTGCCAGTTGCCTCTCGTTTCCCTCTCTCCCACAACATCCAAGTGCTTGTTTGTTTGTTGAAGTCATCATGGCTGAAAACACCAAACTTTGCGACTTCTCGAGCACTAATAATAATGATTTTATCAGTACTCCGATTGCTCCCGCCACTAGTGCGGAATCATATGAAATCAACGTAGCTTTGTTGAATCTTGTTATAAAAGAGCAATTCTCTGGCCTTCCTAGTGACGATGTCGCAGCCCATCTCAATACGTTCATTGAGCTTTGCGATATGCAAAAGAAAAGAGATGTGGATATTGACATGATTACGTTGAAACTTTTTTCCTTTCTCGTTGTGAGATCGCGCAAAAACTTGGTTTTCTTCTTTGCCTAAAAATAGTATTGATTCTTGGGATAAGTGCAAAGATTCTTACATATCCAAGTATTTTCCGCCGGCTAAGATCATCTCCTTACGTAACGATATCATGAATTTCAAGCAACTTGATCATGAACACGTTGCACAATCTTGGGAGAGGATGAAGCTTATGATTAGAAATTGTCCCGCTCATGGCTTGAGTTTGTGGATGATTATACAAATCTTTTACGCTCGCTTGAATTTCGCTTCTCGCAATATCTTGGACTCCGCCTCAGGTGGAACGTTCATGGAAATCACGTTAGGAGACGCTACAAAACTTCTAGACAATATCATGACCAATTACTCTCAGTGGCACACTGAAAGGTCGCCTGCTAGCAAAAAGCTGCACGCTATAGAAGAAATTAACTCGCTTAGTGCTAAGGTGGACGAGTTGATGAATTTGGTTGCTAGTAGAAACGCTACTGTAGATCGTAATGACATGCCACTATCTTCTTTGATTGAGAGTAGCAACGCTAGTTTGTACGTGAATTTTGTTGGTAGGAACAATTTTCGCAACAACAATGCTTTTAGAGGAAACTATGTTCCTAGGCCTTTTCCTAGTAACTCCTCTAACAACTATGGCAATTCCTACAACAACACTTATGGAAATCACAACAAATTACCCTCCAATTTAGAGAGTAATATGAAAGAGTTCATCAACTCTCAAAAGATTTTCAATGCGTCCATAGAGGAAAAATTACTCAAAATAGACAATTTGGCTAAGAGCGTTGATAGGATGTCTTGTGATATTGATGCTTCGAAAGTTAGATGCACTCCTCCCAAGGTCAACTTGGATGAAACTTTGAAAGCTATGCGTATCTCCATGAATGAGAGCAAAGAAAGAACCGCGCAAATTTTCGCTGGGCATGAATGGTTTAAAAGGGTGCATTCTAGTGATGCAAATCACGAAGACCTTAATGTTCTTGGTGTGTCTCCTCTTGAATCTTTGTTTTCGCGTGTCAAACCTATTGATGGAGGGGCTGGATATGGATCCACTTTGGTTGAAAAAATCCCCAATGATTCGGAGTCCACCCATCTTCATGATAAAAGTGTGGAGAGTGGAGTAGAAGAAATCAAAATTTTGGGTAGTAATGAAACTCCCACTTTGGATTTCAAGGAATTCAATTATGATAATTGCTCCTTGTTTGAATGCATTTCTTTGATGCAATCCATTGCAAACTCTCCACATGCTTATAGCCAAATCAAAGCCTTTACCGCGCATATCGTAGATGCTATGATGAAATCTCTTGAAGAGAAGCTCGAACTAGAAGTCTCTATACCTAGAAAACTACATGATGAGTGGGAACCTACTATCAAAATCAAGATAAAAAACTATGAGTGCAATGCTTTGTGTGATTTGGGTGCTAGTGTTTCCGCGATTCCAAAGTCTTTATGTGATATTCTTGGTTTTCATGAGATTGAAGAGTGTTCTCTTAATTTGCATCTTGCGGATTCTACTGTCAAGAAACCCATGGGAAGGATCGATGATGTTCTTATTGTTGCAAATAAGAACTATGTACCCGTGTATTTCATTGTACTTGACATAGATTGCAATCCTTCATCTCCCATGATTCTTGGTAGACCTTTCGTAAGGACTATTGGTGCTATCATCGATATGAAGGAAGGGAATATTAGATTTCAATTTCCTTCGAAGAAGGGCATGGAGCACTTTCCTAGAAATAAAATAAGATTGCCTTATGAATCTATGATAAGGGCTACTTATGGTTTGAGCACCAAAGATGACTATACGTGATTCCATCATCTTTTGCGTAACTAAGGGCGTTAAACAAAAGCACTTGTTGCGAGGCAACCCAACGAATCTATCCTTTTTCTTTCTTTTTTGTGTTTTCCACACTTTCATAATTCTGTTATGATTGTGTTTTTTGTATTTCTTTTTGCGTTTGTGCCAAGCAAAACCGTTATGATTAGTCTTGGGGATGATCGTTTGGTCATGCTGGAAAAGACAGAAACTTTCTGCTCACAAAAAGAATTTTCATTTTTGTTCTGTAAGAGATTTTGAGTTGATTCTTTTTGCTTCTCATTTCTATGAAAATTCTTCAGAATTTCACAATTTTTCAGAATTTTTGAAGTACTAGAAGTACACGAAATATACAGATTGCTACAGACTCGTGTGCTGTTAACAGATTCTATTTTTGTTGTATTGGTTGCTTATTTTGATAAAGAATGGATTGTATCGGGGGGTATTAGCCATGGAATATTGAAAATACAGTAACTCAACATCAGCATAAGTAGAATTTAAGTTTGCTACAGTACCTAAGGAAGTGGTGGTTTGCTTTCTCATATTAATGTTATCACGAGTTTCTGTTTAAGTTTCGTGTTGTGAAGTTTTCAAGTTTTGGGTGATGTTCTTATGGACAAAGATATAAAGAGTGGCAAGAGCTCAAGCTTGGGGATTCCAAAGGCACGCCAAGATATTCAAGGATGCCGTAAAAGCCTAAGCTTGGGGATGCCCCGGGAAGGCATCCTCTCTCGTCTTCAATCCATCGGTAACGTTACTTGGGGCTATATTTTTATTCACCACCTGTTATGTGTTTTTGCTTCGAGCGTCTTGTATCGTAGGAGTCTTTTATTTTTGTTGTGTCACAATCATCCTCGATGCACACCTAGATAGAGAGACATGCACTCACCGTGATTTTGTCGAACTTCACTTATATCTTTTGGTAGACAATTCAGCTCACATGTGCTCCACTTATATCTTTTGAGCTAGACACTTTTGCTCTATGTGCTTCACTTATATCTATTAGAGCACAGCGGTGTGTGTCTTGGTAGTTGATCTATGCTTTGAAAGTAGTCTCAAAAGGGGTAGTTATCCAAAGGGATACGAAAACTTCCACCTTCATGTGCATTGAATAATTAGAGAAGTTTGATTCATCTCATTTAGTTTTGAGTTGTGGTTTTGATAATATTGAAGTCATGCTAGTATGGTGTTGTGGATCTAGAAATTCTTGTGTTGACGTTAGTGATTCCAGTAGCATGCACGTATGGTGAACCGCTATGTGATGAAATCTGAGCATGATTAGTCTATTGATTGTCATCTTTTGCGTGGCGGTTGGGATCGCGCGATGGTTTATACCTACCAACCCTTCCCCTAGGAGTATGCGTTGAATGCTTTGTTTCGATTACTAATAAAACTTTTGCAACAAGTATATGAGTTCTTCATGACTAATGTTGAGTCCATGGTTCAGATGCACTTTTACCTTCCACCATCACTATCTTCTTAAGTGTCGTGCAACTTTCGCCGGTGCACAAAACCCACCATTAGCCTCCCTCAAAACAGCCACCATACCTACCTACTATGGCTTTTTCAAAGTCATTCCGAGATATATTGCCATGCAACTACCACCATCACATGTGACACCACATATACATTGCCATTGCATGATCGTAAGATAGCTAGCATGATGTTTCCATTAATGTCTATGCCATGCTAGATCATTGTCACGGTACCCTACCGAAGGCATTCCATATAGAGTCATCGTTGCTCTAAGTTTTGAGTTGAAAGTGTGATGATCATCATTAATGGATCATTGTCCCATGTGAGGAAATAAAAGAGGCAAAGAAGCCCAGCAAAAAAATGGCCAAAGAGCCCACCAAAAAATATATGAGAGAAAAAGAGAGAAGGGACAATGTTACCACTTTTCCACACTTGTGCACATTAAGCACCATGATCTTCATGATTGAGAGTCTCTCGTTTTGTCACCAACATATAGCTAGTAGGAAATTTTCATTATATAACTTGGCTTGTATATTCCAATGATAGGCTTCGTCAAAATTGCCTTAGGTCTTCATGAGCAAGCAAGTTGGATGCACACCCACTAGTTTTCTTTAAGAGCTTTCACTTACCCTTAGGTCTAGTGCATCATTTGTATGGCAATCCCTACTCATTCATATTGATATTTATAGATGAGCATCTCCACAGCTCATTGATATGCCTAGTTAATGTGACTATCTTCTCCTTTTTGTCTTGCAACCTCCACCACACTCCACACCACTTATAGTGCTAAAACCATGGCTCACGCTCATGTATTGCGTGAGAGTTGAAAAGGTTTGCGAAAGTAAAGGTGTGAAACAATTACTTGGCCAATACCGCGGTTGTGCATGATTTAAATTCGTTGTGCAATGATGATAGGGCATATCCAGACTATATGCTTTTGTAGGGATAACTTCCTTTTGGACTTGTTATTTTGAAAGTTCATGATTACCTTACTAGTTTGCTTGAATTGTTATTGTTTCCACGTCAATAGAAAACTATTGTTTTGAATTTTACGAAACTGAACATTCACGTCACATAAGAGGAGTTACAAAGGACATCTATGCTAGGTAGCATGAAAGCATCAAAAATTCATTCTTTATCACTTCCCTACTCGAGGACGAGCAGGAGTTAAGCTTGGGGATGCTTGATACGTCTCAAACATATCTATAATTTTTGATGGTTTCATGCTGTTATCTTGTCATCTTTGGATGTTTTATGTACCTTTTATATCTTTTTTGGTACTAACTTATTAATTCACTGCCAATTGCCAGTTCTTGTTTTTTCTGTGTTTTTGGCTCTTTTCAGATCTAATTTTGGAACGGAGTCCAAACGGAATAAAATCCCCGAAATGATTTTTTCCCTAACGAAAGAAGATCAGGGGGCCTGTGGGCTAAGCCAGGAGCGCTACAGGGAGCCCACAAGCACCCACTCCGCCACCAGGGGGCGACGGTGGGCAGGCTTGTGGCCTCCCTGGCGCCCCCCTGACCTAGATCTTGTGCCTATATATTCCCTAAAAATCAGAAAAAAAATCAAAGGATCCACGAAAATACTTTTCCGTCGCCGCAAGCTTCCGTTTCCGCGAGATCTCATCTGGAGACCCTTCCCGGCGCCCTGTCGGAGGGAACTTTGGAGTTGGAGGGCTTCTTCATCATCATCATCGCCTTCCAATGACTCGTGAGTAGTTCACTTCAGACCTACGGGTCCGTAGTTAGTAGCTAGATGGCTTCTTCTCTCTCTTGGATCTTCAATACAAAGTTCTCCATGATCTTCATGGAGATCTATCCGATGTAATCTTCTTTGGCGGTGTATTTATCGAGATCCGATGAATTGTGGATTTCTGATCAGATTATCTATGATATATATTTGAGTCTTTGCTGATTTCTTATATGCATGATTTGATATCCTTGTAAGTCTCTTCGAGTCTTGGGTTTTGTTTGGCCAACTAGATCTATGCTTCTTGCAATGGAAGAAGTGCTTGGTTTTGGGTTCTTACCATGTGGTGACCTTTCCCAGTGACAGTAGGGGCAGCAAGGCACACATTAAGTAGGTGCCATCAAGGGTAACAAGGTGCGCTCTGTCGTTGATATGAGATTGTCCATCGACATCATGTCATCTTGCTTAAGGCGTTACTCTATTCTTTTGGACTTAATACACTTGATGCATGCTGGATAGCGGTCGACGTGTGGAGTAATAGTAGTAGATGTAGAAAGTATCAGTCTACTTGTTTTGGACGTGATCCCTATAGATATAATCATTTCCATAGATGACGTCACTTGCTCGGTTCTACTTTGCGCGGTTCTATCAATTGCTTGACAGTAATTTGTTCACCCACCGTCTACTTGCTTTCATGAGAGAAGCCACTAGTAAACACTACGGCCCCCGGGTCTATTCACATCTATCGTTTACACCTTCGCTTTTACTTTTCTTTGTTACTTTGTTGCTTTCAGTTCTCACTTTGCGAACAATCTATAAGGGATTGACAACCCCTTCATAGCGTTGGGAGCAGGTTCTTTGTGTTTGTGCAGGCACTTGTGATACTCCTTCACTGGATTGATACCTTGGTTCTCAAAACTGAGGGAAATACTTACCACTGTTGTGCTACATCAGCCTTTCTGCTTCGAGGGAACACCAACGCAAGGCTCCAAGGCCACGGGGAAATCCTTTGCCTATTTTCCTAGGAAGTCCCTAAAGGCGTAGTCGTAGCAGAAGGATTCCTGGTGCCGTTGCTGAGAAGAATCGAGACAAGAACAGTCTCTCATCAGCACGTGTTTCTGGCGCCTATGGAAGGACTTTTGTTGCAGTAGCAGTGATCGACACCAATTCCTTATTTCGCCTTTATCTTGGCTAACGTCGTGCGCTAGGGAAAGATCTATATTCATATGTCAACTTGGAAGTAAGTATCCATGAATTATTATTGTTGACATTACCCTTGAGGTAAGTAGTTGGGAGGCGAAACTATAAGCCCCTATCTTTCTATGTGTCCAATTGAAACTTTGATCTCATGAGTCCCACGTGAGTTTTAGAAATTGTAGAAGACGAAAGGATGATTGAGTATGTGGATTTGCTTTACAAGCTCTTATTTGGTTCTTTCCGACGTTATGATAAATTGCAATTGCTTCAATGACTAAAGGCTATTGGTTGTTAATTCTCAATAAGGTTCTTGATCCATACTTTACTTTGTGAAGGAATTATCACTTTAGCATAAGAGATTATATGATGATATTGCTGTTCTAATTATGATCATGATGCCTGCATGTCCTTATCTTGTTTTGTCGACACCTCTATCTCTAAACATGTGGGCATTTTTATTGATCTCGGTTTCCGCTTGAGGACAAGCGAGGTCTAAGCTTGGGGGAGTTGATACGTCCATTTTGCATCATGCTTTTATGTTTATATTTATCGCTTTATGGGCTATTATTACATTTCACGGTACAATACTTATGCCTTTTCTCTCTTATTTTATAAGGTTTACGTGAAGAGGGAGAATGCCGGCAGCTGGAATTCTGGCCTGAAAAAGGAGCAAGTTTGAGATACCTATTTTATGCAACTCCAAAAGCCGTGATAATCAACGAGGATTTAATTTGGAATTTATAAAAAATACTGGACGGAAGAAGTACCAGAGGGGAGCCACCAGGAAGCCACAAGCCCGCCAGGCGCGGCCTACCCCCTGGTCGCGCCTAGGTGGCTTGTGGGCCCCCTGTTGCCCCTCTGGCTCCCATCTTTTGCTATAAGGAAGGTTTTGTTCCAGAAAAAATCAAGAGGAGGCTTCGGGAGTAATCGCCGCCGCCACGATGCGGAACTTGAGCAGAACCAATCTAGAGCTCCGGAAGGGCCGCCCTGCCGGGCAAACTTCCCTCCCGGAGGGGGAAATCGTCGCCATCGTCATCACCAACACTCCTCTCAACTGAGGGGACTCATCACCATCAACAGCTTCATCAGCACCATCTCATCTCCAAAGCCCAGTTCATCTCTTGTAAGCAATCTCCGTCTCGCGACTCCGATTGGTACTTGTAAGGTTTCTAGTAGTGTTAATTACTCTTTGTAGTTGATGCTAGTTGGATTACTCGGTGGAAGATTATATGTTCAGATCCTTGATGCTATTCAATACCTCTCTGTTCATGAACATAATTATGCTTTGTGAGTAGTCACTTCTGTTCCTGAGGACATGGGATAAGTCTTGCTATAAGTAGTCATGTGAATTTGGTACTCGTTCGATATTTTGATGTGTTGTACGTTGTCTCTCCTCTAGTGGTGTTATGTGAACATAGACTACATAACACTTCACCATTATTTGGGCCTAGAGGAAGGCATTGGGAAGTAATAAGTAGATGATGGGTTGCTAGAGTGATAGAAGCTTAAACCCTAGTTTATGTGTTGCTTCGTAAGGTGCTGATTTGGATCCATTAGTTTAATGCTATGGTTAGACTTAGTCTTAATTCTTCTTTCGTAGTTTCGGATGCTTGCGAGAGGGGTTAATAATAAGTGGGATGTTTGTCCAAGTAAGGGAAGCACCCAAGCACCGGTCCACCCACATATCAAACTATCAAAGTAGCAAACGCGAATCATATGAACATGATGAAAACTAGCTTGACAGAATTTCTCATGTGTCCTCGGGAGCTCTTCACCTCCTATAAGAGTTTGTCCAGGCTTGTCCCTTGATACAAAAGGGATTGGGCCACTTTGCTGCACCTTTCTTACTATTGTTACTTTCTACTTGCTACGAATCATCTCACCACACAACTAGCTGTTACCGATAATTTTAGTGCTTGTAGAGAATACCTTGCTGAAAACCAATTGTCAGTTCCTTCTGCTCCTCGTTGGGTTCGACACTCTTACTTATCGAAAGGACTACCATAGATCCCCTACACTTGTGGGTCATCAGCGCGCGTGCCGTTTTTGCAGCACCTGCTAGAGCGGCTCATGCGTGCAATATTTTGTAGCGGCCATTGGAGCCAGCGTTCTGCTATGCACAAAAAGTTGCTATTTCAGCGCTATAAATGTTATTTTAGCGCGCCGCGCGTTGCAATCCTTCTGGAGATGCTCTTACCTAGAGAACTGCCATTTTCTATGTAATAATATCGTAGATGTTTTATTATTATTATTTGTCTGCCTACATGTCATCCCGGCTCCCTCTCACACGTCTTGTCATCGTGATGCAGCTAAAGGAATCTAGTGCACGCTTGTGCACCACACAAGTGTTTCATTTGTCCATCGATGAGCCTGTTCCACACAAACACGTAAGCTTCCCGTCCAGTTCATCGAAATCCCGCCAAAAACATCCTTACCTAGGCAGAGCGCGCCACGACCGCCTCAACCTCAAGCAACCACCTGCATGTTTTGTTGAACATGCATGGTCTGGTCGTATACAAGCTAGCCATTGGTTGCGAGCCTCCGACGTCCTCGGGAAATGAAGATGTGTAATAAAATGCAAACAATTTTTTCTTATTAATCGTTTGTGTACTTACTATTTCATCCACCTCTGTCCCATCTTGTTACCATGTTGTCGCCTGCATGCTTCGGCACCGCACACGCGTTTATTTTGGCCACACATCGGTTTGAAGAGGCGTCAGTGAGCCCGTTCCAACGCGGAACCATGCAGGTTCCCACTCACAAACGCGCTACCGTGCTAGCGTCCCCCGGCTTGGTGAAATCCCCTAAAACCCCAATGCTTGCCGACCTGCTATACAAACCCTCAGGGCCAGCGACTCCACATCACCTTCATCCCCTCCCTCCCTTGTAGCTCATCTAGTTTGGTTCTCCCCAGTCGCTAATGGCACCGCTCCGTCTTCGTCGCTCAGCCACTCTTGTAGAGGACATCTCCAGCTGGGAGTCTTCACTGTGTCGGTGCGGCAGTCTTATGAAGCGTGTAGTGCATGTGACGTCCTTGGTGGGTTTGTGCACGCCACCCACCACATGCTCCGCCACTTCTGCCCGAAAGGAGCTCCTGCCGATGGTTGCCATGGCCGCCACCCCACCGGCGGCCGCTGGGGTCACCACCACACTGTCGTCTGCCTTGGATGTGACCCCATCGTCATGCGCTCGGGCCATCATCCTCTCCACCACCGCGACCTGAATGCGGGAGGTGGAGGTCGCCAAATGCCCGCCACTCGGATTTTGCGTTGCAAACCTTGCGCGCCACATCTACTTCTTAGAGAAGAAGGTGGAGTGTTAGCTATGTCACGCACCCGAAGAAGCTCACTAATGCCATGGCTGAAGGAGAAGCCGCACCAGTGGCTCGGAATGCAGAGATCTACGAAAAATGCCACCATTTCAAGGAGGCATGTGTGGAGCGGAGGAGGGAAACATTGACAGGTAGCAGATTCAACTCCACCAGCTTGTCGGCAGGCTCCTCCTCCTGTGGCTTTTACTAAGCACGCTCAATTCTGCTGGAAATATTATAAAGCCCATCCTTAGTAGTATTTAGGGACTATTTTGTTCAGGTCATCTAACTATTGATATGGTTGAAGTGTACCACGTTCTAAAAATTAGCAAGTATATATAGTTGAAATAGCTATTTTAGTACGTGGTTGGTAATTGGGGAAAAGTTTGTTTGGTTCAGATAACGAGTTAAACTGTTCTATGCAAAGAACGACTTCTTAATCTATGACTGAAATATATGTTTAGTGATTTTAGTACAAAATTACACCATAGTGGTGGTTTTGTTCATGTAAAATTTGACAAATGTCACTAATGAAATGTTGACAAATGCCAATGTTTCTAGATTGACAAATGCCAATGTTTCCAATGTGACAAATGGCAATTTCCCCAATATGACAAATGCAAATCTTACCGGTCTTTATGTAGCCGGCACACGGGCATCATACATCAGAATTTGCAATTAGGTGATGCACCAATCCCTTGTGTCAAATTTTAACTTGGCTTACTAGCGAAGGAAACATAGCTCTCGATATGCAAATGGGTATTCAATCTGAAACATTTGCGATGGGTGTTTATTCAGAGAAAAAATATTGATGTTTTCTTTTATACTTTGATTACCATGTGAATTTAGAGATAAATACTTAGTTGATCAAACTATAAATTTCATTTAGTCAAGATTTGACTTTACATTCATACGAACGAGATACAATATAAAGAAAAATAGTTGCGGCGGCGACGATCGTGGCAGCGTCTTGCATCAGTGTTGGCATCCTCGAGGACGTAGTTGTTCAAGTCTTCAAACGAGACTAGAATATTATGGACTTCCGAATCAAAGAGTCGGTCCTCGTGCGATCGACTGGCGGGGGGGAGCGGCGACTAGCGATGCTGCAAGGAAGCGGTGGATGACATCGTCCCAATGCTGTGAGGGGGACAAGATGGGTGCAGGCGCGCACACGAGCACATGCATCGTGGATGCAGGTGTGTGCACGGGGACTAGCGTGGTGTGTGCGGGTACGGGCATGGGGTCTGGCGCGGCGTTTTCATGGGCGCACACGGGCACATGAAAAGGAGGAAGCGTTGGCGCTTGCATGAACACAAGCTCGCGCGGGTCCGTGGAGATTTCGCTGACGCCCATGGTTTGTAATGTTGTGATGACGCTCGGCGCCATCCGGTCGATGCCATGAGATGGTTGCTGGTGTGGGGATGGTTGTTGGAGAGTGCATCGGGGTATCATCCGCTACGGCATGCAGCTCTTCGATGGCAATGTTCATGATGTCACATTCGCCTTTATGTTCTATCTCCGGGTCGACTTCACCAAGTTGGAAGACTAGTGGCATTTGATCATTGTGCGCCATGCGTAAATGAGTGGAGGTATGGATGATAGAGGGGAATGGGAGGCGACGAGCGAAGATTTTGAGTGAGTGAGAATAAATCCGCCTATTAAACAATGGCTCAAGCACAATTGATGGACCGATTTGAAGCGAGGCCATATGAAGGTTAAAGGGCTTGCTTTTCGATGAGCCTAGACCATACTCCATTGTTTGCGATGGTAGCGGAGAGTGTGCGTAGCGGAGACAAGCTCGCACTCCTGCCGTCTATTCAAACAACATCTCGCATGACATCTCCTAGCCAATAAAGAGTGTGACGCATGGCGGCACGTAAATGGCGAGCAGAACACCCACAATCTATAAATAATACAATTGTTTGCGATGGTAACGTGACATTTTTTTGTTCCAAAATGCTTTTGTTAGCTATTAATGTGTGGGCCTTTTATCAAAATGGACATGAAATATACCACAACACAATTGTGCTATATCATGACGCCCTACCGATTTTATTGAATTTTGTGTGACTTTTAGATTTACTATAGTTTAAACCAATATTATCACCGTTGGCTCTAGAAGATTTATTTTCTGAAAAACATGTATCAACTTAAAAAAAATCGTATGATGCCTTTATATGCCATGTCATGACCATGCCTAGTTTCATGAATTACTCACGAGTTTTGGATTTGCATGCATTTCAAAAAATCAAGTTTCTCAATGTTGCTGTCATGCCAAGACGCCAAGATGTTTCAAATTCATTCACATTTCTTGCATGAGACCTAAACATGCAGCCACAAACACGTTTATGATTTCTAAACCCATTTCGTGCATGGGACCTTGTGGTTGTTATTCAAATTTGATGCAAATCAAATGCCTAAGAACCCAATTAATGTATAAAAAGAGACCAAACGAACCGTGAATAATTCCATATGTTAACACGAAATTCCTATTTGTCTATGTTGTCTATAGAAAAAACATGAATGGGATAAGAGGCAGCAAATGTGGTTTCGTCCACATAAGGTCGCACGTTCCCTATGGGAACCGCCAAAGCTTTATGTGGTAGGTTCCATTTTGCAAGAGGCTTGTGACATAACTTGTCACAAATTAGACAATTTTTTGCCACAACACATTAGGGGCATGTCATGACTTTTGGGGAACGTCGCATGGGAAACAAAAATTTTCCTACGCGCACGATGACCTATCATGGTGATGTCCATCTACGAGAGGGGATGAGTGATCTACGTACCCTTGTAGATCGTACAGCAGAAGCGTTAGTGAACGCGGTTGATGTAGTGGAATGTCCTCACGTCCCTCGATCCGCCCCGCGAACAATCCCGCGATCAGTCCCACGATCTAGTACCGAACGGACGGCACCTCCGCGTTCAGCACACGTACAGCTCGACGATGATCTCGGCCTTCTTGATCCAGCAAGAGAGATGGAGAGGTATAAGAGTTCTCCGGCAGCGTGACGGCGCTCCGGAGGTTGGTGATGACCTTGTCTCAGCAGGGCTCCGCCCGAGCTCCGCAGAAACACGATCTAGAGGAAAAACCGTGGAGGTATGTGGTCGGGCTGCCGTGGAAAAGTCGTCTCAAATCAGCCCTAAAACCTCCGTATATATAGGTGGGAGGGAGGGGACCTTGCCTTGGGGCTCAAGGAGCCCCAAGGGGGTCGGACGAGTCCAAGGGGGAAGGCTCCCCCCCCAAACCGAGTTGGACTTGGTTTGGTGGGTGGGAGTCCTTCCTTCCCTTCCCACCTCCTCTTTTTTTTCTTCTTTTCTCTTTGATTTTCTTTCCTAGGCACATAGGGCCCTTTTGGGCTGTCCCACCAGCCCACTAAGGGATGGTGTGCCACCCTCAAGGCCTATGGGCTTCCCCGGGGTGGGTTGCCCCCCCGGTGAACTCCCGGAACCCATTCGTCATTCCCGATACATTCCCGGTAACTCCGAAAACCTTCCGGTAATCAAATGAGGTCATCGTACATATCAATCTTCGTTTCCGGACCATTCCGGAAACCCTCGTGACGTCTGTGATCTCATTCGGGACTCCGAACAACATTCGGTAACCAACCATATAACTCAAATACGCATAAAACAACGTCGAACCTTAAGTGTGCAGACCCTGCGGGTTCGAGAACTATGTAGACATGACCCGAGAGACTCCTCGGTCAATATCCAATAGCGGGACCTGGATGCCCATATTGGATCCTACATATTCTATGAAGATCTTATCGTTTGAACCTCAGTGCCAAGGATTCATATAATCCCGTATGTCATTCCCTTTGTCCTTCGGTATGTTACTTGCCCGAGATTCGATCGTCAGTATCCGCATACCTATTTCAATCTCGTTCACCAGCAAGTCTCTTTACTCGTTCCATAATACAACATCCCGCAACTTTCACTAAGTCACATTGCTTGCAAGGCTTGTGTGTGATGTTGTATTACCGAGTGGGCCCCGAGATACCTCTCCGTCACACGGAGTGACAAATCCTAGTCTTGATCCATACTAACTCAACTAACACCTTCGGAGATACCTGTAGAGCATCTTTATAGTCACCCAGTTACGTTGCAACGTTTGATACACACAAAGCATTCCTCCGGTGTCAGTGAGTTATATGATCTCATGGTCATAGGAATAAATACATGACACGCAGAAAAGAGTAGCAACAAAATGACACGATCAACATGCTACGTCTATTAGTTTGGGTCTAGTCCATCACGTGATTCTCCTAATGACGTGATCCAGTTATCAAGCAACAACACTTTGTTCATAATCAGAAGACACTGACTATCTTTGATCAACTGTCTAGCCAACTAGAGGCTTGCTAGGGACGGTGTTTTGTTTATGTATCCACACATGTAAATGAGTCTTCATTCAATACAATTATAGCATGGATAATAAACGATTATCTTGATACAGGAATTATAATAATAACTATATTTATTATTGCCTCTAGGGCATAATTCCAACAGTCTCCCACTTGCACTAGAGTCAATAATCTAGCCCTCACATCATCATGTGAATTACATTGTAATAAATCTAACACCCATACAGTTCTGGTGTTGATCATGCTTTGGCCGTGGAAGAGGTTTAGTCAGCGGGTCTGCTACATTCAGATCCGTGTGCACTTTGCATATATTTACATCCTTTCCCTCGACGTAGTCGCGGACGAGGTTGAAGCGTCGTTTGATGTGTCTGGTCTTCTTGTGAAACCGTGGTTCCTTTGCTAAGGCAATGACACCCGTGTTGTCACAGAACAAGGTTATTGGATTCAGTGCGCTTGGCACCACTCCAAAATCCGTCATGAACTGCTTCATCCAGACACCCTCCTTAGCCGCCTCCGAGGCAGACATGTACTCTGCTTCACATGTAGAATCTGCTACGACGCTTTGCTTGGAAATGCACCAGCTTACCGCACCCCCATTAAGAATAAACACGTATCTGGTTTGCGACTTAGAGTCGTCCGGATCTGTGTCAAAGCTTGCATCGACGTAACCTTTTATGGCGAGCTCTTCGTCACGTCCATACACGAGAAACATCTCCTTAGTCCTTTTCAGGTACTTCAGGATATTCTTGACCGCTGTCCAGTGATCCACTCCTGGATTACTCTGGAACCTACCTACCATACTTATGGGCAGGCTAACGTCCGGTCTAGTGCACAGCATTGCATACATGATAGAACCTATGGCTGAAGCATAGGGGACGGAGCGCATATGCTCTCTATCTTCATCAGTTGCTGGGCACCGAGTCTTACTCAATCTCGTACCTTGTAAAACTGGCAAGAACCCCTTCTTGGACTGTTCCATTTTGAACCTCTTCAAAACTTTATCAAGGTATGTGCTTTGTGAAAGTCCTATCACGCGTTTTGATCTATCCCTATAGATCTTAATGCCTAGAATGTAAGCAGCTTCTCCTAGGTCCTTCATAGAGAAACTTTTATTCAAGTAATCCTTTATGCTCTCCGAAAACTCTACGTTGTTTCCAATCAGCACTATGTCATCCACATATAATATTAGAAACGCCACAGAGCTCCCACTCACTTTCTTGTAAATACAAGATTCTCCAACCACTTGTATAAACCCAAATGCTTTGATCACCTCATCAAAGCGTTTATTCCAACTCCGAGATGCTTGCACCAGTCCATAAATGGATCGCTGGAGCTTGCACACCTTGTTAGCATTCTCGGGATCGACAAAACCTTCGGGTTGTATCATATACAACTCTTCCTTAAGGAAACCGTTAAGGAACGCCGTTTTGACATCCATCTGCCAGATTTCATAATCGAAAAATGCAGCTATTGCTAACATGATTCTGACGGACTTACGCATCGCTACGGGTGAGAATGTCTCATCGTAGTCAACTCCTTGAACTTGTGAAAAACCCTTTGCCACAAGTCGAGCTTTATAAACGGTCACATTGCCGTCAGCGTCCGTCTTCCTCTTAAAGATCCATTTGTTCTGAATAGCCTTGCGACCCTCAGGTAGTACCTCCAAAGTCCACACTTTGTTCTCATACATGGATCCTATCTCGGACTTCATGGCTTCTAGCCATTTGTTGGAATCTGGGCCCACCATTGCTTCTTCATAATTTGCAGGTTCATTGTTGTCTAACAACATGATTGATAAGACGGGATTACCGTACCACTCTGGAGAAGCACGTGGTCTCGTCGACCTGCGTGGTTCGACAGAAACTTGAACTGGAGTTTCATGATCATCATCATTAACATCCTCCTCAACCGGCGTCGCAACGACAGAGGTTTCCCCTTGCCCTGCGCCACCATCCAGAGGGATGAGAGGTTCGACAACCTCGTCAAGTTCTATCTTCCTCCCACTCAATTCTCTCGAGAGAAACTCCTTCTCGAGAAAAGCTCCGTTTTTAGCAACAAACACTTTGCCCTCGGATTTGAGATAGAAGGTGTACCCAACTGTCTCTTTTGGGTAACCTATGAAAACGCACTTTTCCGCTTTGGGTTCCAGCTTTTCAGGCTGAAGCTTTTTGACATAAGCATCACATCCCCAAACTTTAAGAAACGACAACTTTGGCCTTTTGCCATACCACAGTTCGTATGGTGTCGTCTCAACGGATTTTGATGGTGCCCTATTTAAAGTGAATGCAGCTGTTTCTAATGCATAACCCCAAAACGATAACGGCAATTCAATAAGAGACATCATAGATCGCACCATCTCTAATAGAGTACGATTACGACGTTCGGACACACCATTACGCTGTGGTGTTCCAGGCGGTGTTAACTGTGAAACAATTCCACATTGTCTTAAGTGAGTACCAAACTTGAAACTCAGATATTCACCCCCACGATCAGACCGTAGGAATTTGATCTTCTTGTTACGATGATTTTCCACTTCACTCTGAAATTGCTTGAACTTTTCAAATGTTTCAGACTTGTGCTTCATCAAGTAGACATAACCATATCTACTCAAATCGTCAGTGAAGGTGAGAAAATAACGATATCCGCCGCGTGCCTCCAAGCTCATCGGACCACACACATCGGTATGTATGATTTCCAACAAGTCACTTGCACGCTCCATTGTTCCGGAGAACGGAGTCTTAGTCATCTTTCCCATGAGGCATGGTTCGCACGTGTCAATTGAATCAAAGTCAAGTGACTCCAAAAGTCCATCAGCATGGAGTTTCTTCATGCGCTTTACACCAATATGACCTAAGCGGCAGTGCCACAAAAATATGGCGCTATCATTGTTAACTCTAACTCTTTTGGTCTCAATGTTATGTATATGCGTGTCGCTATCAAGATTCAATATGAAAAATCCTCTCACATTAGGTGCATGACCATAAAAGATGTTACTCATAGAAATAGAACAACCATTATTCTGTGACTTAAAAGAGTAACCGTCTCGCAATAAACAAGATCCAGATACAATGTTCATGCTCAACGCAGGCACTAAATAACAATGAATTAAGTTCATCACTAATCCTGATGGTAACTGAAGTGAAACTGTGCCGACGGCGATTGCATCAACCTTGGAACCATTTCCTACGCGCATCGTCACTTCATCTTTCGCCAGCCTTCGTCTATTCCGCAGTTCCTGTTTCGAGTTGCAAATATGAGCAACAGAACCGGTATCGAATACCCACGCACTACTACGAGAGCCGGTTAAGTACACATCAATAACATGTATATCAAATATACCTGATTTTTCTTTGGCCGCCTTCTTATCTGCCAGATACTTGGGGCAATTGCGCTTCCAGTGACCCATACCCTTGCAATAGTAACACTCCGTTTCAGGCTTAGGTCCAGCTTTGGGTTTCTTCGTCGGATTGGCAACAGGCTTGCCGCTCTTCTTCGAATTACCCTTCTTGCCTTTGCCGTTTCTCTTGAAACTAGTGGTCTTATTCACCATCAATACTTGATGCTCTTTACGGAGTTCAGACTCTACGACTTTCAGCATCGCAAACAACTCGCCGGGAGACTTGTTCATCCCTTGCATGTTGTAGTTCAACACAAAGCCTTTATAGCTTGGCGGCAGTGATTGAAGGATTCTGTCAGTGATAGACTCTTGCGGGAGTTCAATCCCCAGCTCAGCTAGACGGTTTGAGTACCCAGACATTTTGAGCACATGTTCACTGACAGACGAGTTTTCCTCCATCTTGCAAGCATAGAATTTATCGGAGGTCTCATACCTCTCGATCCGGGCGTTCTTCTGAAAGATAAACTTCAACTCCTGGAACATCTCAAATGCTCCATGACGCTCAAGGCGACGTTGAAGTCCCAGTTCTAAGCCATACAAGACTGCACATTGAACTATTGAGTAGTCCTCCTTACGTGCTAACCAAGCGTTCTTAACATCCTCATCAGCCGTAGCGGGTGGTTCATCTCCTAGCGCAGCATTAAGGACATAATCCTTCTTCCCAGCTTGTAAGATTAGCTTAAGATTACGAGCCCAGTCTACAAAGTTGCTTCCATCATCTTTCAACTTAGCTTTCTCTAGGAACGTATTAAAATTCAGGATGACTGTAGCGTGAGCCATGATCTACAACACAAATATATTCAAAGTGGACTTTAGACTATGTTCAAGATAATTAGAGTTTAACTTAATCAAATTATTCGCTAAACTCCCACTCAAAAAGTACATCTCTCTAGTCATTTGAGTGGTTCATGATCCACTTATACTAGCTCAAGTCCGATCATCACGTCAGTTGAGTATAGTTTCAGTGGTAAGCATCCCTATGCTAATCATATCATCTATATGATTCATGATCGACCTTTCGGTCTCATGTGTTCCGAGGCCATGTCTGCACATGCTAGGCTCGTCAAGCTTAACCCGAGTGTTCCGCGTGCGCAACTGTTTTGCACCCGTTGTATGTGAACGTTGAGTCTATCACACCCGATCATCACGTGGTGTCTCGAAACGACGAACTGTAGCAACGGTGCACAGTCGGGGAGAACACAATTTCGTCTTGAAATTTTAGTGAGAGATCACCTCATAATGCTACCGTCGTTCTAAGCAAAATAAGGTGCATAAAAGGATTAACATCACATGCAATTCATAAGTGACATGATATGGCCATCATCACGTGCTTCTTGATCTCCATCACCAAAGCACCGGCACGATCTTCTTGTCACCGGCGCCACAGCATGATCTCCATCAATGTGTTGCCATCGGGGTTGTCGTGCTACTCATGCTATTACTACTAAAGCTACATCCTAGCAAAATAGTAAACGCATCTGCAAGCACAAACGTTAGTATAAAGACAACCCTATGGCTCCTGCCAGTTGCCGTACCATCGACATGCAAGTCGATATTTACTATTACAACATGATCATCTCATACATCCAATATATCACATCACATCGTTGGCCATATCACATCACAAGCATACCCTGCAAAAACAAGTTAGACGTCCTCTAATTTTGTTGTTGCATGTTTTACGTGGTGACCATGGGTATCTAGTAGGATCGCATCTTACTTACGCAAACACCACAACGGAGATATATGAGTTGCTATTTAACCTCATCCAAGGACCTCCTCGGTCAAATCCGATTCAACTAAAGTTGGAGAAACCGACACTTGCCAGTCATCTTTGAGCAACGGGGTTACTCGTAGCGATGAAACCAGTCTCTCGTAAGCGTACGAGTAATGTCGGTCCAAGCCGCTTCAATCCAACAATACCGCGGAATCAAGAAAAGACTAAGGAGGGCAGCAAAACGCACATCACCGCCCACAAGAAATTTTGTGTTCTACTCGAGAAGACATCTACGCATGAACCTAGCTCATGATGCCACTGTTGGGGAACGTCGCATGGGAAACAAAAAATTTCCTACGTGCACGAAGACCTACCATGGTGATGTCCATCTACGAGAGGGGATGAGTGATCTACGTACCCTTGTAGATCGTACAGCAGAAGCGTTAGCGAATGCGGTTGATGTAGTGGAACGTCCTCACGTCCCTCGATCTGCCCCGCGAACAATCCCGCGATCAGTCCCACGATCTAGTACCGAACGGACAGCACCTCCGCGTTCAGCACACGTACAGCTCGACGATGATCTCGGCCTTCTTGATCCAGCAAGAGAGACGGAGAGGTAGAAGAGTTCTACGGCAGCGTGACGGCGCTCCGGAGGTTGGTGATGACCTTGTCTCAGCAGGGCTCCGCCCGAGCTCCGCAGAAACACGATCTAGAGGAAAAACCATGGAGGTATGTGGTCGGGCTGCCGTGGAAAAGTCGTCTCAAATCAGCCCTAAAACCTCCGTATATATAGGTGGGAGGGAGGGGACCTTTCCTTGGGGCTCAAGGAGCCCCAAGGGGGTCGGCCGAGTCCAAGGGGGAAGGCTCCCCCCCCCAAACCGAGTTGGACTTGGTTTGGTGGGTGGGAGTCCTTCCTTCCCTTCCCACCTCCTCTTTTTTTTTCTTCTGTTCTCTTTGATTTTATTTCCTAGGCGCATAGGGCCCTTTTGGGCTGCCCCACCAGCCCACTAAGGGCTGGTGTGCCACCCTCAAGGCCTATGGGCTTCGCCGGGGTGGGTTGCCCCCCCCCCGGTGAACTCCCAGAACCCATTCGTCATTCCCGGTACATTCCCGGTAACTCCGAAAACCTTCCGGTAATCAAATGAGGTCATCCTATATATCAATCTTCGTTTCCGGACCATTCCGGAAACCCTCGTGACGTCCGTGATCTCATCCGGGACTCCGAACATCATTCGGTAACCAACCATATAACTCAAATACGCATAAAACAACGTCGAACCTTAAGTGTGCACACCCTGCGGGTTCGAGAACTATGTAGACATAACCCGAGAGACTCCTCGGTCAATATCCAATAGCGGGACCTGGATGCCCATATTGGATCCTACATATTCTACGAAGATCTTATCGTTTGAACCTCAGTGCCAAGGATTCATATAATCCCGTATGTCATTCCCTTTGTCCTTCGGTATGTTACTTGCCCGAGATTCGATCGTCAGTATCCACATACCTATTTCAATCTCGTTCACCGGCAAGTATCTTTACTCATTCCGTAATACAAGATCCCGCAACTTTCACTAAGTCACATTGCTTGCAAGGCTTGTGTGTGATGTTGTATTACCGAGTGGGCCCCGAGATACCTCTCCGTCACACGGAGTGACAAACCCTAGTCTTGATCCATACTAACTCAACTAACACCTTCGGAGATACCTGTAGAGCATCTTTATAGTCACCCAGTTACGTTGCGACGTTTGATACACACAAAGCATTCCTCCGGTGTCAGTGAGTTATATGATCTCATGGTCATAGGAATAAATACTTGACACGCAGAAAACAGTAGCAACAAAATGACACGATCAACATGCTACGTCTATTAGTTTGGGTCTAGTCCATCACGTGATTCTCCTAATGACGTGATCCAGTTATCAAGCAACAACACTTTGTTCATAATCAGAAGACACTGACTATCTTTGATCAACTGGCTAGCCAACTAGAGGCTTGCTAGGGACGGTGTTTTGTTTATGTATCCACACATGTAAATGAGTCTCATTCAATACAATTATAGCATGGATAATAAACGATTATCTTGATACAGGAATTATAATAATAACTATATTTATTATTGCCTCTAGGGCATAATTCCAACAATGACACCATGTCAAGTTTCATGAATTTTTGGTGAGTTTTGAATTCACAGGAATTTGAAAACCAAGTTTTTTAATGTTTGTGTAGCCAAGCCAAGACGAAGAGATGTTTGGAATTCATTCATATTTGTTGCATGGGACCTAAACATGTAGCGAGGGAAACATTTACGGTTTTTTAACCCATTTTGGTGCAATGGACCTTGTTCAAATTTGAACTATGTACATCAAATGCCTAAAAACTCAATTAATGTATAAAAAGGTCAAACAAACTCTGAATAATTGCATATTTTAGCACAACAGTCATATTGGTCTATTTTGACCATAGAAAAAACTTCAAGGAGGGAAGAGGTAGCAAATGTTGTTTCGCTTACAAAAGGTGACATCTTCCCTATCAAAACCTCGAAGCTTTGTGTGATAAGCTCCAATTTGTAAGAGGCTTGGGTAATAACTTGTCCCTAATTGGACTATTTTGTAACCAAGGCACATTTGTGCCATGTCATGACACCAGGCCAAGTTTCATGAATTTTTGAGGAGTTTTGGATTTAGTGGAATTTAAAACCAAGTTTCTCGATGTTTGGAGCTGAGCAAAGACGCCAAGATGTTTGAAACTTATTCCCATTTATTCGATGGGACCTAAACATGCAGCTAGGACACCTTTATGAGTTTTCTACACATTTTGGTGCACTGGACCATGTGATGGTAGTTCAAATTTGAATTACGCAAATCAAATGCCAAAAAACTCAATTAATGTACAAAAGAGGCCAAACGAACCCTGGATAATTCCCTATTTTAGCACGATAGTTTTATTTGTCTTTGTTGTCAAGAGAAAAACTACAAGGCGAGAATAGACAACCCATGTCGTTTCACCCATAAAAGGTGACAGATTCCTTATCGGAACACCGAATCTTCATGTGATAAGCTCCGGTTTTAAGAGGCTTGTGCCATAATTTGCCCCAAATTTGACATTTCTTTACCGCATCACATTTTTTCCATGTCATGACACCATATTAAGTCTCATGAATTTCTGACGAGTTTTGGATTTAGAGGAACTTAAAACCAAGTTTCTCAATGTTTGCAGCCGAGCCAAGACACCAAGATGTTTGAAATTCATTCAAATTTCTTGTATGTGACCTAAAAATGCAGCAGGGTTACATATATGATTTTTTTCAACCCATTTTGGTGCACTGGACCTTGTGATTGCAGTTCATGTTTTAACTATGCATATTAAATGTCTAAATTACCGAATTAACATATAAAAATGCAAAACGAACCGTGAATAATTCCATATTTTAACACGACACTCCTATAGTTTGATGTTCACTACTGATAAATTTATTGCATTCCTAACACCGTCATTTCTCGATGTAATCTCATTTTTCTTTTTAAAACAATATAAAAGTTAAGTACATTGCAAACACTTCATGATCATGAATCATGCGTGATCCAGTATAAAATATCTTTGGCCAATCCTCATATATGTCTTACGCGGGAAGCTTCGTCGGCTACAGTCCACTGTTGGCGTGTTAACAACACTTGCTCCCCAATATCATTTTACTTTTTAATCGCCGCCAATGAAAGATTGCGATGTCGACCCACATGCATCTTGAAGGCAACTTCTAAGGCTAACTCGGGACCGAGCACATTCGCAAAAGTTGCTATCACAAACTCAGCTAAAAGAGCACCCATGATGTGGAGGCCTCTCCCTCTTCCAAGTTTAACTAGCCTATCATCATCGATATCTCCGATGATGAGAATAGCTTGTTTTCTTAGCTTTATTACTAAGGACCTATGTTTGGTTTACCTATTGCATGTGCTTCTCGGTGCTTTTCATTTAGAAATTCTACTAAAATTTTCAATGTAATGCTACTATGTAATTTGACCATCTAGTATGTTTTATTGTGCAATATGGTGCTTAGTTGACTATTTATTTCATGCGCTGTGGTGATCATTTAACTGTTTGGTTCTGTTCGACAATGTGACATTCTATTGTTGTTGGTGCAATTTTGTATTGTTAGACATGTGAGAAATAAATCAAATTTATATGTAATAAATCAAATTTAGATGTACTGAATACTAGTGAATCATATACAATTGCTACATTTCCTAGTTCCTAGCACGCTTGGTTTAGATAACTATCTTTTCCATGTGGCTCAAATTAATACGTTGGATCTGAAATGCGTATATTTTTCATTAACATATTTTACTAATTGTATGCCAAATCTCACTTATCACTTCATCAATATCTATTTTATATATGTTGTGGTGGGAAACATTGGAAGACACTAAAGTTTACCATCGAGGTTTGCACATGCATGGTCCTATGGATACTAGCACATTATTACGCAATTGTAGGAACCATCCTAATATTTTGGTTTCTAATAATTTAGTTTTGCACATGTAGGTCTTGCTGTAAAAGGTTTAGATCCACTGTTCGATCCATTTTACATATGGGGAAATGAGCTGTTCATGAATATCAGTCAAATCAAGAAACTTAGAAAGATTGATAAGATAAAGAAACTAGCAACAAAAATAAAAAATGTTTATCTACACAATGAAGAAGACATCGGTCAACTATAGGATGGTACTATATCTTTTAACTTATCTTTTTCCCTTTGCGCATTTCAATTTTTAGAAACAAAATTTACGCATATCTTTGTTTCCATTCCTTTCCAAAGGAGTTCATCGGTGATTATGTCTCAAAACACCTGTAGGGCCAAGATGCAAGCAAGGTATTCATAGAACACCCATGATTTAATCTTGAAGTCTTACTCAAGAGGATGAAGGATGGACGGGCAACCATCCACTTGCAGTGGCCTAAAGTTGCAAGGATCTTCAACATCAATCAAGGCTCAATATTTGCCTTCCGCTTCAATAGTTTTCTAGATGAGATTCATTTGTCTATTTACTGTCTATGATGCTACTTTCCATAGGTTTTACATGTTGCATGTGAAACCTGGTCATGTTGTATAATTGGGTAGCTAGCTAGTATATGCCTATATGATGTTGTACCTAATGTATTTCAAGCATAAAATCTTGGTTGCCTTTATACGAATATGAAATATATTATGTGTTTGACACGAAATCTCAATTTGATTACTAAATGGATTATAAATAAAAGGGCAATTAGGCTACTTATTGGGTTTTCATATTGCAATGGATTCTTAGACAACACCGTGGGCGATGACCTCAACAAACCCACATGGTTTCTAGAAAGTTAGCCTATTGGGTCAGTGAACAATCACACACGACTTGCGCCTGACAACTTTGTGCATTAGGCCACCTATCACAAACGTTTCACATAAAAAGTGTGTTTGATGCCAAAGAGTTTCTTCTAGGCACCGTGCATGATGTATTGAATAACGCAATCGACAGAATTATAACTATAATTTGTGATGGCCATCCCTATCATAGACGATGATATAAATAAAATTGTGTGTGACCTACATTATGAACAAAAACGTATCTTTGGGATTCACTGCGTGGGATGCTAAGAACATCTCACACGACTTTTACAATATGTCTGTTTGTGATGACCCTCCCAATCACATACGATCAATTTTTGCCTAGCATGTGTGACCAGACGAGGCATCACCGACGATTTATCTGTGCTGTGTAGGATAGCCCCCTTATCTCCCACAAAGGCAAGGTGCCGGATTTAAACTACATCGTGGAAAGGGGGTAAAAATTGTTTGTATAGGAGCCTCCCGCACTAGTGTTTGTAAGAGGGCTACCTCACGTCCTCACCATCTTGTATCGTTCGATTGTGTACTTCTTTGGTTGTTGCTTTATCCATAAAGTGAGGCAAAATCCTATTTCGAGGGTTCTTCACTTCACTCTTGTGTGGGCGAAAGATGATTCAATTGCCATCAATACTTCATTTTTTAGACAAAACCAGAGTGGATGATTGCTACATGTAAACTGTGTGTTTTTTCCCGAATAGGAGGGGAGATGAACATATTAGAGATAAGTGCTTCTCTTAATGATAAGGAAGGTTATCAAACAAATAGGACTATTAAGAAAACTCTCATCGTCGGCACGTGCACACACAAAACCAAACACTTGTATAAGGGTTGTCAAGCCCCTTAAACTTGTTACTTGCAAGGATTAAGTAGTGATAGATAGATAAATTAAATATAAATAATCGAAAATAAATGGCAGCAATATTTTTGTAATTTTTTCTAATATAATTTGAGTAGATCCGGGGGCCAAAGTTTTCACTCTTGAAGATAACATATGCTTGACATACAAATTATTGTTGGGCAATTGATAGAATAGCGCATAGTTATGACATCTTATTCAAGGCAATGATGATGTATATAGGCATCACATCCATAAGGAAGTAGACCAACTCCTACTTGCATCTACTACTATCACTCTACTCATCAGTCGCTATCCAGCATGCATCTAGAGTATTAAGTATGAAATGGAGTAACGCTTGGAGCAAGATGACATGATGTAGACAAAGTAAACTCAAGCAATATGAATAAACCCGAACATTTTATCCTTAATGGAAAAAATACAAATACGTGTCATGTCCCTTTCTGTTACTGGGATTGAGCACCGCAATATTGAACCCATCACAACGCACCACTCACATTAAACATAAATCAATCTAGTTGTCCAAACAAAACCGACAGATCACATATAAATACAAAGCAATCAACATCATGCATAAAAGAACTAAGGGAATACTCATGAATAATCTGACCATAAACCCACAATTCATCGAATCGCAACAAACACACCGCAAAGAAGACTACATCGAATAGATCATCGCGGGAATCTCATTGAACTTTGTATTGAAGATCATAGAGAAGGAAGAAGCCATCACTGGTGGAAAAAAGGCCTTTGGTCGCGGTTCGCAACTGCCATTAGTCGCGGTTGCGCAACCGCGACCAACTAAGCGCGACTAAAGCCCCCCACCTTTAGTCGCGGTTCTTAAGAAACCGCGACTAAAGGCCCGTCCACGTGGGCGCCAGGCGGCCGTCGGGGCGGAGGACCTTTAGTCGCGGTTCTTCTGGCCAACCGCGACTAAAGGCCCCCGCGCCCCCCCTAAACCTGTTTTCTGTTTAATTTGTATTGTTTTATTTCTTTTGTGCTTTATTTTAATTTTGAAGGAATTTCATATATTCTACGGTACTACATACATGCATATGAATGTACAATTTCAAACAAATTTGAAATTAGAACCAAAAAGAATTCAAGAGGAATATACAATATATATTCAATATCATCGGATGACCATATACAATTTTGAACAAGTTTCCATACATAATTTAATGCATATAAAGTTCTACGTCCTCGTAATGGTGTTCTCCTTTAGGATGGAGGACTTCCCTGCTGAACCATCCAGCTAGTTCCTCTTGAAGTGGTCGGAAGCGAGCTTCTGGACTAAGCATCATCCGGAGGTTATTCCTCTTAGCATTGGTATCACTCGGAACCCGCTCAGAGGTGTATCTCCGGATCATCTCACAGACATAGTATCCACATAGATTGGTCCCCGCTGGCTGAATATCCCCAGCATTCTTCGGCTTTGACCTTTTGAATTCTAGCTCTTTTTTGAATTCACCGACCTTTGTATCTACGAACCGTCTCCAAACCCTACGAGGCAAAGAAAATTAAATGAACAAGAGAGTTATTAGTTACTTGATATTAGGAAATGAACGAAATAGGCCGATCGATATAGAGCGCAAATGAATGAAAATAATTACTTCTGCAGCATTCTTCTCATGCCGCCCCAAAGCTTTGGATCCATATTCAGAGAGTCGTGGACGAGACATTCTGAGGTGTTAACTTTAATTACTAGCAGAATCCAGTGGAACCTGCGGACACGATACATGCACAGTACGTCATGCATAACTCATCGATTAGCCGGCCACATACCATGCATGGAGTAAACAAAAGAGAATGTGCTCAAGACAGAAACACTCACCCAAAATGGTAAGGAAATAGAATATCACTTTTGAGTTCCTGCTTTGTAAGAAACTGCCACAGGTCTGCCTCCATGTCGGCGGGGTGATGCTCCAACACATGTCCATTAACGATGTGTGGGTCAATGAACCCAACATCATGGATGTTCCTTACTCTGCATTCCTTAATCTTCATTCTGCATGTATAATAGCGGACACAACAATATAGTTAGGACATATATATAGTGCAGGCAATATGAACGAGATGGGGTAGAAATAAATCACTTACAGAACGTAGCAACTGATGATAGATTTGTCGAGATCGCGCAGATTGAAAAGCTGGAACAATTCACTCAGTTCAATTTGTACATAGTAATGTTTGAAGTGATGCTCATGTCTAACTTCCGCATAAATATAATCTTTGGCGCTTTTATTTTTTATGTAACCCTTGTACCATTTCAGCAGACCTTTCATTTGTGGAGGTAGATCCTTTTCCTGCGCAGGCTCGACGAGAGGCCCATTCTTGACATATGTAATTACTACCTCCTTCACTAGCGCCTCATCAAGGCCTAACAGTTCACGAAGAGTAATACCTAAGTTGGCCGCTTGTTCTCTGGCACTCGTTGCAGTCAATCCCTGTGCTGCCGCAGCTTGTATGATCTCGGGGGCATCCGGACCGGCGGCTTCCACTATAAGCGGGGAAATCGATTGTTTACTTTGTTCCCCGAGCTGGGCAACTTGTTTCCCGCTTTTTTTACTTTCGGCCTTCTCCCGCTCTTTGTTCTCCTTGAACATGAGTGCCTGCCTGCGAAGTTCACGTGCATAGTCGTCAGGCAGATTCTTCGCGGCTTGGGACGGTGTGCTCAAAAATGACTTAGCCCACTTCTTTTGCTCATCAGAAAATACTGGCTTGGGCTCGGGCTCTCTTTTCCTCTTGCAGTCCGCCTTCCATTTCTCCAAATCAGCAGCCGCGGCCGTGTCGACTTCCTCGGCACTACGTTCCCAAGGCCTTGTGGGGAGAGGCTTCAGTGATGGCTCCGGTACCTTTGTGGTCTTAGGTACATAAGGGTCCGGGTTAATAATCCAGGACTGCTTCTGCTTCTGCTTCTTTGCCGGAGGTGGATTGGGGGGCGGCGTCTGATCACCCGCCGGACGAGGACTGGGGGGCGGCGTCTGATCACCCGCCGGACGTTGTGGACTGGGGGGCGTCGGCTGACGTGACGGAGGTGTAGGTGAACCGCCACCACCACCACCACCACCACCACCGCCACCGCCACCACCACCACCGTAGGGGGGTGGACTTGTTGTCCTTGGCGCCTCGCCTGGAAACTTGATAAACTTCTTTTGCCATAGAATGAAATGGCGCTTGACATCTCCAAGTCTTTTCTCCCCTTCAGGTGTAGCAATGTCAATCTCCAGGTCCTCAAACCCTTGGACTATGTCCTCCACCGTGACACGAGCATAGCCATCTTGAATGGGGTTGTTGTGGTGGAGTGCTCCAGGTAAACATGGTAAAGCACTGCCGATGGCTACCTTCATGGACATGTTCCCGATAGGATAATATAGATGACATTCTTTCATCTCCTTTATATCGTCCACGGGGTAGCGAGGAGGCTCCGGTGCAGTAATTTCGACCACCAGAGGCTCCGGTGCATTAATTTCGACCACCAGAGGCTCCGGTGCATTAATTTCGGTCGTCGGTGCATCTGCACCAGCCGGTGGGGCCTCCGTGGAAGCCACGCTGCTTCTCCGCTGCTGGCTTCCGAGATCCGCTGGATGATCTTCATGCTGCACCCGAGCTGCATCTCTTTCGGCTACTAGTACACTCATGGTTTTCTTCATCACATCCATTTCCGATGCCAACCGCGCCACAACATCTGCTTCCCGATCCATCTTTCTCTTACGGCTTCTGTAACCGTACGGGTCATCGTTCTGGGGGAACCCTATTTTCCACGGAATGTGCCCCATGCCTCGTACACGTCCTCCGTGTTCAGGATTCCTGAGGGCTTTTGTCAGCGCGTCGTTCTCTCTGTTGAACTTGATCTTCCCCTCTTGAGCATCCCTCATTGCGTCAATAAGGGCTTGGGTGGGTTTAATTAATTTGCCCCGGTAAACACACTCCCCTGTCTCCGGGTTCAGCGTTGCCCCATGCCCGTACCACCAGCTTTTGGCCCTTGGGTCCCATCCCTCCGTACCTGGACGGATTCCTCGCGCCCTCAGCTCGTTCTCCATCTTCTCCAACCTAGGCAACAAAATGCGATACCCTCCTGGCCCCATAATATGATTGTACTCCTTCTTAGCCGCATTTTCCTTATTTTTTTCGATATTTGAATGAACTGCTCCGATTTCTTTTGCTTCACAAATTATGGCCAATCATGTTTCAGTTTCTCATATTGTCCTTTGAAATCCGGAGTCTTGTTCTGCTTGACAAAGTCATGGGCTAGATTTTGCTTGAATTTCCGGAATGCGTCGGCCATCTTATGAAGAGCGAACTGTTTGACTAGCCTCCTCCTCTCCTTGTTTTCCTCAATCTTGTTACCCTCCTCATCGAATTTGTTGTATTCCGGAGGTAGAACGAAATGTTCCATAAGCTTCTTGAAGCAATCTTTTTTTGTTCTCTTATCGACAAAAGTGAAACCTGCAGCAATTCGTGCCTTCTTTGGCTCATTCCACTCCTGGACGGTGATCGAGACGTTGTCTCTAACAACGGCTCCGCATTGGCTGACAAACTTGGTGGCGTTCTTGCGGGGCTCCAGCGGCCTGCCGGTTGCACTGTCGACAACCTCGATGGTGCATGTTTCTCCTTGTTTCATCGTCTTGGTTGCGCCACGCTTTGACGACGTACTCGATTGTTTCGACGATCCGGCCGAGGGCTAAAATAAGAAAGAGAGTCGCGCGCGTTAGTACACACATATTTATTCAAATCAGTTAGTTTGTATCACCAGAGGCTCAATGTATATATATACCTCGGCGCCGGAGGTGGTTGCTACTTCCATTTGAAGATCGTCGTTTATCGACGTTTGTTCGGCATCATCTTGCTGACGGCGCCCTTCATCTTCACCGTCAAGGTTCAGATAAGAAGAGATATCATCTTCTTCTTCTCCGGTCGGCACATATAGAATATCGCCGTTTATGATGCCGAACATATGTGCTTCACCGTCCGGATCATAGTTGTCCATAATCGGGTCAGCTCTATCGTCCGCCATTATGTCAGTCCTGAAAACATGTAGTAAAAACAAATTAATTAAGTGAAGAAGAGGGGCGGTGGCGGTGGCGGTGGCGAAAGGGCGGTGGCAAAAAAATTCTGGCCCGAATTTTCAAGCCCAATGGGCCAAGCCCAAAAATTCTGACATATGACATGGCCCAATGGGCCAAGCCCAAAAATTCTGGCCCGAACAAGTGGTATTACACAAAACTTTCCAAACTAAAATTACACAGAAAAATTTTCCAAACTAAAATTGCACAGCCCGGACAAGTGGTATTACACAAAACTTTCTAAAACCTCTAACATATGCCAAATTTCTCACAAGTAGGGCTAGAAATAAGATTAGGATGAACTAATCAGGCCTTCAATTGTAATTCATCATGAGAATGGGAATTTAAAAAAATGACATTTCATTGATATATAATTAGGACTGGATGCTACATATTTCTTTTATTGACTCAAGTCACTAAGATAAGATTTTTTTACTCGTAAATTTTAATAATTGATACTTCATGAACCAAAAAATATGTGGCCAACAAGTTAAAATTAATGGAAAACATCAAAATTACAAGTTCAGTAATTGTATTTGACATATCCATATTATAAATAGCATTTTTATATGGTCATTAATATAGTATTATAATTATTATAAATAGCAAAATAAGCACTTAAACCTTCATATACATATTCAGATAACATATGTTATTTGATGTATGAATCCCAAATTTATACAATTAAAATTACACTTCAAAGCCACATGGAGACCAACTTGTTTTTTGGTGATGGTTAACACATTATAGAGCAAAGTACTTCTCTAAACAAAATATCTTCAAAAGTTAAGAAAAACCAAAATCATAATGCTCCATAGATTGTCGGTTCCCTAGGATCTATCTATGAATGGCACATCTTAGTATTTTTAAAATATGTTTACTTAGGGTTCTAGAGTTGACGGGTTTGTCAAATATATCGATAGATGCCCTCTGGTGTACACTTTTATCACAAAAAATAGGCAAAAAAGGAGAGTGCGGTAAAGGAGATACCCTTGTGAGTTGTTTTCCTCAAATATATTCAATTGCTAATATAAGGTTTATGTGTAGTTCTTTCTTTTCTAGTCATGTTTGATGTGCAAGATCAAATATATTTATTTCTTTCTTTTATCTCATTCGAAGGAAGGCATGTGAGTGAGACACCCTTCAAGATCGACGTTCAAGATCGACGTTCGTTCTTCCAAGATCGACTTGTTCAAGATCGACGTTCGTTCTTCCAAGATCGACGTTCGTTCTTCCAAGACGGCGTTCTTCCAAGGAAGCGAGGAAGGCGGGCGCGCGGCGCGGGAAAGATGAAAGGAACCAACCGCGACGGCGAGGGCGGCGACGACGGCGACGACGGCGAGGGCGACGACGACGGCGAGGGCGACGGCGGGCGGCGTCGACGAGGGCGAGGGCGACGGCGGCGGCAGGCCTTCGGCGCGCGCGCGACGGTTGGAATCGGAGAAGACGAGAGAGATGGAGAAGACGGCGGCAGGGGAGGCGCCCGCACTGTATTTATAGCCCCCCCTTTAGTCGCGGTTGGGGACGCGACCCGCGACTAAAGGTACCCTTTAGTCGCGGGTCGCCTCCCCAACCGCGACTAAAGGGTTTTTGGCGGGTTTTTTGCCTTCCCGCCCCCCCCCCTTTAGTCGCGGTTGGGGAGGCGACCCGCGACTAAAGGGTAACCTTTAGTCGCGGTTGGCCAGACCGACCGCGACTAAAGGGTAACCTTTAGTCGCGGTTTGCCAGACCAACCGCGACTAAAGGCCCCCCCCAAATCTTCTTTTATTTTCAGAACCTTTTATCTTTTTCTTTTCAGAAAAATCATCATTGCTTTTATAGAAACTTCAAACATTTTATTTTCTGTTTTCTAGGCATATTTTCGTAGGAAAAATATGCATAGAGACAATACTTCTCGCCCGAGCCGTGAGCGCACCGCCCCTTTCTTCTCCTATCCGCCCGCTGAGAGGTCGTTTTTGCGTTCCCCGCGCGCAACGACCTTTAGTCGCGGTTGGTCTGGCCTTTAGTCCCGGTTGCACCAACCAGCCGGGACTAAAGGTTAGATGACCAGCTCTGGATTCCTCTTCTTCCCGCCATTTCTTCCCTGTCTTCCCGCCTCTTTCTTCCCGCCACTTTCTTCCCGCCTCCTGTCTTCCCGCTCCCATTTTTCCCGCCATTTCTCACTACATATATGTAGCCCGGCTTGGCCAGCATTATCACATCTCTACAATCTCTCATCACTCTCTCATGGCTTCCACCGCACCCACTCTAACCTACCAGCAGGTGGAGGAGCTTTGCGCCTCGAACTACCCTTGTCCACCGGGCTACCGCGTCCCCACCGGCTGGAGCCTAAGCGCCGGCGGCGTGCCGGTCCCTCCCGTCCCTCAGGGTACTGCGCGCCGGGCGGCCATCACGAACCACTACTACCTCGACCTCACGCCGGAGCAGCGGATGAATCCCCGCTGGCATCCCGATAACCAGCATACTTGGGACGCCTTCTTCATCAATCGGCGTGAGAGGGCGCTCGCCAGGTATGAGGAGGACGGTCTGCCTCCTGGGAACTTCCACGAGGCCGGCCGTCGGCTATGGTGGTACGGCCGGACTCTGCAGAGCGTCATGGACTACATCACGGCCGGCGATATCCCCCGCCTGCGCTACCCTCAGTTCGAGCCACGAGCGCCGCCCGACGACAGCGACGACGACGGCGGCAACTTAGAAGGCGACGACTACCAGTACAACGACGACAGCGGCTATGAAGACTACGAGTATGCATATTATATGCCTAGGCAGGAGTATGACTAAATCACTCCAAATTTCATGTATCATCAGTGGTATCTCGAATCATTCGAAAATGGACACCAAACACATCACGGGTAATATAATTCACATGATCCATTCAACAAAGTTTGGTACAATAAATTATTACACATCATTTCTTCCCTTGTGTCCCTGCTTGCTTACGATTGTGCCGTATCCATGGAGCATCCTCATCATTTAACTTAATGCTTGGGTCGGTGTTCACTTTGAAGGGCGGAATTTCAGCAAACATATTATAATCTTCTGACATGTCTGTCTTGTCCTCCACTCCCACGATGTTTCTTTTCCCTGAAAGAACAATGTGGCGCTTTGGATCATCGCATGATGTACTGATCGTTTTCTTATCTTTCCGTTTCCTCGGTTTGCTACTCATGTCCTTCACATAGAAAACCTGAGCGACATCTTTCGCTAGGACGAATGGTTCATCAAGGTAACCAAGATTGTTGAAATCCACCATTGTCATTCCGTATTGCTGGTCCACCTTTACCCCACCTCCTGTTAGCTTGAACCATTTGCACCGGAACAAAGGGACCTTAAAGGAGGGTCCATAGTCAAGTTCCCATATCTCCTCTATGTAACCATAATATGTGACCTCTTGCCCATTCTCGGTTGCTGCATCAAAGCGGACACCACTGTTTTGGTTGGTGCTCTTTTTATCTTGGGCGATCGTGTAAAATGTATTCCCATTTATCTCGTACCCTTGGAAAGTCGTTATAGTCGAAGATGGTGTCTTGGCCAACATGTACAGCTGATCTACAACATCATTGTCATTCATTAAATGTTTTCTCAACCAACTGCCGAAAGTCTCCATGTGGGCCTTCCTAATCCAGGATTCAGGCTTCCCCGGGTTGTCAGAGCGTAAAATATTCTTGTGTTTCTCAAAGTACGGAGCCACCAAGCTGGAATTGGTCAGTACAGTGTGGTGTGCTTCAGTCAGAGAATGGTCGTCCATACATATCGTTGATTTCCTTCCGATCGTGCCTTTTCCACTTAGTCTCCCCTCGTGCCGCGATCGAGGAAGACCAATCGGCTTAAGGTCAGGAACAAAGTCAACACAAAACTCAATTACCTCCTCATTTCCATAGCCCTTGGCGATGCTTCCTTCTGGCCTAGCACGGTTACGAACATATTTCTTTAATACTCCCATGAACCTCTCGAAGGGGAACATATTGTGTAGAAATACAGGACCGAGAACGAAAATCTCTTCGACTAGGTGAACCAGGAGGTGCGTCATAATATTGAAGAAGGATGGCGGGAACACCAGCTCGAAACTGACAAGACATTGGATCACATCGTTCTGTAACCGTGGTAGAACTTATGGATTGATTACCTTCTGAGAGATTGCATTGAGGAATGCACATAGCTTCACAATGGCTACTCGAACATTTTCCGGCAGGAGCCCCCTCAAAGCAATCGGAAGCAATTGCGTCATAATCACGTGGCAGTCGTGAGACTTCAGGTTTTGGAACTTTTTCTCCGCCATGTTTATTATTCCCTTTATATTGGACGAGAATCCAGACGGGACCTTCATACTGCTCAGGCATTCAAAAAAGATGACCTTCTCTTCTTTGGTCAGAGCGTAGCTGGCACGACCTTGAAACCATTCCGGATGCCGGTCATCAGGGTCTTTCAAACGTTGCTGGTCCTGCCGTGCTTCCTTTGTATCATTTGTCTTCCCATACACGCCCAAGAAGCTTAGGAGGTTCACGCAAATATTCTTCGTAACGTGCATCACGTCGATTGCAGAGCGGACATCTAGGACTTTCCAATATTCTAGCTCCCAGAATATAGATTTCTTCTTCCACATGGCTGCGTGCCCGTCAGCTCCCTTCGGAACTGATTGTCCGCCAGGACCCTTTCCAAAGATGACTTTCAAATCCTTGACCATATCAAATACCTCAGCACCAGTGCGTTCCGCAGGCTTCTGCCGGTGATCTGCCTTGCCGTTGTAATGCTTGCCTTTCTTTCTTACTGGATGAATTTTCGAAAGAAATCGACGATGCCCAAGGTACACGTTCTTCTTACAATTTGGCAAATGTACACTTTCAGTCTCATGTAAGCAGTGCGTGCATGCATTGTATCCCTTATTTGACAGTCCCGAAAGGTTACTAAGAGCAGGCCAATCGTTGATGGTTACGAAAAGCAACGCTCGTAGGTCAAATTCCTCTTGTTTGTGCTCATCCCACACACGGACACCACCCCACAGCTGTAAAAGTTCATCAACTAATGGCCTTAGGTACACATCGATGTCGTTGCCGGGTTGCTTCGGACCTTGGATGAGCACTGGCATCATAATGAACTTCCGCTTCATGCACAACCAAGGAGGAAGGTTGTAGATGCATAGAGTCACGGGCCAGGTGCTATGGCTGGAGCTCTGCTCGCCAAAAGGATTCATGCCATCCGTACTTAGAGCAAATCTTATGTTCCTTGCGTCAGCTGCAAAATCTTTGAACCATCTGTCGATCTTTCTCCATTGCGTTCCATCTGCGGTGTGTCTCAACTCCCCGTCCGACTTACGGTCCTCTTTGTGCCATCGCAACAACTTGGCATGCTCTTTGTTCCTGAACAGACGTTTCAACCGTGGTATTATAGGAGCATACCACATCACCTTGGCGGGAACCCTCTTCCTGGGTTTCTGGCCCTCAACATCGTCACCAGGGTCATCGCCTCTGATCTTATAACGCAATGCAGTGCATACCGGGCATTCATTCAAATTCTCGTATTCACCGCGGTAGAGGATGCAGTCGTTGATGCATGCATGTATCTTCAGAACCTCTAAACCTAGAGGGCAGACAACCTTCTTTGCTTCGTACGTACTGGTGGGCAACTCGTTATCCTTTGGAAACATATTCTTCAACATTTTCAGCAAGTTTTCAAATGCCGAGTCAGCTACACCTGCCTCTGCCTTCCATTTCAGCAAATCCAGTGTGCAGCCCAGCTTTTTCAGACCATCATCGCATCCGGGGTACAGCGCCTTTCTGTGATCCTCTAACATGCGATCCAAATTCTCCCTCTCCTTTTCAGTTTCGCAGCGTCTCCGTGCATCAGCAATGGTCCGACCAAGATCATCAACGGGATCATCACGTGCCTCTTCTTCACCTTCCCCTTCACCTTCAGCATCCTCCATGAAAGTATCACCGAAATGAGCAAGATAGCTTTCATCGATGAAATCATCCCCTTCTTCATCTTCTTCCATTATAACCCCTCTTTCTCCATGCTTGGTCCAACAATTATAGCTTGGCATGAAACCGTGCCGAAGCAGATGCATGTGAACATCTCTTGAGGAAGAGTAACCCTTCTGATTCTTACAGTTAACACATGGACAGATAACAAAACCCCCCCGCTTGTTCGCATTAGCCACTACGAGGAAATCTTTCAAACCCGTAGTGAACTCGCCGGAGAGTCGGTTAACGTACATCCATTGCCGATTCATCTGCATTATTATAATATAAAATATATAATTAACCATCATGCATTTGTTAAACTAACTAGCTACAAACAATATAAATTAAACAATGAACTACACACATGCATATTTTATCAATGACACATCAAAGGTTCATCAAGTTGCTAACCGCGATCGAGGAGTGTGGCTCCAACACTTCATGTCATGTTTGTTTCATGCTCTTGGGGCATTTCATCAAACACCTTATGTGCATAAGAGGAACCAAAAGCAAACCTAAACCCTAAGTGTGAAGAGAATGGCTCTAAATGGCTAAGTGTTGGCTGCTGGATGGGTATATATAGGGGAGGGGCTTTAGTTGCGGTTGGCCTGGCAAACCGTGACTAAAGGTGCCCGAAGGCCTTTAGACGCGGTTGGCCTGGCCAACCGCGACTAAAGCCCCTCACGTGCACCAGCTGGCCACCGAGCGCCCTGGGCCCAGGCCTTTGGTCGCGGTTCACCTCCAGAACCGCGACTAAAGGTCCCATTAGTCGCGGTTCCTACAGCTTCGCGACTTATGGGGCTGGACGGAAGCCTGTTTTTCCACCAGTGCATCAAGGTACTAACTATGGACCCACAGGTGTGTGGTGGACTTCTCACACATCAACATGGAGGCAGTAAGGTTGATGTAGATGGCCTCCGTGATCGATTCCCCCTCCAACAGGGCATCGAAAAAGGTCTCCACGTGGCCTTCCATCGGAACAGAGACTTGCTGCGGCGGAAAAGTTTTTCGGGTAGCTCTTTGATGTTTTCCCCAATATTTGAGAATATATAGGTGTGGAATTAGATTAGATGAAGCCACATGGGGTCCACCAGGTAACAAGGCCTCCTTCCAAATATTCCAGGTCCTTTGTTGTCTAGAAAAAAAATATCAAAATTTTTAATACCGTTTGGACTCTCTTTGGTACTGGTTTCCTGAAATGCCAAAAACACACAGAAAACAATAACTCACACTTGTCACTCGGTTAATAGGTTGGTTCACACAAATGTTATAAAATAATATATAAATGCATATAAATCATCCTAGATTTATAATATAATAACATGGAACACTAAAAAAATTATAGATATGTTGAAGACGTATCAATGATTAATTTGAAAATGAATGCAAAGTAATTGTAACCGCATTGATCTATTTAGGTGGCTCATACCGAAGTAACCCCCTTACCTGCCCTCGCCGCCCCCGCAAGGCGACGGGGAGGGCATCCAACAATGCCCTCTCCAACCCATCCATCCTCTCCCTTCGCCTGGTTCGTCACCGTCACACGGAGCAGCCTTGCAGCGCACTAGCAACAGCGGGGTGCTGGCGTTCTCCCGCTTAGTGGGTGGTGTTGTCCCTCTTGTTTGAGCGGAGCGCGGTCACATGTTAGCATGGCGGCGACGCATGTGGGAGTAGTTGGCAAGGAGGTACGACAACATTCTGGGCAGCTTGGTGGCGAGGCCTTGTTGTGCTGCGATGACCAAATCTGGCCGACAGGGGGCGCGGGCTACGAGGGTGCGGGTCGAAGGCGTTGCCTTGCCTTCCGGCAATGGGTGATGGTGGTGGAGATCCATGGCCTGCAGGAAGTGTGCTCATGTGCTGCGGTAGGTGGGGATGGTAGAGCGGGGTGGTGCTAGTTGCGGCGGCGTCACGGTTGTGACCTGGGTAGTAGCGTAGGGCGGTGGTGCAACACCTCTCTTATTTCGAGACCGGGCCAGTGGCGCCTGGGTCTAGATGCCAGCAATGTGTGCTATGACGATGGCTTGGTCCTTGTTTTTTTGCTTGGGCTGGTCGGATCTGGCCCCGGGGCATATCGGGGTTGGTTCCCCGGGTAGGCGTGGTTGGTCTTGTCTTGGGTTTTGCACGTGTACGGTGTCGTCACGGGTGGGGTGCATGGTATTGGTGGTCCTGACGATGCTCCTTGTCCTATAGATCAATGTTGATGACCACTGATTTGGTATCATGCAAGCTCCCTAGGCCAGGTATGTGGGAATTGGGGGCGGTTGTCGGTAGTCGTTGGGTCGTGTCTGCTCCTACTTGGAGGTATCGACCTAGATCCATGGACTGACGTTAGGCTAGGAGTGGAAGGAGTGCCTTCTACTCTTCCTGTCAGGGTTTATTTTTCGTGAGGTGGATTGGTGGCACGGTCTCGTGGTAGGGATGCTAGGGGCGGCCCCGGATGGATGTCCATATGTTGGCTTTCCGGCAGGCTCCATGACGGTAGTGGTGGCTACGCTTCTTGGTCATTTGAACGACAATGGGTATAGCGGTGGGTGTCTTGGGCACACTTTCCATTCTTGGCAGTGACGTTGTCCAGATCTAGATCTAGAGAATGATTCTTGCCGCGTCCTGTCTGGGGGCCTCATGTAGACACAGGTGAGTTACCGAGCGAAATCTCCACGCTATGATGCCAATGACGACAACATCGACGGGTGCCATTATCTTTTTGAATACGCCGTCGCGGTTCTTCTCTTCGTGGTGAGTCTTCGGGTGAGAACACTTGGCCTTTTAGGCTCGACAGGGCTATGCTTGCATTCCCCTCCTAAGGGTGTTGTCGTGGAGCCTAGGTGTCTTAAATCGTTTTATCGCGTTGTATTCTGGTCATCCTGTGCTTAGGTGTTCGGCTATGTAGTCGTGTGGAGTTATTTGGCAAGTCATTTAGAAATATGCTCTCTCACATGGCTATCTCATCATATTGTATCGTTTCGCCATGTAACTTGACTGTTGTTGCTTTATATATTAGGGGCATTTACACTTATTCCTCTAATTTATCCCAGATTTAACCTTAACTTTTTGATGTTCTTAAATTTGCCTTTAAAACCCATTTTAGGATGCAAGAATGTCCTTCCATCTGCTCAAATGTTTAAACCAAATTTTTGAAAAATTCATATGAACTTATAAGAATGAAAATAAGATATCAAAATGTTTATAAAAATACCACTTATACGTGCATATCATTTATGTTCATCACATACACGTGTATTTTTTCACATTCACCCTAAATAGTTTGTTAATGACATCTTAAAAAAACTTTAAAGAATGTTTTTTTTCATGAACGTAAATGACATATGCATATCGGTGATGTTTTTATGAACAATTTAATATCTACTTTTGCATTCTTCTGACTACATATGAATTCGAAACGAATTATGAAAATTCCGATCAAACAACTTTGAACACATGAAAGGGCATTCTGGTGACCTAAAATGCTTCTTAGAGGCAAATTTAAGCATGTTAAAAAAGTTAAGAGTAAATTTTATTAAGTTTGAGTTAAGAACACAAATATGAATGTACCTATTTATAAAACGGGGGGCGACTGTTTCAAAAGTGCAAAGTAGCTGTGAAACCATCGCTGCGCGGCAGGCTAGATTGGTGGTCGCCACATCTGTGGAGAGTGAACAACATGATTAGACAGGAGAACAAGGTGATCAGGACAAACTCTCCAAGGTCAAAACTTTTTTCTTCTTCTGCGTGTTTGGTTACCCCCGTAGATTTTTGGGTGATTGCATTGAAAAACAAGCCAGACTGAGTGAAGACTAATTGAGAGAATAAATGATCTCATTTGCATGTTGATTGGTTGTGTCCATGAGGGGTCTTATCACTAAAAATCAAATCCTATCCGATGTTTGGTAGCCTGACTCACATGGTGATTAAGACCTAGTACTACATTAAACTAAAGCAACTCGACCAGCATGATGGCGGAAGGAGGTCATGTTGCGAAGGAGCCCGATTGCCGACGCGAGGCTCGACTTTTATCCGCGAAGGACCTTGACGAAGGTGAGATAGTGCCGACTCAGCTTGTTCCATGACGTGGCCATCAAATTCAACCGCCCATCCGCAGTCGCCCGAGCACTACCACGCCTAGCAACACACGGCCGCAGCCGCCGGCTAGCTAGCTAGCTAGCAAATGAAGCGAGGCAGACTTGCTTGCTAGCTAGCTAGCTAACAACGCCCCGAGTGTTTCTTCGGTGTCGTCTCGCCTGCGTTGTAACACCCCAAAATTTTAGCCATGACTCTTATTTATTAAAATTTCGCCATGGCTATTTTAAATTTCTATTTTGAGGTTTCGGCTGTTTTCACATCCCTTCTTTGCTTTCTTTTATAAAAAAACTCTCTTTTCTAAGTAGGAGCTTTTGAAAAATATTATTTGACTTGAGTGTTTGCCTCAAATATTTGCCCCTTCATTTCCAAATTCAGTGAAGGCCTTTTTATAAATATTTTCTTTTAAGTTTCATTTATTCAAAATTGACTTCTTAATTCTTCACACACCTGATTTGAACTGCAACCATTTGGTAACTTCTTTTAAAAATTTCACAAAAATTTGTGGATGACCTATGATGCCTCTCGATCAATTTTATGCAAAACCCTAGTCAAGTGTTTTGGAAAAATTGAGCTCATTATCTTCTTTTCTATTATGGTCCAATTTTGTGTTCTGTACTATAACCCCTAGATATACTTCTTCAAAAATTCTACAAAAATTTGGAATTGTCAAGGAATCCTTATAAATCACTTTTATGCAAAAACTCACTTTGGGGTTTTGAAATTTTTGAGCACCACAACCCCTTTTCTATTATGGACCACACTTGCAGTTTGAACTAGAACTATGCTCTATATTACACGAACCCACTTGATATTTTTGCTAGCCATAGAGAACCCTACCAAACGCTTAAGTACAGGATATCAACCCCTTTTGGATTTATTAAGCCCCTGTTTTAACCTCCCTAAGATGCTGCCCATATTTGTTTTTCTCAAATTGTTGCACTAACAAGATTTTGCTTTTCAAAATCTAAGTATGCCATCTTTGTCCGCATCCAATGAGACCCCAACCTGGAATATTTGGTACCCATGAGAGCCGCCTAGATGTCCCTCGCATTTTGACAAACACCTTTTGTGCATCAGCTGCATTTGCATGGTTATGTGTTTGCCATGCAGAGTTGCCCCAGTGACCACACCAGCTTGTCCAATAGCCGTACACCACCCTTAGAAGTGGATCTGGTAAGTTTCACTTGCAATCACACGTATGGCAATCCCTACTCATTCACATTGATGCACTAGAGCTAAGGGTATGTGAAAGCTCTTAAAAAAACTAGTGGGTGTGCATCCAACCTGCTTGCTCACGAAGACCTAAGGCAATTTTGAGGAAGCCTATCATTGGAATATACAAGCCAAGTTATATAATGAAAATTTCCCACTAGCTATATGGTGGTGATAAAACGAGAGACTCTCAATCATGAAGATCATGGTGCTTAATATGCACAAGTGTGGAAAGGTGGTAGCATTGTCCCTTCTCTCTTTTTCTCTCACATTTTTTTTAATTTTTTTGGTGGGCTCTTTGGCCTCTTTTTTTTTCTTTTCTTTTGGTGGGCATCTTTGGCCTCTTTTATTTCCTCACATGGGACAATGCTCCATCAATGATGATCATCACACTTTCAACTCAAAACTTAGAGCAACGATGACTCTATATGGAATGCTTTCGATAGTGTACCATGACAATGATCTAGCATGGCATAGACATCAATGGAAACATCATGCTAGCTATCTTACGATCATGCAATGGCAATGTAGAAGTGGTGGCACATGTCATGGTGGTAGTTGCATGGCAATATATCTCGCAATGACTTTGAAAAAGCCATAGTAGGTAGGTATGGTGGCTGTTTTGGGGGAGGCTAATGGTGGGTTTTGTGCACCGGCGAAAGTTGCATGGCACTAAGAAGATAGTGATGGTGGAAGGTGAAAGTGCATCTAAACCATGGACCCAACATTAGTCATGAAGAACTCATATACTTGTTGCAAAAGTTTTATTAGTAATCGAAACAAAGCATTCAACGCATACTCCTAGGGGAAGGGTTGGTAGGTATAAACCATCGCGCGATCCCGACCGCCACACAAAGGATGACAATCAGAAGACTAATCATGCTCAGATTTCATCACATAGCGGTTCACCATACGTGCATGCGACGGGAATCACTAACTTCAACACAAGTATTTCTAGATCCACAAAACCTTACTAGCTTAACTTCAATATTACCAAAACCACAACTCAAAACTAATTGAGATGAATCAAACTTCTCTAACTATTCAATGCACATGAAGGTGGAAGTTTTCGTATCCCTTTGGATAACTACCCCTTTTGAGACTACTTTCAAAGCATAGATCAACTACCAAGCCACGCACCGCTGTGCTCTAAAAGATATAAGTGAAGCACATAGAGCAAAAGTATCTAGCTCAAAAGATATAAGTGAAGCACATGTGAGCTGAATTGTCTACCAAAGGATATAAGTGAAGCTCGACGAAATCACGGTGAGTGCATGTCTCTCTCTCTAGGTGTGCAGCAAGGATGATTGTGACACAAGAAAAATAAAAGACTCCTACGATACTAGACGCTCCAAACAAAAACACATAACATGTGGTGAAAAAATATAGCCCCAAGTAACATTACCGATGGATTGAAGACGAAAGAGGGGATGCCTTCCCGAGGCATCCCCAAGCTTAGGCTTTTACGGCCTCCTTGAATCTCTTGGGGTGCCTTGGGCATCCCCAATCCTGAGCTCTTGCCACTCTTTATCTCTTTGTCCATAAGAACTTCACCCAAAACTTGAAAACTTCACAACATGAAACTTAAAGAGAAACTCGTGATAACATTAGTATAAGAAAGGAAACCACCACTTCCTTAGGTACTGTAGCAAACTTAAATTCTACTTATGCTGATGTTGGTTTACTTTATTTTCAATCTTCCATGGCTAATAACCCCCGATACTATCCATAGTTTCATCAAAATAAGCAACCAACACAACCAAAACAGAATCTGTCAACAGCAAACCAGTCTGTAGCAAACTGTATACTTTGTATACTTCTGTTACTTCAAAAATTCTAAAAACTTACGACAGTCTGAAGAATTTGCATAGCAATCAGCAGCAAAAAGAATCAACTCAAAAGCTCTTACAGAAACAAAATGAAAATTATTTTCGTGAGCAAAAAGTTTCTGTCTTTTCCAGCATGACCAAACGATCATCCCCAAGACTAATCATAACGGTTTTGCTTGGCACAAACGCAAAAAGAAACACAAAAAACACAATCATAACAGAATTGTGAAAGTGTGCAAAACACAAAACAGAAATAAAAAAGATAGATTCGTTGGGTTGGCTCCCAACAAGCGCTTTTGTTTAACGCCCTTAGCTAGGCAAAAGGTGATGGAATCACGTATAGTCATCTTTGGTGCTCAAACCATAAGTAGCCCTCATCATAGATTCATAAGGCAATCTTATTTTCTTTCTAGGAAAGTGCTCCATGCCCTTCTTTAAAGGAAATTGAAATCTCATATTCCCTTCCTTCATATCGATGATAGCACCAATAGTCCTTAGGAAAGGTCTACCAAGAATAATGGGACATGAAGGATTGCAATCTATGTCAAGCACAATGAAATCCACGGGTACATAGTTCTTATTTGCAACAATAAGAACATCATCGATCCTTCCCATGGGTTTCTTGACAGTAGAATCCGCAAGATGCAAATTAAGAGAACACTCTTCAATCTCATGAAAACCAAGAATATCACATAAAAACTTTGGAACCAAGGAAACACTAGCACCCAAATCACACAAAGCATTGCACTCATAGTTTTCGATCTTGATTTTGATAGTAGGTTCCCACTCATCATGAAGTTTTCTAGGTATAGAGACTTCTAGTTTGAGCTTCTCTTGAAGAGATTTCATCATAGCATCTACGATATGCGCGGTAAAGGCTTTGCTTTGGCTATAAGCATGTGGAGAGTTTGCAATGGATTGCATCAAAGAAATGCATTCAAACAACGAGAAATTATCATAATTCAATTCCTTGAAATCCAAAGTGGGAGTTTCATTACTACCCAAAATTTTGATTTCTTCTACTCCACTCTCCACACCTTTATCATCAAGATAGGTGGACTCTGAATCATTGGGGGCGTTTTTTAACCAAAGTGGATTCATATCCAGCCCCTCCATCAATAGGTTTGACACGCAAAAACAAAGATTCAAGAGGAGACACACCAAGCACTTTAAGATCTTCGTGATTTGCATCACTAGAACACACCCTTTTAAAATATTCATGCCTAGCACGAATTTGGGCAGTTCTTTCTTTGCTCTCATTCATGGAGACACGCATAGCTTTCAAAGTTTCATCCAAGTTGACCTTGGGAGGAGCACATCTAACTTTCAAAGCATCAATATCACAAGACATCCTATAAACGCTCTTAGCCAAATCGTCTATTTTGAGTAGTTTTTCCTCTATGGACGCCTTGAAAATCTTTTGAGAGTTGATGAACTCTTTGATATTACTCTCTAAATCAGAGGGTAATTTGTTGTGATTTCCAAAAGTGTTGTTGTAGGAATTGCCATAATTGTTAGAGGAGTTACTAGGAAAAGGCCTAGGAACATAGTTTCCTCTAAAAGCATTGGGAGAAGTTCTTATGGACAAAGAGAAAAAGAGTGGCAAGAGCTCAAGCTTGGGGATGCCCAAGGCACCCCAAGAGATTCAAGGAGGCCGTAAAAGCCTAAGCTTGGGGATGCCTCGGGAAGGCATCCCCTCTCTCGTCTTCAATCCATCGGTAATGTTACTTGGGGCTATATTTTTTCACCACATGTTATGTGTTTTTGCTTGGAGCGTCTTGTATCGTAGGAGTCTTTTATTTTTCTTGTGTCACAATCATCCTTGCTGCACACCTAGAGAGAGAGACATGCACTCACCGTGATTTCGTCGAGCTTCACTTATATCCTTTGGTAGATAATTCAGCTCACATGTGCTTCACTTATATCTTTTGAGCTAGATACTTTTGCTCTATGTGCTTCACTTATATCTTTTAGAGCACAGCGGTGCGTGGCTTGGTAGTTGATCTATGCTTTGAAAGTAGTCTCAAAAGGGGTAGTTATCCAAAGGGATACGAAAACTTCCACCTTCATGTGCACTGAATAGTTAGAGAAGTTTTATTCATCTCAATTAGTTTTGAGTTGTGGTTTTGGTAATATTGAAGTTAAGCTAGTAAGGTGTTGTGGATCTAGAAATACTTGTGTTGAAGTTAGTGATTCCCGTCGCATGCACGTATGGTGAACCGATATGTGATGATATCTGAGCATGATTAGTCTTTTGATTGTCATCCTTTGTGTGGCGGTCGGGATCGCGCGATGGTTTATACCTACTAACCCTTCCCCTAGGAGTATGCATTGAATGCTTTGTTTCGATTACTAATAAAACTTTTGCAACAAGTATATGAGTTCTTCATGACTAATGTTGGGTCGATGGTTTAGATGCACTTTCACCTTCCACCATCACCATCTTCTAAGTGTCGTGCAACTTTCGCCGGTGCACAAAACCCACCATTAGCCTCCCTCAAAACAGCCACCATACCTACCTACTATGGCTTTTTCAAAGTCATTTCGAGATATATTGCCATGCAACTACCACCATGACATGTGCCACCACTTCTACATTGCCATTGCATGATCGTAAGATAGCTAGCATGATGTTTCCATTGATGTCTATGCCATGCTAGATCATTGTCACGGTACACTACCGAAAGCATTCCATATAGAGTCATCGTTGCTCTAAGTTTTGAGTTGAAAGTGTGATGATCATCATTGATGGAGCATTGACCCATGTGAGAAATAAAAGAGGCCAAAGATGCCCACCAAAATAAAAGAAAAAAAGAGGCCAAAGAGCCCACCAAAAAAACTAAAAAAAATGTGAGAGAAAAAGAGAGAAGGGACAATGCTACCACCTTTCCACACTTGTGCATATTAAGCAACATGATCTTTATGATTGAGAGTCTCTCATTTTGTCACCACCATATAGCTAGTGGGAAATTTTCATTATATAACTTGGCTTGTATATTCCAATGATAGGCTTCCTCAAAATTGTCTTAGGTCTTCGTGAGCAAGCAGGTTGGATGCACACCCACTAGTTTTCTTTAAGAGTTTTCACATACTCTTAGCTCTAGTGCATCATTTGTACGGCTCTTAGCTCTAGTGCAATCATACGTATGACAATCCCTCTAGATCACCCTGGCATTCTGTCAAGCAGGTGCCATACGTTCCCAGAGCGCGAGTAGAGCGCACGTTTTGCACGTGTTGCATAGGAGCCGCCACGCCCACCTGTTGTGTCTCAGTGATGCCCCGCAGCGGCAGCCTGCAGCCCTCCTCTCCTAGCACTTCTTACCCCTTCTCGCCGCGTGCCTGAGCCCCTGCAACCGTGTAGGCCACCGATGCCAGCAACGGCTACCCTGACGATGCAGCACCGCCCGAGCCACATCGGCTCGCCAACTCACCTCTGCGGTTGGGAACCTCGCGTCCGCTAGCTCAGCCCCTTGCCTCTCCATGTATCCTGTGAGCACTGTCGCCAAAGTTATCTGAATGCCACCGGGAACCAACATGGCTCGTGTATATATAGGACCCCCAAGCATCCCCAGACCCGCAGAGAGCATCTCCGAAACCGCCTCGAGCTTCCATCGTAGCCAATTGAGACCGAGGGGTTATCCCCTTCGTCTCCGGCAAGCTTCGGCCGCCCCAACCCCGACCTAAATTGGTGGCCAGTTGTGCCTCTCCGACGATGTTTTCCCCTGGAATGGAGCTGCGTAGGCCTGGCGAAGCTTTCCCCATTCTCTACGTAACTCAAGATGGATCATGGGCGGAGCCCCTTGCTGGCCTGCACCGCCGTCCGCTGGCTTCGTAGTCGCCGGAGCTTCCAAGCTTCCCGAAGATCATGCCGCCCCTCCCTCGAGTCGCCTTGAGCCCCTGAGCGCGTCGGTGCCCTCGGTTTCCCGATTGGTGGCCCAGTCGCCGATGGGCGTCGCCGAAGGCCACACTTCCCCTCGGCCAGAGGAGGAAGACGACAGGATAATCGAAGTCAAACCTGCCCGTGGGTCCCCTCGTCAGCGACAGGACTGAGCTACCGTCCACTTAAGTGGATACAGATTCAGAATAGTACGTTTCTGCCTCGCGTTGGCTTATTTCCTCCGAACCATTTTTCTTTTCTGATTTTATTTTAAAAATAGATTCTTGACCAAACTTTGACTGGCCCTAGTTTCTCAAATAGAACTCCATTGAGTTGATTCTTTTTCTCACCTCTTTCAAATTTTGTCTAGTTTATTTTAGTATTTATTTAAAAAAATTCCAAACAACTTTTGAGTGCTGTTGTATTGAGTGTTGATTTGAGCATTTTTCTTAAATAGGATTTTGAAGAAAGATCAAACTTTCAAAAGTTTTGATGTGCACCTCACCTATCTACACATTGAAGGCAAGCATTCTGAACCTTGACATATTTTGGTTATGTTTGGGTTGCTTGATGAAGAAGACGCTATGGTGGTGTTAAATGAATGATGACATTCCATGTGATGATCATGCATATGGATTTATGTTTGAAAGTACACTTATTGCACGATTGAGATGCATGAGAAAGTAGTCACAACTTTCTACCACACATGCCTACCAGATGGGATCCGAGGAGAGTCAGTGTCTGAGGGAGATACGACTTTGGGACTGACATATGGTGGGACGAGGATGGTCGGCAGGGCATGATGGGACATGATAGGTAGTGACTCTGTCTACGGTGATAAAACACTTTGATTATGCTAATCATGCAGGGAATAACTTTAACCATCTAAGTCCACCGTAGATTGAGTCTAATCAGTGTGTCACCTTAAACCTTTCATGCTGTCACCTGTCTTCCTGAAAGGGAATATGGTTCAGTAGGTCGTAAAGCTATTACCAGGTACACATCAAGTAGAGAGGCCGGGATGAAGGTATCTGGGGCACTGGACTAAATCCAGTCATCTGGTTAGGGGACATGGGTGTTTCGGGTCTGGGACCGGGAGAGAAGAGCTCTTCCCTTGTAGCGCGTGATATAAATTTGATCCCATGCTAGTCGAGGTTGGAGCCTGACACTTTCGCCACACCCAGTCGCGTCGGCCCCGCGCTTCTGCCGCCCGTCGCAGTCTTTGTGGGCCGGCCGCGCCTTGGCCTCCCCACTGCCGGATCCGATGCGCGAGCAGGCGAGATCGACGGTGTGAACGATGATAGAAGGAGGAATTAGGCGAAGGAATAAGTTGATTAAATACTAACACATTTCCAGCGAGCCACACATATGCACGCGCTTCCTTACATCGCTCGGCCCCGCCACGTTAGAAACTGCCGAATCGACAGTTTTCAGCGAGTCGGGCCCAAAGTTACTTTAAAAACCATACGCTATAGGATCAACAGTATATGCAGGTAAACCAAACAACCCAACACTGAAAGGATCCTGCATCCAGCGGGCCTGGTTGCAGTTTTACGAGCAATCAAACACGTTTTTAAGGTGTGACACTGGGCTTTGGTGGAGACGTTGGTAGAGTGGCAGCACATCTTGTGACCAAATCATCAAATTCCATCTGCATTTTCGCAATCACAGTCGTATCAATCAAAATCCTTGCCGGAGATAACTTGGTGTATGATTATGTCTTGGAATATATGTGGCAGGGGCATGATAATGTAACTCATTTCGCCTCTAGAACATTGTGCGTCTTCCATTATTTTGAGATAAGTAGCAGACCAAATCAGGAAATGGTTATATCCTTTTTCATTTAGATAAAGATGCATCCTGGTTTCAGATAAAGATCCATCCTGGTATCTCATCTTTATTTTATCGTAAGTTGTCAAGCATTTTTCATGTCTGTGTCTTTTGAGAAGAAAAAAGCTTGCCTCTGCTCCGACTGCAAATATACTATGCTATCAGTTCCATTACTTGGAGTGTAACATAATGCTTCGTCTAATATTGTCAAGCATTTTTCAGAAAATTGGTTCAAAGAATAAGATGCTCCGTCATGCGCAACAATATTAGTCAAAGTAGAAATACAACCTATTAATTTTTCAAACAAGAGCGTCTTATTACTTAAAAGATTTAAACATTACATTCGACCTATGCGTAGTTAAGATGCACACGGCTAAATAATGTCCTCCAACTCAAACGGAAAATAAAAAAGCAAAATACATGGAAACATGCACAGTCCGTGTAACGCCTAAGAGGGGGGATACAATCCTAAGATCATGCTGCCATCCATGTTGGATAAAAATATTTTTTAATATAGCCTTCAATCGTGTACATACCTCTGTAAGCAAATCTCGATTGTCTCCGTGTTGTAGAGAGAATCATAAACGACGAGTATCGATACATCTGTTGAAAACTTGCATAAAATAAGTATTTTTATCATTAAAAATCTTATGATTTCTACATAGGCAAAGCGACCAAATAATGGCGAGCGCTCCTACCTCGAGAATAATTCTAAATATGCGATAAATCACATGTAGGCAATTGCCAAATACATTAGCAACACTCTAACTAGGATACAAGCCAGAAGTTATTTGGATGTCTGCCATATAGAACGAGCCAATTTGCATTGCAAGAATAAATGTTTTATTGTCTCATCTTGATGGCAAAAGGCACATTGCGAGCCTCCACACCAATTTTATTGGAAATATGCCCTAGAGGCAATAATAAATTAGTTACTATTATATTTCTTTGTTCATGATAATCGTTTATTATCCATGCTATAATTGTAATGATTGGAAACTCAAATACATGTGTGGGTACGTAGACAACATACTGTCCCTAGTGAGCCTCTGAGAACTAGCTCGTTGATCAAAGATGGTCAAGGTTTCCTGACCATAGATATGAGTTGTCATTTGATAACGGGATCACATCATTAGGAGAATGATGTGATGGACAAGACCCAAACTATGAACATAGCATGTGATCGTATTAGTTTATTGCTACTGTTTTCTACATGTCAAGTATCTGTTTCTATGACCATGAGATGATGCAACTCCCGGGCACCGGAGGAATGCCTTGTGTGTATCAAGCGTCATAACGTAACTGGGTGACTATAAAGGTCCTCTACAGTTATCTCCGAAGGTGTCTGTTGGGTTGGCGTGATTTGTCACTCCGTTTTACAAAGAGGTATCTCCGGGTCCACTCGGTAATACAACATCACAATGAGCTTGCAAGCGATGTGAATAAGTATTTAGTCACGGGATCTTGTATTACGGAACGAGTAAAGAGAATTGCCGGTAACGGCATTGAACTAGGTATGGAGATACCGACGATCGAATCTCGGGTAAGTAACATGATGATGGACAAAGGGAATATATAGTATACGTGATTGATTGAATCCTTTACATCGTGGTTCGACCGATAAAGATCTTCGTAGAATATGTAAGAGGCAATATGGGCATCCAGGTCCCTCTATTGGTTATTGGCCGGAGAGTGTCTCGGTCATGTGTGCACAGTTCTCGAACGTGTAGGGTCTGCACACTTAAGGTTTGGTGACGTTTCAGTATAGTTGAGTTATATATGTTGGTGACTGAAGGTTGTTTGGAGTCCCGGATGAGATTCTGGACGTCACGAGGAGTTCTGGAATGGTTCAGAAATGAATATTGATATATAGGAAAGAGGTATACGTGTTCCATAAAGGTTTCAGACATTACCGGTAAAGTACCGAGAGTGACGAATGGGTTCCGGGGGTTCATCGGGAGGGAGCACCCACCCTGGGAGGCCACATAGGCCTAATAGGTGGCGCACCAGCCCCTGGTGGGCTGGGCGGCGTGCCCCTATGGGCCTATGCACCGAAAGTGAGGAGGTGGAGAGGAGTCCGAATAGGAGGAGGACTCCTCCTAGCGCCTCCACCACCCGTGGAGGAGGACACAATTCCTCTTGGGGCCGTTGGCCAACCCTAGGGTTTTTCCCTAGGGCGCTACCCCTTCCCTCCCTCCTATATATATTGGAGAGGAGAGAGGGAAGACTCACCCGAAAAGGCCATGGAGGGCAGACACACCCAAAAATGCCATGGCGCACCTCTCTCTCTCCCTCCTCTAGTTCGTTCCACCTCTAGATTGATTCGGTAGCGCAAGGTGCAGCCCTGCCGGATCAGCTCCAGCAACACCGCCGCCACGCTGTTGTGCTATCGAAGAACTCATCTACCTCTCCGCCCCCTCTTGCTGGATCAAGAAGGTGGAGAATGTCAACGAGCTGTACGTGTTCTGAACGCGGAGCTGCCGTCCGTTCGACACTAGACTGGGATGGATCGTGATGGGATCGCAGGACGGATTATGATGAGATCGCGGGATGGATAGTGATTGGACCACGAAGACGTTCAACTACATCAACCGCGTTATATATGCTTCCGCTTAGCGATCTACAAGGGTATGTAGATGCACTCCCCCTTCAAGTAGATGTTGATCTCCATAGATTGATATTGGTGAGCGTAGGATTTTTTTTATTTCCCGTGTGATGTTCCCCAACAATGGCATCTTGAGCTAGGTCTATGCGTAGATGACATCACGAATAGAACAAAAAGGAGTTTGTGGGCGTTGATATTTAGGCCCTATTTGTTTCTGAAGTCCCAGGACCTTTTTTAGTCCCAACTAAAAGGTCTCTAGTCCCTACCCGTTTGTTTCCATGGACTAAATAGGGACTAGAGGTCATTAAATGACATGCAAAAAAGACCATGTTACCCCTAGTAATGTACTAGAAATTATTAAATGACATGCTAAAATTAGGGGCACTGTTGGAAAAAGTGCTAAAAAGTCCAAAAAAGACCCTCCCGTAGGGACTTCTTCCTTTAGTCCCAAATACCCCCTTTTAGTCCCTAAAAGTCCCTCTTGTTTGTTTCACATGGCACTAAAAGGGACTTTTTTTAGTCCCTACACCAAAAAGTCCCTCGAAAGAAACACCCCCATAGATTACTTCCCTCCTTACTCAGCGGTACTGTGGGATGAAGTGGCCCAGACCAACTTTACTCGTCCACGTACGAGAGACCGGTTCCGTCAACTGACATGCAACTTGTTGCATAAACAAGGTTGGCGGGTGTTTGTCTCTCCTACTTTAGTAGAACATTAAATAGCAACTTGCATATCACTCTGGTGGTTTTTGCGTAGGTAAGAAACGTTCTTGCTAGATACCCATAGCAGCCACGTAAAATTAGAGGACGTCTAACTTGTTTTTGCGCGGTATGTTGTGATATGATATGGCCAAAGACATGATGATATATATTTGATGTATGATATTATCATGTTGTAATAGTTAATATTGACTTGCATGTCGATGCTACGGCAACCGGCAGGAACCATAGGGTTGTCTTTAATTATTGTATGACATGCGTGTCAATTATCAAGCGTTATGTAATGCTTTACTTTATCTCTAAATGGTAGCAAAAGTAGTAGATGCATGGTTGGTGTGACAACCTTGATGGCAACACAATGATGGAGATCATGGTGTTGTGCCAGTGACGATGGAGATCATGTCGGTGCTTTGAAGATGGAGATCAAATGGCAGGAGTTCATTGCCATATCATGCCACTTATGATTTGCATGTGATGTTAATCCTTTTTATGCACCTTGTTTTGCTTAGGAGATCATGCCGGTTCTTTGAATACAGTAGCATTATAAGGTGACACCTCACTAAAATTTCAAGATAAAATTGTGTTCTCCCTAATGTGTACCGTTGCGACAGTTCGTCGTTTCGAGACACCACGTGATGATCGGGTGTGATAAACTCTAGGTTCACATACAACGGCTGCAAGAAAGTTTTGCACACGTGGAACACTCGGGTTAAACTTGACGAGCCTAGCATGTACGGACATGCCCTCGGAACACAGCAGGCCGAAAGGTCGAACATGAGTCATATAGTAGATATGATCAACATGGAGATGTTCACCATCGAAGCCACCTCATCTCACGCATGATCGGACATGGGTTGGTGAATTTGGATCTTGTACCATTCGAATGACTAGAGGGATGTCAATTTGAGTGGGATTTCTGAAATAATATGATTAATTGAACTCATTATGATGAACATAGTCACAATGTCTTTGCAAATCATGTAGTAGATGATTAGCTTGCGTTGTAGCTCCCCTCTATTTTGGTATGTTCCTAGAGATAACTAAGTTGAAAGATGATAGTAGCAATTATACGGATTGGGTCCGTGAACTCAGGATTGTCCTCATGGCTTCATGGAAGGGTTATGTCCTTAATGCACCACTCGGTCTGCTACCCGAAGCGTTGTTGATACGTCTCCGCCGTATCTATAATTTTTGATTGTTTCATGCTAATATTCTACAACCTTTAGATACTTTTGGCAAATTTTTATACTATTTTTGGGAGTAACATATTGATCCAGTGCCCAGTGCGAGTTCCTGTTTGTTGCATGTTTTTTGTTTCACAGAAAATCCATATCAAACAAAGTCCAAACGGGATAAAAACTTATGGAGAATGTTTCTTGAATATATGTGAATTTTGGGAAGTGGAATCAACATAAGGCACTGCCCGAGGTTCCCACAAGCCATAGGGGCATGCCCTAGGGGGTTGGGCGCGCCATGGTGGATTGTGGTCACCCCGTAAGGCGGTTGGTGCCCTTCTTTCGCCCCAAGAAAGCTAACATCCAAATAAAAATCATGTTAAAATTTCAACCCAATCGGAGTTACAGATCTCCGGGAATATAAGAAATGGTAAAAAGCTAGAATCTGGAATGCAGAAACAGAAAGAAAGAAAAAGAAAGATCCAATCTCGGAGGGGCTCCCGCCCCTCCGCCGCCATGGAGTCCAGGGACTGATAACCCACAAGTAGATGGGATCGCAATAGTTTTAGAGGGTAGAGTATTCAACCCAAATTTGTTGATTCGACACAAGGGGAAGCAAAAGAATATTCTCGAGTATTAGCAGTTGAGTTGTCAATCAACCACACCTGAAAGAGTTAGTATCTGCAGCAAAGTATCAGTAGCAAAGTAGTGTGATAGCAACAGTAGCAATGGTAACAGTAGCAGCAGTGACAACAGTAGCAGTAACAGTAGCAATAGTGACAGTAGTAGCAGTAACAGTAGCAGCAATGAGAGCAGTAGCGGCAAAGTAACGTAGCAAGGACCAGTAGGAATAACTCGCAGGCATTGGATCGGTGATGGATAATTATGCCGGATGATATTCATCATGCAACAGTTATAACATGGGGAGATATGTAACTAGCTCCAGTTCGTCAATGTAATGTAGGCATGCATTCCGTATATAGTCATACGTGCTTAAGGAAAAGAACTTGCATGGCATCTATTGTCCATCCCTCCCATGGCAGCGGGGTCCTAATGTAAACTGCAGGATATTAAGGTTCTCCTTTTAATAGAGAACCGGAACAAAGCATTAGCACTTAATGAATACATGAACTCCTCATACTATGGTCATCTCCAGGAGTGGTTCCGGCTATTGTCACTCCGGGGTTGCCGGGTCATAACACATAGTAGGTGACTACAACTTGCCAGATAGGATCAAGAACACGCATATATTGACGAGAACATAATAGGTTCAGATCTGAAATCATGGCACTCGGGCCCTAGTGACAAGCATTAAGCATGGCAAAGTAGTAGCAACGTCAATCTCAGAACATAGTGGATACTAGGGATCAATCCCCATCAAAACTGACTCGATTACATGATAGATCTCATCCAACCCATCACCGTCGAGCAAGCCTACGATGAGATTACTCACGAACGGTGAAGAGGATCATGGAATTGGCGATGAAGGAAGGTTGGTGATGACGATGACGACGATCTCCCTTCTCCGGAGCCCAGAACGGACTCCAAATCTTCCCTCCAAAGGAAGAACAGGTGGTGGCGGCGCCTCCGTATCGTAAAACACGATGAACTCTCCTCCTTGATTTTTTTCCAGACGAAAGGGACTAAATAGATCTGGAGTTGGAGGCGACGGAGCCTCGAGGGTCCCACAAGCCTGCTAGGCGCGGCCAGGGGGGCCCGCGCCTCCTCGGCTTGTGGGCTCCTCGCTCCACGCCTCCGGTTCATTCTTGCGCCAGTATTTTTTTATATTCCACAAAAACTCCTCGTAAATTTCCAGGTCATTCCGAGAACTTTTATTTCTGTGCAAAAACAACACCATGGCAATTCTGCTGAAAACAACGTTAGTCCGGGTTAGTTCCATTCAAATCATGCAAACTAGAGTCCAAAACAAGGGCAAAAGAGTTTGGAAAAGTAGATACGATGGAGACGTATCATGGACCAGAGGGGAAACCCTCCTCCCAGCTAGGGGAAGGCCAAGGAAGAAGAAGAAGGAGGGGGCTCTCTCCCCCTCTCTGTCCCGGTGGCACCGGAACGCCACCGTGGCCATCATCGTGACGGCGATCTAGACCAACAACTTCACCGCCATCATCACCAACTCTGTCCCCCTCTATGCAGTGGTGTAACACCCCTTCTCCCCGCTGTAATCTCTACTTAAACATGGTGCTCAACGCTATATATTATTTCAGAATGATGTATGGCTATCCTATGATGTTTGAGTAGATCCGTTTTTTCCTATGGGTTGATTGACGATCATGATTGGTTTGAGTTGCATGTTTTATTACTCGTGCTGTCCTATGGTGCTGTGACATCCTCAACTTTGCTACAGTAACCTCTGTAATTAAACTACAGTAAACCTATACTAATGGTGCCATGTCACCATGATTGCTATTGTTAATTTCATGTTATTTCAAAACGGTTCGAATTCAACTTTAAATAAAGTAAAGTCAAGCGATAAAAGTTTTCAAATATCAAAAAAATAAAATGTTCGATGTTTGTCAAATATTACTTACGAAAGTTTCCTTTAAGAATTATTAAATGTGAGGGGATTTAGTTTCGCTAAAGTAAAATAAAACTAAAATTGTTAATAGATAAATAAAAAAACAAAATCTGAAAAAAAGGAAAAAGGAAAAAGAACAAAAAACCCTCCCCACCCCACTTGGTCGGCCCCAACCGGCCCACCTAGAGCCACCTAGCCGGCCCAACTACTCCCTAGGGTATTTAACCCCAGGAACCCTAGCCATCACGTCTCACCACCCTCACTCTCCCCATACCCCGCCGCCAGAACCCCCACCCTCGAGCGCCCCCCACGAACCCCCGAGCGAGCCCTCTCCCTCGTCCCTCTCCAGCGCTCGTTCACCCATCGACCCGATCACCCAACGCCTCCCTAGACCGAGCCTCCCCTGCCCTCGTAACCTCCCTCGCTTCCACTCGATCTAGGAGGCCGAACCCTCCCAATGCCCTCGTTCCTGCTCCTCCCCCATCGAAGCCCCTCACCTCCCCTCGTCAGCCCTCCCTTCGACCCCCAGAGCCTCGCAGGAGCCTCTCCCCTCGCTCTCCCTCCCTCCCGCTCGATCCATGAGGGATTGAGCAGGGAGGCCGATTCCCACGTCGCCCTCTCTCCCCTGCAAGCCTGTGGCCTCCCTTGCCGTTCCCAGCCGCCGCCGCCCCGGGACCCCCCACTAACGTCCGACCTCCTCCTCGCCACCCCGGCCACCACACCCACCGCCGTCGCCTGGAACGCCCCGTTGCCTCCACCGCGCCGCCATCGCGCCTCCACACCGGCCTTCTAATCTCGTCCTCGACGGCTCCATCGAGCCTCGCCACACCGATCCCCGGCAACGCCGGTGAGCTCCGGCCCTGGCCACCCTCTCCTCTTCTTCCCCCTCTGGTTTCGTTCCGGCGTTCACCGCCTCGCCCCGACGTCGTTGATCTCTCCTGTAAAAGGAGGAGGTGGAGTATTGCCTCATGTCTATCAGTTGAGAGAGAGAGAGAGAGAGAGAGAGAGAGAGAGAGTTGAACAAAGAGATATAGTAGGGATGGAAAAGAGATGATAGGATAAGAAGATAAAATAAATGGATATATGTATGTGTGTATGTATAAGTGATATGTATGTATTGTGTATGAATATGTGTGCGCATGGATGTATTGTGTGTATAAGTGAGTATGTGAGATATGTGGGTGCAGGAATATGTGTGTGTGTGTGTAAGTTGTGGTGTGGCTAATGCTACTTACCGGTGGGGACAACCCCCGTCCACTCCCACTGACAGGGAGGCCCCGCACAACCCTTTGTTGTAAAATACATATATATAAATAATATATTTAATAAATAGTTTACCTAATTAAATAATTAATTAGTGAATTAATTAATGAATGAATTAATTAGGTAATTATAATGATTACGAGTAATTAGAATAATTAAGTAAATCTGTTAATATATATAATTATTTATCCTAACAGAATATGACACATGGGTCCCCCACTAAATTAATCTGATTAGCTAACAATTAACCCAAATTAAAAAAATTGTGTCTATGACACTTGGGACCCACTGGTCAATTGACGAGTCAACTGCTGATGTGAGCATGACATCATGCTGATGTCATAATTGCATTTAATTGAATAAATTAAATCTATTTGTCAATTCCTAATATTAATAAAACTTTGAAAATTAATATAAAACAAACCATAGCTCATATGAAAATATTTTCAACATGAAAGTTGATCATCAAAACAAGACGAACTCGCATACACTATCCGTTCGTTTGTCACGCGTCCCTAGCATAGCAAACGTGAAACTTTTTCACCGTTTTTTCGTTTGACCGGTAGTAGCGAGAGACCCGGGAAATATCATCTGATATTTTCCCGATCCGTCTATGGCGGATGTTACAGCGTTAGCTCATGCCTAGCCTACATTTTGTCATATCATGCTTAGTGTTGCATCTGTGCTTTGTATTTATTGTTTCTTCCCCCTCTTCTTACCGGTAGACCCCGAGACTACTGCTGCTGGCCAGTACTACTACGCCCCGTCGACCATCCCTTTGCTGCAGAGCAACAAGGCAAGCAAACCCCCTTTGATCATCCCTATATCGCCTATGTATTTCTTCCTCGTGGTTGCATTAGAATTTTGCTACTGTTGTAGTTAGCACCTATATCTGATGCATAGCCTGTTTTTGATGAACTGCTACATTCAGTCCTGCACTTTAAAACTGTTTAGAATAGGTGGAGCAGTCATCCACTTTGACCCCTTAGTCCAGTTGCCCCACTTTATTGTCGAGTCTCGATCCCTGATCGACGAGCCAAGACCCCACACAACACTTACACCCCCCTTAGTTGTACGACGCTACATAGATACTATCGGGTACCGAGGGTGACACCTCGCGAAGTACTCATGATGATATCTCTGTAGTGGAGCTAGTCGATCGTGGTTATCGAGGGTGATTCCTCCTTCACCACTCCCGACGACGACTCTGTCGTGCAACCCATCAAGTGTGAGACCCTGAAGGGTGATTCCTCTAAGTCCACCTTGACGGATACATCGTTCGGAATCCAACGAGGGTGATACCTCGGATTTCCCCTCATGTTACAACCACACAGTTACTTGACCATGATATTGGGATCTTTGATGGATAGATGTTAGGCGGGTGGATTCCCGTGAGGATGTGTCGATGACTTAATTAAAATGATAATGGATTTGGGTATTTGATATGGGTTGGTCGGAAGGCCTTATTATGTACTAACCGTCTGCGTGGGAAGAATTATGGGTACTCGACGTCGTGGTATCAGCCGCCGGTTTTCAGACGTCAGCAATGGAGCGGCGTGCACCCGAGTGGTCCCGAGATGCATCACACTTGTAGTAAGGTGTGCTAGGACTGACATTGGACGTGCACACATCGTGCAGGAGCGCAGAGGGCAAGTGGGCCCATGAACCCTTTGTGCTTAGGAGTTAGACCGGCGGTCTGGCCTCTCTATTGAGCTTTAGGTGGGGCTGCGACATGTCAATATTCCGAGGCCAGGCATGACCAAGAAAAGTGTGTCTGGCCAGAGTGTTATCGAGTGTGACGGGGAATATGTTGTGCACCCCTGCAGGGAAGAAATGAAATATTCGGATAGCCGTGTCCACGGTTACAGGACGACTTGGAGTTGTGCCCTGATCTTATACAACTACAATTGTAACTTAACTGGAATTAGTTACTCCGGGATTGCTTCCTCGCAGGGAATCGAGGGAGGATCTCTGGGCGTTACCTCATATTAATATTGCTGCAAGAATATGACTATTTATTTGTGTTACCCCTGTTCTACTCTCGTCTATTGCTGCAAGACCCCTGAAGATGCTAATCTTCGATAGGACTAGGCCTTCTCCCTCTATTCTCACATTGCTGCAGTCAGTCCACATATAAACCCCCTTCTTTGATACTGATGCATACTTAGCATAGTTCTGATATAAGTCTTGCGAGTACTTTAGATGAGTACTCACCGTTGCTTTGCACCCCCTTTGTCCCCTTGATCCGTTGCTGCGACCAGATGATGGGGCTCAGGAGATGGAGTATCCTGCCGACGATGACTGCTACCCCAACGGTGCCTACTACTATGTGGAGGCCGCTGAAGACCAGGAGTAGTTAGGAGGTTCCCAGGCAGGAGGCTTCGCCTCGTTCGATCGTTGTATCTTTTTTGTTAGCCTTCTCTAAGGCACCCCTTGTTTAATGTTTGTACTCAGATATTGTTGCTTTCGCTGAATCGTGTGCTTATCGAGCTTCTATATTCTAGCCCTCGAGGCCTTTGGCTTGTAATATGAATCTTGTATGTTTTATTTGTGACTAGAGTTGTGTTGTGATATCTTCTCGTGAGTCCTTGAGTATGATCGTACGCATTTGCGTGTATGATTAGCGTACTATTAAATTGAGGGCGTCACAAGTTGGTATCCGAGTCGATAGCCTGTACGTAGCCCCCTTTCCAACTCCTTGGCCGAAGTTGAGTCTAGTGTTTGAAAAATTTACTAAAACTGATTGTGGCTTACGGGCCCACATCTCAATTGGGTGGTATTAGTATATTTTACTCCTTTCCTATACTCTCGGATTGTACACTCTCTTCTCTTTCGGGTTAAATATTTTGCTAACTCTAACTCTAGGTTCTCATAAATACTTCCTCCCGGAGAGCCCCGCAATTCCAGACGATGGATTGATTCCTCAGAAGACTCCAAGGATACTCTCTGATGTTCTCTCGAGAACTTGTGTTCATCGCTTTTGCGAATTTCCCTTCCTCCTTCAACCCCTATGGATGGCTATATACAAATATCATTCATACCTTCTTTTCTAGTTGCTCTTGTTTTTACAAGATGCAACGAATTATCTTACCGGGGATTTGTTCATCCTCAAGTGTCATGGGTTTCGAAAGTTCTTCGAATTTCTATTCGATCTTTCGGAATCCCAAGTATCCTAATGTTCATGACCTTACCACCTGCTTGCATTATGGTTAAATCCATATGCCTAGCAGCATTCATTAAAATCCATTGTGATTGTCCTTTGATCTTAATGATTCAACCTTCTCGTGAATGCACACAATCATGTGTTGATCCTCATAAATTATCTTTCCAACTCAGAAGTCCTTCCAGACATAGCTGGTTCTTGGCAAATCAACTTTGGTTGGTTGCCAATCTAAGTCCATTTAACTTACTTGTATTTGATTGGAGCATCTGATTCTGATACACCAACTTGGAAATCATTAATTCCTTTGGTATTCAATAATCGATATTTATCAGATGTTCTAAATCCGATGCCTTGCATTTTATCTCCCTCTGATTGAGTACCGATACTCACATGAGTTCCTTTGTGGACCGTCAGACCCATTATTGGGTTATTATCCGACGACACCCTTTACCTTTAAAAATTCTTGTGGTATGTCTCCCCTGATACATGATGCCATTGGTAAATTGTGTCTTCTCCCTCTGATAAATTGTATCCTATGCTTTTCTCAGCCATGCTTTGTTGTCAAGCATGTGTTAATTACTCTTGAAGTTTGTGGTATATGTTCCTAAGATGCCCCGACGGGTTGAACCTATGCCTTCCTAAATCAATATGACCCGAAGAGTTTTCACGAGTCTTACATTTCTGGTGTTTTGCCAGATAATCTTTCGAAGCTACAACCTGATCAAAGGTGAGGAGTAAATGGCAGGTGATGCATTGATGAAGTGGGATTCGACCTCGAACTTTGTGTTCATTCCCATGGAAACGATGTTAATCTTATCATAGCAGCTTCTCGTATCAATAATCATTCATTGTATGATTTAATCTCGTATCTGTGATTTGGTACTTTGCAACTGTGGTACTGACCATGTTGTCCTACCTTGATTTCATTCTCAGACAAGTTTAAGTGCTTGTCTTCCACAAATGAATACATTAGTCTAACCTCTACTCTGATCTACCTCTGAGTACTGTCCCTAGTATCTCAAAAATATCATGGAGCTACATGACTTCTTATGAGCTCCTCATCAACTATGCTATTTTCATTAATTCCAGTTTTCGTCGTGTGTTGAGTTATTGGACACTCGAGGATACCGATAACTGAATCAGGTATGGACTATGATTCAACAACTCTTAGTAATATTCCTTGCTTATAAGTTTGTACTCGATCATGTCTTTCCAAGCTGTTAAGCTACAACATCATCGTCATGCGAAAGCTTGACCATGCTATCTCTGTTCTTCATCCCCGGAACACATTTTGAACAGTGCGGTAAGCTTACATCGATCTTTCAACATCGTGTTGGTTGTCTTAAAAGGCAATTTTGATTCTGAGCTAGCAGTCTTATCTGTGATTCCAACAACCTCCTGCTTCATCGTTCCCTTGCTTGATGTCGTCGCGGAAATATTACATCTTCGTGAAGCTTCTCAACAAATGTGTCCACTACAACAAATATGCTAATACACGACGCTATATTTTCGTCGCTACATCGTCACGATTTTTAATTTATGATGATCTTACAACGAAAAACCAAGCGTAAAAAATGAAGGGTCAAAAACTGACAGCAACGACGTTTTGATCGAAATCGTCATAACTTTTACGATGATTCCTCGATCATCGTAACCTTTACGACGATCGTAAATTGTCATTGACAATCTAACCCAATCCTACGTGGCAGTCCTACGTGGCAAAATTATGACGAAATCAAAATGTCATGGCTGAAATCAGCCCAACCCATTTCATTTGATCACATGGGCTGATTTTATTTTTTTGGGCTTTTTCTTATTGGGCTTGTTTTGGGGCCTTAGCATATTTACAACCATTTCTACTATTTTTTTTTTGAATTTTTGTTTGTGGCCTTTTACTTTCTATTGATTTTCTTTTTTGACCATTTTATTTTTGTACTGGTCGCAAATGTCATGCTGATCTCAAAATTAGTCCTACACGTGAGAAATTTCACATTTTTTCAAATAAATATCATAACCTGGTCCCCTTGTCAAGTTGCCATTTCATAGGTATTCAAATCACATTCAGAATCAATATTTCAAACAGGCTAGGGAGCAAATGAAATTCGTCAAACCAACATTGATTTTGTCTATTACAATCTTTACACTACACCACAACCGAGATATACCTAATACTGCCTACTATTACAATACATATCCTACACTTTGTTGATACGTTTCATAGCTTCACACTTGGCTTTGCACTTCACCTGTGCAAAAAATAAGAATAAGATGTGAACTAACAGTACGGGTATTTAAATAACAACATTTACAAAAAAAGTGTGAACTAACACTGCATGTATTTAAATAACAGAATTTACAAAAAAAATGAATAGTGGCCCAGGTGCACATTATTTAACTATTTAAAGATGAATAGTTCCACGTTTCAAATTAATTGTAGGGCAAGTCATCAGGATATTAGCAATGGTGCACATGAAGGTAGAACATGAGCATTGCCATATTTTTATCTCATCTATCGTTTATACAAACACACTAACATGTCATCCAAGCAACAAAACATATGTACTATTTTCACTTCTAGTACCAAATATCATTTGAATGTTCAGACTTGAGATAAGCAGGGATACAAATGTACCAAGCAGGCTAGCACCATCTTCACACTTGCTGCCACTATTCATCTTTAAATAACAGTTTCTATCAAGCTTCATTGATGCCACTATTCATCTATAAACAACAGTAATATCCTGATGGCTTTGGCAAGTTTATATAATATAACACTTCATATGATCCAGGTTCTTAACTCCGTGTAATAATATCTTGGGAGTTGGAATCGAATCTTAGTTACATACATACACAGACACATTATATTATTGACTGACTGAAGATATGATCCAGCAAAATACTCCACCTACTAATCTGACCCAGCAAGCAAAACACACACACACAAAACAAGCAGCAACGGTTCTCTGGATCCGGCAGCTTTGGCAAAGAATTACTTGTTAGCTGGGAAGGGTCGTTCTCACGACAACGGGTGATGGAGTCGCAGCCGCGGTTGTACGGGTTGGCGGTGGTGCTGTCCCGGCAGTTGTAGTAGGGCACGCCGGGGCTAGAGCACGGCACCGTATCCCCCCGCAGAGCGTCGTAGCTGATGTACCTCCGGCCGCCGCTGCCGGCGGTCTCCCATAGCAGTCGCCCATGCGTCACCTCTGAGCCAATCTGCGCTGCCTCCACCCCCATGTCCATGTAATTGTCCTGGCTGCCGATGGTGATGGCGCTATGGCCTCCTCTCTCCCGCACTAGCAGCAGCAGGAGGAGGACGAAGAGCGGCAGTACGGGGGTTAGCACCCATGGAGGCATTGCCGGAGCTGAGATCTCGAAGAGTGGAACAGTTGATTTGGTTGGATCTTTTCTCCCTCGTGAAAGAGTGGGGAGTGGACAGTTGAAACCAGAGATTTCAGTCCAGATTGAATTAAAAGGGAAGAAGGTTTGTTAAGTAGCTACTCTGCTTTAGAGGTATAGGAAGATTGCTTCTTCATTCAAATCTTAGCAAGAAAACTTCATGAGATTATACCCTTCCACATTTAGCCTGGAGCTCCGGCATTACCGCTAGAGGCAGAGCTCGTCATGGACCATACGAAGATAATAAACCCTATTACAAACCCAAATGTGGTAGCAGTCTGGTAGGGTACCGAACCATAAGCATAAATCGGTTGAAACGTCCATTGGGTTCTGTGCAGCATGCCAGGTTTTGTTTAAAGAAGGAGTTTCAGTTTCCTCAAAAATAGTTTATCAAGACGCCACAGGGGCACACAGAGAGGAGCACGTACCTTCGGCGGACTAGGAACTGGTGGAGAAGTGACGAGTGATGCTCCCACGCTCCCAGTCCAAGACACCATGCACCCTTCGCAGCTACATAGGCGAAACACGTGCAACCATGAGCATATGAAAAAACGTACATGTGAACAGCTTGAAGCCTGTGAAATAGACAGGCTGCATGAGCAAGGTTCTGCAACGTCTTGAAATTACAGATTTGCCAATAGACAGGCTGCGAGACCAAGGTTCGAACATGGCGCTAGAAAGGCAAGGAAATTACAGATTTGCCAATATGACGGCGATTTATGACTGTGAATCGGCACTTCCTAGTGTATAAAGTTAGATGCGGCTATGTGAGATTTCAGACCATAAGCTCATCTTATGAATAAAATCGTTAGCGAAAGAACGTCAAAACTGGGGGACCTGTTGAATACTAACGCACTCTTCTCTGGATAGATGCTCATATTTTCGTTTCAGAATTGGCTAACCTGGCCTTCTTGCTGGATATGATAAGATACATCTCCTAGTGCTAACATGGCCTTCTTGCTAGATATGATGAGATACATCTGTAATGATGGCACTTATACGGTCTTCCCTCTATGTTCTACAACTCCGTAAGGATCATTTCTAGCTCCATTTCGCCATGTCCTACTTAAAAAAATGAAGGCGTAAATTGCATCCCCTGAGCAAGTCCTGTGTAACGTGGCAAAACTACTAATTGGTAAAACACCCCTGCTCCACATATCGGCATCACACCTGGACAAAACACCCAGAATCTACAGTTCATCCGGTCAGGTCGGACGGGACACATACAAAGCTAATCGAAGGCGGAGAAGATCGGGTACGGAGAAGACCTGATAGATCTGGCGCGGTGAGCCAACGAATTTAGTGGGGGAAAGGGGAAAAGAATAGGCCGGTGATTAGGTTACCTTCTCGTCCTGGTGGAGGGCGATCCAGACGTGTACCTTCTCATCAAGGATACGCGTTGCTGCCGGCGGTAGCCCACGAAGCAAGAAGTAGAGGAAATCTCGACGGTTTGATGCCTCTCCAAGAAGGCGAGCGCTCATCGTCGGCGGAGTCGATGTCACTCCCGTCGTTCTGGAGGCGCCGCGCCGCCCGGGCGATGCGTTTGGCAGCCAGCGGTGGTAGGGGAGTTGGTGGAAGGGAGCGGCCCATGGTGGTGGTGGTGGGGAGTGGGAGGAAGAAGCCGACGCTCGATCTGGTCGGCCGGCTGGAGTTAGCACAAGTGGTGGAGAAGATGGGCGGCAAAGGTGGGGGAGAGGGAGAGTGCAGACCGGCAGCGAGGGGAGAGGGAGGTGGGTGGTGGATTTGGATCGAGGAGCCATGGTGGGAGGCGGAGCGAGGGGAGAGGCAGGTGGGTGGAGGATCTCGATCGGGGAGAGGGCTAGGGTTCGTGTGCACGAGAAAGAGGGATGGATGGATGGATGGGGATGGAGAGATGGATGGATGGATGAACGCCATGTCATCGATCCATGCCACAACCAATTCCACCAATCGGCATAAAGCATATGCATTTGTATTTTTCCTATTGTTTTGCTTCTACTTTTTCACATGATAAAATCCGAATATGATCTCTTGGAGTAGACAAGCTTGCATCTTGGAATTACAAACAATGTTGCCAAAGGGACTTTTCATTTTCTTTGCACGAAAAATCCATTTTCCATTTTTCGAGTGCCCAAAGTTAGTTTTTTTGTGAAGGTTCTACCAAATATTTGTTGCAAAATTTGACCAAATCATTTTTCTAAAATTTTAAGTCTTATTAAATTTACAATTGACCAAATGGTTTGGTGCTAAAAGCTTTTGATCCACCTCTCGTGAAAAAGACAAATTTACTTTGATTCAGCTGGAAGCTGGTCAAATTTCAATTGCAGCTACATTATAGTTTGTTCTTCGTTTTTCCCAAAAATCATTTCTAGGTACATAATTATCTATTTAATCAGAGGAACACCTATTTTTTTGCAAGAATCAAGCCCTAGCTACGAACGGTCATACCCGCCGTTCGGACCGCATTTTGAAATGGGCATGAAAAATTCAAAAAAAAACAAAAAAATTGGAAAACCTTCGCATTGTGTCATCATATGTGACCAAATTACCAGGTAAAATAATAAACTTGTTATATGGCAATTATTTTGGAAAAGAGTTCTTAGAAATGGTCTATCATGTGTGAAGATTCATGGCTTTCAAGCCAAATGATCAATCTGATGGCCACATTCATGGCATAGTTTGTTGAAATGATCTCATACTGTGCACAAGGGTGCGTATTGGAATGGCAAACAATGTTGCCTAAGAAAGTTTTCATTTTCTTTGGACGGAAAATGCATTTTCCATTTTTCAAGTGCTCAAAATGAATTTTTTGTGAAGGACCTACCATATATTTGTTTCAAAATCGGTCCATATCATTTTTCTAAAATACTAGGCCATATTTAATGTACAATTGAAAAAAATGGATGGGTGTTAAAAGCTTTTATCCACCTCTCGTGAAAAAGACAAATTTATGTTGATTCAGTTGGAAGCGGGTTAAATTTGAACTGCAGCTGCATTATAGTTTGCTCTTTATTTTTCTCAAAAATAATTTATAGGTACATAAGTATCTATTTAATCAGAAATACATGGTGTGGGGGCTTGGCGTCGAGGTTTGGATGGTGGTCGAGGGCCCCAACTCCAGAGCGCGTGAACTTGCATGCCAGCCGCATGGTCACCGCCTGACCATTGCATTTCCACGCGTTCTGGGTGGAATAGGCATGTCTCGTGGGTTGGACAATCCCTGAGTAGGTGTTAGGAAGAAGAATCCAATAGAAGAATCTCATGATGATACTGAACTAAGCTCAAACATGAATTAGCAACCAAGTGTTTGATTAGCGGTGTGGGTAATGCACATAGACAATGGGCCTAAATTTTGGTTGAGGATGATCATCTACTAAGGAGACTCTCTTGGCAAATTTTCAGCTCAAATGGATGAACCTAGGTGGCACTTGCTTTGTAAAGTAACACACTGTGTAGAAATATGGGTGTTGAAGCTGGGATCAAATGAATGAATAGATTGAGCTAAAATTTGGTGTATGATGTTAATTTGGGAATATGAAGGCACTGTAAAAAATTATACCATTTGGACATGCCAAAGTGACACTTCCTTCACAATGTGCCAATCTGGACAGAAAATGGTAATTGAAACTGGGCTCACATAGATGATTGGATTGAGCTGAAATTTGGAGGAGGATGGTAATTTGGGCACATTAAGGCACAATAAAAAATTCGTAAAATTTGGATAAACAAAAATTGTACTTCCTTCACAATGCTCTCTACTGAACAGAATATTAGGAAAAATATTGAGGGAAACTGGCTGAATTAAATGTGCTAAAATTTGGTGGAGTGAGGTTATATGGTCAGATTAATCCCGTGGTAAATTTTCATCAACTATAAAGCAATTTAAAATGTAGTTGCTTCACAAAATGAAAATATTACCAGAAACAAAGATTGGATGATGAGCTCACATGTATTGTTAGATGGGGCTAAAATTTTGTGGAGAGCTATGTTTTGGGCACATAGAAGATGTGGAAAAATTTCAACTCATCGGGATATTCCTATCTAGTACTTCCTTCACAAAGCTATTAGCTAAACACAAACTTTGGAAATTTGCTGAGAAAGATTTACTAGGCAAATCGTTACGAAAGTTTTGATGAGGCAATGATTTGGATAGGAAAGACTGCCCAAAAAATATGAGGGTAATAAAAGAAATAGAAATATAACTTCCTTGAGAAAGTGCTATTCTGAACAGAATAGAAAATGAATATTGCGGAATTATTTTTGAACTATGGAAGGAAGGGTTTTCACATATTTGAGGAATATATGATCCAAAGTATTTATGAGAATTTTTCTAGAATTTTTGGAATGATAGAATAGTAGGTTGCTTCACAAACAAGGATGAGGTGGGACAGAATGGACCCACGAGTGACATGTCAACATAGTTAGAACATGTTACGACATTTTTATAATCGTCGTAAAAGTTATGATGATCTTATCTTATGCGGTTACGATGTTTTTGACTCACATCGTCGTAATTTATATGTAGATTTGATCCCCTCAAACAGTTTACGACGATCTCGGATGAAATCGTCATAGATTTATGACGAATTCGTCAACGACATCTTAAAAAACGTCATGTATGAGCATATTTCTTGTGGTGGTCGTGATCGTCATCATCATCCCGAGCTCTTGCATGGTATCAATCGAATGCATGTTGAGAAATACCATCCTTGCCCCTCGATGGTCCGTGTTATCATCGGCAACCTTCTTGCCTTTCCTCCAACACAAACTTGTTCATGTTTTGTGTTGTCCGTTGAGTTCCTTGCTAATTCAGCTTATGTTATGTTCTAGCTTGGAGTATTACTATTTCGTATGACAAGAATGTCGTGAGAATTGCACACGTCTTAAGAATTCTTGATATAGTAATACTTCTCGCGATCACCATTCATTTCTTGGTCTCGTGTTGTTTCAAACTGGAATACCAACAAGTGAACCTTGATGTGTGATCCTAATACTTCTGGCAACCCTATTTCCTTGAGGATAACAACTAATTGTTTCATTCTTGGTATGTTGGTTGTTGACTCATTATTTTAGCATTGGTCGTGCTACTCAATATGTGTTCCCAGTGCACCCTTCGACCAATGTTTAATTGTTATTGTTCCCTTGAGCAAACGACATTATACCATTTGACTTGACAAATGCTATCTCCTTGATCTTCAATTTTTGGAAATTCATCCCGATCGAAATCTTGTGGGATTGTTGCTGAGCCCATCGGTCACGCCGTCAACTTTCTCCTTGTTTGACGATGAAACTCTTGAAAGTCTTATCTTTGTGCCTAGATCATGAAGAATATGTTTGATAGAAGAAATGTTTTTCCCAAGATTCATGTGCGTTTTTGCCGTCGTGAATATAGGAAAGTTTTGTTTTTCTTCCTCTAGGATCATTCCAAATCATTCACGCATGTGTGAAGTGTTATATGTTTTGAAGATTTGCTATCTTCACTCCATATAACTTCTCTTAGGACCCCAAGCCACTGACTGATTTGATCAAGGAAATTGAGTTCCATCAGAAGAGCTAATCGAGACTTGCACAAGGTCCTTGATATCCTCGACGATGGTTGTCAAATCAGAACTCGGTTGCATTGTGTTGTAAGAATTCCATGTGGGCATGAATGTCTTGACATTTTGTTCATGTGTGTTACAATCCAACACATAATCCAATACTTTCTTCCGTAGTTCATATCCCGAGAATCTAGCATTGTCATCTCATCTGCTTTAGGTGGGATCCTTTTCCGCTCATACATCCTGAGCCTGAGGTGTCCTCACACCAATCAGATCTGAATCTCGGGCAGATATGATGGCTGGAACATTTTCCAATAACTATAATTGTGGTCTTATGTAACCCGGTACGGTGATGTCTTGGCTGGCACACCTGGTCGAAGGACCTATTGTTATAATTTCTTCCATGCGTAAGGTTAGCAATTTACCATGAGGAAATTGTATGACTAAGTTTTATAAGTTGTTCCTCATGGATCCTTTTGTGTACCCATTGGTCCGACCTTTATCTGATGGCCATGTCGATGCTACCCCGAATGCAAGGATGTGGTACTTCAAATTTCAACACGAATATTGGAAGCGCAATACTAAATTTTTCTTTATCGATTATCCAAACCGATATTCTTCTTCTTCTGTATCTAAATGGTTATGTATTTGATACCTATCATGTATACCATACCCTATTTTCCCTCGGGAATAGTATACTTTAATACTTGTGTGTGTGAACACATTTTCCTTCCCATTGGTCTGTTTGACCTTTCTTGTATCATAACTTATCAAAGCAGTGTTAATTCCCTGCTTAGGTAATAACATCGGTATACAACTCTGTTAGTAAGACCCTGTTACTATTGTGGATAACATTCCGGTAGCCGCCGGTGGACGAGGGCCTTGCCTATTGGTTCGCCTCGTTTCAGCGAGCAGGAAAATGGTGTTGGAAATATGCCCTAGAGGCAATGATAAAATAGTTATTACTATATTTTCTGTTTCAAGATAGTCGTTTATTATCCATGCTATAATTGTATTGAATGAAAGCATACATACATGTGTGGATATATAGACAAAACAATGTCCCTAGTAAGCCTCTAGTTGACTAGCCAGTTGATCAAGGATAGTTAAGATTTTCTGACCATATGCCAGTGTTGACACTTGATAAGTGGATCACATCATTAGGAGAATGATGCGATGGCCAAGACCCAAATTATGAACGTAGCATGTGATCGTGTCATTTTGTTCCTATTGTTTTCTGCGTGTCAAGTATTCATTCCTATGACCATGAGATCATGTAACTCACTGACACCGGAGGAATACCTTGTGTGTATCAAACGTCACGACGTTACTGGGTGACTATAAAGGTGCTCTACAGGTATATCCGAAGGTGTCTATTGAGTTAGCATGGATCAAGATTGGGATTTGTCACTCCGTGTGACGGAGAGGTATCTTGGGGCCCACTCGGTAATACAACATCACATATAAGCCTTGCAAGAAATGTCACTAAAGTGTTAGTCACGGGATCTTGTATTACGGAATGAGTCAAGAGACTTGCCGGTAATGAGATTGGAATAGGTATAGGATATCGACGATCAAATCTCGGGTAAGTTACATACCGAAGGACAAAGTGAATGGTATACGGGATTATATGAATCCTTGGCACAGAGGTTCAACCGATAAGATCTTCGTAGAATATGTAGGATCCAATATGGACATCCAGGTCCCACTATTGGATATTAGTCGGTTATTGTCTCAGGTGATGTCTGCTTAGTTCTCGAACCCGCAGGGTCTGCACACTTAAGGTTCGGTGACGTTTTGGTATAGTTGAGTTATAGGTGTTGGTGAATGAAGGTTGTTCGGAGTCCCGGATGAGATCACGGACGTCACGAGGGTTTCCAGAATGGTCTAGAAACAAATATTGATATATAGGATGATTTCATTTGGTCTCCAGAAAGATTTGGGGTATTACCGGCAGCGTACCGGGAGTGACGAATGGGTTCGGGGTCTTCACCGGGAGGGGCCCACCCACCCGAGAGTGAGCCCAATCGTCCAAGGGTGGCGCACCAGCTCTTAGTGGGCTGGTGAGTGATTCGTCTCCAACGTATCTATAATTTTTGATGGTTCCATGCTATTATCTTGTCAAATTTGGATGTTTTGTATGCCTTTTATATCTTTTTTGGGACTAACTTATTAACTCAATGCCAAGTGCCAGTTCCTGTTTTTTCCGTGTTTTTGAACTTTTTCAGAGGAGAATATCAAACGGAGTCCAAACGGAATAAAACCTCCCAAAAGATTTTTTTTCCGGAACAGAAGATACGCAGGAAGCTTGAGAACCTAGGCAAAGGGTCCTGGCGGAAGCCACAAGCCCCCTAGCCGTGGCCCGGGGCGGGGGGGGGGGGGGGCTAGCAGTCTTGTGGGCCCCCATGGCTCCTTTGCGCTACTTCTTCCGCCTATAAATCCCCGAAAAATCTGAAACCTCGGGAGAAAGCCACGAAAATACTTTTCCGCCGCCGCAAACTTCTGTCTCCGCAAGAACCCATCTGGGAAACGTTCTGGTGCCATGCCGGAGGGGGGATTCGGACACGGAGGGCTTCTTCATCAACACCATTGCCTCTCCGATGATGCGTGAGTAGTTCACCATAGACCTTCGGGTCCATAGCTAGTAGCTAGATGGCTTCTTCTCTCTCTTGGATCATCAATACAAAGTTCTCCATGATCTTCATGGAGATCTATCCGATGTAATCTTCTTTTGCGGTGTGTTTGTCGAGATCCGATGTATAGTGGATTTATGATCTGATTATCTATGTATCTTATTTGAGTTTCTTCTGATCTCTTATATGCATGATTTCATATCCTTGTAATTCTCTTCGAGTTGTTGGTTTTTTTTTGGCTAACTTGATCTATGATTCTTGCAATGGGAGAAGTGCTTGGTTTTGGGTTCATATTGGCGCTGACCTCACCGAGTGACAGAAGGGGTAGCGAGGCACGCATCATGTTGTTGCCATCAAGGGTAAAAATATGGGGTTTATATCTATTGCATAAATTTATCCCTCTACATCATGTCATCTTGCTTAAGGCGTTACTCTGTTGGTTATGAACTCAATATACTAGATGCATGCTGGATAGCGGTCGATGTGTGGAGTAATAGTAGTAGATGCAGAAAGTATCGGTCTACTTGTCTCGGACGTGATGCCTATATGTATGATCATTGCCTTAGATATCGTCATGACTTTGCGCGGTTCTATCAATTGCTCGACAGTAATTCGTTCACCCACCGTAATATTTGCTATCTTGAGAGAACCCTCTAGTGAACACTATGGCCCCCGGGTCTACTTCACATCATATTTTCAGCCCTACACTTTTACTTTGTTGCACTTTCCGCCTTCAGATCTCACATTGCAATCAATCATGAAGGGATTGACAACCCCTTTGTAGCGTTGGGTGCAAGTTTGCTGTTTTTGCGCAGGTACTTTGGAGACTTGGCTTGATACTCCTACTGGATTGATCCTTGGTTCTCAAACTGAGGGAAATACTTACTGCTACAGTGCCATCACCCTTTCCTCTTCAAGGGAAAAACCAACGCAAGCTCAAGAGGTAGCAAGAAGAATTTCTGGCGCCGTTGCCGGGAAGAGGATCAAGCCAAGAATAGTCTCCCACCAACGTGCCAATTTCTGGCACCGTTGCCGGGGAGTATCAAGTCAAGAATATTCTCCCGTCAACGTGCTAATTTTTGGCGCCGTTGCAGGGGAGCATCAAGTCAAGAGTAGTCTTCCTCCAACGTGTCAATCTGTGGCACCGGGGATTATTCTAAGTGAAGCTTATCCAAGTAACTGTCGCAAACTCATCTCTTGCATTTACTTTTTTGCCTCTTGTTTTCCTCTCCCCCACTTCTGAAAAACAAAAATTTACAACAAAATATTTGCCTTTTTTGTTCACCCTTTTCTTTCGCTTGCTTTATACCTGCTTGTGTGGGATAGTCTACATGTCCTCATGGCTAGACCTACCGCTTCGAATGATACTCCCGAGAGCGAACTTCTCAATTTCAAAGAAAATGAGGAAGAAAACTTAAAGGACGCTTGGTATATGCTACGGCAACAAAAGTCCTTCCCCGGCAACCCGAGGAATTCTTCTTGCTACTTCTCTTGCTTGCGTCGGTTTTTTCCCTTGAACAGGAAAGGGTGATGCAGCACAGGAGCAGTAACTATTTCCTCGGTTTGAGAACCAAGGTATAAATTCAGTAGGAGAATCTCGTCAAGTTCAGAGTACCTGCACAAACACAAAGAGCTTGCACCCAACGCTATAAAGGGGTTGTCAATCCCTTCAAGATTGGTTGCAAAGCGAGATCTGAAGGCGGAAAGTGTAGCGAAGAAAAAGTGTAAGGCTGAAAATATGGTGTGGAGTAGACCCGGGGGCCATAGTGTTCACTAGAGGCTTCTCTCAAAATAGCAAATATTACGGTGGGTGAACAAATTACTATCGAGCAATTGATAGAACCGCGCAAAGTCATGACGATATCTAAGGCAATGATCATACATATAGGCATCACGTCCGAGACAAGTAGATCGATACTTTCTGCATCTACTACTAGTACTCCACACATTGACCGCTATCCAGCATGCATCTAGTGTATTGAGTTCATGACGAATAGAGTAACGCCTTAAGCAAGATGACATGATGTAGAGAGATAATCTCAAACCAATGATGAAAACCCCATCTTTTTACCCTTGATGGCAACAACACGATGCGTGCCTCGCTACCCCTTCTGTCACTGGGTGAGGTCACCGCATGGTATGAACCCAAAACCAAGCCCTTCTCCCATTGCAAGAATCATAGATCTAGTTGGCCAAACAAAACCCACAACTTGAAGAGAATTACAAGGATATGAAATCATGCATAAGAGAGATCATAAGAAAGTCAAATAAGATTCATAGATAATCTGATCATAAATCCATAATTCATCGGATGTCGACAAACACACCGCAAAAGAAGATTACATCGTATAGATCTCCATGAAGATCATGGAGAACTTTTTATTGAAGATCCAAGAGAGAGAAGAAGCCATCTAGCTACTAGCTATGGACCCCTAGCTCTATGGTGAACTACTCACGCATCATCGGAGAGGTCATGGTGTTGATGAAGAAGCCCTCCATGTCCGAATCCCCGCTCCGGCAGGGCACCAGAACGTGCCCCATATGGGACCTTGCCGAGACAGAAGCTTGCGGAGGCGGAAAAGTCCTTTCGATGATCTCCTGGTTTTTCTGGGATTTTAGGGAATATATAGGCGCAAAACCTAGGGCAGAGGTGGCCCAGGGAGCCCACAAGACAGGGAGGCGCGGCCCCCCTGGCCGCGCCATGAGGGCATGTGGGGTCCCTGCAGGCTCCCTGCCCTGATTCTCCGGCCTCCCGATCTTTTTCTGTTTCGGAAAAAATCTTTTTGGCAGTTTCATTCCGTTTGGACTCCGTTCAAAATCCTCCTCTGAAAGGGGTCAAAAACATGGAAAAAACAGGAACTCCTGCTCGTCCCAAAAAATATATAAAAGGCATGCAAAACATCCAAAGTTTGACAAGATAATAGCATGAGACCATAAAAAATTATACATACGTTGGAGACGTATCTAGCATCCCCAAGCTTAACTCCTGCTCGTCCCCGAGTAGGTAAGTGATAAAGAACAAATTTTTGATGTGGAATGCTACCTATCATAGTTGTCCTTTGCAACTTCTTTCACGTGACATGAATGTTCAGATCCGTTAGATTCAAAACAATAGTTTGCTAATTACATGAAAACAATAATACTTCAAGCAAACTAGCAAGGTAATCATGGACTTTCAAAATAACAAGGCCAATGAAAGTTATCCCTACAAAATCATATAGTCTGGCTATGCTCCATCATCCTCACACAAGTAATGTAAATCATGCACAACCCCGGTATTAGCCAAGTAATTGCTTTCGCACTCTTACTTTCTCAAACTTTTTTCAACTGTCACGCAATACATGAACGTGAGCCATGGATATAGCCCTAAAATTGGAATAGAGTGTGGTGGTGGTTGTGACACAAAAAGGAGGAGATGGTCACATTGACTCGGCGTATCAAAGGGCTATGGAGATGCCCATTAATAGATATCAATGTGAATGAGTAGGGATTGCCATACAAGGGATGCACTAGAGCTATAAGTATGTGAAATCTCAAAAGTAGAACTAGTGGGTGTGCATCCAACTTGCTTGCTCACGAAGACCTAGGGATATTTTGAGGAAGCCCATCATTGGAATATACAAGCCAAGTTATATAATAAAGATTCCCACTAGCATATGGTAGTGACAAAGCAATAAGCTCTCAATCATGGAGAATATGGTGCTATTATGAAGCACAAGTGTGGAAAAAGATAGTAGTATTGTCCCTTCTCTCTTTTTCTCTCTTTTTTGGGCTGTTGGGCCTCTTTTTTTCTATTTTCTCTTTTTTTATTGGGCACTTTGGCCTCTTTTTTTTATTTCCTCCCATGGGACAATGCTCTAATATAATGATGATCATCACACTTTTATTTATTCACAGCTCAAAGTTTAGAAATGACTATAGGAAATGCCTCCGGCAGTGTACCGGGATGTGCAACGATCTAGCTTGGCGTATGACGTTGAAACATCTCGCTAGCTATCTTACGATCATTAAATGGCAATATGAGAGTGACGACACAAGTCATGAGACGGAACAGTGGGAGTTGCATGGCAATATATCTCGGAATGGCTATGAAAATGCCATACTAGGTAGATATGGTGGTTGTTGTGAGGGAGGCATTTGGTGGGTTTGTGTACCGGCGAGAATTGCGCGAACTAGAGAGGATAGCAATGGTGGAAGGTGAAAGTGCATCTATGCCATGGAGTCACATTAGTCATGAAGAACTCAAATACTTGTTGCGAAAGTTTTTATTAGTAATCGTAACAAAGTGCTAAACGCATACTCCTAGGGGAAGGGTTGGTAGGTGTTAACCATCGCGCGATCCCGAGCTCAACACAAAGGATGACAATCAATAGATTAATTATGCTCCGACTTCCTAATATAGCGGTTCACCATACGTGCATGCTACGGGAATCACTAACTTCAACACAAGTATTTCTAGATTCACAACACCATACTAACATAACTCTTAATATTACCAAATCCACGTCTCAAAACTAATTGAGAGGAATCAAGACTTCTCTTTCTACTCAATGCACATGAAGATGGAGGTCTTTGTATCCTCTTTGGGTACCTATCCCCCTTTGGGACTACTTTCATAGCATAAGCCAACTACCAAGTCACGCACCGCCGTGCTCTAAAAGATCTAAGTGAAGCACATAGAGCAAAATTATCTAGCTCAAAAGATATAAGTGAAGCACTATGAGCATTCTAGCAAAATCACGATGAGTGCATGTCTCTCTCTCTCAAAAATGTGTGCATCAAGGACGCTTGTGACACAACAAAAAGAAAAGACTCCTAAGATACAAGACGCTCCAAGCAAAACACATATCATGTGGTGAATAAAAATATAGCTCCAAGTAATGTTACCGATGGATTGAAGATGAAAGAGGGGATGCCTTCCCGGGGCATCCCAAAGCTTAGGCATCTTGGTGTCCTTGAATTTGGCTTGGGAAGCCTTGGGTATCCCCGAGCTTGAGCTCTTTCCACTCCTTATCTCTTTGTCCATGAGAACATCACCCAAAACTTGAAAACTTCACAACACAAAACTTAAACAGAAACTCGTGATAACATTAGCACAAGAAAACAAACTACCACCTCTTTAGGTATTATAGCAATCTTGATTTCTATTTGTATTGGTGTTGGGCTACTGTATTCTCACTTTTCCATGCCTAGTACCCCCCCCCCCCGATACTAACCATAGTTTCATCAAAACAAGCAACCAATTCAACAAAAACAGAATGTGTCAAAAACGGACCAGTCTGTAGAAATATGTATACATCATATACTTCTGTTACCTCAAAAATTCTGAAAATTTACGACTACGTGGTCAAAAGGCATATAAACGAGAAGCAAAAAGAATCAACTCAAAAGCTCCTTCTGAATAAACACGAAAAATCATCTCGTGAGCAAAAAATTTCTATCTTTTTCCAGTAGGATCAAACAACCATCACCAAGACTAGTCATAAAGGTTTTGCTTGGTTCAAACACAAAAAGAAACACAAAAAACACAATCACAACAGAATTATGATAATGTGGACGCAACAAAACAGAAAGAAAAAGAAGTAAATTCATTGGGTTGCCTCCCAACAAGCGCTATTGTTTAACGCCCTTAGCTAGGCATTGATAAATCAATGATGCTCACACAATAGACAAGAATTGAAGCACAACGAGAGCATCATAAAGCATGTGAAAATCACATCTAAGTCTAACATACTTCCTATGCATATGCATTTTATAGGAAAACAGATTGTCAAGACAACCAATAGTTACCAAATGCAAGGAAGAAGAAAGAGACAATAGCAATCTCAACATAACGAGAGGTAATTTGGTAACATGAAAGTTTCTACCACAATATTTTCCTCTCTCATGGCAGTTCCATGTGGGATGATAATCAAATTCAATAACATAGCTATCGCAAAGGATATTCTTTTCATGATCCACATGCATGCAAAGTTGACGCTCTTTAAAAATAGTGGGATTATCATCAACTAAAGTCATGACTTCTCCAAACCCACTTTCAATATTATTCAAATATCATATTCATCATGAGGCTTAAACAAATTTTCAAGATCATAAGAAAAATCATCACCCCATTCATGATCATTGCAACAAGTAGAGGACATAGCAAAACTAGCATCCCCAAGCTTAGGGTTTTGCATATTTTTAGCATGATTGTCACTAATAGAATTTATAGTGAAACCATTGCAATCATGCTTTTCATCCAAGGAGCCCTCGTGAATCACTTCATAAATTTCTTCATCACGATTTTCAGATTCACGCATCTCAAGCAAAACTCCATAAAGATAGTCAAGTGCACTCAACTCACTAGCAATTGGATCAACATAATTGGATCTCTTAAAGAGATTAGCAAGTGGATGAGGATCCATATCACTAGATTTTCAGCAAGCGAAGATGCAAGCATATTGAGGGCACATGGCAACACAAGCAAACAAAAAGCAAGAGAGAGAAAAGAGTGAACGAAAAAGGCAAACGAAAAAAGGCAAATACGTGAAGTGGGGGAGAGGAAAACGACAGGCAATTGGCAAACAAAGTAAATGCAAGAGATGAGTTTGCGACACTTGGATGAGTTCTCGACTTGATCCTCCCCGGCAACGGCGTCAGAAATCCTTCTGCTATGGCAACAAAAGTCCTTCCCTGACAACGGCGCAAGAAATCCTTCTGCTACGGCAACAAAAGTCCTTCCCCTGCAACGCCAGGAATTCTTCTTGCTACTTCTCTTGCTTGCTTCGGTTTTTCCCTTGAAGAGGAAAGGTTGATGCAGCACAGGAGCAGTAAGTATTTCACTCAGTTTGAGAACCAAGGTATCAATCCAGTAGGAGAATCTCGTCAAGTCCAGAGTACCTACACAAACACAAAGAACTTGCACCCAACGATATAAAGGGGTTGTCAATCCCTTCAAGATTGATTGCAAAGAGAGATCTGAAGGCGGAAAGTGCAACGAAGAAAAAGTGTAAGGCTAAAAATGTGGTGTGGAGTAGACCCGGGGGCCATAGTGTTCACTAGAGACTTCTCTCAAAATAGCAAATATTACGGTGGGTGAACAAATTACTGTTGAGCAATTGATAGAACCGCGCAAAGTCATGAAGATATCTAAGGCAATGATCATACATATAGGCATCACGTCCGAGACAAGTAGATCGATACTTTCGGCATCTACTACTATTACTCCACACATCGACCGCTATCCAGCATGCATCTAGTGTATTGAGTTCATGACGAACAGAGTAACGCCTTAAGCGAGATGACATGATGTAGAGGGATAATATCAAACCAATGATGAAAACCCCATCTTTTTACCCTTGATGGCAACAACATGATGTGTGCCTCGCTACCCCTTCTATCACTGGGTGAGGTCACCGCACGGTTTGAACCCAAAACCAAGCACTTCTCCCATTCCAAGAATCATAGATCTAGTTGGCCAAACAAAACCCACAATCGAAGAGAATTACAAGGATATGAAATCATGCATAAGAGAGATCAGAAGAACCTCAAATAAGATTCATAGATAATCTGATCATAAATCCACAATTCATCGGATCTCAACAAACACACCGCAAAAGAAGATTACGTCGGATAGATCTCCATGAAGATCATGGAGAACTTTGTATTGAAGATCCAAGAGAGAGAAGAAGCCATCTAGCTATGGACCCGTAGGTCTATGGTAAACTACTCACGCATCATCGGAGAGGTCATGGTGTTGATGAAGAAGCCCTCCGTGTCCAAATCCCCCCTCCGGCAAGGCTCCAGGACGTGCCCGAGATGGGATCTTGCGGAGAGAGAAGCATCTGCTGAAAAGTACTTTCGATGATCTCCTGATTTTTTCTGGGATTTTAGGGAATATATAGGCACAAAACCTAGGGCAGAGGTGGCCCAGGGAGCCCACAAGCCAGGGAGGCGCGGCCCCCTTGGCCGCGCCATGAGGGCTTGTGGGGTCCCTGTAGGCTCCGTGCCCAGATTCTCCGGCTTCCCGATCTTTTTCTGTTTCGGAAAAAATCTTTTTGGCAGTTTCATTCCGTTTGGACTCCGTTCAAAATCCTCCTCCGAAAGGGGTCAAAAACATGGAAAAACAGGAACTGGCACTTGGCACTAAGTTAATAAGTTAGTCCCAAAAAATATATAAAAGGCATGCAAACCATCCAAAGTTTGAGAAGATAATAGCATGAAACCATCAAAAATTATAGATACGTTGGAGACGTATCAGTATAGGATTTGCAATGGTCAGAGTAGATCTACTCGTAAGCAATCTACTACCATTCTACTTCACAGCTTTTATGTGGGTATTTCCCCTTGGAATAGGTATGTTCTTGACACCATCGTAGGCGGACATTTCTTGGGTAGCCATACCGTTGATTCTTACGGTGCTTTATTTGGTTGGCTCACCCCCACTCATGGTTAATGGAACTACCTTAACTCTGGAACATGTGATGCGTAGGCTGGATATCATTGAAAATAAAGTTGCTACGATTCAACTCATTGAGAATTTGGATAAAAAGATCCACAATCAAATCACTCAGTACGGATCCAAGGTGGGAATGACTTTGAAAAATTTAAAGGAGAGGGAACCCACAGTTAACTAAAAACTAGGTCATGATTCCGCTAGGATTGGCAACCTAGAGGATGTTATAACCAACTTGGGTTCCGCTTTTCCTGTTGTGCATAACAGTCCAAATTTTGCCCACAATAAGGCCACCAAGTCTGTTTTTGTTCCTAAAAATAGTGGTGAACCATCTAGTAAGAGAAATGAAGACATTAAGATTATGAGTGTTCACCCTACTTATGGCTTGAGCACCAAAGATGACGATACATGATTCTATCGCCTTATGCCTAGCTAAGAGCGTTAAACAATAGCGCTTGTTGGGAGGCAACCCAATGAATTTATCTTTGCTTTTTTGCTTTCTGTTTTGTTGCGTCCACACCATCATAATTCTGTTATGATTGTGTTTTTTGTGTTTCTTTTTGTGTTTGAGCCAAGTAAAACCTTTATGAATAGTTTTGGTGATGGTTGTTTGATCATGCTGGAAAAAGACAGAAACTTTTCGCTCATGAAATTATTTTTCATTTTTATCCATAAAGAGATTTTGAGTTGATTATTTTTGATTCTGGTTGATATGCCAATTGCCCAAATTGTCATAAGGTTTCAGAATTATTGAGATACCATAACTATACGAAGCATACAGATTGCTACAGACTGGTCTGTTTTTGACAGATTCTGTTTTTGTTGTGTTGATTGCTTATTTTGATGAAACTATGGATATTATCGGGGGGTACTAGCCATGGAAAGGTGAGAATACAGTAATCTAACACCAATATAAATAGAAATCAAGTTTTCTACAGTACCTAAAGAGGTGGTAGTTTGTTTTCTTGTGCTAATGATATCACGAGTTTCTGTTTAAGTTTTGTGTTGTGAAGTTTTCAAGTTTTGGGTGATGTTCTCATCGACAATGGGATAAAGAGTGGAAAGAGCTCAAGCTTGGGGATGCCCAAGGCATCCCAAGCCAAATTCAAGGACACCAAAAAGCCTAAGCTTGGGGATGCCCCGGGAAGGCATCCCCTCTTTCGTCTTCAATCCATCGGTAACATTACTTGGAGCTATATTTTTATTCACCACGTGATATGTGTTTTGCTTGGAGCGTCGTGTATTATATGAGTCTTTTCTTTTTGTTGTGTCACAATGATCCTTGCTGCACACCTTTTGAGAGAGACATGCACTCATCGTGAATTTGCTAGAATACTCATTGAGCTTCGCTTATATCTTTTGAGTTAGGCAATTTAGCTCGCATGTGCTTCGCTTATATCTTTTGAGCTAGATAACTTTGCTCTAGTGCTTCACTTTGATCTTTATAGAGCACGGCGGTGTCATATTTTGTAGAAATAAGAACTCTCGATCTTCACTTATATATTTTTGAGAGTGCTCTCTCTGAGTAACTTGGTAGTTGGCTTGTGCTATGAAAGTAGTCCTAAAGATGATAGGCATCCAAAGAGGATACAATAAAACTTCCATATTCATGTGCATTGATTAGAAAGAGAAGTTTGATTCCTGTCAGTTAGTAGGGTGTTGTTTAACCTAGAAATACTTGTGTTGAAGTTAGTGATCTCCGTAACTTGCACGTATGGTGAACCGCTATGTTAGGAAGTCAGAGCATAATTGATTTATTGATTGTCATCCTTTGTGTTGCGGTCGGGATCGCGAGATGGTTAATACCTACCAACCCTTCCCCTAGGAGTATGCGTTTAGCACTTTGTTTCGATTACTAATAAAAACTTTCACAATAAGTATGTGAGTTCATGACTAATGTGAGTCCATGGTATAGATGCACTTTCACCTTCCACCATTGCTAGCCTCTCTAGTGCCGTGCAACTTGCGTCGGTACAGAAAACCACCATAGAGCTTCCTCAAAACAGCCACCATACCTACCTATCATGGCCTTTTCATAGCCATTCAGAGATATATTGTCATGCAACTCCCACCGTTCCGTCTCATGACATGTGCCGTCACTTTCATATTGCTATTGCATGCTCGTAAGATAGCTAGCGAGTCATACGCTAAGCTAGATCGTTGCACATCCCGGTACACTATCGGAGGCATTTCCTATAGAGTCATCATTGTCCTAAGCATTGAGGTGTGAGTAAATAAAAGTGTGATGATCATCATTATTAGAGCATTGTACCATGTGAGAAAAAAGAGAGGCCAAAGTTGGCCACAAAAAAAAATGGAAAGAGGCCAAAGAGCCCAAACAAAAAAAGAGAGAAAAAGAGAGAAGGGACAATGCTACTATATTTTTCCACACTTGTGCTTCACAATAGCACCATGTTCTTCATGATTGAGAGTCTCTTATTTTGTCACCACCATATACTAGTGGGAATCTTCATCATATAACTTGGCTTGTATATTCCAATGATGGGCTTCCTCAAAATTGCCCTAGGTCTTCGTGAGCAAGCAAGTTGGATGCACACCCACTAGTTCTCCTTTTGAGCTTTCACACACTTATAGCTCTAATGCATCCATTGCATGGTAATCCCTACTCTTTCACATTGATATCTATTGATGGGCATCTCCATAGCCCTTTGACACGCCGAGTCAATGTGACCATCTCCTCCTTTTTGCCTCACAACCTCCACCACACTCTATTCCACCTATAGTGCTATATCCATGGCTCACGTTCATGTATTGTGCGAGAGTTGAAAAAAGTTTGAGAAAGTAAGAGTGCGAAAACAATTACTTGGCCAATACCGGGGTTGTGCATGATTTAAATTCGTTGTGCGAGGATGATGGAGCATAGACAGACTATATGATTTTGTAGGGATGACTTTCTATGGCCTTGTTATTTCAAAAGTTCATGATTACCTTGCTAGTTTGCTTGAAGTATTATTGTTTTCATGTTAATAGCAAACTATTGTTTTGTATCTTACTGATCAGACCATTCATGTCACGTGAAAGAAGTTACAAAGGCCAAAAATTCTAGGTAGGATTCCACATCAAAAATTCAGTCTTTATCACTTCCCTACTCGAGGACGAGCAGGAGTTAAGCTTGGGGATGCTTGATACGTCTCTAACGTATCTATAATTTTTTATGGTTCCATGCTATTATCTTGTCAAACTTTGGATGTTTTGTATGCCTTTTATATATTTTTTGGGACTAACTTATTAACTCAGTGCCAAGTGTCAGTTCCTGTTTTTTCCGTGTTTTTGTTCTTTCTCACAAGAGAATATCAAACAGAGTCCAAAGGGAATAAAACCTCCGAAAAGATTTTTTCCGGAACAGAAGATATGCAGGAAGCGTGAGAACCAAGGCAAAGGGTCCCGGGGGAGGCCACAAGCCGCCTAGCCGCCGCCTTGGGGGCGCCTAGCAGGCTTGCCCCCCCCCCCCCCCCCGTGGCTCCTTTGCCCTACTTCTTCCGCCTATAAATCCCCGAAAAATCTGAAACCACGGGAGATAGCCACGAAAATACTTTTCCGCTGCCGCAAGCTTCTGTCTCCACAAGATCCCATCCGGGGCACGTTCTGCTGCCCTGCCGGAGGGGGGATTCGGACACGGAGGGCTTCTTCATCAACACCATTGCCTCTCCGATGATGCGTGAGTTGTTCACCATAGACCTTTGGGTCCATACTAGTAGCTAGATGGCTTCTTCTCTCTCTTGGATCTTCAATACAAAGTTCTCCATGATCTTCATGGAGATCTATCCGATGCAATATTTTTTCCGGTGTGTTTGTCGAGATCCGATGAATTGTGGATTTATGATCAGATTATCTACGAATCTTATTTGAGTATCTTCTGATCTCTTATATGCATGATTTCGTATCCTTGTAATTCTCTTCGAGTTGTGGGTTTTGTTTGGCCAATTTGATCTATGATTCTTGCAATGGGAGAAGTGCTTGGTTTTGGGTTCATACCGTGCGGTGACCTCACCCAGTGACAGAAGGGGTAGCAAGGCACGCATCGTGTTGTTCCCATCAAGGGTAAAAAGATGGGGTTTATATCTATTGCATGAATTTATCCCTCTCCATCATGTCATCTTGCTTAAGGCGTTACTCTGTTTGTTATGAACTCAATACACTAGATGCATGATGGATAGCAGTCGATGTGTGGAGTAATAGTAGTAGATGCAGAAAGTATCGGTCTACTTGTCTCGGACGTGATGCCTATATGTATGATCATTGCCTTAGATATCGTCATGACTTTGCCCGGTTCTATCAATTGGTCGATAGTAATTCGTTCACCCACCGTAATATTTTCTATCTTGAGAGAAGCCTCTAGTGAACACTATGGCCCCCGGGTCTACTTCACATCATATTTTCAGCCCTACACTTTTACTTTGTTGCACCTTCCGCCTTCAGATCTCACCTTGCAATCAATCGTGAAGGGATTGACAACCCCTTTGTAGTGTTGGGTGCAAGTTAGCTGTTTTTGCGCAGGTACTTTGGAGACTTGGCTTGATACTCCTACTGGATTGATACCTTGGTTCTCAAACTAAGGGAAATGCTTACTGCTATTGTGCTACATCACCCTTTCCTCTTCAAGGGAAAAACCAATACAAGCTCAAGAGGTAGCAGTGAGGCCAGCCCAAGTGGGCTATGGCGCTAAGAAAGAAAAACCAAGAGAAAAGAAAAAAAGGAGAGGGAGGTGGGAAGGAAGAGGAGGACTCCTGCTTCCCCAAACCGAATTGGAGTTGGAGTCCTCCTCCTCCTTTCGGGCAGCGCCCTAGGGGCTCCCTTGAGCCCCGAGGCAAGCCCCTCCCCTCCTCCTATATATACTAGAGGTTTTAGGGTTTTTGAGACATAACTTTGCCACGTGCAACTCAAACCTCTACTTCGTAGTTCTTCCTCTAGATTGGTTTTCTGCGGAGCTCGGGCGGAGCCGTGCAGGAATAGATCACCACCATCACCGACGCGCCGTCAAGCTACCGGAGAACTCATCTACTTCCCCGTCTATCTTGCTGGATCAAGAAGGAGGATATCGTCATCGAGTTGTATGTGTGCTGAACGTGGAGGTACCGTCCGTTCGGCGCTAGATGGAACAGATCGTGGGACGGATCGCGAGATGGTTCGTGGGACGGATAGTGGGACAGTTAGTTGGATGGATCATGAAGACGTACCACTACATCAACCGCATTTCTTAACGCTTCCCGCTGAGCGATCTACAAGGGTATGTGGATCCGATCTCCCTCTCGTAGATGGACATCACCATGATAGGTCTTCGTGTGCGTAGGAAATTTTTTGTTTCCTATGCAACATTCCCCAAAGTGGCATCATGAGCTAGGTTCATGCGTAGATTTTATCTCGAGTAGAACACAAAAGTTTTTGTGGGCGTTGATGTTCGATTTTCCGCACTCCTTAGTCTTTTCTCGATTCGACGGTATTGTTGGATTGAAGCGGCCCGGACCAACATTACTCGTATGCTTACGAGAGACCTGTTTCATCGACTAACATGCAACTCGTTGCATAAAGATGACTGGGGGGGGTGCCTATTTCTTCAACTTTCTTTGAATTGGATTTGACCGAGGCGTTCCTTGGAGAGAGGTTAAATAGCAATTTGCACATATCGATTGTGGTTTTTGCGTAAATAAGATACGATCATACTAGATACCCATAGCAGCCACGTAAAACATGCAACAACAAATAAGAGGACGTCTAACTTGTTTTTGCAGGGTATGCTTGTGATGTGATATAGCCAAAGACATGATGTGATATATTGGATGTATGAGATGACCATGTTATAATAGTTAATATCGACTTGCACGTCTATGCTACGACAACCGACAGGAGCCATAGGGTTGTCTTTGAACTAACATTTGTGTTTGCAGATGCGTTTACTATATTCCTAGGTTGTAGCTTTAGTAGTAATAGCATAGATAGCACGACAACCTCGATGGCGGCACGATGATGGAGATCATGATGACGGAGATCATGGTGTGGCGCTGGTGACGATGAAGATCATGTCGGTGCTTTGGTGATGGAGATCAAGAAGCACAAAATCATGGCCATATCATGTCACTTATGAATTGCATGTGATGTTAATCCTTTTATACACCTTATCTTGCTTAGAACGACGGTAGCATTATAAGGTGATCCCTCACTAAATTTCAAGATAAAATTGTGTTCTCCCTGGCTGTGCACTGTTACAACAGTTTGTCGTTTCGAGACACCACGTGATGATCGGGTGTGATAGACTCAACGTTCACATACAACGGGTGCAAAACAGTTGCACATGCGGAACACTCGGATTAAACTTGATGAGCCTAGCATGTGCAGACATGGCCTTGGAACACAAGAGACCTAAAGGTCGATCATGAATCGTATAGTTGATATGATTAGCATAGAGATGTTTACCACTAAAACTACACTCAACTCATGTGACGGTCGGATTTGAGTTAGTGAATTTGGATCATGCCACACTCAAGTAACTAGAGGGATGTCTATTTGAATGGGAGTTTATTAGTAATTTGATTAGTTAAACTCTAATTATCTTGAACATAGTCTAAGTCCACTTTGCAATATTTTATGTTATAGATCAATGGCTCACGCAGTAGCAATCCTGAATTTCAATACGTACCTAGAGAAAGCTAAGCTGAAAGATGATGGTAGCAACTTTGTAGACTAGGCTCGTAATCTTAGGCTCATCCTACAAGATGGGAAAAATAATTATGTCCTTGATGCTGCGCTAGGAGATGAACCACACGCTACGTCTGACCAAGATGTTTTGAACGCTTGGAAATTATGTAAGGAGGACTACTCAGTAGTTCAATGTGCAGTCTTGTATGGCTTGGAACCGGGACTTCAACGATGCTTTGAACGTCATGGAGCATATGAGATGTTCCAGGAGTTGAAGTTTATCTTTCAGATGAAGGCCCGGATCGAGAGGGATGAGACCTCCGATAAATTCTATGCTTGCAAGATGGAGGAGAATTCATGTGTGAGTGAACATGTGCTCAAAATGTGTGGGTACTCAAAACATCTAGCTGAGCTGGCGATTGAACTCCCGCAAGAGTCTATCACTGTGTCACATCCCTAGTTACCCCTTTGATGAATAGCAAGGTTGTGCTCATATCTTCATTCTTGCATTAGAAGGGAAATGGAAAAACAAGAGAAAAACCCTAGCAACTCTATATGCAAAACAATTCAAAGTGGTGACAAATCAATGAACCCAAAATGGCCTCCATAAAACTCCATCATTTTTGATAAATCTTGGAAAACACAATTCAGGATTGGTTTTATTTTTAAAAATACTTTTGGAATTTTATTTTAAACTCAAAAGCCACTGAAATCAATTAATTAATTGATTTCAAATACTTCCTAGTTTTATAGAATGTTGAAAACTTCACATGGGGTTGGAAATATTCCAAATAACACCCCAGAGTTGTTTAGCTATTTTCTTTGAATTAGTTGGAGCCAAAACAAATAAAAAACAAATGTCAGAAAGAAAACAAAACAGAAAAAGGAAAAAAAGAAAGGAAACTAACCTGTGCTCACCTGCTCGCGCAGCCCACCAAGGGGGTTTCCCTTGTCGTCTTCCTCCTCGTGCCAGAAGGAAGAGGAGAAGGAAGGCACGGCGCTCCCCTCGCCACCTCCTGCTTCGCATGGAGCTCTCCCTGCCTCCTCGCGCCAGCACGACAAGCTCTCCTTCTCCCTTATCTCCTCCCCTCCTCTCCATTTTCCCCTTCCTCCCCTGCTCTTCTCTCTTTTTCCTCCTGTCGCCATTGGTGAGCTCGGGCTCGAGCTCACCACCGTGGCCACCGTCCCTCTCTAGCCCAGCTGAGGTGTCCCATAGCTCCGCCTCACACCTCCCCATCTCTACGCGCAAAGAATCGAGCTCACACGCCCTGCCGCGCCACCATCCGCATCAACTTCATCGTCGGCTGCCGAACCTCCCCGGCGTCGATTCGCCGCAACCAGAGCTTCCCCGGCCTCTACGTGTGTGCAAACCGAACCCTGTGAGCCACCGGATTCGCTCCCCCTCTCCTTGTCGAGCTCCCCTTCCTCTAACCTTGCTAGCCGCCGGAGCCGAAGCTCCTGTCGCCGACCATGGCGTCGTCGTGGCTAGTGCCACCTAGGGCCGCTACCGAGCACCTCTCTGTGCTCTCCGCACTCGCAGGAAGCTGTAGCCGGCCTCAGATGCTTTCCCCGCGTTCCCTAGCCTCGAGCCCGACTAAGCAGAGCTCCGGCCGCTGCACACGCTCGTCGCCGGCACCTTTTCTGGCCACCTGAGCTCCTCCTGATGCCCCTGCCAGATCGGGCGCTTCGCCAGCGTCCCATAGCTGCAAACCGCGCTCGATTTGGACCTCTGTAGCGCGAATTAGCTCAACTTGGGCAAGCCCTCCGCCGCGGCTCAGTCGCCGGCGACCACTCTCCGGTAGCCGTCGACGTGGCTGACCATTAGCGCGTAATTAAATCCCTGCTCAATCACTGCCAGAGGGCCCCACGCCTGGTCAAACCCCAATTAGGGGCTGGTCAGCGCGGGGTTAGCCTCTGGGTCACTGACCAGTGGGCCCAATGGTCAGGGTTTGACCTGCTGACGCAGGAATGACATCAGCCTCACGCAGTAATGACTTTTCTACTTTAATTTAATTCCAAAAAATGCTGAAAACTTCTAAAAATCATATAAAATAATCGGTAAGTCCAATGAAAATAATTTATATATGAAAAATGATCAGAAAAATCCAAAGAATCTGAATATGGCATTTTCATGCATGTTTGAAAAAGTTAACATCACCAAATAGGGAAAATGGTGAATAGGATAAATTTAATAAATAATTTGGAGTTGGAATTTGATTCCGATTTGAATTCCACTTCAATTACTATATTCAAACATTGAGGTAGCAAAACCAGTACCTCAAATTGCCATCTTCATGCATGTTAAAAACAAGTTATACTTGAGCATCAGATTGAATCAATTAAAAGGGTATCCGGAAAATACCTTGTTGAAGTGATGTTTGAATCATGATTCAAATCCAGCTTCAACCTAAGAAATGGTAGTTATATTGGCCCTGTCACATTTCATCTCTATTTCTTGATCATGCATCATAGTGTTGCATTTCCATGAAGTGATTGTTGTTCCTTTCATGTTTGCCGGTGTTGTTCCCTCCCGGTAGATGATGGTTCCCACGATGTGATCATTGACATTGATGAAGACTCATTGCTATTTTCAGACATGTCAGGCAAGCAAACCCCCTTGAGCATATTGATACAAACCCACTCTCTCGCTCCTGCTCTCTTTTACTGCATTAGGACAAACACGATTCAACTGTACATGTTATCGGTAGTTGAACCCATTCCTCTGCATGACCTGATTTTGTCATAGTAAATAGTTGAAACCATTTAGCATGAGTAGCAACTGCTTGAGCCTTGTTGTGCTTACTCATCCATGCTTGCTTACAATGCCTGTTATGCTTAGAGTCGTGTCGGGTCTGATCCATCTGGATGATGAATCGGAATGGTTGTGATCATGTCCTACAGTGTGAGAGTAAAAGTGTGAATCTGATTTGGTAAAGGTGTCGATGAGAGGCCATGTAGGAGTACATGGTGGGTTGTCTCATTGGGACCGTCCTTCAGAACTCAGTTCTGGGTATGTTATCCAAGACAAGATACTACCATGCATTGGGCCCTGAAATATGACCCCGCTTGGCTTATTAATTGCCTAGATCCCTGTCCAGGAGTTGCAATTAGTTTCTGGTGTTTCTAGGAATAGTGTTGGCGGCCGTGTTTAGCTCTGCCCGACGGGGTAGGCTTCTCTGCAGTAGATACACCGTGGCACGGTGTACCAAGTGGCACCCGGATGGTGGGCTTGGGAACCCTGCGCACATCGTTTGGGGCCGTAGAGGAAACCTCGGCCGGACTTCCTTGCGGGTTCAGTCTCAAATAGGCAATAAACCTGGACTAGGGTCTCGTGTGGTTAACGGTCGTGGTCGACACCCACGCCAGTGCTTCCGCTTGAAGGTTGCCGAGATGCATGACGTGCATATGGTGCTAAGTGGTGAGAGCATGTGTGAAGAAGTATACCCCTGCAGGGTGATTCAATCTGTTCGAATAGCCGCGTCCTCCGATATGGACTACTTGGAAGCATTATGTGGTACATAGACAGTTTAAATGGATACTCTAAAACATGCAAGATAAGTGTGAGTGGTACGGAAGGCCTTCTCGTAGGGAGACGAGAGTGGATCCATAGTGGTGTATTGAATTGGTGATTATGTGGACTCGTATGCGCTATCCCACCTCAAAGAAAGAACTTGTAGTCGTAGTACAGGTTAGCCAAGAGTCAAAGCTGGCTTGCTGCAATCAAACCCCACAATCCTTTCATTGAAACATGATGCATATGTAGATAGTTCTGATGTAAGACTTGCTGAGTACCTTTGTACACACGGTTGCTTTATTTATGTTTTTGCAGAGAAGACTTAGACTCGTTGAAAGGTTCTACGCGGTGTGTTCGATGTTGACCGGAATAGCTTGGGAATCCCAAACAGAGGTCTGGCTCCTTTGGTAGGGTCGTAGTAGCTTTTCAGTCTCTTCCAGCCACTTTTAGTAGATGTATGTACCCAGACATGATTTGCTTCCGCTTGTTATTTGTATGACTTGAGTGTCGGGTCACGGGACCCCTGTTTGTAATATCACACTATGTTGATTCTTATGAGTCCTTAATAAAAGCTTGAGTCGTGGAGTTATGTTGTGATGCCATGTTGTATCTACACATATCGTGCATATTGTGTGTATGTTATGAAATGCATTATATGTGTGGGATTCGACACCTAGTTGTGTGCCTTTAGTAGTACTCTTTACAAGGAAATGCCTCTTTGTGCTTCTATCGAGCCTTGGTAGCTTGCTACTGCTCTAGACACATTGATTGACCGGCATGTATCCTTCTTTGCTGCTGTGTCTGTCCCCTCGGGGAAATGTCACGTGGTGTAATAGAGTCCTTGTAGCTTGCTATGACTCATCTACACACGCTGTTGATCGACACCTGCCTTGCTAGGTAATGTATGCCTGTCCCTGTACGGATGTACCGCTTGGGTTTATAACTAGTCATGTTGACCTGGGTTCTTTGTCGTTTGAACGCTAGCAACATAGTCATATACGTGAGCCAAATGACGCAAACGGTCCCGGCCAAGGTAAGGTGGCAGCCGTGGAGTTTACCATGCGTGAGGCCGCAAAGTGATGTGATGTGTTACAGGCTGGGTTCTTATGACTTAGGATCGGGGTCCCGACACACTGACAGAATTCTTCAGTCACTGCCACCTAGCTACAAGAGCTTTTTGTTGAACTATAACATGCAAGGGATGAAAAAGTCACCCGGCGTGTTATTCGTGATGCTGAAAGTAGCAGAGTCAGAACTCTGGAAATAGCATCAAGTGTTGATGGTCAATAAGACCACTGGTTTCAAGAGAAACGACAAAGGCAAGAAGGGTAACTCCAAGAAGAGCGGCAAGACTATTGCCAATCCGACGAAGAAACCCAAGGCTGAACCTAAGCCGGAAACAGAGTGCTAGTATTGCAAGGGGATGGGTCACTGGAAGCGCAACTGCCCCAAGTATTTGGCTTATAAGAAGGCGGCCAACGCCAAACCAGGTATATGTGATATACATGTTATTGATCTGTACCTAACCAACTCTCGTAGTAGTGCCTGGGTATTTGATACCAGTTCTGTTTCTCATATTTGCAACTCGAAGAAGGGACTGCGGAATAAACGAAGGCTGGCGAAGGATGAAGTGACGATGCGCGTGGGAAATGGTTCCGAGGTTGATGCAATCGCCGTCGGCACAGTCTCACTTCAGTTACCGTTAGGATTAGTTATGACCTTAAATAATTATTATTTAGTGCCTGCGTTAAGCATGAACATTATATCTGGATCTTGTTTATTGCCAGACGGTTACTCATTTAAGTCAGAGAATAATGGTTGTTCTTTTTTTATGAGTAACATCTTTTATGGTCATGCACCCAATGTGAGGGGTTTGTTCATACTGAATCTTGATTGTGATGACACACATATACATAACATTGAGACCAAAAGATGTAGAGTTAACAATGATAGCGCCACCTTTTTGTGGCACTGCCGCTTAGGTCATATTGGTGGAAAGCGCATGAAGAAACTCCATGATGATGGGCTTTTGGAGTCACTTGATTTCGAATCACTTGACATGTGCGAACCATGTCTCATGGGCAATATGACTAAGACTCAGTTCTCTGGAACAATCACTACAAGGAATATGCTAATACATGACACTATATTTTCGTCGCTACATCGTCACGGTTTTTAGTTTACGACGATCTCACGACGAAAAACCAAACAACAGCGACGTTTTGATCAAAATCGTCGTAACCTTTACGACAATTCCTGGATTGTCGTAACCTTTACGACGATCCTAAATCGTAGTTGGCAATCCAACCCAGTCTATGATATAACATCACATAATACATCTCCCAGGTTTGCACAATCAAAATACACACTTTTTGCACCAACACCAGCATGGCTGATAAACTAGTAAACTCACACTACTACAAACAAAGTTTCACTTGCTTCCAGCATAAGGCTAGAAGCAAATCAAAAAGAGCACTTGCTTCTATGGTTTGGCTGGTTGTAGTCGCGTCCAGACATGGAAGGATGTTGCTGAGAGCAGTCCCTGCTCAAGGATGGTCTTCTCATTCGTCCATTGCCTAGCATGTATCCTTTGAAGCACTTCAACAACAAAAAGCTTTTGGACTTACAGAAGCAACTTGGTTAAGTTTTTCGTGGACATTCTGCAGCAGATCGGAGAGGGTACCTTCCCACTTGTAGAATTCCAGCTCTTTTTTGTTCAGAATCTTGTCAGCAATCTGAAATGAATAGAGAACATGATTACAATATTTATCAATGGAGGAGCAGGTAACTCTCGCTCACACCACAAGCACAGATTATAGTCTCCGATGATGTCGGCCTGATTTGCTTTGGATAAGCAAAGATAAGGATTCATGCTCCACACCGAAATGGCCAGCAATAGAATGAATGTACAAGTATTTGAATAGCAGAAGAACGAGATGTGAAACAGATTGCATACAGTAAGTCAGTAATAACATACGGATCTGACTACAACTGGACTGATCCGGCTACTGAAGCAATTTCAGCGCTGGGTGGATTATTAGATTGCACATCTTCAAAGAAGATTCCATCTACCTTTAAGGAGTTAATTAAATTCGCACCAAGCAAGCCTGCACGTGAGACTTTGCAGGACAAGAGGAAGCCAACAATGTTGCTCAGCAGGCTGGGATGTTCATCTCTGTCCAGAAAAGCAACACACACACACACACCCCATGGAGGGGACGGGGGCAGGTGAGACAGAAGGACATGTCAGTTAAATAAACGTGTCAGCATCACTCCTTACTCAGGTGCACACATACATGTGATTCAAATAAATTTGCATCTTGATAGCACTGACTGATGACGTTATACACACTAAAAGAACTACAGTAAGTGAGTAAAGGAAAAAGACTTGGTATTTTTCTTTCGAATCTCATGGGAAGCTATACTAGACGCTAATGATCACTCGACTCCAAGAACACTATGGCTGATCTGCTCCATGGTCGTGCACTTGAGTTTCAAAGAAAAAAAGACAGATTTTACAGTCAACAAAAATCCCCTTTTAACATTCCTATGCACAAACAAGGCAAATGCCATCACTGGAATAGTAACAACCACCTAATCGGACTGTTTGTTTAGGATTCCATGTCTGCCTTCATAATCCTCAGTTTTACTACATAATAAGCAATTTAATCTAATTACTGGGTTTAGATTTTGACAACGTGCAAATCAGTCCTACAGCACATGCTAACTAAGACTGGATAATGTCGGGCTTCTCAAAGATTGTAACCGACAAATCATCATAAGGACGCTATGCTTTCTCAATCAGAGGGAGGGGAAAGAAATGGAATGAGGAATTAAGATGATACTTCCTTGCACTGTACAATGAGATCACTGACATACATGCCCATGATTCCGGTGTCCTGTACAGATTCATGTATCCTGTATAAACTCGAGGGCGCAGGTACACACACCAAAAAAAGCCCTCCCTAATTTCAACATGAGATTCTGGCTGAGCTGGGGTATCCTATGGATAATGGGAAAGAACAAAGGGGGGCCAAGCCATGGCCTCCACAGCAAGGAATGTTACCAAAAAACATGTGCATAGTCTACACAGGTGAGTTATAAGTGACCACCACCCAGCGGATCTGCTCCATGGTCGTGCACTTGAGCACCGCCTCCTTGCTTAGCGCACTCCTCCTCCCTCGGCCAAGGTGCCATTGGGATGAGGCAGGCAGGTACATACGAAAGCAAGTTAGCAAGTAGAGCAGGTGCTTTGGTGAAAAAGAACACTATGGCTGCTTTGCAAGGATAGAAATGTAGCATCATTCTAATTTGATAGAGGTGCATTGCACTGGCACAGAAAGAGTTGGGGAAAAATAGGGGGGGCGGACCTTGGTCGTCGGAGAGCAGGGCGAGGATCCTGTCGACGAGTTCCTGCAAAAAAACACGTACATCACATGATTTGTTTAACGAATTCAGTGAATATTATTTCTTTCTCTATACAAAGGAACAAGTTGAACATTTACTTACTCTCCTAATCAAATCCACACGCTCCATAACACGGCCCAATTCTTCGGACTCCCATATATACCATAGCTGATCTGCCAAAGAGTAACACCAAGTTTTCCCAGTCAGTTGGGTTCTCAAGGAACATGTCCAAGTCTTAGAAAAGAAAATAAAATTAAGCAGCCCAAGTAAACATGCTCAACTCACGCAATAGTTATCTGGGGAAAAAAGAGTAAACTACAAACAAATATGACTGAGAGAAGTAGTAGTAGTATACTAGACTAGTAGGCTCTGGTTCTAGCAACAAGACCGATCACTTATGCATAAGTAGTATACTAGACTATTACCAAAGGCATTTGACCAACTGTGCTTTTTCATTTTAGATTGATCTTCTTCTGAACAACTGTGCTTCTGTCAGTTAGATCAGTACTGTTATTTATTTATTTGGCCAAGCGTCCATGCCCAAATTCGGTTATTGTCAGTTCATAAGGCATTTTTAAGCTCTGTTTTGTGTGCCATCCCTGGTGTTAACATCATCATGGCATGACTATATCTCTTATTAAATGACTTGGTAGAATATTAATATTGGTGATAGTAATGACAATACTATAATAATAGTAGAATTCGGCGATTACCTTCATCCAGTTTTCTAGCTCAAATCGACGGCTTATATTGTTTCAATCTGACGTTGTTCTAATATTTGTGGTTTTAAGTTCAGATGTTCCCCTTTTATCAATTCTTCTACATCTAAAACTCGCAGCCTTTTCTGCTGTGTTGGTGCACATGGAACTCGAACACTGCTCTTTTTTGGCAGAAATATTTGGAGTCTTGTCTGAACTTACGCCTAACTGTTTCCCTACCGTACTGTCAACATAGTAGGGTACTATTTTTGTGTGGTGTTATTCAGTTATTCTGCTTGGCTCACCAGTCTGGCTAACAAATCTCATGTTATCAGTCTGAGAGGCTGAATGATTTATCAACTGAAGAAGTTCAGTCTAGGAGTAGTTGATTGTACCGCTGCAGTAACGTAGCTACGATGATCACCTTGTGTTAGTACTGTAGCACCAAATGTGGAGTATTCAATAGAAACAAGAAATCCAGTTTAGTAAGTATTCCCTCTGTCCGGCTATATAAAGTGCATTCTGATTGGTCAGACACAGCTTTGTCCAACGATTATTCTATTGATAGAAAGTGATATAAAATCATCATCAGAGTAAGTACTTTTGGACATGAATTTAGCCCGTGATTTTGAGATTTCCCGGGCCTGAAGATGTCTAGTGTTCACTTTTATGGTCACAGGAAATGTAAAGCTGGGAACCAATAAGAATAAAAAAATGGATACAACCATTCCAACAAGTATATTTGAACCAATAAGAGGACAACATGTATTACTACCAAAGGCATTTGACGATCGCATGCGAAGAAATTGTGGTTAAATACCCATATATCACTTGTTGTTGAATTTGAACTTAATTTTGTAGCAAGGCATTACTGCCAAAGCCAATTGGCGAAACTACAGTTCACTTGCAAGGTAGGATCACACGCAACTAAATCGACTCAAACACCAGCAGGTGAGGTGTTCGGTCCAAACAGATATGCAGACGGACAGTTAGTACCACTAGAAGATAAAATTTGCCCTTCATAAGCTGCTCAGATCTCAATCAACAGAGGCAAGAAGTTGACCGAGCCAACCTGGGTGTTGTTCTTGACATCGAGCATGAGGATGGAGAGGGGCCCCGTGCTGAACTGCTCCTCCTCCTTCTTCCCCTGCTGCAAACCAAGCAAAGAGAGAAACCAACGACCGTGTCAGCTCAGCTAGGTGCGATGTATGAGAAGTCTTGTGGCTCCAATAAACTGCGAGAGCTGCCGGGTGCTTACATCGACGGGCGCTACCTCCACCATGGACGCAACGACTGGATGACGAGGCGAAGGCCGGCGACCTGCACGCGGAGCAAACCGAATCAGTGAGAGATCCGCGCGGCAAGATACATGATGCCCTTGACTAATCTCTCCCTTCCCAGCTTCAGGCTGGGCATTTTCTATTTTAATTTCCTCCTCATTTTCCTAAATCATGTGAAGAAGATACATGAAGATGTTGGTAACACTTATAGTATCATAGTAGAACACTAACTCGCTAACATTCTGCAGCTAATTGCCTAACCATATTGGAACATTGTGTCATTTCTAAGGATGAATTATGACAGCCACGAGTCTTGAAATGGATGGCATGCTGTGCTAACTTGCTAAAATTTTTAGAATGAGGATATAATCAAAGGAATTCAGCAAGCACAAGCCCTCATTCCAAGGGCTGAAAATGGAGTTAGGATATATACACTACAAAACCAGAGTTCGACAATTTCTATAAGAAACTGTGAACAACATTGCACTATAAGTTCTGTACCAGGACAGTCTTATCTCATAAGGCCAGGTACAACTCACTTTAAGATCTTAAACCTTCAGCCTGAAAATCATCCAAAGACATTATATGCTGCTACAACTCACTATACACATTCAAGGTGAGACTAAAATCATCACTGCAACTATACTTAGACAACCTGGGTCACCACAACCGAAGGTACACACAGAACATGTTACTATGGCCAGTTCTAAGCTGAAGAGAAAGATAAGCTGTATAGAAGAAGTAAATGAGGATGCATAGAAGAAGTAAATGAGGACTTGGGCCTCCCTCTCCTCCTGGCCGGCGGCACGACGGGATCGTGCACCGGATGAGGCGGCCTCAGCGGCAGCAGCAGCTGCGCGTGGGCGGCGTGGGGCGGCGCGGCGGCCGCAACGGGAGGGGGCGGCGGCGTCGGGGTCGAGCGGCGATGTAGGCGGGCCCGGGAACACGCGAGAAGTGTATGGGGATGGGTGACAGGGGGCGGAAGTAGTGGAGGTGTGCCTGCGCGGCGGGGACGGCGCACCGCGGCGGCGCCGGCGCGGGGCATCAGAGGTAGACCTGCGGTGGGAGCGGGGGCGGGTGGGCGGGGCGCGGGCGCGGGAGCGGGAGGCTGGAGGCTGGGGGAGCCATCCTGGTTGAGGCGGCGGCGGCGATGCTTGGCCACGGACGGGTCGCCGTGGTCGTCGTACACCTCCTCGTCCTCCTGGATCCCGTGCCACTGGTCGAGCAGCAGGCCCCGCCGCGCCGCCCCCATCGCCACGTGCGACGGTGGGACGGCCAGGGGTCTCTTCGTAGGGTATGGGGAGGAGGTGGGGATCGGGACGGGGGAGGCGGCGGCAGCTACGAGGAGATGTGGACGAGGGAGGAAGAGTGGGATGGGGGATGTGACCTAGGGTTATCTCTTTTCCAGTTTTTTCCTTGTAGATAGATGGATGAATGGACGTGGGAATGGAGAGATGGATGGATGGATGGATGGACGCCATGTCATCGATCCGTGGGAAGGGTTCTTAGTGTTACGACATTTTTATAATCGTCGTAAAAGTTATGACGATCTCATTTTATGTGGTTACGACGTTTTTGACTCACATCGTCGTAATTTATATGTAGATTTGATCCCCTCAAACGGTTTACGACAATTTCGGATGAAATCGTCATAGATTTATGACGAATTCATCAACGACGTCTTAAAAAACGTCATGTATGAGCATATTTCTTGTAGTGAATGGAGCGTGCAAGTGACTTGTTGGAGATCATACATGTGTGCGGTCCAATGAGTGTGGACGCGCGCGGTGGATATCATTATTTTCTCACCTTCACTGATGATTTGAGTAGGTATGGATATATTTACTTGATGAAGCACAAGTCTGAAATCGTTTGAAAAGTTCAAGCAATTTCAGAGTGAAGTTGAAAATCATCGTAACAAGAAGATCAGGTTCCTACGATCTGATCGAGGGGGCGAATATCTGAGTTTCGAGTTTGGTGCTCACTTAAGACAATGTGGAATCGTTTCACAGTTGACACCGCCTGGAACACCACAGCGTAATGGTGTGTCTGAACGTCGTAATCGTGCTTTGTTAGATATGGTGCGATCTATGATGTCTCTTACCGATTTACCGTTATTGTTTTGGGGTTATGCATTAGAGACAGTTGCATTCACTTTAAATAGGGCAACATCAAAACCTGTTGAGACGACACCATATGATCTATAGCATGCCAAGAGGCCAAAATTGTAATTTCTTAAAGTCTGGGGATGTGATGCTTATGTCAAAAAGCTTCATCCTGAAAAGCTGGAACCCAAAGCGGAAAAGTGCGTCCTCATAGGTTACCCAAAAGAGACAGTTGGGTACACCTTCTATCTCATTTCCGATAGCAAAGTGTTTGTTGCTAAGAACGGAGCTTTTCTCGAGAAGGAGTTTCTCTTGAAAGAATTGAGTGGGGGGAAGATAGAACTTGACGAGGTTGTGGAACCTTTGCTCCCTCTAGATGGTGGCGCAGGGCAGGGGAGAAATCTCTGTCGAGGCAACACCGGTTGAGGAGGAAGCTAATGATGATGATCATGAAGCTTCGGATCAAGTTACTATCGGACCTCGTAGGTCGACAAAATCACGTACTACTCTTGACTGGTACAGTAATCCTGTCTTATCTATAATGTTGCTAGACAACAATGAACCTGCGAATTATGAAGAAGCAATGGTGGGCCCGGATTCCAACAAATGGCTGGAGGCCATGAAGTCCGAGATAGGATCTATGTATGAAAACAAAGTGTGGACTTGGAAGTATTACCTCAAGGTCGCAAGGCTATTCAGAACAAATGGATTTTTAAGAAGAAGACGAAAACAGACGGTAATGTGACCATTTATAATGCTCGACTTGTGGCAAAGGGTTTTTCAAAAGTTCAAGGAGTTGACTACGATGAGATGTTCTCACCCGTAGCGATGCTTAAGTCCGTCCGAATCATGTTAGCAATAGTTGCATTTTTCGATTATGAAATCTGGCAGATGGATGTCAAAACGGCGTTCCTTAATGGTTTTCTTAAGGAAGAGTTGTATATGATGCAACCCGAAGGTTTTGTCGATCCAAAGAATGCTAACAAAGTATGCAAGCTCCAGCGATCCATTTATGGACTAGTGCAAGCATCTCGGAGTTGGAATAAGCGCTTTGATGAGGTGATCAAAGCATTTGGGTTTATACAAGTTGTTGGAGAATCTTGTATTTACACGAAAGTTAGTGGGATGTTTTTAACGTTTCTAATATTACATGTGGATGACATATTGCAGATTGGAAACAATGTGGAGTTTTTAGAGAGCGTAAAGGATTACTTGAACAAATGTTTTTCAATGAAAGACCTAGGAGAAGCTACTTACATATTAGGCATTAAGATCTATAGGGATAGATCGAGGTGCCTAATAGGACTTTCACAAAGCACATACCTTGATAAAGTTTTGAAGAAGTTCAAAATGGAGCAGTCCAAGAAGGGGTTCTTGCCAGTATTACAAGGTATAAAGTTGAGTAAGACACAGTGTCCAGTAATTGCGGAAGATAGAGAAAAGATGAGTACCGTCCCCTATGCTTCAGCCATAGGGTCTATCATGTATACAATGCTGTGCACAAGACCGGACGTCAGCCTGGCCATAAATATGGCAGGCGGTTTCAAAGTAATCCAGGAGTGGATCACTGGATGGCGGTCAAGAATATTCTGAAGTACCTGAAAAGGACTAAGGAAATGTTTCTCGTTTATGGAGGTGACGAAGAGCTCGTCGTAAAGGTTTACATCGATGCAAGCTTTAACACTGATCCAGATGACTCTAAGTCTCAAACCGGATACGTATTCATTCTTAATGGGGGTGCGGTAAGCTGGTGCAGTTCCAAGCAAAGCGTCATAGCAGATTCTACATGTGAAGCGGGGTGCATGGCTGCCTCGGAGGCAGCTAAGGAGGGTGTGTGGATGAAGCAGTTCATGACGGATCTTGGAGTTGTGCCGAGTGGACTAAATCTAATAACTCTGTTTTGTGACAACACTGGTGCCATTGCTCTAGCAAAGGATCCAAGGTTTCACAAGAATACTAGACTCATCAAACGATGCTTCAACCTCATCCGCGACTATCTCGAAGGAGAGGACGTAAATATATGCAAAGTGCACATGGATCTGAATGTTGCAGATCCGCTGACTAAACCTCTTCCACGAGCGAAGTATGATGAACACCAGACACTGTATGGGTGTTAGATTCATTCCAATGTTATTCGCATAGCGATGTGAGACTAGATTATTGACTCTAGTGCAAGTGGGAGACTGTTGGAAATATGCCCTAGAGGCAATGATAAAATATTTATTATTATATTTCCTGTTTCAAGATAATCTTTTATTATCTATGCTATAATTGTATTGAATGAAATCATAGATACATGTGTGGATATATAGACAAAACAATGTCCCTAGTAAGCCTCTAGTTGACTAGCAAGTTGATCAAGAATGGTTAAGATTTTTTGACCATATGCAAGTGTTGACACTTGATAACTGGATCACATCATTAGGAGAATGATGTGATGGACAAGACCCAAATTATGAACGTAGCATGTGATCGTGTCATTTTGTTGCTATTGTTTTCTGCGTGTCAAGTATTCATTCCTATGACCATGAGATCATGTAACTCACTGACACCGGAGGAATACCTTGTGTGTATCAAACGTCACAACGTTACTGGGTGATTATAAAGGTGATCTACAGGTATCCCCGAAGGTGTCCGTTGAGTTAGCATGGATCAAGACTGGGATTTGTCACTCCGTGTGACGGAGAGGTATCTCGGGGCCCAGTAGGTAATACAACATCACATAGCCTTGCAAGCAATGTGACTAAAGTGTTAGTCACAGGATCTTGTATTACGGAACGAGTAAAGGGACTTGCCGGTAACGAGATTGAAATAGGTATAGGATACCGACGATGAAATCTCGGGCAAGTAACATACCGAAGGACAAAGGGAATGGTATACAGGATTATATGAATCCTTGGCACAGAGGTTCAACTGATAAGATATTCGTAGAATATGTAGGATCCAATATGGACATCCAGGTCCCACTATTGGATATTGGCCGGGGAGTGTCTTAGGTCATGTCTGCATAGTTCTCGAACCCGCAAGGTCTACACACTTAAGGTTCGGTGACGTTTTGGTATAGTTGAGTTATAGGTGTTGGTGACCGAAGGTCGTTTGGAGTCCCAGATGAGATCACGAACGTCACGAGGGTTTCCGAAATGGTCCGGAAATGAAGATTGATATATAGGATTGTTTCATTTGGTCTCTGTAAAGATTTTGGGCATTACCGACAGTGTGCCGGGAGTGACGAATGGGTTCCGGGTCTTCACCGGGAGGGGGCCACCCACCCGGGAGTGATCCCAATAGTCCAAGGGTGGCGCACTAGCCTTTAGTGGGCTGGTAATTCCAGCCTAAGTGGGTTATGGCTGTAGGAAAGGAAAACCCAAAGAAAAGAAAAAACAGGAGAGGGAGGTGGGAAGGAAGAGGAGGACTCCTCCTTCCCCAAACCAAATTGGAGTTGGAGTCCTCCTCCTCCTTTTGGCCGGCGTCGTAGGGGCTCCCTTGAGCCCCAAGGCTAGCCCCTGCCCTCCTCCTATATATACTAGAGGTTTTAGGGTTTTTGAGACACAACTTTGCCACGTACAACTCAAACATCTACTTCATAGTTCTTCCTCTAGATTGGTTTTCTGCGGAGCTTGGGCGGAGCCCTACAGGAATAGATCATCACCATCACCGGTGTGCCGTCAGGCTGTTGGATAACTCTTCTACTTCTCCATCTCTCTTGCTGGATCAAGAAGGCGGAGATCATCATCGAGCTGTACGTGTGCTGAGCGCGGAGGTACCGTCCCTTTGACGCTAGATCGGAATGGATCGTGGGACGGATCGCGAGACGGTTCGTGTGACGGTTCGTGGAACGGATCGTGAAGACATACCACTACATCAACCGCGTTTCTTAACGCTTCCCGCTGAGCGATCTACAAGGGTATGTGGATCGGATCTCCCTCTCGTAGATGAACATCACCATGATAGGTCTTCGCGTGCATATGAAATTTTTTGTTTCCCATGCAACGTTCCCCAACAAATGGTTCTCGCCGTCCCCCGCCCTTGGCACCGACGTTGTTGCCAACATAAATGACATGCTATCCTCAGACATGTCTTGCTACCAATACCGTACAAGATGTCACCCCTCTATCTACTCTCGGCCCACATGGTGGACCCATAACCCAAAGTTCAACAGGATCAAAACCTCCAAGGTATCCTTTACACTTGGCTTCGCATGAAATTACCGAGCCACCGTTCAATGGAGCGATCACTCTTCGGTCTGGATGATACCCAACACGCTGAACATCAAATCCGCGTTATTCTTCAGAATCAGAAGGCCGCTCAGCCTCGTCGAAAGAGTCAGTATGATCGTTGTCATCAAGATATGGTCTATCAACCTGGCGAAAAGGATTATCTTCGCGTCACACCAATGAGAGGTGCACATCGTTTTGGGATCAAGGACAAGTTAGCTCCTTGCTATATTGGTCCTTTCACTCTTCTCGAAAGGCATGGAAAAGTATCTTATCATTTGGAACTGCGGGCGAACCTTTCTCATGTTCACGGTGTCTTCCATGTGTCTCGGCTCCGCCGCTGCTGCAAAGATCCTATGCGAGCAGTGGATCATAATGTGCTTGAGCTGCAACAAGACCTCTCTGATAAAGAGGATCCGGTCCGCATTCTCGATCAGGCTGAACGTCACACTCGTTGCAAAGTCACCAAGTTCCTTAAAGTGAAGTGGTCAACTCATTCGGAAGATGAAGCCACTTGAGAACACGAGGATCACGACACCGACCGCAGTCGCCTGGAACGCCCCATCGCCTCCACCGCGCCGCCATCACAACTCCATGTCGGCCTCCTCATCTTGTCCTCGACGGCTCCATCAAGCCTCGCCGCCCCGATCCCCGACAACACCGGTGAGCTCCGAGCCCTGGCCACCCTCTCCTCCTCTTACCCCTCCGGTTCCGTTCTAGCGTTCACCACCTCGTCTGGGCGTCGTTGATCTATCATGTAAGAGGAGGAGGTGGAGTATTGCCTCCTATCTGTCAATTGAGAGAGAGAGTTGAACAAAGAGATAGAGTAGGGATGGAAAAGAGATGATAGGATAAGAAAATAAAATAAATGGATATATGTATGTGTGTATGTATATGTGGTATGTATGTATTGTGTATGAATATGTGTGCGTATGGATGTATTGTGTGTATAAGTGCGTATGTGAGATATGTGGGTGCAGGAATATGTGTTTGTGTGTGTGTGTAAGTTGTGGTGTAGCCAATGCCACTTACCGATGGGGCCAACCCCCTCCACTCCCACTAACAGGGAGGACCCACACAACGCTCTGTTGAAAAAAAAAAATATATTTAATAAATAGTTTAATTAATTAAATAATTAATTCGTGAATTAATTAATTAATTAATTAGTGAATTAATTAATTAGTTAATTATAATGATTATGTGTAATTAGAATAATTAAGTAAATCTGTTAATATAGATAAGTATTTATCCTAATTAGATAAGTATTTATCCTAAGAGAATATGACACGTGGGTCCCCTTACTAAATTAATCTGATTAGCTAACTATTAACCCAAATTAAAAAAATGTGTGTCTATGACACTTGGGACCCACTGGTAAGATGACCAGTCAACTACTAATGTCAGCATGACATCCTGCTGATTTCATAATTGCATTTAATTGAATTAATTAAATCTGTTTTTTAATTCCTAATATTAATAAAACTTTGAAAATTAATATAAAATAAACCTAGCTCATATGAAAATATTTTCAACATGTAAGTTGATCAGCAGAATGAGACGAACCCGGATACACTATCCGTTCGTCTATCACGTGTCCCTAGCATAGCAAACGTGGAACTTTTCCACCGTTTTTTCGTCTCACCGGTAGTAGCCACAAACCCGGGAAATATCATCTGATATTTTCCCGATCCGTCTATGGCAGATGTTACTGCGTTAGCTCATGCCTAGCCTACATTTTGTCATGTCATGCTTAGTGTTGCATATGTGGTTTGTATTTATTGTTTCTTCCCCCTCTTCTTACTGGTAAACCCCGAGACTGCCGCCGCTGGTCAGTACGACTACGGCCCATCGACCAGCCCTTTTCCGCAGAGCAAAAAGGCAAGCACACCCCCTTTGATCATCCCTATATCGCCTATGTCTTTCTTCCTCCTGGTTGCACTAGAATTTTGCTACTGTTGTAGTTAGCTCCTATATCTGATGCATAGCCTGTTTTTGATGAACTGCTACTTTCAGTCCTGCACTTTAAAACTATTTAGAATAGGTGGAGCAGTCATCCATTGTGACCCCTTAGTCCAGTTGCCTAGCTTTATTGTCGATCACGATCCCTGATCAACGAGCCAAGACCCAACACAACACTTACACCCCCCTTAGTTGTACGACGCTACAGAGCTACTATCGGGTACTGTGGGTGACACCTCGCGAAGTACTCATGATGATATCTCTGTAGTGCAGCTAATCGGTCGTGGTTATCGAGGGTGATTCCTCCTTCACCACTCCCGATGACGACTCTGTCGTGCAACCCCTCAAGTGTGAGACCCTCGAGGGTGATTCCTCTAAGTCCACCTTGACGGATACATCGTTCGGAATCCAATGAGGGTGATACCTCAGATTCCCCCCGATGTTACAACCACACAGTTACTTGACCATGATACTAGGATCTTTGATGGATAGATGTTAGGCGGGTGGATATGAGGACCCTGACTTAGGAGTCGAGATCGCCGAATGAACGTGCTCGGTGATCCCATAGATCAATGCTCCGCGAACACACAGATACTGAATATTAAGAGTCTTATATCCAAATACCGAACTTATTACATCACGTGACCGAATGGTCAAGTTCACAAGGTAGGGACTATAAGGCCAAATAACACGGATACAACTAGTAGCGGAAATCTTAGGGCTAAGCGGGTTCCCATGCCATCAGCCTACACCAACACGCATGCTGACTAGGAAGCGTCCTAGTTCGCAGGGGCGTCTTCGAAGACGTACTCTTCTCCAAACTCCGGTCCTTCCATGTTTGGTCCATAATATAACCAGTGGCAAGCCAATGAGTACTTTTGAATGTACTCGCAAACAGCCCATGATATGAACAATGTAAGTGAAGGATAACAATAATGTGCATCTTTGGTGGATAACATCTTGGATGTAAATAAACATGATCATGGGTATGCAACATAAGTTAAATGTTATTTGAAGAACAGGTTACAAATACCAATATATCTATCGAGGGCTGAACACTCTAGGTTCACCTTGTATGCCAAGTCACCAAACTTGGTCATATCAACTCTTTCATGTTAAATTTATTTACCACACACTCACACACACTTGGTTTATGCGGAAACGACTGGACGTAGTTTAAGCAGGATTACCCAACTCTCATTGACCTTGGACACGACTATTCGAATAGTTTTACACTCTCTAGAGGTAGTATGCTGGACCCACGAGATCCGGGGAACTTCCGTGTCATCCACGACTGGCGGTATATACCATACCCGAGGTAAGTACCCGATCAATGCCTTTCCCCTGACGATACTAGACAAAGAGGTCCACTCGATTGGTACCCAGCCCACATGTTGTACATCTTACGAGCATCGACTCTGGACAGTAGCAACCATGCGGGGACCAACGGTATGCCTGGAACACGTAAAAACGGCATAGTCGCCGTACCTGGCACGACCCCATCACGTGAGTGACCACACATCACTCCCGCCACTAGTAATGTGGCTCTTTGCTAGCACCGACCAGAGTAATCAACATAGCCCCGTCCGATAAAGGGGTAACGTGGTCATACAGGTAAGGTTGGGACGGTCGACACATCATAAATTTAATCCCATTTCCGAAACCATACTCACTCAAAATACCCAGTGCACCACTTCACCAAAAGTGGACACCTAACTCATCATCACCGTTGGGCATTAGTGGCACCCGACAGGGTTTTCATAAACCTTTGATTTATGTCATCATCATGCTCATGCTAATACTATTCTAACTTTACTTGTAAACATGATATTAGCATGACCCTCATAGGTGGTAGGATCAAGCTCAATGCATGTGCTTCAGAGGAGCCATCGGTAACATCACTTCAATGATTTACCGGTACTTATGATCATATGCAATGGAAATATTTGCTACACTATCATGCATCATAACATATGCTCAGACATGGTCAAAGGGCTGCTTGCCTTGGTCAGCTAGGGATCCGGTGTCTTCGGGGTCTTCCGCTCCGACTCCTTCGTCATACGGGTTTTCTATTGTCGTATAAAGAAAAAAATAATAATTAGCTTACTCCAAAACAAATCACAAAGTCATTTTAAAAATGTTGGTTATTTCTGATAAATCCAGGTTGTTATTTTAAAAATATTTTCTTCTGGATTTAATGACAAAATATTTTTAAAATCAACTTAGGAGAAGCAAAACTATTCAATTTAATCCTTTTTTATTATTGTAAAAGAGAACAGTTGCTGCAAAATTCAAACAATGGTTCTATTAAATACTACACATTTTCAAAAGAATAACAGTGGAAGAATTATATTTTTACACTAGTTAAATCTTTTTATAAATATCAATTTAACTCAGGTTCTAAATAAAAAAAGGAAAAGGCTACACACCCTGTCCTGGTTGGCCTGGGACTGGGCCGGCCCAATGGCCAGCCAACCAACCTACCCAGGCGCACGCGCCGCTAGGTTTGAACCTGACGCGCGGGCCCCTACGATTAGTAGCTATGGGCAGCGAGGGAGAGAGAGATGGGCCACCGTCAGGTGGGGCACAACTGTTGGGGTCGTCTCCTACCTCTGGCCAGAGAGGAGGAGGAGCACGCCGGCGTGGCTACCGATGTCCCCGGGCACTAATGACGACGGGAATGGGTCCGACTCGTCGTCGCCTACCTGTTGGTGGTCGAGACAACGACGGAGGGGCTCAGGTTCACTAGCAACAAGGTAGGCACGACGGAGGGGTTTCGGGCGAAGGTGGAGGTGGTAGCTAGGGGCACGGATTTTCTCGGGGAAGATAGGGGAATGCTTCCTGAGGTCAAGGGGAGTGGTTTGGTGGGCAGAGGAACGCGGGAGCCGACGTGTAGCCGGAGATCGATCGGAGCTCCGAGGCGGAGGGCCTCGGTCGAGCTCGAGTACTGGGGCTCTGCTTTCTCAAAGAGGAGGTTAGGGAGGTGATTGAGGTTGCTGCGATGAGGAATGAGGGGTCCTGGAGCGAGGGGATAGGATATATATAGGTCCGCGACGGTGAGTCGAGTCGGGAGCGCCGGTGATTCACGTGGTGCGCATGGGGGAGCAGAGAAGCTGGGGCCGAAACCACGGTCTCAGGACGTGGTTTTGGACCTCCAGAACTCAATGCAAGAGAAAGGGAGAGGGAAGAGGCGAGCTACCGTGGCCACGCATCTCTGGCCGGTTCTTGTGCGCGCGGGCACGCGTCGCACCAGCTCTTAGCGCGGGATAGAAGGGGCCCTGATGGTCGCCTAATGCAGAGGGGTTGTCGGGGAAGAGGATAGACACTTCGATGGAGGCTGGAACTGGCCGAGAGCGTCGCCCCCACCTCGCTGGCTCCCTGTAGCGCGCCCAGAGCGCAACTTTGGCATACCACGGCATGCTGGCGCGCCCTGGGGTGCCTTGGCCGTGTCTAGCATGTCCTAGGCACTGGGTGAAAGATGCCTAGCCGTTGGAGACCCGTAGGAGCTTCGACTGGTCAAGGGGACAAGGAAAACAGGTGTTGTCAGCCTTGAGCTGAAGCTTAGATTAGGGTTTTTGGCATTTCTACTTTCCACCAAAGAGGGGCCAGTTGACTGGAGCTTGGCATTGATGCTAGCCACGTAATCTGAGAGTTTGGGAGAAAGGGTTGGAGTTTAGCTAAGGTTAGGTGGGGTTTTACCCATCCGTCACAAGGTGCTCGACAGTGGTTTGGGGTGGTTGCACCCCACCACTCGCTCTGTAACTTAACAGGATTGGGCTTGGTGCTAAAACAAGGGGCTTCACCAAGTTTGAGCTCCATTGGACAAGTTTAGCTTTGTAAACTTGAAAACATCACCAAATGACTAGATCTGTTCCTTCCAAAGAGAGTTTGGGCAAATTAAGTCCCACAAATCCTATTTTTGTCATGGAGCCCTCATTTGAGGTATTAGGTAGTCCTGCAAAGTTTCAACTCCATTGGACAAACTTTTCTATGTAGAGGTGCTCTAACTTCATTCTGGACACAAGGGGTTTTGCAACTATTTGGTGTCCTTAATCACCTTGGATCAAGGTGAAATTTTATATGGACACCAAGTATGTCCTAGGGATACCACTGGAATTTTCTAGGAATTTATTAAGAATATTTCCTTTGGAAATATTTCAAAATGTCAAAACAGACAGAAAGGGTTTTCAAGGTAGTACTCAAATAATAATAATATAAATTGTTGGGGAACGTCGCATGGGAAACAAAAAATTTCCTACGCGCACGAAGACCTATCATGGTGATGTCCATCTACGAGAGGGGATGAGTGATCTACGTACCCTCGTAGACCGTATAGCAGAAGCGTTAGAGAACGCGGTTGATGTAGTGGAACGTCCTCACGTCCCTCGATCCGCCCCGCGAACAATCCCGCGATCAGTCCCACGATCTAGTACCGAATGGACGGCACCTCGGCGTTCAGCACACGTACAGCTCGACGATGATCTCGGCCTTCTTGATCCAGCAAGAGAGACGGAGAGGTAAAAGAGTTCTCCGGCAGCATGACGGCGCTCCGGAGTTTGGTGATGACCTTGTCTCAGCAGGGCTCCGCCCGAGCTCCGCAGAAACGCGATCTAGAGGAAAAACCGTGGAGGTATGTGGTCGGGCAGCCGTGGAAAAGTCGTCACAAATCAGCCCTAAAACCTCCGTATATATAGGTGGGAGGGAGGGGACCTTGCCTTGGGGCTCAAGGAGCCCCAAGGGGGTCGGCCGAGTCCAAGGGGGAGGACTCTCCCCCCCCCCAAACCGAGTTGGACTAGGTTTGGTGGGAGGGAGTCCCCCTTCCTTCCCACCTCCTCCCTTTTTTTTTCTTTCTCTCTTGATTTTCTTCTCCTTGGCGCATAGAGCCTTTTGGGCTGTCCCACCAGCCCACTAAGGGCTGGTGTGCCACCCTCAACGCATATGGGCTTCCCCGGGGTGGGTTGCCCCCCCCCCCCCCGGTGAACTCTCGGAACCCATTCGTCATTCCCGGTACATTCCCGGTAACTCCGAAAACCTTCCGGTAATCAAATGAGGTCATCCTATATATCAATCTTCGTTTCCGGACCATTCCGGAAACCCTCGTGACGTCCGTGATCTCATCCGGGACTCCGAACAACATTCGGTAACCAACCATATAACTCAAATACGCATAAAACAACGTTGAACTTAAAGTGTGCAGACCCTGCGGGTTCGAGAACTATGTAGACATGACCCGAGAGACTCCTCGGTCAATATCCAATAGCGGGACCTGGATGCCCATATTGGATCCCACATATTCTACGAAGATCTTATCGTTTGAACCTCAGTGTCAAGGATTCATATATTCCCGTATGTCATTCCCTTTGTCCTTCGGTATGTTACTTGCCCGAGATTCGATCGTCAGTATCCGCATTCCTATTTCAATCTCGTTTACCGGCAAGTCTCTTTACTCGTTCCGTAATACAAGATCCCGCAACTTACACTAAGTTACATTGCTTGCAAGGCTTGTGTGTGATGTTGTATTACCGAGTGGGCCCCGAGATACATCTCCGTCACACGGAGTGACAAATCCCAGTCTTGATCCATACTAACTCAACTAACACCTTCGGAGATACCTGTAGAGCACCTTTATAGTCACCTGGTGACATTGCGACTTTTGATACACACAAAGCATTCCTCCAGTGTCAGTGAGTTATATGGTCTCATGGTCATAGGAACAGTTACTTGACACGCAGAAAACAGTAGCAACAAAATGACACGATCAACATGCTACGTCTATTAGTTTGGGTCTAGTCCATCACGTGATTCTCCTAATGACGTGATCCAGTTATCAAGCAACAATACCTTGTTCATAATCAGAAGACACTGACTATCATCGATCAACTGGCTAGCCAACTAGAGGCATGCTAGGGACGGTGTTTTGTCTATGTATCCACACATGTAAATGAGTCTTCATTCAATACAATTATAGCATGGATAATAAACGATTATCTTGATACAGGAATTATAATAATATCTATATTTATTATTGCCTCTAGGGCATAATTCCAACAGTCTCCCACTTGCACTAGAGTCAATAATCTAGCCCTCACATCACCATGTGAATTACATTGTAATAAATCTAACACCCATACAGTTCTGGTGTCGATCATGTTTTGGCCGTGGAAGAGGTTTAGTCAGCGGGTCTGCTACATTCAGATCTGTGTGCACTTTGCATATATTTACGTCCTCTTCCTCGACGTAGTCGCGGATGAGGTTGAAGCGTCGTTTGATGTGTCTGGTCTTCTTGTGAAACCGTGGTCCTTTGCTAAGGCAATGGCACTCGTGTTGTCACAGAACAAGGTTATTGGATTCAGTGCGCTTGGCACCACTCCAAGATCCGTCATGAACTGCTTCATCCAGACACCCTCCTTAGCCGCCTCCGAGGCAGCCATGTACTCCGCTTCACATGTAGAATCTGCTACGACGCTTTGCTTGGAACTGCACCAGCTTACTGCACCCCCATTAAGAATAAATACGTATCCGGTTTGCGACTTAGAGTCGTCCGGATCTGTGTCAAAGCTTGCATCGACGTAACCTTTTACGGCGAGCTCTTCGTCACCTCCATATACGAGAAACATCTCCTTAGTCCTTTTCAGGTACTTCAGGATATTCTTGACCGCTGTCCAGTGATCCACTCCTGGATTACTCAGGAACCTACCTGCCATACTTATGGCCAGGCTAACATCCGGTCTAGTGCACAACATCGCATACATGATAGAACCTATGGCTGAAGCATAGGGGACGGAGCGCATATGCTCTCTATCTTCATCAGTTGCTGGGCACTGAGTCTTACTCAATCTCGCACCTTGTAAAACTGGCAAGAACCATTTCTTGGACTGTTCCATTTTGAACCTCTTCAAAACTTTATCAAGGTATGTGCTTTGTGAAAGTCCTATCAGGCGTTTTGATCTATCCCTATAGATCTTAATGCCTAGAATGTAAGCAGCTTCTCCTAGGTCCTTCATAGAGAAACTTTTATTCAAGTAACCTTTTATGCTCTCCAAAAGCTCTACGTTGTTTCCAATCAGTAATATGTCATCCACATATAATATTAGAAACGCCACAGAGCTCCCACTCACTTTCTTGTAAATACAAGATTCTCCAACCACTTGTATAAACCCAAATGCTTTGATCACCTCATCAAAGCGTTTGTTCCAACTCCGAGATGCTTGCACCAGTCCATAAATGGATCGCTGGAGCTTGCACACCTTGTTAGCATTCTTAGGATCGACACAACCTTCGGGTTGCATCATATACAACTCTTCTTTAAGGAAACCATTAAGGAACGCCGTTTTGACATCCATCTGCCAGATTTCATAATCGAAAAATGCAGCTATTGCTAACATGATTCTGACGGACTTAAGCATCGCTACGGGTGAGAAAGTCTCATCGTAGTCAACTCCTGAAACTTGTGAAAAACCCTTTGCCACAAGTCGAGCTTTATAAACTGTCACATTGTCGTCAGCGTCCGTCTTCTTCTTAAAGATCCATTTGTTCTGAATAGCCTTGCGGCCCTCAGGTAGTATCTCCAAAGTCCACACTTTGTTCTCATACATGGATCCTATCTCGGACTTCATGGCTTCTAGCCATTTGTTGGAATCTGGGCCCACCATTGCTTCTTCATAATTTGCAGGTTCATTGTTGTCTAACAACATGATTGATAAGACGGGATTACCGTACCACTCTGGAGCAGCACGTGATCTCGTCGACCTGCGTGGTTCAACAGAAACTTGAACTGGAGTTTCATGATCATCATCATTAACTTCCTCCTCAACCGGCGTCGCAACGACAGAGGTTTCCCCTTGCCCTGCGCCACCATCCAGAGGGATGAGAGGTTCGACAACCTCGTCAAGTTCTATCTTCCTCCCACTCAATTCTCTCGAGAGAAACTCCTTCTCGAGAAAAGCTCCGTTCTTAGCAACAAACACTTTGCCCTCGGATTTGAGATAGAAGGTGTACCCAACTGTCTCTTTTGGGTAACCTATGAAGACGCACTTTTCCGCTTTGGGTTCCAGCTTTTCAGGCTGAAGCTTTTTGACATAAGCATCAACGGAAACTTTAAGAAACGAAAACTTTGGCCTTTTGCCATACCACAGTTCGTATGGTGTCGTCTCAACGGATTTTGATGTTGCCCTATTTAAAGTGAATGCAGCTGTTTCTAATGCATAACCCCAAAATGATAACGACAAATCAGTAAGAGACATCATAGATCGCACCATCTCTAACAAAGTACGATTACGACGTTCGGACACACCATTACGCTGTGGTGTTCCAGGCGGTGTCAACTGTGAAACAATTCCACATTTTCTTAAGTGATCCCCAAACTTTAAGAAACGAAAACTTTGGCCTTTTGCCATACCACAGTTCGTATGGTGTCGTCTCAACGGATTTTGATGTTGCCCTATTTAAAGTGAATGCAGCTGTTTCTAATGCATAACCCCAAAATGATAACGACAAATCAGTAAGAGACATCATAGATCGCACCATCTCTAACAAAGTACGATTACGACGTTCGGACACACCATTACGCTGTGGTGTTCCAGGCGGTGTCAACTGTGAAACAATTCCACATTTTCTTAAGTGATCACCAAACTCGAAACTCAGATATTCACCCCCACGATCTGACCGTAGGAACTTGATCTTCTTGTTACGATGATTTTCCACTTCACTCTGAAATTGCTTGAACTTTTCAAATGTTTCGGACTTGTGCTTCATCAAGTAGACATAGCCATACCTACTCAAATCGTCAGTGAAGGTGAGAAAATAACGATATCCGCCGCGTGCCTCCACGCTCATCGGACCACACACATCGGTATGTATGATTTCCAATAAGTCACTTGCACGCTCCATTGTTCCGGAGAACGGAGTCTTAGTCATCTTGCCCATGAGGCATGGTTCGCACGTGTCAAGTGAATCAAAGTCAAGTGACTCCAAAAGTCCATCAGCATGGAGTTTCTTCATGCGCTTTACACCAATATGACCTAAGCGGCACTGCCACAAAAATATGGCGCTATCATTGTTTACTCTAACTCTTTTGGTCTCAATGTTATGTATATGCGTATCGCTATCAAGATTCAATATGAACAATCCTCTCACATTCGGTGCATGACCATAAAAGATGTTACTCATAGAAATTGAACAACCATTATTCTCTGACTTAAAAGAGTAACCGTCTCGCAATAAACAAGATCCAGATATAATGTTCATGCTCAACGCAGGCACTAAATAACAATGATTTAAGTTCATCACTAATCCCGACGGTAGCTGAAGTGACACTGTGCCGACGGCGATTGCATCAACCTTGGAACCATTTCCTACGCGCATCGTCACTTCATCTTTCGCCAGCCTTCGTTTATTCCGCAGTTCCTGTTTCGAGTTGCAAATATGAGCAACAGAACCGGTATCGAATACCCAGGCACTACTACCAGAGCTAGTTAAGTACACATCAATAACATGTATATCAAATATACCTGATTTTTCTTTGCCCGCCTTCTTATCTGCCAGATACTTGGGGCAATTGCGCTTCCAGTGACCCATACCCTTGCAATAGTAACACTCCGTTTCAGGCTTAGGTCCAGCTTTGGGTTTCTTCCGCGGATTGGCAACAGGCTTGCCGCTCTTCTTCGAATTTCCCTTCTTGCCTTTGCCGTTTCTCTCGAAACTAGTGGTCTTATTCACCATCAACACTTGATGCTCTTTACGGAGTTCAGACTCTGCGACTTTCAGCATCGCAAACAACTCGCCGGGAGACTTGTTCTTCCCTTGCATGTTGTAGTTCAACACAAAGCCTTTATAGCTTGGCGGCAGTGATTGAAGGATTCTGTCAGTGATAGCCTCTTGCGGGAGTTAAATCCCCAGCTCAGCTAGACAGTTTGAGTACCCAGACATTTTGAGCACATGTTCACTGACAGACGAGTTTTCCTCCATCTTGCAAGCATAGAATTTATCGGAGGTCTCATACCTCTCGATCCAGGTGTTCTTATGAAAGATAAACTTCAACTCCTGGAACATCTCAAATGCTCCATGACGCTCAAAGCGACGTTGAAGTCCCGGTTCTAAGCCATACAAGACTGCACATTGAACTATTGAGTAGTCCTCCTTACGTGCTAACCAAGCGTTCTTAACATCCTGATCAGCCGTAGCGGGTGGTTCATCTCCTAGCGTAGCATTAAGGACATAATCCTTCTTCCCATCTTGTAAGATTAGCTTAAGATTACGAGCCCAGTCTACAAAGTTGCTTCCATCATCTTTCAACTTAGCTTTCTCCAGGAACGTATTAAAATTCAGGATGACTGTCGCGTGAGCCATGATCTACAACACAAATATATTCAAAGTGGACTTTAGACTATGTTCAACTTAATCAAATTATAAGCTAAACCCCCACTCAAAAAGTACATCTCTCTAGTCATTTGAGTGGTTCATGATCCACTTACACTATCCCAAGTCCGATCATCACGTGAGTTGAGTATAGTTTTAGTGGTAAGCATCCCTATGCTAATCATATCATCTATATGATTCATGGTCGACCTTTCGGTCTCATGTGTTCCAAGGCCATGTCTGCACATGCTAGGCTCGTCAAGCTTAACCCGAGTGTTCCGCGTGCGCAACTGTTTTGCACCCGTTGTATGTGAACGTTGAGTCTATCACACCCGGTCATCACGTGGTGTCTCGAAACGACGAACTGTAGCAACGATGCACAGTCGGGGAGAACACAATTTTGTCTTGCAATTTTAGTGAGAGATCACCTCATAATGCTACCGTCGTTCTAAGCAAAATAAGGTGCATAAAAGGATTAACATCACATGCAATTCATAAGTGACATGATATGGCCATCATCACGTTCTTCTTGATCTCCATCACCAAAGCACCAGCACGATCTTCTTGTCACCGGCGCCACACCATGATCATCCATCAACGTGTTGCCATCGGGGTTGTCGTGCTACTCATGCTATTACTACTAAAGCTACATCCTAGCAAAATAGTAAACGCATCTGCAAGCACAAACGTTAGTATAAAGACAACCCTATGGCTCCAGCCGGTTGCCGTACCATCGAAGTGCAAGTCGATATTTCTATTACAACATGATCATCTCATACATCCAATATATCACATCACATCGTTGGCCATATCACATCACAAGCATACCCTGCAAAAACAAGTTAGACGTCCTCTAATTTTGTTGTTGCATGTTTTACGTGGTGACCAAGGGTATCTAGTAGGATCGCATCTTACTTACGCAAACACCACAACGGAGATATATGAGTTGCTATTTAACCTCATCCAAGGACCTCCTCGGTCAAATCTGATTCAACTAAAGTTTGAGAAACCGACACTTGCCAGTCATCTTTGAGCAAAGGGATTTACTCGTAACGATGAAACCAGTCTCTCGTAAGCGTACGAGTAATGTCGGTCCAAGCCGCTTCAATCCAACAATACCACGGAATCAAGAAAAGACTAAGGAGGGCAGCAAAACGCACATCACCGCCCACAAAAACTTTTGTGATCTACTCGAGAAGACATCTACGCATGAACCTAGCTCATGATGCCACTGTTGGGGAACGTCGCATGGGAAACAAAAAAATTTCTACGCGCACGAAGACCTATCATGGTGATGTCCATCTACGAGAGGGGATGAGTGATCTACGTACCCTCGTAGACCGTACAGCAGAAGTGTTAGAAAACGCGGTTGATGTAGTGGAACGTCCTCACGTCCCTCGATCCGCCCCGCGAACAATCCCGCGATCAGTCCCACGATCTAGTACCGAATGGACGGCACCTCCGCGTTCAGCACACGTACAGCTCGACGATGATCTCAGCCTTCTTGATCCAGCAAGAGAGACGGAGAGGTAGAAGAGTTCTCCGGAAGCGTGACGGCGCTCCGGAGGTTGGTGATGACCTTGTCTCAGCAGGGCTCCGCCCGAGCTCCGCAGAAACGCGATCTAGAGGAAACACCGTGGAGGTATGTGGTCGGGCAGCCGTGGAAAAGTCGTCACAAATCAGCCCTAAAACCTCCGTATATATAGGTGGGAGGGAGGGGACCTTGCCTTGGGGCTCAAGGAGCCCCAAGGGGGTCGGCCGAGTCCAAGGGGGAGGACTCTCCCCCCCCCAAACCGAGTTGGACTAGGTTTGGTGGGAGGGAGTCCCCCTTCCTTCCCACCTCCTCCCTTTTTTTTTCTTTCTCTCTTGATTTTCTTCTCCTTGGCGCATAGAGCCTTTTGGGCTGTCCCACCAGCCCACTAAGGGCTGGTGTGCCACCCTCAACGCCTATGGGCTTCCCCGGGGTGGGTTGCCCCCCCGGTGAACTCCCGGAACCCATTCGTCATTCCCGGTACATTCCCGGTAACTCCGAAAACCTTCCGGTAATCAAATGAGGTCATCCTATATATCAATCTTCATTTCCAGACCATTCCGGAAACCCTCTTGACGTCCGTGATCTCTTCCGGGACTCCGAACAACATTCGGTAACCAACCATATAACTCAAATACGCATAAAACAACGTTGAACTTAAAGTGTGCAGACCCTGCGGGTTCGAGAACTATGTAGACATGACCCGAGAGACTCCTCGGTCAATATCCAATAGCGGGACCTGGATGCCCATATTGGATCCCACATATTCTACGAAGATCTTATCGTTTGAACCTCAGTGTCAAGGATTCATATATTCCCGTATGTCATTCCCTTTGTCCTTCGGTATGTTACTTGCCCGAGATTCGATCGTCAGTATCCGCATTCCTATTTCAATCTCGTTTACCGGCAAGTCTCTTTACTCGTTCCGTAATACAAGATCCCGCAACTTACACTAAGTTACATTGCTTGCAAGGCTTGTGTGTGATGTTGTATTACCGAGTGGGCCCCGAGATACCTCTCCGTCACACGGAGTGACAAATCCCAGTCTTGATCCATACTAACTCAACTAACACCTTCGGAGATACCTGTAGAGCACCTTTATAGTCACCCGGTTACGTTGCGACGTTTGATACACACAAAGCATTCCTCCGGTGTCAGTGAGTTATATGATCTCATGGTCATAGGAACGAATACTTGACACGCAGAAAACAGTAGCAACAAAATGACACGATCAACATGCTACGTCTATTAGTTTGGGTCTAGTCCATCACGTGATTCTCCTAATGACGTGATCCAGTTATCAAGCAACAACACCTTGTTCATAATCAGAAGACACTGACTATCATTGATCAACTGGCTAGCCAACTAGAGGCATGCTAGGGACGGTGTTTTGTCTATGTATCCACACATGTAAATGAGTCTTCATTCAATACAATTATAGCATGGATAATAAACGATTATCTTGATACAGGAATTATAATAATAACTATATTTATTATTGCCTCTAGGGCATAATTCCAACATAAATAGGGGTTGAAATTCTTATGTATGGAAAATATATGTCCTTCTGATCATCTTCAAATTTTCTCAGATTTTTCTAATGCAGGAAAGTATTTTTCCATATAGGAATACCATTTCTGGCCTGAGAAATGGACATGCAATTAAATTAGAAAAATAATTCATAAAATAATTATTATATGGTTTGGTGCTCTAAAATGGTTGTAGAACGAGATCACCAACTTTGGGTAAGAACACGCCTTGCCATCACGGACTTGTAGTGCAACCCAAAGCAGGGTTTTGCTTTAACCAGAAATTAGAAAAAATGTTTTGAAAATAATTAAGTCATAAGAAATGGGGTTTTTAATATCACATGATCAAGCATACAAGCATACAATGACAATCAAGGCACTCACAACATTAGTTTCGAAAAAGTTTTAATAAACTCAGATTTTTGAATTACAGAAAAAGTGGTAGTGAAAACACGGTGTGACAGTGGATTCCCGCGTGGATTTGTCGATGACTTAATTAAAATGATAATAGATTTGGGTATTTGATCTGGGTTGGTTGGAAGGTCGATGACTTAATTTATTGAGAATATTTGGGAAGAATTATGGGTACTCGACGTCATGGTATCAGCCGAAGCTTTTCAGACGTCAGCATTGGAGCGGCGCGCGCCCGAGTGGTCCCGAGATGCATCGCGCTTGTAGTAAGGGGTGCTAGGACTGACATTGGCCGCCCACTCATCGTGCAGGAGCGTAGAGGGAAAGTGGGCCCACTAACCCTTTGTGCTTAGGAGTTAGACCAGCAGGCTGGCCTTTGTGTTGAGCTTAGGTGGTGCTGCGACATGTCAATATTCCGAGGCCGGGCATGACCTAGAAAAGTGTGTCCGGCCAGAGTGTTATCGAGCGTGACGGGGAATATGTTGTGCACCCCTGCAGGGAAGAAATTAACTATTCGGATAGTCGTGTCCACGGTTACAGGATGACTTGGAGTTGTGCCCTGATCTTATACAACTACAACTGTTACTCAACTGGAATTAGTTGCTCCGGGATTGCTTCCTCGCACGGAGTCAAGGGAGGATCTCTGGGCGTGACCTCATATTAATATTGCTGCAACAATATGACTATTTATTTGTGTTACCCCTGCTCTACTCTCGTCTATTGCTGCAAGACCCCTGAATATGCGAGTCTTCGGTAGGACTAGGCCTTCCCTCTCTATTCTCGCATTGCTGCAGTCAATCCACATATAAGCCCCCTTCTTTGATATTGATGCATACTTAGCATAGTTCTATATAAGTCTTGCGAGTACTTTGGATGAGTACTCACCGTTGCTTTGCTCCCCCTTTGTCCCCTTGATCCGTTGTTGCGACCAGATGATGGAGCTGAGGAGATGGAGTATCCTGCCGACGATGACTGCTACCTCGACGATGCCTACTACTACGTGGAGGCCGCTGAAGACCAGGAGTAGTTAGGAGGTTCCCACGCACGAGGGCTCACCTTGTTCGATCGTTGTATCTTTTGTGCTAGCCTTCTCTAAGGCACCCCTTGTTTAATGTCTGTACTGAGACATTGCTGCTTTAGCTGACTCGTGTGCTTATTGAGCTTTTGTATTCTACCCCTCGAGGCCCCTGTCTTGTAATATGAAGCTTGTATGTTTTATTTGTGTCTAGAATTGTGTTGTGATATCTTTCCGTGAGTCATTGAGTTTGATCGTACGCATTTGCGTGTACGATTAGCATACGATTAAATCGAGGGTGTCACAGGTGCTCTCTGTGTCGTGCAAGCGTGAGGGATCCCTGCTGTAGGGTGTTTCAATGTGTTCATGATTTGCCTATGGTGGGTAGCTTGAGTGGCAAAAGCATAAAATCGAGTAGGTGGGTTGTTGCATTTGGGAGTAAAAGATGACTTGATACCTTATAATGCTATGGTTGGGTTTTACCTTAATGATCTTTAGTAGTTGCAGATGCTTGCTAGAGTTCCAATCATAAGTGCATATGACCCAAGTAGAGAAAGTATGTTAGCTTATGTCTCTCCCTCATATAAAATTGCAATAATGATTACCGGTCTAGTTATCGATTGACTAGGGACAAATATCCTTCTAGTGACAAAAATATCTCTACTAAGACTAACTTAGTTGTTTCTTTATCTAAGCAACCCCTAGTTTTTAGTTAAGTGTTCTTTATTTTATTGCAAACCTATCCTATCACACCTACAAAGTACTTCTGGTTTCATACTTGTTCTAGGTAAAGCAAACGTTAAGCCTGCGTAGAGTTGTATCGGTGGTCGATAGAACTTGAGGGAATATTTGTTCTACCTTTAGCTCCTCGTTGGGTTCGACACTCTTACTTATCGAGAGAGACTACAATTGATACCTATACTTGTGGGTTATCAGTCGTCTATAGATGTTGCGAATATCTGACATACATGTTTTGATGACTACTTGATAGTTCAGTGCATTTTGCTTTACGGCTTGGAATTGAAGCTTTAAAATGTTTTGAACGTCATGGAACATATGAGATGTTCCAAGAGCTAAAATTAGGATTTCAGGTTCGTGCCCATGTTGAGAGGTATGAGACCTCCGACAAAATTCTTTGCCTTTACAGTAAAGGAGAAAAGCTCAATCGTTGAGCATGTGCTCAAATTGTGTGGGTGCTACAATCACTTGTATCGAGTGGGAGTTGTTCTTCCAGATTAGATAGTGATTGACATGGTTCTCCAAAGTCACTGCCACCAAGCTACTGAGCTTAAAGATGAATTATAGTGTACCAGGGATGGAGAAGATGATCCCTAAGCTATTCACGATGTTTAACCGCGAAGGTAGAAATCAAGAAGGAGCATCAAGTGTTGATGGTTAGTAAAACCACTAGTTTCAAGAAAAGCAAGGGAAAGAAGGGAAACTTCAAGAATGACAAGTTAGTTGTCACTCCAATGAAAAAAAACCAGGTTGAACCCAAACCTTAGACTATGTGCTTCTATGATGAGGGGAATGATCAATGAAACGAAACTGCCCTAGACACTTGGTAGATAAGAAGGCTGGCAATTTCAACAGAAGTATATTAGATACACGTGTTATTGATGTGTACTTTACTAGTACTCCTAGTAGCACATGGGTATTAGATACCGGTTCAATTGGTAAATGTTAGTAACTCTAAATAAAAGCTACAGAATAAACGAAGACTAGCTAAAGGCGAGGTGATGATGTGTGTTGGAACTGTTTCCAAGGTTGATGTGATCACCATTGCACGCTCCCTCTACATTCAGTATTAGTGTGGAACCTAAATGTTGCTTGGTGTTTGCATTGAGCATGAACATGATTGAATCATGTTTATTGCAATATGATTATTCATTTAAAGAGAATAATGTTTACTCTGTTTACTTGAATAATACCTTCAATGGTCATGCACCTAATATGAATTGTTTATTGAATCTCGATTGTAGTGATACACATGTTAATAATATTGATGCAAAAAGATACAAAGTAGTAATGATAGTACCAATTACTTGTGACACTGCCACTTAAGTCATATTGGTATAAAACGCATGAAGAAGCTCCATGTTGATGGATCTTTGGACTCACTCATTTTTTAATCGTTTGAGACATGCGAACAATGCCTATTGGTATAAACGCATGAAGAAACTCCATGCAGATGGATCTTTTGGACTCACTTGATTTTAAATCACTTGAGACGTGCACATCATGCCACATGCACGAGATAACTGAAGGCTTCGTTTTCCAGTGAGATAGAATGAGCAACTGACTTATTGGAAATAATACATTTTGATGTATGGAGTCCAATGAGTGCCAAGGCACGCGGTGGATATTGTTATGTTCTTACATCACTCATTATTTGAGTAGATACAGGTGCATTTTCTTGATGAATCACAAGTGTGAAATATTGAAAAGTTCAAGCAATTTCAGAGTGAAGTTGAAGATCGTCGTGACAAGAGGATAATATGTCTACGATGTGATTGTAGATGTGAATATCTGAGTTGTGAGTTTGGTATATATTTAAGACAATGTGGAAATTATTTCACAACTCATGCCACCTGGAACACCATAGTGTGATGGTGTGTTTGAACGTCGTAGCCGTGCCCTATTAGATATGGTGCATACTATGATGTCTCTTATCAGTTTACCACTATCGTTTTTGGGGTTATGCATTGGAGACAACCAAATTCACTTTAATAGGGCACCATGTAATTCCGTTGAGATGACACCGTGTGAACCAGGGTTTGGAGAAACCTAAGGTGTCGTTTCTTAAAGTTTGGGGCTACGATGTTTATGACAAAAGGCTTCAGCCTGATAAGTTCGAACCCAAAGCGGATAAATGCATCTTCATAGGATACCCAAAATAGTTGGGAATGCGTCCTGTCTTAGATCCGTTGTTTGTTACCTAAACCGGGTCCTTTCTCGAGAAATAGTTTCCCTCGAAAGAATTGAGTGGGAGGTTGGTGGAACTTGATGGGGTTTTTGAACCGTCGCTTCAATCAAAGAGTAGAAGGGCGCATGAAGTTGTTCCTCTTGCGCGTACACAAGTTGAAGTAGAAGGTGATAATGATGATCATGAAGCTTTAGATCAAGTTACTACCAAACCTCGTAGGTCGAGAAGGACACGTACTGCTCCAGAGTGGTACGGTAATCATGTCTTGGAGGTCATGTTGCTGGACAACAATGAACCTACGAGCTATGGAGAAGCGATGGTGGCCCGGATTCCGACAAATAGCTCGAGGCTAGGAAATCCAAAATAGGATCCATGTATGAAATCAAAGTGTGTGCTTTGGAAGAACTATTTGATGGTCGTAAGGCTATTAAGTACAAATGGAATTTTAAAAGGGAAGACAGATGACGATGGTGAATGTCACCATTTAGAAAGCTTGGCTTGTCGCAAAGAAGTTTCTGACTAGTTTAAGGAGTTGACTACGATGAGACTTTCTCACCCGTAGCGATGCTAATGTCTATTGGAATTATGTTAGCAATTGCTACATTTTTCAATTATGAAATCTTGCAGATGGATCTCAAAATATAGTTTCCTCGACGATTTCCTTGAGGAAAGGTTGTATGTGATATAACCAAAAGGTTTTGTCGATCCTAAGGATGCTAATAAGTATGGAAGCTCCAGCGATCCTCCTATGGACTAGAGCAAGCATCTCGGACTTGGAATATACACTTTGATGAGATGATCAAATCTTTTGGGTTTATACAAAGTCTGTGATAAAATTGTATTTCCAAGAAACTAAGTGGGAGCACTATAGAATTTTCGTTAGTATATGTGGTTGACCTATTGTTGATCGGAAATGATGTAGGATTTATGGAAATCATATAGGGTTGTTTTGAAAGGAGTTTTTCAAATAAAAACCTGGATTAAGCTACTTGAACGTTGGTCATGAAGATCTATAGAGATAGATCAAGATGCTTGATAGAAATTTTAGTGAACACGTCCCTTTACAAGATTTTAAAGGAGTTCAAAATAGATTGGTCAAAGAAGGAGTTCTTGGATGTGTTGTAAGGTTTAAATATGAGTAAGACTCAAAGCAAGACCACGACAGAAGAACGAGAAAGGACAAAGGTCGTCCCCTATGCCTTAGACGTTGGCTCTATAGTATGCCATGATGTCTACCGCACCCGATGTGTGCCTTGCCATGAGTCTGTCAAGGGGTACAAGAGTGATCCAGGAATGGATCAGTGTACAACGGTCAAACTTACCCTTAGTAACTTGAGGACTAGGGAAATGTTTTCTCGATAATGGAGGTTATAAAAGATTTGTCGTAAAGGGTTACGTTGATGCAAGCTTTGGCACCAATCCGGATGACTCTGAGTAGCAAACCAGATTCGTATAATGCAGCGGTCATTTGGAATAATTCCAAATGAAGCATGGTAGCTACATGTACAAGATGACATAGAGATTTGTAAAGCACACACGGATCTGGAAGGTTCAGACCCGTTGACTAAAAACCTCACTCATAAGCAAAACATAATTAAACCCCAGAACTCATTGGGTGTAAATCACATAGCGATGTGAACTAGATTATTGACTCTAGTGCAAGTGGGATACTGTTGGAAATATGCCGTAGAGGCAATAATAAATTAGTTATTATTATATTTTTTTGTTCATGTTAATCGATTATTATCCATGTTATAGTTGTATTGTTTGGAAACTCAAATATATGTGTGGGTACATAGACAACACACTGTCCCTAGTGAGCCTCTAAGGACTATCTCGTTGATCAAAGATGGTCAAGGTTTCGTGACCATAGACATGATTAGTTATTTGATAACGGGATCGCATCATTAGGAGAATGATGTGATGGACAAGACGCAAACTATGAACGTAGCATGTGATCGTGTTAGTTTATTGCTACTGTTTTCTGCATGTCAAGTATCTGTTTCTATGACCATGAGATCATGCAACTCCCAGGCACCGGAGGAATGCATTGTGTGTATCAAACGTCACAATGTTACTTGGTGACAATAAAGGTGCTCTATAGGTACCTTTGAAGGTGTTTGTTGGGTTGGTGTGAATCGAGACTGGGATTTGTCACTCCGTATGACAGAGAGGTTTCTCTGGGCCCACTCGGTAATACAACATCACAATGAGCTGGCAAGCAATGTGACTAAGGAGTTAGTCACATGATCTTGTAATACGGAATGATTAAAGACTTGCCGGTAACGAGATTGAACTAGGTATGGAGATACCGACGATCGAATCTCGAGTGATTAACATACCGATGGACAAAGGGAACAGTATACGAGATTGATTGAATCCTTGACATCGTGGTTCGACCAATAAAGTTCTTCGTAGAATATGTAGGAGCCAATATGGGCATCCAGGTCTTGCTATTGGTTATTGATCGGAGAGTGTCTCGGTCATGTCTGCATAGTTCTCGAACCCACAGTGTGTGCACAGTTAAGGTTCGTTGACATTTCGATATAGTTGAGTTATGTATGTTGGTGACCAAAGGTTGTTCGGAGTCTCGAATAAGATCTCGGACGTCACGAGGAGTTCCAGAATGGTCCGAAAACTAAGATTGATATATAGGAAAGAGGTGTATAGGAGGAGTAGGGAGGGAAGGGGTGGGCCCTAGGGGAAAACCATAGGGTTGGCCGATGGCCCCAAAAGGAGTAGTCCTCCTCCAGTTGGGGTGGTGGAGTCCCTCCCAACCTATATACCTCTTTCCTATATATCAATCTTTGTTTCCGGACCATTCCAGAACTCCTCGTGGCGTCCAGGATCTCATCGGGGACTCCGAACAACCTTCGGTCACCAAGATACAGAACTCAACTAGACCGAAATGTCAACGAACCTTAAGTGTGCAGACACTGCGGGTTCGAGAACTATGCAGACGTGACCGAGACACTCTCCGGTCAATAACCAAAAGGGGGACCTGGATGCCCATATTGACTCCTACATATTCTACGAAGATCTTTATCGGTCAAACCATGATGTCAATGATTCAATCAATCCCGTATGCTGTTCCCCTTGTCCATCGGTATGTTACTTGCCCGAGATTCGATCGTCCGTATCTCTGTACCTAGTTCAATCACGTTACCAGCAAGTCTCTTTACTCGTTCCGTAATACAAGATCCCGTGAATAACTTCTTAGTCACATTGCTTGAAAGCTCATTGTGTTGTTGTATTACCGAGTGGGCCCAGAGATACCTCTCCGTCATACAGAGTGACAAATCCCAGTCTAGATTCACGCCAACCCAACAGACAGCTTCAGAGATACCTGTAGAGCATGGATAATAAACGATTATAATGAACTAGGAAATATAATAATAACTAACTTATTATTGCCTCTAGGGCATATTTCCAACAATAGTATCATCCTTGTGACATAAAATAATTTATAGAGACGGATATTGTTCACGGGAAGTGTCATTTCCTACCCACTTATCCTCCCATAATCTAATTTCCGAGTCGTCCTTAATCGAGAAAGATGCATAGCAGAAGAAATATTTCTTAGTAGCCATTAGAACCGCCCAAAAGTGAGAATCCCCAGGCTTCCAATATACTTGGGATATCACCTTGCAGCCCACATATTTCCTCCCAAGGAGGGTTTGCCATACACTATCTTCTGTTAGTTATTTAACCAACCATTTATCGGGTCATGAATGCGAACTCGCCTTGGTCTTTGGGAAGACAAACCACACTACATTTAGCGAGTTTTTTTTCTTTCTCTAGCTATCTCCTTGTCAAAAGAATCTTGATCGGAAGTAACCCAATCTATGTAAAACTTCTTTCGGCAACTGAAAAATGAAACCATATATAGTACCAAATTACTTAGTACTGAATTTATGAGGACCAATCTTACACCCAGAGACAACAGTTTACCTTTCTGACTGCTAAGTCTTTTTTGCGGCCTCTCCTCGATGTGTTTCCATTCATCATTTGTGAGTCTCCGATAATGTATCGGTATCCCCAAATATGTGATCAGAAACTGGCCCAACCCGCATCCGAATTTGTCAGCGTACATGTGAACCTCATGTTGAGCCTCGCCAAAGCAAAACAATTCACTTTTATGAAAAATGATCTTAAAACCTAAGAGTTGCTCGAATGCTGATAAAAATAATTTCAGATTTGTCGCTTTATCCAAGTCATTATCCATGAATAGAACTGTATCGTCGGCATACGGAAGTATACACAAACCACCATCAACTAGATGATTTACTATCCCATCAATTTGTCCATCAACATTGGAACCATCAATCATGACTGCTAGCATATCTACCACTATATTAAATAGCATGGGCAATAGCGAGTCATCTTGTCGCAATCCCTTCTTTATTTAGAAATAGTGACCAACGTCATCATTGACCTTAATGACACTGCCTCCTGAAATGAAGCTATGGATTATAGTGCGTCACTATGTAAAAAACCCTTTCATTCTAAGAGTCTTTTAAAGAAATGGCCATTTGAATTTGTGGTAAGCTTATTTAAAGTTTATTTTAAGGACCACCCAATTCAGGTTTTCCAATGTTGATTAAGTGATAATTACTCTTAATTTTAGTAACACTTAATCCAGGTGTGTGAATCCAAATAACTTAGCGGCTCATTCGCTAGCGACGAACACCGACTCCCGGAATCGCCGCCACACCCCCTCCCGTGTCCTGCACACGGCTGCACACGTGAGGGGAGCCCCATCACGCCGTCGCACTGCACCACCGCACGCTCTCCCTTCCACTTGCATGCCGACTCGCCGTGTCGGTGAATACTCACAACATATGCCATGTGTAGGCTAAAGTCGGTGAGAACTGAAGGGACAAAGGTGGGCGCTGGGAACGAGGTTGGTAAACGCATGGGACGCACGATGTACCCAGTTTCTGGGCTCTCCGTAGAGATAATACCCCTAATCCTACTGCTGTATTTGATGTATGGGAACAGAGTACAATGTCGCTCCTGGAGCTGTGTTGGGAGGAGGAAGAGGGGAGCAGCCGACTCGTCTCTACCTCGCTCTCTGTTGGTTGGTGAGTGTGTAGTGTTGAATGACTGGCAAGTTATAGGTCCCCTTGCATGGGGGGCGGTCGGGGGGGTTTATAGGCGAACCCACCGGCCTACAATATGGATAAAAGGTACATGCGTGGGACCCGGCTGGGTGCTTCGCCGGCTGGCTAGGGGCCCACAAGGGTCTTGTCTTGTTGATGAGGGGCCCGCCGACTGCATGGTCTCGATTGCTGGTGGGACCCGCCGGCTGGCCAATGGGGCTCCCGCGTAAGGTTTACGCTGAGCACGCGCTGTACTTCGAGCGGCACCCCGCGAGATTCTTCATGGGCAGGCAGTACGACCGCCTCCACTGTTCCCCACGCCGAGTGCAGTAATGGAGTGGGAGTGTGACGGTCCGACATCAAGCTAGGTGATGGATCAGAGCCGGGGTAGGTCAGCGGCGTGGCCGCCGACGCTCGTACCTGCCGGGCGCCCCGATCTAGTAACTTTGCTGACGCGTAGCTACCTTTAATCGTGAGGTCCTTTCCTGACCTACGATCTGATGTGACTGGTGATCCTCGGCCGGCTAGCTGGCTTGAGGGTGGCCGCCTCCTCCTTAGTCCGGCTGGCGGGACCAGGCCGGGTCTGAATGGGAGGCCGCCTGGATTCTAGCCGGCAGGGGTTGCTTGGCCGGCCAGAACGGTGGCCGCCTCGTCTTCCAGCCGGCAAGTAATGCCTAGCCGGCCAGAACGGTGGCCGCCTCGTCTTCCAGCCGGTAGGTAATGCTTAGCTGGTCAGAAGACTTGGGCCTTGGGAATCTCCGCGCCTTCATGTCCATTGGGCCGGAAATGAAGGAACAGTCTTGATGAGCCTACCCCGGGGTTATCCCCCCGACACGCCGCCACACTGCTCCGCCACAGGCCCTCCCGTGGGGATCCCTCGAGCCCATCCACCACAACGCATTATCGATATACCGCCACACTTTTCGGGTGCATTGAGAGACCAACAGATGACCGTAGACAGTGACTAAAGCGATATATATATATATACACACACTAGTGGGGACGGGGCCTATAGCCCCGGCCCGTAAGGGGCTTTAGTCACGGTTCACCAACCGGGACTAAAGGGGCGGGACTAAAGGCCTAACCTTTTCGTCCCGGCCCTCTTACACGCCGGGACTAAAGGTGCTCCACGTGGGCGCCTCGTAGCGCCCCAGGGGCAGGCCCTTTAGTCCCGGTTCGTTACACGGTCCGGGACTAAAGATTTTCAGATTTTGCTGGCTTTTGGTTTTTTTTTGAATGAAATTATTTTTGGGTTTTAGGGTTTAGGTGTTCAGGATATTAACGTGATGCCTCGTTTTGTGTTCGGGAATTAGTTTTCATATAATTTAAAATAGAAATAATTATGCATATATATATATAAGATTAACTTATCTTACAAGCGATCATATATATACAATTATATGGATATCTGAATTATCGGGACTAGAGCCCGTCTATTCGATTACATGGACGAACATCAGTAATGGCCCTTAGCTACACTAAATCGTCCTTTGTCTTCTATAGCTTCCGTCCTCAGAAATCCCGCAAGCTCCTCTGCAACAGCAATCGTGCGTTGCTCTGGTAGGACCTTCGTCCTCATGGCCGTGTGCTATATAAGAAGAGGAGATGAATATGAATATCAATCATGATAACAAAGAATGACAGGTAAAAATAGAGGTGTGAATGTTCATTGCTTACGTCGAATCTGTGCTCCTTGAACTCAGAGGTAAACATGCGAATGGTCTCGCAAACATAGTATCCGCATAGATGCGTTCCCGTGGCTGCTGGTCGCACTTTACGAGAATATATAATCAAAATAATAATCTAGCACCATAAATGTATTGAAAATTAATACAAGTATATCATACTACTACTTACCTGAGCCGCTCTAAAGGTCAGCTTCTCAGGAAAGTTACCGGGAGTCACGCACTTGAACAGATTCCAAACCCTGCCCGACAAGGATAATGATCTGCTAAGTTTTTCATTAATTGATATGTCAAAAAATCATCGAAAGAGACCGATAGAGCGCAAGAATGATTGAAATTACCCTTGGAGCATGTCCTGGGGGCTTTGGAACTGTTCCAAGGGTCTCGATAATGGGTCGAAGGCATCAACTCTTCCCTTATCAATTTGAATGTCCAACAGAATCCAATGGAAGATGCACATGTATATATATATATATGTGTGTGTGTGAGTAACTTATCAATTACACTTATAAGTGAATGGACACAACAGAGTAAAGACCCTCACCTGAAGTTGTATGGAAACAGTATGTGGTCACAGAAATTTTGATCTCTTAGAAACCTTAGAAGGTTTTCCTCCGTCTCCTTGGGATAATTAGTTAGCATCGCTATATGTATTTTATCTGGATCAATAAACCCAATATTTATGATGCTCTTACTTTTACACTCCAGAATCTTCATTCTGCATAATAGAGTACAAGTTATATATAGACAATGAATTGAAATAACTAAACAAGTTATATGTAGACAACGAATTGAAAAACTTACAGACAATAGCAACTCATAAGCGATTTGTCAAGGGCGTCGCCATTGTACATCTGGAAGAGTTCATCAAAGTCGATATGGATTTCTTCGGAGCGGCCGTAGTACTCCTGTGGGACACTCAGCACGATCATCGTTCTCCCATTCTTTGATTCACTTAAGTACCATTTATGCAAGTAACGCATATTTGTTGGGAGATCATCTTTGCTGACCAAAGGCTCTCCCATGACAAACTGTGGCTTAGGGGCTACCACAGCCTTGGGTATCCTGTCGTCTTGGGAAGCCAGCAAATTTTCAACCAAGATACCACATTCATCCGCCAACTCCTTTGCTTTTTCAAAAGCTTGCCCCTGCACCGGAGAGGGAACATTCTCGGTTAACACCTTGAGGGGTGGGATCGACTGTTTGGCATGTTGTCCAAGCTGAGGAACGTCTGATTTTTTCTTGCTTGTAGTTGAACTTGATTTGCTCCCACTTGCACTTGCATGTGACCTGCTCTTTTTCACTTCCTTCTGCAATGTGCGTGTATAGTCATCAGGCTTATAGTGTAAGTCATACTGTGATGGAGTGGTTATGAAGTCTTTTGCCCATGCTATGTCCTTCTCGGTGTATTTCGGGCGGGGCTCGGGTTCCTTCCTTTTCATCTGCGCCTCATGTTGTTCCTTTGCAATCCTGGCGTTTTCCTCGGGGGTACGATCATAAGGTCTGATAGGAAGATTAGCATGAGGTACCTTTGGGAGGGGCGACAGTTTGCGCTTTGGGGAGCTCCGTCCCGTAGAAATCATCGACGAAGCGTTCTTGCTGGCACGCTTCCGCTTAGTATCATGTGCGGGCGGCGGCGGAGACGGACGACCCAAGTCTGGCGGCGGTGATCGAGATGGACTCGTGTTGTGCTGGCCGACGTCATGTGGAGGGCTTGAAGGTAATGGAGGTGTAGGTGACCTGCGACGACTCGGAGGCGATGTCGTCCTTGGGGCCGAGCCTGGAAGCTTGATGTAGTTCTTGTCCCATAGGATGACTCCACCCAGTACTTCTCCGAGTGTCCTCTCATCTTCGGGTCCAGCTATGTCGAGCTCCATATCATTAAACCCCGTCATGATTTCATCCACCCCGACTTTAGCAAAGCCAGCTGGAATCTCACGGCCATGCCAGCGTGCATCAGGGCCAAAAGGTAAAGCTTGTCCGACGGCCACCTTCATGGATATGTTCTTGAATTTCTCATGGAGTTCACATGATGTTGACTCCTTGATTCCATCCACGGGATAGCCGGGACCGCCCTCTATCATTCTTCGTTCATCGTCGGGCGGGGCCTCAGATTCAGCCACGCTGCTTTTTCGCTTAGATGGGGCGCCGGTAATATCAACTGGAGGATCTTCCTGGCGCGGTACTTGTCTAAGCTCATCAATCTGCTTCTGTTGCTCGTTAATCCTGGTAAGCAACTGGTTGAACTTGTCATTCTCCTCATCCTGCTGCCGCTTCTTTGCTCTCTCTCGGCTTCTGTAAGTGTCTTGGTCTCTGGCAAACCCAAGCCACCACGGGTAAGAAGGACCGAAGCCTCACGTTCGTCCTCCATGATCGTCATTGCCGAGGACCAGTGTGAGAAAATCTTTCTCTCTATCTGCAGTGAACTTTCTTCTTCCCTCCTTAATTTCATTCACTTTCCTTTTCCAATTCTCCCTGGGTATCCTAAGATTGTCATTGCAGATGAGGTCCCCTGTTGTTTCGTCGTACGACCCATCATGCGCAAGGAACCAATTTCTTGCTCTCAATTCCCACTCATCACGGAGTGGTTCAGGTACGACGCCTTTATCTATCAGATCTTGCTCTTTCTTATCCCACTTTGGGATGGCAGTCTCATAGCCCCCTGGCCCCAGCTTGTGGTGATATATCTTCTTGTTGGCATTTATCTTGTTCTTTTCTGATAATGCCTGGGCATCTTCTGACTCCTTGTACTCTTGAAATGCCTTCCAGTGATTCGCCTGCTTGGCTAGATACCCCTCGAATACTGGCACTTTCTGTGTCTTCAGATAGTTTTTCCATAGCTTCTTCTTCCAGCTACGGAACAGTTCGGCCATCTTCTTCAAAGTCCACTGCTTGACTTTGGCCCTCAGTTTGTCTGCGGTGTCTTCATTCTCACATTCTGGCAGGTTGAAATGTGACATGAGATCATTCCAAAGATTATCTTTGTACCTTTCGGCGACATAGTCACTATCGGCTGCCCCTTTGTGCTTGTTCCACTCCCGAACGCTGATCGGGACGTGATCCCTAACGAGAACTCCGCATTGCTTCTTGAATGTGTCAGCAGCATTCTTAGGAAGCTTGGATTCGCCCGTAGGAAATATCACCTCAAATGTGTAATGCGTCCATGCATCCAACTTTCTAGTCGGGCATCGTTTCGTAGTTTTGCTCGATGTGGAGGCCTAAGAGGGAGAAACATTCGTCAAATGAATGTATATGTATACAATATAGAGCTATCTCCAATATTTTTCACATATTACAAGTGATTGTCGAACTTCATATGTATACCTCGCCGGACTTCTCCTCTTCATCGGCTTCTCCATCAGTGGAGCTATAACCTTCTCCGTCATGGGACCTATCTCCTGCCCCATCGGCTACATCTTCGTGTCGCTCGACCTCCATTCCCACGTCCTGGTTTAGATATAACGACGGAGATTCAGCTGCTTTGACGGAGATTCAGCTGCTTTGACCTCCATTCCCATCGGCTTCAACGTCGGGGCCGTCTTTGATTATATCTTCCAGAAGTTCTTCCTCTTCGAGGTTCCTGATATGTGGATCCATAGTTCTGCAAAAAACGGATTCTCTTAACCTTTGTACCAAAAACCAAAGTAGGAGTACTTTTCCAATTTGAGACTCCTAGATTTCTGCATAGTATTCAAAGTAGGAGTAATTTTCCAATTTGAGCATTCAATAAGCAAAACCAAATCATAAAATAAAGTAGTATTCAAATTAGCATGCATTCAATTATAAGCTAATACATCATCACTTTTGTCCGTACATCGTCGAATATTATCATTAATACTCCTCGAATACTATCATACATATAGCATCACTAATACATCTAGAACCGTAGCGCCCGATGGGTATCGGCGCGGGCGGTGGACACCCAAAGAGAAGGAACCATCACAGGATCATAGCTCCAGTGAGATCCCCGAAGAACCTGCCAGGTATGCTCGAACCTGCCCTCCAACGCAACCATGTAGCGACGGACGTGCTCATCCTCCTCGCTGACACGGTGACGTACCACCTCCGCGGTGTCCGGAAGCCTCGGCACCCTCACTGGACCACGCGACCGCCACCAAACAAGGATCGGGTCAACGACGGGCTGGCTCCTCACCAACCTACGCCCCCGGAAGGTAGCACCTCCCAATACCAGCCGGGCGGAGCCCAGTCCCGGACAGGGCCCCTCTGATCAAGCAGGTGTCCTCCACCGAGTCGACGACGAGGATGCGGGATAGGCATCGTAAAATGAACTAAAAAATAAACTAGTTCTATTAATTTTCTTAATAAAAATAAACTATTAACACTTAAGCATATACAATAGCAAAATTAAACTATTAACACTTATTTTCATTTTTCTTCTCCTCCTCTTCTTTCTTCTCTTCTCCTCCTCTTCTTTTCTTCTCTTCTCCTCCTCTTCTTTTCTTCTTTTCTTATACACTATACACTATATACACTATAGCAAAATTCCTCCTCTCCTTATACACTATACACTATATATACTATACACTTAAGCATATACACTATACAATATACAATTTTTCTTCTTTTCTTCTCCTCCTCTTCTTATTTTCATTTTTCCTAATCTTATTTTCTTATTTTTGGTCATATTTCTTCTTCTTGTAACCCTAACCTAATTCTAAATATTACTAACCCTAATAATCTTTTCTTTTTCTTCTTTTCTTCTCCTTTTTCTTCTTTTCTTCTCCTTTTTCTTCCTTTCTTCTCCTTTTCTTCTTCTCTTCTCCTTTTTCTTCTTTTCTTCTATACTGGCCACAGTGTTGGGGAGGAGGGGGCGGGGGGCTTACTGGCCAGAGTGTTGGCGAGGAGGACGGCGCGGAGGACGACGCGACGGCGAGGAGGACGGCGCGGCGGCGAGGAGGACGGCCGACGGCGAGCAGGACGGCGCGGCGGCGAGGAGGACGGCCGACGGCGAGCAGGACGGCGGGCAGCCTGACAGCGTCGGTTAGTTCGTCGTTGTGCCACGCCGGGCAGGAGAACGAGAGGAAGAAGAAGAGAAATGGACGAATTGGGTTGCAAATTTTCGAAGTCCCGCTTATATAGGTGGATCTATAGTCCCGGTGCGTGGCTCGGGCCGGGACTAAAGACCCCCTTTAGTCCCAGGTGGAGCCACGACCCGGGACTAAAGGCCTCTTTTCGGGCAGACCAAGAGGCGGGAAGCAGGGGGTCTTTAGTCCCGGTTGGATCCACGACCCGGGACTAAAGGCCTCTTTTCGGGCAGACCAAGAGGCGGCAAGCAGGGGGTCTTTAGTCCCGGGGCGTTGCTCCAACCGGGACTAAAGGGGGTCTTTAGTCCCGGGGAGTTGTTCCACCCGGGACTAAAGCCCCTCCTCGGCTGCACGATAAGTTTAGTCCCACCTCGCCCAGCGAGGGGGACTAACACTTGTTTATAAGCCCCGTCGCAGCTTGTCCATCGAGCTCCTCTCTATAGCAGGCTTACGGGCCTAAACTTACTGAAAATTGAAACTATATTCGAAATTGTGGATAAACTTCAATCTGAATTCAAAGTAAATTCAGGTCGAATTTTGTCCATGATTTCTCATATAGTTTCAATTTTTTTCTATTTTCAAAATTAATTATTTTGACTATCCAAACTATTATCTATTTTGTTATTTTCAATTAAAAACTATGTTTATTAAAAAAAATTCTTTTTGCATATTTGAGAATTTGACAAAACTATGATAATGAAAAGTGTTTCAAATTGAATAAATAATGCAAACTATTTTTTATTATCATAATTAATAATTTTGACTATCCAAACTATTATCTATTTTATTATTTTCAATTAAAAACTACGTTTATTAAAAATTCTTTTTGCATATTTGAGAATTTGACAAAACTATGATAATAAAAAGTGTTTCAAATTGAATAAATAATGCAAAACTATTTTCTATTTTCAAAATTAATTATTTTGACTATCCAAACTATTATCTATTTTGTTATTTTCAATTAAAAACTATGTTTATTAAAAATTCTTTTTGCATATTTGAGAATTTGACAAAACTATGATAATGAAAAGTGTTTCAAATTGAATAAATAATGCAAAACTATTTTTTATTTTCATAATTAATAATTTTGACTATCCAAACTATTATCTATTTTGTTATTTTGACTTCATTTGGTATATTTCATGCATTTACTTATTTTTTTTGAGCTAGTTGACCCTGAAATTGAAAAGCACTACAAATGAACTCTGAAAATGTTGAAAGTTGGCTCGCTATCATCATTTCACCCACATAGCATGTGTTAAAAAGTTGAGAGGGCTACGACAAAAACTAGATGCAATTCGTGTACAAAACTGACAATCTCTCTCGAAGTAGCAGGGTTTCGAACGAGAACTCATCTCTTACAAAGGGATTTCATTTTTTTAAACTTGTTTGAACTCCATACTTCTTGTGTGTTCAAAATGTACCATTCAAAGGCACATCACAAAATTTCAACAATTTCTGACTTCATTTGGTATATTTTGTGCATTTACTTATTTGTTTTGAGCTAGTTGACCCTGAAATTGAAAAGCACTACAAATCAACTCTGAAAATGTTGAAAGCTGGCATGCTATCATCATTTCACCCACATAGCATGTGTAAAAAGTTGAGAGGGCTACGATAAAAACTGGATGCAGTTCGTGTACAAAACTGACAATCTCTCTCGAAGTAGCAGGGTTTCGAACGAGAACTCATCTCTTACAAAGGGATTTCATTTTTTTAAACTTGTTTGAACTCCATACTTATTGTGTGTTCAAAATGCACCATTCAAAGGCACATCACAAAATTTCAACAATTTCGAACTGCATTTGGTATATTTCGTGCATTTACTTATTTGTTTTTGAGCTAGTTGACCCTGAAATTGAAAAGCACTACAAATGAACTCTGAAAATGTTGAAAGTTGGCATGCTATAGTCATTTCACCCACATAGCATGTGTTAAAAAGTTGAGAGGGCTAAGACAAAAACTGGATGCACTTTTGTGTACAAAACTGACAATCTCTCTCGAAGTAGCAGGGTTTCGAACGAGAACTCATCTCTTACAAAGGGATTTCATTTTTTTTAAACTTCTTTGAACTCCATACTTATTGTGTGTTCAAAATGCACCATTCAAAGGCACATCACAAAATTTCAGCAATTTCTAACTTCATTTGCTATATTTGGTGCATTTACTTATTTTTTTGAGCTAGTTGACCCTGAAATAAAAAAGCACTACAAATGAACTCTGAAAATGTTGAAAATTGGCATGCTATCATCATTTCACCCACATAGCATGTGTTAAAAAGTTGAGAGGGCTACGACAAAAACTAGATGCAGTTCGTGTACAAAACTAACAATCTCTCTCGAAGTAAGAGGGTTTCGAACGAGAACTCATCTCTTACAAAGGGATTTCATTTTTTTAAAACTTATTTGAACTCCGTACTTTTTGTGTGTTCAACATGCACCATTCAAAGGCACATCACAAAATTTCAACAATTTCTGACTTCATTTGCTATATTGGGTGCATTTACTTATTTTTTTTGATCTAGTTGACCCTGAAATTGAAAAGCACTACAAATGAACTCCGAAAATGTTGAAAGTTGGCATACTATCATCATTTCACGCACATAGCATGTGTTAAAAAGTTGAGAGGGCTACGACAAAAACTGGATGCAGTTCGTGTACAAAACTGACAATCTCTCTCGAAGTAGCAGGGTTTCGAACGAGAACTCATCTCTTACAAAGGGATTTCATGTTTTTAAAACTTATTTCAACTCCATAGTTTTTGTGTGTTCAAAATGCACCATTCAAAGGCACCTCACAAAATTTCAACAATTTCTGACTTCATTTGGTATATTTCGTGCATTTACTTATTTTCTTTCAGCTAGTTGACCCTGAAATTGAAAATCACTACAAATGAACTCTGAAAATGTTGAAAGTTGGCATGCTATCATCATTTCACGCACATAGCATGTGTTAAAAAGTTGAGAGGGCTATGACAAAAACTGGATACAGTTCGTGTACAAAACTGACAATCTCTCTCGAAGTAGGAGGGTCTCGAACGAGAACTCATCTCTTACAAAGGGATTTCATTTTTTAAAACTTATTTCAACTCCATACTTTTTGTGTGTTCAAAATGCTCCATTCAAAGTCACCTCACAAAATTTCAACAATTTCTGACTTCATTTGCTATATTGGGTGCATTTACTTATTTTTTTTGAGCTAGTTGACCCTGAAATTGAAAAGCACTACAAATGAACTCCGAAAATGTTGAAAGTTGGCATGCTATCATCATTTCACGCACATAGCATGTGTTAAAAAGTTGAGAGGGCTACGACAAAAACTGGATGCAGTTCGTGTACAAAACAGACAATCTCTCTCGAAGTAGCAGGGTTTCGAACGAGAACTCATCTCTTACAAAGGGATTTCATTTTTTTAAAACTTATTTCAACTCCATAGTTTTTGTGTGTTCAAAATGCACCATTCAAAGGCACGTCACAGAATTTCAACAATTTCTGACTTCATTTGGTATATTTCGTGCATTTACTTATTTTCTTTCAGCTAGTTGACCCTGAAATTGAAAAGCACTACAAATGAACTCTGAAAATGTTGAAAGTTGGCATGCTATCATCACTTCACCCACATTGCATGTGTTAAAAAGTTGAGAGGGCTACGACAAAAATTGGATGCACTTCGTGTACAAAACTGACAATCTCTCTCGAAGTAGCAGGGTTTCGAACGAGAACTCATCTCTTACAAAGGGATTTCATTTTTTTTAAACTTGTTTGAACTCCATAGTTTTTGTGTGTTCAACATGCACCATTCAAAGGAACATCACAAAATTTCAACAATTTCTGACTTCATTTGCTATATTTGGTGCATTTACTTATTTTTTTTGAGCTAGTTGACCCTGAAATTGAAAAGCACTACAAATGAACTCCGAAAATGTTGAAAGTTGGCTCGCTATCATCATTTCACCCACATAGCATGTGTTAAAAAGTTGAGAGGGCTACGACAAAAACTAGATGCACTTCGTGTACAAAACTGACAATCTCTCTCGAAGTAGCAGGGTTTCGAACGAGAACTCATCTCTTACAAAGGGATTTCATTTTTTTAAACTTGTTTGAACTCCATACTTCTTGTGTGTTCAAAATGTACCATTCAAAGGCACATCACAAAATTTCAACAATTTCTGACTTCATTTGGTATATTTTGTGCATTTACTTATTTGTTTTGAGCTAGTTGACCCTGAAATTGAAAAGCACTACAAATCAACTCTGAAAATGTTGAAAGCTGGCATGCTATCATCATTTCACCCACATAGCATGTGTTAAAAAGTTGAGAGGGCTACGATAAAAACTGGATGCAGTTCGTGTACAAAACTGACAATCTCTCTCGAAGTAGCAGGGTTTCGAATGAGAACTCATCTCTTACAAAGGGATTTCATTTTTTTAAACTTGTTTGAACTCCATACTTATTGTGTGTTCAAAATGCACCATTCAAAGGCACATCACAAAATTTCAACAATTTCGAACTTCATTTGGTATATTTCGTGCATTTACTTATTTGTTTTTGAGCTAGTTGACCCTGAAATTGAAAAGCACTACAAATGAACTCTGAAAATGTTGAAAGTTGGCATGCTATTATCACTTCACCCACATTGCATGTGTTAAAAAGTTGAGAGGGCTACGACAAAAACTGGATGCACTTCGTGTACAAAACTGACAATCTCTCTCGAAGTAGCAGGGTTTCGAACGAGAACTCATCTCTTACAAAGGGATTTCATTTTTTTTAAACTTGTTTGAACTCCATAGTTTTTGTGTGTTCAACATGCACCATTCAAAGGAACATCACAAAATTTCAACAATTTCTGACTTCATTTGCTATATTTGGTGCATTTACTTATTTTTTTTGAGCTAGTTGACCCTGAAATTTAAAAGCACTACAAATGAACTCCGAAAATGTTGAAAGTTGGCATGCTATCATCATTTCACGCACATAGCATGTGTTAAAAAGTTGAGAGGGCTATGACAAAAACTGGATACAGTTCGTGTACAAAACTGACAATCTCTCTCGAAGTAGCAGGGTTTCGAACGAGAACTCATCTCTTACAAAGGGATTTCATTTTTTTTAAACTTCTTTGAACTCCATACTTATTGTGTGTTCAAAATGCACCATTCAAAGGCACATCACAAAATTTCAGCAATTTCTAACTTCATTTGCTATATTTGGTGCATTTACTTATTTTTTTGAGCTAGTTGACCCTGAAATAAAAAAGCACTACAAATGAACTCTGAAAATGTTGAAAATTGGCGTGCTATCATCATTTCACCCACATAGCATGTGTTAAAAAGTTGAGAGGGCTACGACAAAAACTAGATGCAGTTCGTGTACAAAACTAACAATCTCTCTCGAAGTAAGAGGGTTTCGAACGAGAACTCATCTCTTACAAAGGGATTTCATTTTTTTAAAACTTATTTGAACTCCGTACTTTTTGTGTGTTCAACATGCACCATTCAAAGGCACATCACAAAATTTCAACAATTTCTGACTTCATTTGCTATATTGGGTGCATTTACTTATTTTTTTTGATCTAGTTGACCCTGAAATTGAAAAGCACTACAAATGAACTCCGAAAATGTTGAAAGTTGGCATACTATCATCATTTCACGCACATAGCATGTGTTAAAAAGTTGAGAGGGCTACGACAAAAACTGGATGCAGTTCGTGTACAAAACTGACAATCTCTCTCGAAGTAGCAGGGTTTCGAACGAGAACTCATCTCTTACAAAGGGATTTCATGTTTTTAAAACTTATTTCAACTACATAGTTTTTGTGTGTTCAAAATGCACCATTCAAAGGCACCTCACAAAATTTCAACAATTTCTGACTTCATTTGGTATATTTCGTGCATTTACTTATTTTCTTTCAGCTAGTTGACCCTGAAATTGAAAATCACTACAAATGAACTCTGAAAATGTTGAAAGTTGGCATGCTATCATCATTTCACGCACATAGCATGTGTTAATAAGTTGAGAGGGCTATGACAAAAACTGGATACAGTTCGTGTACAAAACTGACAATCTCTCTCGAAGTAGGAGGGTCTCGAACGAGAACTCATCTCTTACAAAGGGATTTCATTTTTTTAAAACTTATTTCAACTCCATACTTTTTGTGTGTTCAAAATGCTCCATTCAAAGTCACCTCACAAAATTTCAACAATTTCTGACTTCATTTGCTATATTGGGTGCATCTACTTATTTTTTTTGAGCTAGTTGACCCTGAAATTGAAAAGCACTACAAATGAACTCCGAAAATGTTGAAAGTTGGCATGCTATCATCATTTCACGCACATAGCATGTGTTAAAAAGTTGAGAGGGCTACGACAAAAACTGGATGCACTTCGTGTACAAAACTGACAATCTCTCTCGAAGTAGCAGGGTTTCGAACGAGAACTCATCTCTTACAAAGGGATTTCATTTTTTTAAAACTTATTTCAACTCCATAGTTTTTGTGTGTTCAAAACGCACCATTCAAAGGCACGTCACAGAATTTCAACAATTTCTGACTTCATTTGGTATATTTCGTGCATTTACTTATTTTCTTTCAGCTAGTTGACCCTGAAATTGAAAAGCACTACAAATGAACTCTGAAAATGTTGAAAGTTGGCATGCTATCATCACTTCACCCACATTGCATGTGTTAAATAGTTGAGAGGGCTACGACAAAAACTGGATGCACTTCGTGTACAAAACTGACAATCTCTCTCGAAGTAGCAGGGTTTCGAACGAGAACTCATCTCTTACAAAGGGATTTCATTTTTTTAAACTTGTTTGAACTCCATACTTCTTGTGTGTTCAAAATGTACCATTCAAAGGCACATCACAAAATTTCAACAATTTCTGACTTCATTTGGTATATTTTGTGCATTTACTTATTTGTTTTGAGCTAGTTGACCCTGAAATTGAAAAGCACTACAAATCAACTCTGAAAATGTTGAAAGCTGGCATGCTATCATCATTTCACCCACATAGCATGTGTTAAAAAGTTGAGAGGGCTATGATAAAAACTGGATGCAGTTCGTGTACAAAACTGACAATCTCTCTCGAAGTAGCAGGGTTTCGAACGAGAACTCATCTCTTACAAAGGGATTTCATTTTTTTAAACTTGTTTGAACTCCATACTTATTGTGTGTTCAAAATGCACCATTCAAAGGCACATCACAAAATTTCAACAATTTCGAACTTCATTTGGTATATTTCGTGCATTTACTTATTTGTTTTTGAGCTAGTTGACCCTGAAATTGAAAAGCACTACAAATGAACTCTGAAAATGTTGAAAGTTGGCATGCTATTATCACTTCACCCACATTGCATGTGTTAAAAAGTTGAGAGGGCTACGACAAAAACTGGATGCACTTCGTGTACAAAACTGACAATCTCTCTCGAAGTAGCAGGGTTTCGAACGAGAACTCATCTCTTACAAAGGGATTTCATTTTTTTTAAACTTGTTTGAACTCCATAGTTTTTGTGTGTTCAACATGCACCATTCAAAGGAACATCACAAAATTTCAACAATTTCTGACTTCATTTGCTATATTTGGTGCATTTACTTATTTTTTTTGAGCTAGTTGACCCTGAAATTTAAAAGCACTACAAATGAACTCCGAAAATGTTGAAAGTTGGCATGCTATCATCATTTCACGCACATAGCATGTGTTAAAAAGTTGAGAGGGCTATGACAAAAACTGGATACAGTTCGTGTACAAAACTGACAATCTCTCTCGAAGTAGCAGGGTTTCGAACGAGAACTCATCTCTTACAAAGGGATTTCATTTTTTTTAAACTTCTTTGAACTCCATACTTATTGTGTGTTCAAAATGCACCATTCAAAGGCACATCACAAAATTTCAGCAATTTCTAACTTCATTTGCTATATTTGGTGCATTTACTTATTTTTTTGAGCTAGTTGACCCTGAAATAAAAAAGCACTACAAATGAACTCCGAAAATGTTGAAAATTGGCATGCTATCATCATTTCACCCACATAGCATGTGTTAAAAAGTTGAGAGGGCTACGACAAAAACTAGATGCAGTTCGTGTACAAAACTAACAATCTCTCTCGAAGTAAGAGGGTTTCGAACGAGAACTCATCTCTTACAAAGGGATTTCATTTTTTTAAAACTTATTTGAACTCCGTACTTTTTGTGTGTTCAACATGCACCATTCAAAGGCACCTCACAAAATTTCAACAATTTCTGACTTCATTTGCTATATTGGGTGCATTTACTTATTTTTTTTGATCTAGTTGACCCTGAAATTGAAAAGCACTACAAATGAACTCCGAAAATGTTGAAAGTTGGCATACTATCATCATTTCACGCACATAGCATGTGTTAAAAAGTTGAGAGGGGTACGACAAAAACTGGATGCAGTTCGTGTACAAAACTGACAATCTCTCTCGAAGTAGCAGGGTTTCGAACGAGAACTCATCTCTTACAAAGGGATTTCATGTTTTTAAAACTTATTTCAACTCCATAGTTTTTGTGTGTTCAAAATGCACCATTCAAAGGCACCTCACAAAATTTCAACAATTTCTGACTTCATTTGGTATATTTCGTGCATTTACTTATTTTCTTTCAGCTAGTTGACCCTGAAATTGAAAAGCACTACAAATGAACTCTGAAAATGTTGAAAGTTGGCATGCTATCATCACTTCACCCACATTGCATGTGTTAAAAAGTTGAGAGGGCTACGACAAAAACTGGATGCACTTCGTGTGCAAAACTGAAAATCTCTCTCGAAGTAGCAGGGTTTCGAACGAGAACTCATCTCTTACAAAGGGGTTTCATTTTTTTTAAACTTGTTTGAACTCCATAGTTTTTGTGTGTTCAACATGCACCATTCAAAGGCACATCACAAAATTTCAACAATTTCTGACTTCATTTGCTATATTTGGTGCATTTACTTATTTTTTTTGAGCTAGTTGACCCTGAAATTTAAAAGCACTACAAATGCACTCCGAAAATGTTGAAAGTTGGCATGCTATCATCATTTCACGCACATAGCATGTGTTAAAAAGTTGAGAGGGCTATGACAAAAACTGGATACAGTTCGTGTACAAAACTGACAATCTCTCTCGAAGTAGCAGGGTCTCGAACGAGAACTCATCTCTTACAAAGGGATTTCATTTTTTTAAAACTTATTTCAACTCCATAATTTTTGTGTGTTCAAAATGCTCCATTCAAAGGCACCTCACAAAATTTCAACAATTTCTGACTTCATTTGGTATATTTCGTGCATTTACTTATTTTCTTTCAGCTAGTTGACCCTGAAATTGAAAAGCACTACAAATGAACTCTGAAAATGTTGAAAGTTGGCATTCTATCATCATTTCACCCACATAGCATGTGTTAAAAAGTTGAGAGGGCTACGACAAAAACTGGATGCACTTCGTGTACAAAACTGACAATCTCTCTCGAAATAGCAGGGTTTCGAACGAGAACTCATCTCTTACAAAGGGATTTCATTTTTTTAAACTTATTTGAACTCCATAGTTTTTCTGTGTTCAAAATGCACCATTAAAAGGCACATCACAAAATTTCAACAATTTCTGACTTCATTTGGTATATTTCGTGCATTTACTTATTTTTTTTGAGGTAGTTGACCCTGAAATTGAAAAGCACTACAAATGAACTCTGAAAATGTTGAAAGTTGGCATGCTATCATCACTTCACCCACATTGCATGTGTTAAAAAGTTGAGAGGGCTACGACAAAAACTGGATGCAGTTCGTGTACAAAACTGACAATCTCTCTCGAAGTAGCAGGGTTTCGAACGAGAACTCATCTCTTACAAAGGGATTTCATTTTTTTAAAACTTATTTGAACTCCATACTTTTTGTGTGTTCAACATGCACCATTCAAAGGCACATCACAAAATTTCAACAATTTCTGACTTCATTTGCTATATTGGGTGCATTTACTTATTTTTTTTGAGCTAGTTGACCCTGAAATTGAAAATCACTACAAATGAACTCCGAAAATGTTGAAAGTTGGCATACTATCATCATTTCACGCACATAGCATGTGTTAAAAAGTTGAGAGGGCTACGACAAAAACTAGATGCAGTTCGTGTACAAAACTGACAATCTCTCTCGAAGTAGCAGGGTTTCGAACGAGAACTCATCTCTTACAAAGGGATTTCATGTTTTTAAAACTTATTTCAACTCCATAGTTTTTGTGTGTTCAAAATGCACCATTCAAAGGCACCTCACAAAATTTCAACAATTTCTGACTTCATTTGGTATATTTCGTGCATTTACTTATTTTCTTTCAGCTAGTTGACCCTGAAATTGAAAAGCACTACAAATGAACTCTGAAAATGTTGAAAGTTGGCATGCTATCATCACTTCACCCACATTGCATGTGTTAAAAAGTTGAGAGGGCTACGACAAAAACTGGATGCACTTCGTGTACAAAACTGAAAATCTCTCTCGAAGTAGCAGGGTTTCGAACGAGAACTCATCTCTTACAAAGGGGTTTCATTTTTTTTAAACTTGTTTGAACTCCATAGTTTTTGTGTGTTCAACATGCACCATTCAAAGGCACATCACAAAATTTCAACAATTTCTGACTTCATTTGCTATATTTGGTGCATTTACTTATTTTTTTTGAGCTAGTTGACCCTGAAATTTAAAAGCACTACAAATGAACTCCGAAAATGTTGAAAGTTGGCATGCTATCATCATTTCACGCACATAGCATGTGTTAAAAAGTTGAGAGGGCTATGACAAAAACTGGATACAGTTCGTGTACAAAACTGACAATCTCTCTCGAAGTAGCAGGGTCTCGAACGAGAACTCATCTCTTACAAAGGGATTTCATTTTTTTAAAACTTATTTCAACTCCATAATTTTTGTGTGTTCAAAATGCTCCATTCAAAGGCACCTCACAAAATTTCAACAATTTCTGACTTCATTTGGTATATTTCGTGCATTTACTTATTTTCTTTCAGCTAGTTGACCCTGAAATTGAAAAGCACTACAAATGAACTCTGAAAATGTTGAAAGTTGGCATTCTATCATCATTTCACCCACATAGCATGTGTTAAAAAGTTGAGAGGGCTACGACAAAAACTGGATGCACTTCGTGTACAAAACTGACAATCTCTCTCGAAATAGCAGGGTTTCGAACGAGAACTCATCTCTTACAAAGGGATTTCATTTTTTTAAACTTATTTGAACTCCATAGTTTTTCTGTGTTCAAAATGCACCAGTCAAAGGCATATCACAAAATTTCAACAATTTCTGACTTCATTTGGTATACTTCGTGCATTTACTTATTTTTTTTGAGGTAGTTGACCCTGAAATTGAAAAGCACTACAAATGAACTCTGAAAATGTTGAAAGTTGGCATGCTATCATTATTTCACCCACATAGCATGTGTTAAAAAGTTGAGAGGGATACGACAAAAACTGGATGCACTTCGTGTACAAAACTGACAATCTCTCTCGAAGTAGCAGGGTTTCGAACGAGAACTCATCTCTTACAAAGGGATTTCATTTTTTTTAAACTTATTTGAACTCCATACTTTTGTGTGTTCAAAATGCACCATTCAAAGGCACATCACAAAATTTCAACAATTTCTGACTTCATTTGGTATATTTCGTGCATTTACTTATTTTTTTGAGCTAGTTGACCCTGAAATTGAAAAGCACTACAAATGAACTCTGAAAATGTTGAAAGTTGGCATGCTATCATCATTTTACCCACATAGTATGTGTTAAAAAGTTGAGAGGGCTACGACAAAAACTGGATGCAGTTCGTGTACAAAACTGACAATCTCTCTCGAAGTAGCAGGGTTTCGAACGAGAACTCATCTCTTACAAAGGGATTTCATTTTTTAAACTTATTTGAACTCCATACTTTTTGTGTGTTCAAAATGCACCATTCAAAGGCACATCTCAAAATTTCAACAATCTCTGACTTCATTTGGTATATTTCGTGCATTTACTTTTTTTTGAGCTAGTTAACCCTGAAATTGAAAAGCACTACAAATGAACTGTGAAAATGTTGAAAGTTGGCATGCTCTCATCATTTCACCCACATAGCATGTGTTAAAAATTTGGGAGGGCTACGACAAAAACTGGATGCACTTCGTGTACAAAACGGACAATCTCTCTCGAAGTATCACGGTTTCGAATGAGAACTCATCTCTTACAAAGGGATTTCATTTTTTTGAACTTATTTGAACTCCATACTTTTTGTGTGTTCAAAATGCACCATTCAAAGGCACATCACAAAATTTAAACAATTTCTGACTTCATTTGGTATTCTTCATGCATTTACTTTTTTTTTTGAGCTAGTTGACCCTGATATTGAAAAGCACTACAAATGAACTCTAAAAATGTTGAAAGTTGTCATGCTATCATCATTTCACCCACGTAGCATGTGTTAAAAAGTTGAGAGGGCTACGACAAAAACTGGATGCACTTCGTGTACAAAACGGACAATCTCTCTCGAAGTATCAGGGTTTCGAACGAGAACTCATCTCTTACAAAGGGATTTCATTTTTTTGAACTTATTTGAACTCCATACTTTTTGTGTGTTCAAAATGCACCATTCAAAGGCACATCACAAAATTTCAACAATTTCTGACTTCATTTGGTATTTTTCGTGCATTTACTTATTTATTTTTTTGAGCTAGTTGACCCTGAAATTGAAAAGCACTACAAATGAACTCTGAAAATGTTTAAAGTTGGCATGCTATCATCATTTCACCCACATAGCATGTGTTAAAAATTTGGGAGGGCTCCGACAAAAACTGGATGCACTTCGTGAACAAAACGGACAATCTCTCTCGAAGTATGAGGGTTTCAAATGAGAACTCATCTCTTACAAAGGGATTTCATTTTTTTGAACTTATTTGAACTCCATACTTTTTGTGTGTTCAAAATGCACCATTCAAAGGCACATCACAAAATTTCAACAATTTCTGACTTCATTTGGTATTCTTCGTGCATTTACTTTTTTTTGAGCTAGTTGACCCTGAAATTGAAAAGCACTACAAATGAACTCTAAAGATGTTGAAAGTTGGCATGCTATCATCATTTCACCCACATAGCATGTGTTAAAAAGTTGAGAGGGCTACGACAAAAACTGGATGCACTTCGTGTACAAAACGGACAATCTCTCTCGAAGTATCAGGGTTTCGAACGAGAACTCATCTCTTACAAAGGGATTTCTTTTTTTTTGAACTTATTTGAACTCCATACTTTTTGTGTGTTCAAAATGCACCATTCAAAGGCACATCACAAAATTTCAACAATTTCTGACTTCATTTGGTATTCTTCGTGCATTTACTTTTTTTTGAGCTAGTTGACCCTGAAATTGAAAATCACTACAAATGAACTCTGAAAATGTTGAAAGTTGGCATGCTATCATCATTTCAACTGGATGCACTTCATGTACAAAATGGACAATCTCTTTGGAAGTAGAAGCGACCCCCACAATAAGAGACGACATTCTTCTTCTCTCATATATGGTGGACACTAGCTCACCTGATTTTTCAACCGTCGATGATGGTCGCTACTCCTACTTCCCCTAGTACATAACCAATATCTAGCACAAGGAGAAGAAGGAGAAACGACCCCCCACAGCAACAGTCGACATTCTTCTTCTCTCATGTATGGTGGACACTCCCTCACCTGATTTTTCGATCGTCGATGATGGTCGCTACTCCTTCTCCCCCTAGTGCATAACAAATATCTAGCACAAAGAGAAGAAGGAGAAGCCACCCCCACAACAACAGTCGGCATTCTTCTTCTCTCATGTATGGTGGACACTCCCTCACCTGATTTTTTGACCGTCGATGATGGTCGCTATTCCTTCTTTCCCTAATGCATAACAAATATCTAGCACAAGGAGAAGAAGGAAAAGCGACCCCCACAACAAAAGTGGTTCCGCGGCACGCCACGTGGTTCCGCTGCACGCCACGTGGGATTAATGGTCTTTCATTTTTAAATGACTGTTTTAATCAAAAACAGATCTGTTACAAAAGGGATTTCATTTTTTGAACTTATTTGAACTGAAGACTTTTTGTATATATATGTGGTCGAAATGCATGATACCATGAAGTTAGAAAGGGCTAAACCATTCAAAAGTAGCAAATGAAGTTAGAAAGGGCTAAACCATTCAAATTTGGAAACTATAATGGCACAAACAGAAACTAGACATATATAAATTGGTCCAAGAAGTACATGATACTAGCCCAAACAATACATAACAATAGCTACCATAGATATATATACAAGTGTTAGACGTTCAGAACACTACTCGTCTGAATCATCTAAATCAGAATGTCCACGTTCCTCGAGGTGACGCTGGCCATAGTTGACGACTCGAATCTTGCGGTACAACTCGTATGAAACGTATGCATCTTTTGCTGCATACTGAATGTTGATATCAGTAAGTGGGCCCTTCTCCCAAAGTTTGTGCTGATACTTTGGGAAACTGGTCTTCATATCACCATATGACTCGTCGATCAAGGCAACTGCCATATGAGCCATCAAAGTCCTGTCATGTCGAAGCCTGAATATCGTTTGGAGATCAACGAGGCAACCAGCTGATATCTCAATATCGAAGCTGTGCCTCATCTTCAGCCTGTCGTTCCTTATGTCAACGGAAGCAAAAGTGACGCCGCTGCGAAGGAACTCCATGAGTCCAGGACAATGCTTGTCACTCCTGCAACAGAAACAAATTAGAATGGAACAAATGTTACATACTGCTGCAATAAGGAAACATGTTTCACTACAACTAAAGAGAAACTTATCTTTAGGATTCAAATAGAACATATGCAATGGAACCTAGAGAGATCACTACAACTATTTGAAGCGAACCAACTATGATTCCAATGAAACATATTAAACACTAGTTGATTCTAATATGATTTTTCAGATTATGGAACACTATTCCAATCAGATTGTGTTCCCCTTCAACTAATCAAAATTGTTTCACTACAACTATTTGAAGGGAACCAACTATGATTCCAATGGAACATATTAAACACTAGTTGATTCTAATACGATTTTTCAGATTATGGAAAACTATTCCAATCAGATTGTGCTCCCCTTCAAGTAATCAAAATTGTTTCACTACAACTATTTGAAGGGAACCAACTATGATTCCAATGGAACATATTAAACACTAGTTGATTCTAATACGATTTTTCAGATTATGGAAGACTATTACAATTAGATTTTGCTCCCCTTCAACTAATCAAAATTGTTTCACTACAACTATTTGAAGGGAACCAACTATGATTCCAATGGAACATATTAAACACTAGTTGATTCTAATACGATTTTTCAGATTATGGAACACTATTCCAATTAGATTGTGCTCCCCTTCAACTAATCAAAATTGTTTCACTACTACTATTTGAAGGGAACCAACTATGATTCCAATGGAAGATATTAAACACTAGTTGATTCTAATACGATTTTTCAGATTATGGAACACTATTCCAATTAGATTGTGCTCCCCTTCAACTAATCAAAATTGTTTCACTACAAATATTTGAAGGGAACCAACTATGATTGAAACAAACAAATAAACTTATACAATGTCATTATCTTGGATCAAAGAAAGCCTCAAAACTTACCTCGCCCATTGGAAGATCAAGACATGCCTTGCGAAGCATATTTGGATGACGGCAACACCGTGTTGATCGGCCGTGTACTCCAGATCAAGCCCGAAGAACTTCTCATGATTCGCTGCGTGGTCAAACCATCGTTCCTTCAACTGTTGAAGGAAAAACGGCACCTCCCTGCTCAGGTTCGTCTACACGACAGGGAGCTTCGTCGTGCCATGCGCGACCACCTCATGAAAGCTAGTTGGCATGGTGGAAGAAGAGAAGGGAAGAAGAGAGGAGAAGAACAGAGAGGGCGACGCGAGAGAGAAGAAGAACAGAGAAATGGCGACTGTACGCTTCGGTTCGTGCTTTTCATCGCCCGAAACGACGCGGGATGCAAACCGTTTGGGCCTTTAATCCCGGGTTGAGCCACCAACCGGGACTAAAGAGGTATACCAAACGGTTGCCACCACTACGGCAGGCCACGTGTTAGGCTTTTAGTCCCGGGTTCAACCACCAACCGGGACTAAAGAGGTATACCAACCGTCGCCACAACCACGGCAGGCCACGTGTTACGCCTTTAGTCCCGGGTTGAGCCACCAACCGGGACTAAAGGGGGATACGAACGGTTGCCACCATCACTGCCCGCCGCGTAGCCCTTTAGTCCCGGTTTGGGACACGCACCGGGACTAAAGGCTCCCTACGGGCCGGGACTAAAGCCTCGAGGGAGGCATTGAGAATTGGGGCGAAGTGGCCGGGCCTTTAGTCCCGGCCCAGAGGCAGGCCGGGACTAAATGGTCCAGGCCAAAGGCCCGTTTTCTACTAGTGATATATATAGAAACTCTATTCATCACCCAGGGTGCTGAATAGGTTATTCTTCACCCGAGGTAATCTCACGAGTTTTTCATAAATAAATTATATTTGAAATACAAATAGTTACATTCATATTAACTCACTATGTAAAATTTGACATCAAAAATTTAAAATATAGACCGTAAGACAAGAAAATATGCATTTTATGTTTATTTTACACTATATTTTTACATTTGTAATTTTACATAACAAAAATATTTTTTATGGTGATTATATATTTTCTTACGGTCTCTTTGTACGTATGGAATAATAAAAAAACTACGTAACGTAAAATTACGATACATTGATGTTAAAATAGAGGCGGTGAAGAATAACTATTCCTCACTCAGGGTGACGAATAGCGCGACCCTATATATATATATATATATATATATATATATATATATATATATATATATATATATATATATATATATATATTCATTGTTACCAAGGGTACACAAGATAATGGTTGCTCGTCAATTAGCTGAGCGGAGAAGGTCGTACATCCTATAGAGACTTTGTTGCTCTAGTGACAGGAAAGAAGGGAAAGAGGTTTAGTGGATGTAGATTCCTTTTCTTTAGATAACTCAAACTATGGTTGACTGGAAGAGCCATATGCAATGATGTACCCCAGTTAGGACACCATGCACAGGTAAAATGTAAGAACCCCACCACTATTTTTGGGTCACCTTTATCCTAATTGATGCAACTAGAGACAACAGATATATGCAAATTCTTTAAACCGAACAGACTTTGGTTAATGCTCTTTGATTGGAGTCTCTCTATTGTATCACCCTTTTGCTGATTAGTACATGTGTAAACAAAGTGTTTGTGAGTGCAGCTGGGCTTCTAGGGTGCTTCCATGATAGTAGTCACTCACACCATTTGATAGGTAGAACATGTCAACAGTGAGAACACCCTATTAGTTTTTCAACGATAACAAAATATTGTTGATTTGATCCGGTTGTTATTAATTTACATTTTTTTTTGTTTCTTGCGAATGTTTAAATAGGCTGTTCTCACTGGCCCAACTAATTTGGGCCACATAAGCACGTAAGTTTAATTACGTAGCACTTGTATGTAGGTAGGTCTACCATTGCTCAAAATGTATACATCATACTAGACCGCACGTGGTTATCTTTTGGCCTAATGTCCTAACTATATGAATGATAGATGGTTAGAGTTTGCTTACTTCATGAAGAGGTCCTGAGCTCAAGCTAAACAATCCTAGCTAGTAGGGTACTTTTTTAATTATTATACCTGAAGAAGGTATTGTTGGGTATAAAACACAAAATACAGTATTATGTTTTGTTAACAAGAGTTGTAGTCCGTCAAACGCAAAAAAAAAAAAAAAAGAAAGAAAGAGTTGTCCGTGTGTTTTAAATTAAAAAAGTTGTCCGTGTAAAGTAGGAGAATAAAAAGGAAACCTAGACCATCTAGTGGGTGGTCGCAATTATATGTGTTTTCTGTGTTGATCACTTAACTGACTTTGATTATTATGACGACATTACTCATCTTCTAAAGCAGTTTTCAGCTTCCCCATCATGGGTTCATAGAGGCACTAATCAAGCATCTGCATCTAAGGAACAGAGCAAACAAGAACAAACTATCTCAACTAAGCTTTTGTATAGTTAGACAAACAACAAGCCAACGTGATGGAACTGCACATTGACAATGTGGTAGTGGGTTTGGTCGCGAGAATATTCCAAGGAGTGATTATGTCTTGAGACTACGTAAAATATGCTTTTCCAGTGCTTGCTTCTGTTTCACCTGGACAAATATAAGTGGGCAGATCCATCTGTCTCGCCAACAGACCACTGCGCAATTTCCTGTCCTTTCTATATTATACAGATTTATTTAATCGGGCTACACCCGTTTTCATTAAAGCATAACGAGAATACAGCAGATCCAAAAGTTTTGGAGAAAGGAAAGAAAGGAAGCGAGTCCAAAGCATCACTGGGAAACAGTACACTGTAAGGGCTCGCAGTCGAGATACCTCTATATTACACATGTAACATAAATTGTTTTTGTACGAAAGAAAACTGACACATCATGGAGGTCACGGTATGCTAGGGTGCAGCCGACTGTATGAAGACCGACTGCTCTTGTCTTGTTGAGGACCCAGTTTGGATCCTCTCTAGACACTTAGCTCGTCGGTGAGGATTCCCCTTGTCCTTGACATCTTGGGTTGTTTACTTTTTTTGAGAGAGACAAACCTTGGGTTGTTTACTCGAATGGGGCTGGGCTTGGTGTAGGACCTCTTGGCTCATTTTCTTCTAGACCGTATCAATGGTATAAGCCCGCCACTAGCCCCGAGTATGTCGAGGTCATGTTACAGAAATTGATTGTGCCGGTCAGAAAAGATCCCAGCTGGTTGCTATACACGAGACTCCTTTTGTTGCTTGGCCGACAGAACTCGGCAGACTCAGATGATCATGCTTTTTGGATGCAAATGTTAAACCACATATGATATGCGGTACATAGTTAGCCTTAGTTAGCTTGTAGCCCAAGGAATATGTAGATAGAGTTAGTTTGAATGATTCTAATCTCTTTAAACCAATTATCTCTATTTCTTCTTATCTCTTGTATCTCAAGGTTAAATGTACCGCTATCAAGGGACTTGCGACCCCTCTATTTACCACAAAACCGTCGCCCTTAAGGGGTACGACGTTCTCACATGATAATCAGAGCCTAGCTCTTTCCATCTAGCGATCAACCCTCCCTCGCTGCATCCTGCTCCATGGCCTCCTCCAGCAACTCCACCCCAGCCCTCACCGGCCAGGTCACCGAACGCCTTACCCGCATCAATTATATCTTGTGGCGCACCCAGATTGCGCCGCAACTTCGCGGCGCCGGCGTGTTCGGGTATGTGGATGGCAGTACACCGGAGCCAGCCAAGGTCGTCGTCAGCAAGGACAAAGATGGCAAAGAGGAAACCATTACCAACCCGCTTCATGCGATTTGGATGAGAGAAGATCAGCAGGTACTCGGCTATCTCCTCAACAATCTCTCCAAAGAGACTCTCGTGCAGGTCACCTCCATCAACCATGCACATGAGCTCTGGGCAGCACTGGCGAGCATGTTTCGTCAACATCGTTGTCTCGCACGTCAACAACATCCGCGCGGCCCTCACCAACGCCCAGAAGGGGACATGAGGGGTCTCGCTGATGAGCTCGCCGCGGCAGGAAAGCCACTGCCCGACGACGAGCTGATCTCCTACATCGTCAACGCCCTCGACATGGAATACCAACCACTTGTATCTGCCCTCGACGCACGCACTGTCTCTGTCACCCTTGATGAATTGTTTGCTCAGATGAGTAACTTCGATCAACGGGTGGCTCTCTTCCAAGGAACAAGTGCGGGCGGCGGATTCAAGTCCTCGGCGAACGCTGCTACGCGCGGCCGTGGAGGTCGTGGTGGTCGCGGCCCTCCTCGCAACAATAGGGGCAGGGGCCCTCGCGGGGACTCCAGCAGGGGCTCCATCGGCAATGACCGCAACACCAACAACCGAAAAAACAGAGGTCGGCGCGACAACAACCGCTCCCGCCCGGACATGATCCGGTGCCAGATATGCGGTAAGCCGGGGCACTCAGCAAAAGATTGCTGGTATCGCTTCAATGAAGACGGTGATGAATCCTCTCAAGATGAGAAGGTAGCTGGAGCTGCAGAAGGCTCCTACGGCGTCGACACAAACTGGTATGTTGATAGTGGCGCAACAAATCACATCACCGGCGAACTGGAAAAGGTGACCATGCGGGAGAAATATCGTGGCAAGGACCACATTCACACCGCCAGTGGAGAAGGTATGAAAATCAGTCCTATTGGTCATTCAATCATTAAAACCCCTCACAAAAAAATCCACCTTTGGAAAATTCTTCATGTTCCTAGTGCTTCAAAGAATCTTCTCTCCGTGCATCGAATTGCCATTGACAATCATGTCTTTCTTGAGTTTCACCCTTTCTTCTTTTTGATCAAGGATAATGTAACGAAGAAGGTGCTCTATCGAGGTAGATGTGTTCATGGGCTATATCCTCTTGTTCCGGAGCTTAGGAGATTGAATAAACAAGTGTTTAGTGCCACCAAAGTGTCTTCAACACGATGGCATGATCGACTAGGACATGCATCTTTTACTTTAGTTGAGCGTTTGCTTAGGAAGAATAAACTCCCACATGTTGGAGAGCACAATGTAGAAACAATTTATGATTCTTGCCAGAAGGCCAAAAGTCATCCATTACCCTATCTAGTGTCTATCAGCATTTCCACTAAACCTTTGCAACTTATATTTTTTGATGTTTGGGGGCCAGCACCCTCATCTGTTGGTAGACACATATACTACGTAAGTTTTATTGATGACTATAGCAAGTATGTTTGGATCTATCTCCTCAAGAAACGATCAGAGGTGTTCCAAGTGTTTCTTAGTTTTCAAGCACTTGTGGAACGCAAGTTTGACACCAAAATTATTGCCCTCCAATCTGATTGGGGAGGCGAGTATGAAAAACTTAATTCCTTCTTTCAACCTCTTGAAATCTCTCATCATGTGTCCTTCCCACATGCCCACCAACAAAATGGGTCAGCTGAGCGAAAACATAGGCACATAGTTGAAGTTGGTCTAGCCTTGCTTGCTGGTGCTTCCATGCCACTAAAATTCTGGGATGAGGCATTCCTCACCGTAGTTCATATAATCAACATACTTCCTAGTTGTGTCATCAACAATGAAACTCCCATGGAACGCCTCCTCCACACCAAACCAAACTATACCTCTCTTCGTGTGTTCGGATGTGCTTGCTGGCCGAACCTTCGACCATACAATAATCGCAAGCTTATGTTCCGCTCCAAACAATGCGTTTTACTTGGCTATAGTACTCAACATAGAGGTGTCAAGTGTCTTGATGTCTTCACTGGTCGAGTCTACATCTCACGAGATGTTGTCTTTGATGAAACAAAATTTCCATTTGCTGATCTCCATCCCAATGCCGGAGCTCTCCTACGGAAAGAAATTCTTCTTTTACCACCTAGCCTCACCGGTTTCAATCAAGGGGAAAATGGTTGCAATGATCCACCTATGACTAATTCTCATAACTGTTCTCTTGAGCCTTGTGATGATGCAGATCAAATTTTGGAAGAAAACGATGAAGAAACGGATGCAGAAAACCCTCCCGCACCTTGACATTTCATGTGTCCGTCCCTGGGAGGCAAATCCTCCTCGGAATCTGCGCTGCAGGGTGTCAGTGGATCTCCCTCGGGATTGCCACACGGGGCAGCACCGGATCATCTTCGGGATCACCCAGGGGGGCAGCAGAGCGCTTCCTGCACGCGCAGGCGCTTCGGTCGGCTGTCCGCGCCGCTCCAGCAATGACACGCGGCCCGCACTAGCTCGCTGGCCCATGGATGGGCCCCTCCACTATGCGCGGCGTCCTCCTGCGCATGCGGGCCTCCCAGCGATAGGTACGCCCCCCAGCGCCGCAACAGGCGCGCCCCCAAGCGCTGCGACGCAACCGACGCCAGGCGCGGCTCCCAGGGCTGATTCGATCGGCGCGAGATCCCATGCTGATTCTGCTGGATCTTCTGTGGCCCCTGATCCAGCTGGACTATCTACGCAGCCAATCACAGATGCTCGTGGCGCTGAAACCGTTCCGGCAGGAACAGGTGGCACACCCGGTGGCTCCTCTACACCAACTACTGCTCCCACCATCCGCACACGCTTGCAAAAAGGGGTAACGAAGCCTATCAATTATAAACATGTGACAAAGTTTGGTTTTGCATGCACAACAGGTGAACCTAGTAGTCTTGAGGAAGCACTTGGTGATACTAGATGGAAGCAGGCTATGGAAGAAGAACACATGGCACTACACAAAAACAAGACATGGCATCTTGTTCCTCCACAAAAAAGGTAAAAACTTGATTGATTGAAAGTGGATCTTCAGAATAAAAAGAAGGCCTGATGGAACTATAGACAGATACAAAGCACGATTAGTTGCCAAAGGTATCAAATAACGGTATGGCATAGACTATGATGACACTTTTAGTCCCGTTGTAAAAGCTGTGTCGTGGTAATGATTCCGACAATAGAAAGTCGTGGTAATGATTCCGACAATAGAAAGAGGGTAGGATAACGGAGCATGATCTATCAAGATGCACATGGGTGACACGGTGGTTTTAGCGAGTTCAGGCCTCTCACGATGGAGATAACAACCCTATGTCTCGTGCTCCGGAGAGGCTTTGTTTTATCTGTCATGGAGATGAGCTACATGGTATAGAGAGAGCCAGAGCTCCAGGGCAGGAATGAGCCCGCCCGGGGGAGAAGAAGAAGATGTCCCTTAGCTATGTGGAGGGGGGTGGCTTATATAGAGTGCGCCACCTCCTCACCTCTTATGTTACAAGATGGGGCATTGATGCCATAATGTCAGCCCACTACAGATGTCCTGCCGACTGTTGGTATTTGCATGACCGAGTGAGTCATATGACCGAGTGGTTGACTGCCATCCGAGTGGATGGAATGTACTTGTCTGAGTGGATCCGTACCGAGTGGATTAGATGTTGTCACGATCCAGTAGGAATTTCCCTTGTAGTCCTTAAACTAATAATGAGGTGCCCTTGGGTAGGACGTATATGGTCAGACCTATGACCCTACCCTAGGGCTATATGCCCGTCATTAGCCCCCGAATGGATCAGGGTGGTGAAGGTGTTGATGTAAATCTTGTAGCAGCAGACCGAACTTGAACGTGCTTCAGGGCCTTGTAAAATTATGCGTTGATTGAAGTCTTCATCATTCGCCCTATTCGATTCCGCTGAGTAGTACGTCCGAGTGAACTTAAGAATTGAAGTAGATCCGAGTGACCAACAGGATCTTGAGACTCCGACTGACTGTTGGTAGTCGGTTGGAATCTGTTGAATCTGTTGAACTTGGATGTTGTTGGTGGACCTGACCAAGCAGAATGTTTCTTTTTTGTATTTCTCTTCCTGTGGGGGCACGCTCAGTGCACCCACTGGGTGTAGTCCCCGAGCCTCTGTCGGACTAGATGAGTCTGGCAGAGGGTTTAAGACTTCCAGTGCTTGTCATGTTGAATGTTTGTTGAATCTGCATTATATGATTTCTGGATCAAAGTCAAGTCTCGAGTGTATTTTTTAACTTCCCGAGTGTGGAGCGTGTCTGTACTCGGAGTAGTTTAGGCGATACAGAGTCGCAGCTAAGCCTCCGCGTGTGGAGCATGTCCGTACTCGGAATTGTTTTTAACTTAGGCGATACGGAATCGCAGCTAAGCCCCCGAGTGTGGAGCATGTCCGCACTCGGAGTTGTTTTTAACTTAGGCGATACGGAGTCGCAGCTAAGTCCCCAAGTGTGGAGCGTGTCCGCACTCGGAGTTGTTTTTAATTTAGGCGATACGGAGTCGCAGCTAAGCCTCCGAGTGTGGAGCATGTTCGCACTCGGAGTTGTTTTTAACTTAGGCGACACGGAGTCACAGCTAAGTCCCCGAGTGGGGGGCGTGTCCGTACTCGGAGTTGTTTTGACTTAGGCGATACGGAGTCACAGCTAAGTCCCCGAGTGGGGAGCGTGTCCGCACTCGGAGTTGTTTTGACTTAGGCGATACGGAGTCGCAGCTAAGCCCCCGAGTGTGGAGCGTGTCCGTACTCGGAGTTGTTTTGACTTAGGCGATACGGAGTCGCAGCTAAGCCTCCGAGTGTGGAGCGTGTCCGTACTCGGAGTAGTTTTTAACTTAGGCGATACGGAGTCGCAGCTAAGCCTCCGAGTGTGGAGCGTGTCCGTACTCGGAGTAGTTTCTAACTTAGGCGATACGAAATCGCAGCTAAGCCCCCGAGTGTGGAGCATGTCCGCACTCGGAGTTGTTTTCACTTAGGCGATACGGAGTCGCAGCTAAGCCTCCGAGTGTGGAGCGTGTGCGTACTCGGAGTAGTTTTTAACTTAGGCGATACGGAGTCGCAGCCAAGCCTCCGAGTGTGGAGCGTGTCCGTACTCGGAGTAGTTTTTAACTTAGGCGATACGGAGTCGCAGCCAAGCCTCCGAGTGTGGAGCTTGTCCGTACTCGGAGTAGGTTCTAACTTAGGCGATACGGAATCGCAGCTAAGCCCCCGAGTGTGGAGCATGTCCGCACTCGCAGTTGTTTTGACTTAGGCGATACGGAGTCGCAGCTAAGCCTCCGAGTGTGGAGCGTGTCCGTACTCGGAGTAGTTTTTAACTTAGGCGATACGGAGTCGCAGCTAAGTCCGCGAGTGTGGAGCGTGTCTGCACTCGGAGTTGTTTTTAACTTAGGCGATACGGAGTCGCACCTAAGCCTCCGAGTGTGGAGCGTGTCCGTACTCGGAGTTGTTTTGACTTAGGCGATACGGAGTCGCAGCTAAGCCTCCGAGTGTGGAGCGTGTCCGTACTCGAAGTAAGAAGCATCCGGTCGAGTGACGGTGCTCGGAGCGACCGAGCGACGAAGGAGCGTCCAGTAAAATGATGGCGCGCGGGGCGGCCGGGTGACGATGACGTTTCTCGCCGAGTGGTGATGGACGGAGCTGCCGAGTGGATATGGAAGTGTCCAAGTACAATAGCTCGCAACGCATCGGAGGAGTTTCCCCATGTTCAGAATCTGCATGCAAGAGGTATTAGTGCTAACTAAGCAAGAATTAGAGACATGTCTCCATGTGACAGAAGTTGAAACGAGACAAAGAGTTGTGGAGGAGGCCCAGGGGAGGGATCCGTTGCACCACAAACTGCCGGTCTGGCCAGTCTTCGATGACAGCTGAGAGGTGGCGATGAGGACGATGAACAGCTGGCTGCAGTCCAAGCGCGGGAGTTGCGGGCCGGGGCAGCCAAGGACAAGGCCGGCATGAGCGCTGGTGATCGGGTTTCCTGCTCGAGACAGCCAGCGGACAAAACGAAGGTTTGCCCGAGTGATTCTTGTGCTTGCCGAACGACCCATCGGCACTCGAAGTATGCAAAATGTCCGAGTGGATCTGGCTAGAACGTGCATCAGTGCAGAAGGTTGACTTGGTGCCGAGCGTGAAGGTGCAGTCGGTTGCGTCGTAGACGAGGTCGGAGACGACGATGAGCGGAAGGTGCCAGCGTCCACGTGTGGAGTTGCACTCGTCTACCTCGCGGGCGAGGTCGGAGGCGACGAGCCGACGACGGCGCGGGCGATGTCCGTGGCCTGGTGGCCGTGCAGAAGATGCAGTCGGTGCCGAGCAGCCAGCTCGTTTGAAGGTGCAGTTGGTGCCGAGCAGCCAGCTCGTTTGAAGGTGCAGTCGGTTGCCGAGCAGCCAGCTCGTTTGAAGGTGCAGTCGGTTGCCGAGCAGCCAGCTCGTTTGAAGGTGCAGTCGGTTGCGTCGTAGACGAGGTCGGAGACGATGATGAGCGGAAGGTGCCAGCGTCCACGTGTGGAGTTGCACTCGTCTACCTCGCGGGCGAGGTCGGAGGCGACGAGCCGACGACGGCGCGGGCGATGTCCGTGGCCTGGTGGCCGCGCAGAAAATGCAGTCAGTGCCGAGCAGCCAGCTCGTTTGAAGGTCTCCGCTGGGTTGATGGAGAAGACGTTACTATGCATTGATGGAGGAGTTACTCACGTACACACGATCTGCATGCAAGAGATACGAATTAGCGGTAATTAAGCAAGAGTTAAGATAGGTCTTGCATGCTACGGGCGTTTCCATTTTCCACCACGCATTCACTGCATCATGTTTATTGCTGCGCCGTGTGTCTTGCTGGACACAATCTTGTGGCCGTCGAACTCGCTGGGGACGAGCCATCAAAGACACCGGAGAACAGCTCGGGAGCCTTGTGTGGACGTTGTCGACGTCGCGGTCGGCTTGCGACTGCCGGAGCCGCGTGTCAACGGACATGATGGCGCCGTCATGCAGTAATGGCTCGACGTCGAGCTGCGGATGCCGGAGCAGCATGCTAGCGGACACGACGACACCAGTGCGCTCGATGGATAGATCGAGGGCGTACTCGGCTGCCGGAGCAGCTCGTCGACGGACATGGCGACGCCGTCGGCCATAAACAGCTCAAGGTCGGGCTGCGATCGCCGGAGAAGCATGCCGGCGGACACGACGACACCGGCGGGCTCTACGGATAGCTCGAGGGTGTGCTCGGCACCGAGCAGCGCCTTGATGGACAAAATGCTGTCACCAGGCAGGATGAGCCTGACTATGGCATTCCGATCGGGTTGTGGTTGCCGGAGCCGTATGCGTTGGCCGACGGCGTGCCCCCGGCATGTACGCGTCGACGGATATGCACCTTCAACGTCGTGGACGCCCCAATGTAGTTGACCGGATGAAGATCGACCGTCGTGCACGAGGGTTTGACGACAGCGTCGCGACCGGAGACGACCACAGGCGGTCGGCGTCAACGCCGATGCGTGGAAGTGTGGCGTCGGTGCTGCAGAAGAAGTCGGAGACGACGGGCGGACCACACCGATGCTCTTACATGAGTAAAGATCAACTCATTGATAGATAATTTGATGTAAAAAAAACAAGATGAGAAGAGGAACTCCGTGATACTTAGCATTTTATTGATCCGTAGATTGTGTGATGGCCGGGACTCCCATAGTCTAATATTCGATGATGATTGTTTGATCTCCAGGAGATCATCCCACAACAGCTTGGGTTAGTCAAGATTGAAGAAAATACCATTTGCATCACGGCTCGATAGACGCGATGCCCCACGGTGGGCGCCAACTGTCGTGGTAATGATTCCGACAATAGAAAGTCGTGGTAATGATTCCGACAATAGAAAGAGGGTAGGATAGCGGAGCATGATCTATCAAGATGCACATGGGTGACACGGTGGTTTTAACGAGTTCATGCCTCTCACGATGGAGATAACAACCCTACGTCTCGTGCTCCAGAGAGGCTTTGTTTTATCTATCATGGAGATGAGCTACATGGTATAGAGAGAGCCAGAGCTCCAGGGCAGGAATGAGCCCGCCCGGGGGAGAAGAAGAAGATGTCCCTTAGCTATGTGGAGGGGGGTGGCTAATATAGAGTGCGCCACCTCCTCACCTCTTATGTTACAAGATGGGGCATTGATGCCATAATGTCAGCCCACTACAGATGTCCTGCCGACTGTTGGTATTTGCATGACCGAGTGAGTCATACGTCCGAGTGGTTGACTGCCATCCGAGTGGATGGAATGTACTTGTCTGAGTGGATCCGTACCGAGTGGATTAGATGTTGTCACGATCCAGTAGGAATTTCCCTTGTAGTCCTTAAACTAATAATGAGGTGCCCTTGGGTAGGACGTATTGGTCAGACCTATGACCCTATCCTAGGGCTATATCCCCGTCAAGCTGCAACTATTCGACGTGTGTTATCTATTGCTGTTTCTAGGAGATGGAGTCTCAGACAGCTAGATGTACATAACCCATTTCTTCATGGTGTTCTGGAAGAGGAAGTTTACATGAAACAACCTCCTGGCTTTGAGAGCAAAAGTAAGCCTTTTCATGTGTGCAAGCTAGATAAAGCCTTATATGGATTGAAACAAGCTCCCAGGGCATGTTATTCCAAACTGTGTCAAAAACTTCAAGCACTTGGATTTACTCCATCAAAATCTGACACATCTCTTTTCATTTACAATAAATCAAGTACCTCCATCTTTGTGCTCATCTATGTTGATGACATTATTGTGACAAGTTCATCTGATGAGGCAATAATAGGACTGTTGAAAGATCTTAGTGCTCAGTTTGCTCTTAAATATCTGGGAAATCTGCATTTCTTTTTAGGGATTAAAGTTAAGAAAGATGGTGAAAATCTTCATCTCTCCCAAGAAAAATATGCAACTGATCTGGTAAGAAGAGCAGGATTGCAAGGGTGTAAGTCATCTCCAACTCCTCTCTCTAGTTCTGAAAAATTGTCTCTCACTGATGGAGAACCTTTAAATCACGAGGATATCACCAGATATAGAAGTCTGGTAGGAGCACTTCAGTATTTAACTTTGACAAGACCTGCTATTTCTTTTGTTGTGAACAAAGTGTGTCAATTTCTTCATGCTCCTACCAACACTCATTGGACTGCTGCAAAACGTATAGTGAGATATGTGAAGGATACCTTGAATCTTGGTCTCACTTTCAACAAATCTTCATCTACTCTTGTTAGTGCCTTTTCTGACTCTGATTGGACAGGATGTATTGATGAGAGGCGCCCCATAGGAGGTTTTGTAGTGTTCATTGGACCAAACTTGATATCATGGTGTGCTAAAAAGCAAGCTACTGTATCAAGGTCAAGCACACAGGCTGAATATAAAGCTTTAGCAAATACCATAGCTGAGATTATTTGGGTACAATCCATGTTGAAAGAACTAGGAGTACAACATACACTGGTTCCATGCTTATGGTGTGACAACCTTGGTGCTACCTACTTATCTGCTAATCCTGTCTTCCATGCTAGGACAAAACATTGAAATTGATTTCCATTTTGTTAGAGAAAGAGTTGCTAAAAGACAATTGGAAATTCGGTTTGTGCATTCACATGATCAAGTTGCAGATGGGTTCACAAATGCATTGCCTACAAGAAGTCTTGAAGAATTTAAGCGTAATCTCAACTTGACGAAGTTGTGATTAAGGGAGGATGTTAAACCACATATGATATGCGGTACATAGTTAGCCTTAGTTAGCTTGTAGCCCAAGGAATATGTAGATAGAGTTAGTTTGAATGATTGTAATCTCTTTAAACCAACTATCTCTATCTCTTCTTATCTCTTGTATCTCAAGGTTAAATGTACCACTATCAAGGGACTTGCGACCCCTCTATTTAACACGAAACCGTCGCCCTTAAGGGGTACGACGTTCTCAGAGCAAAGAGCGAGCAAATTGGAAGAAAAACTTGGTGATGCTTATTTTGAATCTCTTCGTGAGAGGATGGATTCCGTTGACCCATTTCAAAGAAGAAGAAAATAATCACACTAATGTGTGTTGTTGGGTGTAGATTTTGAATAGGCTTTATGAGTTATCCCCTCCAATTCATGAAAATTGGGAACTCTACCGTTACCGGAAAGAATTTTGTTGCTATCCATCGTCGATCCAAACTTCTGATGTAATTTTCTCTGCATTTTTTGTTTCTATGTTAACATAGGTTAGCTCTTTGTGTCTATAATCCAATGCAATTAATTATAGGCAATGTGCCCATCTTTGGCCAGTCTCTTGGTGACTTCCTCAACCTTATGGCACTCTCAATATCAGGCTCATATATGTGTTTGTGCTTGTATGCATTTGCGCACTCACCTATGTGCTCTCTTGGGACTTCTAAACAAGTGTGATACAATGTCAAGGAAACGCATAGCATGCTATGAAAAAGTACTGCAACCCTTAAAATTCGTTATAGCAAACTATACCGCGATATAGAGAACAGTTGTACACTTATTTCATTTAGCAAACCATTGCTCAGAATGCAATGCCATGCTATTAGCGGCGCTATAGTATGCTATTTAAATCAATGTTCAGTGTATCTGGTTGATGCCATCTGACCATAATTCATGGTGAAATGTCATTCCCTGTAGCATGTGTATAGTGAAGTATGGCATCTTGTGAGCTTAATGTTTACACAACATTACGAGATACGGTTGGCATCACTCTTACCGGTTACCACCTACAAGTGACAGGTGAAAATAAACTTGCATTGAGTGGACAATCCAATTTGCACTTCCTGTTAGAACATACGAGGGCAGCACACGTATTAGAGTCCGGCTATGCTCACTCTGTAATATTTTTTTTGTTTTGTCTTTCTGATCAGCTTGTACAAAAATTGGGAATCCACACGCATTGCGGCAACATCTTGGAAGAAGCAAAATTTCTACACGTTTCGACGTCAACTTAGAGAATTAATTATACTTAACTAACAAAAGTAGAGTTAGGGGTTTGATCAAAATATTTTGGTCACATAATGTAATCAATATGTTAACATGCTAGACTAGTTTGTGATTTAGGACCTATTGAAGGCTTTTCAGAGGAGGAGGGACACTCCACTAGTTTGTGATCAGCCCAACCGTCACCGATGAAAAGTAGTGCTCCTCAAACATGAGATATATAATCATCTATTTCACTGCAATTAATGTATTTGTTGCATGTGACATTTTAAATTTAACCCTAGGGCCTCAGCCATTCAAAAAAAAGTATAAACTATTTCCTAATTATTATTGTAGAAATAGGTAATAGGGTAGGTTAATTAATCATGTGGCTTTCCTGATTCTTTCAGTTGAATTTATATGGACATATAAAAAACAACAGCATGAAAGCCAAGAAATGATAAAGCTAGAACGTCATTAGATATAGTAGCGGTGAACAAATTAAATTTATCCAACATACAAATGGTAAAATTGAATATGGTAGTGGTGAACTAAAGTTACACGAGGAGCAGCACAAAAACTGACAATAAAGCAACCGACAACCCAAAGAAAAGAGGCTACACAACCCCATCTCTACTAGTAAAAAGAAAAAAAGGAAAAAATGTAGGAATTTTAGTTGAGATCAGGTCGCGTGTGTCCGTGGCAGTTCTATCAATTGGTAGCTAAAGCTTGCACGAGACAACTATGATGGGCATGCCCTAGTCCCCTCCATATGCATATGATATATATGGTGTAGATCTATAGCTACACGCTCGGCAACACTTCCCAAAAACACCAAACAACCACTCACACCCACTAGCGGTGCTATTTGTATCCAGACCATGACCAGGAACCTCCTGGAAGATTGTGCGCACTCGTGCGTACGTGAAAAGGATGATATGATCATGTGGTCTTTACACTTTCGACTTAACAGATAAGGTTTTGTGGTTATAGATCGTACGTGCTTGGTTGTTGGGAGTGTTTTTACAGCTCAAAAAAGCATTATTTTGGATATGTTTCTGCATGGTACATGAACTAGTGCATGCCTTGTCTGTCTGCCTGCTGACCAGGTCTGATTTGCATAGACGTGTCTGCCCGTGGTATGTTCTTTTGCGATGAGTCATGGCCAATCCAACACAAGCTTAATTAGTTTACGTTATTACGCATATCTCCCATTATAAACAAAATGATTCATTGCTAGATTTTACAATATTATTTGAGACTCAAATTATTTTAATGGAATAACATTAGGTGGTCATTGAACAGACCATAAAACATGTTAGAGTTTAATCAATGCAGACAGAATGAAGACCCTAAGTTTATCAAATAGGTCCAGGGTGGACACCACGATTGCATGCACTCAGTGAGGTTCTTCCAAGAACATGTGGTCCTGCTTGTGCATGCCTGGCGGGAGGGCTACAGATAAAGCTTAACTTTCTGGGCACGAAGTTCTTTTTTTATGGTCAGCCTCTTGCATAATCATACTTGCGTAAAGGCACATTGCTTTGTGGACACAATAATATGCAGCCATATATTCCATCCATTGCGAATTACTTGTTTTATTTTTTTCTGGATACAGATGTATCTATGCACGTTCTGATTCCTGCATGAAGTTGGAGACTTGGACGACAGATCATCATGCATTTGTTCCTGGATCTAGCACAGGTTAACGCAAGCAGATCAGTCTATCTGAAATTCGGAATTCAATAGAGGATGTTATAATGGAATCAATCATTTTGTTACTTTCATGGATATCGACCATATTATATACTCCCTCCGTTCCTAAATATAAGACATTTTAGAGATTTCACTAGTAGACTATATACGGAGCAAAATGTGTGAATCTACACTCTAAAACATGTCTATGTTCATCCGTATGTAGTTTATAGTGTAATCTCTAAAAGGTCTTATATTTAGGAACGGAGGGAGTATATTACTTCTATAAAGGATGTTGGAATACCCGCCTTCCTAGGCTGCTTGCGGGCGGAGAGAGACGCTTGGCTGTCCGTCCTGCGGTGGCTTGCCACGGATGCTACCAAGGGCCCATATGAGCCGTGCGATATGCCCGGATAGTTCACACCCGAGCTACTCGGCTGGAAGGTCGACGATGGGTGGACCGAGGGCGCTTGGTCGCTATAGTTGGGGCACGTCCATGACGGGTGAACCGAAGGCGTGCGATTGGTACATTCATCCGGCACGTTGGTGACGGGTGTATCGAAGGCGTGTGATCGCTACAGTCGGCACACGTCCATGACACAGAAAACTTCGCGTGATCACTACTGGGTGGCTCTATTTTGCATGATTACGATGCTGAAAATTCCTATAAATAGATAAACCCCTAGAAAGTAACCTAGAAATTTTACTCCGCCATCGCAAGCCTTTGTTCCGAAGCGATATCATCCTTCTCCGGCACCCTACGGATGGGTAAACCATTGGGGAGGTCATATTCATCATTCATGTTGCCTCCATCGTGATGCGTGAGTCGGCCTCGGGGTTGAGGGTTTGTACTAGTAGCTATGTGTTCGCTCTCTCTCTCTCTCTCTCACACACACACACACACACGATAGTGATGTATCATGAGCTTTATCAATATAGTTGGACCACATGATGTTTACCTCTCTCTATTATTTTTGCTGTGAATTGAGTATTGCTCTTTGAGTTTTTTTATGTTGTATTGAATGTTTTGGATTTGAGATCACTTGATGCATCTCTCACTCGCGGATTGAACGGGAATAATTGCCTGTTTGCTTGCTTGACTGGTCTAAAGATATGATATTTTTGTTACAGAATTATTTTTCACAGTCCAAAATAATTAGAGTTAAAAAATAGGTTTGTGTGTAGCTAGCATCATGGATAGCAAATTAATTCAGTTCATGTGATTCAGTTTTGTTAATGATTGTTGAAAGATTGCACTAGCGAAGGTATGATCCCTAGGTCTTGTTTCTAAGCATTGACAAACCATTTTCCTCTCTCTCTCTCTCTCACACACACACACACGATAGTGATGTATCATGAGCTTTATCAATATAGTTGGACCACATGATGTTTACCTCTCTCTACTATTTTTGCTGTGAATTGAGTATTGCTCTTTGAGTTTTTTTATGTTGTATTGAATGTTTTGGATTTGAGATCACTTGATGCATCTCTCACTCGCGGATTGAACGGTAATAATTGTCTATTTGCTTGCTTGAATGGTCTAAAGATACGATATTTTCGTTACAGAATTATTTTTCATTGTCCAAAATAATTAGAGTTAAAAATAGGTTTGTGTGTAGCTAGCATCACGGATAGCAAATTATTTCCATTCATGTGATTCAATTGTGTTAATGATGTTGAATGATTACACTAGCGAAGGTATGATCCCTAGGTCTTGTTTCTAAGCATTGACAAACCATTTTCCTCGCTTCTGTTATTGGCTAACTTGAAATTTTGATTTGTTCATTACAAATACGTATTTCTACCATCCATATTACAGATCTATCATCACCACTTCACCAAACTAGTGCACCTATACAACTGACAATTGTACTAGGTGTGTTGGGGACACAAGCGACTCTTGTTTTTTGATTCCAGAATTGTTTGCGATAGAATTATCTTCATCGTACACCTTCCATGTAATTATAAACCTTAGGTCATCCACTTGAGGGAAATTTGTTGTTGTCCTACAAAACTGTATGCTTGGAGGCTCAACAAAGTCTACACAAATAAAGTTGTATAGTAGACATCAAGCTATTTCTGATGCCGCTGCTGTAAGGTGAGAGCTTGAAGGTATCTTCTTTTGATATGATCATTGACTCTTTTTTGTTTCTTGTTTTTCACTAGTTTGGTTTATAAAACAAAATTACAAAAAATGGAAGTGAAGTTGCATCACATTTTTTATCTTTATGAAGTTTTTCTTGAAAACATGGTCTCCGATAATTGCTATGAAGTGTTAAAACAAGAATTTAACACAATGTTTGGTGTGAGTTCCTTGAATGATAAGAATGATTGCAATGTTGTTAGTATGTATTCTTTGAATATCCATGATGCTAATGATATGTAAATCCATAAGCTTGCGGATGCTATGTTTGATGAATATAATCTTCTTAGCCCACACTTTTGATGAGAAATTTTATTATGTTGATAGCATGCCTCATATTTATGATAATTATATTGATGAAAGTGGGTTTGGAAGAGTGTCAATTTAAGTAAGAACGATCCCATTATTTTGGAGGGTGTTGAATCTTATTCGAATAATGAAAAAAGTGGATTCGAGAGGTCATGACTATATGTCATGTCGAATCCAGTACTTTCGAAGATGTTTCAATTGATTATGACAGTCAAATTGCTATCTATGATGACATGTATGCTATAATGAGTAATGATAACTATGAAACTTTTCATCATGATTTTAATGTTCAATTGGGTCATATCAATCAAGTATCACATGATAGTTATTTCATTGAATTTGCTCCCATCACTATTGATGAGATTAACTTTGCTTATATGGAGAGTAATAAGTTTTTTATGCATGTGGATCATAAAAAGAATGCTTTATGTGATAATTATATTATTGTATTTATTTATGATGCTACTGAATATTATTTTGAGAGGGGGAGATATGATTTTATATATTCCAATAACATCAAGTTTCATCTCTTTATGTTGAATGCTTTGCCTTCCTATGCTAGTTGATTCTTACTTCAATAAATTATTTGGTTATAATATTCCTATGTGCAAGAAGTGGGTTGGGCTTAAATATGTTTGTTATATGTTCATGATGTTATCTTTATGTTTTAATTTTTTTTGTGTGAGCATCATTAAAAATAGCAATGCCTAGCTAAGAGGCTTTAAATAACAATATTTTGTGTGTCTACATAGTTACTACTACTATAGTAATCATGTCGTGTATCTTTTATTTCACTAAAGTGCCAAGTTTAGCCTTTGCCATGCTCCGTTTGCCAATTTATAAGTTGTTGTTTGAAAACAAAACTATTCCATCCTGTACATGATTTTTTTTTTCTTGTACAAGAACGTAATCAATTCATTAAGTGGTAATTTTATTTTCACAATAGTATGGATAGTAATTCGTCGATTACGGAATATTCTGTTTTTGAAAGATTTTGTCTAGTATTCCTTGTTTGCTTGTTTTGGAATTTTCATGGCTTATATTGAGTGATACAAACTTCGGAATGATAGAACACAGTAGAAAATATTTCGGAATGATTATGAATCTTTTCTTGACTACATGTGTGAATGATTTATTTTAGTATACTAACCCATCTCACTAGTTTCCTTAAGTTTTGTGTGATTGAAGTTTTCAAGTTTTGGGTGAGATGGTGATATAAGGAGAATAAGAAGAGGAAAAGCCCAAAACTTGGATATGCCCAAGGCACCCCAAGTTGTATCTAGGGAAGACTGAAGCATCTAAGTTTGGGGATGCCCGAGATGGCATCCCCTCTTTCATCTTCAATCTATCTGTAATCTTACTTGGATCTATATTTTTATGCTTCACATAATATGTGTTTTCCTTGGAGCGCATTTTTATTTTGTATGTTGTTTGATACAATCCTTAGATATGATATTTTTGAGTTGGAGAGAGTATTTACATAGCTCTCTAGTTACTTAACTACTCTGTTCTCCACTTATATCTTTTGGAGTAGTTTACTATTTACATTTGTGCTTCACTTATATCTTTAGAGTAAGAAAATTTATGAATGAATTGTTTTTCATGTGCTTCCATTTTATATGTATGTTGAGAAGTAATCATGCATCCTCCGTTTAATCTGTTAAAGTAGAAGTGAGACTATGATATTGCGTATATTTAATCAAGTAAGGGAGTTATATTATAATGGAAATGATCATTAGTATTATTAAATTGAATGTATCATGTTGTGGTGATAAGTATCTCCGGGTGAAGGACGGATGATTGACTTGCCACCTGTTTGATAAATTTCAATCAGCCATGATAATGTTCAAGTTTGTAGGTTATCATTTTCTCAATAATGTTACTATTACAAAATGCATGATTGTGGTATTTGTGATCACTAAAGTGGTTGCTCCTAGTCTTTTGCTAGCCTCATCATGTACTAAGCAGAAATAATGATTGTGCACCCAACACCCGAAAACAAAGTTATGCCAAAAGGGTCCAACATCCCAACCTATAGATGGTATTTTAGTGTGATTCCAAGTAAATTTACATATCCCACCTCTAAATATTCAAATAAATTTATATTGTGTGTGCTCATACAACTCATGGAGCAGTGTGCGTAATCATATCTCCCATGCTAAATGTGTTACTCACGACAAGAGTTTATTCGCTTAAAAATTATGAGAAAGACTGGTACTAGAGATGGACAGTCCAAAATAAATAAATCAAATTTGTTGTAAAAGGGACACTCCCCAAAGTTGAAAGTTGGATTCGTCTAGCCAAGGTTTGCGTTCGTATGGTGGAGGGGAGTGTAAAAGGATGGGAACCGTTATGATATGTTTAACATGGAACATATTGGAAAACTTAAGTTAAATCTTTGAAAAGAATTCATGTGTGTTTAAAAAAAAGTGAGCTCTGGCATATGCTAATTCCTACTTCCTTCTAGGAAGGGCCTATTTGTTTACTTTTCAGGTTGACTCAATTCCAGCTTTCTATCTAGCTTGGCACCAAGTATTGATGATGGAGTTACTCTTAGCTTTGCATGTGTTTTTCTAATAGCAATTTCTTGAGCATTGTATAAGTATGATGGTTATCTTCGAATGCGGGTATCTAGTCGTCAGCTTTAATTCATTGGTTGCTTTTTGTTTGCAATATAATCTTGAAAGGTTGCGAGATACTTCATTACCACGTTATGATATGTTGAACTTATTATAACGATGTTACTCATTATTATAGTTATCATGGCCTATGTAGTCAAATGTTAGCACTATTCTAGCATTCACACTTCATAAATTATTTATTTTATTTTCTACCTATTCCAGAACGAGAAGGAATTAAGCTTCGGGATGCTTATACGTCTCCAACGTATCTATAATTTATCAACTATTCATGTTGTACGTAAATGAGTTCTAAATGGTTTTGGTGCATTTTTATACTCCCTCCATCTACTAATACAATGCCACTTAATATTTTCATATCTAACTTTGACCATTAATTTTACCAATAAAATTTTAGTTGTATATCATACAAAGGATGCCATTCGATGCATTTGAAAGAAATTTTCAATAATATATTTTGTATGACATATAACCCGTATTTTCTTAACCAACATCATAAGTCAAAGTTCGGTACGGAAAACGAAATGGCCTTGTATATAAAAATGGAGGTAGTATTATTTTTATGGGCTAACTTACTAATCTAGTCCTAGTGCAAGTTCTTATTTTTCCGTGTTTCTTTTTCGCAGAAAACCATACCAAACAACATCCAAACTCGATAAAAATTTACAATGATTTTTTATCATAGGAAAGAGATTGAGGAAGCTTCGGAAGGCAGCTGAAAGGTGCCGATGGGGCTCACAACCTCAGGGTGTCCCCATAGGGGTACGCCATGAAGGTGTGTGGCCCCCTAGGTAGTGGATCCATTTTGCGTGATACCGACGGTGAAATTCATATAAATAGAGAGACCCGTGGAAAGTAACCTAGAACTTTACTCTGTCGCCTCAAGCCTTTGTTCCGACGTGATCTCATCTCGAGGCATTCTCCGGCACCTTGTGAGGGTGAAACCATTTGGGAAGCCTTCTTCATCATCCTTGCTCCCAATATGGTGATGCGCGAGTAGCTCATCCTTGGGTCTAAGGGTTTGTACACATAGCTATGTGTTTGATATCTCTCTCCTCTCCCCCCTATCCCCCTCCCTCCCTCCTCTATCTATCGCTCTTCCTCTCTCCCTACCTCCCTCCCTCCCTTCCACCCTCCTCTCTCTCTCTCACCCTGGCCATCTCTCTCTATCTATCAATCTATCTCCCTCCTATCCCTCCCTCCTCTCCCTCCCTCTCTCCCTCCCTCCCTACTCTATCTCCCCTCTCTCTTTCCCTCACTATCTCTATCTCTATCTCTCACTATCCCCCCTCTCTCCCTCTCTCTCCTACCCTCTCTACCTCTCTCTCCCTCTCCCTTCCTTCCTCACTCCCTCCCTCCCTCCCTCTCTCCCTCTCTCCCTTCATCTCTCTCTCTCTCTCTCTCTCTCTCTCTCTCTCTTTCTCTTTCTTTCTTTCTTTCTTGAAGGATTTGCTAACTTCGCCACCTTGGTGAACAAGGCCATTTAGGTTGAGACTAGTCTCTGGAATACAAGGAACGCCTCAAGCACAACTGTGATGTGGGCCCATTATCGGGCTCATCATCACAAAAGTAGCGGATATGGATTTCCCACGGCATGTACTGTTCACCTGCTACTGCTCCAAGGTCGTCCTATGCTGCGCCTTGTCTGCCTCCTCCACCACCTAGGTAGCCGAGACTTCCAGATGCACCACCCCGAACTCCTGCTCCCCATTGCAATGATGGGTTGTGCTTCAAGTGTGGTCGTCTAGGTCACCTTGCGAGAGAATGTAATCAGAATCTTGCACTGCCTTCTATTGGTCGTGGTAACAACCAGTCCTGCAAAAACAATGCTAGGCCTTCTACTGTGATGGGTAACAACATTGGTTTGAATGAAGCTCAAGACCAACCTGTTACTGTGATGGCTAATTTTCTTGTTAATTCAATATCACTGCTATTTTATTTGATTTAGGAGCATCACATTATTTCATATTAGAAGATTCGGCATACATGCATGGCATTAAATACAAACAGATGAACACTGCACTAGTGGTACACACCCCCGCGGGGCAATGTCGAACCTCCATGGTTAGCCACAACGTCACCATTGGAATTAAAGGGTTGAAATTCCATGTCTCTCCCATTATGTTAAAGTCTTCCAATATTGACCTCATTCTTGGAACGGATTGGTTAAAAACACATAGCGTTTCAATCATTTGTGCCACAAAAACCGTCCACCTCCTACATCCTTCGAACGAGATAGTAAGCTACGATGCTCATTTTGTTCGAGATGTCGAAGCCTAGATTTATTACTTAAATGCATTGAATGTGTCACCAGTTGAGGGGATTGAAGGTGTTATAGTTGTTTATGACTTCCAAGATTTCTTTCCAGGCTATTCTTAACTAGAATCCCCCGAAGAATGTTGATAACCCACAAGTACACGGGATCGTGACAGTCTTCACGGGTAGTATTTCACCCTAATTTATTAATTGGACACAACAGGATCCAAACAATATTTATTGGCCTTGATAGTTGAGTTGTTAATTCAACCACACCTGGGTTATCTCTCTCCAGCAAGGATTTAGTAGCACACCAAATGGTAGTAGTAATAGTAACACTCATAACAGCAATGTCGGTAACAGTAGTAACAGTAGCAATCGAGTAGCAGGTGTGACGGCAGAACCAACAGTAGTAACTTAGCAAGATTCAGTATATGTAAAGCGTAGGCACGTGGATCGATGATGGATAACGATTTAGGTGACATTGATCATGTAACAGTTACACACTAGGGCAACACGAAACTAGCTCCAATTCATCAATATAATGTAGGTGTGTATTCTGTATATAGTCATACGTGCTTGCGATAAGAACTTCCATGACTTATTTTGTCCTACCCTCCCTTAGCAGCGGGTTCCTATTGGAAACTAAGGGGTATTAAGGCCTCCTTTTAATAGAGAACCAGAACAAAGCATTAACACATGTTGAATACATGAACTCCTCAAACTATGGCAATCACCGAAAAGAATCCCAATTATTGTCGCCATGGGGTATGTTGATCATGACACGTAATAGGTAATTACAACTTGCAAGATAGGATCCAAATCACTCTTATATTCATGAAAACATAATAGGTTCGGATCTGAAATCATGGCACTCAGGCCCTCATGACAAACATTAAGCATAGCAAAGTCATAGTAACATCAATCTGAGAATATAGTGGACACTCGGGATCAAGCCCTATCAAACTTAACTACTGAAATTCAGAAATTGCCGTCTGCCATGGCACACGGCAAAGGGGGAACCACGGATGGCAAAGGCTTTGTCGTCGGTCAGCAGACGGCAAAGTAGACGGCAAAAAAAATCCGGTGAAGAGGTTCTTTGTCGTTTGCTTTTTTAAAGCGGACGACAACGAATCTTTGTCATGAGGGGGCAGACGGCAAATTAAATGGCATGGCAGATACACCAACGGTCCTGTTAAGTGTTAACGGAAGGTCTCCTCTCTTTGCCGTCTGCCCTCCCCCCTTTGCCATGAGGGGGCTGACGGCAAAGGGAGGAACTAAGCCCCTCTCTCTCCCCTCTTTGTCGTGTGCCATCTCCCCTTTGCCATGAGGGGGCAGATGGCAAAGGGGGGAACCAAGCCCCTCTCTCTCCCCTCTTTGCCGTCTGCCATCCGCTTTGCCATGTGGGGGCAGACGGCAAAGGGGGGAACCAAGCCCCTCTCTCTCCCCTCTTTGCCGTCTGCCATCCCCCCTTTGCCATGTGGGGGCAGACGACAAAGGGGGGGAACCAGCCCCTCTCTCTCCCCACTTTGTCGTGTGACATCCCCCCTTTGCCATGTGGGGGAAAACGGCAAAGGGGGGAACCAGCCCCTCTCTCTCCCCTCTTTGCCGTCTGCCATCCCCCTTTGCCATGTGGGGGCCGACGACAAAGGGGGGAACCAGCCCATTTTTATTTTATTTATTATTATATCCAGCATTTTTCACAATAATCAGGATATATATATATATATATATATATGACAAAAATAAATTTGTTTCCGTACTCATAACCATATTAAAATAACTTTCATCCATAGTACATTCATATTATGCAAGTTCCATCCGTACCAAACCATATATTACACCAGTTTCATCCACATGCATACAAAGTTTCATATATATTCATATACTACAATAGTTTCAATACAAGCTTCCGTGAAGCCATGGTACAAGAAATCATCTTCAAGCATTCCATCAATATAATCCAAGCTTCCCGTGAAGTGAATGTAATCTGCAAAATGACAAATAAGAAAGTTAGAAGAATAATACTAGATGAAGAAGTATATAGGTTATTTCAGAGAGAAATTAGCTAAGTATAGGCCATTTAATAGCTAAGTTAGGTGGAATATGTCATCTTGGAGCTACGTAGCCTTATTATGTTATTTAGGCGAGAACTTAGCTAAGTATAGGTCATTCTAGAGCTAACTTGGATAAAATATGTCGTTTTGTAGCCAACTATGATTATTAATCCATTTTGACCTTATTATGTCATTTTGGAGCTAAATTAGTCATTTTAATGAGCTAATCAAGGTTCTTATGATGTTTTTACCTAACTATGCTAATTATGTCATTTAGGAGGATAATTAGCTAAGTATGTCTTTGTTGGGGAAAATAACCTACGTACAAGAAGAAAGAGAAGAAGCAAGAAGAGAAGAAGCAAGAAGAGAAGAAGAAGGAGAAGAAAAAGAAGAAGAAGAAGAAGAAGGAGTAGGAGGAGAAGGAGGAGTAGGAGGAGAAGGAAGAAGAGAAGAAGAAGAAAAGAAGAAGGACAAGAAGAAGGAGAAGGAGGAGAAGAAGGAGAAGGAGCTTCTCTCCTCCTTCTCCTTCTCCTTATTCTTCCTCCTTCTCCTTCTTCTTCTCTTCTTCTTCTTCCTTCCTTCCTTTCATTTTTCCTCTTTCTTCTCCTCTTGTCCCCTTCTTCAGGCTAAATTAGCTAAGAATGCCTTTTTGGAGCTAATTATGTCATTTCGAGGATAATTAGCTAAGTATAGGTCATGTTTTCTTAAATAGACCATTTTGGATCTAGCTAAGCTAATTATGTAATTTAGGTGGAATCCTAACTAAGCTAATTTTGTAGGATAATTAGCCAATTTATTCTTTCTTCGATGAGTCTAAGCTACGTAGAAGAAGAGAAAGAGAAGAAGCAAGAAGAGAAGAAGAAGTAAAAGAAGAAGGAGGAGGAGGAGGAGGAGGAGGAGGAGGAGCAGGAAGAGGAGGAGAAGAAGAAAATAAGAAGGAGAAGGAGAAGGAGGAAGAAGGAGGAAGAAGAAGGAGAAGGAGGAAGAAGGAGGAAGAAGAAGGAGAAGGAGGAGCTGCTTCTCCTTCTTCTCCTCCTTCTCCTTCTTCTTATCCTTCTTCTTCTCTTCTTCTTCTTCTCTTCTTCTTCTTCTTCTTCCTTCCTTTCATTTTTCCTCTTTCTTCTCCTCTTGTCCCCTTCTTCGGGCTAAATTAGCTACGAATGCCTTTGGGAGCTAATTATGCCATTTCAAGGATAATTAGCTAAGTATAGGTCATGTTTTACCAAATAGACCATTTTGGAGCTAACTAAGGTAATTATGTCATTTAGGTGGAAGCCTAGCTAACTACAGGTCATTTCGGAGCTAACTTGGGTAAAATATGTCATTCATGAGCAAACTGTGGTTATTAAGCCATTTTGGATCTAGCTAAGCTAATTATAGGCCATTTAATACCTAAGTTAGGGGGAACAGGTCATCTTGGAGCTACGTAAGCCTTATTATGTCATTTAGGAGAGAACTTAGCTAACTATAGGTCATTTTTATTAAATAGGTCATTTTGGAGCTAACTAAGCTAATTATGTCATTTAGGTAGAAGCCTAGCTAACTATAGGTCGTTTCAGAGCTCACTTGGGTTAAATATGTCATTTTGGAGCTAACTATGCTTATTAGGCCATATTGGAGCTAAATTGGCTAATTGTAGCATTTAGGTGGAAGCCAAGCTAAGTATATATATTCATGAGCTAACCAAGGTTCTTATGCCATTTTGAGCTTATTATTTCATTTTTTAGCTAAATTGGTCATTTTAATGAGCTAACCAAGGCTCTTATGATGTTTTCACCTAACTAAGCTAATTATGTCATTTTGTAGGATAATTAGCCAATTTATTCTTTCTTCGATGAGTCTAAGCTACGTAGAAGAAGAGAAAGAGAATAAGCAAGACGAGAAGAAGAAGTAAAAGAAGAAGGAGGAGGAGGAGGAGGAGGAGGAGGAGGAGGAGGAGGAGAAGGAAGAGGAGGAGAAGAAGAAAATAAGAAGGAGAAAGAGAAGGAGGAAGAAGAAGGAAGAAGAAGGAGAAGGAGGAAGAAGGAGGAAGAAGAAGGAGAAGGAGGAGCTGCTTCTCCTTCTTCTCCTCCGTCTCCTTCTTCTTATCCTTCTTCTTCTCTTCTTCTTCTTCTCTTCTTCTTCTTCTTCTTCCTTCCTTTCATTTTTCCTCTTTATTCTCCTCTTGTCCCCTTCTTCGGGCTCAATTAGCTACGAATGCCTTTGGGAGCTAATTATGCCATTTCAAGGATAATTAGCTAAGTATAGGTCATGTTTTACCAAATAGACCATTTTGGAGCTAACTAAGGTAATTATGTCATTTAGGTGGAAGCCAAGCTAACTACAGGTCATTTCGGAGCTAACTTGGGTAAAATATGTCATTCATGAGCAAACTGTGGTTATTAAGCCATTTTGGATCTAGCTAAGCTAATTATAGGCCATTTAATACCTAAGTTAGGGGGAACAGGTCATCTTGCAGCTACGTAAGCCTTATTATGTCATTTAGGAGAGAACTTAGCTAACTATAGGTCATTTTTTATTAAATAGGTCATTTTGGAGCTAACTAAGCTAATTATGTCATTTGGGTGGAAGCCTAGCTAACTATAGGTCGTTTCGGAGCTCACTTGGGTTAAATATGTCATTTTGGAGCTAACTATGCTTATTAAGCCATATTGGAGCTAAATTGGCTAATTATATCATTTAGGTGGAAGCCAAGCTAAGTATATAATATTCATGAGCTAACCAAGGTTCTTATGCCATTTTGAGCTTATTATTTCATTTTTATCTAAATTGGTCATTTTAATGAGCTAACCAAGGTTCTTATGATGTTTTCACCTAACTAAGATAATTATGTCATTTTATAGGATAATTAGCCAATTTAGTCTTTCTTGGATGAGTCTAAGCGACGTAGAAGAAGAGAAAGAGAAGAAGCAAGAAGAGAAGAAGAAGTAAAAGAAGGAGGAGGAGGAGGAGGAGAAGAAGGAGGAAGAGGAGAAGAAGAAGAAAAGAAGAAGGAGAAGGAGAAGGAGAAGGAGGAAGAAGGAGGAAGAAGAAGGAGAAGGAGGAGCTCCTTCTCCTTCTCCTTCTTCTTATCCTTCTTCTTCTCTTCTTCTTCTCTTCTTCTTCTTCCTTCCTTCCTTCCATTTTTCCTCTTTCTTCTCCTCTTGTCCCCTTCTTCGGACTAAATTAGCTAAGAATGCCTTTTTGGAGCTAATTATGTCATTTCGAGGATAATTAGGTAAGTATAGGTCATGTTTTATTAAATAGACCATTTTGGAGCTAACTAAGCTAATTATGGCATTTAGGTGGAAGCCTAGCTAACTATAGGTCATTTCGGAGCTAACTTGGGTAAAATGTGTCATTCATGAGCAAACTATGCTTACTAAGCCATTTTGGATCTAGCTAAGCTAATTATAGGCCATTTAATACCTAAGTTAGGGGGAATAGCTCATCTTGCAGCTACGTAAGCCTTATTATGTCATTTAGGAGAGAACTTAGCTAACTATAGGTCATTTTTTATTAAATAGGTCATTTTGGAGCTAACTAAGCTAATTACGTCATTTAGGTGGAAGCCTAGCTAACTATAGGTCGTTTCAGAGCTCATTTGGGTTAAATATGTCATTTTGGAGCTAACTATGCTTATTAAGGCATATTGGAGCTAAATTGGCTAATTATGTCATTTAGGTGGAAGCCAAGCTAAGTATATAATATTTATGAGCTAACCAAGGTTCTTATGCCATTTTGAGCTTATTATTTCATTTTAGCTAAATTGGTCATTTTAATGAGCTAACCAAGATTCTTATGATGTTTTCGCCTAACTAAGCTAATTATGTCGTTTTGTAGGATAATTAGCCAATTTAGTCTTTCTTGGATGAGTCTAAGCTACGTAGAAGAAGAGAAAGAGAAGAAGCAAGAAGAGAAGAAGAAGTAAAAGAAGAAGAAGGAGGAGGAGGAGGAGGAGGAGAAGGAGAAGGAAGAGGAGAAGAAGAAGAAAAGAAGAAGGAGGAGGAGAAGGAGGAAGAAGATGACATAATTAGGTAAGTCCTCCTTCTCCTTCTTCTCCTCCTTCTTCTCCTTCTTCTTATCCTTCTTCTTCTCTTCTTCTTCTTCTCTTTTTCTTCTTCTTCCTTCCTTTCATTTTTCCTCTTTCTTCTCCTCTTGTCCCCTTCTTCGGGCTAAATTATCTAAGAATGCCTTTTTGGAGCTGATTATGTCATTTAGGTGGAAGCCTAGCTAACTATAGGTCATTTCGGAGCTAACTTGGGTAAAATAGGTCATTCCGGAGCAAACTATGCTTATTAAGCCATTTTGGTTGTAGCTAAGCTAATTATAGGCCATTTAATACCTAAGTTAGGGGGAATAGGTCATCTTCGAGCTACCTAAACCTTATTATGTCATTTAGGAGAGAACTTAGCTAAGTATATGTAATTTTTATTAAAACACTAGAAATAACATACCATTATCGTCATCACGGCGGTGAAGCACGGTGGCTGTGGCTTGTTTCACCTGGAGAAGGCTGCCCTAGAGAAGGCTCCACTGTAGAAGGGTCGTGCGATGCGTTTCGGGAGATATTCTACACCAAACATCGTTTGCAATGTGTCGTTAGCATGATGACACTCTTAAGATCACTGCACTGAAATGAAACTCACTGTCCCCGCCATGTTAATGACTGGCATCGGCGGAGGGACTTGGCCTCTCTTCTCGCACATGGACTGTACATTTGGTTTCGACAAGTCAAACTTTTTGTTTACTAATGAAACGGACATTAAAATGCAAGATTTGTAATAACATGAAGAAGAAACTTACCACGAAGAGCTCGTATATGGCCCTGTTAGACGCATCATTCCATGCCCTCTCCGTCTCCACCAATGCAGTCGTCCTCTCCTCCAGCTCCCTCATCTCCTTATCCTTCTCCGCCATAGCCGCCTGCATTGCCTCTCTCTCTTTCTGAATAGTAGCCTGCAAAAAAACTCATTGTTAGCATTGTAATCATATTGGTTCCAAAGCACAACATAATGCGGAAAGATAGTTGAGTCCATTAAACTAACCTCGATGGCGAGCTCGACTCGCCGTGGACGAGGTGTTATCTCCGGACAGGAGCTCGTTTGGCGTGCCTTTACCTGCCGGAGAGTGCTAGGACAACGTATAAGGCCGTTTCCAATGGCGATCGAGCCATGGGGCCTCCCGTTGCCAGCTATCATCACCATTTGTGGATCAATAGGCCCCTCGCTCGGGTTAAAGTCCTCCCCTTTCCTCGGCTTCCCGTGACCTCTATACTTCACGAGCTTGTGGTGGGAGGAGATGTTGGTGAAGTTTTCTGGATGCTCGAGGTGAGACTCAAAGAATGCCTTGACCTTCTTGTACGAGGCAGTATGGGCCATCGCATACAGGTCGTACATCTGTGGCACCTCCGTCTTATTGTGACGCGCCTAAAAGAGAAAGAGAGGAAAATAGTATTAGCAAAGGGCTCAAGATAGCATTAAGAATGAATAGCATAAGGCATGAAGCAAACCACATACCCAGTTCTCGCCAAATTGGATTAAGTTGACGCTCCCTTGATGGTGTGGCACACCAACCATTTTCCCACGCCTCTCCTTGGCGTTGTTGTGGCTGGCCTCCCATGTTTCGGAGCACCACTGATCCACCAAGGCCTCCCAACAATCCATCTTATCCAGACACCATCTCGGGGGCACCTAAGTTAATAAAGAGAAATTTGAGCGCGTAAGGACCAAATGAAGGAAACTAACTACAAAGCCTTAATAATATGTAATTACCTTCATGTAATGCTCCTTCTCCATCTTAGAATCGCGGCACTTCGCCTTGTCCTTCCTAATACGCCGCATGGCATAGTAGTCTCGAACAACCTGCACCCGAGCCTCGTGCCGAAAGTTTTGAAGTAGGCGGCGGCATTCGGTTTTGATAACCTTTGCCGCGTCCTCCTCGTATCCCTCCTCACACCTGTAGTAGGTCTGCAAACGAGACAACAACGATTAGTACAATAACTAGCTATGGTTGATTTATAATTGTGTGAAGGAGAAATTACCCAGAACTATCGGATCACCATGTCGGCCCTCGTGTGGCACAAAACACCGTCGATCTCCACCTCCGGCGGGGCCGGGGCACCCAAGTAGTGCTCCCAGGTCATTCCTACCTCTCGCTCCCGACCGGGCAACGTAACAAACCCTGGGAAGTTTTTACGGCAAAGCACACCAAGGACGCTGTTGGTCTTGCGGACACCCTTGGCAACAATCCAACCCCTACGGTATGACAAATTAAAGCCAAAACATTAGATATTTGAGAAAACGTCAAGGCAAAAGGTTAAATAAGAGTAAATTAACTTACTTGTCCCCATTTGGCCTAATCGACCACCTCTGCTCGGGGGTCGCCGACACAAGCGGGAGCCCCGAACTACCACGCTGGTAGACGGTAGCCCCCTCACCTAGCTCCTCGTTGCTACCAGCATGGCCATTTGGCTCAGCCCAGGTATCCCACTTGGTCTCTGGGGACGTACCCTCATCCCTCCTTTGCTCCGGAGTCGCCTGGAACGAAGCCTCTGGAACACGAGTCTCGTGGGTCGAAGGCTCGTCGACCCGAGGCTCGTCAGCCGGAGACCGTGTAGCCTCCGCCTTAGAAGGCGTGGCAGCCACCGCCCTACCTCTCCCGCGGCCACATGTACCTTTAGTACAACATAAATACCAACATGAGTAATCAAATGTATATAAATACCAATATGCATACAACATGAGTACAACATAAATATCAACATGAATACAACGTGTACCTTTAGTACCTTTCGGCTTCGCGGGGGGTCGACCTCCTCTCACGGGGGGTGCTCCTTGCATAGTTGAGAGCAACACTCTCCGAAGAGGCGAGGCAGGAATGGAAGTACCCATCCCATCACCCACCAACGAAGAAGGAGCCGCGGAGTGCTTTCGACCCTTTCCCACCATCTTTCAACACCTGTCATGACAAAGAGTAAATGAAATTAGTACAACATAAATACCAACATGAGTCATAAAATGTATATAATTTAAGTGTATCATCATCAAAAATACCAACATGACTAATAAAAATTGAATACCTAACATGAACTCAAAATTTATATGTAGTATAATAGTTGAATACCTGACATGAACTAATAACAATCTTGCTCGTCTATATATGCTTCGAGGTCAATAAATGCATCATGATCATCACTATCTCATCAATAAATGCATCATCATCCTCACTATCATGAAGAACATGTGGAAGGCCACCATTATGTAATCGGTCAAGAAGTGAGAGGTCATCCGAGCAGTAACCTCTTCTTCTTCCAGCTCTTCATGTTCGGGCTCAGGGGTTAAGACGGATTCACTGTCGCTATCTACTTCAATGTTCTGGGGTGAAGTAGAGAGGTTCTTGAAACATTTCTTGGACATACGTGTTTCTTGGAAGAATTCTCCTTCATATGTGTCTGGGTTAATGTGAGGTTCGTAATCCTCTTCATTGAGGGTAGGTGGTCTAAAATATGGTGGCACTTCATAAACGACATCCCAACCTTTGAGATTTGGATCAGTTTGGCAGGCCCACGGTAGATAGAAAACTTGTGTCGCCTGTTGAGCCGTAATATAGACATCGGGAAGATCTAAGTGGGTGTTTTGGTTGATTTCGACTAGTCCTATATGTTCATGAGTCCTTCTAGCCCCCTCGCCTCAAACCAATAACATTTGAAGACTATGACGGTCGGTGGGTTTTCACCATAGAATAGAAGTTCATAAATTGCTTCAACTCTTCCATAATACTCGGTGCCTCCTTCGCCGATAGCAGAGACAGAACAATTTGTAGTCTTTAGGTCGGGCATAGATAGATCTTTGCCACAGGTATGAAAGTGATACCCGTTGATGTTGTATTTGTCAAATGAACGGACCATATAGTCAAAACCATTAGCGACTTGTCTCAACTCGGCGTCCATAGACTCTGCATCAGCCTACAAGTTTAATACGAAAGAATGGATGCATTAACCGCAAATTAGACCAAGAAATCAAATGGGCCCTTAATGGTAATTAATTAACCTTTGTTTGAACCAAGAGATGAAACCGGGATAGTCGCCTCCATGCTTTGCGAGAAGCTCATACTCTTAGGCGGAATCCTTTTCGATGACCGCTCCATCCGAGAATTCGGCGACGTATCGACTATATCAAATATCCGGGAATAAGAGTAGTTCAAAGCAATTAGAAGTTGCGGAACAATAATTTACCGAGAACTTACTCGATGTACGGCCGCACTTTTGTTAGGTTTGTGAAGATATAAAATGAAATGGTCTGCCATTCTTCGACATCCAACGATTTCCCTTTCGAAGCACCAGATGTTGCGAGCTTACCTTTGAATAGGCTAAGGTTGGATCGAACTTTTTTTGGATCGCCATCATTGTACTGAGGCTTCGGGTTATGCAAATGATGATTTTTTGCTTCGTAGTGTGCTGTCACGAAGTTTGCCGCCTCCTCAGTAATGAATGCCAGGCGATAGTTCTTTCGCACAAAGAGAACGGAAGAAATAGGTCAGCTCTGCCAGTACTAGCCATTCATCCTCAGGGATAAAGCCACGCAACATCACCGGCATTGCCCGCTCAATCCATATGTGCCAATCATGACTCTTGAGACCAAATATTTTCAATTTCTCAAGACTCGCTCCCCTCTTTAGATTGACAGCATACCCATCGGGGAACATCAACCGCATTTTCACCCATAATAGCATTTCCCTCATAGCTGGCCTTTCAAGATTGAACCATGCCTTTGGCTTCGCTATGCTTTGCTTTCCTTTCCATTGTCGCAAGTTTTGCAACGGTCTATCACATAGAGCCTCCAGGTCGATTCTAGCCTTAGGGTTATCTTTTGACTTCCTCTCTATGCCGAACAATTTACCAAAAATGGCCTCCGCAATATTCTTTTCAGTGTGCATCACGTTGATGTTGTGTGGGCAAAGGAGGTCTTTGAAGTGAGGCAGACCCCGTAAGCATGACTTGTGAGTCCAGGCGTGTTCCGTATTATACCCTTTGAAGTATCCTGGACGCAAAGGATCAGGCTCGAGAGCGTTTAACTGATCAAGGGTCTGTTGGCATGTCAACGCAGCTGGTGCAGTGTTTTTGACAACTCTACCTTTGATGAAATTCTTCTTTTATTTTCTGAACTTATGGTCAGGATCCAGGAATTGTCTATGCATGTCGAAGCAAGAATACTTGCGACTAGCCTGCAGTCAACGGAACTGAAGATCTGCCTTGCATGTGGTGCATGGGAACCTTCCATGCACACACCAACCAGCAAATAGCGCAAACGCCGGATAATCATGCGTCGATTACATGTAGCACACATGCATTTTGAAATTTGTTTTGGTAGCCGCGTCGTAGGTCTTGATCCCATTATCCCAGGCTTTTTGCAACTCATCCTTAAGCGGCTGCATGTACACATTCATATTCTTCCCCGGATAGTTGGGACCTGGAATTATCAATGTCAGGAAAATGTTATTTCTTTTCATAATCTCTCCGGGTGGCAAATTTAGTGGAATGACAAATACAGGCCAACAACTGTATTGTGCTTCCGTCATACCATACACATTGAACCCATCCGTGCTGATGGCAACTCTAGGTTGCCTTGGATCTTCCGATTTATCCTTATGTAATGCATCGAAGTACCTCCACGCAAAACCATATGAAGTGTGTACCAGCATCTTGTTCCCATACACATCTAGTTTGGTTCTTTTGCCCAATTTGTGCCATGTCATCTGTCTGGCCGTCTCTTCGACCATGAAAAGACGTTGAAGTCTTGGTACGATTGGCTGATACCGAAGAACACTAATGGGGATTTTGGTCTGATTCTTCTCACCCATACCATTGTCTACCACAATATACCTGGAAGAATTGCAAATGGGGCAATAGTTCAAGGCCGCATACTCAAGACTAAATAAGGCACATCCATTCTCACAGGCATGTATCTTCTCATAGGGCATCTTAAGTACACGGAGGATTTTCTCCGACTGGTACAGGTTTGCAGGCAATACATGGCCTTTGGGTAGAAAGCGTCCAAATATCGTCATCATCGCGTCGTAGCATTTTCTGCCTAGGTTGAATTGAGCCTTCAGAGCCATTACTTGCGTGATGGCATCCAACTGACAAAGCTCAGTATGCTCGTGGAGAGGACGTTTTGAAGACTCGAACATTTCATAGAAGGCCTTTGCAGATTCCTCCATCTCATTGTCCGAATCCCGAGCATCATCAAAGTCTTGCACCATGTCTTCAATCCCAGTACCATGCTCGTCGGTGCGACGACGAATCACCTCAGCTCTGGCACGTTGGTCAGACTCACCATGAAAAGTCCACACCATATAATTAGGCGTAAAACCCCACTTCTGCAGGTGTTTACCCATTTCAAACTTTGTCTGCTTTTTCCAGTTGTCGCAGTTCGGACAGGGGCACCATGTTTTTTGCTGGCCATTTGCAAATGCGGCTCTCACAAACCCCCTGGTTTTTGTTAACCATTCATGGGTCATGTATTTCTGACTAGGGTGACCAGTGTACATCCAAGCACGATCACTCATGTTGCCTAGCTACCTATGGGGGCACAAGAAATAAATATATAATTCATCATCTATATTCATACGCTAATCAAGTTTGTCAGTTTTATTACATCCATGCAACCTACATGCTAATAGGTAAAGATAGGTCCTAATCCCACCCGAGTATGTGTAGATTGGGTTCGTTTTCCCATGCTCTGCTCTAGATGCGACGCGGAATTTTGGCAGCACCTCCCCGTTGTTCTCCTGATACATGTCTCAGCAATAAGCAGAGATGATGTGTACCCGGAGAACAACAGGGAGGCACTGACGAAATTCTGCATCGGATCCAGAGCACAACATATGGGAAAACGAACCCAATCTACAGATACTCAGGCTGTCCATGGATAATGGTTGACAATTCGAAAGGATGGCGGTTATAAATATGCCAAGAAATGCATATTTATAGATGTCGCCATTTCGAACGGGAGACGCATACTGGTCACGCATACTCATGATTGAAGAAACCTATAGCTAGCAAGTTTCATCGGCATGAAGACCGGGACAAAGCAAATTAAGGGGGTAGGAGGAGAAGTCATTTGTGCTCACCAACAAATGCAAGGGCGGAGCTCGTCCAACGCATGTGGAGGTCATCGAACAGCTGCACATTGAAATTCACACGATCAACACAAATACGATGTTTTTATAATTAACATAACTATGTGACCTAACTCATAACTATGTGGGTCAGTGTCGTCAGGGGTCGAGGGTCATAGGCGTCGGGGGTTGGGGTCTTTTCGGTCAACAAGAGGCCGAAGAGGTGTCGGGGCTCGGGAGTTGGGGGTCAGTGGCGTCGGTGGTCGGGGTAGGGGGTCGGGGGTCGAGGGTGAGTAGTGTCAGGGGTTGTTGAGGATATTATGGTTGACGGGGATGTTTCAAAATTTCATTGTTTTGTCTGGTGGAAGCACACACACCACAACATAGTGCACCAGTTAATTTTACCTCCCATTAATTAACTAACCTACACAATCTACCACTAAGTAACTAAAAAAGAATCTACCTACCAGTAATTAACAAAACAGAATCTACCACTAAACTACCGACTAAATCTACTAATTAATAGAATCTACCACTAGTCAACACTCGGTCACATTCTCGCAACTGATGAAAGAGGAGCTGGGCGTGATGGTGGCTAGTCCACCGATTAATTTGACCTCCCAGAATGCTCTCTCATCTTGGTTGCTTGAATGGTCTCTGCCGCTACTGACCAGGAGAAGGAGCTCATGCTACAGGCTACTTACGGGCTATGGCTCGCCAGAAACAACACAAGGGAGGGGCGGAAGCTGCAGTAGCCACATGAAATAATAGACTCTCTGAAGGTGCAACTGTCAGATTGGAAAGCAGCGAACAAGACAAGGGTGTCACAGCCGGAGGCGAAAACCATCCAGAAATGGGAGCCTCCTATCAATGGATGGGTAAAAATAAACTCCGATGGTGCAGTCTCGAAGCAAGGAACAAACGGTGGTGGTGGGGCAGTATTCCGGGATCATAATGCGATGTTCTTGTCCGTAGTTAGCCATTTCTTCCCAGGCATTGCTGATCCCGAAGTGGTAGAAGCGTTTGCGTGCAGAAGGGCACTATTGGTGGCTGTTGGTTCTAACATCCAACAAGCACATTTGGAACTGGATAGCAGGGCACTGGTGGTGAAGATTAATCATCCAGATAGGAACTTGTCTACAGTCGGGCCTTGGGTACAAGATATCAAGACAATGCTTAATTCTTTCGATGAGTTCAAGGTCAGTTGGATTTGTCGTTCGGGTAATATGGCCGCGCATAAGCCAGCTAGGGTAAGTGTAGGGGAGCTTCGTAGTGAAACTTGTCTGCTGTCGGGCCTTGGGTACAAAAAATCTACTAATTAACTAAATAAATATAACAACTAACTAAACTACCAACTAACTAAACAGGATGTACCAACTAACTAAACTACCACTAAATCTACTAATTAACTAACCTACAAACTAACAAGTATCACAAACAAGATCCAGAATTTGAATGGGCATTACCACTAACAACTAACCTAACTAACCTAATTAATAGTAGGTAATTAATAACTAACCTAACTAACCTAATTAACAAATTATACGAAAAAGGAAAAAAATAGGGACTCACGGGAGGGGGGCGGCCGGGCGATGAGGACGGCGCAGGGAGGACAACCGTAGAGGAGGAGGGGGCGCGGGGAGGAGGCGGTGCGCTGGTTGGAAGGGGTAGTAGTGGAGGAGGGGCAGCGCGGTGGTAAAGGAGGGGGTCGTGGGGAGGAGGAGGGCGCGGTGGTGGAGGAGGGCGCGGTGGTGGATGAGGGGGCGGCGCGACGCGGCCTCCTAGGGCCCGAGTAGCGGGACGACAGGGCGACGCGGCGCGGCCTCCTTGCGCGGGAGCAGAGGGACGTCGGCGCGGGGTGCCGGATGGCGGGATTCGAGCAACTGGACATCGGCAGGCGGTGCGGGGCGGGGTGGGGGATTCAAGCAGATGCACTGGTGGCTACGCGGGAAGCGGCGGTTGGAGGGGCCGGGCATGAGTGTGGTTGGTGGGCCCCCCCTTTGCCGTCCGCCGTGCTCCCAGGCAAACGGCAAAGGACTCCCAGGCAGACGGCAAAGGGGCGGGGTGGGGGAGGCATCGGGTGGGGGCAGCCGTTAGTGTGGTTTGTGGGACGACGTCCCCTTTGCCGTCCGCTGTGCTCCCAGGCAGACGACAAAGGGGTCCCAGGCAGACGACAAAGGGGAGGGGTGGGTGGGGGTGCGGTTTCGGCCGTTTGGGGGGGGGGCTTTGTCGTCTGCTCACCCTTTGCCTTCCTCATAGGGCTTATTTGCCATCCGCCAGCGGACGGCAAAGAGGTGGCCGACTACAAAATAAACCATTGACATCAGCCACCTCTTTGCCGTCAGCACTATGAGAGCTAACGGCAAAGAGTACCTTTGCCATGCGTGAGCAGACGACAAAGGCCTGGCAGACGGCAAAATTCTGAATTCCAGTAGTGAGGTGGTCAATATCATCCAATCCCACCTCCTTCCAACAAGCCTACAAAGGAATTACTCACTCCAAGTGGTGAGCATCATGGGGTTGTTGATGGAGAAGGGTTGGTGATGACGACAACGACGGATCCCCCTCTCCGGAGCCCCAAAGAGACTCTAGATCATCCCTCCAAAGGAAGAATAGGAGGTGGGCGGGCCCATCTCGTGAAACACGATGATAAATTATCTCTGATTTTTTCTCTGAAGATATGATTTTATATGACTAGAATTAGGGTTGGAGAAGCCACATGGGCCCCACAAGCCATCAGGGCGCGATCTAGGGGGCGCCCTGTTGGCTTGTGGCCGCGTGGGAGCATTTCTGCGGCAGGTATTTGCTCCATAATTCATGCTAAATCCCAAAATAATTCATAAAAAGTTTCATCCAATTCCGAGAAGTTTTATTTTTGTACAAAAATAATACCAAGGTAGTTCTACTGAAAATAGTGACAGTCTAGGTTAGTTTTATTCAAATTCTGCAAATTAGAGGTCAAAACAAGAGCAAAAGTATTTGCAAAAGTACGGACGTTGGAGACATATCAACTCCCCAAGCTTAACTCCTTGCTTGTCCTCAAGCAATTGAGTTGGTAAACTAAAAGTGATAAAGAAAACTTTTACAAACTCTTTTGTTCTTGTCGTTATACACATGCTTAGCTAGTTGTTCAAGCTTTCAACCTAAATCCTAAATAACCACATCCAAGATAAAAGTTAAGCATCATATTCAATCGTGGCAATACATAACCAACTAGCAAGAAATAATAAGTTATCTCACATGCAAACAATTTTTCAACACAATGAGGATATAATATGGTGACATGGTATCTCGCTAGCCCTTTCCGAGACCGCAAAACATAAATGTAGAGCACGTGCGAGATTCAAGCAGTGACTAAATATTATAATTCAGAATAGTAAAGATCCTAGTCATACTCATATCCAACATTTACTAGACTCAATGCATAAAAATGACAATAGTGTTCTCAAGTATGGTGTTGTAAGTAAGAGGGTGATGACTCAACATAAAAGTAAATGGATAGGCCCTTCGTAGAGGGAAGCGTTGATTTCCAGAGGTGCTAGAGCTAAAGTTCTAAGGTAGGATTGAAAATATAGTTTTTGAGTGGTGTTCTTTACTGTCAATGTTACGACAAAGGTTTTTTGTATCTTTCATGCTAAACTCATTATTGGTGGTTCCCAAATAGAATTGTAAAGTTTTACTCCTATCCACCATCCATACAGAACCATGGCTACCTGAATTCACGGTTGCCCTCCAACATATCATCTTTCCCAAGGAGTTTTGTTTTAATTCAATTTTGGTCATGCAGGACTGGGCATCCTTTTACAAACCTCTCTCCTGCAATGATGGTGAATAAACACCCATCCCAAGAATAACTTACTTAGCATGGAAGATATCGATTGCCCTGTTGCTCCATGAGCGGTACGAGTGCACAAAACAGATGTTTGTTTGAATATTTAGAGGTGGCACATAACAATTTACTTGGAACAATAGGATAACACTGCATATAGGTAGGTACGGTGGACTCATATGGAATAACTTGATTTTATCGATATTGGATGCACAAGCAGCATTCCCGCATAATACATGTCAAGGCTAGCAAACAATTGTGAAGCGACCAGCCAGAGGGCAACAACGGTCATGAGCATTCATTGAGGATAATCAACTTTGGACAAGGCATGGGTAGGATATAAACACTATGAATTTAAATATCATGATGGTTGCATAGGTTTTGAATCAACTACATGTTTGGACATGGGCCAAGTCAAACCACTCAAATTACTAATAGGGAAATACCATACTACCATATCACATCATAACCATTTTAATGCATGTTGACACACAAGGTAAATTATTATCAACTCCTAGCTATTGAAGCATGCCATGAAAAACTATGATCTCTATTTTTCATCATAAACATGTTCACTCATGATATACTGAATCAAGATCGAACGAGCCAACTTATTTACAAAAACAAAAAACAAGAAGAGTTCATACATGTTTCCTTTGCAACGATCACTTCGCAAAATATCATCACTGTTGCCTTTCACTTGCATGACCGAATGGTGTGATAATTATAATAAAAATGCAAGGATGTTGCGGACTAAGCTGAAATCTGCAGGGCAGTGCTAAACGAAGGAGAAGAAATAGTAGTATTGGCTCATTATTATATTGACAATAAGGCATAGGGGAGCCACTCAATATTTTAATCGTGGTCTTCTCCTTTCATAACTCAACAAAAAGGAAGAGAAATTCATAAAAACACACTGAAATGTTTTTGTATTTTTTGTTTTTCCTTCAGCAAGCAAAATAAACTAAGGGAAAACAAGAACGAGAAAAACTATTTACACGGGAAAGCTCCCAACATGAATGAGGAAATATTTTTGGGTTTTCTTTTAATACTACAACTAATTAAACGGGAAATAAAAACTGAAAAGAAGCGAGAAATATTTTTGGATTTTCTAAAGTTTTTCAAACAGACAAGAGGAAAGCGAAAACTTAAAGCTAACATGGATATACAATGAAAGAGGATGAACGATGACAATTTTTATGAAGTGTGTGAACATGAATGAAATGTCAGTAAGAAATACAGACACCTCCAAGCTTAGGCTTTTGCCTATCTTGGTAATCTACACTGATGGCTTGTGGAGGCATTCCTGGCCGCCTCTTGTGTCAAGCAAGAAGCCTCCACTACCAGCATTCTACTCCCGCACTTCGTTCTCAAGAATGTAGTATCTCTCGCAAACTTATCTACATTCTTCATGAACTCGCCGCTTGGCCGTCGACATGATTTGGTATTATCCATGACTATCTGATTGGCGTGATGCTCAATGTAAGCTTGTGGTATCGAGCCCTCACTCGATGATTGAGACGTTCGCAACGTACTGATAATTTATGAAGTATTCATGCCATGTTTGCCTATGTTTACAATACTTTTATATGGTTTTTCTGCACTTTATATGATTTATTTAGAACTAACCCGGACTAACGTTGTTTTCAGCAGAACTACTGTGGTGTTCTTTTTTCTGCAGAAATAAAAGTTCTCGGAATTGGACAAAACTTTTTGACAATTGTTTTTGGTGGAAAAGATAAATATGGGAGCGAAGAACCACCAAAGGGGGCCCCGTGGTACCCACTAGACACCAGGGCGTTCCAGCCCCCCTGGCGCGGCGTGGTATCTAGTGGGCACCTGGTATCCCATATTGGCATGATTCCAACGCCCAAAAATCCTATAAATATAGAAACCTCCATAAATAACCCTAGATGAGAAGTTTCTCCACTGCATGGCCTCTATGTCCACGAAAAACCAATCTGGAGATGTTCCAGTACCCTTCCAGAGAGGGGAAATCATCTCCGATGGCCATCTTCATCATCTCGGTGGCGACAATGACGACGAGGGAGTAGCCCACCCTCGGGGTTGAGGGTTTTTACCAGTAGCTATGTTTTTAATCTCTCTGTCTCGTGTTCTTGATATGTCATGATCTTGATATATCACGGACTTTGTTAATATAGTTGGATCATATGGTGTTTGTCCCATGTTATTATTGTGTTGAATTGAATCTTTCACTTTAAGATCACGTTATGTTGGATTGAATATTCAGGTAATATATGCCTTGCATGCGAATACTCGTAGTGACATTGGGGTATTCAAGTGCTTCACTTGATATATGTTGTGGCATCAACTCACGGATTACCGAGGTGACAATGGGGTAACCTAGGCATAGGGGTTGATTGCACGGTTTCATACTATATTCTCCGGTAGAAATGTTGGTGTACTCCTTGAAGTTCTTTGTGTTGGATTGATTATAATGAATCTGAATTTGTTATGGTGTTATTTTAGTACGAACTCTTGATATATCGATCAGAAAGGATAGCTTGTTATCTTAGTACGATCTCTTGGAAAGATTAATCAAAAAAATAACTTTGAGTTGGTTTCGTACCCTACAAACAATTTCTACTTATATTCTCCGCTAGATAGGAACTTCGGAGTGATTCTTCATCGCACTTTGAGGGGTTTTTATATGATCTAACTATGTTAGCATTGTTGAGAGATTGCACTAGCAAAAGTACGGACCCTAGGCCTCATTTTCAAGCAATGCAATACCATTTATGATAACTTTTGTTACTTTCTACCTTGCTGATTTTATATTTTAATATTACAAAAAATATATCTGCCATCATTACTATACTTTTATCACCAGCCCTTCGTCGAACTAGTGCACCTATATAATTTACCATTGTATTTGGTGTGCTGGAGACACAAGAGTCTTTTTATTATTTCGTTGCAGGGTTGTTTGAGAGAGACCATCTTCATCCTACCTCTCCCACGGATTGATAAACCTAAGGTCATCCACTTGAGGGAAATTTGCTAGAGGCCCAACATGAGTCTACAATAACAAGTTGTGTAGTTGACATCAATCTCCTTTCTCGCGCCGTTGGCGGGGAGGTGAGTGCTTGAAGGTATATCTTTAAATCTTGGAACTAAGTATTTTAGTTTCTTGTTTTCACTAGTTTGGTTTCATAAAATAAAATTACAAAAACTGGAATTGAGGTGGTCTCATATTGTTCATCTTTGTCATTTCTTTCTTGAAAAGGATGGAAAGAACAATTGTGCTCAATTGCTAAAGGAGGAATGTATGAAAATGCTTAATGTGAATTCCTTGAATGATGAGCATGACACCAATATTCTTGGTATGAATTCTGTGAATATCCATTAGTCTAATGATATGCAAAGCCACAAGCTTGGGGATGCTATGTTTGATGAAGATGATATTTCTAGCCCCCAAGTTTTGATGAGAAAATTTATTATGATGAAAGCATGCCTCCTATTTATGATGATTATATTGATAAAAGTTGGTTTGGAAGAGTGTCAACTCTAGGTACTAATGATCCCACTATTTTGGAGGGTGTTGAATCTTTTCATAATGATAAAAGTGGATATGGAGTGGTCATGACTTTATTTAGTGATGAGTCCACTATTTTTGAAGAGGCTTAAATAGACTATGATAACAAAGCTTCTAGCTATGATGATTATGGTGATAACATGTATTTTATAAAGACTAATAAAAACCATGAAACTTTTCATCATGGTTTTAATTTTCAATTAGATTATGCCAATCAAGTATCTCATTGTAGTTATTTTGTTGAGTTTTCTCCCACTATTATCAATGAGAAAAAAATACTTATGTGAGGAGTAGTAAAAATTATAAGCATGTGCATCATGAAAGGAATGTTGTATGTGATAGTTATATTATTGAATTGCTTAATGATTCTACTGAAAATTATTATTAGGGAGGAACATATGCTTGTAGGAATTGTAATAAAATCAAGTTTCCTCCCGGTGTGTTCAAAGTTTCAAAGTCGTGCTTGTTTTGCCTTCCTATGATAGTTGATTATTGCTCCCATAAATTTTTTGCTTGCAAAATCTCTATGCATAGGAAATGGATTAGACTTAAATGTGCTTTCCATGTGATTCATATGCTCTCTTGCATGTTTCAACTATTATTCGTGTACGAGCATCATTGAAATCATCATGCCTAGATAAAGGCATTAAAGAAAAGCACTTGTTGGGAGGCAACCCAATATTTTTATTTTATGTTTTTGAGTGTTAATATGATTATGCTACTGTATTAATCATGTTTTATAGCTTTTATTTCAATGATGTGCCAACTAAAGCCTTTGGGATAGTGTGGATACTTGGTTGTTTGATTCTGTGCAAAAATAGAAACTTTTATGTCCAATGCATATTTCTCTGATTTTACTTGAGCGGCACAAAATTCTCAAAATTTTACATAGTCTTTGTATGCAACTTATGTGCGTTGTCTTAATTTTTCAAAATTGTAAGAGTCACGGAAGTACGGTTTTAATACAAATCTTCACACACTGTTCTGTTTTTTGAGAGATCTTGTTTTGCGTGCATAGTTAGCTTGTTTTAGTGTTTCCATAACTTATATTAAGTGATATAAATTATGGAAATGATATAATATAGTAGGTATTATGTGAGAAAAACTATGAATCTTTTCTTGACAGTACCTAAGTGAATGATCTATATTTGTCATACTAACCCATCTCACATAGTTCCGTTATGTTTTGTATGACGGAAGTTTTGGCTTAGATACCAATATGAGGAGAATAAGAAGCAGTAAGAACCTAAGATTAGGGATGACCAAGGCACCCCCAATGTAATATACAAGGATTACTCAAGCGTCTAAGTTTGGGGATGACCCGGAAGGCATCCCCTCTTTCATCTTCGACATTATCGGTATATCTTACTTGGAGCTATATTTTTATTCATCATATGATATGTATTTTGCTTGAGGCATAGTTTTATTTTGTTGTTCTCTGTTATATGTCATTTATAATTTTGTTTTTCAATAAAAAGTTCCAAGAATGGCCTTTAGAATGATTGAATTGCATGTGTGATGTGTGCTGTACTAAAACGGAAACTTTTGTTGTAGTATCTGAATTATCATATATTACTGGAACGTGGAAAGGTTCTGAAATTTTTACAAAATACTGTAATAAAAATTATTTATCAAGTCCTAAATTTTCAGAATTTTCAGAGAAACATAAGTACATATTTTAAATAAATTTCTACAGACTGTTCTGTTTGGACAGATTGTTGTCATAGTTTTGTTATCTACTTATCCTATAGTTTCCATAGCTTATATTGGTAGATATAAATTTTAGAAATGATAGTATACAGTACCTAATGTTTGAAAATAATTATGCAACTTGTCTTGCCTTTACATCATGTGACGCCCTCGGCTTAATCATACGCTAATCATACACGCAAATGCGTACGATCAAACCCAAGGACTCACGGGGAGATATCACAACACAACTCTAGACACAAATAAAATAACATCAGCTTCATATTACAAGCCAGGGGCCTCGAGGGCTAGAATACGAAAGCTCGATAAACACACGAGTCAGCGGAAGCAACAAATATCTGAGTACAGACATAAAACATGGGGTGCCTTAGAGAAGGCTAGCTCAAAAGATACAACGATCGAACGAGGCGAGGCCTCCTGCCTGGGAACCTCCTAACTACTCCTGATCATCAGCGGCCTCCACGTAGTAGTAGGCACCGTCGGGGTAGCAGTCGTCGGTGGCGGGGACCTCCATCTCCTGGGCTTCATCATCTGGTCGCAGCAAGCGGATCAAGGGAACAAGGGGGGAGCAAAGCAGCGGTGAGTACTCATCCAAGGTACTCGCAAGTCTTACATCAGCACTAGTCTAATTATGCATCAGTATCAAGGAAGGGGGTTATATGTGGACTGACTGCAGCAATGCGAGAATAGAGAGAGAAGGCCTAGTCCTATCGAAGACTAGCATCTTCAGGGTCTTGCAGCAATAGACGAGAGTAGAACACGGGTAAAACATTAATAGTCATATTGTTGCAGCAATATTAAAGTGAGGTCACGCCTAAGGATCCTCCCTCGACTCCCTGCGAGGAAGCAATCCCGAGGCAAACTAATTCCAGTTAAGTAACAATTGTAGTTGTAAGAGATCGGGGCACAACTCCAAGTCGTCCTGTAACCGTGGACACGGCTATCCGAATAGTTAATTTTCATCCCTGCAGGGGTGCACCACATGTCCCGTCACGCTCGATAACACTCTGGCCGGACATACTTTTCTGGGTCCTGCCCGGCCTCGGAATATCAACACGTCGCAGCCCCACCTAAGACTAATCAGAGAGGCCAGCCCGCCGGTCTAAATCCTAAGCACAAAGGGTTCATGGGCCCAGTTCCCCTTCACGCTCCTGCACGTGGCGTGGGCGGCCGACGTCAGTCCTAGCATCCCTTAATCACAAGCGCGATGCATCTCGGGACCACTCGGGCGCGCGCCGCTACACTGCTGGCATCTGAAAAGCTTCGGCTGATACCGCGACGTCGAGTACCCATAATTCTTCCCGCGTAGCCGGTTAGTGCGAAAAGGTCTCCGACCAACCCAGATCAAATACCCAAATCCATTAGCATTTTAATTAGGCCAACAACACAGTCTCGCGGGAATCCACCCGTCTTACAACTAAACACCGAAGATCCCAGTAACATGGTCGAGTAACTGTGTGGTTGTAACATCGGGGGAATCCGAGGTATCACCCTCGTTGGATTCCGAACGATGTACCCGTCAAGGTGGGCTTAGAGGAATCACCCTCGGGGGTCCCACACTCGCGGGGTGGCACGACAGAGACGTCATCGGGAATGGTGAAAGAGGGATCACCCTCGATAACCACGACCGACTAGCTATACTACAGAGATATCATCAGGAGTACTTAGCGAGGTGTCACCCTCGGTACCCGATAGTATCCCTGTAGCGTCGTACAACGAAGGGGGGTGAACGTGCTGTGTCGGGTCTGGCTCGTCGATCAGAGATCGAGATTTGAAAACAAGCGGGGCAACTGATCTACGGGGTCAGAGGGGATGACTGCTCCACCTATACTAAGCATATTAAAGGTACGGGACTGAAAGTAGCAGTTTATCAAAAATAGGCTATGCATCAGATATAGGAGCTAACTACAACAGTAGCAAAATACTAATGCAAGCAGTAGGAAGAAAGACATAGACGATATAGGAATGATCAAGGGGAGTTTGCTTGCCTTGCTGCTGTGCGGCAAAGGACTGATCGGCAGGGTCGTAGATGTACCCGGCAGCAGCGTCAGTCTCGGGGTCTACCGGTAAGAAGAGGGGGAAGAAACAATAAATAATAGCACCGACGCAACACAAAGCATGACATGGAAATATGCAGGCTAGACATGAGCTAACGCAGCAACATCCGTCATAGACGGGTCGGAAGAATATCTGACGATATTTTCCGGGTCTCGGGCTACTACCGGTTACACTGGATACAATGGAAAAGTTCCATGTTTGCTATGCTAGGGACGCGTGACAGACGAACGGACCGTGTATCCGGGTTCGTCTCGCTTTGCTGATCAACTTTCATGTTGAAATTATTTTGATTTGACTTACGGATTATTTAATATTAATTTTCAAAGGTTTATTAATTATTTAGGAATTAAAAACAGATTTAAATGATTTAATAAAATCCTATTATGACATCATCGCGATGTCAGGCTGACATCAACGTTTGACCGGTCAACTGACCAGCGGGTCCCGGACGTCATAGGCACAAGTTTTATTTAAGATTAATTATTTATTAATCAGATTAATTCAACGAGGGACCCACGTGTCATACTCTAATTATGTTAATTAATTATTTTAACTAATATATCTATTTATTTATTTATTTAAGAAAAACATTATTTCTAATTATCGCGTGGGGCCTCCCTGTCATTGACAGCGGTGCATTGGCCCCACCGGTAAGTGGCCTAAGGTTATTTCCTCATTTATTTTTATTAGATACCTAACCGTGCAAATACCGTATTTCTCTAAATATCCAAATACACAAATACATACATCACATCTCATACATACATACGGAATACAACCTTTGTTTTTATTTCTTTTTTCTCAAAAACTCTCATCTCTCATCTCTCTGTTACAAGAGACAGAGAAGTTCTTTTGCTACTCCACCTAGAAGAACACAAACTTCGAATCCTTCTACCGGAGTCCACCGTCGACGGATCGAGGCCCCGTTTGTCGGAACGGAACCGTGACGTCGAGGGGAACGACAAGGTGGGAGGAGCCCGAGGAGGGGCTCACCGACGGTGACGTGACGGCCCGGTGAAGCCGGAGTTCGCACGTAGTTGACGATGGAGACGGACGTGGAGGCGGTGACGGTGACGGTGGTGGTGACGTGCCAGCGAGGAGGAACCGGCCGGATCCGGCGTGGTGGAGGTGTCTCCCTGCCCGGTCCCTCCCGGACCGAGCGGGAGAAAGGCCAACGGGGGGCCGGGGCGGTAGGCCGGCGAGGTGGAGGCCGAGGGAGCCGGGGCCCCCTGCCGACGGGGTGGAGGGGGTGGCTCGCCGGCGGGAAGGAGGGGCTCGGCCGGCGGGGCGAGGGGAGGGGCCGCCGGGGGAGGGAGGAGGCCGTGGGGGAAGGAGGCCGTGGGGGGAGGAGGTGGCCGTGGGGGGAGGAGGTGGCCGTGGGGGAGCTTGCCGGCGGGAGGCAGGGGAGGGGCCGCCGGGGGGGTGAGGGGGAAGGCCGCCGGCTAAAGGAGAGGGGCCGCCGGGGGGGGGCTGCCGGCGGGAGAGGGAGGAGCCGGCCAGGGAGGGGCGAGGTGGAGAGGAGGGAGGCGATGGGGTGTGGAGGGGCTCGGTCGTGGGATGGGGAGGGGGCGAGAGTCACGGGGGAGATGGGGGTCCCCTCGTTGGCGTGGGGGGGAGAGGACCGAGCGTGGGGGGGGGGGAGAGCGTCGGTGGGTGGGGTGGGGCCCCCCACGAGGGGGTGGGGCTGGCGGCGGCGGCGTGGGAATGGGAGGGAGTAGCGAGGGGAGGGGGACTGGTCGCGAGGGGGGTTAGGGTTTGGCCGGTTGGGCCCTTTTTGGCCCAGCTGGGCCGGCTGGGGGGGGCTTTCTCTTTTTTTTTTTGATTTGTTTTATTTTGTTTTCTCTTTTCCCTTTTCTTTTTATTATTTCTTTCTTTCAGTTTTCTTTCTTTCTTTTATCATTATTATTTCTTTAATACTTTCCTATTTTTTACATATATATTCTTTTAATATTTGCAATGAACTCATAACGTACTCTACTTTTGTTTTCAAATTTGAAATCCGGACAAACTCGAATCAACGCGGGTCTGAGATGGAAATCCGATGACGTGGCATCATTAACGGTTGATCATTGTAGCTTAATTACAATTACTACTGTAGCAAAAGTCGAGGATGTCACAATTCTCCCCTACTAACAAGAATTCTCGTCCCGAGAATTAAGAGGTAGATGGGAAGAGCCCGGGGTATTCATCACGAAGATGATCCTCGCGTTCCCAAGTGGCTTCATCTTCAGAGTGATTTGACCACTGCACCTTAAGGAACTTGGTGACCTTGCGACGAGTTTTACGTTCAGCTTGGTCGAGAATGCGGACCGGATGCTCTTTATAAGAGAGGTCTTGTTGTAGCTCAAGCATATCGTGATCCACTGCTCGAATAGGATCCTTGAAGCAGCGGCGGAGTTGAGAAACATGGAAGACATCGTGAACCTGAGAAAGGTTCGCCGGCAGTTCCAATTGATAAGCCACTCTTCCACGCCTTTCGAGAACAGTGAAAGGACCAATATAACGAGGAGCTAACTTGCCCTTGATTCCGAAACGGTGTGCACCTCTCATTGGTGTGACACGAAGATAAGCCTTTTCGCCAGGTTGATAGACCATATCTTCATGATGACGGTCATACTGACTTTTCTGACGAGACTGAGCAGCCTTCAGATTCTCATGAATAATGCGGACTTGATCTTCGGCATGTTGAATAATATCCGGACCGAAGAGTGATCGTTCCCCAGTTTCTGACCAATTCAGAGGAGTCCGACACCTTCGCCCATACAATACTTCGAAAGGGGCCATCTTCAGGCTAGCTTGATAGCTATTGTTGTAAGAGAACTCGGCATACGGGAGAGATTCCTCCCATTTCTTACCGAAAGAAATGACACAAGCTCGAAGCATGTCCTCAAGAATTTGGTTGACTCGTTCAACTTGTCCCTGGGATTGAGGATGAAATGCAGTGCTGAAGGACAGATGAGTCCCCATAGCCTTCTGAAAACTTTCCCAGAATTTTGAAGTAAACAAGCTGCCACGGTCCGAACTGATTACCAACGGAATACCGTGAAGTGAAACAACTCTTGACATATAAAGATCTGCCAGCTGACTAGCATTAATCGTTTCTTTGACGGCTAGGAAATGTGCAACTTTGGACAGTCGATCAATGACGACAAGGATAGCATCATTACCTTTCTGAGATCTGGGAAAACCAGTGACAAAGTCCATTTCAACGTGATCCCATTTCCACTCGGGAATAGAGATAGGTTGCAGAGTTCCAGCAGGCTTTTGGTGTTCTGCTTTGATACGCCGGCATATATCACATTCTGCCACATAGCGTGCAATGTCTTGTTTCATATTGGGCCACCAGAATCTTTGCCGGATGTCTTGGTACATCTTGGTACTACCCGGGTGAATAGACAATGGTGTGTCATGAGCTTCTTCCATCACCTTCCCAGTCATCCTGAGATTTTCCTTCTTATTTGGGACGAATAGGCGACCCTTGAAATACAAGGCGCCACCTTCATCAACAGCGAAAAAGGAGGGTTTACCCTTTGCAATATAGCTCTTAATCCTGTCGACATCATCGTCAAAGTTCTGTATATTCTTTATGGAGCTCACAAGATCTGGTTCAACCACTAGGTTACTGAGGGAACCCTGATTAACAACACGAAGGTTCATCTTTTGATACTCTTCAGGAGGCGGAACAAGGTAACCCTGAGGAACAATGTGGAGGTTCAGCTTACGGAATTCCTCTTGCAGACGATCGTGAACCTGATGAACCTGGAGGTGGTTGCAGTATGACTTGCGACTTAAGGCATCAGCCATTACGTTAGCCTTGCCAGGGGTATATGATATACTACAGTCAAAATCTGCTATACGCTCCATCCATCTTTGTTGACGCAGGTTCAGCTCCGGTTGAGTGAACAAGTACTTCAGACTTTGATGGTCGGTGTAGATTTCACAGCGATTACCGACAAGGTATTGTCGCCATTCCTTCAATGCATGAATGACTGCGGCAAGCTCGAGATCATGAACTGGGTAGTTCTCTTCATGAGCACGCAGTTGACGTGAAGCATAAGCGATCACCTTGCGATCCTGCATTAGGACACAACCTATTCCTTGACGAGAAGCATCACAGTATATGACAAAATCCCTTTTCGTATCTGGAGGAGCAAGTACTGGAGCGGACGTTAGTTTGTCCTTGAGTGCCTGGAAACATTCCTGACATTTATCAGTCCATTCATACTTAACACCTTTGTGAAGCAGGTTGGTTAAGGGCTTCGCAATCTTGGAGAAGTTCTCGACGAATCGATGGCAATAGCTGGCGAGTCCGAGAAAACTTCTGACTTGCTTGACATTCTTCGGGGGAGTCCAGTAAAGAATAGCTTGAATTCGTTCGGGGTTGACCGCAATACCATCCTTGGAAATCACATGACCAAGGTAAGTCACTTCGTCTAGCCAGAACTCACATTTGGAATACTTCGCATAGAGTTTATGCTCCCGAAGCTTATCTAGTACAAGACGAAGATGTTCAGCATGCTCTTCTTTGTTCTTCGAAAACACCAGAATATCATCCAGATATACCATGACAAATTTGTCGAGGTAGTCCATGAATATATAATTCATCAATCGAGAGAAAGTTGCCGGTGCATTGGTTAAGCCGAAGGACATGACGGTGTACTCGTATGATCCATATCGAGTAACAAAGGCGGTCTTTGGAATATCCTCTTTGCGAACACGGATCTGGTGGTATCCCAATCTCAAGTCGAGCTTAGAGAAAACGGTGGAACCAGCAAGTTGATCATACAAATCATTTATCCGCAGGAGAGGATATTTGTTTTGAATGGTGGCCTGGTTGATAGGACGATAGTCTTGAACCAATCGATTTGTCCCATCCTTCTTCTTAACAAAGAGAGAAGGTGCTCCCCAAGCAGAGGAACTCGGACGGATGAAACCCAGACGGAGCGAGTTGTCAATTTCTTGCTTAAGTTCAAGGAGTTCATGTGGTGGCATTTTATAAGGACGCTTGGCAATAGGAGTGGTACCGGGTACCAAGTCAATGACAAACTCGACAGCTCGAGCAGGGGGAATCCCCGGAAGTTCTTCTGGAAAGACATCTTGGAATTCTCGGACCACTGGAATGTTTTCAATCCCTTCAAGAGGCGACGCATTTAATGCATTCAAGGCATACAGCCGTGCCTCAGCATTACGGACGAGATGAGCATGGTAGCTTACTAGTTCATCTGAAGGGTGTAGGAGGTGGACGGTTTTGGTGGCACAAACGATCGATGCCGTATGAGCTTTCAACCAGTCCATCCCCAATATGAGATCAATGTTGGATGACTTTAGTAGGATGGGGTTGGCAAGGAATTCTAATCCTTCAATTTCAACTGGAACATGGGGGCAAACCACAGAGGTTCGGCATTCGCCCCCAGGGGTGTTTACCACTATCGGGATGTTCATCTCTTCGCTCCTAATGTCATGCATGTATGCAAAATTTTCCGACATAAAGGAATGCGATGCTCCTGTATCAAACAATACAGAAGCAGGTACTGAGTTAACGAGAAGTGTACCCATCACGGTAGCAGGCTGGTCTTGAGCTTGACCCATATCAATGTTGTTGGCCTGACCACGAACATAAGCAGGCTTAGTGTTGAAGTTGCGGTTCTGGTTGTTGCCACGGCCAGTTGCGGGAAGTGCCAGCTGATTCTGATTCTGCCTGCAGTCTCTAGCACGGTGACCTGGACGGCCACACTTGAAGCACAGCCCATCCTCGGGACGGGAAGGAGGAACTCGAGGCGGTGGAGATGGAAGCCTCGGCTGCCTAGGTGGTGGAGGAGGCAGGCGAGGTCCAGCATAGGACGGCCTCGGAGTAGGAGCAGGTGCATGGTACATGTTGTTGGGAATCCAGATTTTCCGCTTCTGTGCAGATGAGCCCGAAGATGAGCCCATGTCACGGTTGCGCTTGCTGCTATCTTTGTATTCCTGCAGACCAGTCTCAACCTGAATAGCCTTGTTCACGAGGGTGGCGAAATCAGCATAGTCCTGAACGAGGAGTGTCAGCTTGATATCAGGGTGGAGGCCTTCACGGAACTTCTCCTGCCTGCGTGCATCAGTCGCAATGTCTTCTTCAGCATAGCGAGATAATTCCAGAAATTCCCGCTGATAAGCATCCACAGCCTTGTTGCCCTGGACCAAGTTGCGGAACTCACGCTTCTTCCGGTCCATGATTCCCTGGGGAATGTATCGAGCACGGAAAGCAGCCTTGAACTCTGCCCAAGTGATGATAGTTCCATCGGGCTGAGAGCGCCTGTGGCTGTCCCACCATTGAGCAGCGGGACCCTTCAGAAAGTAGGCGGCAAAGTTGACATAGCTCGCCAGGGGCACATTGGCAGACTCTAGCTCATAAGAAATGTCACGGAGCCAGTCATCAGCATCAAGAGGCTGAGTTGAGCTGCGGTAGATCGCAGGGTTGAGATGGCAGAAGTCTTGCAGTGTCACGCCTTGTGGTTGGTTCATGTTCGGCCTTTGGAACTGATCCATGAGCCCTTGCATAAACTGGCGGTTCAGCTCAAACTGTTGGATCATCCCCGCCATATACTCAGGAGGCGGGGGTGGTGCATCGTTGGCACGGCCACGCGGGCGGCCAGCTGGTCTAACCATCCTATTAAATATTTAGCAGGGGTAGTTTAGCTTAAAGTAATCGAAAGGCATCGCACGCATTCATGAAGTAATCAAGCATAATGAAAGGGAAATGCGATAGATACTCCATAGTAGTTGAGTTCGACATACAGACCCATACATAAGTTCGATTATAGACTAACGATTAAAAACTCGAAATTTGGCGATAGCCCGGACGCATTTGACAATACCCTGGACTCACTAGGCGGCGCGCAGGCACGCGGTGGAAGAGTACCACAACGAGATGTAGCGATAAGGCTACATCAACGTCGGAGAGGACGAACGAATCCTGGTAGCTGGCGGTGATAGAAGGTAGGGACAGGACCCTGTGTCCCGTTGTGACTCTGGTGACGGTACCGCATCCAGTCGAGGAGCTGAGGTCCAAGTGCAGGGGTTCTACCCCCAACATCTGTCCACTCGAGAGCTGATGGTAGCTCTGTCCTGCTCGGCTCGCGGATGCGCAAAGGGGGAACCCTCGGACAGTGTGATGGCTGCAGCTCTGTCAATGCGTCGTAAAGACGAGTGCGCGTAGCATACAGCTCCACAGTCAGAGCTCGGAAAGCATGATCCATTGCCTCAGTGTACTGCACCAGAATCCGCGCGTCGTAGCGACGCGTCACGTAGGGGGCGCAGACAGCGACGTAGGAACGGTCGTTGCGCTCCCGAACGTCAGAAGCGTAGGCAGTGAGATCAGACCCAGTCTCATCCCCAGCAGGAGCATGAAGGATGTATCTGAAAGGGCTCTCCTCCAGGTGAGGGTACGCTCCACGGAGACGGGTGATGGCGATGTAGGCCGCATCATGGACGGCCATCTCGACCGACACTCCAATACCACAGAACACGTGGCGCTCGAGGGTCTCGCCGCCCCTCTGGTCGAAGATGCGAACCTCAGCCTGGTACTGGTACTGGTTGTACTCGCGGAAATCCTCGAACACAGTGTACTCGGGGTACCAGCGATATCCCAGCCTGGTCAGGAGATCGACCAAAATGGCCGGGAACCCAGTCGTCTCGGTGGCCTGTGTCAGGCGCACGTGCTGTCTTGCGGGACGCATCTGAAAATAAGATTGACGAATGTCAATGACAGTGTGTGTAATACATATTCAGGAGAAAAAGAGTAGATAGTCCAGCGCTCCGGATTGATGTGATTCGAGAACCTAATGTTAGAGTTAGTAAAATCTTTGACCCGAAAGAGAAGAGAAAGTAGAGCCCAGAGTATAGAAAAGGAGTAAAAGATACTAATACCACCCAGTTGAGATGTGGGCCCGTAAGCCACAACATCAGTGTTAGTAAAGTTTTTCAAACACTAGACTCAACTTCGGCCAAGGAGTTGGAAAGGGGGCTACCTACAGGCAGTTGGCTCTGATACCAACTTGTGACGCCCTCGGCTTAATCGTACGCTAATCATACACGCAAATGCGTACGATCAAACCCAAGGACTCACGGGGAGATATCATAACACAACTCTAGACACAAATAAAATAACATCAGCTTCATATTACAAGCCAGGGGCCTCGAGGGCTAGAATACGAAAGCTCGATAAACACACGAGTCAGCGGAAGCAACAAATATCTGAGTACAGACATAAAACATGGGGTGCCTTAGAGAAGGCTAGCTCAAAAGATACAACGATCGAACGAGGCGAGGCCTCCTGCCTGGGAACCTCCTAACTACTCCTGATCATCAGCGGCCTCCACGTAGTAGTAGGCACCGTCGGGGTAGCAGTCGTCGGTGGCGGGGACCTCCATCTCCTGGGCTTCATCATCTGGTCGCAGCAAGCGGATCAAGGGAACAAGGGGGGAGCAAAGCAGCGGTGAGTACTCATCCAAGGTACTCGCAAGTCTTACATCAGCACTAGTCTAATTATGCATCAGTATCAAGGAAGGGGGTTATATGTGGACTGACTGCAGCAATGCGAGAATAGAGAGAGAAGGCCTAGTCCTATCGAAGACTAGCATCTTCAGGGTCTTGCAGCAATAGACGAGAGTAGAACACGGGTAAAACATTAATAGTCATATTGTTGCAGCAATATTAAAGTGAGGTCACGCCTAAGGATCCTCCCTCGACTCCCTGCGAGGAAGCAATCCCGAGGCAAACTAATTCCAGTTAAGTAACAATTGTAGTTGAGATCGGGGCACAACTCCAAGTCGTCCTGTAACCGTGGACACGGCTATCCGAATAGTTAATTTTCATCCCTGCAGGGGTGCACCACATGTCCCGTCACGCTCGATAACACTCTGGCCGGACATACTTTTCTGGGTCCTGCCCGGCCTCGGAATATCGACACGTCGCAGCCCCACCTAAGACTAATCAGAGAGGCCAGCCCGCCGGTCTAAATCCTAAGCACAAAGGGTTCATGGGCCCAGTTCCCCTTCACGCTCCTGCACGTGACGTGGGCGGCCGACGTCAGTCCTAGCATCCCTTAATCACAAGCGCGATGCATCTCGGGACCACTCGGGCGCGCGCCGCTACACTGCTGGCATCTGAAAAGCTTCGGCTGATACCGCGACGTCGAGTACCCATAATTCTTCCCGCGTAGCCGGTTAGTGCGAAAAGGTCTCCGACCAACCCAGATCAAATACCCAAATCCATTAGCATTTTAATTAGGCCAACAACACAGTCTAGCGGGAATCCACCCGTCTTACAACTAAACACCGAAGATCCCAGTAACATGGTCGAGTAACTGTGTGGTTGTAACATCGGGGGAATCCGAGGTATCACCCTCGTTGGATTCCGAACGATGTACCCGTCAAGGTGGGCTTAGAGGAATCACCCTCGGGGGTCCCACACTCGCGGGGTGGCACGACAGAGACGTCATCGGGAATGGTGAAAGAGGGATCACCCTCGATAACCACGACCGACTAGCTATACTACAGAGATATCATCAGGAGTACTTAGAGAGGTGTCACCCTCGGTACCCGATAGTATCCCTGTAGCGTCGTACAACGAAGGGGGGTGAACGTGCTGTGTCGGGTCTGGCTCGTCGATCAGAGATCGAGATTTGAAAACAAGCGGGGCAACTGATCTACGGGGTCAGAGGGGATGACTGCTCCACCTATACTAAGCATATTAAAGGTACAGGACTGAAAGTAGCAGTTCATCAAAAACAGGCTATGCATCAGATATAGGAGCTAACTACAACAGTAGCAAAATACTAATGCAAGCAGTAGGAAGAAAGACATAGACGATATAGGAATGATCAAGGGGAGTTTGCTTGCCTTGCTGCTCTGCGGCAAAGGACTGATCGGCAGGGTCGTAGATGTACCCGGCAGCAGCGTCAGTCTCGGGGTCTACCGGTAAGAAGAGGGGGAAGAAACAATAAATAATAGCACCGACGCAACACAAAGCATGACATAGAAATATGCAGGCTAGACATGAGCTAACGCAGCAACATCCGTCATAGACGGGTCGGAAGAATATCTGACGATATTTTCCGGGTCTCGGGCTACTACCGGTTACACTGGATACGATGGAAAAGTTCCATGTTTGCTATGCTAGGGACGCGTGACAGACGAACGGACCGTGTATCCGGGTTCGTCTCGCTTTGCTGATCAACTTTCATGTTGAAATTATTTTGATCTGACTTACGGATTATTTAATATTAATTTTCAAAGGTTTATTAATTATTTAGGAATTAAAAACGGATTTAAATGATTTAATAAAATCCTATTATGACATCATCGCGATGTCAGGCTGACATCAACGTTTGACCGGTCAACTGACCAGCGGGTCCCGGACGTCATAGGCACAAGTTTTATTTAAGACTAATTATTTATTAATCAGATTAATTCAACGAGGGACCCACGTGTCATACTCTAATTATGTTAATTAATTATTTTAACTAATATATCTATTTATTTATTTATTTAAGAAAAACATTATTTCTAATTATCGCGTGGGGCCTCCGTGTCATTGACAGCGGTGCATTGGCCCCACCGGTAAGTGGCCTAAGGTTATTTCCTCATTTATTTTTATTAGATACCTAACCGTGCAAATACCGTATTTCTCTAAATATCCAAATACACAAATACATACATCACATCTCATACATACATACGGAATACAACCTTTGTTTTTATTTCTTTTTTCTCAAAAACTCTCATCTCTCATCTCTGTGTTAACAGAGACAGAGAAGTTCTTTTGCTACTCCACCTAGAAGAACACAAACTTCGAATCCTTCTACCGGAGTCCACCGTCGACGGATCGAGGCCCCGTTTGTCGGAACGGAACCGTGACGTCGAGGGGAACGACAAGGTGGGAGGAGCCCGAGGAGGGGCTCACCGACGGTGACGTGACGGCCCGGTGAAGCCGGAGTTCGCACGTAGTTGACGGTGGAGACGGACGTGGAGGCGGTGACGGTGACGGTGGTGGTGACGTGCCGGCGAGGAGGAACCGGCCGGATCCGGCGTGGTGGAGGTGTCTCCCTGCCCGGTCCCTCCCGGACCGAGCGGGAGAAAGGCCAACGGGGGGCCGGGGCGGTAGGCCGGCGAGGTGGAGGCCGAGGGAGCCGGGGCCCCCTGCCGGCCTGGTGGAGGGGGTGGCTCGCCGGCGGGAAGGAGGGGCTCGGCCGGCGGGGCGAGGGGAGGGGCCGCCGGGGGAGGGAGGAGGCCGTGGGGGAAGGAGGCCGTGGGGGGAGGAGGTGGCCGTGGGGGCAGGAGGTGGCCGTGGGGGAGCTTGCCGGCGGGAGGCAGGGGAGGGGCCGCCGGGGGGGTGAGGGGGAAGGCCGCCGGCTGAAGGAGAGGGGCCGCCGGGGGGGGGGGGGGCTGCCGGCGGGAGAGGGAGGAGGCGGCCAGGGAGGGGCGAGGTGGAGAGGAGGGAGGCGACGGGGTGTGGAGGGGCTCGGTCGTGGGATGGGGAGGGGGCGAGAGTCACGGGGGAGATGGGGGTCCCCTCGTGGGCGTGGGGGGGGGGGAGAGCGTCGGTGGGTGGGGTGGGGCCCCCCACGAGGGGGGGGCTGGCGGCGGCGGCGTGGGAATGGGAGGGAGTAGCGAGGGGAGGGGGACTGGTCGCCAGGGGGGTTAGGGTTTGGCCGGTTGGGCCCTTTTTGGCCCAGCTGGGCCGGCTGGGGGGGGGGCTTTCTCTTTTTTTTTGATTTTTTTTTATTTTGTTTTCTCTTTTCCCTTTTCTTTTTATTATTTCTTTCTTTCAGTTTTCTTTCTTTCTTTTATCATTATTATTTCTTTAATACTTTCCTCTTTTTTACATATATATTCTTTTAATATTTGCAATGAACTCATAACGTAATCTACTTTTGTTTTCAAATTTGAAATCCGGACAAACTCGAATCAACGCGGGTCTGAGATGGAAATCCGATGACGTGGCATCATTAACGGTTGATCACTGTAGCTTAATTACAATTACTACTGTAGCAAAAGTCGAGGATGTCACACATCAAATGTTGATTTACTTTTATGTGTACTAACCTATCTCACGAGTTCTTTTCAAGTTTTGTATGGATGAAGTTTTTGAGGATTAGGTGAAACCGGGATATGAGTGCATTGAACGAGATAAAAAAGCTTTGGGATGCCCAAGGAACCACAAGTAAATAGTTTTAAGAAGCCTCAAGCATGTTTGTCGGGATCCTGAACCTAAGGCATACAATTCTAGCTTGTAACACATCATATCACTTTCTGGCCTCACGCACGGTAATCACCATGGCTGCCACCTTACCTTGGCTGGGATGGTTTGCACCTTTTAGCTCATGTATATGACTATGTCTCCAGCAATCATATGTCAGAGAACCCGGGTCGACATGACTAGTTATAGACCCAAGTGGCACAACCATACAGGAACACACATCTATAACCCAGCAATGCACACCTCGGTCATCAGCATGTGTAGATGAGTCGTAACAAGCTACATGGACTCCATTACACCGCGTGACATTTCCCCATGGGGACACACACAGTAGAAAATAAGGAAACATGCCGGTCAATCAATGTGTGTGGAGCAGTAGCAAGCTTCCAAGGATGAGTGGAAGCACAAAGATGCATTTTCTTGTAGAGGAGGCTACCATAGGCACACAACTAGGTGTAGAATCCCACACATACTAATGCATTTCAAACATACACACAATATGCATTATATGTGTAGATACAACATGACATCACAACATAACTCTAAAACACATAATTTATTTAGAAGACTCCAAAGAGCCAACATAATATAATGTTATAAGCAGAGGGATCAAATGACGCAACATTCAGAGCATACAAACAACAAGTGGAGGTTACATGTCTGGGTACACACATATACTAAAAGTGGCCGGAAGAGCCTGAGAAGCTACAATGACCCTACCATAGGAGCTAGACCACTATTTGGGTTCCCAAATTATTCCATCGATGTGAACGTCAAGAGGCAAACGTAAAGTGAGTAACGTCTATCTCTGCAAGAATGTAAATTAACAACAGTGGGCATGAAGTTACTCGGCAAGACTTACATCAGTACTAACTACTTATGCATCATATGTCAATGAATAGGATTGTGGGGTTTACTACAGAAATGCGAGCTTTGACCTTTGGCTAACCTAGACTACGACAATGTATCATACCTCTCTCGTCTCCCTATGAGAGAGCGTACACGAGTCCACGTGTCCACCACATCAATACACCACCATGGATCCTCTCTTGTCATCATATGAGAAGGCCATCCATAGCACTCACACTTATGTGAACCATTTTAGAGTATCCGTTAAAGTGGTCTGTGAATCATGCAAGTATCCAAGTAGTCCATATTCGAGGATGCGACTATTTAAAAAGATAATTACCCTACAGTGGTGTATTTCGTCACACATGCTCCGACCACTTATCGCCATGTGCACATAACATAAGCACCTCGCCAATTGGAACCGTCTTGGGGCATGTGTGACATGGAGGGCGCCCTGTAAGCTTGTGGCATGGGGGTGGCCCCTCTCTGGTAGATTCTCCCCTGGCTTGTGGGGCCCATGGAGCTCCACCGACCTCGTTTCCACTCCTATGTATTCTCATCTGCAGAGAAAAGAATCAAAGAGAAGAGTTCGTCGCGTTTTATGATAAGGAGCCGCCTCCACCTCCTATTCTTCCTTGGGACAGCAGATCTGGAGTCTGATTTGGGCTCCGGAGAGGGGAAATCGACGCCGTCGTCATCACCAACCATCCTTCATCACCAATTTCATGATGCTCTCCATCGTTCATGAGTAATTCCATCATAGGATTGCTGGACGGTGATGGGTTGGATGAGATCTATCATGTAATCGAGTTAGTTTTGTTAGGGTTTGATCCCTAGTATCCAGTATGTTCTGAGATTGATGTTGCTATGACTTCGCTATGCTTAATGCTTGTCATTAGGGCCCGAGTGCCATTATTTCAGATCTGAACCAATTATTTTTTCATTAATATATATGTGTTCTTGATCCTATCTTGCAAGTTATATATACCTAGTCCTAGTTATGATCCGCAGCCCCCAGGGTGACAATAACTGGGATTATTTTCGGTGATTACCGTAGCTTGAGGAGTTCATGTATTCACTAAGTGCTAATGCTTTGGTCCGGTGCTCTATTAAAAGGAGGCCTTAATATCCCTTAGTTTCCATTAGGACCCCGCTACCACGGGAGGGTAGGACAAAAGATTCCATGCAATTTCTTTTGCATAAGCACGTATGACTATATATGGAATACACGCCTACATTACATTGATGAATTGGAGCTATTCTGTATCACCATATGTTATGACCGATGTATGATGAATGCCATCTGACATAATTATCCATCACTGATCCATTACCTACGATCTTTCCTCATATTGGTCTTTGCTAAGTTACTTTTCCGTTGATATTGTTAGGATCACTACAAAACTACTATTGTCATATTTTCCAATGTTACCGTTACTTACATATTAATTTGCTACTAAATACTTTGCTGCAGATATTAAGTTTTTCAGGTGTGATTGAATTGACAACTAAACTGCTAATATTCGAGAATATTCTTTGGCTCCCTTGTGTCGAATCAATAAATTTGGGTTGAATACTCTACCCTCGAAAACTGTTGCGTTCCCCGATACTTGTGGATTATCAAGACCTTTTTCGGGCACCGTTGCCGAGGAGCATAGCTATATTCTCTGAGTCATTTGGAATTTATATTTGTTGATCACTATTAAGAATGATAAAGACGCTAAAACCAAGATCAACCCCTCAACTACGAGGGCAGGTAAGGAACTACCATCTAGCTCAACACTTTATTCATCGTCTGTTATGAGTAAATTTGTGACGCCACCACCTACTACTGAATCTGATATGTCGCAAGTAATTGATGATGCTACTTCTACTATGCAAGATGCTTATGATGATATTTTGCTTGATACTACTATGCCACTTGGTGAATTTCTTGATGAACAAATTGCTAGAGTGAATGCTAAAACTGATAATATTGTTGAATCTGATGAAACTAAACACTATGATTCGCCTACTAGACCTAGCTCTCCTAGATATGAATTGCCTAATGTACCTGACGGTTATGTTATTGAAGGACAAGTGGCTAGGGACATTCTTGCTTGTAAGGATAGAGATGATCTTAAGAAATTGCTATGCAAGTGGAAGAAAAATCTTTGAATGCTAGAATGCAATATGATCCCAAGTTTGCTACTTCACTTATCTATATTACTGATAAGGATTATGAATTCTGTGTTGATCCTGAGTTAATTACTTTGGTAGAATATGATCCTTTTCATGGTTATGAATCTTAAACTATTGTGGCACACCTTAGTAAATTGAATGATATAGCCACCCTAAGTGCTCATGAGGAAAAAACTCGTTACTATTATATTCTTAAGTTGTTGCCGTTCTCATTGAAGGGTGATGCTAAGATATGGTTTAATTATCTTGCTCCTGGTGGTGTGCGTAGTCCCCAGGATATGATTTACTACTTCTCCGAAAAGTATTTTCCTGCCCATAAGAAACAAGGTGCCTTGTAGGAAATAATTAACTTTGTGTAAATTAAAAAAGAGAGTCTTCCACAAGTTTGGGGGAGGCTTCTCGAGTTACTTAATGCTTTGCCCAATCACCCTCTCAAGAAAAATGAAATACTTGATATCTTTTATAATGGACTAACCGATGCTTCTAGGGACCACCTAGATAGTTGTGCTGGTTGTGTTTTTAGGGAATGAACTGTTCAACAAGCTGAACTACTATTGAATAATATATTGAGCAATTATAATGATTGGACTATTCCCGAACCACCTCCAAAACCAAGTCCGACGAAAAAAGGTATTCTATTCCTCAATCCTGAAGATATGAAAAAGGTATTAAAGCCGAAGATGTTAAGAATCTACCACCTATTGAAGAAATACATGGTCTTGATAACCCAACATAGGTAGTAGAGTTAAATTCTCTTCATAGATTTGATGAAAGTGATATTCCTTATAATAAGTCTGCTAGACAATGCTTGGCTGAATTTGATAATTTTGTTTTTAAACAATAAAATTTCAATGCTCATGTTAGTAGACAATTGAAACATAATGCTTACATGCTTGATCACATGGGTGAATATATGAATAGAACTGTTAACGACCTTAGGCTTATTAGTAAACATGCTTCCATGGTAACTACTCAAGTAGAACAGGTACTTAAGGCACAAAATGATTTTCTCAGTGAGATGACTACAAAGAACAATGATCATTCTGTTAGAGTTTTGACTAGAGGTGGTAGAATGACTCAGGAACCTTTGTATCATGATGGCCATCTTAAGAGAGTTGAGCAAGATTCTCCGAGAGATAATATTAATGTACCTGGTCCTTCTAATAAAAACAAAATGAATGATGATAGGACTTTGCATGCTGCTAGTGAACCTGTTATAGAGTCACATGAAAACCCAAATGATTCCTCTATTTCTGATGCTGAGACAAAATATGGTAATGAACATGAACGTAGTGATAATAATAATGATGATGTTCATGTCGATGCTCAACCTAGTATTGACAATGATGTGGAGATTGAACCTGTTGTTGATCTTGATAACCCACAACCTAAGAATAAGAGATATGATAAAAGAGATTTTGTTGGTAGGAAGCATGGTAGAGAAAGAGAACCATGGGTTCAGAAACCCATGCCCTTTCCTGCTAAACCATCCAATAAAAAGGATGATGAGGATTTTGAGCGCTTTGCTGAAATGTTGAGACATGTTTTCTTACGTATGCCCTTAAGTGATATTCTGAAAATGTCTCCTTATGATAAGAACATGAAAGATATTGTTACAAATAAAAGGAAGATACCTGAAGTTGAGATTTCCACCATGCTTGCAAATTGTACTTTTAAGGGTGGAATACCAAAGAAATTAGGAGACCCCGGAGTACCTACTATACCATGCTCCATTAAAGGAAATTATGTTAAAACTGCTTTATGTGACCTTGGAGCTGGTGTTAGTGTTATGACATTCTCTTTATATCATAGACTTGAGTTGAATAAATTGACACCTACTAAAATATCTCTGCAAATGTCTGATAAATCATCTTCTTTACCTATCGGTATTTGTGAGGATGTGTCTGTTGTGGTTGCAAACGTTACTATCTTAACGTACTTTGTTATTCTGGATATTCCCGAGGACCACAGTTTGTTGATCATCCTTGGTAAACCCTTTCTGAATACTGCAGGGGTTGTTATTGATTGCAACAAAAGCAATGTCACTTTTCATGTAAATGGTAATGATCATATGGTACACTTTCCGAAGAAGCAATCTCAAGTTCATAGCATCAATTCCATTGAAAAAGTTCCAACGTTCATTGTTGGAGACTTTGAATTCCCTCTTCCTACTGCCAAGAAGAAATATGATATACTTATTGTTAGGGACATGCATATCCCCATTGTGGTAGCCTAGTGTTATTTTCAAGTTCTCCGGTTCCATGTCATTCGAAAAAGGTTTGTCAATAAGACTAGATCAATCTTATTGATGGATTCTTTTTGACGGGCATGAGATGGATGAATTTAGAAAGCACAACCTTCTATACCCAAATTTCTTTTCTGTTCCTTAGTTTTATTTCAGAAATAAGGTTATTATTTCCCTGTTTTCCATTTTATCTGTGCAACAGAAAAATATCCTGAAAAATAAAACTTCTCAGAACTCCCTGAAAAATTAGTATGATTTTTTGTGGAATATTTAAGAATTTCTACTACTAAGAACATATCATGGGGCTGCACCAGTGGGCCACAAGCCTGCAGGGCACGGCCACCCCCCTGGGCAATCCTGGCTTGTGGGTCCCACGTGGTGCCCCTTCTCTTATTCCAGTACCCAACCACTCTTTTTTCATCCAGAAAAAATCCCACCATTGCTCAAACCCGTGTTTTAGCTCATCTTGCTGCCATTTTCATTCTCTTTGCTCAAAGCTCCATTTGCAAAACTATTTTAGAGGATTGATCATCGATATGTAACTCCTCCAATGGTCCAATTAGTTTTTGTTCTAGTGCTTTATATATCGCAAAATCTTGCTGCTGTGTGCCCTTGTTCTTGAGCCTGCATGTCAAATTTGTAGGGTCCCAAGTAGTTTTGATGCATGATATGGCTTCTAGGCACTTGTGGGAGCAGTTGCTATAAGTTATAATTAAGTCTGTTTATTTTTATTTGGAGTCACTATAAATTTCAGATTTATCTTTTAGAAAAAGAAAATATGAGGATATTGTTAAGAGGTTCTTCAAGCTGGGGTTCTAAAGAAAATGAAAATGAGAAGCCTAGATACAATATTCCTCGCACCGCGGAAGTTCGACCATGTGAATGGCCAAGTGAGGCATTCTTGAGGGTGGCCGGAATTTATGAAGATTTTTACTATCTAGTAGAAAATGCATGCATCACCGACTTCCTGAACGATAAGTGTGACCAGTATCTCCTACTTACTAATACTTTCGTGCACAATTCTCACTTTGATCCTAGGAAGAATTATCCCATGGTAGAATTTCATTTATATGATGTGCCTAAGGAAATGTCACTTTATGATTTTTGCAATGCTTACAAATTACCTTTTGAGGGCAGCATCAGTGAACCACGTCCTAGAGACATGGAGGATTTTATTCCGGCAATCACTGTAGGGGAAGAAAGAGGGGTGTCAAAGGCAAGAGCGACCAGCGTACATTTTCATGTACGACGTTATTATTAATTATTTGCGAGGAGATGTTTAGTTGGTCGCGGTGAGAGTGGAAGCCTCACTGCTCCCGACCTCACTATTCTACGCCACGCTTTACTTGCTGATAGTACTTTTAGTCTCGGTGCTATAGTAGCTCCATGGTTGAATTTAAACCATTCGAAGGGCACCTATATTCGGAGGCATCTATGCATCTTGTTTAGCTAAACATTTTGAGATACCTATTAGGCTTAACAAGGAAGAGGAAATCCGACTGCCTACAAGATATTTAGATTATGATAGGATGGTAGCACATGATTTTACTAAGAAAGACAATGATAAGAGGTTGCTTTAGAACTTCGTATTTAGTCCAGGTACCTGTGAGATTATTACTTTGCCTGCTCCTTCTTTGTTCAATATCCATGCAGGAAAGTACACTATTATGCCTGAGGAAAATTACAAATATTGGGGCATGTCGCAACCCCCAGCACCTGAGCCTCCACGAGCCCTCGATTCGTATCAAGTTCCAATTTTTCAGTGGGAGCCATAGGAGCTCGCAAACCAGTGGAACCCTCAGTATTCTCCGGAGTATCCAGAGAGTGTTATTTCCAGCCATGGCCTTAGACCAACTTAGGCCAAAAGCTTAAGCTTGGGGGAGTACGTATTTCTCACCGACATTATATTCATGTTTACACACTCATTCCAGTTGTCGGTGTTCATACTTTTTCATTGTACTATCCATGGTAGTTTATTTATTCTTTTTGTTTTCTTTTTGCATGTTTCATTAACCTTGAGAAAATCCAAAAAAAATAGTTCTAGATTTACCTTCTAGTTTGTTTAGTTGTAGTATCAAAAGAAAACCCAAAAATATTTTTCGTTCTTCTTTTGCTTGTTGCGGGCTTTCCCGTGTAAATAGTTTTTATTTTTTCTTTGGGTCAAAAGGAGAAGACCACGATGACATGCTGAGTGGCTATCATATTTATTATCATTTATCTATCAGAGAGAGTCTATACTACCTTGTCTTCTCAATTGAGTTATTGCTTCCAGATTCCAGCTTAGTCCAATGCATGAACACTCTTATTATTATTTTTCACACCGTTCGGTCGTGCAAGTGAAAGGCAATAATGAAGATATATATTGAAGTGACGGAGATGGAGAAAATTTTATATGAACTCGACCTATTTTGTTTTTGTAAATATGATTAGCTCATCGTTCTGGGTTCAGCTCGTTATGGATTGAACATGTTTGCAATGACAGTTAGGGATTATAGTTACTTATTCCATGCTTAATTAGCTAGGAGTGAATAATGGTTTGTCTTGATTGCCAACATGCATATTAAAATGGTTGTAATGTAGTATGATAGAATGGTATCCTCTTCCGAATGATTCGAGTGGTTTGACATGGCACATGTTCACGCATGTAGTTGAAACAAAACCAACATAGACTCCATGATGTTTATGTTAATTGTGATTTATATCCTACTCATGTTGGTTAATCTCAAATCATGATTATGATTGTTGTCGCTCTCTAGTTGGTCGCTTCCTAGTCTCTTGCTATCTTTCACTTGTACTAAGCGGAAATACTGCTTGTGCATCCATCCCCATAAACCCAAAGGTGTTCCATATGAGTCCACCATACCTACCTATATGCGGTATTCACCTGCCATCCTAAGTAAATTTGCATGTACCATGATAACCCACAAGTATAGGGGATCGCAACAGTTTTTGAGGGTAGAGTATTCAACCCAAATTTATGGACTCGACACAAGGGGAAGCCAAAGAATATTCTCAAGTATTATCAGTTGAGTTCTCAATTCAACCACACCTGAAAGACTTAGTATCTGCAGAAAAGTATCACTAGCAAGGCAGTATGATAGCAACAGTAGAAATAGTAACCAGTAGCAGCAAAGTGACAGCATTAGCAACACAGTAACAGTAGCAACAGTAATAGCAGTAGCAACAAAGTAACACAACAAGGACCAGTAGGAAAAACTCATAGGCATTGGATCGGTGTTGGATGATTATGCCGGATACTATTCGTCATGCAACAGTTATAACATGGAGAGATATGTAACTAGCTTCAGTTCATCAATGTAATGTAGGCATGTATTCCGTATGTAGTCATACGTGCTTAGGGAAAAGAACTTGCATGACAACTATTGTCCATCCCTCCCATGGCAGCGGGGTCCTAATGGAAACTACGAGATATTAAGGCTCTCCTTTTAATAAAGAAACGGGCCAACACATTAACACTTAGTGAATACATGAACTCCTCATACTATGGTCATCTCTGGGAGTGGTACCAGCTATTGTCACTACGGGGTTGCCGGGTCATAACACAAAGTAGGTGACTACAACTTGCAAGATAGGATCAAGAACACACATATATTGGCGACAACATAATAGGTTCTGTAGCGACCCGACTCAATACGAGTCAAGCCTCTGGTGTTCCCGTACCATCCCAAGATCATGCTGGTAGACACTCAGTACATCAATGTATATCTCAAGAGTTCAATCACACAGCTTTATTAATCGAAATCTTATATCGAGTACTTTATTACAATAATGAATTACAATAAAGTGGCTGAAGGCCATCTCATGAGATATCTAACGAAGACTAGCGGAAGCATCAGGTAGACGAGTCCATCCGACTCTAGGGCATGTCGTTGAGCGTAGATCGTAGCCTCACTCCTGGTCGGAAAAGTACTCTGCAACATGATACGTTGCAGCCGTGTAGGTCAGCATATGGAATATGCTGGCAAGTCATCAAAGAGAGGGGGAAAATAATAACCAACTATTTCTACATGCATATATGGCAGGTGGGGCTATAAGTTTTAGCATAAAGCAAATTTTCTCCTACAACAAGAGAGGGCTGAAAGCAAAATATTACTACATTGTTCCGCCAACCAATTCTCCTACCCGAGTTGTTGATAATTCCCACATCATTATTAAACTGTGTTGAGAGTTCAGGAAAATTTCAATGCCTTCGGCTCAAGTTGTCCATGACCATGGACACGGCTAATCAATTAGGTTTGGGTACTCTGCAGAGTTTTGCACACGTTCCCCACAAGATTTGATCGCCTCCGGGTATTTCCTCGCACTTCAGGGTGTTTGAAGACCGGATGATCAAAACATGGTCTTTCAACGGGTCCCTCTGATCCCCTGTCGGTGCCCATCCAATCCTACCGTTCTTCTACATCTGCTAGCACCGCCTGTCCAGAGTCGCCGCGTTGTCCAACCAAGCCAGAGCCCATAATGACTTGTGGCTGTGCAGGTAAGCCTTGGGTCTTGAAGCCTCCGTCCGTCTCTTCGAGCCTGGGTGAAGCTTTCCGCAAGATGACATGGCACGTCTCCAAGCATCCCGGGGTCGTTCACTGGTTTCTCCAGGCAGCCCGTCAAACCGTCCGTCACCCAGAGTTGCATTGCCTCACGAGGTCTTGAAAATCTTGACTTAACCGGTCTTGGTTATTTAATTATCCTTGCATCACTCGTGTTATGCACTCAACCAGAATCCCGTCTACTCAAGCATAGCAATATGAAATTTGTCGTCCCGGGCCAGGTATCGGGGTTGTTGTGTGCCTACCACATGATACTACAACCTATAACTATAATTTCCAAGTACCTACTCAGCATGCAATTGGGCAAAGAAGGGTGAAACTATCATGCATAGAAAACATAAGCGAATAGTATGATCAAAATGACTTGCCTTGCTGATAGTTGTCTTGATCGAGCGCTTCTAAGTAACAATCTTCGCACTCCGGGTGATCTACCGATGCAAACAAATACACACCATAAGCACTACAATCATCAACAAGTAAAATAACATCACAAGCACAAAGTAGCTATGGCATATAGTGAAGGAATTCACTTCACCTAACTAAGGCAGAAATTGTTTCTGTTAAAACCCCAAGTGAAAATATTTAAAACAATTTGAAACTTATACTACAGAAGATATAATCACTAGGAAGCAGTAGCAAAAAGAATCAAATAAAAATCTATTTTTAAACTCCTGGAATAAGCAAAACAAGGTTTAAACTAAATCTGATCTAATTCAAATTTTAAAATTTCAAACATTGACAAATTATATTTTTTTTGAAAACTACAGGAGAATTGTGATCTACTGGAACAAGTTTCAACTCTATTGGACTTCTGGATCAAAAGTTATGATCAGAACAAGATTGAAACTTTCTCTGTTTTGGAATTAAAACAGAAAACTAAAATCTGAATTCTATCGGACAGGGGTACATGTGGTAGTCTCTGGTTGGTTGCGGGGGTGTTTGCTGCGAGGGTTACTAGCACACGGCCGAGTTCTAATAAAAACTCTCTGGCTAATAGTAAGTGGGGTAAAAACCGGCTCGGTCTTTTAACTAAAACCGAAGGGGTACCGGGGTTCTAATCTGCACCGTAGATTAAGGATCTAATGGCTAGAGAAGAGATGAGGGGTTCTCACCGTGGGATGCTGCTGGGGCTCCTTCTCCGGCGAGGCAGAGAAGATGGCGGTCGACGGGGAGGGTCCTCCGGCGGTCTCCGGCGGCGGCTGAGGGGTCGGGGGCGTTGTGGGGAAACTCCTCCGTCGATTGGTGGCGGCGGAGGGGTAGTTCGGTGATGCGGCAGGGGGCGGGGCTGGATCCAGTAGCTTTGGCCGGCTCCAACTCCAGCGAGGTGGCGAGGGGTGGTGGTGAGGCGGCGAGGGCTTGGGCTAGGGGCAAAAATGGGTTGCGGGGGACGAGGGGGATCTCGTGGCGGCGTCGGTTGGGGCGGGGAGGCGAGTGGTGGCGCGGGGGGTGGTGGCGTGGTTCTCTCTGGAGCTTGGGCTCCAGCGAGGTAGCGAGGGCAGGGGCGAAGTCTGGCGGCATGCGGAGGAGGGGCCGAGGGGGGGGGGGGCTGGGGCGGCGGCTTAAATAGGGGGGAGGGGCTCGAGGGAAGGAAGGGGGAGATCGGGGATCCGAGCGGATCCTGGCGATGCAGGAGCTCGCGCCATGGAGGGGCTCCTCGCTGTGAAGGAAAGGGGGCACGGGAGAAGAAAGGAAGGAGGAAGAAAGAAAGAAGAAAGAAAAAAAAGAAGGGGAGCGCTGCGGTGGGGATCTGTATCCCGGTGGGTGGGGATCTGGCCCACGTACAAAAAACGCGCGAGGGCGGTTTCCTTTAAAAGAAAATTTCCTTCCCGATTGTTTTTTTTCAAAAACAGAAAGGAATAAAATAAAAAGGAAACAAAATAAAATAATTAATATAGGGTATTATATACCAAATTGATTAGAAAAATATTGTCTACTCGATTAACATTTTTCCAAGACAAAAATAAAAACTAAAAAAATGTTTTTTCAGAAAAACCACTAAAAGCTTTATTTCCTTTTTGGCAAATAATTTCCCCATAATCTTGGGTTTTTTTGGCTCAAATAATTTCAAAAACACCCCTGGCTTGGGAGGGTCATTTTCCTGTGCTCTTTCTTGCGTGCAAGAATTTTCTTTGGGGTATTTTATTGGGGAGGAAAATAGAATGATAAAAGCAAATATTCGAAAGAATTCAAGTGCAAAAATTTATTGCAAACAAAATGCATAGATGCTTAGCTATATTTATAGAACATTCCCAATTAGGAAAATTGGGATGTTACAAATCTACCCACCTTAAGATGAATCTCGCCCTCGAGATTCGGGTTGGCTAGAAAATAGGTGTGGGTGATCTCGACGAAGATTTTCTTCTTGTTCCCAGGTGGCTTCTTCCTCGGTGTGGTGGCTCCACAACACCTTGCAGAACTTGATGATCTTGCTGCGGGTAACTCTGTTGGCAGTCTCGAGAATCCTGACGGGTTTCTCCTCATACGTCAGATCACTGTCAAGTTGTATGGCCTCTAGGGGCACTGTATCTCTCAACGGAACATCAGCCATCTCAGCGTGGCATTTCTTGAACTGGGAAACATGGAAGACATCATGAACTACGGACAATCCTTCTGGCAGATCCAGTTTATATGCAACTTTGCCTCTACGTTCAAGAATTTTGTAGGGGCCAATGAATCGGGATGCTAACTTTCCTTTCACACCAAATCTCTTTATTCCTCGAAGTGGAGACACCCGAAGAGATGCTCGGTCTCCCACTTCGTATGTTACTTCCTTGAGTTTGCTCTCAGCATAACTTTTCTGCTTGGACTGAGCTATCTTGAGTCGGTCACGAATTAGCTTGACCTTCTCTTCAGAATCGCGGATAAGGTCGGGACCAAAAAGTTGTCGGTCTCCAACTCCATCCAACATCAACAGTGTTCTGCACCTCCTTCCGTATAGAGCTTCGAAAGGGGCCATCTTCAGACTGGTCTGATAGCTGTTGTTACGTGAGAACTCGGCATAAGGCAAATTTTCATCCCAGCTAGACCCATAGTCTGGTGCACAAGCTCTCAACATGTCCTCTAGAATCTGATTGACTCTCTCGTTTAGTCCATCTGTCTGTGGGTGAAAAGTTGTACTGAACTCCAATCTCGTTCCCAAGGTTTCATGCAGTTGGTGCCAAAATTTTGATGTGAACTGAGTCCCTCTATCTGACACAATACTCTTCGGCACTCCATGCAGACATACGATCCTGGTCATATATATCTTGGCCAGCTTGGCACTCGTGTAAGTAGTCTTCACGGGAATGAAGTGAGCTACCTTGGTCAAACGGTCGACCACAACCCAAATAGAATCATAGCCAGAACGGGTCCTGGGTAATCCTGTGATGAAGTCCATACCAAGCTTTTCCCATTTCCACTCGGGTATCGGCAGAGGTTGAAGCAAACCTGCTGGCTTATGATGTTGGACTTTTACTCGCTGACAAACATCGCATATTGCTACAAACTCGGCAATGTCTTTCTTCATTCCTGTCCACCAGAAACTTTCTTTCAGATCTAGATACATCTTGGTGTTGCCGGGGTGTATCGAGTACGGGGAATCATGGGCCTCCTGAAGTATCAACTTCCTGAGTTCGGGATCATTGGGCACATAAATGCGATCCTCAAACCATAAAGTCCCGTGTTCATCCTCACGAAAACCTTTAGCCTTCCCGTCTTCCATTTTTTGCTTAATCTCAGCTATCTCCTTGTCTAATTTCTGTGCTTCACGGATCTTTTCCGTCAAAGTAGACTGAATTTCCAGAGTGGCAACAAATCCTCTTGGAACTATCTCCAACTTGAGCTCTCGGAGATCATCGAATAACTCCTGGGGTAATCCTCCCGCTGTGAGCGTGTTCACATAACTCTTGCGGCTCAACGCATCGGCTACAACATTTGCCTTGCCTGGGTGATAATGCAATCTCATGTCATAGTCCTTGATCAACTCTAGCCATCGCCTCTGTCTGAGGTTCAACTCCTTCTGCGTGAAGATATAATTCAGGCTCTTGTGATCAGTGTAAACATCACAACTATTTCCGATCAGGAAATGTCTCCAGGTCTTGAGAGCGTGCACTACTGCTGCTAGCTCCAAGTCATGCATGGCGTAATTCAACTCATGGGGTCTGAGCTGTCTGGATGCATAGGCTTTAACTTTGCCTTCTTGCATGAGCACTCCTCCAAGTCCTTGACGAGAAGCGTCACAGTAAACCTGGAAATCCTTCCGAATGTTCGGCAATATCAGCACTGGGGCTGTAACGAGACGTTTCTTCAACTCTTGAAAACTGGTTTCACATTCCTCGGTCCAAACGTACTTGGACTCCTTCTTCAACAACTCTGTCATGGGCTTGGCGATCTTTGAGAAATTCTCAATGAACCTCCGGTAATATCCGGCAAGTCCGAGGAAACTGCGGATCTCCTTAACTGAAGTGGGTGCTACCCATTCGGTGACTGCTGCGAGCTTGGCAGGGTCCACTGCTATTCCTTCTCCTGAAATGACGTGTCCGAGGAATCCAACTTCCTTCAACCAAAATTCACATTTGTTGAACTTTGCATACAGCTGATGCTCTCGAAGTTTCTCCAGAACTAGACGCAAATGTTCCTTATGTTCCTCCTCGTTCTTGGAGAATATCAGTATGTCATCGATGAACACCACGACAAACTTGTCCAAGTATTCCATAAATACCTTGTTCATCAGATTCATAAAATATGCTAGAGCATTAGTCAGTCCAAATGACATGACCGTGTACTCATACAAGCCGTACCGAGTGGTGAAGGCTGTCTTGGGTATATCCTGTTCACGAATCCTCAGCTGATGATACCCGGATCGAAGATCGATCTTGGAGAACACTCAGGCTCCAACTAACTGGTCAAACAGATCATTGATCATCGGCAAGGCATACTTGGTCTTGATGGTCACCTCGTTCAATGCACGATAATCGACAACCATTCTCAAGGACTGATCCTTCTTTTCAACCAAGAGCACTTGGACTCCCCAAGGTGAAGAACTTGGGCGAATATACCCTTTGTCCAACAACTCCTTAATTTGCTTCTTGATTTCTACCAAGTCATTTGCGGGCATCCGATAGGGTCTCTTGGATATCGGGGCTGTTTCGGGTAATAGCTCAATTAGAAATTCAATCTCTCTATCCGGTGGCATGCCCCGCAATTCTTCCAGGAATACATCTGGGTATTCTTGCACAATTGGTACTTCCTCCTGGACTACTCCTGTGAGGGATTTTACCTGTTTACTCCGTGTCGGGTGCTGGGATACGTACTTAATCCGCTTTTGCTCGGGGGTGGTGAGGAAAATAGTCTTAAGGGCACAATCTGTATTCCCTTCGTACTTGGCCAACCAATCCATGCCTAGGATTACATCCAATCCCTGAGACTCTAATACGATGAGGTCGGTGCGAAACTTATGGTTCCCGATGTTGAAACTCAAAGCATGGCATCCTATCCCGGCTGTCATCATGCCTCCTGGGGAACTGACCTTAATAGGCTGGCTGAGGGTTCTAGTTGGCAAGCTATACTTTTCCACAACTACCCTTGATATGAATGAATGCGTTGCACCAGAATCAAAAAGTACCAATACTGGACGTGAATTTAGCAAAAACTTACCAACCACAGTATTGGGGTGATCATAGACCTCTTCAACATCAATGTGATTCACCTGAGCTCGAGGAAAAGGATTGGCCTTCTTTGTTGTTGAGTTGTCGTTGCCATTTCCATTTCCTTCTTGTTCTGAGGACATTTAGTGGCATAGTGTCCCATCTTCTGACACTTGAAGCAGGTGATATGAGTCAGGTCCTTCTGAGCTGGAGCTGAATGATGCTGAGTGCCGGTGCCTCCATTCTCGAAGTTGCTGTTGTGGCGGTGGTTCCCATTTCCTCCATGGTTGTGGCCTCCATGGTTGTGCACTGGGTGGTTATGCTGGACTTGTCCTCCAAACTTACCGGATCCAGTCCCGGTATTCCCTGAATAGGGGGTGTAGCGAGGCTTCTGCTGAGTGCGAGAGTTGAACTTTCCATTGCCATACTTCCGCTTGCGGTTCTCCATCTGCTGATGTTTCCCTCCAAGATGAGGGCCTTATCTACCAGCTCCTGGTAGTTTTTGAAGTTGGCTACAGTCAGCTGAATGCTCAACTCATCATTCAGTCCCTCCAAGAACTTTTCCTGCTTGGCCGCATCATCGGCCACATCTCCAGGTGCATAACGGGCGAGCATGCTGAATTCATCGACATACTGACCCACAGAGCGATTTCCCTGGCATAAGTTGCGAACTCACGCTTCTTCAGACTCATGGCACCAGCTGAGACATGTGCGGTGCGGAAGGCTTGCTTGAACTGCTCCCAAGTGACTCCAGCAATGGGGTATGTGGTGGTGTAGTTCTCCCACCATGCAGCTGCAGGGCCTTGAAGTTGATGCGCAGCAAAGTGCACCTTCTCAGCTTCAGTACAACCAGCAGTGATTAGTTCCCGCTCCATCTTGGGGAGCCAATCATCTGCCACAATGGGCTCAATGCTGCTGGAGAAAGTCGGAGGGTTCAACCTCAGGAAACGGGTGAGATTGTCGGCCTGGGGTGGATGATGGTTGTTGTTATTGTTCTGGTTCTGGATGATCAGCTGCATCAGGGTATTCTATTGCTGAATCAACTGAGTGAGCTCAAGTGGGAAGTTGGAAGCAGGGTCATGTCTCGGAGGCATCTGGTGTTTGTAGAGGGGTGAGATTAGCATAGAACAATGGTCTAAAGAGTAATTACACTACCCATATGAAATGCAAGAAACAAGTATCACACCACACATTTTATTCAATACCATCACAAAAGGTTCACACAAGGGGATACAAATTTCGATAACCTAAACATCGGCCTAAGCGTTTAATGATAATATAAATTTGGTGGACTAGTCTAAGTGTCCTCCTCAGAAAAGCATGGTGGTGGGTCCTTCGGTGGAGCTTTCTTCATAGTCCTCCTCATTGCTGATCAAGGGGGCTACGTCTCCTTCGGGATGAAGGTTCTCGCCCATGTCCAGTTCTTCCTCCAGGTATGCGACACGAGTCTTCAGCTTCTCGATCCTCTCCAGGAAGTCCTTCACCTCCAATTCATGTTCATAGTGGGCTTCCCGGGCTGCTTCTTCGAGTTCGAGTTCGCGGAGCGACAGTTGCTTGATCTTCCTGGCGTCCTTGATCACACGATGCTCTAGAGTCCCGCTGTGCTTCTCCAAGGTCTGGGCATTGGACAGGAGAGCCTCCTTGGGCTTGCTTGAGATGATTTCTCCATCTTCTCCTCTCCGTGATACCGTGAATAGGTCCGATGAAATAGGGCAGCCTCTGTACACTTCCTTGATACGTCTGAGTGCACAATGGACCGCCATGTCCCTTCCGAGAATCCAGTTGGGTGCGATGAACTTGAAGTCCACAGGCTCAGTGCGCGGCTCGAATGTCCTTCCGGGAACGTGCACCTCAATCCTGTAGCGTGAATCCTCCGGGTAAGACGAAGTAGGCTTCCCTGTCATAGTCGGCAGAGCAATCCTCAAGTCTTTGGTGATCTGTATCAGCTCCTTTCCGAAAGGCATAGTGGCGTCGGGCTGCCAAAACTCCGTGAACTTAACGGGGATGAAGGTGGCCATCCAAAACATTGGAAAAATCGGAGAGAAGTCAGAAATGACCAGAAGAGGAAATAGAGGATTTATAGACATAACAAAATAGTTTTCTTCCTAAGTCTTTTCTATTCCTAGAGGTTACGTCCTACGGTCAGCGTGTGCTCTGAATACCATTTCTGTAGCGACCCGACTCAATACGAGTCAAGCCTCTGGTGTTTCCGTACCATCCCAAGATCATGCTCGTACACACTCAGTACATCATTGTATATATCAAGAGTTCAATCACACAACTTTATTAATCGAAATCTCATATCGAGTACTTTATTACAATAATGAATTACAATAAAGTGGCTGAAAGCCATCTCATGAGATATCTAACGAAGACTAGCGGAAGCATCAGGTAGACGAGTCCATCCGACTCCAGGGCATGTCGCTGAGCGTAGATCGTAGCCTCAAACCTGGTCAGAAAAGTACTCTGCAACATGATACGTCGCAGCCGTGTAGGTCAGCATATGGAATATGCCGGCAAGTCATCAAAGAGAGGGGGAAAATAATAACCAACTATTTCTACATGCATATATGGCAGGTGGGGCTATAAGTTTTAGCATAAAGAAAATTTTCTCCTACAACAAGAGAGGGCTGAAAGAAAAATATTACTACATTGCTTGTTGTTAACGAGATGGTTCCGCCAACCAATTCTCGTAACCGAGTTGTTGATAATTCCCACATCATTATTAAATTGTGTTGAGAGTTTAGGAAAATTTCAATGCCTTCGGCTCAAGTTGTCCATGACCGTGGACACGGCTAATCGATTAGGTTTGGGTACTCTGCAGAGTTTTGCACACGTTCCCACAAGATTTTATCGCCTCCGGTTATGTCCTCGCACTTCAGGGTGTTTGAAGACCGGATGATCAAAACATGGTCTTTCAACGGGTCCCTCTGATCCCGTGTCGGTGCCCATCCAATCCTACCGTTCTTCTACATCTGCTAGCACCGCATGTCCAGAGTTGCCGCGTTGTCCAACCAAGCCAGAGTCCATAATGACTTTTGGCTGTGCATGTAAGCCTTGGGTCTTGAAGCCTCCGTCTGTCTCTTCGAGCCTGGGTGAAACTTTCCGCAAGATGACATGGCACGTCTCCAAGCATCCCTGGGTCGTCCACTGGTTTCTCCAGGGAGCCCGTCAAACCGTCCTTCACCCAGAGTTGCATTGCCTCACGAGGTCTTGAAAATCTTGACTTAACCGGTCTTGGTTATTTAATTATCCTCACATCACTCGTGTTATACACTCAACCAGAATCCCGTCTACTCAAGCATAGCAATATGAAATTTGTCATCCCGGGCTAGGTATGGGGGTTGTTGTGTGCCTACCACATGATACTACAACCTATAACTATAATTTCCAAGTACCTACTCAGCATGCAATTGGGCAAAGAAGGGTGAAACTACCATGCATAGAAAACATAGGCGAATAGTATGATCAAAATGACTTGCCTTGCCGATAGTTGTCTTGATCGAGCGCTTCTAAGTCACAAGCTTCGCACTCCGGGTGATCTACCGATGCGAACAAATACACACCATAAGCTCTACAATCATCAACAAGTAAAATAACATCACAAGCACAAAGTAGCTATGGCATATAGTGAAGGAATTCACTTCACCTAACTAAGGCAGAAATTGTTTCTGTTAAAACCCCAAGTAAAAATATTTTTTTTTTAAACTTGTACTACAGAAAGGTATAATCACTAGGAAGCAGTAGCAAAAAAATCAAATAAAAATCTATTTTTAAACTCCTGGAATAAGCAAAACAAAGTTTATACTAAATCTGATCTAATTCACATTTGAAAATATCAAACATAGACAAATTATATGTTTTTCAAAACTACAGGACAATTGTGATCTACTCGGACAAGTTTCAACTCCATTGGAATTCTGGATCAAAAGTTATGATCAAAACAAGATTGAAACTTTCTCTGTTTTGGAATTAAAACAGAAAACTAAAATCTGAATTCTATCGGATAGGGGTACATGTGGCAGTCTCTGGTTGGTTGCCGGGGTGTTTGCTGCGAGGGTTACTAGCACACGGCCGAGTTCTAATAAAAACTCTCTGGCTAATAGTAAGTGGGGTAAAAACCGGCTCGGTCTTTTAACTAAAACCGAAGGGGTACCGGGGTTCTAATCTGCACCGTAGATTAAGGACCTAATGGCTAGAGAAGAGATGAGGGGTGCTCACCGTGGGATGCTGCTGGGGCTCCTTCTCCGGCGAGGCAGAGAAGATGGCGGTCGACGGGGAGGGTCCTCCGGCGGTCTCCGGCGGCGGCTGAGGGGTCGGGGGCGTTGCGAGGAAACTCCTCTGTCGATTGGTGGCGGCGGAGGGGTAGTTCGGTGATGCGGCAGGGGGCGGGGATGGCTCCAGTAGCTTTGGCCGGCTCCAACTCCGGCGAGGTGGCGAGGGGTGGTGATGAGGCGGCGAGGGCTCGGGCTAGGGGCAAAAATGGGTTGCGGGGGGCGAGGGGGATCTCGTGGCGGCGTCGGTTGGGGCGGGGAGGGGCGTGGTGGCGCGGGGGGTGGCGGCGTGGTTCTCTCTGGAGCTTGGGCTCCAGCGAGGTAGCGTGGGCAGGGGCGAAGTCTGGCGGCATGGGGAGGAGGGGCCGAGGGTGGGGGGCGTGGGGCAGCAGCTTAAATAGGGGGGAGGGGCTCGAGGGAAGGAAGGGGGAGATCGTGGATCCGAGCGGATCCCGGCGATGGAGGAGCTCGCGCCATGGAGGGGCACGTCGCTGGGAAGGAAAGGGGGGCACGGGAGAAGAAAGGATGGAGGAAGAAAGAATGAAGAAAGAAAAAAAAAGAAGGGGAGCCCTGCGGTGGGGATCTTGATCCCGGTGGGTGGGTATCTGGCCTAGGTAAAAAAACGCCCCAGGGCGGTTTCCTTTAAAAGAAAATTTCCTTCCCGATTGTTTTTTTTCAAAACCAGCAAGGAATAAAATAAAAAGGAAACAAAATGAAATAATTAATATAGGGTATTATATACCAAATTGATCAGAAAAATATTCTCTGCTCGATTAACATTTTTCCAAGACAAAAATAAAAACTAAAAAAAATGTTTTTTTAGAAAAACGCCTACAAGCTTTATTTCCTTTTTGGAAAATAATATACCCATAAACTTGGGTTTTTTTGGCTCAAATAATTTCAAAAACACCCCTGGCTTGGGAGGGTCATTTTCCTCCGCTATTTCTTGCGTGCAAGAATTTTCTTTAGGGTATTTTCTCGGGGAGGAATATAGAATGATAAAAGCAAATATTGTAAAGAATTCAAGTGCAAAACTTTATTGCAAACGAAATGCATAGATGCTTAGCTACATTTGTAGAACATTCACAATTAGGAAAATTGGGATCTTACATGTTCAGATCTGAAATCATGGCACTCGGGCCCTATTGACAAGCATTAAGCATGGCAAAGTAGTAGCAACATCAATCTCAGAACATAGTGGATACTAGGGATCAATCCTCGTCAAAACTAACTCGATTACATGATAGATCTCATCCAACCCATCACCGTCCAGGAATCCTAAGATGAGATTACTCACGAACGGTGAAGAGCATCATGGAATTGGTGATGAAGGAAGGTTGGTGATGACGATGGCGACGATCTCCCCTCTCCGGAGCCCAGAACGGACTACAGATCTGCCCTTCAGAGGAAGAACAGAAGTTGGCGGCGCCTCCGTATCGTAAAACGCGATGAACTCTTTTCCTTGATTTTTTTTCCGGATGAAAGGGACTAAATAGAGCTCAGATTGGAGGCGGTGGAGCTTCATGGGCCCCACAAGCCTGCCAGGCGTGGCCGGGGGCCCCGCGCCTGGTGGGCTTGTGGGCTCTCAGCTCGACCCCTCCGGTGGATTCTTGCGCCAGTATTTTTATATATTCCACAAAAAATATCTGTAAATTTCCCAGGTCATTCCGAGAACTTTTTTTTCTGCGCAAAAACAACGCCATGGCAATTCTGCTGAAAACAGCGTTAGTCCGGGTTAGTTCCATTCAAATCATGCAAATTAGAGTCCAAAACAATGGCAAAAGAGTTTCGAAAAGTAGATACGATAGAGACGTATCATACCATAATCTAAACCTTCAAATAAATATCCTATTTTGTATGCCCGAATCGCTCATGTGGTGACTAGGGGCTATCAGTATCTTCCATGCTAGGTGGGTTATTCTCAAGATATGTGTTGATTCACTATCATTCACGAGAAAGTTGCTGGTAATGGGGATTCCGAGTTCCATGCTCAAAAGTCAAATCAAAATTAATTAAACAAGACTCCCCCGGGATTGTTGTTTGTGTGGACGGTACCCGTGGATGCGGCCCGCCGTGGAATGTGATTGATTGGTGGAGGGGAGTAAAAAATTTACTATTCTGTTTGGGAACTGCCTATAATATATTTAGGATGGAAGATATTGTGAACTCTTAGTTGTTACATTGACAATGAAAGCATACTATCCAAAATTTTGATTCATCCCTGTTTTAAAAGCTCGAGCTCTGGCACCTTTGCAAATCAGTGCTTTCCTCTGCGAAGGGCCTATCTATTTTACTTTAGTGCTGAGTCACCCTCTTCTTATAAAAGGCGCCAGTTAGAGAGCACCCCCATCATCTATATGTTTTTCTATTAATTTATGTTGAGTACGAGTATGATTGGATCTCTTTTACCATGAATTACAATGTCTAGTCTATCCTTGTTCTTTGGAGGAGCTGTGCATTTATGTTTTGCGGTCTCAGAAAGGGCTAGCGAGATACCAGTTTATCATATTGCATTATGATTGTTTTGATAATTTTTTTGCCTTTCAATACTTATTATTATTGCTCGCTAGTTGATTATGCCATTGATATAAGTAAACATGAGACCTAAATGTTATTGTTAATGTGGTTAGTCGATAATGTGAGCTGAAAATATGAACATAATTTAGACATATATATAACAACAAGATCAAACAGAGTTTGTAGAAGTTTTTCATTATCACTTTCAGTTTATCAACTGAATTTCTTGAGGACAAGCAAAGGTTTAAGCTTGGGGGAGTTGATACGTATCCAGCGTATCTACTTTTCCAAACTCTTTTGCCCTTGTTTTGGACTCTAATTTGCATGATTTGAATGGAACTAACCCGGACTGATACTGTTTTCAGCAGAATTACCTTGGTCTTATTTTTGTGCAGAAATGAAAGGTCTCGGATTGACCTAAATATTTACGGCGACTAATTTTGGATTTAATAAAAACTATCGGCGAAAGAATCTACCAGAGTGGGGCCACCCCCAGGCCACAAGCCTGTAAGGCGCCCCCTAGGCCGCGCCCTTTGGCTTGTGGGGCTCCAGAGAGGGGAAATCGACGCCGTCGTCATCACCAACCATCCTTCATCACCAATTTCATGATGCTCTCCATCATTCGTGAGTAATTCCATCGTAGGCTTGCTGGACAGTGATGGGTTGGATGAGATTTATCATGGAATCGAGTTAGTTTTGTTAGGGTTTGATCCCTAGTATCCATTATGCTCTGAGATTGATGTTGCTATGACTTTGCTATGGTTAATGCTTGTCACTAGGGCCCAAGTGCCAAGATTTCATATGTGAACCTATTATGTTTTCATGAATATATATGTGTTCTTGATCCTCTCTTGCAAGTTATAGACACCTATTACGAGTTATGATCCTCATCCCCCAGGGTGACAATAACTTGGATTCTTTCCGATGATTACTGAAGTTTGAGGAGTTCATGTATTCACTAAGTGCTAATGCTTTAGTCCGGTTCTCTATTAAGAGGAGGCCTTAATATCCCTTGGTTTCCATTAGGACCCCACTGCCACAGGAGGGTAGGACAAAAGATGTCATGCAAGTTCTTTTCCATAAGCATGTATGACTATATATGGAATACATGCCTACATTAGATTGATGGATTGGGGCTAGTTCTATATCACCCTATGTTATGACCGTTGCATGATGAATGCCATCCGACATAATTATCCATCACTAATCCATTGCCTATGATCTTTCCACATATTGGTCTTTGCTAAGTTACTTTTCTGTTGCTATTGTAATGATCACTACAAAACTACTACTGTCATGTTTGCCACCGTTACCGTTACTTCCATATTACTTTGCTACTAAATACTTTTCTGCAGATATTATGTTTTTCAGGTGTTGTTGAATTGAAAACTCAGTTGCTAATACTCAAGAATATTCTTTGGCTCCCCTTGTGTGGAATCAATAAATTTGGGTTGAATACTCTACGCTCAAAAACTGTTGCGATCCCCTATACTTGTCATCCATATGGTCAGACCAACTCAACTCTAAGCATAGCAAGCATGACAGAGTAATGACACAACATGGCTTAAGCATCTACCAGGTATGCTAGGTTGCTTGGTTTAGCTATTTACTTTGACAATGACAGGCCATGCAAAGGAACGGGTTCATCTACCGTAACACAAGTAGCAGTTGAATCATCTTGTCCTGATGCATTAAAATGGGAGCAATAGCGAGAGAGTGATATTGTATCGGAATGCTCAAGGGGGGTTGCTTGCATGTTGATCACAAGAACTCAAACGTTCTTTGATGTCGTCGATAGCTGTCGGGACCCCGATCCTAAGCCATTGGAATCCAGCCTGTAACACATCGCATCTCTTTGTGGTCTCACGCACGGTTAACTCCACGGCTGCAGCCTTACCTTAGCCGGGACCGTTTGCGTCTTTTGACTCACGTATGCGATCGTGTCGCTAGCATTCCAATGTCAAAGAACCCGGATCGACATGTCTAGTCATAAACCAAAGTGGCAGTTCCGCACAAGGACAGGCATACATGACCCAACAAAGCAGGTGTCGGTCATCAACGAACGTAGACGAGTCGTAGCAAGCTACAAGGACTCCATTACGTCGTGTGACATTTCCCCAAAGGGGACAGACACAGCAGCTAAGAAGGACACATGCCGGTCAACCAATGCGTCCGGAGCAGTAGCGAACTACCAAGGCTCGTTGGATAACAAAGGGGCATTTCCTTGTAAGGAGTGCTACTAAAGTTCACGACTAGGTAATCGAACCCCATACATATCAAGTAAGACACACGTACGCATGGCATACCGATATGTATAGATACATCGATGGCATCACAACATAACCATAAACATACAAGCTTTATTGAAGAGGCTCGGAAGAGCCACACACATATTATTACACATTAAGGGTCTCACGACCCAAAATATCAGTCACACAATACAAGCCAGCGGAAGAGTTATAAGCTGTCTGGGTACAGACAGAGCAACTAGGAGGCCCATGGCCTGACTATACTATAGAGCCGACGTAGGGCCAGATCGTAGCTGGGACACCAGCTACTCGTCGTCGTCGATGTCTACGAAGAACCCTCCATTAGGGTCATTAGCAACCTCTGCAACATGATTAAGCAAACATGAGTACGAAGGTACTCAGCAAGACTTTAGGATGGCTAACTACTCATGCAAGGTATCAAGAAGGTATTGTGGGGTTTCATGCGGGAAGCCAGCATTTGACTCGTGGCTAGACAACTTGCTTTTGAAATTAGTTTTGACAACTAGATTTCTCGCACACGAGTCCACTAACACCACAACAATACACTATCGTGGAATCATTCCGTCTCCATACGGAAATGCCGTCCACGACACTCACGCTTATCTTGACAATTTTATGAGTAGCCATTGAAGTTATCTATGAACAACATATGTCTCCAAGTAGTCCATATCCGCGGACGCGGCTATTCGAATAGATCATAACCCTGCAGGGGTGTACTTCGTCACACACGCTCCCGCCACTTATCGCCATGTGCACGTCATGCACCTCGGCATCCTTCAAGCGGAAGCCCAGCGAGGGAGTCGGCCACGACCGTTAACCACACTAGTACCTAGTCCAGGTTTATCGCCTATCTGAGAGTAACCCGTACGGAAGTCCGGCCGAGGTTTCCGCCACGGCCTCAAACGATGTGCGCAGGGTTCCCAAGCCCACCATCCGGGTGCCACTTGGTACACCGTGCCACTGCCTACCGCATCACGGCCCACCTCTCCGGTCAGCACCATGCACGGCCTCCAGCATTACTATAAACACCAGAAACTACTTGCAACTCCTGGACCGAGTACTACGCGATTAATAGGCCGAGCGGGGTCATATTTCAGGGCCCAGCATGTGGTAGTATCTAGTCTTGGATTACATACACGGAACTCAGTTCCTAAGGACGGTTCCAATGAAACAACCCGCCATGTACTCCTACACCGCCTTTCACCGGTACCTTTACCAAATCAAGTTCAACACACGACCTTTGCTCACCGAACACATTCCACATTTCTGTTCATCTCCCAGATGACAGACCATACACAACTCTAAGCATAGCATGCATAGCAAGATAAGGCACATCATAGCTCAAGCAACTACCAGGTATGCTAGGTTGCAAGGTTCGGCTATTTACTGTGACAAGGTTAAGTCATGCAAAGGAAGTGGGTCCAACTATCGTGGCAAAATCAGTTGAAGCATTTGATCCTAATGCATTAAATAGGTGCAGGAGCAAGAACATAGGTGTTATCGGGATGATCAAAAGGTTGCTTGCCTTGTTGCTCAGAGGAGGAACGATATCCGTTGGACGGATATTCGGTGGAATCCGGGGGTGCGGAGCCTACCGAAATGAACGGCAACATTCAATAACAATCATATGCAATCAAAATGATGCATGAGCATGACATGAGAATGCAAAGTGATAAGTTAGTATAATCAAGATGTTTTAGGTTTAGAGTTGATTTGAATCACATTCGAATAGCAATTCAAACGGGTATTCTCGGATACCGGTTTAATTGATTCGACCTGATGCTTAGATCAACCTATTGTTAACATGCATGAAATGTCATGTTATGGTACTGATTTACATCTAGGGCAGTGTGTGATCATTGCATTTATAATGAAATTTGGATATTTTTGCAAATTCCATTTATAAAGTGATTAAAAGAATTAAATTATTCCTTATTTCACAATTTAGGGTTCTGTAACTTTTTCAAACATAGTTGAAAATAGCATAATCAGAATCCTTGAATTTTTCTGATACTTTTTCATATATAAATTATTTTCATTGGAGTTACAGATTAATTTCTATGATTTTTGCAATTTTTAGCAATTTCCTGAATTATTTCTATACTGGAAATTCCATTTATTGCATCAGGCTGACGTCAGCAAGTCAGCCGACCTGTGCAGGTCAAACCTGACACGGGGGCCCCACTGGTCAGCCTCTCTGGGCTAATCCCACGCTGACCAGCCCCTAATTGGGGTTTGACCAGGCGTGGGGCCCTCTGGCAGCGACTGAGGGGAGGGCGATTAGGCCCTAATGGCCGGCCACGTCGACGGCCACCGGAGGGTGGTCGCCGGCGACCAAACCCGCGACAGAGGGCTCGCCGGAGGCGACCTAGACGGCGCTGCACAGCACCAAATCGCACGCGGATGGCAGCTACAGCAAGCTCGCGAAGCGGCCGATCTGGCAGGACCAACTGGGGAGGCTAGGGTCGCCGGAAGAGGCGTCGGCGACGAGCCGGAGCGGCGGCCGAAGCTCGGGCGTCGTCGAGGGGCTTGAATCAGAGGGTTCCACGCTTAGATCTTAGCTGCTACGGCATCTACGCGTCGTCCTGGAGCTTCTGGTGCTCACGGGAGGACGAGCTGGACATCGGAGGGCTACCGGCGACGAGCGGCAGCGGCGGTGCTCGTCGGGCTCCGGTGGAACTAGGGCTAGAGGAGGGGATCGACGGGGAAAGCTTAGGGAAAACCACCGCATGCTCACAGGGAGTGCAGAGAAGAGCTCAGACGGCTCGGGGAAGGCCTGGGGGCGACGAATCGACGGGAGAGGTCCGGCGGCCGGAGGAAGAAGACGACGGCGTTGCGGGCGTTGCAGGGCTCGAGGGGACTTCGGCTTCTGCAGAGACAACCAGGGTGACGAGGCGGATCTAATGGCGTGCTAGGGGAGGGGTTCCTATGGCCAGGGCAACGGCCAGCTAGAGCTCGAGCTCGGCTCTAATGGCGGCAGCAGGGAGAAGGAGGGGATCCAGGCGGAGGGAAAGAACCGAGGCGGGGAATGGATAGGGGAGGCTCTGGGGAGCCTATCCCCGCCGTCGCCAGCGCGAACCGGCGGCCAGGCAGGCACACAGGTGCGTGGCTGCGCCGGAGGAGGTGGCGGCCACCTCCTGCTGCCTACTAGCGCGGGGAAGGGGACGAGCGGCGAGATGGGCTGGGCCTGGCGTGGGCGTCAGGTAAGTCTTTTCCTTTTTCTTCTGCTTTTGTTTTTTTGTTTTGCTATTTATTGCTTTGCTAATTATTTCAGCTCCAAAACAAAAAGTAAAAACTATTTTAAACCTCCTGAAATATTTGTTATAATGTCCCCACTCATTTCCAAGACTTTCAACATTTTTGGAAAATTATAGCTTCTGTTTTCAAATTTTTAAATTTGAAACCAGTGGCTTTTGCATTTATCTAAAATGCTTGAAGTGCCAAGGAAATAGTTTTCTCCAATGCTTATTTACTTTCATGATTTATCAGAAAGTTTGAACATTTCTTGAGGCCATTTTGGGTTCATTGATTTTGAACTAGTTTGAAATTTCCTTTAATTGAAATGGTGGCTAGGGTTTTTAGTTTTTCCTTTGCCACTTTGTTGTTTTTGTTGAAACTTCTTAGATGCAAATGCAAAGAAGACATGAGCACAATGCTATCTAGCTTAGGTTTTAGGGATGTGACAATAACGACGTCTCGCAAATGTATCGACAAGATCAAACAAGGTACAAATTAAGCACGACAAATGATTCACAATGATGCATGAGCATGACATGTTCACATGTTGCTGGTTTTGTCTAATGCAAGTGTCCACAAATTTCATGGAAGTTATTTGATCCATATAGATAAATTCTAAACTCCATATATAACCATTTAAATTCCTTTCTTGAAATTCACCTAAACAGTGTTTATAGGTTGTTCATACATCCATTAAAATGATACCATCAGATTCCTTGGATTTTTCTGATAATTTTTCATATATAAATTATTTCATTTGGAGTTTTAGATTAATTTCTATGATTTTTTAAGTTTAGATTATTTTCCGGAATCTCCTGAATTGATTTAATCTAGAAAATCAATAACTTCATCGGTCTGATGTCATCACTACATCAGCAGGTCAAAGGCATCGGTCCTAAGTCAAACCTGACCAATGGGGTCCACTGGTGAGAGACCCAGGGGCTAATCCTGGTCAAACCCGACGCTGACTGTGCTTTGACCACCTACGGGGCCCGCTGTCAGTGGCTGAAGGCAGGGGAATTAGCGTCGAATGGGCGGCAAGTCGGCTCCCACCGGAGTGTGGCCCGCGGCGACCAAAACCGTGATGGAGCTCGTCGGAGTTGGTCAGAATCGTGCCATAGGGCACGGTTTCGCGTGCGATTTGCGACTATGGATAGCTAGTGAAGTGTCGCATCTAGCAGGGGCAGCATGAGGAGCTGGGGTGGCCAGAGTTGGCTTCAACGACAACAGTTGAAGCGGCCGGAGCTCGGTGCTTGCGGTAGATGTGGCTAGGGGGCACCGAGGACCATGGGGAGAGGGGATATCAACACTACGGCTCACCACGGATCCTGTGGAGGCAACAGGGAGTCGAGGAGGTCCAGTAGCCGGCGAATCGGGTGATGGAGCCCGACGGGTCCGAAGGTTTAAGATGACCAGAGCGGTTACGTTGGACGGCCTCCGGCCTTGATTCCCTTGGCGTGAGGGAAGAGCTCGTTGCGGTGGTGCCTCTAGTCAGCTTGGGGTGGCGTGCGGTGGCCGGTGGCCACGACTACGATGGCGACCACTCTCGGATGTGCTCGGTTGCACGAGAGAGAGAGAGAGAGAGAGTGAACAGAGAACGAAGGGGAGAGGAATGGAGGGTCAGCAAGATGCGGACAGCTTCGCGGGGTCTATCCCCAGCGGTGACGTGGTTCCGAGCAAGCAGAAGGTAGCGAGGCAGCGTTGGCGCTCGCCACGTACGTGCGTGTCCACCTCGCACGAGGAGGAAGAAGACCCCTGCCCCTAGTGGGTTGGGCTGGCTTCTCTCCTGGGCTAGGTAAGCCACGTATTTTCTGTTCATTTTTTTATTTTTCTTTCCTTTTCTTTTTCTGACATTTGTTTTGATTTGAAAAATATATATCAAACCATTTCATAAATCCTGAAAATATATATGTGGTAGAAATGGAATTATCGAGTGCCACACATTTATTTTCAGAATATATGGAACTATATTATATATAGTAAATATAATTGCATTTCAAATAATTGTGTAATTAGTTCAAAACTCCAAAATAAATGTTTGTGTGATTCCAAAATATTGGTTGACATTTTTACATCATGCCAATATTTTATTAGAAAACGAGGGACATTTTCTTGGATCATTTTGAAGAAATTTTTATATTGCTTATTTGACAAAATTTGGTTCCTGAGGCTTGATCACTTCCTCATTTCAATTTCAAAAGAAATAAATATGCATGCATGAATGCATTCACAGCCATTATTAAAACTAGGGTTGTGACAATCTAAGCTTGGGATGCTACACATCCCACCTTTATTCATCAACAACTATCGGTTAGCCTATGTTGAGCCTAAATTTTTATTTGTCCACAAGATATTTGCTATTCTTGCAGTGGATTTTGTTTTATTTGTTGTTTGAAATAAAATATCAGATTCGAAAATATTAAGTGATAGAGAGTCCTCACATAGCTACTTAATTGTTTCAGTATTCACTCATCTTCACTTACATTATTTTCATAGTTGAAAATTTTAAAGAAACTTGTGCTCTCGTTATTCACTTATATTTGTTTAAGAGCTTGTTGTTTGTAATGGAAATTTGCTTTAAATGGAAATCAGTTCCAAAGTGATAGATATCCAGGGGAGATATAATAAAAACTTTCACGAATATCGTTGGATGTTAAACTTGATTATTTACAATAGTTTTGCGATATGAAAATAGTGATATATGGGTTATGTTGATGAGTAATTATGCTTTAGTAAGAATATTGGTTTTAAGGTTTGTGATTCCCTATTCATGCACATGAAGTTAATAGTTTTGCTATTAAATTACATCCTAATTGTGTTGCATTATTCGGTGTTAGTTATGTTTAACGTTCGCTTATGATTGTTTTCATTCCTTGGTTGGGTTCTTCTCAATCTATTTGCTAGCCCTCACTTGTACTAAGCAAGAATGGTGCTTGTGCATCCAAATACTAAACCCACAGTTGTTCCAAAAGAGTCCACAATACCCGCCTATATGCGGTATTTTAGTGTTGTTCTAAGTAAATTTGTATGTACTAACTCTAATGTTCAAAATAAACTTCTGTTTTGTGTGCCCGTACTGCTCATGAAGCGGCCAGGGGTGGCCACTATCTTCCATGTTAAATAGATTATTCCCAAGATGAGTGTTTATTCACTTGTAATTGCACGAGAGTATGGCGGTAATATGGATGCCGAGTCCGAAAATGTAAAAAAATTATTTTATGTTGTCAAATAATAAATCCCTTGGGAAGTGTTGGTATGGACGGTACCCATGGATACGGCTAACCGTGGAATGTGAAAGAATGGTGTAAATAGGAATGGACTTTATATTCAGTTTGGGAACCACCTATGATTTGTCTAGCATGGGAGATATTGGAAGCTCTTAATCATTTTCATTGACGGGAAAACATGCCACTCGAAATAATTATATCTCTAAATTTAAGCTTTGAGATCTGGCACCTCTACAAATTTGTGCTTCCCTCTGCGAAGGGCCTATCTATTTACTCTTATGCAATTTGTTTTTTTTATTTTAGTCTCCATCTTCTCTTATAAAGCACCAACTAAGGAACACTATTATCATACTTGAGCATTGTATGTAGCTAATATTTGGGTGTGTTGCATGCATGGATAAATGTTGGAGCACGATGGGCTAGAGATAGCGTTATTTAGCGTTGATATTTTGAAAAACTTGGTTGGTTGTTGATATGCTTGAGCATTAAAGTTTACATGTCAAATTATAGACTATTGCTTTGGATCATCTACAAGTCCATATGTCCATGCTATAAAGAAAAGAGTATATGATGAACATGATAGGTAGTATTCCACATCAAAAATTATGTTTTCTACTTTATCATGATGTGTTTAATAAGAAAGAGTTGTTGTTATGATGCTAGGAAAAGTGATTGAAATTTTCATTGATCAAACTTATGCACTATGCTAGCATTCACACTTAATAAATTATTTCTTTTATCATTTACCTACACGAGGACGAGGAGGAATTAAGCTTGCGGATGCTGATACGTCTCCAACATATCGATAATTTATGAAGTATTCATGCCATGTTTTCCTATGCTTAAAATACTTTTATATGATTTTGCTGCACTTTATATGATTTATTTAGAACCAATCCGGACTGATTTTGTTTTCAGCAGAACTACCATGGTGTTTTTTGTGTGCAGAAATAAAAGTTCTCGGAACTGGACGAAATTTTTTGATGATTTTTTTGGAGTAAAAGAAAAATACTGGAGCAAAGAACAACCAGAGGGGGGGGCCCTGGTGTCCACTAGACACCAGGGCTCGCCACCCCCCTAGTGTGGCCTGATATCTAGTGGGCAGCTCGTTGCCCATCTTGCCATGATTCCAACACCCAAAATTCCTATGAATATAGGAACCTCTTGAAATAACCCTAGACGATAAGTTCTCCTGCCGAATGGCCTCTGTATGCACAAAAAATCTAATCTGGAGATGTTCCATTACCCTGTTGGAGAGTGGAAATCATCTCGAGTGGCCATCTTCATTGTCCCGGCGGCCACCATGAAAAGGAGGGAGTAGTCCACCCTCGGGGCTGAGGATTTGTACCAGTACCTATGTGTTTAATCTCTCTATATTGTGTTCTTGAGATGTCATGATCTTCATATATCACGCGCTTTATTAATATAGTTGGATCACATGGTGTTTGTCCCATGTCATTATTGTGGTGAATTGAATCTTTCACTTTAAGATATCGTTATGTTGGATTGAATATTCAGGTTTGAGAGATGTTGAATCATCTTGTCCTAATGCTTTAAAATGGGAGCAATAGCGAGAGAGTTGTATTGTATCAGAATGCTCAAGGGGGGGAGGTTGATTGCCTGTTGAGCACAAGAACTCAACCGTTCTTCGATGTCGTCGATAACTACATCTCGCAAATCAATCAACAAGATCAAACAAGGTACGGATTAAGCACGAAAAATGCTTCACAACGATGCATGAGCATGGCATGTTCACATGTTCCTAATTTTGTCTAATGCAAGTGTACACAAATTAAATGGAAGTTATTTGATGCATATAGATCAATTCTAAACTCCATATATAAGCATTTCAATGCCTTTAATGAAATTGACCTATACAGTGATTATAAGTTGTTCAAACATGCATGAAAATGATACCGTCAGATTCCTTGGATTTTTTTATAATTTTCATATATAAATTATTTCATTTGGAGCTAGAGATTAATTCGTATGATTTTTTGAAGTTTAGGTTATGTTCTGGAATTTCTTGAATTGATTTAATCCAGAAAATCAATAACTATGTCAGCTTGATGTCATCACTGCATGAGCGGGTCAAAGGCACCAGTCCCAGGTCAAACCTGACCAGCGGGGTCCACTGGTCAATGACCGACGGGCTACCCGGTAAAACCCGATGTTGTGAGTGGCCGATGGCGAGGCAATTAGCACTAAACGGCCGGCCACGTTAGCTCCCACTGGAGTGTGCCTGGCGTTGACCGAAACCGCGGCGGAGCTCGCCGGAGTTCGTCGGAATCACGCCATAGGATATGGTTTCGCGTGCGGTTTGCGGCTTTGGATAGCTGGCGAAGTGTTGCATCTAGCAGGTGAAGCAAGAGGAACTGGGGTGGCCAGAGCTGGCACCAAAGACGAACCTTGCGGCGGCCGGAGCTCGGTGCTTGTGGCAGATGCGGCTAGGAGGCATAGGAGGACCATGGGGAGAGAGGAAATTGATGCTACGGCTCACCATGGATCCAGTGGAGGCAACAGCCAACTTGGGTAGCTCCGGTAGAAGGCGAATCGGGCGATGGAGTCCGGAGGATCCGAAGGTTGAAGATGACCGGAGCAGCGACGTTGGACGGATTCCATCCTTCATTCCCTTGGCATGGAGGACGAGCTCATTGCGGCGGTGCCTCTGGTCAGCTTGGGGCGGCGTGCGGTGGCCGGTGGAAGCGACTACGATGGCGGCCGCTCTCGGAGGTGCTCGGCTGCTGATACGTCCCAAACGTATCTATAATTTCTGCTTGTTCCATGATCTTTTGAGTGACAATGTTATATGTTTTGCTACACTTTTATATCATTTTACAGATATTTGGACTAACCTACTAACTCAGTGCACCCAGTGCATGTTTCTGTCTATTGATGTCTATTTTGCACGGGCTTTCACCCAATTTTCCGAAGCCCGAAATAATCCAGAAAAATATATAAAAAATCAGCGAAATAGAAGCTTCCGGATCACCGAAGGGGGGCCAGAGGGGGGCCAGGGGCCTCCCACACAGCCTGCTCGCGCGGCCAGGCCCTAGGCCGCGCTAGGAGGTCTCCTGGGTTGGTCCCACCTCCTCCAGTGCCCTCCTTTGGCCTATATTTAGAGTACCGAGAGGAAACCCTCGTAGACTTTCTGGAATCGAGATATTCTCCATCGTTCCGCCACCGCAGCGCTTCCGAGATCGGGAGCGTCAGGAGACCTCTTCCTGGCACCCTATCAGAGGGAGGATTGACTTCCGGGAGCTTCTCCACCGCCATGGACGCTTCCCGGACGTGCCATGAGTATTTCTCCTTGGACCATGAGTCCATGACCAGTAGCTTTGTGATGTCTTCTCTCCAATCTTGTGCTTCAATGGTTAGTCCTTGTGAGCTGCCCTACATGATCAAGTCATCTATGTAATTCTATTGCTATTGCTATGCACGGTTTGTTGGGATATGATGGATCTTGAGATTATGGTCAGATTGTTATGAGTTATATATTTGATTATCCTTTTATATTCCGTTCCTTGGTGATTCATGCATGTTCTCCGTTGCTTTTTATTGCTTTGGCCAAGTAGTAGATCTTAACTCCAAGCGGGACAGTTATGCATGATTGTGGGTTCGGACCCCTCGATGTCTAGCTTGAGTGACAGAAACATGAGACTACGGGATGTGCTTGTTGCCACCTGGGAGAAAACAATGGTGCTTGTGACCAAGGTTACAAGGATTGTTTACCTTACGCATAGTTCGATAATGCACTCATCCGTTGCTTTGAGTTTACACTTTGGGTGGGGCTCGCAACTTAATACCGGAGAGATGTTCTGGATAGATATCTCAAGGTGGATGATTAGTAAGTAGATGCTGATGAATAAACGGTCTACTTGTCTTGGTGTACTACTCATTACTATTGAACCTCTAACTATCAAGAAGCATAATTAGCATTGTGGTGTGGTCATAATTCTGTTAGTTGCCTGTCCATGATTTCTTTACCCTAGCATAGTTGTTTATCATCTTTTGGGAGAGAGACATCACTAGTGAACATCATGTGATCACTCTGGTCCATATCACCATCATTTCTTCCACCTCCATCATTTACCGTTTTAATTACTTTTCTGTTGCAATCACTATTACCTTCCCGCTTGTGTTTTGATCCTTTGCAAACTACATGGCCGGAGAGAATGACAACCTATCTCTAGTCGTTGGGAGCAAAGTTATTTGTTGTGTGTGCAAGTCCACGTCTTCTACTGACCAGGACAGGAGACACCTACTTGTTGAGCCTAGGAGTCCTCCTGGTTCGATAAACCTTACAGTTTCTGTGTAAGGGAAATTTGGTGCTGACTACATCTCCACCTTCCACTTGGGGTATCCAACGAGGGGCGAGAAGTATATAGATCAACTCGTCATCAGCTGCTCGCAAGAGAGAGAACACAGAGCGAAGGGGAGAGGAATGGAGGGTCAACAGGATGCGGAAGGCTCCGCGGGGTCTATCCCGAGAGGCAACTTGGCTCAGGAAAAGCAGGAGCTGATCAGGCAGCGTCAGCGCTCGCCACGCACCTGTGTGTCCTCGTGGCACGAGGAGGAAGAAGACCCCCTGCCCCCTGGTGGGCTGGGATGGATTCTCTCATGGGCCAGGTAAGCAAGGTAGTTTCTGCCCCTTATATTTATTTTAGTTTCCTTTTCTTTTTGTGACATTTGTTTTGATTTGAAAAATATATATCAAACTATTTAATAAATCCTGAAAATATATATGCGGTGTAAATGGAATTATCTTGTGCCACACAATTATTTTTAGAATATATGGAACTATATTATATATATAGTAAATATAATTCCATTTCAAATAATTTTTTAATTAATTAAAAAGTACAAAATAAATGTTTCTGTGATTCCAAAATATTGATTGACATTTTTTCATGAGGCCAATATTTTACTAGAAAACAACAGACATTTTTGGATCATTTTGAAGCCATTTTTATATTGCTTATTTGACAAAATTTGGTTCTTGAGGCTTGATCACTTGCTCATTTCAATTTCAAAAGAAAATAAAAATGCATGCATGAATGCATTCACAACCAATATCAAAACTAGGGTTGTGACAACTCACCCCCACTAAAGAAGAATGTCGTCTCGAGATTCACGCGTAGTCGGAAGAGGGCTGGGTACATCGAGTGATGAGACCACTGAACCTTCAGAAACTTGATGTTCCAACATCGAGTAATGCGCTCGGTTTTATCAAGATTACGAACATGATATTCTCAATATGAAAGGTCATCTTGGAAATCAAGCGTTTCGTGGTCCACTTCACAGATAGGGTCCTTGAAGCAACGCGTGAGTTGAGAAACGTGGAACACATCATGAACTACGGAAAGTATGGTCGGTAGTTCCATTTCGTAGGCAACCTCTCCCCATTTAGTGAGAATGTGGAAAGGACCAATGTAATGAGGAGCCAATTTTCCTTTGATACCAAAACGATGGGTACCCTACAGAGGTTAAACCCGAATATAGGCCTTCTCGTCTACTTCATAACTTACTTCCTTTTGACGACGGTCATATTGGCTCTTTTGACGAGATTTGGCGGTATTCAAATTTTCATGAATAATGCGAACTTGCTCTTGTGCCTCCTGGATCGTGTCCGGTCCAAAGAATTGTCTTTCATCGCTTTCTCACTAGTTTAATGGCGTTCGACATCTTCGTCCATACAGAATTTCGAAAGGAGCGTTGCCGAGACTAGACTAGAAGCTGTTGTTATAAGCAAATTTGGCGAATGGAAGGCATTTCTCCCAATTCATTCCAAATGAGATAACACAGGATTTGAGCATATGTTCGAGAATTTTATTGACTCTTTCTACTTGACCACTTGACTGAGGGTGATAAGCGGTGCTAAAGGAGAGATGGGTTCCCATAGCATTCTGGAAACTTCCCCAAAATCGAGGGGTGAAAAGACTTCCACGGTCTGAATTGATTTCTAGAGGAACACCATGAAGAGAAACTATTCGAGAAATAGATTGATGTGCTAACTGACTAGCACTTATACTTTCTCGAACTAGAAGTAAATGAGCAACTTTCGAAAGGCGATCGATGACCACGAAGATGGCATCATTCCCTTTCTTAGTCTTTGAAAAGCCGGTGATGAAATCCATACAGACCTTGTCCCATTTCCCCTTGGGAATAGCCAAGGGTTGAAGGCTGCTAGCAGGCCTTTGATGCTTGATATGTCTCCAACGTATCTATAATTTTTGATTGTGCCATGCTATTATCTAATATGTTTTCGATGTTTTATATGCATTAATATGTTGTTTTATATTATTTTTGGGACTAACCTATTACTCTAGAGCCTAGTGCTAGTTTCTGTTTTTTCCACGTTTTTGTATATTGCAGATAACGAATATTAAATGGAGTCCAAACGGAACAAAATCTCTGAAAAGATTTTTCTTGGACCAGGAGACACCCAAGAGACTTGGAGTAGGGGGCAAAGAAATTGTCGGGAGGCCACAAGCTTGCAATGCGCGCCTTGGGGGTGGCCGCACCCCTGGCTTGTGGGCCCCCTGCAGGTCTCCTAACCCTATTTTTTGGCCTATAAATTCCCAAATATTCCCATATCGCCAAAAAGAGCCACAAAAATACTTTTACACCGTCGGGAGCCTCTAATCCCGAGAGATCCAATCTGGGATCCTTTTCCGGTAACCTGTCGAAGAGGGAATTGATCACGGAGGGCATCTATATCAACTCCATTACCCCTCTGATGATGTGTGAGTAGTTCACCATAGACCTACGGGTCCATAGCTAGTATCTAGATGGCTTCTTCTCTCTCTTTGATCTTCAATACCATGTTCTTCATGATCTTCAAGGAGATCTAGCCGATGTAATACTGTTTTGCGGTATGTTTGTTGAGATCCGATGAATTGTGAGTTTATATTCATATTATCTATGAATATTATTTGAGTCTCTTGTGAATTCTTATATGCATGACTTCATATCTTTACAAGTCTCTTCGAATTATTGGTTTGGTTTGGCCAACTAGATTGGTAATTCTTGCAATGGGAGAAGTGCTTAGTTTTGGTTTCAATCTTGAAGTGTGCTCACCCAGTGATAGTAGGGGTAGTGAGGCACGTATTGTATTGTTGCAATCAAGGGTGAAAAGATGGGGTTTTCATCATATTGCTTGAGTTTATCCCTCTACATCATGTCATCATATTGCTTAAGTTCTTCATGAACTTAATACTATAGATGCAGGCAGGAGTTCGTCGATGTGTGGAGTACTAGTATTAGATGAAGAATACTTAACTTGATACGGACGTGATTCCTATATGCATAATCATTGTCATAGATATCTTCATAATTATTTGCATTTCTATTAATTGCTCGATAGTAATTTGTTCACCCATGGTATTATTTTCCTTTATGAGAGAAGCCTCTAGTGAAACCTATGGCCCCGGGTCTATTTTCCATATTATATTTTCAAATATGTAAACCAAAAATACCAAAAATACTTTGCTGCAATTTATTTACTTTTATTTCCGCAATATTTTATATCTATCTGTATCAGATCTCATCCTTGCAAATAACTCTGAAGGGATTGAAAACCCCTTTATAGTGTTGGGCGCAAGAGTTTGATTATTTGTGTAGGTACTACTATTGGGGACTTCCTTGTTCCTGCTACCGGATTGATACCTTGGTTCTTGATACGTCTCAAACGTATCTATAATTTTTGATGGTTTCATGATGTTATCTTGTCTACTTTGGATGTTTTATATACCTTTTATATCTTTTTTGGGACTAACATATTAATTCAGTGCCAAGTGGCAGTTCGTGTTTTTTCTGTGTTTTTGACTCTTTTCAGGTCTGATTTTGGAACGGAGTCCAAACGGAATAAAATCCCCGAAATGAATTTTTCCAGAAAGGAAGAAGATCGGGGGACTTGAGGGCCAAAGCAGGAGGCCCACAGGGGGCCCACAAGCCTTGTAGCTGCGGCCAGGGGGGCGCGGCTACCAGGCTTGTGGCCCCCCTGGAGCTCCCCAGCCCTAGCTCTTTCACCTATATATTCCATAAAATCCCAGAAAAAATAAGGGCGTCCTCGAAACCACTTTTCAGCCACCGCAAGCTTCCGTTTCCGCGCGATCTCATCTGGAGACCCTTCCCGGTGCACTACCGGAGGAGACTTTGGAGCTGGAGGGCTTCTACATCAACATCATTGCCGCTCCAATGACTCGTGAGTAGTCTAGTTCAGACCTACGGGTCCGTAGTTAGTAGCTAGATGGCTTCTTGTCTCTCTTGGATCTTCAATACAAAGTTCTCCATGATCTTCATGGAGATCTATCCGATGTAATCCTCTTTGGCGGTGTGTTTGTCGAGATCCAATGAATTGTGGATTTGTGATCAAATTATCTATGAATTATATTTGAGTCTTTGTTGATTTCTTATATGCATGATTTGATATCCTTGTAACTATCTCCGAGTCTTGGGTTTTGTTTGGCCAACTAGATCTATGATTCTTGCAATGGGAGAAGTGCTTGGTTTTGGGTTCATACCGTGCGGTGACCTTTCCAAGTGACAGAAGGGACAGCAAGGCACGCATCTTGTTGTTGCCATCAATGGTAACAAGATGGGCTTTCATCATAGATTTGAGATTGTCCATCTACATCATGTCATCTTGCTTAAGGCGTTACTCTGTTCTTATGAACTCAATACACTAGATGCATGCTGGATAGCGGTCGACGTGTGGAGTAATAGTAGTAGATGTAGAAAGTATCGGTCTACTTGTTTTCGACGTGATGCCTATATATATGATCATTGCCATAGATAACGTCATGACTTTGCGCGGTTCTATCAATTGCTCGATAGTAATTCGTTCACCCACCGCCTACTTGCTTTCATGAGAGAAGCCACTAGTGAACACTACGGCCCCCGGGTCTACTCACAATTATTATCTCCGCTTGTACTTTTACTTTGCTTTGTTTACTTTTTGCTTTCAGTTCTCACTTTGCAAGCAATCTATAATGGATTGACAACCCTTTCATAGCGTTTGGTGCAAGCTCCTTGTGTTTGTGCAGGTACTTGTGACTTGACGCGATCCTCTTACTGGATTGATACCTTGGTGCTCAAACTGAGGGAAATACTTACCGCCGCTGTGCTACATCACCCTTTCGTCTTCAAGGGAACACCAACGCAAGGCTCCAAGGCCGCGGGGGAATCCTTTGCATACTTGACAAGGAAATCCCTATAGGCGTAGCCAGCAGCAGTTCTCAACAAACTGAGGGAAATACTTATCTACTTCGTTGCATCACCCTTTCCTCTTCAAGGGAAAACCAACGCAAGCTCAAGAGGTAGCAAGACGGATTTCTGGCGCCGTTGTCGGGGAGGATACATCACAAGATCACGCGTACCAAGTACCCATCACAAACTCATCTCTTGCATTTACTTTATTTTCCATTTTTCTCTCCCGCGCTTCTAAAAAGATTTTCAGAAAATACCAAAAAGATTTGCCTTTTTATTCGCTTTTTTTGTTCGTCTTTTTGTTTGCTTGCTTGTGTGCTAGATTTCTTGCTTTGTCAAAATGGCTCAAGAGAATATCAAGTTATGTTAATTTTACACTACTAACAATAATGATTTTATTAGTACTCCGATTGGTCCCGCCACTAGTGCGAAATCTTGTGAAATTAATGCCGCTTTGCTCAATCTTGTTATGAAAGAACAATTTTCTCGCCTTCCTAGTGAATATGCCGCATCCCATCTAAACACTTTCATTGAGTTGTGTGATATTCAAAAGAAGAAAGATGTTAATAATGATATTGTTAAATTGAAGCTTTTTCCTTTCTCACTACGAGTTCGTGCTAAAACTTGGTTTCATCTTTGCCTAAAAATAGTATTGATTCATGGAATAAGTGTAAAGATTCTTTTATTTCCAAGTACTTTCCGCTCGCTAAGATTATCTCCCTTAGGAACGATATAATGAATTTTAAGCAACTTGATCATGAGCATGTTGCACAATCTTGGGAGAGGATGAAACTTGTGATTAGGAATTGCCCCTTGCATGGTTTGAGTTTATGGATGATTATATAATTTTTTTATGCGGGATTGAATTTTCCTTCTAGAAATCTTTTAGATTCCGTCGCGGGTGCTACTTTTATGGAAATCATGTTAGGAGAAGCTACTAAACTCCTAGATAATATTATGGCTAATTACTCTGAATGGCATACCAAAAGATCTCCTACTAATAAAAAAGTGCATGCTATGGAAGAAATAAATACTTTGAGTGGAAAGATGGATGAATTAATGAAATTTTTTGCTAGTAAAAGTGCTCCTATTGATCCCAATGATATGCCTTTGTCTTCTTTGTTGGTAGGAACAATTTTGGCAATAACGTGTATAGAGGTAATTTTGATGCTAGGTCGTTTCCTAGTAATTCCTCTAATAGTTATGGTAATTCCTACAACAATTCTTATGGAAATTATAATAAGATTCCCTCTGATCTTTAGAATAATATTAAAGAATTCATTAGCTCTCAAAAAGGTTTCAATGCTATGAATGAAGAAAAAATGCTTAAGATTGATGATTTGGCTAGGAACATTGATAGAATTTATCTTGAGATTTATTCTTTAAAAATTAGATCTATTCAACCCAAGCATTGTATTAATGAGTCTTTAAAAGCTATGAGAATTTCTATTGATGAGTGTAAGGAAAGAACCGCTAGAATACGTGCTAAGCGTGAATAGCTTGAAAAGGTGTTTTATCGTGATAATAATGATGAAGATCTTAAAGTGATTGGTGTGACACCTATTGAATCTTTGTTTTCTAGTATAAATCTTGAAAAATATGGTACTGGAGATGAGTCAACTTTAGTTAAAAGGTGCCCCATTGATTCTGAGTTTTTATATCTTAATGATAAGATTGATAAAAGTGGGATGCAAGAGGTCAAAACTTTAAATAGTGATGATCCCACTCTTTCGGATTTCAAGGACTTTAATTATGATAATTGCTCTTCGATTGATTGTGTTTCCTTGTTAGAATCCATGTTGAATTCTCCGCATGCTTATAGTCAAAATAAAGCTTTCACTAAACATATTGTGAATGCCATGATGAATTCTTTTGAATAATAACTTGAGTTGGAAGTTTCTGTACCTAGAAAGCTTTATGATGAGTGGTAACCTACTATTAAAGTTAAAGTTAAAGATTATGCATGCCGTGCTTTGTGTGATTTAGGTGCTAGCGTTTCAACGATTCCAAAACCTTTGTGTGATGTGCTAGGATTTCGTGAATTTGATGATTGCTCTTTAAATTTTCACCTAGCGGATTCTACAATTAAGAAACCCGCGGGAAGGATTAATGATGTTCTTATTGTTGTAAATAGGAATTATGTGCCCGTAGATTTCATTGTTCTTGATATATATTGCAATCCTACATGTCCTATTATTCTTGGTAGACCTTTCCTTAGAACAATTGGTGCAATTATTGTTATGAAGCAAGGTAATATTAGATTCCAATTTCCATTAAGGAAAGGCATGAAGAACTTTCCTAGAAATAAAATAATATTAACTGATGTATCTATAATGAGAGCTACCTATGGATTGCATACCAAACATGGCAATACCCAGATCTCTTGCATTATGCCTAACTAGGGGCATTAAACAATAGAGCTTGTTGGGAGGCAACCCAATTTTATTTGTTTTTATTTTGTTTTTTTTCTGTTTTTGAGTGTTGCACACATTATTACCTCTGTAATAATTGTGTTTTCTTGTTTTAATTAGTGTTTGATCCAAGTAAGACCTTTGGGGTGGTCTATGGTGTTTGCAAGCTGATTTCACTGAAAAAGAGAAACTTTCGCCCTCAGTACAGGAATTTTATAAATTCACTGGACCGTGCTTTTGATCTGAATCTTTTACACAAGATTGGTTTACAAATTTTCCAGGTCGTCCTAAGTTTCAGAATTTTTGGACTTACAGAAGTATTCGAAGTAAACAGATTGCTACAAACTATTCTATTTTTAACAAATTATGTTTTCTTTGTGTTGTTTGCTTATTTTGATGAATATATGGGTTGTATCGGGGGTATGAACCATGGCGAAGTTAGAATACAGTAAATATTACATCAATACAAATAAAGAATGAGTTCACAACAATACCTAAGTGGTGATTTATTTTTCTTATACTAACGGAACTCATGAGTTTTTTGTTGAGTTTTGTGTTGTGAAGTTTTCAAGTTTTGTGTAAAGATTTTATGGACTATGGAATACGGAGTGGAAAGAGCCTAAGCTTGGTGATGCCCAAGGCACCCCAAGACATATTCAAGGATACCAAAGAGCCTAATCTTGGGGATTCCCCGGAAGGCATCCCCTCTTTTGTCTTCAATCCATCGGTAAATTTACTTGAGGCTATATTTTTATTCACCACATGATATGTGTTTTGCTTGGAGCGTCCTGTATGATATGAGTCTTTACTTTTTAGTTTTCCACATTCATACTTGCTTCACACATCTTTTGAGAGAGAGACATGTTGAATCATGAATTTATTAGAATACTCTTTGTGCTTCACTTATATCTTTTGAGCTAGGCAATGTTGCTCTAGTGCTTCACTTATATCTTTTAGAGCACGACAATGTTTTTTTATAGAAATTATTAAACTCTCGTACATCACTTATATTATTTGAGAGTTCTTTAAACTGCATGATAATTGGTTTAGGTTATGAATTTAGTCTTAATATAATAGGCATCCAAGAGGGATATAATAAAAACTTTCATATTAAGTGCATTGAATATGATGAGAAGTTTGATTCCTTGCATATAGTTTTGAGATATGAATATGGTAATATGAGAGTCATTCTAGTAAGTAATTGTGAATCAAAATAAATAATTGTGTTAAATCTTGTGATTCCCATAGCATGCACGTACGTGAACCGTTATCTGATGAAGTCGGAGCATGATTTGTTTAATGATTGTCAACCTTTGTGTGGAGGTCGGGATCGCGCGATGGTTAACTCCTACCAACCCTTCCCCTAGGAGCATGCCTCTAATACTTTGCTTCGATAAATAATAGGCTTTTGCAATAAGTATGTGAGTTCTTAATGACTAATGTTGAGTTCATGGATTATACGGACTGTCACCTTTCCACCTTTGCTAGCCTTCCTAGTACCGCACAACTTTCGCCGGTACATTAAATCCACCTTCCTCAAAACAACCACCATATATTTTCCTCAAAACAGCCACCATATCTACCTATTATGGCATTTTCATTGCCATTCTGAGATATATTGCCATGCAACACCACCGCCTTCTTTTCATGACACACACCATCACTTCCATACTGCTTATAGAGTCATACTTGTTCTAGATAACGAGTTGTAATCTTTTGAGTTGTAAGTAAATAAAAGTGTGATGATTTGCATTATTAGAGCATTGTCCCGTGTGAGAAAAAGGATGATGGATGCTATGATTCCCTCACTAGTTGGGATGAGTCTCCGGACTTTACAAAGATTATAAGAGGCCAGCGAAGCCCATAACTAAAATAAAAGAGGCCATAGAAGCCCATCCAAAAAAGGGGGAAAAGAAAAAAATGAAAAAAATGAGAGAAAGAGAGAAGGGACAATGCTACTATATCTTCCACGCTTGTGCTTCAAAGTAGCACCATGTTCTTCATAGAGAGTCTCTTATTTTGTCCGTTTCATATAACTAGTGGTATTACATCTTTTGCACAACCACTTAGTTTGCTTTTTTGAGTTTTCATACACTTATAGATCTAGTGCATTTGTTTCATGGCAATCCCTACTCACTCACATTAATATCTATTGATGGGCATCTCCATTGCCCATTGATAAGCCTAGTTGATGTGAGACTATCTTCTTCCTTTCTTTTTGCAACCTCCACCACACTCTATTCCACCTATAGTGTTATATCCATGGTTCACGCTCATGTATTGCTTGAAAGTTGAAAAGGTTTGAGAACATAAAAGGTGTGAAACAATTGCTTGATTTTCACCGGGGTTGTGCATGATTTAGATACTTTGTGTGGTGAAGATGGAGCATAGCCAGACCATATGATTTTGTAGGGATAAATTTCTAAGACTATGTTATTTTGAAAGGAAGCAATTACCTTATTAGTATGCTTGAAGTATTATTGTTGTTGTGTCAATATTAGACTTTTATTTTGAGTCTTATAGATCTGAATATTCATGCCACATTAGAGAATATTACATGGATAAATATGTTAGGTAGCATTCCACCTCAAAAATTCTGTTTTTACAATTTACCTACTCGAGGACAAGCATGAATTAAGCTTGGGGATGCTTGATATGTCTCCAACTTATCTATAATTTTTGATTGTTCCATGCTATTGTATTATCTGTTTTGGATGTTTTATATGCATTAATATATTGTTTTATATTAATTTTGGGACTAACCTATTAATCTAGAGCCTAGTGCCAGTTTTTGTTTCTTCCAAGGTTTTGAATATTGCAGATAAGGAATATTAAACGGAGTCCAAAAGGAACAAAATCTCCGGAAAGATTTTTCTTGGAACAAAAGACATGCAGGAGACATAGAGTAGGTGGCAAGGCAATTGCCGCGAGGCCACAAGCCTGTAGGGCGCGCCCTGGGGGGTGTCTGTGCCCCTGGCTCGTGGGGCCCCTCCAGGTCTCCTAACCCTATTTCTTGGCCTAAAAATTCCCAAATATTCCCGTATCACCAAAAAGAGCCACAAAAATAATTTTTCGCTGTCAGGAGCCTCTTTTCCCGAGAGATCCAATCTCGGAGCCTTTTCCGGTAATCTTCCAGAGAGGGAATTGATCATGGAGGGCATCTACATCAACTCCATTGCCCCTCCGATGATATGTGAGTAGTTCACCACAAATCTACGGGTCCATAGCTAGTAGTTAGATGGCTTCTTTTCTGTCTTTCATCTTTAATACCATGTTCTTCATGATCTTCAGGGAGATCTATCCGATGTAATACTCATTCGCGGTGTGTTTGTCGAGATCCGATGAATTGTGAGTTTATGTTCAGATTATCTATGAATATTATTTGATTCTCTTCTGGATTCTTATATGCATTATTTCATATCTTTGCAAGTCTCTTCGAAATATTTGTTTGGTTTGGCCAACTAGATTGGTAGTTCTTGCAATGGGAGAAGTGCTTAGTTTTGGGTTCAATCTTACGACGTCCTCACCCAGTGACTGTAAGGGTAGCGAGGCACGTATTGTATTGTTGCCATCAAGGGTAAAAAGATGGGGTTTTCATCATATTGCTTTAGTTTATCCCTCTACATCATGGCATCTTACTTAATGTGTTACTCTATTCTTCATGAACTTAATTCTCTAGATGCAGGCAGGAGTCGGTCGATGTGTGGAGTAATATTAGTTGATGCAGAATCGTTGCGGTCTACTTGATACGGACGTGATGCCTATATGCATAATCAATGCCTTAGGTATCTTCAAAATTATTGTAGCGACCCGACTCCAAACGAGTCAAGCCTCTGTGTTTTTGTGCCATCCCTGGATCAGTATGCTGGCACACATAGTACGTCAATGTATATATCAAAGTGCAATCACATGGAAATAGCGTAAAACTGATACATACCTTAAATATTTCAGCGGAAGCAGTCAAGGGAGTGGAGTCCCAATAAACACCAACGGCAGTTGAGTGTAGACCGTAACCCTGAATCGTACTCTTACTCGTCGAAGAAAAATATCTGCAACATAAGGGGTGAAAAGTAATCATCTATACTATATGCACATATGGCAGATGGGGCTATAAGTTTTTAGCGGAAAGCAAGTTTTCTCCTACATCAAGAGAGGGCTAAAAGAAAATGTAACTACATTGTTGGTTGTTAACGACATGGTTCCGCCAACCAATTCTCGTACCCGAGTTGTCAATAATTACCCTCATCAAATATATTTAATGGTGTTGAGAAATCCAGATAACTTCAGTTCCTTTGGCTCAAGTTGTCCATGACCGTGGACACAGCTAATCGATTAGGTTTGAGTACTCTGCAGAGTTTTGCACACGTTCCCCACAAGATTTGATCGCCTCTGAGTATGTCCTCGCACTTCAGGGTGTTTGAAGACCGGATGATCAAAACATGGTCTTTCAACGGGTCCCTCTGAATCCCTGTCGGTGCCCATCCATTCCTACCGTTCGTCTACATCTGCTAGAACCGCCTGTCCAGAGTCACCGCGTTGTCCAACCAAGCCAGAGCCCATAATGACTTGTGGCTGTGCAGGTAAGCCTTGGGTCTTGAAAATAACCGTCCGTCTCTTTGAGCCTGGGTGAAGCTTTCCGCAGGATGTCATGGCCGTCCCCAGCATCCCGGGCATCCACTGGGTTCTCTAGGGAGCCGATCAACCGTCCTTCACCCAGAGTTGCATTGCGTCCGAGGTCTTGAAAATCTTGTCTTAAACGGTCTTGATTATTTAATCAACCTCGCATCAGTCGTGTTATGCACTCAACCGAAATCCCGTCTACTCAAGCATAGCAATATGAAATTTGTCGTCCCGGAGCCAAGTATCGGGGTTGTTGTGTGCCTACCACATGATACTACAATCTATACTAAAATTTCCAAGTACCTAAGCAGCATGCAATTGGGCATAGGATGGTAGAACCTTTATGCATAAAACATAGGTGATAGTATGATCAAAGTGACTTGCCTGGTGATGTTGATGAAGAAGAATTATCGTTCTCGAGAAATAACTTGATAGACCATTCATCACTCTCCGATGAAATCTATATAACAAACATATCATTCACATCAGCACTTATACTAGCAATCATTCTAGCAATGAAAACAAAAGAAAGAGCGAATAAGAATCCGAAAGAAACTTCAAATACGACTAGGGAGTCTTCTACTACGTCAAACACTAAATAGTTTTGTCTAATAGAAAAATAACAAGGAACTAAGATATAAGTTTAACTAAGATAAAATAAAGTATTTTTCACAAAACTACTTGAAAGGATTTCCAAACGGGATTTGAAACAATGCGGAAACCAATTGCAAGTTACTAAGGAACTAGAATTGATTGCATGAAAACAAATAAAACTAAAATAAAAACTTGTTGCAAAACTACTGTTTAACTAACAGAAACAAAACAAAATATTTCTGAAATAATAAAGAAAATATTTTAAAAACAAAAGTAGAAAAGGAATTAGTCGAAATCCTAAAAGAGGTGAAACAGAAATTGTTTCACATGAAACAGTGAGCTAAAATCCTGAAACAAATATGAAATTTTTATCACTGATAAATGAGATCACTGGTGATCAGTACCAAAAGGAATAAAATTAAAATCTATTTTTAAACTCCTGGAATAGGCAAAACAAGGTTTAAACTAAATCTGATATAACTTATATTTGCAAATATCAAACATAGACAAATTATATGTTTTTAAAAACTACAGGAAATTTGTGAGCTACTGGAGAAAGAATCAACTCTATTGGACTTCGGGATCAAAAGTTATGGCCAAAACAAAACAGAAACTTTGCTGTTTTGGAATTAAAACAGAAAAGGAAAAAAAAAACTGATTTGTGGACAGGGGTCCACGTCGCATTTTCTAATTGGCTAAGGGGGGGAGTGCTGCGGGGGTAACTAACAAACGGCCGCTATTTAACTAATTCGCTTCGGCTAAACTTGAGTGAAAGAAAAACCGATTGGTTTTATCTAAAAGACCGAAGGGGTAAGTACCTCCTAATCTATACCGTTGATTATGGATCTAAGGGATACTACATAAACAAAAAAGAAACAGGAGGGGGATGAAGCCTTACCGTGGCTAGAGCTGCTCCCGTGCTGGTGGCAATGGTGGCCGAGGTAGGGGGGCTCCGGCGGGGAGGAGATCCGGAGGAGGGGGCGGCGAGGGGGGCGGTGGGGCTCCAGGGAGGGGAGGGAGGCGAGGTGGAGGGAGGGCTGCAGGGGGAGGCGAGGTGGGAAAAGCTCCTGGCTGCTCCTGGTCGTGGTGATGGGGAGGGAGGGTAGCGAGGTGGAGGGAGGGGCCGAAGGGAGGGGTGGTGGAGGTGTGCAACGAGGCTCCTGGGAGGGGGTGGTGGCGAGGTGGAGGGAGTGCAGGGGGGGAGGGCGACGTGGTGGTGTTCTCTGGCGAGTTTCCGGTGACGACTCCGGCGAGGTGGGGCGCGAGTTGGAGGCGAGGAGAGGGGAAGTTTTCAACGGGAATGGAACGAGGAGGTGCACGGGGTTCTTATAGAGGCGACGGGAGGCGCTGGGAAGGAATGTGCTTCGCGAATCCCGGAGGTGGGGATTCTTCTCTCCATGGATGGAAAGTTCTGTAACGTGAGAGGAGGATAGAGGAGGAAGAAGATCTCCTGTTGGGCTAGAATAGGAAAGTGTCTTAATGGGCCAGCAGGTATTTCCTAATAAAAGGGATTTCCTTCCTATTTTTAAAACTAGGAAACTAAAACGATAAAAAGGAAATCAAATCAATTCGGAATAAGGAGTTTTTGTATACTAAAATTATCAGAATAATAAAATATAGATGATGGGCATTTTTCCACGGATAAAATAAAAACTTCAGAAAAAATTATTTTCACAAAATTGCCTAAAAGGTTTATTTTCTTTTGCAAATAATTTTCACTTGACCCTCTAAGTTTGAGGGTTCAAATAACTTTCAAAATGCCCGTGGTTTCGAGGGTCATGTTCCTCCTCTCTAGAATGTATTTCCCGGCATTTCTTGCATGAAGAAAAACGAATGGAAATGCAAAAGAATTCAATGCAAATATCTCCGTTCAAATTCTTTATAGTTGAAGAAGTCATGTCATCTTCTCTCTTTGCTTTTAAAAGATTGAATTTGAATTCACCGGAGAAGGGGAAAGTCATTTTATTCCCTCTCCTTCAAAAGTTTCGAAAAGTTTCAAATTTCACACAAGTTTCAATCACTCTGGCAACCAACAAACAATCTAATAATAATTATATTAACATTCCAAAATTTATAATAATTTTGGGATGTTACAATTATTTGCTTTTCTATTAATTGCTCGACAGTAATTTGTTCACCCATAGTATTATTTTCATTTTTGAGAGAAGCCTCTAGTGAAACCTATCGGCCCCGTGTCTATTTTCCATATTATATTTTCAGATCTATAAACCAAAAATACCAAAAATACTTTGCTGCAATTTATTTACTTTTATTTCCGTAATCTTTTATATCTATCTCTATCAGATCTCATCCTTGCAAATAACTCTGAAGGGATTGACAACCCCTTTATAGCGTTGGGGTGCAAGAGTTTGATTATTTGTGTAGCTACTACTATTGGGGCCTTGGTTGTTCCTCCTACTGGATTGATAGCTTGGTTGTCAACAAACTGAGGGAAATACTTATCTACTTCGCTGGATCACCCTTTCCTCTTAAGGGAAAACCAACGCAAGCTCAAGAGGTAGAAATGCTCTGCCTTAACACGACGACAAATGTCACAGTTAGCAATGAATTGAGCGATTATTCTCTTCATCCGGGTCCACCAGAACCTGTGTCACAGCTCCTGGTACATCTTAGTACTACCGGGATGAATCATGAGAGGAGATTCATGAGGTTCTTTAAGGATCAGTTCTCGAAGTTGTTTCTTCTTGGGAACCACCAAACAGTTCCCAAATAACACAACGCCTTGACCATCTACCGAGAAGCGACCAACTACCCCTTTGGCTATGTTGCTCTTGATCCGATAAATTCTCGTATCCTGCTTCTGTGCAGCTATGATTTGATCCTCCAGAGTCGGTTCCGCCACCAAGGTAGAAACGAATCCTTGAGGACCAATGTGAAGATTAAGTGTATAAAATTCCTCAATGAGAAGGGGATGACTTTGTAGCAACATGAGGTTGTTACAATAGGATTTAGGACTTAGTGCATCAGCCATGACATTGGCTTTGCGTGGGGTGTAAGATATTCCTAAGTCGTAATCCGTAATCAACTCAACCCAACGTCTTTGCCTGAGATTCAAATCTGGTTGGGTGAATATATACTTGAGACTCTGGTGATGAGTGTATATTTCACAATGATTACCAAGAAGGTAATGTCGCGAGGTTAACAGTGCATGAACTACAGCGGCGAGTTCCACATCGTGTGTTGGATAATTCTACTCATGTGGACATAACTGTCGAGAAGCGTAAGCAATCACATGACAATCTTGCATAAGAATGCAACTAAGTCCTTGACGCGGGGCATCACAGTATATAATTAAGTCCTTTGTGAAATCCAGGGGTACAAGTACCGAGGCAGTAGTCAGTCATCTTTTCAACTCCTAAAAACTTTCCTGACACTATGGGGTCCACTCGAACTTCTTATCTTTCTTGAGGAGTTAAGTTAGAGGTTTGGAAACTTTGGAGAAGTTCTCAACGAAGCGACGATAATAGCTCGCTAAGCCGAGGAAACTCCTAAATTGCTTCACCGATTTAGCACGAGTCCAATCAAGACTTGCCTGAACTCTCTCACGGTTGACAGCAATACCTTTCGCACAGATTACGTGACCTAGATAGGTAACTTCAGGTAACCAAAATTCACACTTAGAGAATTTGGCGTAAAGGCGGTGCTCTTGAAGTTTCATCAATACGAGCCTAAGATGCTCAGTATGTTCTTCTTCATTCTTCGAGTAAATCAGGATATCATCGAGGTAAACCACGACGAATTTTTCCAAATACTCCATGAATACCGAATTGATTAAGAGGGAGAAGGTATTTGGGGCATTGGTTAAACCGAAGGACACGATAGTGTACTCGTATTAGACATAACGAGTGACAAAAGCCGTCTTAGGAATGTCCCCATTCCTGATTTTGATTTGATGATAGCCTAATCTCAAATCCATCTTGGAAAAGACTACAGATCCAGTGAGCTGATCATATAGATCATTGATCCTCGGAGCGACAATTTGTTCTTTATCGTGACCAGATTAACTGGTCGATAATCTACAACTATCCGATCCGTACCATCCTTCTTGAGGAATAGGACAGGACTAGCCCAAGGAGACGAACTACAACGGATGAAACCTTTCTTCAAAGATTCATGGAGTTGGATTCTAAGCTGAGCTAGCTCCTCAGGGGATATCTTATAGGGTCTTCTAGGCTTTAGATCAGTTCCTGGAATAAGTTCTATGACAAACTCTACTTCTCTATCACGTGGAACACGTGGCAGTTCTTCTGGGAAGACATCCGAGAAGTCAAGGACTACCGGGATGTTTTCAAGATGTCGAAGAGGATTGGCATTGAAAACATAAATCTAGTGTTTTGAAATACCAGTTGAGACATTGACTATGTGGACAGTAGGATGCATCAACTGACTTGACCTAGAGAAACAATCAATCTTTATAGGATGAGCTATCATCCAGTCCATCCCCAAAATGATATTGATGTCTCAAGTCTTGAGAGCTATCAGGGAATCTAGGAATACAAAACTATTGACAAGGATTTGATTCCCATGGCTTACTGCATTAGTTTTCCATTGGGAACCTATAGTTTGAATTACTAATGGAGCGGGCATATCCTCAAAAGTAATGTTATGCAAGGAGTCATAACGTTCAAATATGAAGGAGTGTGATGCTCCAGAGTCAAATAGAACTGAAGCTGGATGGTAATTGACAAGAAGCGTCTTAAGCACGACGTCAGCATCATCTTGAGCATCCTCTGTAGATACTTGGTGCACACATCCACCAGTTAAAGCAACTGACCTTTCCTTAAGCTTCTTTGTTGGTGGCTTGTAACGAACAACACCCATTCCTGAAGGGGGTGGAACATAACCACGGAGAGGAAAATCCCTTAAATAGTGTCCTGGCTGGCTACACTTGAAGCATGCTCCATAAATGGGACGTGTATCTAGGTTGAACACTGGGTTGATGAGGTTCTTCTGGAGAACACTTGACATCGGTAGACGAGGCGCCACATAGGATTGCCTTGGTACATATCCCGGGGAAAGAGTAGCATTCGGAATCCATATCATGCGCTTCTAGGATATAGAAATTGAAGATGATCCAACATCACGGTAGTGCTTGTGAAATTCCTCTTAGGTCATTGTGCTTGTTTCTGCTTGGATGGCTTTGTTCACAAGAACGTCGAAACTAATGAACTCATGCAAACTGAGATCATGACAAAGCTTTGGTTTAAGACCTTTCCTGAACCTAGCTTGCTTCTTGGCATCTGTGGATACTTTTTCTGGTGCATAGCGTGCAAGGCGTCCAAACTCACGACTATAAGCATCCACTTCCATCTTGCCTGGAGTTAGATGGCAAAACTCCTCTTGCTTACGATCTATCAGGGCCTGTGGTACATGATACTCATGAAAAGCCTCATGGAACTCCTCCAATGAAGTAAATTGACCTGCAGGATGCATGGCCTCGAAGTTCTCCCACCATAGCCTAGCGGAACCTTCAAGGTGATAAGTGGCATAGGTAACCTTGGCTCCTTCAGCCATGTTTGCATAACACAACTTGTTGTTAATACTTCGGAGCCAATCATCTGCATCTAGTGGCTCAATGGATTGGTGGAAGGTGGGCGGATTCAATTTCATGAAGTCTCTGATGGATACTAGCCCATTGCGCTGATGGGCTGTATTTTACTCGATGTGCTCCAATAGATGGTTGGTGGCACACTTGTTCCTCTCAATTTCTAGCATAACCTCCAGCAATAAAGGTGGTTCGGGAGGATCTTCTTCATCCCTACCATCTCCATGGCTCTGACCACGACTAGGAGAACTCTGGATTACTCACGAGATCCTGAAGGAAACAAGAAGGGTTCAAAATCAAGGAAGAACACTATAACTTATGAAGACATAGGATAACTCGGACAACATAACGGTTGTACCGGCATGAAATATGAGGCAACCTGCAAGATATTGGAGCAGCATAACAACTCAACATCATGGGATCACGGTGCAGCAGGAGATAGTCATCACTTCACACGACTCTCACGGAAACAGGGCTCACACACACGAGCCATCCTATAAGTCTATGGATCAAGTAACTCGTGATCCTAGCAGATAGGTAAGAAGCCTACTCCTTAATCCTCATAGAAGAGAATAGGGTGACTTGGAATAGAGTGACTCGAGGGAAGGAGTAAAAACAATCTTATGTTCCCTTCCATAATCAATTCCCTTATATAACTAAAGCATTACTAAACTCAACATCGACCAGTTTAGCTTGGTAATCCTATAGACGGTCAGGCTGTGATAGCAACATTGTCGGGACCCCGATACTAAACCATACAATTCTAGCTTGTAACACATCATATCATTTTGTGGCCTCACACGCGGTAATCACCCCGGCTACAACCTTACCTTGGTCGGGACCGTTTGTGCCTTTTGGCTCACGTATATGACTATGTCGCCAGCAATCATATGTCAGAGAACCCGGTTCGACATGACTAGTTATAAACCCAAGTGGCACAATTATACAAGAACATGCATCCATAACCTAGCAATGCATGTGTCGGTCATCAGCGTGTGTAGACGAGTCGTAACGAGCTATATGGACCCCATTACACGGCATGACATTTCTCCATGGGGACAGACACAGTAGCAAAGAAGGATACACGCAGGTCAATCAATGTGTCTGGAGAAGTAGCAAGCTACCAAGGCTCAGTGGAAACACAAAGAGGAATTTTCCTGTAGAGCAGGCTACCATAGGAACACAACTAGGTGTCAAATCCCACACATACTAATGCATTTCAAACATACACACAATATGCACGATGTGTGTAGATACAACATGGCACCACAACATAACTCTACAACACATCATTTATTTAGAAGACTCCAAGGAGCCAACATAATATAATGTTTTAAGCATAGGGATCACATGACCCAACATTCGGAGCCTACAAACAACAAGCGGAGGTTACATGTCTAGGTACAAACATCTACTAAAAGTGGCTGGAAGCGCCTCAAAAGCTACAACGACCCTACCATAGGATCCAGACCAATATCTGGGTTCCCAAGCTATTCCATTGATGTGAACATCAAGAGGCAAGCGTAAAGAGAGTAATGTCAATCCCTGCAAATATGTAAATTAGCAACAGTGAGTACGAAGGTACTCGGCAAGACTTAGATCAGTACAAACTACTTATGCATCATCTATTAATGAACAGGATTGTGGGGTTTAATGCAGAAATGCCAGCTTTGACCTTTGGCTAACGTAGACTACGACAATGTATCATACCTCTCTGGTCTTCCTACAAGAGAGCATACACCAGTCCACGTGTCCACCACATCAATACACCACCATGGATCCACTCTCTTCATGCTATGAGAAGGCCATCCATAGCACTCACACTTATCTGGACCATTTTAGAGTATCCATTAAAGTTGTCTATGAACCATGCAAGTATCTAAGTAGACCATATCCGAGGACGCGACTATTCGAATAGATAATTACCCTGCAGGGGTGTACTTCGTCACACATGCTCTGGCCACTTATCGCCATGTGCACATAAAATAAGCACCTCAGCAACCTTCAAGTGAAAGCCCAGCGAGCGAGTCAGCCACGGACGGTAACTTACAATGACTCACGTCCAAGGCAGTCACCTATCTGAGTTGGAACCCATAATGGTAGTTTGGATGAGGTTTCCAACATGGCCTCAAACGATGTGAGCATAACCCCAAGCCAGTCCTAATAAGGCCGTTCATCCACTTCACAGTCCATGTCACAACCTATGAATGTTTCGAACTACTGTGACCCTTGGACAAAGAATAGAATAGTTAATAGGCCGAGAGAGCTCGAGTTACTGGAGCCCAATGTGCGCTTGTAGCTAGTCGTGGAACACTAACCCAAGATCTCATGTTCTAAGTGCGGCATGAATGAGACAACCCACCATGTACTCCTACATGGCCTCTCATCATTACCTTTACCAAAACAGCTTCACACACTTAACTCTCATCAGCAGGACATGTTCATTCCAACTCATCAACCAGATCGTCAGACCAACTCAACTCTAAGCATAGCAAGCATGACAGAGTAATGGCATAATATGGCTCAAGCATCTATGAGGTTTGCTAGGTTGCTTGGTGTAGCTATTTACTTTGACAATGACACGCCATTCAAAGGAATAGGTTCATCTACCGTAACACAAGTAGCAGTTGAATCATCTTGTCCTAATGTATTAAAATGAGAGCAATAGCGAGAGAGTGGGATTGTATCGGAATGCTCAAGGGGGGGTTGCTTGCGTGTTGATCAAAAGAACTCAACCGTTATTCGATGTCGTTGATAACTACGTCTAGCTGTGTGCAGACCTAAGATGAAAGGTGGTTTCGGGATCATGAATCTTGCTGTCCAGAATGAAGCTCTGTTACTCAAACATGTGGACAAATTCCTGAACAAAGCTGATATACCCCGGGTTAAGTTAATTTGGAACACATACTACCACAACACAGTTCCATAGGGTACCACACTTTGTGGGTCTTTTTGGTGGAAGGACATCTGCAAGAGACTGGATAATTTCAGGGCTGTCACTTATGTTAAGCCCAACAGAGGTGATGCTTTTCTGTTTTGGATTGATTCCTGGTTGATTGGGGATTCTACCAGGCCTCTAGCTTCCAGGTTCCAAAGGTTGTTCTCTTTTTTCAATGACTCTTTCTGAAATCTGAGGAGGTCTTCCATGCTTTCCAAGAGAACAGTATGCTCTCCATGTTTCACTTGCCTCTCTCTGGCCAGGCCTATCAGGAATTAAGCTATGTCAACACTCTGCTCCAGGATCTTGCTTTAGATCCTTCTGCTACTGATATCTGGCTCTGGAGTAAAGATTCTAAAGCTTACACTGCCAAGAAATACTACATCCATGTCCACCAGTCTATCATTCCAAGCCCTCTGCTCTGTTGGATCTGGAAGAGTTGTTGTACCATGAAAATCAAGATGTTTGCCTGGTTGCTCATCATGGATAGGCTCAACACATAGGGTATGCTTGAGAGGCGCCACTAGAAAGTATGTGATTCAAATTTATGCGTTCTATGTCATGCCGGGGTAAAAGAGGATAGGGATCATCTATTATTTATTTGTCTTTTTAGTACAAGGGTCTGGAATTACCTTCAGATATCATGGCAGGGACACTCTATGTGGTCTACTTCATTGGCTGCAAGGAAAGACTTTCAACACCCCTTCTTCTCAGAAGTAGTCTTTACTGCTTGTTAGAACATCTGGATAGTGAGAAATGCAAAGGTTTTCAATCATGAGCAGCCCAAGTTCACAAAATGGAGATCTAGTTTTATTCATGATATTTCCCTTTTAGCTCATAGCATTAAAGCTAGTTTTAGGGATGATCTCCTTAAATGGATATCCTTTTTACCTCCTTGAGGTTTGTATCTCAGCCAGCCTCTCTCTTCTTTTGTACATTCTAATCCTCTCTTGTACATACAACCTCTTTTTATGGGAATAAAAGAAAAGGCTGTGGGGTGATTCCCTACAGTAGCAGGTCAAAAAAAACTACGTCTAGCAAATCTATTGACAAGATCAAACAAGGTACAAATTGAGCATGACATGTTCACATGTTGCTGGTTTTGTCTAATGCAAGTGTCCACATATTTCATGGAAGTTATTTGGTCCATATAGATCAATTCTAAACACCATATATAAGCATTTAAATTCCTTTCATGAAATTGACCTAAAGAGTGTTTATAGGTTGTTCAAACATCCATGAAAATGATACCTTCAGACTCCTTGGATTTTTTTGCTAATATTTCATATATAAATTATTTCATTTGGATCTATAGATTAATTTCTATGATTTTTGAAGTTTAGGTTATTTTTTGGACTTTTCTGAATTGATTTAATCCAGAAAATCAATAACTGCATTAGCCTGATGTCATCACTGCATCAGCAGGTCAAAGGCGCCGGTCCTAAGTCAAACCTAACAAGTGGGGTCCAATGGTTAGTGACCCAGGGGCTACTCCCGGTCAAACCCGACGCTCACTGTGCTTTGACGACCTATGGGGCCCGATGTCAGTGGATGATGGCACTGGAATTAGTGCTAAACAGCCGGCCACATCGTCTCCCACCGGAGTGTGGCCCGCGGTGACCAAAACCGTGATGGATCTCGCCGGAGTTGGTCGGAATCACGCTGCAGGGCACTGTTTTGTGTTCGATTTGCGGCTATGGATAGCTGGCAAAGTGCCGGTTCTAGTAGGGGCAACATGAGAAGGTGGGGTGGCGAGAGCTCGCGCCGGTGCGAGTCTTGAAGTGGACGGATCTTGATGCTTGCAGGAAATGCGGCTAGGGGCACAGGAGGACCATGAGGAGAGGGGAAATCGACGTTACGGCTCACCGTGGATCCAGTGGAGGCAACGAAGGGCTCAGGGACGTACGGTCGCCGGCGAATCGGGCGATGGAGTCCGGCGGGTTCGAAGGTTGAAGATGACTAGTGCGGCGATGTTGGACGGCCTCTGACCTCGATTCCCGTGGCGTTGAGGACGAGCTCTATGCAGTGGTGCCTCTAGTTAGCTTGGGGTGGCGCTTGATGGCCGGTGGCGGGGACTACAACGGCGAACGCTCTCGGATGTGCTCGGCTGCATGAGAGAGAGAATAGAGAGCGAAGGGGAGAGGAATGGAGGGTCAGCAAGATGCGGATGGCTCCGCGGGGTCTATTCCATGTACGTGTGTGTCCTCCTCGCACGAGGAGGAAGAAGACCCCCTGCCCTTGGTGGGCTGGGCTGGCTTCTCTCCTCGGCCAGGTAAGCCATGTAGTTTGTGCTCCTTTTATTTATTTTAGTTTCCTTTTTTTCTGACATTTGTTTTTATTTGAAAAAAAATATGAAACCATTTAATAAATCCTGAGAACATAACAATCTAGTGCCACACATTCTTTTTCAGAATATATGGAACTATATTATTTATATAGTAAATATAATTCCATTTAAAATAATTGTGTAATTAATACAAAACTCCAAAATAAATGTTTCTGTGATTCCAAAATATTGGTTGATATTTTTACATCATGCCAATATTTTATTTGAAAACTAGGGACATTTCCTTGGATCATTTTGAAGCAATTTGTATATTGCTTATTTGACAAAATGTGGTTCTTGAGGCTTGATCACTTCCTCATTTCAATTTCAAAAGAAAATAAAAATGCATGCATGAATGAATTCACAACAAATATTAAAACTAGGTTCGTGTGAATCTAAGCTTGAGGATGCTACACATCCCACCTTTATTCATCAACAACTATGAGTTAGCCTATGTTGAGCCTAAATTGTTATTTGTCCTCATGATATGTGCTATTCTTGGAGTGAATTTTGTTTTATTTGCTATTTGCAACAAAATATCAGATTCTAAAAATATTTATTGATAGAGAGTCCTCACATAGCTACTTAATTGTTTCACTATTCATTGATCCTCCCTTATATTATTTTGAGGGTTGAATGTTTTAAAGAAACCCGTGCTCTCGTTCATCACTTATATTTGTTTGAGAGCTTGTTATTTGTAATTGCAATTTGCTTTAAATGAAAATCAGTCCCAAACTGATCGATATCCATGGAAGATATAATATAAAATTTCGCGAATATCGTTGGATGTTAAGCTTGATTCTTTCCAATAGTTTTGCGATATGAAAATAGTGTTGGGGAACGTCGCATGGGAAACCAAAATTTTCCTACGCGCACGAAGACCTATCATGGTGATGTCCATCTAGGAGAGGGGATGAGTGATCTACGTACCCTTGTAGACCGTACAGCAGAAGCGTTAGTGAACGTGGTTGATGTAGTGGAACGTCCTCACCTCCCTCGATCCGCCCCGCGAACAATCCCGCGATCAGTCCCACGATCTAGTACCGAACGGACGGCACCTCCGCGTTCAGCACACGTACAGCTCGACGATGATCTCGGCCTTCTTGATCCAGCAAGAGAGACAGAGAGGTAGAAGAGTTCTCCGGCAGGGTGATGGTGCTCCGGAGGTTGGTGATGATCTCGTCTCAGCAGGGCTCCGCCCGAGCTCCGCAGAAACACGATCTAGAGGAAAAACCGTGGAGGTATGTGGTCGGGCTGCCGTGGAAAAGTCGTCTCAAATTATCCCTAAAACCTTCGTATATATAGGTGGGAGAGGGGGGGCCTTGCCTTGGGGCTCAAGGAGCCCCAAGGGGGTCGGCCGAGCCAAGGGGGGAAGGTCTCCCCCCAAACCGAGTTGGGCTTGGTTTGGTTGGTGGGAGTCCTTCCTTCCCTTCCCACCTCCTCCTTTTTTTCTCTTTGATTTTTTCTTCCAATGCGCATAGGGCCCTTTTGGGCTGTCCCACCAGCCCACTAACGGCTGGTGCGCCACCCTCAAGGCCTATGGGCTTCCCCGGGGTGGGTTTCCCCCCCCCCCCCCCCCCCCCCGGTGAACTCCCGGAACCCATTCGTCATTCCCGGTACATTCCCTGTAACTCCGAAAACCTTCCGGTAATCAAATGAGGTCATCCTATATATCAATCTTCGTTTCTGGATCATTTCGGAAACCCTCGTGACGTCCGTGATCTCATACGGGACTCCGAACAACATTCGGTAACCAACCATATAACTCAAATACGCATAAAACAACGTCGAACCTTAAGTGTGCAGACCATGCGGGTTCGAGTACTATGTAGACATGAACCGAGAGACTCCTCGGTCAATATCCAATAGCGGGACCTGGATGCCCATATTGGATCCTACATATTCTACGAAGATGTTATCGTTTGAACCTCAGTGCCAAGGATTCATATAATCCCGTATGTCATTCCCTTTGTCCTTCGGTATGTTACTTGCCCGAGATTCGATCGTCAGTATCCGCATACCTATTTCAATCTCGTTTACCGGCAAGTCTCTTTACTCGTTCCGTAATACAAGATCCCGCAACTTACACTAAGTTACATTGCTTGCAAGGCTTGTGTGTGATGTTGTATTACCGAGTGGGCCCCGAGATACCTCTCCGTCACACGGAGTGACAAATCCCAGTCTTGATCCATACTAACTCAACGAACACCTTCGGAGATACCTGTACATAATCTTTATAGTCACCCAGTTACGTTGCGACGTTTGATACACACAAAGTATTCCTCCGGTGTTAGTGAGTTATATGATCTCATGGTCATAGGAACAAATACTTGACACGCAGAAAACAGTAGCAACAAAATGACACGATCAACATGCTACGTCTATTAGTTTGGGTCTAGTCCATCACGTGATTCTCCTAATGACATGATCCATTTATCAAGGAACAACACCTTGTTCATAATCAGAAGACACTGACTATCTTTGATCAAATAGCTAGCCAACTAGAGGCTTGCTAGGGACAGTGTTTTGTCTATGTATCCACACATGTAAATGAGTCTTCATTCAATAGAATTATAGCATGGATAATAAACGATTATCTTGATACAGGAATTATAATAATAACTATATTTATTATTGCCTCTAGGGCATAACTCCAACAGTCTCCCACTTGCACTAGAGTCAATAATCTAGCCCTCACATCATCATGCGAATTACATTGTAATAAATGTAACACCCATATAGTTCTGGTGTTGATCATGCTTTGGCCGTGGAAAAGGTTTAGTCAGCGGGTCTGCTACATTCAGATCCGTGTGCACTTTGCATATATTTACGTACTCTCCTTCGACTAAGTCGCGGATGAGGTTGAAGCGTCGTTTGATGTGTCTGGACTTCTTGTGAAACCGTGGTTCCTTTGCTAAGGCAATGGCACCCGTGTTGTCACAGAACAAGGTTATTGGATTCAGTGCGCTTGGCACCACTCCAAGATCCGTCATGAACTGCTTCATCCAGACACCCTCCTTAGCCGCCTCCGAGGCAGACATGTACTCCGCTTCACATGTAGAATCTGCTACGACGCTTTGCTTGGAAATGCACCAGCTTACCGCACCCCCATTAAGATTAAACACGTATCCTGTTTGCGACTTAGAGTCGTCCGGATCTGTGTCAAAGCTTGCATCGACGTAACCTTTTACGGCGAGCTCTTCGTCACGTCCATACACGAGAAACATCTCCTTAGTCCTTTTCAGGTACTTCAGGATATTCTTGACCGCTGTCCAGTGATCCACTCCTGGATTACTCTGGAACCTACCTGCCATACTTATGGGCAGGCTAACGTCCGTTCTAGTGCACAACATTGCATACATGATAGAACCTATGGCTGAAGCATAGGGGACGGAGCACATATGCTCTCTATCTTCATTAGTTGCTGGGCACTGAGTCTTACTCAATCTCGTACCTTGTAAAACTGGCAAGAACCCCTTCTTGGACTGTTCCCTTTTGAACCTCTTCAAAACTTTATCAAGGTATGTGCTTTGTGAAAGTCCTATCAGGCGTTTTGATCTATCCCTATAGATCTTAATGCCTAGAATGTAAGCAGCTTCTCCTAGGTCCTTCATAGAGAAACTTTTATTCAAGTAATCCTTTATGCTCTCCAAAAACTCTACGTTCTTTCAATCAGCACTTTGTCATCCACATATAATATTAGAAACGCCACAGAGCTCCCACTCACTTTCTTGTAAATACAAGATTCTCCAACCACTTGTATAAACCCAAATGCTTTGATCACCTCATCAAAGCGTTTGTTCCAACTCCGAGATGCTTGCACCAGTCCATAAATGGATCGCTGGAGCTTGCACACCTTGTTAGCATTCTTAGGATCGACAAAACCTTCGGGTTGCATCATATACAATTCTTCCTTAAGGAAACCGTTAAGGAATGCCGTTTTGACATCCATCTGCCAGATTTCATAATCGAAAAATGCAGCTATTGCTAACATGATTCTGACGGACTTAAGCATCGCTACGGGTGAGAATGTCTCATTGTAGTCAACTCCTTGAACTTGTGAAAAACCCTTTGCCACAAGTCGAGATTTATAAACGGTCACATTGCCGTCAGCGTCCGTCTTCCTCTTAAAGATCCATTTGTTCTGAATAGCCTTGCGGCCCTCAAGCAGTACCTCCAAAGTCCACACTTTGTTCTCATACATGGATCCTATCTCGGACTTCATGGCTTCTAGCCATTTGTTGGAATCTGGGCCCACCATTGCTTCTTCATAATTTGCAGGTTCATTGTTGTTCAACAACATGATTGATAAGACGGGATTACCGTACGACTCTAGAGCAGCACGTGGTCTCGTCGATCTGCGTGGTTCGACAGAAACTTGAACCGGGGTTTCATGATCATCATCATTAACTTCCTCCTCAACCGGCGTCGCAACGACAAAGGTTTCCCCTTGCCCTGCGCCACCATCTAGAGGGATGAGAGGTTCGACAACCTCGTCAAGTTTTATCTTCCTCCCACTCAATTCTCTCGGGAGAAACTCCTTCTCGAGAAAAGCTCCGTTTTTAGCAACAAACACTTTGCCCTCGGATTTGAGATAGAAGGTGTACCCAACTGTCTCTTTTGGGTAACCTATGAAGATGCACTTTTTCGCTTTGGGTTCCAGCTTTTCAGGCTGAAGCTTTTTGACATAAGCATCACATCCCCAAACTTTAAGAAATGACAACTTTGGCCTTTTGCCATACCACAGTTCGTATGGTGTCGTCTCAACGGATTTTGATGGTGCCCTATTTAAAGTGAATGCAGCTGTTTCTAATGCATAACCCCAAAACGATAACGGCAAATCAGTAAGAGACATCATAGATCGCACCATCTCTAATAAAGTACGATTACGACGTTCGGACACACCATTACGCTGTGGTGTTCCAGGCGGTGTCAACTGTGAAACAATTCCACATTGTCTTAAGTGAGCACCAAACTCGAAACTCAGATATTCACCCCAACGATCAGACTGTAGGAACTTGATCTTCTTGTTACGATGATTTTCAACTTCACTCTGAAATTGCTTGAACTTTTCAAATGTTTCAGACTTGTGCTTCATTAAGTAGACATAACCATATCTACTCAAATCGTCAGTGAAGGTGAGAAAATAACGATATCCGCCGCGTGCCTCTACGCTCATCGGACCACACACATCAGTATGTATGATTTCCAACAAGTCACTTGCACGCTCCATTGTTCCGGAGAACGGAGTTTTAGTCCTCTTGCCCATGAGGCATGGTTCGCACGTGTCAAGTGAATCAAAGTCAAGTGACTCCAAAATTCCATCGGCATGGAGTTTCTTCATGCTCTTTACACCAATATGACCTAAGCGGCAGTGCCACAAAAATATGGCGCTATCATTGTTAACTCTAACTCTTTTGGTCTCAATGTTATGTATGTGTGTATCGCTATCAAGATTCAATATGAACAATCCTCTCACATTGGGTGCATGACCATAAAAGATGTTACTCATAGAAATAGAACAACCATTATTCTTTGACTTAAAAGAGTAACCGTCTCGCAATAAACAAGATCCAGATATAATGTTCATGCTCAACGCAGGCACTAAATAACAATGATTCAAGTTCATAACTAATCCTGATGGTAACTGAAGTGAAACTGTGCCGACGGCGATTGCATCAACCTTGGAACCATTTCCTACGCGCATCGTCACTTCATCTTTCGCCAGCCTTCGTCTATTCCGCAGTTCCTGTTTCGAGTTGCAAATATGAGCAACAGAACCGGTATCGAATACCCAGGCACTACTACGAGAGCCGGTTAAGTACACATCAATAACATGTATATCAAATATACCTGTTTTTTCTTTGGCCGCCTTCTTATCTACCAGATACTTGGGGCAATTGCGCTTCCAGTGAGCCATACCCTTGTAATAGTAACACTCTGTTTCAGGCTTAGGTCCAGCTTTGGGTTTCTTCGTCGGATTGGCAACAGGCTTGCCGCTCTTCTGTAAATTACCCTTCTTGCCTTTGCCGTTTCTCTTGAAACTAGTGGTATTATTCACCATCAACACTTGATGCTCTTTACGGAGTTCAGACTCTGCGACTTTCAGCATCACAAACAACTCACCGGGTGACTTGTTCATCCCTTGCATGTTGTAGTTCAACACAAAGCCTTTATAACTTGGCGGCAGTGATTGAAGGATTATGTCAGTGATAGCCTCTTGCGGGAGTTCAATCCCCAGTTCAGCTAGACGGTTTGAGTACCCCAGACATTTTGAGCACATGTTCACTGACAGACGAGTTCTCCTCCATCTTGCAAGCATAGAATTTATCGGAGGTCTCATACCTCTCGATCCGGGCGTTCTTCTGAAAGATAAACTTCAACTCCTGGAACATCTCAAATGCTCCATGACGCTCAAAGCGATGTTGAAGTCCCGGTTCTAAGCCATACAAGACTGCACATTGAACTACTGATAGTCCTCCTTACGTGCTAACCAAGCGTTCTTAACATCCTGATGAGCTGTAGCGGGTGGTTCATCTCCTAGCGCAGCATTAAGGACATAATCCTTCTTCCCAGCTTGTAAGATTAGCTTAAGATTACGAGCCCAATCTACAAAGTTGCTTCCATCATCTTTCAACTTAGCTTTCTCTAGGAACGTATTAAAATTCAGGGTGACTGTCGCGTGAGCCATGATCTACAACACAAATATATTCAAAGTGGACTTAGACTATGTTCAAGATAATTAGAGTTTAACTTAATCAAATTATTCGCTAAACTCCCACTCAAAAAGTACATCTCTCTAGTCATTTGAGTGGTTCATGATCCACTTACACTAGCTCAAGTCCGATCATCACGTGAGTTGAGTATAGTTTTAGTGGTAAGCATCCCTATGCTAATCATATCATCTATATGATTCATGATCGACCTTTCGGTCTCATGTGTTCCGAGGCCATGTCTGCACATGCTAGGCTCGTCAAGCTTAACCCGAGTGTTCCGCGTGCGCAACTGTTTTGCACCCGTTGTATGTGAACGTTGAGTCTATCACACCCGATCATCACGTGGTGTCTCGAAACGACGAACTGTAGCAACGGTGCACAGTCGGGGAGAACACAATTTCGTCTTGAAATTTTAGTGAGAGATCACCTCATAATGCTACCGTCGTTCTAAGCAAAATAAGGTGCATAAAAGGATTAACATCACATGCAATTCATAAGTGACATGATATGGCCATCATCACGTGCTTCTTGATCTCCATCACCAAAGCACCGGCATGATCTTCCTGTCACCGGCGCCACACCATGATCCACATCAACGTGTCGCCATTGGGGTTGTCGTGCTACTCATGCTATTATTACTAAAGCTACATCCTAGCAAAATAGTAAACGCATCTGCAAGCACAAACATTAGTATAAAGACAACCCTATGGCTCCTGCCGGTTGCCGTACCATCGACGTGCAAGTCGATATTATCTATTACAACATGATCATCTCATACATCCAATATATCACATCACATTGTTGGGCATATCACATCACAAGCATACCCTGCAAAAACAAGTTAGACGTCCTCTAATTTTGTTGTTGCATGTTTTACGTGGTCACCATGGGTATCTAGTAGGATCGCATCTTACTTACGCAAACACCACAACAGAGATATATGAGTTGCTATTTAACCTCATCCAAGGACCTCCTCGGTCAAATCCGATTCAACTAAAGTTGGAGAAACCGACACTTGCCAGTCATCTTTGAGCAATGGGGTTACTCGTAGCGATGAAACCAGTCTCTCGTAAGCGTACGAGTAATGTCGGTCCAAGCCGCTTCAATCCAACAATACTGCGGAATCAAGAAAAGACTAAGGAGGGCAGCAAAACGCACATCACCGACCACAAAAACTTTTGTGTTCTACTCGAGAAGATATCTACGCATGAACCTAGCTCATGATGCCACTGATGGGGAACGTCGCATGGGAAACAAAAAATTTCCTACGCGCACGAAGACCTATCATGGTGATGTCCATCTACGAGAGGGGATGAGTGATCTATGTACCCTTGTAGACCGTACAGCAGAAGCGTTTGTGAACGCGGTTGATGTAGTGGAACGTCCTCACGTCCCTCGATCCGCCCCGCGAACAATCCCTTGATCAGTCCCACGATCTAGTACCGAACGGACGGCACCTCCGCGTTCAGCACACGTACAGCTCGACGATGGTCTCGGCCTTCTTGATCCAGCAAGAGAGACGGAGAGGTAGAAGAGTTCTTCGGCAGCGTGACGGTGCTCCGGAGGTTGGTGATGATCTCGTCTCAGCAGGGCTCCGCCCGAGCTCCGCAGAAACGCGATCTAGAGGAAAAACCGTGGAGGTATGTGGTCGGGATGCCGTGGAAAAGTCGTCTCAAATCAGCCCTAAAACCTCCGTATATATAGGTGGGAGAGGGGGGACCTTGCCTTGGGGCTCAAGGAGCCCCAAAGGGGTCGGCCGAGCCAAAGGGGGGAAGGACTCCCCCCCAAACCGAGTACTACTTGGTTTGGTGGGTGGAGTCCTTCTTTCCTTTCCCACCTCCTCCTTTTTTTTATTTTCTCTTTGATTTTTCTTCCAATGCGCATAGGGCCCTTTTGGGCTGTCCCACCAGCCCACTAAGGGCTGGTGCGCCACCCTCAAGGCCTATGGGCTTCCCTGGGGTGGGTTGCCCCCCCGGTGAACTCCCGGAACCCATTCGTCATTCCTGGTACATTCCCTGTAACTCCGAAAACCTTCCGGTAATCAAATGAGGTCATCCTATATATCAATCTTCGTTCCCGGACCATTCCGGAAACCCTCGTGACGTCCGTGATCTCATCCGGGACTCCGAACAACATTCGGTAACCAACCATATAACTCAAATACGCATAAAACAACGTTGAACCTTAAGTGCGCAGACCCTGCGGGTTCGAGAACTATGTAGACATGACCCGAGAGACTCCTCGGTCAATATCCAATAGTGGGACCTGGATGCCCATATTTGATCCTACATATTCTACGAAGATCTTATCGTTTGAACCTCAGTGCCAAGGATTCATATAATCCCGTATGTCATTCCGTTTGTCCTTTGATATGTTACTTGCCCGAGATTCGATCGTCAGTATCCGCATACCTATTACAATCTCGTTTACCGGCAAGTCTCTTTACTCGTTCCGTAATACAAGATTCCGCAACTTACACTAAGTTACATTGCTTGCAAGGCTTGTGTGTGATGTTGTATTACCGAGTGGGCCCCGAGATACCTCTCCGTCACACGGAGTGACAAATCCCAGTCTTGATCCATACTAACTCAACGAACACCTTCGGAGATACCTGTAGAGCATCTTTATAGTCACCCAGTTACGTTGCGACGTTTGATACACACAAAGTATTCCTCCGATGTTAGTGAGTTATATGATCTCATGGTCATAGGTACAAATACTTGACACGCAGAAAACAGTAGCAACAAAATGACACGATCAACATGCTACGTCTATTAGTTTGGGTCTAGTCCATCACGTGATTCTCCTAATGACGTGATCCAGTTATCAAGCAACAACACCTTGTTCATAATCAGAAGACACTGACTATCTTTGATCAACTGGCTATCCAACTCGAAGCTTGCTAGGGACAGTGTTTTGTCTATGTATCCACACATGTAAATGAGTCTTCATTCAATACAATTATAGCATGGATAATAAACGATTATCTTGATACAGGAATTATAATAATAACTATATTTATTATTGCCTCTAGGGCATAATTCCAACAAATAGTGGTATGTGGGTTATGTTGATGAGTAATTATGCTTTAGTAAGAATATTGGTTTTAAGGTTTGTGATTCCCTATGCATGCACATGATGTCAATAATTATGCTAGGAAATTACATCCTAATTGTGTTGCATTATTCGGTGTTAGTTATGTTTAATTCTCTCTTATGATGGTTTTCGTTCCTTGGTTGGGCTCTTCTCAATCTATTTGCTAACCTTCACTTGTACTAAGCACGAATGCTGCTTGTGCATCAAAATCCTAAACCCAAAGTACATACCTATATGCGGTATTTCAGTGTTGTTCTAAGTAAATTTGTATGTACCAACTCTAATGTTCAAGATAAACTTCTATTTTGTGTGCCCGTACCACTCATGAAGCGGCGAGGGGTGGTCGGTATCTTCCATGTTAAATAGGTTATTCTCAAGATGAGTGTTTATTCACTTGTAATTGCACGAGAGTATGGCGGTAATAGGGATGCCTAGTCCCAAAATGCAAAAAAATTATGTTGTCAAATAATAAATTCTTTGGGAACTGTTCGTATGGACGGTATCCGTGGAAGTGTTGGTATGGACGGTATTCGTGGATACGGCTAACCCTGGAATAGTGGAAATAGGAATGACCTTTATTTTCACTTTAGGAACCAGCTATATTTTCATTGACGAGAAAAACATGCCACCCAAAATAATTTTATCTCTAAATTTAAGCTTTGTGATCTAGTAACTCTACAAATTTTTTCTTCCCACTGCAATGGCCTATCTATTTACTTTTATTTATTATTTATTTTTTATTTTACTCTCCATCTTCTTTTATAAAGCACTACTACGCCAACAAAAGTCCTTCCCAAGAAACACCAGGAATTCTTCTTGCTACTTCTCTTGTTTGCGTCTGTTTTTCCCTTGAAGAGGAAAGGGTGTTGCAGCAGAGGAGCAGTAAGTATTTCCCTTAGTTTGAGAACCAAGATATCGATCCATAAGGAGGGTCTCGTCACCTTCATAAACACAAACGATCTTGCACCCAACGCTTCAAAGGGGTTGTCAATCCCTTCAAGACTGTTTGCAAAGTGAGATCTGAAGGCGGAAAGTGCAACGAACTAAAAAGTGTAAGTCTGAAAATATGATGTGATGTAGACCCGGGGGCCATAGTGTTCACTAGAGGCTTCTCTCAAAATAGAAAATATCACGGTGGGTGAACAAATTACTGTCGAGCAATTGATAGAACCGCGAAAAGTCATGACGATATCTAAGGCAATGATCATACATACATGCATCACGTTCAAGACAAGTAGACCGATACTTTCTGAATCTACTACTATTACACCACACATCGACCGCTATCCAGCATGCATCTAGTGTATTGAGTTCATGACGAACAGAGTAACGCCTTAATAAAGATGACATGATGTAGAGGGATAAACTCAAACCAATGATGAAAACCCCATCTTTTTTCCCTTCATGGCAACAACACGATGCGTGCCTCGCTACCCCTTCTGTCACTGTGTGACGTCACAGCACAGTAGGAACCCAAAACTAAGCACTTCTCCCATTGCAAGAATCATAGATCAAGTTTGCCAAACAAAACCCACAACTCGAAGAGAATTACAAGGATATGAAATCATGCATATAAGAGATCAGAAGAAACTCAAATAAGATTCATAGATAATCTGATCATAAATCCACAATTTATCAGATCTCGACAAACACACCGCAAAAGAAGATTACATCGGATAGATCTCCATGAAAATCATGGAGAACTTTATATTGAAGATCCAAGAGAGAGAAGAAGCTATCTAGCTACTAGATATGGACCCGAAGGTCTCTGGTGAACTACTCACGCATCATCGGAGAGGTCATGGTGTTGATGAAGAAGCCCTCCGTATGCGAATCCCCGCTCCGGTAGGGCACCAGAACGTGCCACAGATGGGATCTTGCAGAGACATAAGCTTGCGGCGGCGGAAAAGTATTTTCGTGGATCTCTCACGCAGTTTTGGATTTTTCAGGAATTTGTAGGCGGAAGAGGTAGGGCAGACGAGCCATAGGGGGCCCACAAGCCTACTAGGCGTGGGCCCCCTGGCCGCGCCTAGGGGGCTTGTGGGGTCCCCTGGTGGCCCCTGCCTTGGTTCTCACGTCTCGTGCGTATCTTCTGTTCCGGAAAAACTTTTCGGAAGTTTTATTCCGTTTCGACACCATTTAAAATCCTCCTCTGAGAAGGGTCAAAAACACGGAAAAAACATGAACTGGCACTTGGCACTGAGTTAATAAGTTAGTCCTAAAAAAGATATAAAAGTCATATAAAACATCCAAAGTTTTACAAGATAATAGCATGGAACCATAAAAAATTATAGATACGTTGAAGACGTATCAAGCATCCCCAAGCTTAACTCCTGCTCGTCCTCTAGTAGGGAAGTGATAAAGACATAATTTTTGATGTGGAATGCTACCTAGCATAGTTGTCCTTTGTAACTTCTTTCATGTGATGAATGTTTAGATCCGTAAGATTC